>NC_071531.1:33782658-36182658 GCF_026979565.1 Vidua chalybeata | reverse complement strand
AAATAAAATATAAATCATTAAAAAAAAGCTTCCTTATTTCAACACCAATTTTGGATTAAATTCCCTACCTTCTTGTCCTTTCCTGCAAATATTTTCCAGAATAAACTGCAGTTTTCTTAAGGCACTGCCATAATTTGAATATATCATCCAATAACTTGTCCAATTCAGTCATATATTTGATTCAATTCTGTGAAATTTAGATGAGAGCTCAAAAAATCCCCCAACTAAACCTGAATTTTGGTGAGATTTTTACCTTAAGATGAAAATATTTACGTATAATAATTTTTGGGGGATAGTACTTTTGGAACATAATTTCCCATTATAAAAGAAATTCAGATTAAGTAATCTCTATTAATTTCCCATATAACATGCTGATTTTAGACAACTGTATTATGTTGTCCCTTTTAATTCTTTATACCACTTCATACTGTGAGTTTTAATGTGTTTTCAGAGAATTCCTTTTTCTTTCCCTGCTAAGCAGACTTTGTATTTACTGAAAGGTTTGTTTATGGGTTCCTCCTTCAGTGTTTCCAGCTGTGTTGTAGTTTAGCAAATTATAGCAAAGGTCATTAATATTTTTGTTTGTTTGTTATCTGCTGTAAGTCTACAGACATTTAGTTTTAATACTTGGTTTTGAAAGCCTGTTTTCCCTTCTTATTTTCCTGCTGTGTATGTGAGTAACTGAAGAATATTTCAAATGAAAGCTGTTGATATAATGGAGGGGAGTTTCTTCTACATTTAAGCTATCAGTCTGAAAATATTGTCTGTAACTCTGGAAAGGTTCTGAGAACTTGAACATTCCCTAATAAGTACTACTAAATTTTCTGTTGTCACTAGCATTTCCTCACTTTTCTGCCCTAATAATCTCCAGAAAATACTGTATCTTGTGTACAAGGAATTTGCTGGTGTAAGGAAGGATTAGAAGAGAAAAGAAGGGAGTGGAAATTTATTTCTGGTATGGATAATTTTGGGATAAATTTGAATTTACTATAGTAAACACTTCATCATTTCTGGGACTTGAAATTGGAGAAAACAATTATTTTCTGCTTTTGAAAATAAACTAATGTGGAGAAGCTGCATTAAATTTTTGGTCTTTTTTTTTTTTGTCCTGCTTTTTAATTGAGAAGAACACCCAGATGTTCTCTTGTTGTAAAATGCAGGCAAACCCAATGGGAAGAATGATGATGTTTGACTCAGTTTCAGAAGGCTGAATGATTTCTTTATTATAACTATGCTATAATACATTAATATACTATACAAAGGAGGATACTAAAAACTACATGCTACTTTCTCTAATTACCATATCTAACTACTAACAACTTATGACCCTGTTCTCCAGAGCCCAGACACAGGTGGATCTGATTGGCCACCAGACTCAAACAACTCTCACCAGAATCCAATCAAGCAATCACCCCAGGTAAACAATTCTCTAAGCACATTCCACATGAGAAAAACAAGGAGCAGAAATAGAAATCGTTTTCTCTTTCTTTTTCTCTGTGTACCTCTATGAAAAATCCTGAGAGAGAAAGAAATGTGCTTGGCGCATTCTCTGGTATTTAAAACTTAAATTAAAAAAAAATAATAATAAAATTATGGTTTCTCAAAGGTCTCCATTAAATGATTGCTTTAGTTGATAAATTATTTCCTTTTCTCTGAACCAAAACTGAATGTGAAGCAATTCACATAACTTTCTGTGTCACTAAGCAGGTTGTCTAAAAAATAAAAATAAATCTGATCATCAGATAAAATAAAAGCTGTATCACAGAGAGATTCTTGTTATCTTGGCATTGGATAAGAGTGAGAGTTTCATCTTTAAGAGATCCATTACAACCTGAAACATATTCCATTTTGTGAAGCCATTTTCTGCCCTCAAAGCCTAGCAAAAATTAAAATGTAACCCTTGTCCTGAAACTCTGATGTCAGTGGAAGTTTTCCAACTAAATTCCAAAAGTCCAGACCGGGAAAAAACACAGCAGTTCTTACATGGCAACAATGTCTGTTTCCTATTGACCTGTAGAGAAATAACTCTTGTGATGAGAGGCCTTGTGATGTAATCCATTATTAATATGCTGAATCATTCAGTTCATTTTAAATATTTGATTGCTTGCTTCTCATATAATATGCATGATACCTTCCTATATAAAATTATCAATATTCTAAGTGCCCGTAGACATTACAGGCTTTTTATTAATAACCTGCCAGTAATTTTTTTCATTATTTAGCAATGAAATTTAATTCTATTTTTAGGAAAGTCTTAGATAACTTCAGCCTATGATCAACATAAAACCAGAAGGAAAAGTATCAGTGCTGCAAATATGCCACAGGAAACCCCCTTAAAGGTGATTAAAGTGATCTTTAGATGTGGAGGATTGTCGCCGTGCCTTCTCCAGCCAAATGTTCGGAGGTTTCCCGGCTTGCCTTGCACTGCAGACAGCGCAGGCCACCTTCCTGTCCCCCGGAGGGTTAGGAGGGCGGCTTTTGGTTCGGCCCTACACTGCAGGAGAGACTCTGGTGACAATGACAGAACGAAGGAGTTGACTCTCGTTGGGGTTCAAAGTCCAGGTTTATTGGAAAGCTCTGACGAGCTCCTTAGCCCAGGGGAGAACAACCAGCAAGAGCCCCAAACTGACCTGTGCAGTAACATTTAAACAGGGGAGGGAACAGGGGAGTGGTCATCTTACCGACCAATGTTGAGGTAGATGGGGGTGGCAACAGGGAAAATGGGCAGGAACAGGCACCAGTGGAAGGAGTTGGGGGGAGGGGGCCCCAGTGCCCAGCCTATCACTCGATGCCTTCGGTGGAACTTTCTGAATGGAGGGGAAGGGCTGTCGAGTGACAGGCAGGCCCCAGGATGGGGTTAGGGGAGTGACTTAGTAGATTTTGAGGGCTGGGGGTGTAGGAAGTACAGGATTGACATTTGAGTGGGAGGAGATAAGGGAGGGCAGATCCATTTGCTTGGGGGTACAGAATCAAACTATTTAAAGAAACTGAACAACTTGAACAACACAATACAGCAGAGGACTTTAAAAATTCGTTTAAAAAAAAAAAGTGATTTTTGTATTATTTTTTTTAATGGAAAACAAATTTAAGAAAGAAATTATGTCTTCCAGCTCTCTTTGCAGCTGTATTTCTAAGAAAGCAAATTTACAAGTGGTGTTTACAACAGCTCATCTACAGATTAGCAGATCGAGATTTAAGAATGTAAGCCATTAAAGCTTTTTATTACCTCAATTTATAAACTGAAAAATGAGTCAATCCTTAAATTAAATCAGAATAACACAATGTATTTACTCATGGCTTGCAATATCCAGCCCAAGTGCTCTGTTAACATTGTATTTAGGAGGGAGGGTACTAAGTGTTTCTACTGATGTGCGTTAAAAGAAACTAGATTTACCCATCTTCTCTGAAGACTTCAACTTCTTAGATATACTATCAGAATACCCACCAAACTGGACTGCTTTTAGCAGGAGAACGTTAGTTTTTGGTGTTTCTGTGAGGACACATTAGAGAGCTCAGACAAACATGGGCATTTAGAGCTGAATATGAAACATGGCACAGTTTTTGACATTTCCAGGTTTAAGTAGGCGATGGAAAAAGATTTCTATGGTGGGGTATTAAAAATAAATTTCAATTATATCCTCCAATGCAATGACAATCTGAAAATTTTGTGCTGTGCTAAACCTGTTATTTATTGGTATATCTAAGAAACTGAGACATGTATAAGTCATTCCTTAGCCTGCTTTTCAGATTTTGTGAAATCAAGTAAATCCGCTTAAAAATTGCAAAAAATTCTAACTTAAATTACACATAACTGCTAGTTTTTCTTCCTTTCTAAGGATATTATATAAAGAAATGTTCATACTACAATTCAGGATAGGTTTATAATTTTTTATTTCTTTTTTTATGGTATGTTTTATGTTTAAGTAGAACTGATATATAGATTTTGTTTGGAAAATAAAAATTCTGGATTTTGTTTAGGTTAATCTGTATTCATTTGAAAATAATGACCAATAGAGGTATGAATAGATCTCAAATATTTGCATTTACAGTGCAAAAGATATTTTATTCTAATTATTCTTATTTTTCTTTCAATTGTGCATTTTCCCCACACAGTAATGTAGCTCTGCAGAGAGATCCTGAAGAACATTGGCTCAAACCATTCAAGCACAATTCAAGTGGGTTGATTATATGATGCACTCTTTTTAATTTTTTTAAATCATATATCTAAATGCAACAGTGATCTCTAATACTATGTATCTTAAATAAAGCTTCTATTTTTTGCAAGCTTAAAGTACTACATTAAGCAATTTATTATGAAAGGAGTGGAAAATAAGAGTACATGGTTTATTTGGAGAAAAACAAACCAGTTTCACTTCTGTTTATGGAAAACAATTAATATATGAGTTTTGAGTTGTGAATCTCTCAGTTGTAATATGTCTTTTTGTGCATGTAGGCTTTTTTTTTTTTTCATAGAAAAGGAAATCAGCAAAAATAATATTTTCTGTGGGCAAGCATGGAACTAAATCCAATGTAAAAATGAGAAGATTAGGATACTACACTGAAATTATTGTTCACTTGTTTCTGTAATTCATCAAAGAGAAAACCAAAAATAATATACTTCTTACAACTGAGAAAAATTATTATATAAACATCTAGTTCCATCACTGCTAGTAGCCCATGCTGCTGAGTCCTGTTGGCTTGGCCTTACCTGTACTCAGTTATGCAGAATGTTCCAACCTAGAGACTTTTCCTATTAAGTCATATTTGGTTCTACATGGATGTAATGGGATTTTACTCCAAGTGAAGCAGACAATACACAGTTTAACACATCCTTGTAGTATCACACTATGTCTTAATTAAAAAAAAAAAAAAAAAAAAAAAGACAGATTAAATTCAGCTTAAATTCAGGAAAATTTATTTCTTTACTTGATGAGTACCTGTCATAATCATACAATAGGACCCAAACAGACTACTAAGAAATCAAATATTAAGCTATGTCTTAAACTTCTATTTAAAGCCTCACACCTAAATGTTGTGCTTGTCTCCGTGTTTGAAAACAGAAGGTATTGCACATTGATGAATTATGTAAAAAGATGCTCATAACTCTTAGCAACATCATTTTGAAATTCCTCTCATTTGCTGTGCAAATACATCATACAAATGCATAATACACTCTATTTTTATACTTTTATTATTGTGATAATTTCTGTGCATCAGACTATAATTATGCCCTTATTTAGATGCATGTTTTAAATCTACCGTTGTGACAAATGTTTAAATCCTTGTCTCAATTTGAATTGCATAGCCTCTGGTTCATTTATATTTTTGGAAGAATTGACTTTATAAAGTCTATAGTAAGCTAATAGAGTATGCATGGAAAATGAATTTGTTCATTCAACTAGAATTTTCTGCTGAGTTGAGCCTTTTATTTTTCACTGAGTTAACCTTCCATTAAAATAAAACATCTGAAAACCAGCCAGTAATTTTCTAAGGCCAACATCAAATTTATTTAGAGAGCACAATTCCAGAAAACCTCAATCAAAACAAAATAAAAACTATGGTTCTGAATTATTTCTTGCTACCTGTCTATTTTTCAAACAGTGCAACTGATACTGAATCTCCTTTAGAAGTCTGAACTTTTCATCACATGCTTTAAAGAGGACTGGTACAAAATAACAAGTGCTGCATGGAAGGAAAAACACAATAGAGATACAGTTAAAACTGGGTTTTAATGTGTATAGGGGTGTTTGCATTTTTTAATTAAAAGAAAAACAGGAATCAGCAACACAAAAGTAGAAAAAAAGATTTTGCTTTTAAAGATTGCTTCCAAAGGCTCTGATTACTTTTACCTAATTTATGCACATAACGTCAGGGTGTTACTTCTGAGTCTAGTCACCCCAGAAATTTCTTTTTTCCTGTAAGTATCTTCACCAAACAGACATATATCACCCTGTGGAAATACGTGTCTCCCTATATTAATGTTTTTATTGAAAATATAATAAAAACTTTAGGCATGCTTTATAACAAAGATTAGAAGCATGAATGCAGCTGTAAGGGAAGTTTCTGGGATAATCATTACCTGTCTACCAGCATGCATCAAATTGAAATGGTACCCATAAAGGCGTAATTACTTGCCAATACCAGTTTATTGCTCTTAACGTTCACTGCTGACTCAGATTCAACTTTCTGTCAACCAGGACCCCCAGGTCCCTTTGCATGGCACTGTTTTCCAGCCCCTCCTTCCCCAGTCCGCGTATACATCCATAGCTGCCCCATCCCAGGGGCAGAACCCAGCACTTTCCCTGGTTGAACTTCATAGGGTTGGCGATTGCCCAGGCCTAATTTATCAAGGTCTCTCTGCAGGCTCTTCCAGCCTTTAAGGGCATCAACAGCTCCTCCCAGTTTTGTATCATCTGGAAACTTGCTCAGTATCCCTTCCAGTCCTGTGTCCAAATCATTAATGAAGATGTTGAAGAGCACAGGGCTGAGGAGCCCTGTGGAACCCCACTAGTCACAGGTCCTCAGTCTGATGTCACCCCATTCACTGTAACCCTTTGTGCCTGACCCCTGAACCAGTTGTTCACC
The DNA here is from genome assembly GCF_026979565.1 of Vidua chalybeata. Lineage (NCBI taxonomy): Eukaryota > Metazoa > Chordata > Aves > Passeriformes > Viduidae > Vidua > Vidua chalybeata. The sequence continues at coordinate 36,176,073 of NC_071531.1, read as the reverse complement.
ATCACATGATGTGTTTATCCAGCTGTGAGCTGAATATTTTGTCCAGAAGGATACTAGCTATAAAATCTGCCAGCTGTCTTAGCGTGTTTCTAGGCCCTGTATTAATGCAAATAATAAATAATAATATGGAAAAGCAGCAAAGCTTAGTTAGGCCGAAGAGTTTCAAAATTCATCTGCCTGGCTTTGTGACATTGTGAAAATAAGAAGATGTACACTGCTGATCACTGGTAAATGTCTCAGAAGGACTGTAAGGTCTCTTAAGTCAAAAATAGAAGAGTGAAATACAGTGACATCACCTAAAACAGATTAGAGATTATAAGAAAGTACAGCAAAGTACAAAAAATGTGTTCAGCCATTTATTTATTAATGAAGTGCAACTGCAGTTAGAATGTTACAATTGGCAAGAGGTTAATAAAATGAAACAAAATTAAATATTCTTTATTGATTCTAAATTGAATTACTACCACAGTTGATTCAAATAGCAACTCTGTGTGTCAGAGGAGGGGACTTCCAGTTGTTTCTGGAACACAGTCTTGGAGCATCTTTACTCTGTAGATATCTTGTCAGATTATTTACAAAGTAAAACTAAATTTCACTTATTTTCCTTCTGATTTTGAGCCCTTTGAGGAAATATGGTCAGCATCGCAAGTTCCATTGACTTCACTGGAACCTACAAATACTCAAAATAATTCAAATTAAGTTCAAAGATATCAATGAAGAAAGGGGAAAATCATCAAAAATTGACACCAATTCCAATTTAAAATATATTGCAAATGTCACAAAGACATTAGAACATCAGAATATTTCTAATAAGCTGTCCTTTTTGCAAAATTCTGAAAGTGTATGTTCTCCTTTGTCACTTTTATTTTGGACTTAGGAACTATTGTATGAAACTTAGGAAAACTTAGATTGAAAGATCCACAAGAATTTGTGTAATTTCAGAAATAATATAATTTAAATATAGTTTATGATACTAAAACCTTTGTTCCTAAATTATAATTTAGAATGTTTTTTTGCTGTATTCCATCTATTTCTATCTGTTTTTCTATTTTCAATGAGCCTGCTTCAGAAAAAGAAAGAAAAAACAGTCAATGCAAAGGAATTTTTTAAAATTTACTATTCAGAAATTAAATAGCATAAGAAGTTTCATGTCCAGGAAGTTTACTTTAAAGCTTTTGTTCCTAAGTTAAACTCTTGCTTATGGCTCTTGAACTCTTGAACCATATATATATATATCCTACCATCTTTAAGGCTATGATGGCTTCTATTGTATATTTGTTACAACAGAGATTTTGCACAGCCATCTCTTTTAGGTAGTGAGAAACAATCAATCTGAATTTTTCCCTTTTTCCTCTTTAAAACTACCTTTTGGCCTTTCACCTTCTTCTGAAATCCCATAATAACAAATTAAAGACATTAATGGAATATTGTAGTGCAGATTTCTCCCTGAGAAATAAGATGAATGATTGTTTAGGTATTTTATGTATAAAAATATTGTAAAATCAATTTTAACCAGTTTCACCCTCCTCTCTTTAAGTCTAAGTATGTAAATCAGCTAATCTAACAGCTTTTTGGTACAATATAGCCTTCAAAATATACATTGATCACAAAAGATACTTATCCAATGATTTTTTTTTCCTTTTAATAGAAGAATGTTCATTGCTTATACAGATTCCAAGGTGAATCAAAGAAAAATTACATGCATAAACAATAAGCTGCCCAGATGGTCCATCAACAGTTAATTAAGTGGCAAACACAGAAGCATATCTGATGCTGCCAAAAAACTGCCTGCAGACTCTGCCATGGGCTCAAATATAGATTGCTGGAGGAAAATCTTCTGCAGATTGGCATCAGTCTCTTGTGATGCTTATCTGAAAAACAGAGTAAATTTCACAAGCTACATTTGAAAATGAAAACAAGAGTAAGGGAAGCCCTGTCTGGACATATTGCTAATAATGAGACATGAGATTGTCATGCTCATGCTGCCAAGGTAAATTCTGACCAGAGCAGTAGAGACCAAAGAGGACCAGCAGCTGTCACCTGCTCTCCATGTGAAGCGATGTGGCAGCCTCTGAGTCCTCATCCACTTCTGGTGCTCAGATAAAGCAGGGTTCTTTCCATCCCATCATTGTTGAATGAACATGTGAATTCTGCTACACAATCATTCCCTGGGACAGTCTCAGCAGTAAAAAAGGGCTGTATGGTTACACATTGAAGTTTTTACCTTTACATTACTTGAGAGTCCTTCACTGCTAAACCCTCTAGAATAGTGCTCTGTTATAAGAATAGTGTTCTGAATAATACCTGTTATTAAAAGGCATCAAAGCAAGTTTCTGGAGAGTAGAAGTAAGCTTAGAAAATATGTTTCAGAAAAACATTAACTCTTTGCAATATTTTTTCCCCTTAAAATATGTCTGCTTTTCTAAGTCATATAATTCCAGAGTCAATAAGAAAGCTGGAAAAAAACAGTTTGCCATGCTCCCAAATGTAAATCTACCCAATAGTTGTTACTTCAGTGCAATTATCAGATTTGCACTTTGACTCAGATTAATGGATAAAACCACTAAAAATTGCTTAGGCAAGTGGAAGACATGTGAATTGGTTAATAAGTGAATTAGGGATCCTTCCTTTGAAATTTGTTTCACATAAAAGAGCAACAGTCATGAATATTTTAAAAGCAAGAACTCTTTAGGCTTCTTTAAATATTAATGTAGTAAAGAGAAAACATTAAATATCAGTTAGGAACATATAGTGTTTCAAGTATTAGGCTGTGAAACTAGAAAAGCAAACCAAAATGGTTGATTTGAAATAGCCTGTAATTTGTGATATTTTTCCCCTTAATTTTTTGCATATTTGATCAGATGTTAATTATTTTTGTCTATTTTTTTCCTAGAAAACACTTATTTCTCAAGGGTTGTTTCTGTTATGTAGTCTTAAAGAGATTAGTTGGAAACACCAAAAAAAGACAGAAGGCTGAAAGTCTGAGACCAAATCACCCTTACAATAAAGTTTTTATGGAGTCACTGGGAAAAAAAGGTATGAAACAGGCAACAAATCCTTCAAAAACAGAAGTAAAACTTTATTTTGGTCATGAATTTGAATGAGAGAATCAATTCAAAATTCTAATCTTGTAAAATATAAACCCATTAATGATCATGATTCCCAAAAGCTTTCAAGATGTGTAAAATCAGCTGGCATCCTGATGCGGCAGAGTTATGTTCAGCAAGAATTCAAATGGTTACTGTTGTTCTTGAGTTAGATAAATATGCTTCTGCTCTGTCTACTGCTGCTGTGTCCAAGGGAACTCATGTAGGCAATGCACATCTTCTCAAGAAAACCAAAGTAATGGCTGCAATACTAAAGGAAACAGACTTGGCCCAAAACAGCATAAAAAACAATTTCCCATTCAAAGTGCAGTTGTACATGGAGTTTCAACTGTTCCCAAAATGAAATCTTTTATATATGGCACTTTTTCAACTTCAGCTTGGACAATCCAAGGAAAGCTATTTGCTCTACTTGCCATAAAAATCTGTATACTCACAAACCTGGAGTCTATGTTGGCACATCTGTGCTTAGTTTCCATCTGCAAGTATTGTAGCCAATATATTCCAGTGATTGCAGCCAAAATAAAACAAACAAAAAGAAAATCTAACAGTGAAGTGACTGAAACTATTAGACATTGCACATGATTCTGCATTACCTTTTATCTTATTATTCTTTTACTTTACTGTGGAACAAAAGGCAATTTAAAGCCAATAACAATTATGGAACTTGCATACAGATCTCAGTTGCATTTATTTTCTCCAAAGCCAAACTGCACAGTTATTACATTTGCAAAAATAAAGGTGGATTCTTTTTCAGATAAAATAATTTTTATTATTTTTTGCAGATAAAACCTAATTCAGGTAGAATATGGACTGACAAATGAAAAACTGCTATCACAGGGATTGACAGCCAATATTGAGGCTCAAATAACTAATGCAGGTCAAAAAAAAGACTTATGCAAGCTATCATCTTTCTCTCAGAATCCCATATGTCCAAGCCCAAAGTACAAGTCATTAAAAAATCCCTAATATTAAATTTAATTCAATAACAATATATTATTTTTACTGGATTTGTATTGGGTTTCATTTATTCATTAGTTAAAACAAACCCAAACCAACACCAGAAATCATTTGGTTTGATTATCTATTATACTTAAGTCCCTTTTCTGAGAATGTCGAATTCTAAGGACTACCACAAATCCTCCAGCAAATAAAGAGAAAGAATCACTAACCCAGAAATGAAATCAGAAGGGAAAATATTTATTTGGAGACAAAGTTTAAAAAAAAGAGCAGAAATGTGTACATTGACCAGACACAATTTTAAAAAGCAGTAAGTATCTCTAATTTTTTCTTTTTTTTTTTTTTTTTTAATAGCTTGGATTGTCATTCTAGATGGATGAAATATCCTTGTATTTTTGTTTTTTCACTTGCTTACTTTTGTGCCTATGCATCTTTAAGTTAAATATAACATTTTTTTTTAAATAGACATTTTTTTCATGATGCGAGGGGTTTGGTCCTTTTGCATAGTTGCTAGTGCTCTTACACAACCACTCAATTCTTGGGAGAGTATTCATCTCTACAATTACTTTTAGAAATTCCCTGAAATCCCCCAGTAGCAATTAAAAATCTCTGAGGCATATGGATACATAGCAGATTGATTGCTTTCATATGTTTTGTCTTTTCATTTTTCTGTCATGTGCTTAATTTGCACCTCAGAATCATCAGTGGTCAGCACAGAGCTGAATAGGAAGCAAGAAATTGCTCTTTACTCAGAAACGAGAATTTTAAACAGGAAGGGAACTGAAATGTTTGCAATATTGGTCCTGTTTATATAGTAATTCAGTATTTCAATATTGTCTTGTTTGTTAAACTCACTTAAGATATTGACCCATAGTAACCCATGTATCATGAATTCAGTGTTTCCTGAGATGTCAGAAAACACTGTTGTTGAACTGAGAAGTAATAACTCTTAGTTCCTTTCAAAAAAAAAAAAAAAAAACAAACCCAAAACACCAACCAAACAACCAAACAAAAAGTCACTCCCAAACAAAAACAAAACAAAAACAGCTAATAAAAAAGCCCCAAACATACAAAACAATACAAAGCTGATAAGATATGAGTAATATATGCTGATTGGTAGCATGATGTGCAAAGATTAATAAAACCTTGGCTTCTGGGCTGCACATCATATGGCAAATTAAGCCATTTCTTTGGCTTGCTGCACTTCAAGGCATCTATAGAGCAATTTGCTTGGCTTGGGCTTGTGCTGGTTGAGAGGGGCAGCAGCTACTTACAGCTGCTGAATCTTCCCTTCTACAGACTTGGCAGAATGCCTCAAAGGGACTTGCCTGACAAAACTATACAGAATAGAAATATAGTATGGAGGAGACATAAGAGGGAAATGAAAGAATAGTGAAATAATTGCATTAAAAAAGGAGAAAGGTAGGAGTCTTGGGAGCCTGAAATTAAAAAACAATCAAAGTTTTAGACGTTCAGCCACTCCTTTGAATTGCTCCTCCATGTGTCAACTGATGGGAGGCTGCCAATATACTGTAATGCTACACAGCTCCCACTCCTTGTTCTGCATTCTAGTGCTATCAGTAGGCTAACAGCATGCTTGGAAGGTGTGTGAGAAGAGTGTTGGGCTCCTTTAGCTCCTTTACTCACCCCACATACATTATTCTTTACCTCATTTGCTGAAACGAATGCACGCTGGCTGTTAAAATCACTTTATATATCAGTAACTCTGTGGAGTTAAACAAGGGTGTTCTAATAAGATTCTTTTTTCTCCTCATCAAGTTAAATTTATGGTTGAAGACAAAATTGTGATTGTGTCAGACATAGGATATAGGGATGTGAGGGTTAAGAATCACTGGCAAATCACTGGCTTTCTTACCTTAATCAAACTTTCATTACCAAATTGGTTTCTTAGATGTGTTCTCCTTCATTTTTATAGAGCTAATGTGTTTTGCTTTTTGTTGGTTTTCTTTTGTGTTTTTTTTTTTTTCCTCAGAAGTTATTTTCTTTTACTGGTGTGCTGCTTAATGGAAATACATCAAATTCTTAGCAGATGCAGTCACTGAATAAAACAAAGGTCTAAATGCTAATATGAATAATGAAATTTCCATTGTGGCACACACGGGAAAGAGTAGAAATTGCTAAGGCATAATGAAATAAATTATATTTTATTAAAGTCTCCCTACTGAACAGATACTGCGTGCAAATATATTTTCTAAAATGAATCATGGTATATTTTCATTCATGAACAAAAAGCTTAAAATGCCAGTGTTTTATTCATGTGTATATAAAAAGTGTATCTGGAAGCACTCTTTATTATACAAAGTCATTTAGTTGCAGAGGAGAATAAAAATATTGTCCAGGAAATGAACAAGCACATAAAGAATTTCTTTACTTTCAAAGTCGACTGCAAAACTATCCTAGTCTTATGCTAATGTCAGATGTACCTACACTGCTTCCTGTTTGTTTCTGACATACAAATACAAGCATGTAATTCTCCTCCTAAATGAAATTAAAAATTTAATATAAAAATAAAAAAGTAAAAGTACTTTGCAATGAGAACATATGAACTTGTAGATCATTCCCTTATCTTGGGAGTACTTTGGGGCATTTCAAATACTGCTCTGTGGATTTAGCTGAAAGATCTGTAAGTTGACGAAAACAGAATTCAGACTACTTTTCATGTCATTTTTATTAATAATCAAAATTTTATTTATAAATTATTCTCTTAGACATTTCCTATCTTGCAATTACAGTTCCTTTTGTTGTGAGTGGGAAGAAGATTGAGAACTGGAATTCAGAGAAGAAAATTAAAACCTTTCTTGCATTTTGTTAACTCAACCTTCAATTCTTTGCTCTTTCCCAGGGTATTAGGAAGGGAAAGATGTCTGACTTGACTACAGTGGGAAGAGAGCCAGACTGGAATGGGAGAAGAAACAGAGATAAGGATAAGGAATAAGGGTGGAAGCAGTGATGGTGCCTGGGAATGAGGGAGGGGGAGTCTGGGAATTCAAATCTAAGAGGGAAATTGTGAAGAAAATGGTGAGGTAGTTAGAGAGGGAAGAGAGCCTGCCTTTGGATAAGGACTTGGGGAGACTGCCAAGATTAGAATGGTGCAACTGGGAGTTATGTGCAGAAAGTCTTGAAATAAGTGAATATGACAATGTGATAGTTTGCACAATGATAAATGAGACTCTCAGTAAAGACAAGGATGCAGGCACATTGCTTGAGTTTAGGCTCAGTGAGTTACAAGCCAACAGCCAAGATGAAGTAATTATCTGTATGTTTGCTCATCACTAGTATTTTTTCAGGTAAAAACTGTAAGCTTATTGAGGAAGACAGCACTTTTCAATCCGAATTTGATAGTTTTGTAGAAGTGCAGTTCACCTTTAAAAATCACTTTTACAAAAGTATTCTACAAAAGTTGATTAAGATTATATCAGAAAAAACATTCTAATCTTTGAGAGTTTTACACGTATTTCTAAATTTCAAGAGGTGAAAACTATCCAGCAAGGTGGAGAATATTTAATATGTGCTTGCTTCCAATCCATTTGGTCAAACTTGTTCTAAATTTTGTCCACTTCTGCATAAAATGCCAAAATAATTGAATAAAAATTAGTCTGTTTTGCAGTGAGTACCTTTATATCTTTCCAACAAAACTGAAAACCCTTTTATCTTTTATCTTTTATCTTTTTTTGTGGCTGTTTTTTTTTTTTGTTACAAGTTTTCATATAAGCTTTACTGAATATCAAAAAGAGCTTTATAGAGCTACTCCTCTACTTTTCAAGATTTTCCTCTCAGAAATGTCTTGTTTAAAATAATCTTAAAGAATCTGATTGATCATGAGTTAAACAAACAACAATTTGTAAGGAGTCCTATTGAATTCTATTATAATGGTGATCTTGAAGTTAAAGCTCATACTTAAGTAGTTGGTAAAGTAGTTTCATAATCTTCAAAATTATGCTAAATAAAGATCAAAATTGCTTAAGCATTAATTTTATTGATGTAACTTAGGTGCAAATTGAAAAAGAAATATCCTGTGAGTGTGTTTTGCTGCTAGGTTTTATCACTAGCTTCTGGATTTTGTTTCAGAATCAAAAGCTATTGGATTTTCACCCAGTTATGTTTGTATAACAGAATGCATATCTTTCTAGACTCTGCCTGAGTTGTTAAGAATAAAACCTCCAATTTGGGGCCTCTTTAATTAGTTTTTACTGAATGGTCCTTGCAATTGCTAAGTGATATGGACTTTTGTTGGTGCCACCAGCAGATTATTCTCCCAGGCACGTTTCTTTAGTTTTAAAGAATAATGATATTTTATACCTATTTTTATTGTTTGTTTTTTTTTATTATTACTATTTCTTGCATTTACTTTGTTTTGGTATTTAGGTCTGTAAAAGAAGGGATTATCCAGCCAATACAGAGGAGTCAGTGGTTAGTCTGATCCCTAGTCTTTTTCAATGCTTTACATAGTGTATGCAGTTAGATGTTGTCCAGGAGAATGGGAGAACATTACTACTTTCTACTACATTCTAACATTACAGGGAGGTACCTTGTGAGTTAGATGTGGAGTGGAAGGTGTGTCGGATCTTTAAACCTGAGAATTGGTTCTGGAGTAATTCTTGAATTCTAGGATGATGGAGACTGATCTTCAGATGTTACAGAAAATTAAACCAGTATAATGAAAACTGACAAAGACTACTATCCATTTACAATCTGGTGCAGCATATCTCAAATATAATTTTCAAAAAAATTCCAGTTAGAGAGCTGAGGTTCTCAGGTTCCCAACTGCAATGCAATTATAATAAAAAATAATTCTTTTATATCATGATTTTGTGCTAATACATATCTTTGATTTGAAGTTGAAAGAAGAGAAAAAGTGACCAGTACAACAACTTGTACCTTTTACACCTTATTTTATTTAAAATAAATAGATTAGGGGTTTTTTTTCTATTTTGTATTCAGAATACATATAGAAAATGTCACATTTGGACAATGAAGTCTACTCCAGGAATGACTCATTTTTCGCATTGCGCTTCTCCCAGGTAAATTACCTTTAACAACACTAAATATGAGAAGAACTGGTTTGACAAGTTGTGAGCATGTAAGCTTGCAAGTATATTAAGAATATGATCTACCTGCCCCTCCTAAAGCAAATAGGCACTGCTTCCCATTACTTCAAATGGCCTACTCCTCAGAAACTATACATAAGGGAAATACACTGTAATCACATAAAATGCCTTTAGGTCAATCCTAACCCAGGGGCTTAAAAAGAATATCTATTCACAGGCAGTACTTCAAGGTAGAATGTCAAACTAGGGCTCACACTTTAACTCAGCGTACAGGCTGGGGGTGCAGGAGGAGCTGGGAGGGGACACAGCCAGGACAGCTGACTCCAGCTGACCACAGGGAAAAAAGAGGAAGAATAGGATATTCAGAGTGATGCCATTTGTCTTTTCAAGTTACCATTGGACTGGATGGAGCCCAGATTTCCTGGGAATGGCTGAACATTTGTCTGGCCATGGAAAGTGACAAACGAGTTCCTTGTTTTCCTTTGCTCTCATTCATAGCTTTAGCTTTACCTCTTAAATTGTCTTTATCTCAACCCATGAGTTTTCTCACTTTTACTCTCCTTATTCTCTCCCTGTCACACTTGGGAGGAGTGAGTGAGAGGTTTTGTGAGGCTGTTGCCACCTGGGCTCACACCATGGCAGAATTAGAGCCTGAAGAGATCCATTTTTTGTGAGTCTCATAACTGGTTCCCAGTGAAAGGCATAAGCTGCAAAAGGATTTCTTCCCTGAGGATTTTTTTATCTGGGCAATGGTTGGACATCCAGCGACTGAGAACAAATCTTAACTTTTGTTAAGTGTAAGGCTCTGGTTGTGAGAGAACCAATTATTCTCCACTTGGTGAGTGGCTTTCTAGAGCCTCCTGAAGGATTCTTTCCCTTGTTAGAGTAGGCATTGTGAGAAACATTTCAAATGACTGTCATGAAATGCTAAATAGTTAAGAAAGGGTGACATCCAAAAAGGTGTTGACATCAATCTTCCATCATCACCAAGCAATTCTGACCAACACAGATGATACACAGCATACTGTTCTACAAGGGGCAATATTATAAAGAAACCTAGATATAAATGGCATCTGAACTACATTAGTATCTAATTAGTAACTTCCTACAAGAATCAACCTGCCCTTGGCTGTTTCATGCTGACAGTAGTTCTTTTTTTTGCTAGTGAGCAAATGTCAAGATAAACAGAAGTCATTTGCAAGTGTTGAAAGTATGAAGGAATTTTGATCAACAAAATCTGAATATATTTTAATGCAATTAGCAATTAATAAATGTCTCTGAGTTAGTGATAGGATAAGCAGATTATGAAAAAGTTTTGTTAGTCAGTTATTTGGTGTTAAATAGCTAATAAAAGTGCTGGAGTAGGCATGAGCTTTTAAAACCCTATACAAAGACAAACTTCTCTCCTTGAGAAACTATAAATTGGCTGAGAAAATAGCTTTAAGTATTAAAATCTATTGAATACTGTGAAGAGTAGGGGGGCTGTCCAAGCACTGGCAGCATCATTAATCAAGGAGATCTTGTAGGGAGTTAATTTTATCTGCTCAAATATATTGAAATGCCTGTATCTTTGGGGAGCCAGGCCTGTATTCATGACATCAGTATCAGTCCTAGGGAAGATCTCTATATCTCTTAACATTGACAACATAACATGCGTCCAGAGTCATCTTAGATCCCATAGTATCTGAAGAAAAATCTTTTGCAGAGGTGTTTAAGATGTAAATAAGTCTTGAGCCTGACTCTGTTACAGCAACCATTGACATGGAATGGATATTATTTCTAAGGGATGGGTTTTTTAATTAAAAATGCTTGCCAAGAGTGAATTGCATTTGCTTCAGGAATCAGAGCTAGTCCAGACTCTGACAAAAGTGAGTGGATTAATTCAAAGCGAGACAAACAACATCTATGTCCTGAGGTTTGAAAATATCTTCACAGATTGTGAAGTCAGAATCACAGTTCATCACATATCAATAACAAATGATAACACTTTCTTGATCCTAAATATGTAAACCAGATATTGTTTGAAGTTCATATTCTTTTTTTAGTGGCTGACTTTAAAACATCCTTCAGTGTCAGGTAAATTACTAAGCTCAACATTTCTGAAACTCTTGTAGCTACTCACTGTCAGAGGAACACTTGTTGGGGGACAGGAAGGAGTAGTGCACAAATAGAGAAGTTACTATGAAATTCCAGATTTTTCTTTTCAAAGTAAAGTTAACAGTATCATACTGATATAAATTATTTAATTAGGAAAAATATTTCTTTCCTCATGGCAGAAAATTCCACATGGTAGGAACAACAAATTCTCCAGCATTTATGGTTTCCACTGTAAAGAACTTGAAGGATTTTTAACTTAGGATTTTTAATAGGAAAAAATGCTTTAAAAAAAATAATAAGTCTATTTCAAATTTATAAATATTGACAAATACTATTTGTATTTGCACCTTCATTATAAAATGCTATGGTAAGCTTCACATCTGCTAATCACATAAACAGGCTAGGAAAGGAAGGCTTTTTTCCTATACTTTCATATTGATAAGTGTCCATATAAAGTCATGGGAATAACTTATTTCATTGATGCACAGTGGTTTTCCACCCATAAACAGTATTTGTGCGTAAAATTCTATTTTTAATTAATTTTTTTAATACTAGTTATTTCTTCTATCTCTGATCTTTTTTTCTCACCAATCACCTAAATATCTTCAAAAGTTAGGTTATATAATTCCATTTAATAATATCAAGATCACATATATACATATATTTTCAGTTATATTGTTATCATAATTACATGTTTCAGGTAGCTCTCAAATGTGATTCAGATATAGTAGATACCCTGATACTGCAAACTATCTATATTAGGCCAAAAAAATTTGGTTTCACAAAATTATGAGAGTATATGATTGGAAAATATCTTAGAGGCTTCACTCAAGTCTCTGCAGTATGACATGTGCCATGTGATGTAATTGCTCTCATAAATATGTCATACTTAAACAAGATTAGAGAAGCTGAGAAAATATAAATTATGAATGAAAAGGTCCAATTACCACTGTATAAACTGATAAATGTATCTCCATGGTGCAATTAATTTTATACAAAGTACAAGATTATCTCTTGGATAAAGTAATTAAATAGTCCATAGATATTTTGTTTAGTATCATTCTTGATCTTCAGTTCTTGATCTTGATATTTTGCTCAAGATGTATCTAACACTCCAAAAATCTATATCTCTGATCACAATACACTCTAAATTGGTATTTTCCCAGCAAACACCCCCTCTCCCAAATCAATAATAAAAACTAACCAATCAACCAACCAACAAACCCAAACCATAACAAAAAACCCAAAACCCCCCCCAAAAAAAAACAAAAAAAAAAAAACAAAAACAAACAAAAAAAACACCCAAACAAAAAAAAAAAAAAAAAAAAAAACAAAAAAAAAAAAAAAAAAAAAAAAAAAAAAAAAAAACAAAAAAAAAAAAAACAACTCCAACAACCAAAATCCTAAAATCCTATGTCTGTCCTCACAGGACAGATGCTCTAGTTGCTTCATGATGCTGATCAAAGGAATTCTGGAAGAAGGAAAAAGTCACTGTGGCTGAAAGTCAACTTAAACAGCTGAACAAATTATCTTGAGACACATTGAAATCTTCAAGTGGAAGAGGTCAACAAATTAAGAAAACGAAAAGAGTTCATAAAACATGACAAGTTACATGTAACTGTAATATGACACAAAAAATTTGTAGGGACCTTTTGAACACATAAAACTTACTTTAAAATTGTAACTCGTCAGGAAGATAAATTTACTGCAAAAGTAAAAAAGTTCTTTTTTAAGCATACATACTTTTTCAAAAACCTTCTTCACAGAGAGAATCACAAGTGCTTGAAATGCCCACAACAGTTAGAAATAAAAGGATAGAAAACAAACAGTAGAAGAATATGAGCCATTTCCACCATAGACAGAGGTTAACAGAAAGCTTGCCATAACCTTCCCCTGGGTTCTAGTTGGCTCAAGATATTCACATATATTCTCTGAAAAATATAGGGATGGAAAGTGATGCTGGAAAACTTTTAGATTATAGCAGTCATTCTAGATAACCAAATCTACAGCTGTCTGCAAGCTCCTATAGAAAGTTGTGAAGTGAGGTCTGTCTCTGCCATGATGCCTAGGCTTTGCAGATTAGTGTTTGATGGGCAGTCTGTCATCTAAATTACATTGGCTTTTTTTTTTTTTTGCTGTTGTTGTTGTTTTTGTTTTTTTTTTTTTTTTAAAGCTGCAGCTGCAGCTTATCTTTTGTAGACAGAACTTGGTTTTGGGTGTTTTTTTGATAAAATGCTAGCACAACAATCATCTTATTTTTCTGTGCAGTAACTTTCCATCAAAACCGAAACAAAACAGACTTTTTCTGTTGGCCAATTAAAAAAATGCTTTTAAAATAATTTCTCAAAATATGACACTGACTTCAATCTTGAGCTGCACATTAAACCTTATAAATACAATTGAAGTTTAAAAAAACTGTAATATTTCACCGTGGCATTAAATGTAAGTGATGCTAGTGAAATTGATCTTTTAGTCTATAGTGAGTTCTGAGTGCTCTTACAGAGCTCCACTGGAATTAGGTTTTAAAATATAAATACATCTTTTGGTAAGTAGGAAGTGTTTCTCTATGCAAATTAGAATCTTCTGTGGCCCCTTAAAAGAACTAAAAGGATTTGTCACTATGGATTCTCACATTTCCTTCTGGTAACAGAAGTGTCTTGTTAAAACCCAATTTTATTAAGTCCAGTTTGAAGAACTATGTTTCAATCATAGATAACATAAGGCACACGTTGTATGTGCTATAAGGCAAATTATCTACCATTATCTGAATATCCAGATTATCTGATGCTAATGCACGTCTACCCCTGTTTCTCTGGAACTCCTCTTTTCCTGAAAATAACTCACAACTGCAATATTCACTTTCAATCAGATATGAAGAAGTAATTTTTTAAAGGTATCACCAGCCCAGCAATTTTACTAAAATAAGTAGTTAAAAGAAGATAAATTGATGAAAGAGAGCACTCACCAACATTCCAGTGAGAAATTCATTTAGTCAAACATCAACTGAGTGATAGCACTTAGAAAACCAGTAAGCATAAGCATGGGTAAAAATATAGCTGCAGAACAATTGCAACATTTGATACCTCTATTTTGACTTCCAGGCAAAATATCACTTATGAAAGACATGGAAAAAGCTGAGAGTGTGATGATGCAAGGATATAAGGAATATCATGGAAAACCTGGAAGGGCAAAAAGCATGGTAATGAACTGATATTGCAGGGAGTAGTGTTTGGAAGTCTGAAGAACCTGGATATGAGATGCCTGTAGGTTCTTGGAAGAACTAAGCACTGGGATTGGATTGGTGGGAGAAGTGTGTATATTGTAAAAGGGACTGATAGGGGAGGAACAACTGGAGAACACAAAACAGATTCATGAAACAGTGGTTACTATCGATAGAAATTTATCTTCAACATTTTACCTTACTGTTTTAAACAGATTAAACTTTTAAATTTTAAAATTTAAAATGTAAACATTTAAATGTTAAAATTTATCTTACTGTTGATAGGATTTATCTTAATTTAATTTTAACACTTTGTTTCAGTTTGTTGTGATAGCACATAAATGTTTCTTCTTTAAGCAGCAGTGCCTTTGTCTTCAAGGCACTGCCACACTTCTGAAATGCCTTACAAAGTTTGTCATTGAAAAACAATGTAGTTGAAGTGGTCACCAAGTTTTGAAGGAACAGAATGTGTAAGCATGTGGCTTTTGTTTACTACAGTTTCGGGCAGCTGGGAAGACCGGCTAGAGCCGCCCTTTGGTGAGACTGCATGTTGCATGCCGGGTTGGTTCAGTGAATGGGTTTAATAAATGCTAGTTAGTCAGTCCTATGTACCCCCATTCCCCCCCCTCCCCCCACGATGGTTTGCTCCGAGTCACTTACCATTGGAGCTTTCCCATGTCAGTCTTGTAGCCACCCCCTGTTCACTCCTGAAAGTTCTGCGTCAGCCACTCCATCCCTGTATTCCTATTTGCCCCAGAACCCCATTCCCACCTCTGTTATGTTCCTGTAGGCTGCCATGGTCCGCGTCACTCCCCTGTTGCCTGTTCCCATTGGGCGAGGGGGGCTTCTGCCCCTGTCTGCCCACTCCCTATTTAACCCCATGCCTCCTTTGTTCAATCACCATTTTGTCCACGCGCATGCTTGGAGACAGCCACTCCAGCCACTGTAGCAGCCACGCAGGAAATAAATGTTCTCCAGCCACACAGGCAAGGTGTGCCTCCCTCGTCCCTTTGCCTCCTCTCAGCGTTCGGCTACGAAAGCGGCAAACCCACATGGAGGCTCAACCCTAGAGCTCCACACATGCGGCAGCCCCGGTCTCACCAAAAGGCAGTGCCACTAGCCCGGCGCCCCAGCTGCCTGAGGCCGGGGTGAGAAGAACAGGGCCGCAACCACAGCTGCCGCGTGCACGGGCGCTCCTCCCTGCTGGTGTTGAGCGCTCCAGCGTGTGTATGCAGCTTTGGTAGCCTTATGCTGAGAGGAAGTGAAGGGACAAGAGAAGCACACTTTGCTCGCTTGCATATGAACTTTTATTTCCTTCCTGGTCGCAGCAATGGCTGGAACAACTGTCCCCAGGCGCCGCAAGGCAAAATGGCGAATGGTCAATGAAAGCATTGGGTTAAATAGGGGGCGGGTGGACAGGGGCAGAAATCCCCCTCGCCCAATAGGGACAGACAACAGGGGAGTGACGTGGAGATCACAGCAACCTATGGGAACATAACGGAGGTGGGTACAGGGTTCTGGGACAAATAGGAATGCAAAGGTGGGGTGATTGCTACAGAACTTTCAAGAAGAATCAGGGAGTGGCTACAAGATTGACATGTAAAAGCTCCTGTGGTAAGTGACTCGGAGTGAACCATTGTGAGGGGAAAATAGGGATACAGAGAACCAACCTAACTAACATTTATTAAAATCCCTAACTGAACCAACCCAGCAGACAACATAAGCATTGTGTGAGATTTCTTCCACTATTTACATTACATATATTGCATTATATTAGTATTAGAAGTAAAAATCTGTATGAAAAGGCCATGCTTATGGAAAATAAAATGTTAGATATTTTATGGAAGTATCTTTCAAATATGGAAATTATACAGTTCTTATATATCTTTAGTAGGAGATTTTATACTTAATATCTGGCAATTAAATTAATATTAACATAGAGCCAAAATAATTTTTTAATTTGATTTTTTTCAATTTAGAACACTTGTCGTGTTAATTAATTAACAATAACATTGGTTCTTATAAATAGTGGGCCAACAACTTAATGTGATAGATTATGTCTACACTTTGAAGAAAAACACAGACATGTTTTTTGCTGCTATTCACGTGGATATAAATTAATGACATGAAAAAAAGGAATCTGAAAATACCAGATGCTAACAGTAACATGGAAAATTACTGGCAGTTTAACAAAATATTTTTTAAATCCCTTCTAAAAATCCTTTTCAAAAAGTGAGAAGAAATTAGGCATTTCAATGAAAGACAAAGGACTTGCTTTTGATGCAGTATCACATTTTAAACTCCATCACTTCCATTGGCTCATTTCTCAATTTGAAGTAAAAGGTATACAACTATTTAACACTTGGGATCGAGTGCATCCTTACTGTAAATAAATTAGGAGGAACTCAGACCATTATAAATACATTTTTAAGACTAATATAAATAAAAGAGTTATTATATATAGTAAGGTGAATATTTATAGTAATGCTTAAGTAATTTTTTAAGGAGAAATGTTCCTTTTTTACCCAAAATTTTTTGGTTTGAAGTATTTCTTCTTGGTCCTTTTTGTTCCTTAGAAAAGTGATCCATTCAATATGACAGACCTGTTAAGCCTCAAGTTAAATATTTGGTCCAGAATTATCCCAAAAGCTTTAGAGATGTATTATGAAGAGTGAAAGGCTTTTACATCTGGTTGTTCCAGTCAACTAAGGTCTTAATTGCTCTCAGGAGGCAACTTTCTTTCCATTAACTTTAACACAAGCCTAGAATGATTAGGATCATAACGTAGGATCCTTAGTTAAGTGCCTACACTTATCTGGGATGAATCCATAATTTTAGCTTTTTAATCCTCTCTACTTGAGTTTAAAAAGGGAAGGGAGAATTAATTATGCATTTATTAGAAAAGAAAAATTGCCAGATCCACCTTCAGTCTCCACTGTAGCCGGGATATTCATCTTGGACATAATTTCCCTAGTCAAATATGAAAGATGAGAACTCAAATCTGCCACCCCATACCCATGTTCTATCCAGAGCTGCAGTGAATCTTGCTGGCATCTGTCACTCACCTTTCTCATTGCTCCTTAAAGTGGCTGAATGATTCCTCTAGGCAATGCAGTGGACAAAGAACATTCGTTCTGGGTTGCAGTGGTAACTATGGCAATGGGACTTGGATGCTTTTGTTGACAGTGGAAATACCACTCTTGTTCCAATTATTCAATGTGCTGGCTCTCAACTAAGTTGTATGTTATCTGGGATATAGTTCTACCAATCCTTCCTTAGAATGTTCAAATTTTCCCCTGTATAATTAAACATCTGCTAAAGCACTAGCAGGAGCTGAGTTATCCTGTTTCAGAATTACTTTAACTTACAGTGGGATGGATGTTCTGCCAAGTGTATTCCTGATGTATCTAAATCAACCTATGTCATCTCCCAGGTGCATGTGTTTAAAGATCTTTTATTTTTTTAAATTTCAGAGGACTAATCAAGACATATGCCTAGCAAGACAACCTAATGATTAGGCAAGGTGACTTCAAATGTTTAAAAAAATAATAAAAAACACCTCACTGCAGTGAAATGACGAGTGCTCAACATTTAAAAAAATACTTTAGAAAAGTAAAGGATGTGTTCTCATTAAAACTGTCAAAAAGAAATAGGAAACTGAACTCTCAAATTCAACTCAAGTTGTAGCTTCATAAGCCAGACTATTCTATGGCATGTTATGACTACTATTCAATGGCAGGGCATTCAGAAGTCCACAGAAAATTTAATAAAATAGCGAACTACACTACCAGATGGATCAAAGTTTTCCCATGCTTTGGAATTACCTTCCTTTCACAAAAACTTGCACACTTTCATTAATCAACATTTAGAGCACTGGACCTGCAATTAAAAGAAAATTTTGTGTGAATAGTATGGTTGGGCTTTAAATCAACTCTCAGTAAGTCAGTTTGACTAGCAGTAAAGAACTGGAAAAGAAGATGGAATCATAGGATTATTTAATATTGTGTTGCGTATCCCTGAAAATAAAGACATCATTTAAACTTTTGTAATCTCCTATTGCTTAGAACAGTATATTTTGAAAAGCATATTACAATAGAATAACAGAGAATTAAAGAAAACCAGTAATTTTTCAGCCTTTTTTTCCTTGACTGTCATCAAATTTAGTAATGCAAAGGAAAATAAATAAAAAACAGCCTTTAAAGTTTTGAATAAAACCAATCTAAAAATTGTGAGACAAAGTTATGTGTTTCATCTCTGAGATAATGGTCAACTCCATGAGATCAAGTGACATATTCACTTTAAACATCTCCATGACTTTATGACAGGAGGAAGAAAAACACAAGGAAATTAAATTACAGAGGATTATTAATTCTTACTGAATCGAAAGGAAAATTTCAAAAAAAAATTATCAAGGACTAGAGAAAAGAAATCTAAGAATAACAGTTATTATAGAAGTTATAATCAAATCCTTTTTTCCATCTTTCCTCTAATAAAAAAAAAAAAGAAGAAGAAGAAGCAATTTCTAATAATTACATTTTATCCACTTTGCATGTAATTGCTTGCTCATGCAGAGATGCTGCTTTTGAAGTGGATACCACAGTGTTATTAATGGAACTTCATAACAGTTGATTAGAAAATAAGTAATGGCAAATGTTGCCATATAGCTTCCTTCACAAACATTTAAGTGGGGTTAGGACAGAGCAAATACAGTTGATGAATAAAAGTTTGAAAGCTATAATATTTCTTTCATGCTCATATTTTTTTTAAGTCTATATCTATAATTAAAGTAAAATAATCACAGTGGTGACAGTGCTGGGTCAAAAAATAATAAAATTTCAAGAAAAATCATATATGAAAGCAAATAAAAGCCTTAAAAACATTTTTGCAGTGATTTTTAAGATGAACTTCACTCTGTATCTACAAAATAACTTGTTAATTTTCCATTTCTGGGCAAACAATTTTTAGAAATTAAAATGAGAAGATAAAATAGAACTCATGCAAGTTATATTCATTATTATGAGAACATTCATAGAGGATCTTTTTAAATTCACTCAAATTAATTAAAAAAATTTCATTCTGATTTAATATTTTTAATGGTATTTTTTTAAAACAGAGTTTTCATTTTAATTAAACTACAGTAATCTCTCAAATATCTGCCATTAATTACCTAGGAAATAGAAAAATTTCAAAGTTCAATTAGTATTTTTCACAAAAGTTTATTTTCTCTGAGGGTAAAATTAATCAGAAACACCTACTTATATCCTCTTGGTAGTAACAAAGGAATAAGTTAAAAATATTTCCTCAAATACTGCTAATTTTTATAATATTGATCATTTTTCTTTTAATTTTTCCCATATACTCATTCCATTTCTTTTTACTCTACATTAGTTTTCTTTAAAAAATATTACGGATGTGCAGATGAGTTAGACTGATCAAGTCTAATTGACACAGGACTTTATTTTCTATAAGGAAAAGTTGACAAAATACTGATTATGCTGATTGCCAAGGACCTGATCAAGAAACTGCAAGGTTATACCTGACATGAGCAATAGGCACAGGACATCTCTTGTCTTGGTTTAACGAAAGCTTTTAACGGGCTACAGGCACCAAAATATTCTGCTTGATTGAAACTGAAGAACTTCTCCTTATCCCTAGGAGCAGAACTTCAGGCACCAGAAGACCTTCGAGGTCAATAAAACTCCAAAGTTAATCTGTATGTGCACATAATTTTTACAGTTTGCAGTATGGAGGCCTTAACGTTATTTAATAAATAAGCAATAATATAACAACACAGGAATATTAAAAGCCAAATTTTAATTGATGCTTTGCTATGTAGTTTCCCTTTATAAGCTATTATACACTAAATTCAAGACTTTCTTTGTATAATTAAATTAGATCTGAAACTTAATGACTCTTTGAGTTTTGCCAACAAATAGGACAAAACTTCTAATTTTTTCTCTTTATCATTTTGACTTTTGACATGAAGTGATACCTGACATACCTTGATGATACAGATCTAAAAATCTCAACCACTCTGCTATTTCTTTACCAGTTAAATATTGCAAGAATTAAGACATTTACAGAATTATACAGGAAAATTTATTATATCATACTGGAATAATAATAGTCCTAACATATAGAATGGAAACAGGTGATGCAGAATTTTCTCAAAAATGCATGTTACAATTTTCTTCAGAAATCTGTCCTGCCTCAAGACCTGTTAAAATGAGAAGGAATTTACCCTAATTTTACAGAATAAAGTCCATGACTGAAAGAAGAGTGAGTCATTTATGCCAGGTTTTATTTCTGAAACACAAAGGACAACAATTTTTTTAATGTTATTTTCAGATATGTACAAATTCAGTCTGAGTTAGAAAATATTCACATTGATCACATTTTTAAATTCAGACCAAAGAGGTTTATATCAGCTTATTTCAGGGATGATTTTGGAATCCGTGCAGCACGTTGTCTAGCTTATGCCATTATCACAAGTAGACAATGTAGTGATATTGATGCTATAGTCTCTATAGTATTGATAAATGGGACATTGTTGCATGTGAAGTTACTCCTATTATAATTTCAGCTGTTTGTCAGTGTTATTTGTGTTCAGACAGCTGATACACTAATTTCCAAGCTCTAATGTGACTTTTGTTTGGTGTTTCCTTCTAATGACCAATTGGCTCACTCATCACAAAATACTCTGTGAATTTGTTTGTTCTTTCAATGCTAAAAATTATCTCCCTAGGTACATGTGTGTATAAATAAGGCATTCTAATATGTCGGTGTGTAAATTTGATTTGGGTAACATTCACATGAGAAGTGGTAGATAGCCAGGTTGATATGGCATGTAATATTTCCAGTGAAACCCACAGTAGATGATGAGAGACATGGCAGTGTTCCTAGAGCTACTGACTTTCTCGACAATCTGTTCCTACAGTACCAGAAAAACATTACAGCTGACAGCTTTCAATCTTTATGCCACACCTGCCAATGCACTTCTGGCTCAAAACTTTACAGGAATGTTTAGATAACTTACTAATCTGCACTTAATTAATTTTAGTGAATTTTATAGACAGGGTACCAAATTCAATATATATCTTAAAGGATTATGTTTCTTGATATTTAATATTAAGGGAAAAAAAAAAAAAAAAGAAGTACTGGAAGAAAGAGATTTAAAGCTTAGAATTCCATCTAAACTGCTGTACCTGCTCCATTCTCCCTTTAGTAGTGTTCTGGAGAGAGCAGAAAATTAAAAATTTGGGAGGAAAAACAAGTAGCAGAACTAATGAAGTTTGGTTCTCTGTAGATGTGTTTTCTGGATGATTGACATGGGTGCCTGACAAAATATGAGATCTGAGTGGAGCTTTTAAAGTCTGGGAATATCTGTAGGCTTTCATTTTGTGAAAGGTGAGTGGACATGACTGGGGAGGTAAGGAGGTTTGTATTTTGGTTGTTTGTGGATAACATGGACAGCTGACTTCAGTTCTGGTTCTTAGCATCTTCAGCCCAACTCAGCAGAGTTGCCCCACTCAGCAGAAGCAGCCACTCCTATTCCTAAAGCAGCTGGTAAAAACAGGTTCACCACTGTCAGAGTCCAGGACATCCCTCTGGCTGCCTTGGTTGTTTTGAGACCCTGGTCTCATGCACACTGCACTCATCCAATTCTCCAGATTATATGTGATGCCTTGGTGGCCCAAATCATCATCATTATAGCTGGTAGTTCTTTTCAATTGTGCTAAAATTAAATCCCCATTCAGACAGTCTGAAAAAATATAGGTCTCTGTCACAGTCCACTGAATTCTTTTCCATGAGTATTGTGTTGAAGGTATAAGTGACATTTTAAAGTCTTGGGAGGCTGTCAATAAGATCAGAGGTTTTCCTTAAAAAAAAGGACAATTCACAGACCTAAATTCTACTGAAGAAAGCTGTTTGCACTACTAAGAATACTCTTGACCTCTTTTCAGTGGGATATAGCACAAGTATGAATAACATGATACAATAAATAATGAGATCTGTGACAAAGAAGAAAGAACTATTATTGACACACACAATATACTAGAATCAGTTAGGTTATATGTCTCTTATTTTGTACACAGCAGAGATATAAAGAGAATAAGACTCTTCTCCAAAGAATACAAGGCTAGAATAGCTGGCTAGAACAGACAAGTAAATGGAAGAAACTGGACAGAATAGATAAGATGGTGAACAAACAGAGCAAAAACAACAGCATAGTTAAATAGAGTATACCTGAGCAGTCAGGTCTGGGAAAAACCAATATCAGTAAAATATGTATCTGATTGAATGATCAAGTTCCTGTTTTTCAATTGACAAGCTTTGGAATAAAAATACTCAACACTTGGTTCTACCTGATATATTTTAATGAAATAAAATGAAAAATATTTTCTTTCAGTATTTAATTTTTAGTTTTAATTTATAATAATTTAAAAATAAAAGAATAATTTTAGAAGAAAAATTATTGCAAGGAAAGATTGAAAATTATTCTTGCTCTCTTGAAAATGCTTGACTTTGACCTGAATATGTGAACCATTACAGCCAGTGCAACACTGGGGTTTTTTGAAGTAAATAACATATATTTGGGAAGAGGTGAGAGGAGAAGCATCAAGAAATGCACTTGCTTAACTGGCATCAAATTACCAATACTATTTAAAGCGGGACTGGAAAGCAGAAAGGTGATGATGTTATTGAATATTTTGTTATTGCAGTTTTCCTCAGATTAAATGTTGAACCTGGTGTGAAAACATTTGTGGAGTTGAAAAGAATGTAGGAAAATTATACTGACATAATTTGCAAATAAAAGAGTAAGGTATTGATACACAAAAATGAAAAAAATAGGTTTTGAAGATGATTACAATGATCACTGATGCTTTGTGTTTGTTACAGCAATACTGTTAGAATGGGTACAGATATTTATTTAGGGTAATGATACAAGACCGTTTGAGTTTGAGTGGCCTAGTGAAATCAATTAATCTATTTATAGCTATCAAGAGACAAATACTTCCTAGGTGATGCAATCAGAGGACCCAAGGAAACTTTCTGAGTGAATAAATCCAGAGATCAAAATAAGGGAGAAGTTGTATTGTTCCGCTTCTCCACTGATTTACTAACACTGTTAATTTTACAATAGTAATAACACTATTTTTCACTCTTTTGTTAGCACTCTTAGCAAAACAAAAAAAATGTTCCAAGAAACCTAGGAAGACTAAATTCTTTATATTCTCCTGTTTCTGAGAGATAGCTGTGAAAACTGCAAGCCTTTAAATAATGTCATTAAAAAGGTTACACAAACTGATATACAGATACTGAGAATTTTTAATTTCAAGCATTGCTTAATTAAAACATGACTAGTACTTGTATAAAATTTCATGTTGTTTAAGCCATTGTAGTTCATATTTTTATTTACATAAATTTTTCTTTTTTTCCCAGTAAAGAGTAAGTAGAAGCAAAGAATCATGCTGAAAGAAATTCGGCTGTAAGTTGTAGGCCATCATGTCTTCTAATGTCACTTGGTCCTCGATACACCAATATTGCTAAGAGTGACCTTATCACAGGTCACACAGGAGTACAAAATGTTTCTTCTGCAGAGCCAGTATTTTATTAAAAAAATAAAAAGGTGTGAGATCTGTTACTTTAGTTCAACTTGTTCTGTGTGGTGTGCAGGAAAGTGCTTATCAACCTAGGAGGCATTAGGGTGAAACTTGGGTTTAGGTAGAGCCACAAGGGGTCAAAGCAAATGCTTGAAGCAGCACATGCTCTAGAAAACAGATGGGAAATGCAGTACTTGTGAAATAAGAGCAGAGAATAATCCCACATTTTCAGAAACTACTTCTAATGCTTCAATTTGCTTAGAGGTAAGAGGAAGGCAATATTCAGGATGTATCAAGATTACCCAAAATAGAAATGTGTATGGGCCAAAGTCATCCAGGACTGCAAGAGAACAAATTTAAGGTGTAGTTTACATTGGCTAAAAGGTGAAACCTTCTGACAGTAAAATAGGACTGAAAAGTTTAAAAATTGACAGTAAATTGCAGTTCCATGGACAAGGCTTGGATGGAAGCAGCTGGATGACATATTTAATCTCATCAGGCTATACCCACAGGGTATCCTAAAGAATCAGCACATAGGTACAGAACTTCTAAAAATAAAAGATAACAAGGAAATACACTAATCTTTTCTTAAATGTCAGTTCAAATCTGTAGTGATTTTTTGCACGCATTCCTTTTTCATCTGGCTTGCTTTGTTCTTCTGAGGTGTGTCTTAATTATCATACAACTGTGAGGTGAAGGAGGAGCACATGTTTTTGTTCAGTAGTAGAGAAGTAAAAGCAGTTTATAGACAGATTATTTTAAATATAAAACAATTCTTTTTGCCATCTGTGCAAAACACAGCAAGAACCCAAACTAGAAATGTAATACATGTTACAATATTCACTCTGTGGAAAAGCCTGAAATCCCAGGTCCCTTAATCACTTATCAAATATTTGCCTTGTGAATGAAAGAATATTAATAATTTTAATGCTGTTATATGATGACAAAGGGTCCAAAGATGAACAGAAACAGAAGAAAGTTGAAATGGCCCTTGCTAAAATGCAAATTATATTAAAATATTTTATCAAATTTATGCCTCAGTCTGCCCTCAAATACTTACTGTAGAGATTAGGATTTAATGGTCACCTTCTTACCTCAGAAATAAGTGACAAAATAAGACGATAGAAAGAATCAAAGAAGGTAGAGCTTTGTAATGAAAACTTATATCGGATAGAGAACTAGAACTAATAATTAAAACACAAAGAAGTAATTTAACTGAAGAAGGGAAGCATAGATAGAGAAAAGCACAATAAGCCAGAAGGAATGAGTTACAGAAAAATAACCAGCAGAATTTAAATAAAGAAATGGCATTTCAAGCAAATGGAAACTTTTTATATTCTTAACCTTTGGATAGACAGCAAGAACTAAAGGAAAGAACAATATGAATAACCCAGCAAGGAAAAACTTTGGGATGTCTTCAGAACAGTAACTCCTCCTCAAAACATGACTACCTGTGTGGCTGAACCACATTAAAATACCTGTAATTACACTTATCTCCATGAAGAGTGTAAATAGATATAATTACACTTCTGTTTTGCATGACATTGAGAAGATGACCAAACAAAGGGGAATATGTATAAAAGATGATGTAAAATAAGGAAGATTCTAGGACTTTAGATTATATGGAAGAACTAAAATATTACAACAAACTTCCTCCTAGCCATGTGGCTATTTCAAATGTTTGGATAATTACTACATTTCAAAATAGAATTATATTTGCTTAGTTATTATGTGTTTAGATTTTAAAAGTAGCATTGACTTCTACCCTTCTCTATGGTTGTGACAACAGATTTCAGCAAAGACCAGAAAAATTGTTTGAAGTGATTTTTCAAATTTCTAAAGAAAGAAAAAAATATGAAACTTAACAAAAATAAACAATAGATTAATACTCTTTTTTTATGCTAATCATGTGATTAAAGAGTACTGGATTTTTTTGTTATTTGACTTTTTTTTTTTAATTTAAGGATTTACATGAATCTTATTTTAAATTTCTTGTACAACATCATAGAATCATTAAACTAATTATGTAAAGTAATAAAGTAAAATCATTACTTGGAATAAAGCTTTCAACTGCCAACTAACAAAACTGTCTTAGAGACTGCTGCCAAAGGAACAAAAAGTATTCAAACATAAAAAACAACAGCAAAGTATACATGAATGGATCTTAAGTCCCCTTATGTCACTATTTCTGTAGTTTCCTTAATGATGCAAGCCCCTTTTCTAAAAGACATGTTACAAAGCCAGCAAAAAGAACTTGCAGTTAGGGACACAGCAAAGCAGGATTACCTGTTCTCTCACTAGCACTGTATAGCTGCAAATTATCTTATAATTTCATTCACAGACAGAGAGTGATGAAAATGACATTAAAGAATGGTGGAAAGGGGAGGGGAAAGGTATAGTTACAATTTACCTGCATTTACTCAGTGTAGTACCTTCAAAAAAATGGCTGAGTTGAAAATTAGTAAGGAGAATTCATCATTTAATGTAGAGCAGCGATAGAATATTTTCTAGTTTTAGAGTAAAAAAAGAAAATTGGAAGTCTAAAATATGAAAAAAATATAGAAAACTAGATATCTTATTTCTGCAGAAAATTCTACTTATTTCTTCTTTTGAAGAATGAGTGTAAATTTTAAAAGACAAAACATGGGGAAAAAGCTTATAAACTATTATATTGCCAGTATCAGAGATGAATAGTGTCCTTCTTATTTCCATGAAAGAATATTGAACCCATAATTTTCCTCATGATTTTATACCCACCATGACACTTACTATAAAATTACCCTTCATCATGAGTTGTCAATAATGTTATCTTATTTTGAACTAAATAAAATGTGCAGTAAAACATTACATTAGTATATAACAATATATATAAGCAGGTTTAAAATCAAAGTTTTTCCTTATTGAAGTGAAGCACTTCTGTATTGTCAATTATAAAAGAAACAGTGCAAATTTTTGGATGCATGAGAGTTTCACTTTACACTCTGGTTACAATTGTAGCCAAACTATTTAGTTATGCTGTATGATACAGGACAATTACACCTGAGACTAAGACATAAGCTTGGTCTTAAATGATAGTTTGGCTCTCAAACTTATATTTTATAACTTATATTTATATTTTTATTTGGGGTAAAAATTACGCAGAAGAAAAAGCAGTCAGACCCATCCCAGACACATTTTGTATCTGCTAAGGCAGTCAATGATCAGGTCCAAAATAATGGCTAGAAAAAGGCATAATGCTATATTTTCCACTGCTGCTAGTAGCCCCTGTCATAACCCAATTTTATTTTTTTTTCCCTACTGTTCTGTTTAATTTGTTTTAAAACAATTCTGACCTTTTACACTGGACAATAAATTCTAAGTCACCTAAACAGCTTTTAACAGTATGTACATAATTCCAACACTTCTTTTTCAAATACGTGCTTAGAAGGTGACCATCTCCAGCTCTGAACATATTTTCCTGCATAGAGTCCTACTTACAGTACTATTGGTGTGGAAAAGTGAAACAAACTGGTGGATTCTTCCAAGCAATAGTAAATTTAGCAGAAGGTTATAGCTAATGCTCCCCAGTTGCTTATTTGTACTTCCTAAATTAGGCAAGACTAGATTGGATCAACATAACAACTTGTATCAATACTGAGTAGGTATCAAAAGTGGCAGGAGACAGCAGGTGGCATTCTGAACACCAATCTAATAATAATGGGAGTACATATTTTAAACATCATAAAAATAATCCAAGACCCATGAAGTTTGGAGATTTTTATTGTTCTGATTTTAGTTTGAGTTTTTTTTATGAGAGATGAAAGAGAACACCTACACACCCATGATCATCAAGAACATAATGGCACATTCTCTTGTACTGAAAATTTACAATTATATTCTAAATATATGTCTACTGCAGTTCTGTTTAGACAAGTTTGTTCATTTAATTACTTTTCTTTTTGATTGCTAAGCAATTGAAACATATGAAATTTGAGTTGTTTACCTTTCCTTTTTTGTTTACAACAGTATTATATACAGCATTGCTTATCTATTAATTATAATTAGAAAGGGTATTTTTACAATAAACAACAGTTTTTTAAGCTGATTATTTTCCACTTTTAAGGAAGAAGTAGTTACCCAGAACCTTTCAGTATCCTTCATTTCTGAAGTTTAGAGTGCAGCTATCAGTGGCAGCCATGACTAACGTATGGTGAATAAAACATCTAATTATTGGATGACACTTCAACATTACACAACCACTTCTCAGAGTTACACAACCCCACTTCAGAAGTAGTCACATAAGAAGACAAACACAAAACTGTATGACTGACCTGCAAACATGTATCTGGCTCCATACTTAGCCTTAGCAAATAGTACTAATAATTCATTTTCAAGAATTCTAAGCTCACATAATTACTGCAAATGTTACTCTGACTTTTCAAAATGGATGCATGACTTAGTACACCTTAGCTTTAATCGGTCAGCCTGAACCTGCACACTGTTGGCTCTAAAATAAAATTCCTGCCAACCTCAAAAATCAACTCCAGTACAGCCTGCAAATGCATGCAATTTATCTCTTTCTTTTGCCTTCCTTTGCAGTGTGAAACATGAATCACAGGTGTTGCCTTTTTCCCAACCTGGAAATGAAATTTGAGATACTTTTAGTAAAGAGATAATATAAAAGAGAGTCTTTATTTGAAGGCCTTCAGAGGCAGTCATGGAAAGATGTCCACAAAAGCCCACCCCCTCCAGGGTTTTTTTAATAGGTTTTAGGAAATTAACATAATTGATAAAAAGCACTAATTAGAAGACAAGTGGACAATTCCTCCCTCAGGTCAAGCCCCTTCTCTGGAGCCCCCTCCCTTGGTGTTAGCTGTACTTTCTCCATGAAATGTATCTCAAAGAGTTGTTCTTGGCCTCGGTTCCCTGGAAGAGCTAAGTAAGCACAGGGGCCCTGCACATCCTGGGGCTTGGAGCTCTGGAATTTGCTTTGTATTTCTGACTAAAGAAAGGCCATGGAAGAGTACTGGGAAAACTAGCCACTAACACAGTAGCCTACAGAGCTATAAATATATGTGCAAAGAATACAGAGAACATATAAAAGAATAAAAGGCAAAAGCCAAACAGCATCACTGGTACTTATTGCAGTGCACTTTGGAAGGAAAAGCTGTTTCTGGATTCACAAAACAATTATGTAAAATCCTAAGAGTTTCAAGGCAAAAATAATGGATGGAAATTGTTCATGGAACTATGTTACTGGATTTAACGTTACTCTCCACGGATTCCTGTAATACTACAAACATAACAGGATATTTTAGAAACAAACTTATAACATGGGGTAACTAATTCTGTTAGTTTCATAAAATCAAAATGGCATCAAATTTGTATGTGGATACAATTTTAAGAAAATCAATATATGCAGTTCCACTGATCTCAAAGGCACACTGTGAATTTGCTCCAGTAGAGTATTTTTTTCATATACTTTCAGTGAGTCAAAAAAATAAATTCCCAAGAAAAGTAGTTATATTGAATTTATTCTTAGAAATAAAAAATATTAATTTAAAGTTCCATAGATATTGTCCTCAATTTTCTCACTGTTTCAGTGTGGCAAATAATCATTTCTTGGAAGTTGGATTTTCAGATATTTTCCATTTTCCTTCTTTTCTTGTATGAACAAGAAGTCACTCTTTCTTACCTTCTCACTAACTCCTGAACAGTTCAGGCTACTTGGTTTCAAGAGCCATTGAAGATACCTTCTCTTCCTTTCAAACCTGGAAAGAAATAGATGAAAACAAGAAAAACTGTGGAGAAAGTCAAATCCATTCTAGGCTCTAGATGAGTGCATACAAAGATGGCCTTAACATGATAAAAAAAAAATTATTTTATTATAATATGGTCTTATTTTCCCATTAACCAGGAAAAATGTAAAGAGAGAAAGAAAATTATCATCTCAGACTTTGGAATGTACAATTATCTACAATTAAGAGAACCCTAAAACTACAAAGCAAGCCTCACTGGAATAAAGAATTGGAAAAATTCTGAAGATAATGCTTCACAATGACCAGAGCAGTTGTCAAGAGCTGATTTGGATTACACAATCTGCTTTGCCAGTTTTCGTGACATAAATTTGAAGCAGTCGATGTGTAGAATTTCTGCCAAGGTCTACATTTGATGTGGTATGGATTTGATGTGCCCTGGAACAATGGACTGACCATTAGCACTTGAAGTGTATTACATACATTTTAGGATCATATCTTCCAAATCTGTTTCTTAGAAGAAATCTCTCATACTCCAAGAACACTTTTCAATTTTGTGCCAAACCAGTTCAAGTCAGGAAATCTGGTAGAGAGACTACAAAAACACAACTCTGATCTCTTGCAAAATGTTGATACAGACATGCTCAAAATCAAGTGACTTGAGTTATACCAAAATAGAAATGCTGGACAGTTATTTTCTGAATGGCATATACACTGAAAACCTAATAATGGGAGGGAAGGAGACAACACTTCCTTAGACTGAATCCACTTTATGCCTGAATTGCCCTTTGAAGATGCAACAGTGACTATAAGCTATCAAGAGGGGCAGAAACTCCCCTGGCCCCTCTCTTGAGCACCTGTACTACACATCTGAACCTAAATGCTACTCCCAGCTCCAGTAATATACCATATACCTTTAAGGCAGATAATGTAAAAGCTGTGGGGGAAGATATTCAATTCATACACATTGTTTTCTGTGAAAAAAGTCTGTGATCCACTGTGGGAGTGTCGCCGTTGAGCAGGACGGGAACAGAGAACTCCAGATCAGAAGGCAAAGAAAATGAGCTCTGATTTATTTCAAATATACCACTCTATATATAGAGAACATCGAGAAGACTAATTTCATTGGACTTAGAGTAAAAACATGTCACACCATTGGTGTGCAGTGAATGATGCACAGTAGCAGAACATATCTATAAACAATGTGAATAACAAGATAGATTAGAGAATTATTTACATTCTTTCCCAACTGTTTCCCAGGCTCTTGCCTGGTTAGAAAACCTTTCTCTTTCTCTCTGACTGAGCTGAGAATATCCACATGGGAGAAAATAGATTATTTGTTTTTTTGAATTACCTTTATTCCATCATCACTGAGCTTCTACATTTTTTACTTTCTTAGCCTGTTTGGATATAACCTTTACTGAGTTTCAAAGTGACTCAGATATCACCAGTATGTTCATTCCTGTTTTCTATTGTTTTCCATTGTTTTCCATTTCCATATTTTTTCACAAATATAGTTATTCATTATAAAAAAAATGATACTCAGAAAAAAACACCCAAAATTGTATACTGAAGCAGTGGCACATTCTTTTGCCAGAGCATATCTAATATGACCATAAAATGCTCAGCCTTCAAAGGATTATTGTAACTCCACCATTTTAGATTTATTTTTTTAAATATACTTAAAAATCTCAAAGTATTGGGTCCATTCGTTTAGGGTAACCAGCACTGATATTTCCCTTTATGGATTAGCAAAGAAAATTACCAGACATCTGTGTTTCATCTATTCCTCTCTCCTGATTAGAATGAACTGCCCATCCTTCTCCTGCACACATTTTGAGCAGAGCACTGTGGTACAGTCTTGTTCCCAGTGTATCATACAGACAAACTGTCTTGAGGAAATCTCTGCAGTTATGTGCTTGGAGATACTGCCTCTGATCTCTAGCATGTCACCACAAGCAAAGAAGTTAACAAAGACCAAAGATGAAGAACCATTAAATGAAGACTACCTTGAGAGTGTTGTATGGAGAGGTAGTGGCAGACCTGAGAGCTTAGAAGATAGATCTTTATTCCCTTGTGTCAGAAAGGGAATAAACAACAACCAGGAACTGTAACAATGCACTTTGGTTTTCAGGAAAACCACCTTAGAAGTTAAAGATAAAAATCTGAACTATTTTGGCTGAAGAAAGCAAATTAACCTGGAAAGTTGAACCTTTGGACACTTTACTAGGCAGTCAGAGGCTCCTAGTATATAGCTGCTATTGTTTTTGTAAAGATTTTTACTTGAAGATAGGTTGTAGAAGTTTTATCTCTTCAGTGCCTTACGCCTTTTTCAGACCAATTTAGTGAAAACATTTTTACATCATTCTAGCATCCAGCTCTGAAAAATTTTATCCAAACATTTTAGTTCTTTTTCCAACTGTTCACCTTTATTCTGTGAATTGATTGATGGGTGTGTATTGATTTGTGAACTTTTACAGGTATTACAGTCTTAGCACACTACCTCTTTGTGCTGAATCTTTATATTCTAGCAATTTTTTTTATGAGTCTCAATTGCTAGAGGGCATATTTAAATGGAATTGAACAAATATTTCCTCAACTGGTTTCACAAAGAAAGAAGTTGTCTGGTATACTTTTTACTCCAAATTTATACAAAAAGACATGTACTCACAGTTTTTTCAATTTTGTGTACTTTCACGGAATATTGGATGAAAAGCTCAAGAGTCCTTTATTGTCTTGACAGTGAGCATAAAAAACAGACAGCAACAGGCACGATTTCCAAATGCTTTTAGCACGCCTCAAGCCTGACCTTGAAGGAAACACCTCTAAGATAAGAGTCAATATCTCAGAAGCTTGTTTTGTGGCCTGGACACGTTCAGAGAAGAAATTTATAGGATTTCTTTTTATTTGTGTGTTCCTGTATGAGCTTTAATTTTGCTGGTGGCCACAGGAACAATTTTAGTTGTCAGCTGAGATCAGGACTGTAGTTACGCCTGTCAGTACAGTAATTATGTTGAAAACAGTGATTTTAGTTCATGTGCAGTTACAGAAACTAACTAATAACAGAAATACAACCACTTTCAATACAAAGTAAATATATGCATCATTTCTTTTAAATAAACTGAGATTTCTCTTCCAGTAGAATGTATTCATATGTATGATAACCATACAAATAACTATTACGACTATGTTTACATCTATCTATCTTGAGAATAAGAACCTTTGTTTTGCATTATTAACTTGAATCTCATGAAAAAGAATTTAGTACCGGTGAAAAAGAAAAGAGTTTTAAGGAAGAAACTTTAGGAAAGTAGGAAACTGTGGAAATCAGATTTTGAAAATGAATTATAACATTGACATTCTAGATTCTTATTTGCTGATATTCTGTTTGGACTACTGCAAGAACGTTTTGAGCTTTTTTGGAGGGGTGGGCGGTGGGTGTTGGCAAGAAGAGTATGGGGTGGTGGTTTTATTTCTCCATTTATTTCTAATGTGAAATAATAAAAGAAACTTTTTTAATAAGGATTACTACTTTCATTTTCTTTGAATCCTTAGGTTTGCATTCAAAAGTGAATACAGTTGCAGATCATCACATTCTTCAAAATTCTGAAATATTATGACAATTTATTGCATGTATTTATATTTATTATGACAATTTATTGCATATTTCCAAGGCGGATATCAGTACTCACATATCAGGTATGTGCTTTCTGGGTCATCTCATTTCTTCCTGTTGAGAACAGGAAAATCACACATGGAGGTATCAGAATATGTATACCAAAATTATCATTAAATAAATAAATAAATAAATAAATAAATAAAGCATTTTACCCTGAAAACATGACCATTCGTAATTTTGTTAATTTTTCACAACTGATTTTGAACCTTCAACTGATATAAAAGCATCAGATCCCCAAAGCTTTAACTTCAAGTGAAATAATTGATTTTATCAATATTAAAGTATTTTCTCAAAATAAGAAAAAAATCCAAATATAGTCAAAAATATATTGAATGCTAAAATGAAACAGAATGAGATATATACTTGAGCATTTCTTCAATATTTTTTCTATTTTAAATCTTATAAAAATCCAATATTTTGTGAAAAAAAACAAAACAAATAATATCTTACTAATAAAAATAGACTATATTGTGAAATTTTTGAACGACATTTACTAGGAATGTTCTACATTGACTGTCATTTTTTTTAAGTGGTACTTATTATTTATGAGAATTGAAAGCATGTAAAATCACCAAACTGACATAATGTAAACATAATAAACCTGTATAATGAAATATCAGAGGTTCATCCTTCTACTCTATAACAGAACAACAACAAAAAAATTATTTCAGTGCCCTGAAGTGTGTTGCCAGGAATCAGATTTTCACAAATAAACCCTTTAGATCATCAGTTAGATAAGGAAAACCCCCCAATATTAACATAATTACCATTCAGCAAGAGTGTGAGTTTTATGGGTATTTGGTTAGATAGAAATAAAATTAGTTCCTATCCCTCTTCTTTTCCCCTGTGGCTTTTTCCACTTCATTATTTTTGTAGGCTATTGCCATACCCCAATTACTTCTACTTTGTGCACATTATTTCTGGGGTTTCCTAAGCTCTTCTGCTTTTACAAATACTTTTGGAATAGAAGCTATTATTTACCATAAGGATAGGGAAACGTGGCAATTAAAATCACACTATATTTATCTCACAATTATGAAGGTCTATATCTGAAGCATTCATTCTAGACTCTCTGTGTAGCCACTACATTCATGAAAAGCAGAATTGTAAAGTCACTTAAATACTACATTTTAAAGACAAGGATACATTTCCATGCCAATGGCATTTCTATGTTATTGGGGTGACAGTGTGGGAAGGTGGGAAAGTGGTTTACTTTGACTGGGCTATTTCTAAAGATTTGTTTCTCTCCCATTTTTGCTGGCTAGACTATTATAATTAATTTTCTATTACCGGCAAGACTTAGAATTCTTAAGGGAATTTTTCTTTCTTTGATTATTCCACAAGATGTTGACACTACTGCAGGTTACAGTACAAGTTTAGCAAGCATG
The DNA here is from genome assembly GCF_026979565.1 of Vidua chalybeata. NCBI lineage: Eukaryota > Metazoa > Chordata > Aves > Passeriformes > Viduidae > Vidua > Vidua chalybeata. The sequence continues at coordinate 36,141,216 of NC_071531.1, read as the reverse complement.
TTGAGAGAAATGAGAGGAAAATTCTTGGAAAGATTCTGCTTTATGTACAAAATACACTGAAACCTTCACTGAATATACACTCAGTTTGAATCACATCATGATAATGGCAAAAAAAAGCAAAAAATATTCTTTGATTTGCTGGGTAATTATATTACAGCATCAATCCTGTTGTGATTGACCAAGTCAATATAGTACTTTACATTTATTCTTTCACATTTTATTCAGATTTAATGTACATTAAAAACTTCTCATATATTCTCTGTGTTTTGTCCAAGATTTTCCCCTGCAGACTGCTTTAGAGGTTTCTATTTAACAATAGAAAATGTATCAGTAGCATTATTATCTGGGGATATGTAAACATCTATCTAGCCATTAGTAATCTTTTCTGCTCTATCATTGCTAATACTCTCCATTATGTATAGAACAGATAAATTAACTGTAGAAAAAACTTGAAAAATACCCAGAGACGTGGCACCCAAGGGCCACATCCAGGTTTATAACAAACTACTTGGTACAAACATAACCCAAACAAAATCTATGCTTTTGTTGCTTGTTTCCACTTACATCTACAGGCATACCAGTAGCAATATGTGTGTGGTTATTCTTTTTGTTTTTCCTGTATGTGTATTTTAATGTTTCACAGATGGTCTGGTAAAGGGTCTCCAAGTGGCTTAAGAGCTATCCCCACCTTGCAGCAGTATCCTTCTAACAAGGATATTTGACCAGTATTCTAACGAAGATCTGGACAGACAGTGAGCATTTCCCTCATTAGGCTCTCTCAGGTCAAGATCCTAAAAATATTCAGAATTTATGTTTAAAGCTTATGTCAGAAATGAAGAAAAATAAAGTTTAGTTAAAAAAAACAGAATTTTCAAAGAAAGAATCGTACCATAACAACAGCATACAGCAATCATAATATGAAAAAGAAGCCTCATGGACATTTTTTACTATGAAAAATCCTTAAAAAATTATCAGACAAGTGGAAAAGCTACCCTAATTACTAAAAGAATTGCTAAACTATAGAGGTTTTAGCGACTTGATCCGACCAAAAGAGAATGAAATGGCACTGAGCACAGGAAATAGCAAACTATTCTCTGTACCAGTTAAGTCCTACAATATGTGAAAACATGTGTGTTCACACTTTAAGACAACTCTAAATTCAGTCTTTTCAAAACCTAATAAAGCTGTAAAAAGTATTCTCATAAATGTTCAAGACAGAAAACTACCAGGGCTTGCCCAAATCTGCTTGACTATTTAAACATCAAAGAGCCAAGGCTTGGAGACTGGAATTTTTTCTTGTTGCATGCAAGCTTGTATCATCATTCTGTACTCTGTATGTAAAGAGGGACAAATACCTTCTTTTTCTGAAGTGTCAAATCTAATGCATACCTCAGACATTTCCTTGAGCTAGTACTAGGCCTTATCAGAAGCTGTTCGCCTATATCGAGGCAGCTCAGTGAAATCTTCTTCTGAAGAAAAGTGACATAAAAATGGCAAGTAGGGAAAGAAAGTTTCTTAATCTGAATTACTATACTTCTCTCAGAAATCTATTTTTCTTCTCATCTTGTCAATCTGTCTTTTAGACTACAGTTCTTCCAGGATTAAAAGGGTATCATCTAATGCAAGCACATCTCAGTGCTAAACCCAGTCAGAAGGAATAGGTAATACATTCAAATTAAAATTTTCTGTTCCTCATGAATATTTCTATGAAAACATCCTGTGATCTTATTAGTATACAGTCAAGTTTAGTATAGCTTCTGGTAGTGTACAAAAGTAAGCAAAATGTTACATAACCCTTGATTACTCTTGTACTGACTCTTACCCTAAGCCCTATATTTTAAATTCCATTATAATAGATAAAAGAAAAAAATCTAAAAAGATAAACATGGAAGATTTTTTTACACCTAGCCAAATAATTGTAAACAACTTACTATCAGATTGGAACCAAGAAAGAGCTCCAACACAATAAAAGAAATCAGAATGCTAGAGCTGAGCACAGGTCAACTAAACTCATTGTGGTTTGGTGCTGGTTTTATGCTAATTCCTTTTCTCAAGAAGGAAGCAGAGCTCAATGTATAGCAGTACTCAAATCACTTGAGAACAGGTTTATGGTCTTATGAGAGGCTGACGTGGCACAGAGAGTCACAATGCACTGTGTCAGCTGCTCATGGAACCACACTTCAGCTTTCCAGCGGTGTGAAACAATTTCTCCACTGATGCTTACTTCAGACTGTGTCTCTTTAGAGCAAAGCCTGCCAATTCACAGACCATGCCAAACCTGAGTGCAGTTCTTTGAGAACTTTAGGCCTCTAAGAAGTGAAACCAGCTAACTTAGAATGTATTACATCACTTTGATTAGAATAATTGTTGTCGTCCTCACCAAACATTGATTTGTGGCCCTGGAGGTGCAAAGTCAGAGACTCAAAGATAATTATACTCAACTCCTATTTGAAGAGTTACATTAAATGAATGTAACAAATTAAATTACTGATCTCTTGAAATAATATTAATATTGTTCAGTGAATATGGGCCAGCTTCAACTTCTTATATAAAATATCCTCTTAAATATGTCTTCTGTGGAATAACACATCTGTAAAAGCAGGTGCCAGTGCTAACATGTAATCCAAAAGAAGTTAAATAGGAAAAATATTCAGTCCCATTTTTATACTCATTCTGAAAAATTTACTTTTTTCTGAGAAAAATCAGAATAATTTCCTAATGATAAACATTCTTTAAAAGTGAAAATTCCTTAGCTGTCAGTCATCTCTTTTCATCCTCTAGGTGGCCTTTAGGGCAAAGTCTATCCTTCCTGAGAATTGTTGGTTTCTGTGGGTTTTAAATTTGAACAGCTAAACGCCACAGCTCAAAGCTTAGATTAAGTGTATTTTAATTTAAAAGATTCCTTAATCAGATTGTGGTTAATACATCTACTCTGGAATGTAACTACAAGCTTTATTATTCCTGTAGATTTTTGTTTGTGTGCTTGTTTGGTTTTGGTTTTGTTTTTCCATCACCACAATGCTAAATTCTTCAATTGACAGCAAAATTTTGGCCTGTCTTGCACATGGAATTAGTATACTCCATAGGATCACTAAGAACCAAATTCCTAGAGATACAGAAGCACTGCAACACTTTCCAGACAGTACTTAACCTTTGGATGTCCTGTAGCCTAATAAAATACTTTCTCATTATTTTAGCTTCCTATACAATACAAATTAAGGTGAGGAGCATAGATTGTGTGGAATAATTTCACAGTGAAGTGCTTAATTTTGTGGCAGCCAGCTTTGAGAAGGTGAGGCCTGTGCATCATGACTGAATCAAGAAACCTTTTCTGATATTTTTGTTCAGTGTGACATGAAGTAAAATTTTCTGGGAAGAGTTAGTGAAAAGAGTAGGGTTTCCAGCTGCCCTTTAAAGCCCAAGTAAATGCACTTTGACCTTTTGATCTCACAGGCATCAGGAGAGAGGGGAAGTGAGGGGAAGTGATAGGGATGGGAAGGGGAAGGAAGGGTAGGGAAGGTATTTACTATAACTTTCCTACACACTTGTTTTAAAAGTAATTTTATATTTCAATTGTATACTTATATTGTCCATCTGCTGTTATAAAAAGTCATTTGTTGTTTTGACTTTTCATTCTATCTTTGAAAGAAAAGCAGTATTGAAAAAAAAGGAATTCAGTTAAGTGACTCAGAAATATTCAGAAGTGTTTCTATTTTGCTTGAAAAGGGTCAGAAAGTAAAATCTCTTCAACTTGGTCAGTTAATACCAAGAACCTGTCTTATTTTTAGAATTATTTTACCTTGGCATGGAGAACAGCTCAGTGCATTTTCATAAAGTTCTTTAGTTTCCATGGCAAATAGGATCATTATTTCCTATTGAAACTGATGGGTTTTACTTATACTTTATAAATGCTTTTCATATGTTGCCCACAAGACAGGCAGAAACAAATGCACCAGAGGTCTATTGTTAATAGCTGTTAGTTCTTAAATCAAAATTTACACAAGGTCAATATAACCTCTCATTAAAGCCTATTGAAAACAATGAATGATATATTGCAGCCAAGTAACTGACATTCTTGGCTGCAAATAATAGAAAGGCTTTGATTATCAATAAATTAAAAGAAAGGTGGGGGGAAGAGGAAAAAGAGCAAAAATTGGGGATTTAACTCTGAGAATATATCCAAGTTAAAATAAATAAGCAAATTAACAAAGCAAACTGCTAAAGTTTTATTAGAGATCTTGTTCAAATCCTTTACAGCAGGCAAAAATTTCAATGTTCTTTACATAGAACTTGATTGCTCTTTTCTGATTTTCCCTTTGATAGATTATTCTGTGATGCATACTCTATCTATCTATCTATCTATCTATCTATCTATCTATCTTCATAGCTAGAATATTGCTGGAATAAAATAATAACTATAGAAAACACTTGAACATCTGGAGGGTCTAAAATGTGTACATTTCATGCATGTTTAAGGAAAATAAGAAAATAAGCTTTATCCCCCAAAATGATACGCCATCCATTTTCTCTGACACTTACCATGGATCTTTTTTATGGGACTGTCATAAGGAAATTAAGTTCAATAAAAATTTGGCTTTGCACAGTCTGATCCAAAACATGCAAAACTGAACAGTGCCTTCTTTTCTGTAAGACCTTAAGTGGTAGTTTCAAAATACTATAAAAAAGTGATCTGTTCTCTTCTAAATTAGACACAACGTTCCTGTGGGTGCCTTGTTAGCATGCCTTCAGCTGGTATAAATCAGCATGGTGGTTAGCCTAATGGAAATGGAACTGTGACAACTTTTATCAGCTCATTCCTGTACTCCCCCTCTGAGTGTTGCCTTAAAAATTCTATACACTTAAGTGTCTGGTAGTACTTTGCACTGAGAGAATCAGTGTCAATTGGCATTAACTGAGTCATGCATTTCTTCTGAAGCAAATAGAAAAGCTATCTTCTGTATGCTTTCCTCTGAATGCCCTGAGCCCAATATATAGAGCTTTTCAAATGGGAGGCTTGCTGAATGGAAATGATTCCTTTCTCCACACATCCTACATTTCTATCCTTTCTGATACTATTTAATCTATATGAAGATTCTTCAACTGCATCTCGAGAATGCCAGCACTTCAAATGAGCAGTATTTGATATCACAAGAGTACAAGGGACAAGAATCAGGCCTATATACATTTGTATAGAAATTAACTTACATAGAAACTGAGTACATTGATTTCTATTTGTGCTTCAGCAGGGAAACTAGGGAATATAATAGTAGCACAAATATAACTGCTTAACAAACAGACCCCTACAGTTATAGTGTTTAATAAGCCTACAAGGAACAATGCAAATTCTTTGGAGAACAATGTCAGGTCATTTTTCATAGCCACATTCACATGCTGAAAACAGCAGTTGGATGCCGAGCCAAGGAGGTCAAGAGTGGCAGTGCCTCATATCAGTGATAGAGATATTAGTGGGCAAAGACCCATTTCTCCTCTTTGTCCAGTTTTGAGTATCCCATTTATTACACAGTTTCAAAAAGCTACAGAACACAATGAAATCTATCTCACCAACCTCAGTACACATTGCTTTTCCTGTTAAACAATCTAGGCTTGCCCTGAATAAAACAGGCTCTTTTGCATGCTATACAGTGCTTGCACAGTGTGTTTACCATACCAAAATACCCCTGTCCAACTGACCTGAATGTCAAACATTACAACATGTGTAAGGAGAGAATTAAATAAGCAAAGAGAGCAAAATGAAAACAAATGCTAAGCATTTTCACATTTGCCCCAAATTAGACAATAGTGTGTCTACATGTCCACATTTTAAGTCTTACTGTTATTCTAGTTTCCTATATTGCCCTGACAGAACTTGTCTGAAGTGTTACAATGCCACTTGCCATCTCAGAACCTAAAATCCAAAAAACCAACATAAAAACAAACCACATAATTCCTTCAAAATCTGTTATTACTTAAGTTTTAACTTTCCAAAAGACAAATATGAGTAATACTGCTACTAAGGAAAAAGGCAAGTATAACAGTAAAAAGTACATGTTTCTATGAATAGCAGCAAATTTCATGTTTGCAAAGTGCTACTGCAATGAAAACCTCAATTTCATGGTCCAATAGTAATAAAACAAATGTTGACAGAAATTAGAGAAAGAAAAAGTTATATAGATGAAAAAATGGTGCCTAAAATGTCAGGTAGCTTTCTGAAGCTGTTCTAGTTGTCAGTATCTGTCTCTCACTGAGAAGGGATCTAGCTCAGTCCTGTATTGGAGGGGGTTTGAGCCAGTTCTCAGTGGTGGCAGGGTGTTGCTCTATAGTCTAGCCACTTTCTCAAGTCAGTTCAATGGAAACATATCTTTGTTTGGTTGTTTTTTTTTGTTTCTTTGGCTTTTTTGGTGGGCTCTTTTTCCATGTGCTCCACTCATTAAGCTAAGCTACAGACCAACCACAGTTCCCAGAACTAGAGCAAAGTCAAGAAATGTAAAATGTGAGGGTGGGACTCCTCTTATAGCAACAACCCACACATACATCAGATAATTCTTAATCAAAAGCTAATGGTGTTTTGCCTTCCAGACTCCACTTACTTATTTTATTGGCAAGAGTTTTTGGAAAGATATTTGAAATTATGTTTTTCCCCAAAATACATGAATCTATATATTTGGTATATTTATCTACTTGTTTTATATAAATATATATATATATATATATTTGCAGTTTAAATACTTACAGAATACTGCATTTCCAGTAGATAGCAGCATGTCCTGCATTATTTTCACTTGAAAGGCCATGCAGATTTTGTGAACAAGGAAGAAAATTAATGTTCCAACCTCCATTACACATATAAGGAACAGCACATACCAATGTAGAATATAACCTTACAAAAACACTACATCAAATAAAAAAATCTTGTTTCTTAAACCATAATGTTATAAAATCCTTTCCTTTCCTTTCCTTTCCTTTCCTTTCCTTTCCTTTCCTTTCCTTTCCTTTCCTTTCCTTTCCTTTCCTTTCCTTTCCTTTCCTTTCCTTTTTCCTTTCCTTTCCTTTCCTTTCCCTTTCCCTTTCCTTTCCCTTTCCTTTCCCTTTCCCTTTCCCTTTCCCTTTCCTTTCCCTTTCCCTTTCCCTTTCCCTTTCCCTTTCCCTTTTTCCCTTTCCCTTTCCCTTTCCCTTTCCCTTTCCCTTTCCCTTTCCCTTTCCCTTTCCCTTTCCCTTTCCCTTTCCCCTCTACTCTCTTTAGGGACAGTTTTTAACTTTACACTGTAGGATTGCCCCTAAAAGCTGGTATGTTTAGCCAAAATGCTAAAATGTGCCTCATTTCTAAATGAGCATGCTGAATCAAGACATCTGGCCTCATTATCAACGTGGGTTCCTAATGGCTAGGGAGTGTCAAGACAACTGATTGATTACAGGTACTAAAGGGTAGCATTGCAGAGTCCCATCTGAGATTGGACATGGAATAAGCCTTTGTCAGAGACTCCAGCTGCATGAAACACTACAGCTCTGAACAGAAGTCCAGCAGCATTCTGTCCTCATATGTGAGACACAGCCAGAGGCACATACTTGAGATTAAAACTCTTTGCCTATGTTTAGTCTTGAAAGCTCATACCCATGCTCCAGGCACATACTTTCATTCAGTACTGATCCTTCAGTCAAATCCTCCACCTGTCTCCACCCAAAGCTTAAATATAGTCTTTGTAAAATGCCACCGAAGGTGTGAGTCTTTTGCCTCACAATTAAATTCTTTTGAAGCCATCTGTCTGAGAAGCAGAAAGGAACACATTATAGCTCTTTGCATGAAATAGAAAGCAGATAAAATACAATCAAATATGAAAATAAAATACATTTTAATCTACTTTCTATTCTAGCCTTTTTGTCACTGAGAATTCACCAGATCTTCCTGTTTTCACATAGGGAGGATCTGCACAGTTTGTCCTTTCTGCCTGATTAATTCTGCTCTTAGAGTATATTGTCCCTCTTCTCAATGTCTTGGTCTTCCCTCCCTGAACATCTACTCTTATTGCCAGCCATCCTTTGTCATCTATGGCAAGATCTCCTCTTACCCTGAGCACTTCGCTCTAAATCTCCTCTCGTGTTTCAGAGAAAAGGAAGAAATTTCATCTCCCAGGGTGAGCAAAACCATTGCCCAAGGCAATTCACTTAGATGAGTGAACAAGTACAAATGACTCCTGCAATTCCAGGCTCCCGACCTGTGATGAACAGACAAATGAAAAGGCATTTTATAATGCAGCAGTGTGCCAGGCGACAATTTTAAATTATCAACCAGAATCTGTAAGTTTTGAAAGCAAATGTTTATAAAACTACCACATAGTCAAATAAGAAAGCACTTAGGAGTTTTCCTAAGAGCAAAACAGAGCTTTCACTTCTACTGCCCTTCTCATAATTTAAGCAAGCATAAACACACAGTAACATAAGTTTTACAGTCAAAGATAACCTTTACCTCAGTCCTTCAGCAGGCATTGCACAGGTATGAAATAAGTGAAAATTGGATAATTAGACTACAGAAATTGAATGGAATGCTGTTACTCATTTTGATTAAACCCTTTCACCATGTCTTTTAAACACGGCAAACTACAGCACAGCTGATAAAACCAAAGTGCTTAATAATTCTACTTAAGATGAAGGGTCATATTAACATCAGTTGAGAATTTTGCAGTCATTGTAAGTAAAAGCCTAAAAGGAATGACAAGAAATTTGTAAACTTACTTATGCTAACTCAACTTACCAATTTAGTCACGTCATACTTCATAATCTAAGAAGTCAATTAATATAGATGGCACGAACAAAAAAAAAAAAGTTTTGCATATATTTAACTTTCAGCTTAATGATAAATTGTATCAATATTTTATTTTTATAAACCTAATAAAGAGAATGAAAAAAAATCCTCTTTCATTCAAGATAATTTTATTTTTCTCTTATCATCTAAAGCAGTCATACTTTGGGTTTCCGCTTTCCAGTTTTCCTAACAGTAGGAGGGAATTTCCTCCAAGGCCTTATCAGCTTGAACCACAACCCGTGCACTGGTTTTTGGTTCACTGACAAATTAGACTCCCTTAAATCCCATCCAGGAAATTTTTAATGAAGGTGCATTTAGAAATTCTACCATAGATGACAATTTCTACATATAGCCAACGTGTAAAGCCCCACACTTCCTAAATGGCAGACTTGACTTGCACTGCAGGCGAAGAGAGAGCTCTCCTTCCAGCTTCTGAACTACCTTTCCCTTCACTCTGGCTGATGTGGCTTGCTTCCTCTACTTACCATTTTATTTACATACACAAGTTGGAAACAAAACTGGTTTTAAAAATTGTTCATTATTCTCAGAGCATTTTCAAACAGGGTAGAAGTATGATCTGTTGTAAAGACCAGAACAGAATAAACTAACCTCCTCTCACTGAACACTACACTAGTGTGAGGTAGTCATTTTACTAGCAAATCCCAAATTCTTGGCAGGAAAGACAGTTGTCATGACCACTTAGGAGGAGGCTGGGCCTACAGCTGATTGCACAGGGGCAGGTGACTGTGTGGCTTCTCAGCCCTGCCCCCCTTGTCCCTGGGACAAGGAGCTGCTACACAGGATCTGGCTCATGGGCACTGTGGTTGTGCTGGGACCAGGCTGAACCTTCTCAGAGGTGTTTGGGTTTATTTAAAGAAGAAATTTAAGAAATTAATGATAGTTGTGGTGAAGCTAGTAGCAAGGAGAAGGGGGAGTCACAGAGGTGAGGTAGAGCCCTGGAGAAAAAAGTTGACTCAGCCACCCTCAGGAAATACAGGGCTGGCAAGTAGGTTTGGTACAGTAGTTACTGTAAGGAAAGACTACATACCCTTATCCCCCTAGTCCTTACAGCAACAGCTATAACTTCCAAATTTGCAAAAACAGCAGGGAATACACCAAAAGGCACAGCCAGAACCAGCAGTGACCTTTAGGTTCCACACTCTTCTCCATCACAAAATAGCATGCACCTGGCACATAACCCCAACGTGCACCATGTGATTCTAATAAGATCAAGCAGTAAAAAGATCTGTCCATTTTGAGGAAGAAACTCTCTATCCCAAAATTGTCCTTGTTCTTCTGGAAAAAAAAGGTTATGGCTGTGGAGTCCTTAAGGAACGTTCATACTCAAGTTTCCTTCTTGCCACTCAGAAAATTATCATGTTGCAGCTTATCTTAGACTTGGCCTCTCAGCTAGACTAAAGAATAAATGTTCCATTATTTGACCCTCAAAACTATTTTGAAACATGACTCCTTTTGTATTTTATAACGGTTCCTTGGAATAGCTGGTTGCAATGATTGTAAGTCTAATAATGTCCATTTTCAGTACTTATATGTCTCCCAAATGTATCTCAAGAGTCTGCCAGTACATAATTACAGTGCGACAGGTTTTGCCAGGATTTGAAAAATGAGAGACATCACATATGTACCTACTCATATAAGGAATATTTTCATTATTTATCCAGCTGTGTTTAAAATCTGAAAAAAAAAAAAAAAAGTCTTGCAGGGTCCTCATTTCACAGTGTTTTTGTTACCAGTTCCAACTGCACCTTCACTTCCCTCCACCAGATATTCCTCCATTGTTTTAAGACTTCCAAAATTTTCTTTTTCAGAATTTGCATAGCAGTTATGCCTAAGTGCCATTATGACCTCATTGATGGAAAGGTGGGTAAGAACTTATTTAAAAACATAGGAAAAATTGAATCCTCTCTTGTTCTAGTAAGCTTGTGGAATTGATACAGTGGGACTTCAATTCTCAAAAATATATTGTATGGTACTTGACTAGACTGTACTGCAACTTGAAGTTTTCCTAGACACTAGTATGACATACTCTTCCACAAGTCAAGAAGAAAAGAGTGTCTGGGTCATGCTGAGGTGAATATTCACTGGGTATGTAGATAACTTCCTCAACTCAAGTTTTGCTCAATTTCTTACCAAAAAAATTGCATTTTCTAGTTTTATTGTATGCCATGTTTCATCCATGTTTACCTCACTGCAGGAAAAGTGTTAAAGTGGCAGGGGATTTGTTACTGGCTTAAGGAAACATATCAAGAATAAATAGAAGCAGTAAAAAATACAAAAAAAATTGGTGCTGTCATAATTTCCAATTATTGGATACACAACAACCTCAATAAATACTTGCTTCTGCATATAACACAGCAGCTAAATTGCCTATCAAACATTAATATATTTCTCAATAGTAAAAATATATATTAAAATGCTACTTTAGAAAATGCCTATCACCTCAAATTAAAAAATCTTACATCTTTTTTTGACACTTTTTACCATCTTGCCAGGCAGCAGTAATATGAAGTGTTGCATGATCAGGAAAATATTAATTCATACTGCCAGGTGAAAGCTGCTCAGGAGTCTGTGACCTTTCACAGAATATTCTGTTGATCAGCACAATATGATGTAGCCAGTTTTCCTATGTGAAATAAGTTTAGTTTTTGAAGAAAGACATAAGAAATAGCTTACTATAAAAAAAAAGTCTTAAAATGTTTAGCAGAGATTGAAATCCTACTATAAAACATAGCAGGGCTAACAAAATTCTCTTCACAAATAAGTAAATTTTATAATTACAATGTGTCTGTGAATACTTAATTTCTAACAGAAATGGGACCTACATATTCTGCTGTCAGTTCTTCATTTGCACAGTAAGGTGGGACACCCACACTGGACATTTTTCTTGTATATGACAGATAATAAATACTTGTTTGAATATTTATCCTAAATAAGAATAGGAAGAACAGATAGGCTGAAGCTCACATCAGCTTTTTAATGCAGTTAAATCATGAGAGAACCCCCATGCATCTTAAGCAGTGAAATTCAATGAGGAATTAAACTACAATTTAAACTTTTGTTTATGGCTCAGACCTGAACTTGGCAGAATAGAAGTCACTGAAGCTGATCTCTTCAAAGACCTAGTGTTTTGGATTGAAATGTGCATCGCTATGTAAACTGGAAAAGAAAGTGGGTCTAATCTATAGTTTCAAGTTTAGCTCAAGAAATGAATGTGTGAACATCTATAAATTACATTTATGGAAAATTGACTAAATTATCTGAAGACATGAAAAAAGAGGAAAGATATCAAAAAGATGCTGAATAATCTAGGGGAAGAGGATGAAATAGAAGAAATTAATTATGTACCATTTTATAAGATTATGAAATTTTAAAAAAAGCCCAAACAAACAAAAAACCACCACCAACAAAAAGAAACCTCAAACCAACCAAAGTGCTCTTAATTTAAGAACTGCATAACTGCAACAGGAAGATTTGTAACAATAAAAGCAAGCAAATCCTACAAAGACTTACTGGAAGCCATATTTTATCCACCCTTATTTATGCTGGATAGCATCTAAATTTACTGTGGATAAAAAGAGCAGAACAAGGTAAGAATCTCACTGAGCCATTATTAGGAAAATCAGAGTCAGATAAAAAAAATAAACTGGGCAAATTTTTTTGTAGCACATGCCAACTTTTCAAGTCTGATGTCCAACTGTTAAGGAACTGAAAACAACAGATTTTTGGGGGCTTTTCATATTCAACATTTCACATTCACTGAAAAATAGCAACTTGAGCTTAAAATTAAATAATTCAAAAGACAGCTTTGTTTGACATATTACAAATAAAGAAATTAACAGGAAGAGAAGATAAGCACCTTCAACGATACAGAATATGGTGGGATGTAAAATTACTAAGAGCCTGAAATGAACTGCCTCTTTCTTTTCCTTATCTCTAAAGTCTCCAAGGTGGACAGCCTAAACAAACAACTCACCATTTTTATTAGGTTCTTAACCAGAAGACTTTTCTTCAGAATAGAAAATTACAAATTCCTAGGTAAAAATAAATACAAATAAAAAGGGACCATGAACCAATCTGTGTTCTTTTAAGCATACCCTTTCAGCCAGGCTTGCTTGAAGTCAACTCAGTGGTTTATTAATTTGCAGAAAACTGTTATATCCCCTCTGGTTCTTGAGTCTTGATCTCTATCCTTTTGAAAACATGATGCTCCATATTCCATCCTGTCTAAGGCTGCAGTGTCTCCTTACTTGATTGTCCCACCTTGCAGGTTAGGAGCAGTTCCTCCTTTCAACACACTTGACAACTTCTAAGAGCATTCTTCCCCTGCCCCATTTCCTCTCCTCTTAATGGGTCATAATATTCAAACAGCAGACCAATAAACAATCAGATAAAAAATCAGATTGTATTACTTGCATGGCCTCTTCTCTGTCTGTCAGATATTGCACAAAGCATGTATCTTCAGAGACACCTCCTTGAAGATTATTAATGCTGTGAGATGATGCTCTTTACTACAGAGTCAGTGTAACATTTCTCTATGAATATTCCTGCTGAGATACATGCAGTTCTATCAGATTCAGAAGATACATCTGCTTCACTCTTCCAAAATTCTCCAGGGCTGATATATTTTCTCAGATTAATGTATTTTGGATTTTCTGGGAAAACTCTGTAAAATCAATGACAGTTTATTTAGTAGACATATTGAATCAGTTTGCAATTAAAGAGTTATTAATTGATACTGTACATTTGCATAATGTTTTTCAACTGAAAACCAAGTGTGTCCCTACAAAAATATATTATTCTTTCTACCTCATGGACAGGGAAGTGATTACAATGCAATCTTGGTCCAATGAACCACAAAAACCACAACAGACCACAAAGAGCCACGGTAAAACAACAACCCTTACTGAACCCAATCAGGATTTTGTCACAGAATTACAGAACAAGTTGAGTGGAAGGGACCCATCAGGATCATCGAGTTCAACTCCCAACCCTGCACAAAACCTTCCCAAAGAATCACATCATGTGCCTGAGAGCATTTTCCAACTGTTTCTTGAGGTCTGTCAGGCTGGTGCTGTGACCACTTCTCTGTGGAGCCTTTTCCAGTGCCCAGCCACCCTCTGGTTAAAGAACCTCTTCCTGATATCCAACCTAACCGACCTATCCAACCCTGACTCTACTTAAGGGCATTCCCATAGCTCCTGTCACTAGTCACCAAGAAAGGAGATCACTGTCTGCCCCTCCTTTTCCCCCTCAAAAGGAAGTTGTAACTGCAGTGAGGTCCCGCCTCAGTCTCCTCTTCTCCAGGCTGAACAGACCAAGTGACCTCAACTGCTCCTTGTACCACTTCCCCTGAAGGTCCTTCACCATCTTCATTGCCCTCCTTTGGACACTCTCATAGTTTAATATCTTTCTTATATTTCTGTGACCAAAACTTCACACAATACTCGAGGTAAGGCTGCACCAATCATTATCTTCAAAACAGCCATGCTACTGCTCCAAGCCTTGGCATCCCCAGACTTACTTTCCAGAAACTAAAACCTGCTGCCTTTCACCAACAGCTATCAGTTGAATTATGTATGCCCCAATTATCCATGCTGTGAATTATCCATGCTGTGAATTATAACTGGGATTTTGTTTTAGAAATACATTTCAGGGAATTTTAGCTTCTACTATTGTTTTCAAGTAATTATCTTTAAAAAATTTTAATTTAGTGCTAAGAAAATAATTATATTTATTAAAAGATCATATTTTAAAAAGCTGGCTCTCACCATGTTTCAGGTTCAGCAAGTTAAAGACATAGTCTCAGACCATTTTAAATCAGGCTTATTTATTTGTTAATCTCAAATGTCTTCTGAAGAAGGATTAGCTACACTGAAGTTTGAAATTTTAATACCTAGTTGTTTTTCATATGTAGCAGAAAAGCTAGACAGATTTTTCATCAAAGCTAGACATATAAATTTTGAGATTCATACTATATAGCTCTAAACTATTTCAGTTCATTTTCTGGGAGACAAAACATAAGCATATTTAATTCAAAGAATGATAAAATACAAACATAAAACATTATAGACTTTTAATGAATCTAGCATTTATTCGTCATAGAAATAGAAGCAAAAACAAATTTAATTTTTAAATACTTAGTAAATACCATAATATTTTTTATTATAGAGGATTTTGAAATCTTTGAAAAGTTACATTTACTTTTGGTAGAATGAAACAAGGGCAAATTTTGGTCAGTGACTGAGAATACCATGACAACTAAGCCTAATTCCTGTGTATCTGAATTGAAAATGTCTTTATCCCTGAAATACTGAACTTACTAAGCAATTACACATGTGCTTCTGCACAGCACAGAAGTCAGCTATTAGTGTTGGACTTGCACTTTTCAGCCTAGTGGACTCTGCATCCTCTGCAATACTCAGTACCTCTTCGTGGATGTAAAGGAAACATTTGAATTGCTGGGAGGTTCTTGCCAGTTCAATCACTGAATGATATTTTTATAGCTGGAGGAAGAGTGATTATTTCTTCTGGCAAACAAAGTCACTCTATATTTATTTGGTTCCTTCTTTCTTTAAAAAAGGACTGTAATGGTTGTTGGCTAAAAAATTAATGATCTCTCTTTTTCTTCTTTCTTTGCTGTCACTCTTGCACATCTGAATAAGCTAAGATCTATAACTAATTCAGTCTCCTCTCAATTTAGTGAATTTTTATAAAGTCTAACGCTGAAAAATTTGCCTCCTTATTCCCTATACTTCACTTATGAACAGCTATGGTCTATTTTGATTTTGCTTCCCAAAAAGCAGCTGCTGAAAGATATAGCACATGAATCATTACATTACAAGTAATCACATTGTCCCTATTAGATATCTGTGCACATTCCTGTGGTAATCCATTTGTCTGTATTACCAGAGCAGATGTAACATCATTTACCATTTCTGACTGATAGTTGGAATAAAACAAACGCAATTAGAGACAGGGGACTGGGTATTGTTTGAGTATCATTTGGCTTGGTATCACTTCACAACTCAGTTTTCATGTGCTGTTATCTCGTGGCAGAGGAGCTCAATCATGTGAGCTCACATTGATGTCTTCATAGGATCAAAAGCTATGCCTCACATGGCAGCACCTGAAGGAAGAGAAACTGTGTTAATTTAAAGGGGATATTCTAACAGTCTTGATGCCTACCAAGTGCTTCTTTGAGTCACATGGCATAGTCCTTTCCTCAGTCCTGTACTTGAATTTCTTACCTGACATCTCCAGGTTGGCAGCCCAAACTGTCATATCATTTTATATAACAGAAATAAATATGTCAATATCTTCTGTAACTGATTTCTTACACATCTGCTGGCCCATTTTTAACCTTTTTTTAAACTAGTTCTTCCTAGATAACTTTGACTATATTTTGAACTATTTTTAGTTTCTGTTGTTGAATTACAGGAAAAGCACTCATGTTGCTACACCTTTATACTACTAATTAACTAAACACTAGTGCTTTACCCTTATTTATAGCACCACATGACAACTTCAGCTGAGGAAATATTAAAAAATAAAGCATTTTCTGGTCCCCTGTGTCTTTCAGTTAGAAAAAGAAGTATCTGTTTTCTTTGAAGGAAATACTGTATTATCATTATGTGGTCCCAATCCAGAAAAATACTTTAAAATAACAAAAAAGAAAACATAAAATAGTCTCAATGAAGATTAGAATTGATTATGTGTTTAAAGTCATATGCATACATGTGTATATTTTGGGAGGAGGGGAAGATAGGATGCTTAAAGAGCTGTTTCTGAAATAATAATTTCTACTGTTTCTGAGGCAAGGTCAGTCATACTTCTTAAGTGGTTTTGAACTGCCATCTTTTTCTGCTGAAATATAATGTCAGAAAATATAAAAACAAATGTACAGTAAGAAACAAAGAAGCCAGTGTCTGCCACAATGCAACAAGTTTACTCTGAAAACAATCAAGTGATATTTTAATTTTGCAAAGGTTACAAGTTGTTAATGTCATTCATGACTTCATGCTGGTAGCTTTGCGAAACAAAGAGGCTTAATATGAAGACCCCCGAGGCTTTCAAGATGCTGGTTCTAAAATTATGGTAATCTTGTCTATATTTTGATATTGGTTCACTAGAAAAATGCCTTATGGATGATGGCTTTGGCAGAACAAAGACACAATAATTTGTAGTAAGCTACATATTTACTATAAGACAAAATAATGCCTGAATAACAGGTAATAAGATTAAGCAAGAACAGAGATTTCTTTAAAATAAAATGTCACCCTGAAGTGTCAGTGGAAATTCAGGGAGTGCAGATTTACTGTGGATTCCATGTCAAAACCAGCTTTTAAATGCAAATAGCTTAAGGATTAATAAGGTCTGGGACAACAAGTTGTGACTATATCCATGTAGTTTATATATTGCCAGAGTTTTAAGCTGACAGTAATGTCTTTGGGCTAGGGTGGGGATCTCTCAGTAGGTACAACTAAATCATACTTGTTAAAAGACTTTATAAATCACAAAACCAGCACAACTGAGTTGAAGATTTCATTTAGGCTTCAGCTTTTCTTGACATTCTGAAGGTGGAGAGAAAATAAAACCAGCCATTATAACAATGTAAAGTTCTGACATCTATATGGAAAGCTCTTAGATTTGCATCTTCTTACATTGTAGCAGTGGAAGACTACAGCATACATAAATAATTAAAAACATAGAGTGTCACCAAAAGAGCAGATCAAGTGACAGTCATATGTATAGACAACTGATAAATCTCTGCCATTGCTCACTTCCTCACAAATGGACTCAAAGGAGGCAAAATATCTTTTTATGTGAGGGAATAATAGTTTTACTGTGACAGCACTTAAATCCGTCACCTGAATTTAAAATAAAATTATTTCATACATGCTCCCTGCTTTTCTATTGATTTAATTTGTTTCATACTTTAATAATGACTTACCAGAATCAGCCTAATTTTAATTCCATGAACATGATCTCTTTTTCTGCTAAAAATGCTTCTTTTATAAGAAAATTAGTTTTTAACCTTGCAATGTCAGCTTATTTGTATAAACTAAAAATGTACATTGAGTCTCATTTCTTTCTGTATTTGTGACTCTTATGCTTTACCTTTTTGTATTTAGGTAAAATTCCTCTAGACATCAAAAACTATGCCAGTGAACAATAGCACACATTTAAAATATCAACATGCTTGATGAAATATAGAATTTTGACAGTAAATATCCAAGTAAGAATAATACAATATTTTTAATAACACTTTTCAATGCATAATGAGTAATA
The DNA here is from genome assembly GCF_026979565.1 of Vidua chalybeata. Lineage (NCBI taxonomy): Eukaryota > Metazoa > Chordata > Aves > Passeriformes > Viduidae > Vidua > Vidua chalybeata. The sequence goes on along the minus strand of NC_071531.1, from coordinate 36,123,110 downwards.
TAGAAATAAACTAAAAATTAATTCATCTCTCATTTTATAATTTTTAAAAGTCATTCCCAGTCCTCCTGCATTCCCTAATGGCTATGTACATACCATGCCAGCACAGACCCTTCTAGTCATAAATGCCTTAAGTGAAAACACAAACTCCAAATATCTGTGCTTTAGGTTTGGTGTTTCTTGCTTATGAATGCAATTCTTATTGATAGATACTAGTTTTGTGCATAAAAATTGATGCATTCATGTTAAAAAAAAACCCACATAATTAATAATTTCTACTTAAATCTTTATATGTCAAAAAGCAGAGTATTCAAAAAACTTCATAAAAATTTCACTGATGATTTACATAAACAAGAAACAGCATGGAATTACTGTTTCTTCACGTCAAAAAATAGATTTCAGGAACAGGACCTTCACAGGTAAATAAGGTGATCATATGTTATTTTATTGCAGAAAATTACAAACTTTTTTCCATTCAAAAATTCTAAACCTGCACTGTGAAAGAACTTGTGAGAGAACTCAATTTATAAAAGAAAGTCAATGAACAACAAGAACATTTAGTAAAACAAAGTAGGCTGGAAAGGTTCCCTTTAAAGTATTGAAAACAGGTGGGGATACACAAGGACAAAGATGTTACCAAATTATTCTCTTGGATGAGAGGTTTGAAAAAAAATCCAGCTAAGTAGAAGGAGATAATATTATAGCCAGACTTTAAAAAGATAATTGAGGCATCTCTTTCCCCATTATGGCCTATAAAACTCCAGCTGTTGTATCAGCTTACTCCTCAGATAGAACAGACAGGAAGAGGACAAAATTCATACTGGATCAAGACTTTCCATACAGAATTCAGCCAAATACAATGCCAACACTCTATCATAAATACAAACAAGCAATTATTTAAATGAATGAGATATATGGTTAGGTGATGGAAGACAAACTGCGTAAATAATCTCTCAGAAGAATGTTTTTGTGAGGTTCAATTTTGGAACCAACTGGGAAAGATGGAAAGATTACGCTGAGCAGGATCTAAGCGCTCCTAATATGAGTGACCAGCAAGGCCTTGGCGAGAGGAGGTAGCGATAAAGTGTGAGAGCAGCCACAGATGTCTGCAATTGATATAGCCATGGAACATGAGAAATAGAAATATGAGGTAATATATGATGTGCTTTTAGATGTCCCATGGTCTTTGTGGAAGGAATGGCACATACTCAAGGCACATTTCAGACTATTACAGGTAGCTAGTGCAAGCTTCGTATTTGGACTTTTTTTAAAATATAAAGATCACAATAAACCTGATTTCCTGTGTTCCCTGTCTTGCGATGTTTAATATTATTAAAGCACCACCTAAGAGTTTCTGTCAGTTGGGGAACCTGTCACATGTATTTCCTATGTGAATATTATACAAAAGATAAACTAGCTGAGTAACCTTCCCTGTCTTTCTATTCAATTATTTTCAAAGGTCTAACTGTGCTCAGTCCTTGAGACATCTACCAAATAGTGGAATCTCACGATAAACCAATTTAGAAAGTTCAAACTAATTGAATAACAAAGTATGCTGAACATTGGTATTATTTTAAAGAATGTTTGCTATGCATAGAAATGTTGCTTTAAGTACAGAAAGCATGTGTGCTGAGCTGTCAATTCCTTGTGACATACCATATAATTGTTTGGCTTGATGATTCTACCACTCTGGGGTAAAAGGCTTTAAAATACTTAAAAATTTAAAATAGATCATATGTATAATTTTGGAAGTATACCTGCTGCATAAACATTCCATCAAATGGAAATTATTCTGTTTCCTGATTTGATTGTCTCATGTCTTTCTTAAATTCTGCAAGTCAATTTCTAATCAGCTCTTGGGATCAATTGTAGTGTTATGTAAGTCAGTAGGATTCTAAAAATGTTTTGTATAATTAGCACCAGTTTCTAATGTAAAGCCAGACCATGAGACCTTTTTCCTCCCTCTTAACTTAAAATGGATTGCAGTCCAGATTACTTTAGCAGGAATAAATAAAGTTAGTATGACACTCATTTGTGAAAAGCTTGACTTTCTGAGTGTAGGAAAGATACATTGAGTAAGGTCTCTTGGCAGTTTGAGGGGGTTTACTTCTTTAATTTTTTGACTCTTTAAATTTGTTAGTATTTTCCATCACTATCATTTGCAGCTATAACTCAGGTCATCCTATAGAGCACCTAGAGCTTTTAAATACCCTTTAACAAACAAACCTATGTACATTGTATACTTGAAACTGTTAACAATAATTATTTCTATGTTCCAGTAATTTACAAATTGCAATGACTACATTTACAGAAAAAATATTTTTTCACATGCTGCTGTCACCACGGGAAGACATTTCTAGAAGAGCTTTCAAATAAACCTTAGGCAGGGATAAATAGCATCAATTTCCAATGGACAATGAGTGCTCATTAGTCTCTACTGTTAAATCTAAAGCTGTTACACTTCTCCAGTGACCTCAGTTTAGAAGCCAATGCAAGAACGTCGTTATACTTTTTACAGGGAAACATACACTCTGGAAGAGACTGAAGAAAAGTGAGATTATTGGCGAGCATTATTGACTAATGCTGAGAGTGCTGAATGACACTCCCAAGAAATTATGTCTGATTTTGAACATACTTCTGTCATTTGTTTTTCTTGGTGTAGACCAACAGCAGATAAATTGCTTCCTTTTCTAGGTTTAGAAAAGGAGGAGCTGATTTTTAAAAGTCTCAACCATCAGGCAGTACGTAAATGTATATATTGGATCTCTCTCAGGACTGTATCAGAGAGACCTTATCCAACTTCTGGTTAAGCTAACTGTTCAAAAATAGATACTTGCACATAATTAATTTTTGTGCTTTCCATGTGTGCATTCTTCTTTCAGTATCCCTGAAGAAATATTCATCTACACATTTGTGGAGAAGAAAGTTCAAATTCTATCATGTCAGCATTAAAGGAGAATCAAAAATCAACACAGACTCAAAAATTTCTGTACCACAAAGGATAGGAATCTGCCCACTTAAAATATATATTTTCATCATGGAAAGAAGTTTAGGTCCCAAACATTATATATGTGTGTCAGTTTATTTCCAATATCTTTCACACAATTGTTTTTTCTCTTTTTTATTTGGAGAAGATCTTGTCTCAGTACTGTGATGCTTCCAAAATATTACTCTATGCATCCTTTTTATCCAATGATTGTGTTCTAAATCTTACAAAGCCTCCGTTTTCTCAGTCAACAGTAATGCATTCCACAACCTACCAGTTAAGAGAATTATACAGATATTTTCTTTATTTTTATCAGTGTGACTTTTCCTGTTTTTACTCAATTGAAATGCTCTTGTGAAAACATGGCAACTCTGGTCTGCATCTCTCTTTTTTTAATATCCTTTATCATTACAGTATGCTGCTCCTTGAAGTGGAATATCATCCAATATTTAGATTTTGTACTATAAATCTCTTCTTACTTGACAAAATGGAAAGATCAATTTTCAATTGATGCTTTATGTCTCTGAATCTTTTCTCTCATTTCCAAATGGAAGATCTTTTTCTTAAAGCCACTGAGGGTACATCTAAATTGGCTTTGCAATTCAGTTTCAATAATTCAATTTTTTTTCTGTAGTTAAAGCCTAGACTTACTCTTTATAGTTGCCTGATTCTTGCAACCTATCTGGTGCCCTGTACAGATACACTGACCACTTCTGATCTCACTATCATAATTAGTAAAATTATTTTTATTTCTGAGGAACTGTTCAGCTCAGATTATGTAATCTCTCTGTATTAGAGGAAATTATGTGCTGAGCTGGAATTTACTTTGCAAGGGTTTTCAATGCAACCATTTTCTGTCTTTTTCCTCTTAGAAGGTGTGCAATATGGGGGACAATCTTTCATATTGGATGCTGGTATTTGGAGCCCATCCACACCCAAGAACTCAAAATTTCACACAGTTCCAAGTCAGATCTGGGTATCACGCTATTAGCTTCTTGACCTATATTTGGCAAAAAGGTAGACAACACTCAGTGATTTCATTTAAATAAATCCTAAGTATGTGTTTAAGTATTAAGCCAGGCAAATACCACAATATTATGAATTATGTGCTGAATAGATTGTGGAGCGTTAAATCTTTGATCATCTTTTTCCACATAATTGTGCCAGTCCAAACTTCAGACTGCATTCCTATGTTATTTTTCTTTTCCGAAACACCATATCACTATATTTCCACATATTTTTTCACACATTCAGCCAGAAGCCTGAGCTTAATTTACATGCCATAATCAGGATCTGGTACTACGTGGTCAGCAGTTTAATATGGTAAAGATTCTGTTTATTAAGATTTTTTTTTTGTCTAAACTTGGCATTATAATGTGTGTATGTCATGTCATTCCCCAAAAAACCTTCACAATTCCATTCAAGCCAGTTTACGCATCTTCATAATTCTTAACAAGTTCCTACAGTTCACTGTCAGATGTAAATAATAAGTTGTGTTGATTTACATCTCTAAAGAGGTGTCTCCAGCAATGGTCCAATCCACATTGTCAAATTGTTTGGTTTTAGAGAGTCAAAGTAAGGACTAACAGAATAGTAAGGACCTTGTCTTGCCTTTTTTTTTTCTTTTTCCTTTTTCTTCTCTCCCTTACCCTTCTCCTTCTCCTTTTTATACCAGACCGAAAACAAGAAACCAACCAACCAACCAACCAGCCAGACAAAGCCTTACTCTAAAGGCTTCCATTAGGCAAATGATTCTATTAAATCTCACAATGTTTAGATGCATATCTGGATGCTGGATTGTCCTAAAAGAAAGAACTTGTTTCCCTGCTTCTTGAATTCATTTCCCCTTCTTTCTCTCCCCCAGTTCAGATCTGTAGTCTTCTTAGAAGTAACCAATACCTGAAACATTTTGTTGCTTTGTTCGGCTGATTCCCTGCCCTGTTGAGCTGTAGGTTAAGGAGGAAGATTTCGATTTTAAAAAAGAAAACAAGTTATAGCAAATACAACTAACTAGAATTTACTTAAGGTAAAAATCTGAACACATACATAAAGCATCTGAAGCTGGGAGTATAACTTCATATGCCTTTAAGATAATAAATTTCTAATCTTAGTGCATACGCAATTTTCTTTTTTAGAAGCTAATTTTATCTATTAACTTTAATTTTTATGATATGGATATGTACCCTCATTTTGTATATTGCATTATCTATAATGGTATATTTTAATACACTATGCATATTTAGGGACATTATGGGAAAATATTAGGTATTATTGACGCTTTGTGCCTATGAAAAAAAAGGAAGAGTTGTAAAAATATAAATGCTAAAGCAATAATGACTGTATTTTTCACCAACAAAATAATATTAAAAATGATTGAGTCAGTTGTACACAGCTTTAAATGAGGTTAAATCATACAGGTGGAAAAAAAGAAAATGCATGCTGTGAGAGAATGCATGTTGTTTCTTTACATAAATTGGTCTAGCTATGTTCATAGTTGGCACATGTCATTTTTCATTGAAATGGAAATATATTTTATCCTTTATTATACCATTATTTTTCATAAATTACACCACTCTATTGACAAGGAATATGCCATATGAGGAAATTAGTTTTGTTTTAAATTAACATCACCAACAAAAATCAAAGTCATTGCATTTATGCAGGAGTTTCTAGTACTTGTGAACATGGAGACTGATCCCAGGAACTAACTTCAGAAGAAGTTTTGTTTGAGTTGGACAAGGAGGACTGGAATTTATATCAAATAGACTATGTCATATTATAGATTTTTTTCTTTGAATTCTGCTTAAAATTAAATTAAAATATAATCTTTTTTCCTGGTATAATACTTATGGACACATATGAGTTATTATTAAATAGCCCCATAATATACTGTGGCTCATGAATGTTATGCATTTTCATTTTAAAACTGCCATGGAATATGAAAGCTGTAGTTCATTATTCAGCTCTTTAGACAGTGGGGTGTGTGTAATTATTTTCTGAGTTATACATTTTCTTACCTGAATCAAACAATCTTACAGATAAGCAACTTTGCTTCTCTGGGCAACAGTAAGCCTGTGGATTGTGTGAGGAAAAGTGAAGACATTTTGTAGAAAAACTGCATCCAGTTTTACTGCTCAACCCAATACTTCTGTTTCTTGTATTGCTAAGCTCACAGTGGAGTAGGCCACCACTTCAGTAAATTTTTCAAGGAGTGAAGTGAAGTTTTAGTTTTGGAAGTAGCTTCAGAATACTAATACATTATATTCTGTTAAAACAAAACCAAAACCAAAACCAAAACAAACAACAACAACAAAACAACAACTAAAAAACTCCTTACAGACATAATTTGAAAAACCCACAGATCATAAGAAATAAATTACAGTCAGTTATGTTGAAATCTGTAGCTTATTACCAGGAATAAGAATAGAAGTCAAACTGAGCGGGAGCCTAGAAAAGAATCTCCTACAAGTTGCAAACTCTTTGAATTGCTGAGTTATTGCTATGTTATTTCTCCCCTTTCTTTTTATTTCATGTAATTTGTGTAGACATTCTATCAGTGTCGATTACAAACATGGAGTAAGAGTGATTTTCTGTAATAGGTTTCATAATTTTAAAAGGTAAAAAATTCAGTTCTGCAATAATTATATGGATTTCAACAAAAGAAAAGGACTCTTCCTGATGTGAAACCATTTCATTTAATCCTCATGCATAATTGTTTATGCATACTTTCTTTTTCCTTTAAGTCTCACTATGTTTCTGTTCCTTGAATTTCTAGCAGTCAAAATTTTCTCTAATTCTAAATTCACAATTAACTGATATTCCTGTGATAACCAGCATTTTTCTTCATATTTCTGTTTGCATTAATATATGGAAACATGAATGTTCTTACATGAATTGAAGACAATTCCCACTTGTGTCAAAATAGCCCCTTTTTTGACCTCCTCTTGTACTGTCTGATCTTCTCTTTCTTTAACCTTTCAGGATATGTTCTCATACATATTTTCTTCTGAATTCTGCTGTATGGAACAGAAGCCAACAGCTTTACAGAGTGATATTAAAATTCCCTTATCAGTCACACAAATATGCTTTTTAATACAGTCCTTGTTCTGCTTTTCATGACATCATGAACACAGATATTCACAGATATCCTGTGATGAATTAATAATGAAGGTCTTTCTCTTACAGTTTTTCAATTTAGCCTAGTTTATACACAGCAGTCTTGTAATTAATGTTTAAGTTCATTATATATTTTTTATTATTACATTTCATTACAGTTATAATTTTCCATCTCTTCGCACCATCCTATGCATTACCGACATTGATATTCTATCATGCAGGCAGTACCGTAGCAATCATGTGTCATCAGCACATTTTTATTACTTGTTCCAAGGTCATTAATGAAATTAAAATATTAAGTAAGATTGATCCCAAGAACAATCGATGAATGATTCTCTCTAACCTTTTCAGTACCACTTATTATCTTCTCCACACAGACAGTTTCTTAGCTCATTTTTTTCTCTTTTCACCTATCTCTTATGAAGCACCAGCAGACTTCCTTTACAGAACTCCAGGCACAGAAGCTTTTTTTACCTAGAAACTTATAATCAGAAAAAACTGTATATTTGTCACACTCTAGCCCAGAAAGCTACCTATTTATTTTCTGTTCTGCTCTTCTCTTTCTCTGAATTGACTAAAGTATGCTACAGTTCTTTCTCGAGTATCTGTTTTCAGCATTTACCTTTTCCTCATGGTCAGGTTGTTTTCTTACACTTGGCAGTCATTTCCTGCCCAGCAATTTTGTGACCTTCCTGGTAAGTACTGTTGTTGAGAAAATAGCACTGAAATCAGTCTCTTGTCTATTTTATGACTTTAAATCTGCACTTGAACTTCATAGTTGTTTCAACATACATTTAATATTTACCTGCCTGAATTTTCTCAGTGGACATTCCATGCATTTAAAACTAATATTTTTAATCATTTATACCTTAACCTTAGTTAAGATACTAAGTTACTACTTAAGCTTAATTAAGATTATATGCCCTTAGTATCTGTCTGTTTGACTCACCAGTGTTTTATCATTTGCCTTGATAATCTTTCCTTCCCAGTTCTCAGCTTTGATGAAGCACACAGAATATCCCCCTCCCACTTCAAAACCTTGTACAGCCTCCTGCATTCTCTTGTCTGGTTGTTTGATTCATAAACCTTTTATCTTCTGTTTCTTTGTTGAACTAAGTAGTCAGCTGTTCAGAACATTTATCAATGACCAGGTGCCTTTTTTCCAAATGGCCTCTGTGGACACAGAAAAATGCTTACCTTTCTCGCATAGTTGTGCCAATACTAATTATTTCAACTTATTTCCATAAAAAAAAAATACTGCCAACAAAGACTGTTAAGTGGAAGATCCCTATATTCTATACTTAGCTAGTTTGTTTATTTATTTAAGACAGGCAGGAAACCAACCTAAACTGGATGATTAGCAGAACAGTTACAGAGGTTTTTTGACACCAAGTTTATAGGAATTATATCTCTTTTTTGTGAATGCACATCTAGAAGCAGAAAACATCTTTCTTCTGCCAGATATAACAAGCTTTCCCATCTTGGAAGTCACCATCCTATGCTTACTCAAGGTTATTTTCTATCCATATCTCCTCCTATGTAATAGCAGGAAGAGAGACTTCTGAAGGGTCTCTGTGAAGATCCTGTTGAACTGCTCTTCATCTCAGACGGCACACTGCCTGCTCCTGAACTTTGATTTTCGTGATCTGTCACCCTTCTGAAGGAGATCTGTCAGTCTCGCATGTCATCCAAAAGTAAAGGCTACACTAGGTGTTTTCCCCTTAGAATTGAACTTTCATTATGTGAGTGTATTGTCTTGTTAATAGGCGAGTAATTTTCCAGTCCACAATTACTGGTTTCTGTGTATCACACTTCCTCTTAATTCCTTATTTTTTAGCTTTTCCATCCTTAACCATTTACATGTCTAAAGAAGTACTGTTAGTCTGTGTGTATGTATCTACTCTGGTACCTGATCCAGGAATTCAGCATGGAATGATACTGTGCTATGCTATGCTATACTATACTATACCTACTCTTCCCTAGAATTGCAGTGTCATAAAACACGATCCTAAATCTTAGACAGCAAATTTGTCTAGGTCATTGGATCTTATCAATTTAGAAATACTAAACTACTCATTCTTCTCGCTGTCTCATTCCATACATTACACTTCAGACGATATCCATAAACTACTATGAAAACAGCCACAAATGGGAGCTAATCAGTTCTGTTCTTGGATCAATGACTGATTTTGAGGATGAATCATTTGACTTCTCTAAATATTTATTCATCATCAATAATAGTACTTCTAAAGTACTTCTCTTTCAGGAAAATTATGCTCTGAAATATATTGTGTGTCTAAATTTTCTAAAACTACCACATCTGCACTCACAAAAAAAGTCCAAGAAAAACCAGAAACAAGAGGACAAACTCAGGAAGCAGTGATTAATTTCCTTACATTTATAACCAAGGATATTGCAACAACCCCCCAGCCCCTCCCTTCAATTTTTACTGGGGAAACAAAAAAAGGAGAGCAAAAAACCAAAGTTTTATATGGAAAAAATGGGATGTACAGAACAATTTTTATCATCCAAAATATTGAAGAGAAGATCACAGAATCACAGAATCAACTAGGTTGAAAAAGATCTCTGAAGTCATTGAGTCACTGAGTGCCAGTCATTTCTAAACACCTCCAGGAACCATGACTCCACCATCTCCCTGGGCAACCCATCCCAGTGCCCAGTTATGCTTTTTGTGAAGAACTTCTTCCTGATGTCCAGCCTAAACCTCCCCTGGTGCAGTTTAAGACTGCATCCTCTCATCCTTCTGCTGGGTACCTGGGAGATGAGACTGACCCTCACCTCGCTACACCCTCCTTTCAGGTGTTTGTACAGAGTGATAAGATCTTTCAAAGAAGTACAGTCTGGAAGATGTCCTAGAAAATTTTGAGTAGGCAAGAGCTGAAGTCAAAGGATCTTTGATTTGTTATCAACTTTTTTGAACCATTGATAACTTTTGATAACAGCAGTAAGTTTTAGCTGTTGGTGGGCAGCTTGTACAGATTCAAGGCCTTTTCTGCCTCTCACCCCACCCCACCAGGGAGCAGGCTAGGGATACACAAGGAGTTGGGAGGGGACGCAATTTGGATGGCTGATCAGAGGGACATTTCATACCATATGGTGCCATGTTCAACATAGAAAAACTGTTAGGAAGCAGAAAGAATGAGAGAATGTTCAGAGTCATAGAAATTGTCTTCCCAGGTTACCATTACACATGATGTAGTCCAAATTTCCTTGGACCTGGAAAGTAGTAAAGGAATTCTTTATTTTGCTTTGCTTATGTGCACAGCTTTTGCTTTATCTATGAAATTGTCTTTATCTCAAGCCATGAGTTTTCTCAGTTTTACTCTCCTGATTCTCTCCCATATCCCATCCTAGAGGACGGAGCGAGTGATTGAGTGGCTCAGTTGCCAGCTGGGGTTAAACCATGACCTGTGGTTAAACCAAACCTCATTTTCCTGTGCCAATACACAGAATCCATGGTCAAGCCCTCTGAATTTTCTTCCTTCAAATTACAACTAAGTGTGAGGAAAAAGAAGCATTCCGTTTTAGAAGTCCTTGATTTTTTCCTTTAATACTAGCTAGAACTACGAAGTTGTTAGCAGCATAACATGGTACTATTTTTGTGCATTTAATTCAAAGAATGATAAAATAAATATAATGAAGATAACAATAAAAATGTAAATAATAATTAATGAGAAAAGGGATATTTCAGTGTCAGGCAACCTTAACTGGATTTCAGAACAGATGGAATTTCATATACTGGGAGAACCATGAAGTTCTGTTAATGAAATACCCAAGCAGTATAAACTGGTGATATACAGGCAAGCAGAATTTAAAAAAAGCTTTATCCTAAAAGATTAGTTTCTTCCCTCCTCCACGTGTTTTTGCTACCTGGCAATTTTTGAAGCTAAGTGCTAGATGTGAAGCAGGAACAATCTGCATAATTTGTGTAAGAAAGCAGCATAACATCATTTTTATGAAACTTTGAGAACCAGAGGGAAAAATAAGGTGCAAAACATACTAAAAGCATGGAATAGAAATCACATTTCTTCATGTAATGCTTCAGGCTTTGATATGCCTCATGTTTTTATAGAACCATTCATCCCAGTGCAAGCCTCTGGAAGCACATTTAATCATAATTTTCACTTCAGTCCATCATAGTTTTAATGAGGGAGTAACAACTAGCCTAGCACTTCTCTGCTTCTCAGTGCTAGACAGTATCTAAATTTCTGTATACAATTATATGCCATTTAGAAATTGCAAATGAAGGAATGTAAATTAATTTCTCTTGTCCAAACAATGAATCATCCCGAATTCAAAGAAATTAAAACTGAGCACCAGTGGGAACAATTTGAAAGTGAGGAAACCATCTTGGTTATTTGCACTCACTGAAATCAAGGAGTCTAATAATTTCACCTTGTCAATGTATTGAGTCTATACATAAGTGTGTATGTGTATGTAGTTGACGACTAAAAGACAATGCTACATACAAAGAATTTCATGTGTTAAAATTTAGCCATTATGATCTGTCAGAACTCCTTGCAGGATATTTCCTTACTGTTACCTGTAATATCCACATATGCAACTACTGACTAAGTTGACAAAGAATTTTTAATTCTCAAAACCTTTACATTCTGATTTTATTAAGAATATCTTTGGAACACAAAATGATGACTGAGTTCCTTTGTAACTAAAATTCGATATACCACAGCATTGATTTAACTGGGTGACTTTCCCTTTGTGAAAACTTGCATTTTAAACCAAAACTCACGTTACTGTTTTCAGCTCTCAAGAAACAGAACACATAAACCCAGATGTAGCAGAGGATTAGTATCATTTTGTAAGAGACATTGATAACTTCTATATTCATTGAACTCCTCCTCTAATTTTAGCCTTAAATTAAATCTAAACAAAACAGAGGAAGACATAAATACTGGAAATATTAAGAGAGCAAATGTTTTATTTGAAGAAACAAAATCAGTAATGATAAAATGTTTCTTTTCTACAGCATTTCCTGAGTAGTAAAAGCCTTCACATCCTGCACAAAGAATAAAAGTAAAGGGTAATATATCTAATTCCAGAAACTCTATAATCTCTATATTTTTACCTATTTGAATTATTCTAGAAAAGCTGAAGTCAAAAACTAAATAAAGATAGTTCTCAGTCAGGTTTGCCCATATGCCCATTTGCTTCTTTTAGCTCTTAGAATCTTGCATATATTACTTGGATTAGACCTGCAAAGGCAATGAAAAAAATAGTATGGGCACAGAAGATTAAAGCTCAGGATATATATGACAGAATTTCCTGTTAAAATGGATTAAACTTTACTTTCAGCTGCTTTCAAAGATTGAAAAGTAGTGCAACTGAAATATTAGTGTATTGCACTACTTTCACATTGTACAATGTTATCCATCTCCAGAAATATTTTTTAGTCATAAAATATGCTTGGAAATACCTCAGTTGAAGGGAACACTGATTTTGCCCCATAATACACATTAGCAGGAAAAATTTTTTAAGGTTTTTCAAACAGTTGATAATTTTACTAAAGGGAGATTGAGGACAAAAGATGCTTTTGAGAAGAGATTACTATGACAGCTAATTCATAGTGTAGAGAGGAGGTTGGTTTCTTTGCAAAGAAAAGATTTAAGAAGGTGTGATAGGATTCCTTAGAGGAAAAGTGTTTCTTTTAAACTTTCTTGAGAGAGAAGAGCTCTTTAAACCTATAGATTATAAATGAACTGCAGTTCTTTGGTTATCCAAGAAAAGTCAGTGACTAGTCATTATTCATCTTGGGTATGGTACTTGTATTACTTTCCACAAATTGCTTTTTATTCTTTAATCCTCATTTTCATTTGCCTAATAGCTGAAGGATGAGTAACAATACGAGTTTCATGTAAAACTTCTGATACAAATCTTTAATTTTTGGAACTATTTTATAAAATGTTCATAAATCTAATTCCAGAAAGTCTTATATAATCTCCCTAAGTCATATACAGAAAACACCAGTCAAACAAAAGGAATAAAGTTCATACAACAAAATTTCAAGCATATATGAGGTATCAGTGAAATTAAAAGAATGAATATGTAAAGAACGTGACAAAAAATGCATGTCTACAGCAAGACTAACTTTGCCTCATGTCCCAAGAAACCATTTATGTGCAATTTGGCAGTCCCATGAGCAAATGCTGTGACTGTACAAGTGCCTGAAAATATTTCTTTAGCAGTTCACATGCTGCTTAAGAAAGTGGCACTCTGTGGAAACACAGCCTAGAAATAATATGAAATAGCTCTCTTTTCCTCCCTTTCAAAATTAAATTATTCAGCTAAACAAAGTAAATTCCCAAAAAACAGGCTATAGCCATAAAATAAAAACTGGTATTAAATTCAATACTATACATCTTGGAACACTACAGTTGTGATAAATTCATTAATGGCAGGGTAGCTGGACAGGAAGAGGCATACTTTTTTATATGTTTTAGCAGTATATTTACTTTTTTCAATAATGAAGACGTTTTACTAGACCAATTTTATTTTTCTCCCTTTGCAGAATCATGAAAGCCTCCTGATTTAATTTATTCCACCAAAATTTGATTTGAGCTATTCAAGAAGTCTGATATATACAAATTTAGATGGGATTACAGACTTCAGCCTCAGATGGATATTGTCTAACTATTCACTTTTTTTCCTTTTACTTTTCTCTTCCTCCTCTACATATTTTTCCAATTTTTTTTCTGCATAAATTAAAGAGAAAGAAACCTTTGACTGGATGAGTTAATGCTTTTTTTGCAACCAGTGGTTTAGAGCTTAAATGAGTTCTGAAAATAATTTAATAGATATTTCTTTTGACACTGGGACAAGTTTCATCCATATTTTCCTTTCTAAGAAATGTTTATTGTCCAAATACAGTGGGGTTGGGGTTTTTTTGTTTTGTTTTGTTTTGGTTTGGTTTTTTTTGTTTGTTTGTTTGTTTGTTTTTGTTTTTTTTTTTGTCTGGTTTGGTTTGGTTTGGTTTTCCAAGAAACTAGCTAGACCTACTGATTTCTTCCAAAAGTACCCTAGCTAGTAGTAGGGTGGGGATTTTTAATGAACTCCACAAAAATAATTCTGTCTGGTGAGGGTGGCAATGATGGAAATGGCAAATATATCTATTAAATATCAAATTAAAACCGGTAAGCAGTATAAAAATAGAAATTGGTATCAAAAAGTAATTATTCCTTAGCAGCTTTCCATAAAACCAGCAGTATTTCAGTGATTCTGTTTCTAATTCAATTTCTCTCCTTAGTGTCAGAGGAGGAGGAGATTTTGCAAAATATAAAATTAGAAAACCTATTTTGCATCTTTTCCTGGGGAATCTCTGAAAAATATATCTATTCTTCTTTTGAGCTTAAAATGTCAAACTTTCTTATCTGAAGAATAAAGGTTGTCGCTGAGCATCCTATCCCTTAAAGTCTCATTAATAGATTGTTATTCTTTCTCTTCATGGCCATAAAAAAACAGGTCTCATGGAGTACTCCCTCCATCTTCCAGATCAGAAATAGCAAATAGCAATAGCATGTGCACTTCTTCCTTGTATAATAAGGGAGTGATATCTTATGTGTTTTTCTTAATAAGGTCCATTATTTTCTGTAATGACACTGGCAACAAAATATATAAATGGAAGTTTTGAACCTTTTATGATGTGCTCTCAAGTATAAAGAAGAATAATGCAATCCTGCACAAAGAATTTAACATCAGTGTTTGAAGATGAAGGTATATAAAATTCCAAATTGAAGAAATGTACTTAGGAATTTCACTTCAGGTTTTCAGACATCAAGGCTATCTTTCACATACTGGGCACTTAAACATGCAGACAGGACTGAAGTCTCTGGGGCTTATGAACCACCTAATTAAGATTTTATTGAAAAGTCTAATACTGTGTTAGCATTTAGTATAAAGCTGATAAACTACTTCCAGGAGATGTGGGGATGCTTAAAAGCTTTTGCATACATAGAAAGGGAATGTATCATCATATCATCTTGCTTAAAGATGCACAAACATTCCTGAATGTCAGTGATGTGAGAAATTATAGAAATCAGAGGTACAAAGAAATTTTTACACCGTATGAAAAAATTCAGTGTTTTAAGAACACTATTTCTTTCAGAAGAAGAAACAAGTTCTTTCAGAATGGTAATTCATTAATACAATCCCCTGTATCCAGTAGTAGGATTACCTCCACGTACCTGGGTAGATAGATTAAACATTTTGCTGATAGTGATAAGCTCTTTCCTGTGTCTTGAGATCTGGAAAATTTCTTCCAATGAGGTATCATCAGGTAGGCTTCAAACTCCAGTGAGTGACTAATGCACATACAGTTGTGTGTGTGGGGTGTGTGTGTGTGTATATGTATATATGTATATATATATATATATATATATATATATATATATATGCAGATAGATGGGGGGGGTTCCTTAGGTATCTGTAGCAGTATAATGGCAAAGACAATACATTGCATTTTTAAAACAAACTGACTGATATTCTGATATTTTGTTACTTATACAGCCTGTCACTCCAAATTCACCTATTTCTCTCCCTTGAATCATTGCTCTCTTTTGAATACACCTTATACCGTTTTCATTAAATAATTTTGCTGCTGTCATATAGCTGCTTTCACTGTGCCATTTAATTACTTGAAAAAGCCATTTATTCCTGCATATAAAATTCTTAACTATGAATATTATCCTTTAATTGAAGTCAACAGCATCCAGTGTGTCAGCTGGCATATATGACGCCCCTTAGATTCACCAAACTCAGTAGACTTGAAATTTAAATTTTCAGTACCATCTAAAAATACATTCATGTCCCTGAAATTCACTCTGTTGGTGCCTAAAGTTTTTTCAGGCAAAACTTCTTCTAATGTTGCTAATCCTAGAATCAATCCTTATGTCCAATATGGTGATTACAGTTTAATCTTTCTCTGAGGGAAGAATCCAAATGCCTTCTGTTCTAGAATCAAGGAGGATTCAGAATTGCATGTAGGTGAGAGAAAAGTCACACTGAACTGTAAAAAGGATCTGATTTTTGTCCTAAGTCATAGCACCAAGTCCCTTTTTTTCTTGTCTGTTTGTTTGTTTGTGGGCTGTTTTAATTGGCTTTTTATCTCCTGAAACATGACTTAATAGTCGACCTCATAGGTTGGAAAACCCCATACTGAAAATTGAGCTTAACTGAGTATGTTTCTCTGCTGCAAAATAACATCGAGTTCCCTTCCCTGCAAGGATTTTTACAGAATCTGGCTGAGGTGTCCCCACTCTGGGCCACTCTCCTTTCCATCCTCCTTAGCAAGTGCTACGGCTGCAGATTGTGGATATGGGGAATCATTGTGGAACTGGTTTTGAGCTGCAAACTGCATTCAATCTAGGGAGCAACAACTGTATTTTACCCTATTATTTCCATACCATTATAATCTCTCTTAGTATGTGAATATAACTCCTCAGTTTCTTCTGATTCAGAATTGCATGTCATCTTTCCACATCTACCATACTGGTTAACAATATTTTGCCTCCAATAACAGTATTATCAATTTAAAATGTGAGCTATGAAATTATCTAGTTGTTGCAGATGGAAGGAGTTGCAACAGGGAACTCCTGGAACTAAAATTCTAGCACCGAACTTGGGTCAAGTAATTTTCAAATGCAGGAAGATTGTTTATCCCAGACTGCAGCTACATACAGATAAATTTTCAGAACAAGCAGAAAAAACGGCAAAATCTTCACAAGGACAGGCAGCATTCTAAGTTTTTTTCCTTTATTCAGTGTAATATAACATTCAGATCCGCTGATTGTATAAAATCATGCTGAAATTTCTTCAGAAATACATAAGATGTGGCAAAATCCGCATCATTTTTTCTTCTAAAAATGCTGGCTCTCTATAAACCATTGGTACAACCCTACATTCTAGAGATACAATTTAAGTCATACTAATTACTAGACAATAACTACAATAACTACAAAGATAATTATCAGATTTTTTTTCTACTAGCGCATTATATATATTGTATAGTTTCCACAACATACTAAATGCTGATATTCATTGAAAATATATTTCTCTAGCTATTCAGAATCCATATATAGTATTCTCACAGCAAATTATTAGCAACCGACTCCTTCTACTCACATTCTGATGTGCATTCCATTATTTTTATTATATATCTAAAGTTGATGTGATATTCTCCTTGTTGGAAGAAAATGCTCCTTATATTCATGCTAAAATTAGAGATTTATATGCGATTTAAGGGTTCAAATCTTGTCTTTGGAGAAATTTATTATTAGACACTTATATTTGGATGTTTCTATTAATATTTACCCAGGAAATAATAGTAGTCATAAGAAGTAAAAGAAAAAAAGATACAGGTTGTGTAAAGATGGCTATTGTTATTCAAAAGTATAATAATTGATTCACTTTTTTATTGCTTCATCTCAAAGGTCATATTAAGCCTTACACTTAATATGAATAGACAGCTTTTCATGCACTTTTAAGGCACTGTAGCTTTTACCATAAGAAAGTAACTGTTTGATTAGACTGTTATGAGGTTTCACCTAAAAATTACATATATGTTAATATATGTTGTATGCAGTATAGTGTAATGATACAGTTGGTAGAGTGCTAATGAGACTTTGAAGCATAATTCAAGCTAATAAGCCTTGAATATAAAGCAGAGTCAGGATCTCCGTGTTATTCTGCTTAGTCTCTTTGTCCTTTTACCTCTCTGTTTCCTAGATAGCATGTTTCTCCAAAACTGAATTACTCCTTCCATCCTGAAAGTACAACTTTCTAAAGTGGTACTTATTGTTATACCATTGAAACTGGAGATTAAGGCAGTGAATTTTCTCATATATGTGCATTCCATCCTTCAATCTCTGGTTATAAACTGCTTAATATGATTTGGCCAGTGGAAAAGCAGGGGATGATTTTGTTCCTCTGTACCAGATGGGAAATTTTAGCGGTTTTGATTGACTGAAAACTATTGTAGTTTACAACTATCCTTATATATTTATTCACAAACTTCAGTAGCTCAACATTCATTTTTAGCAAATTTCAAATATAAATGAGTAGGGCCTTCTGAAAATATTTGTGGACAAAAGAGTCACCAGGCAAAGTAAACTCATAGCCTATTTAAACACCAGTTTTCATCTGAAATATGTTGCTTCCTCACCCTCAGTGTTAACAATTCCTTCTTTGTGAAATTTCAAGTGGAAGTTCTGATAACACATATTGATTGTAGTCAGAAAGCTGGCTTTCATTAAAAACAAACTGCCACACCACAACATACAGTAGCATTTTACTGAGCTTGAAGTATCTGGCTTGTTAACTCTATTTAAGCAGCTGCTATCTCACTTCAGTCTGATCACAGGACTGATTGAAATGAAAATAAAACCTGCTTTGTTTACAGACTTCTTTTAACTACTATGGATCAAGAATTGTTTGTTCTTTCTGACAGCTTTTATAGGCTTTTGTTATATTTTATTCTCACTGTGATAGATGCTGGTAATTTTCAACTGGGTTTTTCTAAGTCTTTTTTTCTTCTAGCCACACCACAAGGAGCTTATCAGAAAAGACTGATCTTTCCTAATCTACTACCCCATACCATGTGCCCTTTGGAGCAGGTATGCTTTCATATCACAGTGTTCAATATCATATACTGTTTAATAAAGAGCTTCTTTTTAGTTTGTGGAGTTTTTTTTCCTTTTTTTTTTTTCCTACTTCAAAGTAAAATAAATCTTCTTTGCACATGTTTAGACAATTACATTTTCTGTTACTGATGATGCCAGAAATACTGGTGTCACCTTAAAGACTAATTTTAACTGGCCAAAGAGTCTTTTCTGTATACTGTAACATTTTCTCAGACACTATGTCATCCTTTAACATTTCTGGTGTTGAATAAAGAAAACATGAACTGTACTGAAATTATGCTGAAGATTAATTAGGTTCTGTCTTAATTTTAGGATTTTTATTTTGTTTTGAGTGACATTACAGATCAAATTTACTGAAATAACTACCCATGAAAATATATCAGTGAATCTAATATTTAAATAAGGATGCAATACAAAGAAAACTGATAAATTCATTACATCTTAATTTTTATTTTAAAACACTGGGGTTTTTCTGCTTTATTAAAAAGATAGAAATAAGATAAACTGTGATTTACTTAAAAGATGCAATATTAGACTAACAAAAAATGAAAAGTGTCCGGGAAATACTTCTTCCCTTTAAATAATCTCTTTCCTTTCTTTTTCTCACAGACTTCTTCCAGATTCCCACCAGAAGGTAAGATGACGATCTTGGACCATTTTTTAACTACTAGGTTCATTATTTAACTACTATGCTACTATGGCATTAGTAAAATAGCTATTTCAAGTTATTGTTCTTAAAAAAGTAAATTTCTTAACCCCATCACAGTGCTTGCTTTTTTTTTGGTCTTTGTCTTGCACCACACTTTATTCCAAAAAATCTGTCTCCACTATGACTGTTTGTGACTACTGTAATGTGTTTAGATATTATACCTACAAGTACCATAGAAGACTCTGTGAGATAATCAATAAATCAGTGTTGAGAATAGCTTGAGCAGTGTACAACAGATGAGGCATGGGTCAATAACTGAACTAAGAGCATAACTGCTGAAGAAAAAGCACTTGTGGAAGTGAGAAAGACAATATTGTGTAGGATTGTTGGGTTTTTTTTTTTTTTTTTAAGGAATGAAATGGATTAAGAAAGCAAGCTTAATTCCAGCATTCCCTGATTTTTGATAGCCTAACTCTGTAGCCCTTACCATGTGCTTCAATACAGCATTTTGAGTGCAGCATATAATGTCTTTTGACATGTATAAACATTCTTATGATTAGTAGTCACAGGGTTGATTTATTGTCATGAATTGCATCCAATCCAATTTGGTTTCATATTGTCCAATTTCCAAGTATCTTTCACTGCAAAGAGAATTTTGGAAATCTTTAAATGTTAGGGGCTCAGTTGAAATAGCCTGCCTTGGCAAACTCACTGAAACATATCTGTCAAGCACAGCAAAAGCCTTGTAAAATGCTCCACTGCTGTAGGCCATAGAAAGGAGCTATAATAAACTCTGACCCATAAAAAGTCATGTAAACATTATAACCTGTTTTTACTAGCCTTTTAAGTGCCAGGAGCAATTGATCTTATATGGCTTAGGTCTTTCCAGCTTCCCAGTCTCCGTGAGCACCTAAGATCCTACATGGGTGTTCAAGTGCCTCTGGCTTTGGAAGCCTGACATAGGAACAGATACCATGCTATCAGCTATTTAGTTATTCATTCCAGACAGACATTTGATATTTTCAACAGAAAACATTTTAAAATGAAGCACCTATGGAAATCAACTGTTTCTGTATTGTTAATGAAAAGAAACGTCCATGCAATCTCAAGCTGTTTCCCTAGATTGCTGCAGCTGTCATACTGGAAAGAATGACTGGGAAAAAAAAATAGGAAAAAGAGAAAAAAGAAAAATGTTTTAAATTTAGAGTAACAGTGTCCTTGCCTTAGGGCTCTCTGATCATGACAGCTTCCCTAAGGTTCAACATTACTGTTTGTTTTCAGAAAAATGCTGCAAACCTTAGTCCTTAGGGAAAACTGAAGTTCACTTCAATGCACTTCAATGGGATTTTTGCCTGAGTAATAGCTGAAGGATTTAGCTCACTGCTAGCTTCAGGAACAAACAACGTGAATTTTACAGCTTTTGATTTCTGCCAAATTCTTTCCGCATTAAATTGCTGTGGGAAATCAGCCATACAATTAAAACCTATTTTATGCCTTCAATAACGTTAATGAAGCAATTGTGGATTTCAGAATTTTATACATGTGTGTATATATATGTGTGCATTTTGTCATCACTGCAGCAGCTGCTGTTGGCCTCAAACATCTCTTAAATACATAGACTAAGCAATGGAGGTGTACGTGACTCTGTTGGTTATTAAACCTCATTAAAAAAAGCCTAAAAGCCCTTCCCTATACAGATGGTTGCCATAACATGCAGAAATTTGCTACTTATTAATATGTGCACTCTATTCCTTCCATTCTAGTTAAAGAGAATTAAAAATATAGATGTAATGAGGAGCTAGTGTTTGAAATTTGAAGCTGGTTCCCAGACAGTTTATCTTTCCCAACAGAGGCTTTTTTGAGGCCACATCTGAAGATAGCATAATTTTACATGCTAGCATCTGGACCTGGACCTAAACATAAAAACTCAGACCTATTATTTGTTTCAGTGCATTTTTTTACTTTTGAATCCTTATAGCAGAAGTCCCTCTAGATCACGAAATTTTCTCTACTTCAGTAACTCTTCAGCAACTCTTATGGGGATAGTTGGAAAAAAGCATTTCTCCAAAATTATGAAATTGCTGCCCTGCTGTAAAATATATGTCATGAAGAAAAACTGTTCTAAAATCTAGTTTTGATTCTTCACAGAATGATACAGTCAGGATTTTGGCCAAAGATTTTGATTCTGAGAAGCAACTACAGACAGGTGCAAAATTCAGAATTATGTTCTGGGATGTAATACTCACTTTTCAGTGTATTTCCCTTGGAGATCCAAGTATAGAAAGAATGGCCTGAACTTCAAAAGGGGGGAATATGCTTTTCTACCTAGAGCTAGAGTTTCAGTGCTCCCTCAAGGTCACAAGATCCATCTTTGGAGCATTTACACTTTCACTGCTGTACCACTGGAAGGGGATCACAATCCTGAGTCGAGTGGCCATGAGAGAGAGCGCACGGACATTTGAGATCAGAATTTGCAGTAAGTGTCATCCTGAACACAGAATGACATAAGCCAGCAAATAGAAAATATATGAATAAGGAATACCTAGGGTGGTCTCTCCACAGAAGAAAAATGGCAAATAAAGTTTCCTAACAAGATCTTTCAAATTTTATGAATAGTCAGATAAGTATTGCTCTTCAGTTAAAAAAAAAAAAAAAAAAACCCTGGCATTATTCCGGATAATATTTAGTAAGAGTTAAAATTTGTTCAGAGCCGAAATCCTAAGTCAGCTGCCCCCTCCCCAGGTAATTGATATAGAAGAATCATAATTTAGTGCATTTCAAAAGGCACTGAGCTTTCCAGCACTCCTGGCATTTCAGTGATTATGTGCATGACCTCCTCCACTAACTTTGACCATAGAAATTTACCACCGGAAATTTAGGAACTAGGGTGACTGTCAGTGGCATATAAAAATATTTAGAGTAAGAGGAAACATTCATTCATGCAAATCTCACCTTCCAGTATCTAGCCACCAATTCTAAACCTTTATTTTGCATTTATAAACGCCCAGTTCCCAGATATATGTTGACAGGGTTCTCTCATTGCCTTTTTACAGAAGTGCAATTCAGCAATACTACTTGCATATGGGAAATATCAACGCTGAAAAATAAATTATTATGTCCTTTTTTTCCACCCTTTTAACCAGCTCATGTAGTATTTGCAGAGTCAGACAGTCTGAATAATTTTCTTCTCAGAAAGCATGTACAAAGTTGCTGTGTTTTCACTTTGTGGAAATAGTTTCCCTAGTGCAGATACAGAAGTGCTGGTGCACTCCTGTTAATATTTAGCTGTTCTTGAAAACAGAGCTTGATATTTAAATCCAAACATTATGCTGGCTTCTTGAGCTGGCTGGTGTGAAATTTAATTTGTGCTGTTAAGCCTCAGAAGCCTGGGGAAAACATAAGCTGAACAATAGCCATTGAACTCCAGTTTTACAGTATCCTTCAGAAATTAAACAGTGACTCTGAGCTCCAGGGACTCAATGTCCCTTCAAGGGCCATAAATATGGGTGCTATACCTGAATACTGGATTTGACCTTTGGATTTTTTTTCACTGCCCATGGCAGGGGGTTTGAAATAGATGACATTTAACGTCCCTTTCAAAACAAACCACTCTGATTTTTAATTGCTGACACTTCCAATGCACAGACACAGTGTTTAGAATCAGAACAGAATAGTAGAGAACTTTATCTTGGCCTCAGCAGTTATGTTTGCAGACTTCCATATTTATTTTTCTTCCATCAACCTTTTCCTTGTAACCTAAAAGAAACACCCCATTTTTTTGTATTTCTCAGAGTTCTTATCCTACCTATATTCATAAAGTTGCCCTAAATAAATACATTCCCCACTGTGAACAATTGTAAAATTATTAATAAATACATACATTCAAGAAAATAGTTCTCAAGAGGCATTCATAATGTCAAACAAGTTTGAACTAATTAAAACAACTTCTAACAGAGGCCTAGTCAAGTACCTCTGGAAAAATTAGCACCAGAGGGAAGAATGGCATTCCACCAGTTTTTGCCAACAAATCTCTATGCCAGCACTTCTGAAGGCATCAGTTGTTTGTTCCTTTGTGCTAGCTCAGTGCAGCTTTCCTACGTGCCCTCAGCTTCAGAACATCAGAGAAGTTGTAGAGCCAAAATAAACACATTTTTTCTGTCAACACACTTCACATTTCCCCCCCATGGCAATGTAGTAACTTTCAACTTAAAGATTCTGAAGTCTTGTGTGGGTGAGCTGAAAAGCAAGTTCATCATATGAAGAAATAAACTCATCATGGAATCTCCTGGGATTTTTTTTTTT
The DNA here is from genome assembly GCF_026979565.1 of Vidua chalybeata. Taxonomy (NCBI): domain Eukaryota; kingdom Metazoa; phylum Chordata; class Aves; order Passeriformes; family Viduidae; genus Vidua; species Vidua chalybeata. Next base: position 36,099,388 of record NC_071531.1, on the reverse strand, counting down.
CTAATTTTCCTTGCTATTCAGTTAACATTAATCACCCCCAGCTGCTTAATTCAAATCAATAGGTCAGGGGCTGGGAAAAGCCTGTCATTTCCTAGCTATGTTAGTTGCATATACATGATATTTTTGCATCTGAATAAAGGAGTTAACCTGAATGTCCTGAAAATTTTTGACAAAAGCAACATGATGCTGAACACTGATTTCTGTTCCAAAATCAGTTCACCTGCCAGACAGAAGACTGAATGGTTGTGACAAAACAACAAGGTTACTGGCAGTGTGACTAGACAGTATTGCCAGGAGGTCAAACTGTATCAGCCTGTTCCAGCTGAGAACAACAATTTGGGAATGTGATGTGACAATACAGAGCTTTGTTTCCTACCCACACAGTATCCTATCTTATTTCAACCAGACTATTTCCCCAGTAGCTAATCATTGTATTCATTATTTATTTATTTATTTTAGCAATATCACACCGTTTCAGGCTTTGATTTACAAATTACACTAGTTAGAACCACAGATGTTTATATCTTGTTTGTTATTTGGATTCATCATATTTTCATTATTTCTATATTTATTCTTCAGTCATACTCCTCTGCAGACTTATACTAGTACAGCAGAATACACCTCTGTCCTTATACTTTATGCTGTGTATAAAATTTAATTAACAGGAATTTCTGTGAAATTTCCTGAACTCCTTGGACTTTCAGTGATCAACATAATTCTCCCTTCCCTCAGATTTTCTCCATTTTTTCTTAAAGCAAGTGTCTTTCCTAATAGCTATGTTGAAATTTCTTCTGGAATTCTCCCCCTGCCTTTGATTCAACTTGCTCTTCCATTATTAAGATATTCTGAGAAATCATTTACACTAATGACTTTTGTAATAATACAAGTTACAATCCCTACAGTTTTTTCTTATCACAGATATGAAATAATGTTATTACCTTTAATTTTGATGTCTGATTATTATCAGAAGAGCTTAAAGATTTTATTCAGTTATCATATTTAATTTCATTTTTAATATCAATAAAATATCTCTAGTCAGCTTTAAAAGGTGTTGACAGGGACTTCTTGAAGTAAGCAAAACTTATACATTTTTAAGGAACAAATCTAACATTTCAGAGAAGGATAAGATTCATTCTACTAAGTTTAGTACAACCTTCCTAGTCTGACTATGGAGGTGAGTCAGCAGAAATAACATTTCATCTCTGGAAATGGTCCCAGCACTTGGTAACTCCTCACAGATGTGTTAATCAGTGGTTAACTATAACAATCTTATTATTGGCAATACGTATGGTGAGAACTTATTTTTGGTTGTGACTGCAGTTATATTACTTTCCAATACTTTTCTAAGTAATAAAAGCCCTCAGGCAAACCACTTTATTTGGGTCTTGCTAGCTTCCACCTGTCCTTAAGCATGTGAAAATCTGCAAGAATTTGGATGGGAGTTATGATTTTCAAGGTAGAGAAGAAAACTTTCTTTCAGGGCACACACATAATTGGTATTTATGGTAATTAACAGCAGAGTATTTAGGCTTTATAGGCAAATAAATTACTGTTTCCTTTAGTATAAAAATAGTAACTCTGATGGTGTGATTGGATACCACATTTTGCCCTCTGATCTGATCACTATTTGGAAATTTTCATTTGAAAAAATATTATGGTTTTTGTCTCTGTGGTTTCTTCTCATAGATAATTCTCAATAACTTTCTATAAAAAGATGCCATGTGGTGTCTTTGCTTAAAGTATTTTTATAGTTTTAAATTTTAGTTCTCTTTTAGTTTAGTATAAACAAAACTAATGCACCAAAAAATGGAACATCTTGTGGCAGAGCTATTTTAAACTAAGTAAAACTAAATTACATTGCAACCAAGACACAATATGGCCAGTGTCAAAAAGTTCAAACATATGCCTCACTTAAAAAAAACCCCAAGGAAATTCTTTTTTTAAAATACAATTGCCCTAAATTTTTAATTATTATGAATAGCCTCTTCATAGTCACCATTTCTACTTCTTAATTTCCATCTTTTTTTGAACAAACTCTCCATGTGAGTGTGCTGGGTAGGCCTACATTATAGATCTAACTGTACTCTGTTAGTTATGTATGGATTACAAATGTGAATTTATAAGATTAGATTTTGCTAATGCTGTTAATATTGATTTTGTACAAGCAAATGCTATATATTTATATGCATATATATATAAAATACTGCTGTGATATGAAATACACTGCATTATAAAACCAAATGCTTACCTGGGGAAGGCATATATGTATGTGTATACATATATATGTATACATTTACCTGTATCTGTGTATATGTCTGTGTCTATATATCTATATACAACTTAAGTACATATGCTTAAACTTTTTGGAAGCAAAACACGTCTTACACTTTAAAAGGCCATAATCTGCTTTTCTCTTTTAATGAATTCTGTAACCAGACATAGTAGCTGCATGTGGCCTGAAAAGGCTCCATAAAGTTTTTGAAAATAACTTGAATTCTATTTATGTTTACACATACTTTCACCTGAGGTTAGCTGAAGCTTAAGAGCTATTTGAACTGTTCAGGGACATTTCTGTAATAAACAGAGCAGAGAAATAGAGAGGCATTAGTAATTTCCAAAGTACAGATTAAGTTGCCTTTCATGCAGACCACATTACAATGCATAAATAAATGAGATTGACAACGTAATTTAAAATTTTATTTTTGTACTAATTTTTCGTATAACATACCTCACTAAATGTATAGCTTTCTTATGAACAAGTTCTTTACTATTTGAGATATTCAGTTACTTAAATTATCAGTATCATGACCTAAAAATGTTGGGCTAAAAATAGTAAGGGTAATTAATTAATGATTAATCTATATTTTGTTGCAACAAATTCTTCATCATTGATCAGTCTCATACAATGCAAAAACATAGGTTTCACTCTTCAATTGCCACATTTTTTCATCTGGAATTAAGTTATTCTGATTCAAGCCTGTATGTATGTGTTTAATTCATACACCTAATGGTCTATAATCTGTTGTAATTTTAAATATATAAAAAAGTGTGAACCTGAATCACTTCTTTTAGGGAAAGCTAAGTGAAACTGAATTTCTGTTTCGTATGTTGGCTCCCTTCAGTGCTACACACACTGACACTCAGAGGCCATTCATAGATTTTTGCATTATTTAACTATTCCTGCATGTGCATGCAAATCAATTTTTTTCTATTGTATATGGCTGAGCTCTCCAGCTGTCTGTACTGAAGGAGATCTGCACAGATGCCTTTAATCATCTTACCAAAATCAACAGACTAAAACAAAACATATTGTCTTAAATATCAACTTTCTACTAATAGATAGTGTAGTCTTCAAAGGGCAGACTAAAATTAAGGACCATTCTCTCAAAAGCTACAGCCAGTTTCAGAGTAAAACAATTCCTTCTAGGTACAATTTTTAGAGTTTTTTTTGTTGTTGTTCTAGGTGTCCTTCCTGGCACTTTTGTATATCTGCCAAAATACAGGTTGCAATATTTCATTCTTTAATGAAGTTATAGTTTGTATGTACTAAAACTAGTATAGGTCTCTGGGTTTTTTTAATCTGATACCTTATTCCCAAGGAGTAGTACTATTGTTAGGTATTCATATGTTACTATGACACTTCAATGCAATTTCTCTTAGAGTTTAAGATAGTCATTTAATGTGTATACATGATCTGAAGTGAGCTGCTTGAATACTAATGATGCTGAGAACTGCATAATGAAGAACTTTGGATGAAGTTCTATGCTGTATTTTGGTTTGTATTTTTTCCTTACAGTGGATGTTAAATTTGCAATCAAGGTTTTGACTGTTGTGATATCTGACTTTTCTGAAGAACAGACATTCTGTGGGGATTTGAGAATCCCTGAGAGCGTAATTCATTTCCATTTAGTTCAATGAACGAAATTCTATTAATTTCAAAATTGCAGTTATCAACCCCCAGATAAACCATAGCACTAAAGCAAGTCTTCCGATGCTAATTCCTGGTACTTATAAATCCTGCACTTAGTTTTTATTTTGAAAGAGCACTAAGCCAGTTTACTCAGTACTCTGTCTTCAGTACAGCATTCTGTCTTCAAAACTCCTTTAAAAACAGCTCACTTGCAAACTGAGCTGAAAGGAACAATGCTCCTCTTTTTTTCTTAACCCCAAACTTAACTGCAGGTGGTCAGTGGAGCTTATAACTAAAAGTGTTCACTGAAGGACTCATCCTCATACTGACTGGCAGAATGATATGGAGTCCCTGTGAGAGTCATTTTTATTAGCAAATAGTCCAAATGTCCCATTTTCAAAGCAAGAAAAGTGGGATTTCCCCCTCCTGGTCATATCACAGCACTTATCTTTATCATAAGGCAAACTACAAGCTAACTAAGTTAGAGATGCTACAGCATGATTCAAGTTGAGGAATGCCATTTAGGTTCATCTTCAAAACTGTACCCAGTATTTCTAGTGCAACTCAGAAGTATGAGGCTCTTGTTTCTAGAATGCAATCTGTATTCTTTCTAATCCCCTTTTTTGGTGTCTTTTTCTACCCACTTCACTACTCTGTGGCCGTTTTATTCTTTCTTTAATATAGCAGTTAAACTCCTTTATTTTAAGAGGAAAACAGTGGCACAGTTTTCATCATTCATATTTACTACCTTCTGAATGTTCTGCTTTATTCAGACTTTTGACTCAGTTGCCTCATTTACAGTCTTTTAACAAATATTTGTGAATGGCAGCAAACTACAATCACTTATAGGAATATACTTAATTTTGATTTGTATTCACTACTGGTAATGAGCTTAACAACCAATTGCTAGACTAGATTTTAGTCCTCATGCCTCACATCTCCAGTTCTCATGTCTGATGCCATGCTTACTGTTAGGCTTTCCTGGATACCACATTACCAGGTACTTTATTTTAGTTTTGAATGGAGACATAACTGGGAATCATCACCCTGATAGTTATTGCCCAAGGGGAAAAAAAAAGTATCTTTAAAAGTAGGAAATTAATTTTCATGGGTGGAAAATTTAAAAAATTAAGATTTGTTTTTAGTCTGCATTGAAGTAAAACCTTGACAGCGTGAAATGCAAAGCCATTAAAGTCATACTGCTCTTATTCACTTAAAAATGACCCATAGCGAAGGGCATTTGGCTGGTGTGTGGGCAATAGGTCTTCCTTCTTTGTATTAATCCATAGTAGAGAGCTGAACAAGGATCCTTTGTATCTCAGATGACATCTCTTGCGGATTGGCTGTTGAAGGGAGATCCCCCTACTCTTCCTGATAGAACTGTTTCACTGTGTAGAAATGCATCTCTGGCTGGTGCTTCCAAGCAGAGTGATTGCTTGGAAGGTTACTGCAAGACTTAAACTGTGGGTTTGATTTGGTCATCACAGCTGTGAAGAAGTATCTATGAATTTCCAGGCAGGTACTCTTCCTGACACATTATACTGGAGTACGTGAGTGTTTATTTTTTAACCAAGGAATCTATTCTTCTCAAAACCCATAGGTTCTTATGAGAATGCTCATACAATTTGATTTTTTTTCTTTTTTTTTTCCTTCCACCAGAGGAAAAAGAAATGCAGATTTGGCTATGCAGTGTGCAATCATTTTGAAGAATAGGTGTTAATCTGATCAGTCTGTGTCATTAGAGAAACATTATCACAAGTACCAGTCCATCATTTATATGAGTCATTATACATCTTGCATCAGAAATGTTAGTCTCAAGTGTCTGGTATATTGACATTCAAGTTATGAAAGCTATTTTATAATGAAGCACAGCACACAATTGTAGAGTCAGTTCCATCATTCTTTTTTGGCCTGGAATGATTAAATATAAGTGTTCCTTTAGTTCCAGAAGTAGAGACTGAAATTTACCTATAACTGATCCCTACTGATGACCCCATAAGCTGTGTGTAAATAGCCAGGATTTGTTACACTTTGCCTCTGATGAGAGGTGAAATTTTTGGAATGTCTCTAAAAAAAATCCCTTGAGCCATATTTTAATTAAGTTCACATGGAAAGGGAAAGGTACAGACATTAAAATAAATATATAATCAATAAATGAGGGAACCATCTATTTAGGATCCAGAACCTCCACAAGCTATTTGGAAATACAGTTTTAAAAAGAAGCTTTGAAGATTTCACTTGCTCATAACATCCAGTGAATATCAATGGCATAATTTATATTGCCAGAAAACACAAAGCATGTGTGTAAAACCACTTCTAAAGGTGTACATATTAATTATATATTTTTAGCACCCCATTTTTCAGTGACCAATAAAAATTGGTTATGAGAGTTGCATAGGCAGACAGCATCAAGGAACTAACTTGTTACAGATCCTCCATCACCACCTGATCCAGAGCAATATTTTACAGAAGTATGAAATTTTTGCTCTTCCTAACAATTAAAGGACTGAATATCCTTCTATTTTTAATCATCAAAACAATTTTAAATATTATTAATGTAATATATAAGAATCATTCACTAATAGCACTACTGATAGCTCAGCATGAAGAGCTGAGATCCTTCTTCCTCTTTCACAAACATTGAGTCTGAAAAAAAACCTGAGAGGGTTAAGTCAGTTATCTTAATTTAAACACCCTGCTTGCCCAGGTACATTTGAGTCACCCATAAAGCAATTTTTCAAATTCCCTCTAAAGGCAATGGAGATATATTAAGTGATTTTGAAGGCATGAAAATCTTATCTGCTTATATATACATGTGTATATAAGAGATTTAGTCCTTCTAAGCATCCTATGTCTCACTGATAACTGTATAAGTGAAGTACCTGAGGAAGAGACCCTTAGTAGTCATTTGGTTAGATGTCTGCATTAAGCGCCGTGTCTGAGATATATTTACCTGGATCTTGAAATTTCCTTTTCCACGTAACAGCAGCTTGAAGTCATGAGAAACTAGTCAGCTCCCTACTGATATTTCCATTGTTTACCACAAGCCAAGGTGTCTACTATCCATGTGAGGTAATGGAGATGGGGCTATATATTCCTTTTGAGAACATTGGTTTCATTTTGGTTTATATTTTGGTTTTGGTATTTTCCCCTACAAAGACTCCAGACTAATCTATGCACTCATCTTAAACCTACAAAATCAGTTTAAATAGGAAGAAAGGAAGATGAGAACTACTTATAAAACCACAATGACCTTAAATATGGACTAGGTGACTCCTTGACAAAAGAACTTTGTGGAGGCTTCAAATTTGTCTTCAAGGGATCATTGTAAAAGTTCACATCAGAAGAATTAATGTTTTGTAACTACTAAATCTCTAAGGTTTGCTGCGTAGGCAAATGTTGAAAACTGGAGACTATTGAAAAAGAAATCATTGCCTGCTTGCTCTGTCTATGACGTGTACCTAAGCATCCACTTTTTGAGAATAGATGCTACAATGTCTTGTCATCTTTATAATACTGTGTACTAATTAACACTTTTCAAAGTTTCCCTAAATATCGAACTACTCTGTTTTACTGATGTGGCTTTACTGAGGTAAACAATAATATTGTGCACAGAACTTCTATATCATTCTGATTGCAACTGCTGTATCTGTAATCCTCATGCATCTCTAGGGCAGTTTTTCATGCTTTTGCATAGAAGCAGTAATTTGGAAAAGCACACCATTATCCTCTTCTTACACTTGAAAAAAAAAATCCTGTCTCTCCTGCACTTATTTTTGAGGAACTGATCTTCACAGAACACTATAAATCCTGTCCATGGCTGCAAATGTATGCTGTACTTGCATGTTCTATCCAAAAAAAACCCCAAACAAATATAAACACTAAAAAAAACCACACCACAATAAATACTATTTTTAGGAAGGCAGGATAAAAATTGAAAGGAAAATTAAATTAAATAAGTTAATTCAATGTGCATATATAAAAGACATACCTCTTCTCTTTCGTATAACCTTCCTTGCTTTTCTAAAATTTACCTAAAGGTTTTAGTCTAAAAAAGGCAATTTCTATTTACAGGAGTAGCTGAAGCAATTTAAATATGTTAGGCTTAAAATAAATATGTGAGATTCCATATATCTCACTGGAACACATGTTAAAATACATCCTTTAAAGAGTGAGAGATGAAGAACTTGCTTTAAAAGTAATCCAAAATGTAGGAATTTCTCCATTTCACAGGTGTAGATTTTAAGTGTTAAAGGTCTAAGCTTGCATCACTTGTATGTTTAAAGCTCCTCATGACCTCTGAGTAACAATGATTTACTCAATTTTTTCTTGGTTATTTCAGGTTGCCAAAGGATTATATAATTGCTGACCCATTTACAGGGAGACAAACTGATTCATTATAATCTTCAGTTCAAACCAAGTCCTTTCTATATAGTCCTGTCTCCTTTTCAACAGGAAACCCCTACGTAACCAGAAGACTAGATCTCTTGCAAGCTACTCTACATTTTGCACTGCTAATAAAATTACACCTTTGATGTTTTCTAAATATATCACAGGTAATCAGTGCATCAAAACAATACATTCTTCTTGCTGTGATTTGAAAGCCTCATCAGATTCACAAAATCCCTGCTCTTTGTACAGAACATTTGGAAACAACTGCAACCAGAAGACATGTTACTCAAACAGCTACCTTAAGGAACCAGGATATATTTAAGGTCGTCTTTTTAAAAATACCCTGTTATTAATCCAAGCAATATTAGTCCTTTATTTCTATTCCTCACTCAATTAATGAGTGACTAATAGATTGAAATGAAGCAGGATTTCAAATTCAGCTGATGTTGTCTGTGTTTTTATATGTAAGCCTCTCTCTAATGCTTATTATACAATTATATATGCTTAGTTCTGAGAAACACTGCAAACATATTTGTGATTCCCAAAGTACAGCTACAGGGAATGTGTAGAAGTGCTAATCGTGTGACATGAAGGGAAAAATTACGTAAATTCATGAAGTGCTCTGTTTTTCACTGCTCATACTTTGAAGTCAAGGCAGATACACAAACATGAACAAATCTAGCACTTGCTGGCAGCGTGCCAGCCAACTCCCTCACACCTAAGAGCAGTTTGTGTATCAGTAATGGCTGAATCAACAAGTGACAAATTTCTTCTTACAGCTAAGTTAAGGGTGGTTTCACCTCAAAGAGTACATTCACCTCATGTTCCACCATGTCTCTTAAAACCAAACTGTCTTGGAACTTACAATGAAAAAAAGTAATGGCTTTGTGGCCACCATGATCTGTTTAGGGTTCTAGAAGTTCCACTATTTGTTCTGCCTTGCTGAGGTTGAAGGCCATTGCCTAACATCCAGAATGCTATTTTCTGAAATGAAAGAGGAGAAAAGAAAACAAAAAAAAAAAAAAAAAAAAAAAAAAAAAAAAAAAAAAAAAAAAAGAGAAAGAAAAAAAAAAAAAAAAACAACCCAAACAAACAAACAAAAGTGGGGGTGCAGTTTCAGAAGCCTGCTTTAAAAAGTGCATGAATTACACTGCACATAACAGTTAAACATACTCTGCTCAGGGTATCATGCAGTCTAGGAGCAGGCTAAACTATGTGTCACAGGACAGGAGGAATAGTTTGGTCATTTAGTTTTGAGGGGGGAAAACAATGAAATTAGTCAGCAGATTGACCTTTAATCCAGTAGAGTTTCAATCACAAAAGAGATTGATCATTATTTACTGTTGTTGAGGACATTGTGTACTCATGATGTACATGTTTTTAAGGACAAGGGATTCTTGTGTACCGATTCAAATTCACAAATACAGATTCAGTGGTTTGTTGTACTGGTTTCAGTGGCTGCACTTGATTGAAAAGCTGTGTGACATACATTGTATAAAAAGCACCAAAAAGCCCTCACAGTGAATTCTGCTTTTTCTCTGTATCAATGACAGCTCATCTTGGTCATCTTTCTTAAGCAATGTCCAACAGAGTGATGATAACCTACCTGAATAATACTGAGATGATATGGTACAGTAAGCATTCATGTTACCCAAAATCTAAATATTGTGAAAGTTTTTATTTTGGACATTTTTGTATAACTAGCATCCTTATCTGTGCCTGATCCTCTATTATTTTTCCTGCTGTAATGAACCCGCTTGTTAAAGAAAATAACTCCAGATTTGATGCAAGTGGAGGTAGTTAACAAGATGTGGACCTAGTCATGCATTTGAGTCAAAGCAACACAAAGCCAGGAAAATGTTTTGCTAATCAAAACATTATGTATAGCTAAGGGTAATTTTAGCTGAGGTGGCTAATATCCTGAATTGTTTGTATAATCCTATTATTTCCTTTGTAATACAGACCATTGTGTCTTCTGCTTAGCCAGTACAGTTACAGTAAAAGGGAATGTTGTTTCACTCCTGTTTAAGTGTCTGTATTCTCCTTACCTTCTGAATGTGGCTCTATAAAAGCATGTAGCACTGAGGGTTTGTATAAGCACATTTATTAAGAAAAAAGAGAAATCATTGCCAATTCATCTACACCTAGCATGACAAACTACTGATTTACAACTAATTGTATAATATAAAATAACAACTGATCTTTTACCATGGCAATGATATTCTGCAAGAGAGAAGGTGCTTTGAGAATATTAGGCTGTATTATCTAAATCTGCTAGCTTTCCTTAAGGGATTTTCTTTATGAAATTTTGATACCACTGTATACCTCAATATTTCAGTCATAAAGATTTCTTTAAGACAGGTATTCGTAGATACAGAAAGCCTTACTGTGACGAGATCTCTAAGATCATCAGCAGTGAAAAGGGACTTTATAAAATGTTTCAAAGGCAGATTAAATGTTTCCTATTGGTAATAAAATAAATAGGCAGTCATCAACATTCCACTACCACAGCAGTTCTCAGCATTTTTGTTAATTTATTTAGGACTTCAAGATTAAATTAAGGAAAATCATATCCTACATGAATTAAGGAAACTCAGGGAGCCCACATAGTTAAAGAATAGATGAAAGTAAGATTATACTTACAAACACACAATGTAATCAATTAAAAGGCTTTGTAACACTTCCAAAATAAAATATAAACCAAATACCTATCACAAACAGGATGAAAAAGTTTCTAGGGGAGAATCTTTCTTTCTTTTTCTCTTCTGCAATCTACCCTTTCCCTTCGGTGCTGCAATCTCAACTTAAACACTACTGTTTGTCTCTCTCCCATACCCACCATAACCTTATTCACAAAGGGAGGACTCAGATGACCCGTAGCCAAGGACCTTCAACTTTGTACCAGAAAAAAAAGATCTCAAAGGAAAACTCTTCCATCAGTATACTCCTTCCTTTGGCAGACCCTTTGCAGTCCCACATGAATGGTCTCTGTTGGGGCCCTTCAACTGATGTTCCAGGATTTGTCTCTTTTTCAGATTAATCTATAAATGACAAGCTTTTGGCCTCTTTTGAGCCACCCTCACAAATGACATGGAGAAAATAGTTTTCATGAGTGAAATATCTCAGCAGTACTAACTTTCCCTTCGTAGTCCCTCCTCAGCTGGATCTTCAGTCTTTTTCAACCCTAAGCCTGAATGTCACCTTAGGCCGCAAACTGATGGCTAGCCAGGGACTCTTTAAAAAAGCCCTTTGGGGAGAAACCTATCTTCAGTGTAACTATCTTTGTCTGCTGCTTTGACCCCCACCTCCCACTGAAGGTCTAAGTTTTTGTCTCTAACCATATTCCCAATTTTAATCTTGGCCTTGGGTTTAGTCTCAACTAAGGCCTCCCTGCTAGGACACGGTATTCAGGGGAGAAGACGTCTTTTTGTCACCTTGCCTTGCTTTAACAGCTTCTTGACAGCACAAATAAAACTGGAGCACACCCTAGACATTAACATATATTTTGATTCTATCTTTGCCAAGGACCTACAGACATGGCCCAGACTACAGCATGGCCCAGAAAAACATATCACAGCTCACCCCTTCCTTTGGTTCTCCCTATTCAACTGCACGTTCACACTTTGTCTCTCCCCACATCTAGCCCAAACTGTAATTCATATTGCAAGCTGGGGCCCAGTTAAAGACCAGCAGCCATGACCCAAACCGGCAGCCTAATCCATCCTTTTAAATGATCTTTTCAATTGTTTATGGGTTCAGACAAAACTCGGATAGCTTCTGCCTTGGCAGAAAAGGAACTTTTCCTCAGAAAGATTTCCATTAACTTGCCCAAGGAAACCTATTTTCAAACTGAGCTCAATTTAGAATGAAAAGTTATTTTCCACCATGAGGAAACTAAATCTCCCTCTGGAATGTACCCCTAGCCAAAGGTAGGGCAAATGGATTATTTTTGTAATGATCCAAGAATCAGTGAAACATACACATGGGTCACTGAACATCAGACACACGTCTGAAAAAGCTGCATTTAATTTTGCAGTAAAAAAATATCTTTCCTCAAATGTATTGCAGAATGTGCTTACTTCCTTTTTTCAGTGAGAAAAATAAGAAAATTATTCTTTTCCTTTTTTTATGTTTTAAATGCCTAAAGACATGTTAGGAAGGATCCAGAGGACCTTCCTGTTCCTGCCTAGACTCTCCAGGGTTTCTCCCTGCCCTGATCGTGGTCCAAGGCTCCGTATTAAGCTGGTGCCATTAGTGACTACTTCAGCAATGCCCTACTAGTGCCAGTCTCCAGTCTCATGTCTGTCTCTTCCTGAAGGGTACTTGCTGCATGGACCTTGCCCTGGCTTATTGCCCTCTAAAAGTGTCAGGGCTGTTGATGGACTTGCTACTGGCCCTTAGTTCTGTACCCTGTACTCAGGCCCTGCAGGATGGTGGCTGTCAGGGTGGGCATGACCGGCTCTAGTGTCCTCCTGGCACCCAGCTCCCCAGACTGAAGTGGCAGCTGGCTCTTACTGCTTCCTGGAGATTAATTTTTTCTAATTGATATATTTCCTTTGCATGGAATCCTTACAGTCCTTCATAAGCATTTTCTGTAACACTGGGCATCCTTATTTGATAGGAATTTTAGATAGACGATGAAGCAAGAATCAAATTTTCTTTTATGTAAGTTACAAATTCCTGTCATTATATAACTTTAAATAGTTAGAAAATCAGTCTATCTAGAGAAATGCAAGATAACCAAACCAATAAAATAAATTATGAAATTGATTAGTCCTTGTTCAATGGGTTGCTAGCATCTGCCTCGCAGCTGAGCTCCACACAGTAAATATGAGAATTGTCTGAATATTTAGCTGTTTGTATAGCTCAAAAGAAAACATGGTATGGCTTAATTTACAAGAAAGGGTGATGAAAGAAAAGATCAGAAACATCAAAGTGCAAGAAAATTCAGCAGTTTAACCAATTCTGGAGTTCTTCCACAGAAACATAATGAACCTTCTACCAAAACAGGCAGACATGCCTACTTGCAATGATAATTAAGGCTACAAAATAATCATTATAACAGTTAATTAATAAAAAAAAACCCCAAAAATGAAACAACTAAACCAACAAATTAAAGTCTTTGTTTATTTAGAAATCTTGAATCTTATGAAATCTTAAAAAAAACAAGAGCAAGGTAATTTCACACATGCATTTAACATGGAAGTGTATGCAAAGTTGCATCACATCTGTAATTTTACCGTGGATTTTAGTATCATTTGTCCAAATAATTGCACATTCTCACCTGCTTTTGTCTTGGAAGGGACAGAAGATTTCTGTTTTGAACAGTGAATTAGTTTATTTGAAATTGCATGTACACACTGTATGTGTGCACTCTAGCAGCAGCTTTTCCAACCACTCAGTCACTGATTTAAGAGAAGATTTGGGAAGTTAAGAGTGCTACAGTCCCTGATCTTGTGCTGTGTGTTTTGTGATGCAGCTGCGGTTGATAGTACTTTTTTCAGTTAAGAGCTGTGCTTGACTGTGGTTGATTTCAGAGTCAGGAATAGAGTCCATAAGTAGATGACAGACTCAAAAATGTGCAGAAAATCCATTATAAGAAGCTAAAATCAATCTCTAGAGCAGATTATTTTCCTATTCTGATAGATATTCCAGTTTGTACACCTTCATCTTCATTAGAAAGGATGGGAAAATAATTAATCATTTTTCCTAAGTATTAAAAGGTAATCTTAAAGTGTTCATATCTCCAAAATTTTCTCCCATTTAACTTCACTAACTATGGAATATATCCAAATAAATCAGTGAAAGTCTTCAATATGTTTTAGTGTCTGAAAACAAAGTCTATTTTAAACAGAAAATAAATACAGGGAATAGAGAGAATATTTCCATATTAGTTCAGGCATTTCTGTGCCTGGAGCAAGGACACTTTGTAGATAAACAGGGAACAGTAGTTCTGAGGAAGGGCATTTAAATAAAATTATTTACTGCCCACAATAATAGATGTGATTTTATAAATCTATTTTCTTTTCACTTCCTGAAAAACCCTTTCAGAAACCAGGTTGCAGAACAGCAACACAGAAGAAGGCAGCAGCAATTTTTCATCTTGATAGAGTCTGCATTTTCATATTATCATTTCCTGATGATGTGACTTTTACACACACTAACTATTGGCAATTACAGTCACAGGACAGCATTAGCTGTATCATCCAACCTTTTCTTGGATTCCCTGTGTTTTTCCTCTGACGGACAAAAGGGTTGCCTTATGGGTTCAGTGAGGGCACTCAAATGCTGTCAGCCAGAAGCAGGCACTGCACAAAACTTCTTGCATATATAGTTTACAAAAATTTAAGGGCTGTAGATCCTATAGATTAAAAATAAAGGGTGAGCTCAATTTTTCAAAAGCACACTCTAAAAAACATTTATAACTTAATCTCCACAGTAGAAAAAAATCAGCAAAACTAACATTTCTTCAGGGTTTTTTTAAATATTAACTCTTTAACTCACTTGAACTGTCAAAAGTTTAGGTAGGTATAGCATCCTAAATTTACTGCAGGAGCTAAGGTTCAGCTGGCAACAGATTCTGCAAAAGCTGTTTTACCCTCATTGAAATCCTCTGATGTTTTTCCCTCTTGTACATTTCCCATAATTCTAAAATGAGACAGCCCACCCTGCTAGAGCAGGTGGTAGGACTAACCTTATTAGATTACTCACAACTAGAGAGATATTACATAGAAACCTGTAACCCACTTTACAGCAAGGGGAGAAAAACTCCAATACATTTCTCCCTGACAAACTTTGAAATTATGTTTTACATTATTTGTGAGCTTTTGAATGTTGCAAATGATACCTTACACAAATGTGGCCAGTTGATGTGAGTGGATAGTGTTAATTGGGGGAACATTTTAGATAACTTTTTCAAGTATTTGGATTTTACATTTTTTTGAGTTCTCCTAATTTTGTCGACTCCAGCAACACCTCCTGTAACACCTCCTACTGTGACATAGCGTAAAGAAATTTTAATAACTTTGAGGATGCAAAGCAGAGAACTAAGAATTGCTACCTTCAAAGTACTGCTAGCACATTCTGCTATCTTCAATGAGTAGAGAATACAAGCTTATTCACTTTGCAGTCTTGCAAATTCTGAATCAAAAAATTTTGAATATAAGTCTTGAGTTGCCCAAGAATCAAATATTGTCTTAGCTAATTGGTAAGGAAGATTATGCATGCTAGGTTAAGTTGATGCTGGCCACCAGTCCCCTTTTACTATTTGCTCTGTAGATCTCCCATAGTTCATGACATTAATTGAAAACTGAAAGAAAAATTCAAGCCCCTCTTTAGATTTTCCTGTGGTGCATCCATATTTGCATGTACATGGTAGGTGGAGGGTCATCACATTGAGACACTTGGAAAGCCTGCTGTTGATCTTTATCTATTGACATTTCTATGTGTTAAGTGTCTTATTTAAAAAAAAAGTGAGTTCCAAACAGTGATAGCAAATTAGTTATTTAAACAAGTGTCACTTTCTACCCCAAGTACCATGACCTATCCACAGAGTTTGAGATTTCTTTGTTCCAGAAATAACAAAGCCCACAGACTACACAGCTTGATATTTATTTTGGCAACTTGCAGTAAAACATCAGTGTAACCACCCTTTGGCTGATAGGCAGAATGTCATTATACCAGTGTCTTTTGATGCTTTAACTATCTTCAAACACTCTCAGTTACAGTATGTAGAAGTCTTAGCTGGAATTAATCCACTTTACTTTGTAAATAGTGTTGCTACTTCCTCCACTGTAAATTTATCCTGGCTCCTTTAATCAATAGTGTAATTCTACAATGCAGAGTCATACGTTCTTTAATGTAAGAGCCATTAAGCTTTGTTCTGAAGAACAAAAAGCGTAAGAAAAGGTATAACATGCTCACAGCTTTATGTTTGCATATGAAAAGCAAAGGCAGCTGGCCAAATACACTTAGAAAATGTTTAGTTTTAAGAACTCCAGTCCAAAAAATAATGATGGTATGAGATGTGAAGAAACAAAGTCAGATTTTAAAAGCATGAGCCTCACAATAACTGAAATTAAATCTAACCAAAAGTGCAACCCAGGAACAGTCATTGGAATGCTGAAAATATGAGGTATAATGAGTAATACTGAAATTAAATTGCAATACTAAAATAGTGTGCAGGAAATTGAAAGCCCTTCTTCTACTGTATTTTAAGCCAATGTGCTTTAGTTAGAGAATGATTTATCCTGAAATCATTAATTACTCCATAGATTAAATATTTATTAACTTAACCCTTCTACTGTGCAAGTCAGTTGAGCAATCTTCTTTGTGCTACACATTTATTTTCTTCTCAACAGTAATTTTATAGGCAAGGCCAAAATGAGGCAGTTGTTTGTTCCATAGTCTGCTGAAAAGATATCTTTGTTTAAATTTATAACAAGCTTTAATATCAAAGCATACTCATACAAGGAAAAAAATAACTTTTTTTATAAATGAGATCAGAGAAAACTGGCTGCGGATTTTTTTTATTTTTGTGTGAGCCAAAGTAAACACAGAACAAAGCATACCCACTCCTGGAAAATGTTGTAAACCATGTATTTAGTGGTTCAGAGATTCAAACACATTTCAGTAATTAATATATGCAAAGTTACCTGAAACCTTAAGTTTTCCTTTATATCCTCAGGCACTCAACTACATGATCTTTATTCTAGTGGCTAATGGGTAGTATGTAACTGATGAGTGGTATGTAACTTAAATCTATATTTACTTATTTCAGTGTAATGATAGGGTAGGGAAATTTTTCACTGAAATTGGAAAAGATTTGGATATTTAAAGTATTATTCATAAGTACTGCAGTGAATTTGATTCCCAGGACTCTTTGCCTATCAGTGTTAGGTTTTGATTATGCAGGGGGAAAAGGTTCTAACACCTATAGAGGATCATCCTTACATACCCTGGCAGAGGTGAATATTTTGTATGCCAGTTATAACAGTATTTAAAATATTTACTGAACAATATTTACTATGCTAGTAAAACTTCTAGCTGAAACTGATGATTTGAAAATGCTGATTTTAAAAAACTTAAATATATCCTGACAAGCCTTTGGGTTTAATTTTGTTTTTAAATAAGCCACTAAAACTAAGTTCACATTTTCTACAAATGCTTTCTAGTGAAATAAAAATAGATTCCTTATGTTCTTCTTTATTAAGCTTATTCTTGCAGTCAAAGCAAGGTAAGTTATACTTAAATATAAAACTGTGATAGTATGAAAATGTATCATTTCAAAGTGTCCCAGTTTTGTTTTACAAATAATGTATACATGTTTACAACATGTCAGAAACTGCTGATAACTTGAAAAAATTTGTTAAATAGAAAAATAAACCCACTTGTTTTCACTGTATCTTTAATATTTTATGCCTATTCCAATCACCTGTATAAGTGTGGGAAATTCCTGTTCCTAAGTTCTTCAGGGATCTTTAACACCTGCACTTGTTACTTTTTTTTTTTAAGTAGCCCTTCTGCAATTATCTCCCAGAGGATAGGAGTTATGCATGTTCCCTTTCCCTACTGTTATTAGTCACCCATATATTAGAAAATTAGAAAAAACGAAGGTTTCTTCCGCAGTGAAAAATAAAATTAAAGGGAGGAGGTTGACCTGGAGGTTTCTGCTTTCTCAAGATGTATCCCTTTCTGCTTAGCCAGACCAAATCACCCACCATGGTGACTCCTTCAATATTTTTTCATTACACATTGTAAGTGACGTATCTATCCTTGGCTTCCAAATTAGTGTGCTAATTAGAGTAGACTGAGCTTACCAAGGCAGCAAACTCACTCAGGTCTCATTAACTTTGCTAAGGACACTGGAAATTTAGGCTTCTTTTTATTCAGGCCTATTTATAGACATATCATTGGCTAGGGTTAAACATGAAGACATAGGAAACCTGCCCAAGTGTTTATTTACAAAACCAGTAGCGGCAGATGTGGTGTTCAGAGTTGCAGGCCTAAAGAGGGGCTAAAGACACAGGAGAAGCAGCAGGGAAGGAAATAAAAAAAAAAAAAAAAGCTAAAAAAAAAAAAGCTAAAAAAAAAAAAGGAAAATAAAGGAAAATATCTCCCTTGGCCCAATAAAAAAGGCCCTGTCCTAGCTTCCAGCTTCAGACTGGAATTTCATCTTCAGAACCTAAAGTGGTGACAAGTCAGTAAGTGAGATCATTGCATGGGTAATAGACTGACACAGTTTTCCTTCTCATTGCATTTATTGAGCAGCTCTGGCAGCAGATCTAGAGGGAGATACTTACATTGCCCTCCCAGCTGGTGGCCATCTGCCTTAGTGACAATTGCCAGATGGAGGAAAAATGCATGAAATCAGGGATCAAACACTAAATAAAAGAAAATTACTTTGAAAGCAACTTTGTCATGTTATAAATAGACTGTTTTAAAATGTCTCACATGTTTTAATTAGAAGGGGAAAAGGGAGGTAATGAGGTAGATATAAACCTGTGAGAGAAAGATAGTGCAGCAATTTGCACGCAGCCTTACTCTGCTCTGAATGTGGATGACAGTAATTTAGAGATACATTTTGATGTTCTTACATCAAAAAGTACCCATTAGATGAATGCAAGAATTACCAAATAAAGTTTCTTTCCCCTCATGGTTAGTGTGGTGGGAGCCTCCCACAAGTGCATTCCAGCTCCTGAGAGTGCTTTTCACAAGTGACTTGCTCTGACCCTCTGCACTGATTAATCTTCTGAAAGCAAACTCAGAGCAGGGATGGTGGGGACCAGTGTCACCAGACTGAAGCCTGCAACGATGAATCAGCCACTACAGACTGAAGAAAGACGAACAAGGAAATTGATGGTTCCCTTTTGCCCCTGCACACAAGCTTAATTATGTAAAGGATAAACAAACCCTCCTTAATTCACAAAGAGATTTAAACCAAAAAGCTTAAAGGAAAGAAAAAAACAACAAAAAAACCCAGTAATAACAACAACAACAAAAAAGTTTAAAACCTCAAAGACCTTGCTTTTTCAAAGATAGTTCATGAATTCCTGAGAAAGTAGGGTTAAATAACTTCTCCCACACACTACTAAACAGACCATAAAAAGAGGATGCTGTGCATAGATAGAAGGACAATGCAAAATGCAGAGGCAGAAAGATTTACTGGGTGTGGAAGTTTATTGGTACTACTGTACCACTGGCAAACTTTTGTGTTAGTGAGCGCTGGAAAACTCAATGCCTCCATTTATAAATATTAACATCTTTCACTGGTTTCTATTTCTAGTAAATTTGCATGAGAATACTTTTGCTTTTACTTGACAGTAAAGGGACTTGAAAAAGAGTATATTTTTCTTATTAATAAAATACAGGGGAGAGACTTGTGAACAATTGCATAGTTGAAATTACTTGAGTAAAGAGTTTTGAATAAAGAGTTTTGATTTGACAAAATAATAGTCATTTGCAGAAGGCAAAGTGTTTTCTTTTCTTCCCTAGAAATTGGTTTTGAAGTGGCCTGTTTAGAACACTCAGTTTATCATCTTTTCACTGTACTTCTAGATGTAAGTGTGCATGGTGATAACCATTTGTCTAAGACCAAGACCATTATGTCTCAAATGTAACCATCTCTTGTCATCCTGCACTCTGTGCAGAAAGGGACATACAGCACCCAGAAAATATCTGGTTTAGATATTCACCCAGTGAATATCTGAATTATAAAATGGATGTGGCAATATGCTGATACAAACAGTCAGAGGTACACAGCACTAGGAAACTCTCCCTTATGTCTCCTACATTCCCATAGGGAAATAATATACATTTTGCAAACCATGAAGAGCACCATCAGGAAGCTTTGCCTCAACTTCGGAAACTGTATCATCCTTTTGGCCTTTTAATCTAATTCTGCCTAATATTCCATGTAACAGCAGTATTGCTGTGATCTTCCTTATGGATTTACTTCATAGAATGCGGTAGTTCTGGGAAAAGAATCAGCGAGTTTTGGGTTTTTTTTTGCTGGTGATTTTGTGAGGGTTTTTGTTGTTGTTTTTTGGGGTTTTTTGGTGGGTTTTGTTTGTTTGGGTTTTTTTTGTTTGGTTGGTTGGTTTTGGTGAAAAACATAAAAATTAAAAACGTGTTGATTTCGAAAAAATTTTTGCCATGAATACAACTTTGTAGTAGAAATTAAACAGTCATCTTTGAAGATATCAGAGAAAGAAGCATGGAAATCCTTGCCAGGTCAGACAGTACCAACAGGCTTACACTGGTGTTCTTCATAGGTAATACTTTCAACTCTTTAGTAACAGGAGGAGTGCATATTGCTTGCATCTTTTTGTGAACCTCAAAGTGAGTCACCAGAGCAGTGCTGATGGCTCAAGAGTGACAGCTACTTCTGCTTAGTACTTGGATCAGGATTCTTGAAAAATTTGGGGTATAGCAGGAAGACCATTGATCTTACTGAGCTCTCACCACCACAGAATACATGCACTTTGCCCCATATAAATGCATAAGGAGAGAACTACCAGCATTTCCCTTAGCCATGCAATTATGTTTTCTATATCAGACCTTACTATTTTTATATTTTTCTTTCCTAAATATAAAGTGATTTGACAATATATTATATAAAAAATAAATTAACAGCAAACACCTAATATGAAGAAATTGTCAGCCGGATGTGCATATACTGTTCTGTCACTGAAATAAAAATGTTTCTATGCCTCATGGTAGAAATACTCCCCCTTATGTATCATTGTTATTGAAGATTTTGAAGATTTATTCTAGAGATTCCTTCCAGTACCTGAAGGAAGCCTACAAGAAAGATAGAAACTTTTTACAAGGTCATGTAGTGATAGGACAAGGGGGAATAACTTCAAAATGAAAGAAGGTATGTTGAGATTAGGTGTTAGAAATAAGTTCTTTCTTGTGAGGGTGTGTCGCATCCCATTAACTCTCCAACTTCGGTCAATTCCCATGTCCTCGGCCCTGGCAATGGCAGTAACTACTCACCATAGAGTCAGTCCTCCTGGGGGGAAAAGCAGTCTCCCAAATAGACTTTGGGTCTACTTCCTCTGTGTAACTTCCCCTGGTTTCTCCTTTCCCTGTCCCCTTGGTATCCCTGGTGCCCACCCCCTTCCCCTGGAGACCAAACCCCTTTGCCCAGCTCTTAGCTCCATCCCCACCCCTTCCCCTTCTTAAGCTGTCTCCTCCACGTGGTCGTGCTCTTTTACCTCGCTGGGTTCCCTTCTGCCAAGTGTGATATCCTTCGCTGGAATAAAACCCTGCAAAAAGAGCCTTTCTTGCCTCTATTGTTGAGCTGTGGTGAGTGTTGAGTGAGGGTCTGACTGCATTGCCCGAAGGTTAACTCAGCTTGCTTTTCTACAGGAGAGGCTTGGTGGGAACAGATAATAGGCAGCAGCACCCACTACTCCAACACCCGCATTTTTAAGGGTGGTGAGGCACCGGAACAGGTTGCCCAGAGAAGCTGTGGATGCCCCATCCGTGGACGTGGTCAAGACCAGGTTGGATGGTCTTTGAGCAGCCTGGTCTAGAAGAAAGTGTCTCTGCAGGGGGATTGAAACTAGATGATCTTTAAGGTTCCTTCCAACCCAAGATGTTTTATGATTCTAAGACTCTATAATTCCTTTTTGACCACCCAGGCAAGCTGCATGTATTTCAGAGTAAACAAGCAACACAGCAGGAAGATACAGATGAAGAAACAAAAGCAGCTCTTGATGAGGGTGAACTGTTTTGTGATCAGCCAAGAATTCCATCTGTATTACAGGATAAGGACTCTCAGGCCCTAACAGTGAGAGAAAAAATAAGAGAATTCAAAATGAACAGTGCAATTCAGAGACCAACATCATGGAACATTTCTATTTTTATGCATAAATAATTTTTTTTATTTTCAATGTTTTTGCTAGATCACTTATTTATGTAGAATCATAAATTTACTTGCCTTCTACATAAATCACTATTTATGTAGAAAGCAAGTAAAGCATAATGAAGAATACCAGGGTAGGATACATTCAAAACCATTACAAAAATTATTATTGATGTATTTTTCATGGAAATGTATAGTTACAGTTACACACATTCCCTATGTGTGTTTGAAGATAACAGGATTTTACAGATACATTTCCAGTTGCAACTGTAATTTCTTGTTATCCTGTGGATTGGAAAGTGAGTTTGGTTCTAGCTGCCAAGTCATTAAGGTTCACATCTTTAGGTAATAATTGAGAACGATCTGAAAAGGTATTAATAAATTGTAATTACTAAATTACTAAATTGTACCTTTACCTCTTCTGTATCTTTCTCCCACTTTGTCCATATTGTGCAGTTAAGGAAACAGGGTGAAACAAAGTAACATTGGGCCAGCCTGGAACATCAACAAATTCCTAGTTTTTCCCTGTAACATGATTCTAGGCAGCACAACAATCCAAAGCTTGTCGTTACTTTTCACAACATCCATTATTTTGAAATATTGGACTTACCTGAACATACATGTAAGTTACAAAAATAACTTGTGGAATGGATTTACAGAGCCTCACAACTGCCTTTAGGCAGCTCAGAGCTCGAGCATACATTTAAGTGAGCAATAATTGTGAGTAATAAGAGGCAAAACACTGTTGAAAGGAACTTCAAATATTTTGCACCTGAGCTTGAAAATTTAACATATTCCAGCCTTCCTCAACCATCTCTCTTTGACATCTTGCATTTCTAGAAAGTCTTAACATGGACAGAGTTCTTGTCAGAATGTATGAATACAAAAGAACTCCCTGTGACTCCTGAGCCACAGACCTCTGGTAGATTGCAATTAAATGTATCTTCTCTCCACACTTTAACTCTGCACTGGGATGATGTCAAACTCTGGCAATCAGATGATGTCAAACAAACAAAATAAAAATATGTCTTATTCTCTCTCTCTCGCCTGCTAGAAAAATCCATTTTTGACTAAAAATATAAACTAGAGGAAAATGTTTTTACCTATTACTTAAAGAAATTTGGAGAGAGAGTTTCCCCAATTTTTAATAGATTAATGACAATTATAGACCATTCCCTCAATTAAAGCTTACTCACTAAATGTCCAGTACCAACACACACAACTTGAAGGAATAAACAGAAAAATCTCTCCTAAATTACCAAGACTCCCTCAGCATACTCATTTGTGTCCTACAACTTCATTCTCCAGAATCTGATTGCTGTACAAGTCAGAGAATGGAGCTGATGATTGAATGCTAAAAGGTGGGGGGCATGTAATACCTTATTAGGCATTCTGCAGAGTACTCAAAAGGGGTTTATTTCTTATAAGAATTTCAATTAGCTGCTAAAGAAAAGGAAGCCGCTGAAGTTTCCATGAGAAAGCAGCTAAAGGTGCAATTTTCAGCTGGTCAACAGGTAAGAAGCAATTTTCATCCTATTATGATGTGTTCTGCAGGAGATAGATTGGACTAGCGTGCAAGAAAATACTTTCCCAGCACTTTAGCAAAGACCCATCAGTGCCTAAAATTTAGGATTTTCTCTAAAAAGTTAAAAAGGAGATCTACAGTCCAGATAACGGGGGTATCAGGCAACTTAATCAGAGTTGCATTGCCTGTTCAAGTCTGCAAATTAAAAAAAAAAAAAAATCAAGTATGTACACCTTGTGTGTTGACTCTGAAGTCAAAAAAAAACCCCAAACTAGTGTGATTTTGATGGTCAAGACAAGAAGACCTGTACACATAATTCTTATATATAGTTATGGCAAGTATCAAAGACAGTATTCTGATCTATTATAAATCAGTGATGTCTTGCAAACATTTAATCCTTCATCCTGTAAAACGAAATCTAGTTTTTATCAACAAACTTTTTCCCCATGCACTTCCATGTATACTTGATCATAGCTTTCAATTCCCTGTTTTCAGAGTCTACTGAAGAGAATCGGGAAACTTGTCTTTCCTTTAGATGGAAGAAAAACTATGTCCTGAAAAATTGTGTCTATTAGTAGATATACACATCAATTGAAAGATGATAGCTCTCATTAACAGTGGTAAGGGGCTGCTGGCTCTAACAGCAAGGAAGATTTCTGACTTGAGATTGCCCATACAGCATGCAGTAATTTTTGGCCCTTTATCTACTGATTTACAAAGTATTTTTGGAGGAAAACACTCTACAGAGTGTTCCTGCCATTTTACTTCATGGCAATTTGTTTCTTCTTTACCTTGTTATTTTGTTTTTTGCTTTTGAAAGCAGTCTATATTGGATTTTTTCTGCCCTCCCTATTCTAACGTACCATTGCTTGTCTTTGCAGTCCTACTCTTCATCCTGTATCCTTTCTTGTCTCCTGAGGTAAAGCTCTCCTGACAGAGATTTTCCTTGCTGTTTTACCACTTAGAAAAGGTTGAAGCATAGCTTTTAGGGATATCTTTGGTGTGGGTCACTTGATAGCTCCTGTGGGACTAGCCATCTATTTTTACAACACTGAACCAAGAACAATGGAATTAGGAAAAAAAAATCAGGAACTCACATCTTTATCCTTCAGCTCACAACCACTGCCCTGAATGTGAGTAGTCCTCCAGTCTGAGCCCATTTGGTGTTGCTAAGAAACAGGGAACTCCAATTGTTTCAGAGAACATGCACATAGCCAGTAAAAAATAAGATCCTTCCCTGCTCTGACCTGGAGTTTGGTTGTCTTTCCACACACATCAGTTTCCAGGTGACAGAACCGACTGCAAGGCTGATCTCCAGGAGCAGGGATGCTGAGTGCAGCCCAGGGACCAGACCTCACCTGTCACAAAAATTCATCCAAACCATGGCCCAGCTTTCTCATTTTTCAGATAAAAGCAAGGAGCAAAACAAAACTAAGGATGAACTTTGTAATATTCACAAGTGCAATGTCTGTTTCTGAGAAGGGAAATATATCCTGTTATCTGAACTGTTTTTAAGCATCCCCTTTCACCTGGTAATGTGTATGTATGCATACATGTGTAGGTGTCTGCTGATGCAATCTGAGATCACTTTGTGTCTTTCATTTTCACCTTGCTCATATATCATATGATGAGAGAATGGTTTCAGTTTCATTTTAAAGGGATGCTTATTAACATATGTATCTTTCTGATCAGCCTGCACTGAGTACATTAACATGTACTCTTACCATATCATGGGGGATGCATGAATTTGTGTCCTGTGGGGAATCCAGGCGCACAGTGAAGGAAGAGACAATGATACCTAACTGAGAAGGGCCTCTAGTGTCTACCCAAAAAGCTGGGGGTGATCCATCCAGGGGCAGTCAAGTGCTAGAAAACAAGAGAGAGAAGTGCAACTATTGACTTCCCACTCCCACTACACTGGCAGCTTAGTGCAAGGCAGGGAGCCTTGCCTTTCACATGGTGATATCTGTCAGAGGCAGCCATAGGGAGGAACAGCCCATTGAACTGGTTCCAAGTACACTGAAAGGCTCCTGTAAACCAAAAATTTTCAATTTTACCACAATATGAGTGTCAGGCACTACACATCACTAAAAAATAAACTTGAAAATATTTCTGTAAGAACCATGGAGTAATCTAAATGTTTATATTATGACTGTCATAGGCAGGAATTCATTTATTATTTTTCATCTACATTCCTAAGTCTCACCTGCATTTTTCACTCTGTAAATATTGGATTAAATTACTTTAAAATGAAACCTCAAGTTTTAAATCCATCTATAAACTGTCCATTTACATTACTAAAGTAGAAAAGACACTATTTGAGTGGTTTAGCAGAGAAGAGTGAGTTCATTGGACAGACCTGTTCTTGAAGTTTTGCAGAGGGTTACCAAGGCCAGCTGTGTTCCAAATAAATGTGCTGACCTAAGTGAACTTCCTATCAACAAAATTCTCTCAGGCTCCCATTATTTTTCTTCAACAATTAATCAACAGCTGCTGAAAAGTTATGAGAGTGCTTGTAATTTTCAGTGAAATTAATGGAAGTCCTATCTTCTGATATGTAGAAGGAGGCTTTTATTCCTA
Source organism: Vidua chalybeata (assembly GCF_026979565.1). Lineage (NCBI taxonomy): Eukaryota > Metazoa > Chordata > Aves > Passeriformes > Viduidae > Vidua > Vidua chalybeata. The sequence continues at coordinate 36,073,108 of NC_071531.1, read as the reverse complement.
ACCCTGGTGTGAATTTTCTGATTTATTTTTTAAATCAATTACCCTTCTGAACTCACATGTCTCCTCTGTTTGGCAGAAAGAATCACAGCTTTAGCATGACAGGCATGAATAGCTTTCACAAATGCCTACAAATTCTGTTTCCTAAAGCAGTAAGACCTACTGTAAAAAGATGAGGGTATTTGTTAGAATTCTGACATGATGGGGATACTCCTTTTGAATTCATGTAAACTTTTAGGTTTTCTGTTGGGATTTTGGCATCTGTACTATTGGCAGTCAGGGATAGAGACATGTTTGTGTAAATACCCCTTACTCAGAGCAGAGTAAGTTCTGTTGGGCATAGTTCGGTGAATAACATGGAGTCACCCTTGCTGGGCTCCCATTGCAGTGTTGGGGGCTCAATTCTATTGCCTTTTCTCTTCCTGTACCTATAGGAAGGTATTGTTTCATCTTCAAGGGTCAAACAATGTAATTACACACAAAAAAAGTGATACCATATCAAAGCATGCTTAAGACCTGATGGCAATATCCATGAGACCATTTTTAGAACTCTGAAGCTTTGATGACCAGGACATTGCACCTTTTTATGTGAGATCAAAGTGCTAGTTTTTGAGCAATTAAAGCAAGAAATAAAACATGCAGCAAGGAAATCACTGAGACATTCCACAGATTTAGAATAAAACCTACCAGAAATTCTGGCTTGAGTATTAGAGGAAGAGCAAGTTATTCTAGAGTTTCACATGTGGAAAAAAAAAAAAAAAAAAAAAAGTAATCACCTGCAAACAGTGTCTCATTTGTCCAAACATTTGCAGGATCAGGCCCTGTGCAGTGTTTTTAATGCCTGAGGCTTACGTCATGTTCTTTTGACTTTCCTTCTGTTCAAATAACGTAAAACACAATACATTTTTTATGACTCAGATCACCCTTTGTTTTCCCACGGAGCACAAAGAAAACATTCAACAAATTTGACTTGATAAAAGATTTTTATCTTTCATGGGAAAGCAATGTTCCTCTAATGTTTCTCTAAGTCATATGTAATGTATTAGTAATAATGGTATTCCACTTCAAATAAATTACAAACTAATGTTAGTGTTCTTAACAATGTTATACTAAGTAATAACTCCCCACGGGCCAATTTGCATACAAAATGTAACATTTAAAGCCAAGTTACAATTAGCACTTTGTTATGGAAGTCTGTGGATTGCAATTTACTGAAACTAAGTTATAGTCGCTGCAAGGAATCTTAATTTATGAAAAATTACCCATTTAGAATTGCTGTCACAGTGGACCAACTTCTATTAAAATGAAGGGTACTTAATAAATACATATATTATTAATGTAATTAATGACAAAAATGAAACAAAGTAAATGTAGGATTTATGAATCCACTGCCTTGTAAATAAGAGATGCAAGCTGCCAACTCTTTCCCACTTTACTGATGATGCTACATAGAGCAGTATGGGTGTGAAAGGAGATGGGAAGAAGAAGAATCTGAGGGAAAATGAAGATAATGATGGGAAAGAGTAAAAGGAAGGAAGTGTATATAGATTAGGAAAAAACAGAGAAATGCACAGGACATTAATGAATTGAAAAATAGAGTCAGAATAAACTTGAAAACTCTAGCTCAGCAAAGATTAATTACTCTAGTATTTAATTTCCTTTCAGTGAATGCTGTAAATCACCTGATCTTCTGAAATCACGCTTAAAAGCTTAAGGCTTGCTGTTCATTTCAGTTAGAGGAGGTTTGGACTTCAGGAGTATCTGATGGATCTCCCATTTAAAAATAGAAGACCATAAGAGTACCTAAAATGTCAATCTGCTTGGTAAATACTGCTAAATATATTCTGTAAATACCAACTGAATTTTTTTAGGGATTTCCTTTCATTTATTCATACATGTTCTTGCACTCCCTTCACAAACATCAAGCCTTTGTACTTTAGCAGGACCCACATCCCAATGTACCGCAGCATATCCCCAGAGCAGGAATTTGGTTTTTCTGTCAGCCAGACCTTGGGGAGGGTCACATGCTTCACACGGCTCACTGCAGAAGAGTTGGACTCATTGCCTCTGTTTTCCTGGCAGGGGGAGGCCTTGTCAAGCCACCCTGTGGATCTCCACCAGCTCCCGCTCTCCACACTGCCTGCAGTACCACCACTGAGGATGGGAAGGAAAAGGGAGAGGCCAAATATGCACAAAGCACACAGGCTACAAGAGGCCACTTACAGATCCAGGATATTTACATGGTATACACTTCCAAGGAAGAAGTTTCAAATCCCCTTGGGTAATCTGGTCTCTTCAGGCCACAGAGACATTCCCACATAATTTGTGTCTCCCACATCATCATGTGTGTCTCCCACATGAGACCAGACATGATGACTACACGAGTTCAACCCTTTTTTATCTGAAGAAACATCACTGGGAACTCCACATGTGACATTTTTCTGAGCTAAAAATTATGTGGAAAACTATTTCCCCCTGGATATGCTGTGAGAAAAAAAAAAGAGTTTAAACCTAAGAGAAATATTTTTGAGGTTATTTACCCACCTCTAGTGAAATCTGATAGATATATTAAGCTATATAAAATAAATTTTGATGGTATAAACTCAAATGAAATCACAGCTTGCCTTTGCCAGGATGATACTTAGGCAGCACTGAGCAGCAATAGTTGATTGAAGAATGAAGAATGTGTAAGCAGTAAGCAGCATAAATTCAGTCACATGGGAAAAAAAACACATATACCTTTCACACACTTGGCACAATCCCATTTATGGTGACCAGGGCAGATGGTGCCCTCAGGATTTTACCATATTATAAGGACAACTTGGAGAAGAAAACTGAGCCTGGAAGAAAGCAGTCACCACTCCATTGTTCTCTGTGGTTATGCCAAAGAACCAGCACAAAGCTTTGCTTTAGTTCTATGAATATCTTTCTCATAAGAATTGTTTCTTTCTTTTCCTTAGACATTATATCATTATATGCTTCCACAAAACAACAATGAAATGTTCCTATGATCAAGATTCTTCTATCAAGGCTTCAAACATTCTAATATTAGAACAAAATGCTGTAAAAATAACTGGGAGGGACATGGAAAAAAATGACAAAATAGAGCATATTTGTGAAATGGTGCTCTTTATTTTTAGTTTGCTTGGTTTGCTTCTTTGTAAACAGTCTTTTTGCTTTATAAGAGTGTTTTAACACATATGATTCAGATTCTGGGTCCAAACCAGTATGACTCCCTGTTTGCCTTTATACGTAATGGATGTTCTATAGACCATAAACACTGGGTTAAATCCTCATGGCAAATGAATCAAGAATTCTTATTACAGTATAAAAAAAAAATATATATATATATATAGTGGTGCATCCATTCAGTATGTAGAGGATGAAGATAATTCACTAAAAAGAAATATATTATCATATATATTATCATATTTTTCTTAATTTTAATTTAAGGAATTGTCATTATACTCAAAAGTGCCCATCTTGGCAGTCAAACATAGGTATTGTGTTTCCTGGCATGATTTTGCTTTTTAAGTTTTTCTAGTTTTGAAGATAATTTTGACAAGTACCTGTTCTGCACTCTCAATCTGGAACCTGACAGACAAGGTGAGTTTTTTTCTGGTCTGCCTGAAAACAGCTATGCATAATCTGTTGGTCAAATGCTTTAGCTTCACCTGGCAAGCTGCTATTGTTCTCAATATTCTTTTCCCTTTTCATCCTCAATGTGGTATTGCTATGATTTGATCTCTGATGATGAACAGCATTCCACTGAAGCCTATTTTCAAGTAGTCTCTAAGAGATTTTAAATATTCAAGTTACAATGAGCAAAAAAGTAAAATTGAAATAAACACCTGATCTGCAGAACTTAATGAAGGAGCTTATAGTTCTATCCCATTAATTATCTATTTCCATTTAATTTGAAACTTCTTATTTTTCTATTCTGGCAAATGAGGTAAAATAAAGTGAAACTTACTTTTGGAGATAAAAATATGTTTTCTCAATTCACTATTATAACCAATCACTAAAATGATGTGTTCATAAAATCTGTCAAGGCGTGACAATGGCACCATCCCTTTCTGATGACTGATGCTTTATACCCAGGGGATTTCATTGAACTTATAGCACTGCATGATCTAATATCTAATGGCCATAGATATAAATGGTTAGGAATGTTCCCTACACTGACCAAATCAATTTTCTCCAGCTTCACCCCTGAAACCAATATGAAACTAATAGACAAAAATTTCTTTGCAATTTCTGGAAAATAAATTTGTGGTTCAGGATCCTGCTAGAAAGACTAAAAGGCAGGGGTGATTATTTTACAACCTGTGGCTACCTGGAGATTTTTAAGGGGTATTATTCAATGAACACATACTGCCCCTTTACCAAGGAATGATTGTACATTGATTCTTTTATTTTCAGTCTCCAGAAGCTAGGAAGATTAAAGAAAATGAATAAAGCTGCATCTCAGCATTTCATCTGATGTGAATCAATGTAAGTGACTTCTACAAACCTGTTCTCAGTTAACCCAGCTGCGTATATGACAGTTTTATCAAATGGAATGGCTGTGATGGAATTTAGTAAAACATGTTGAAAAGACACATTTTCACAGAGCACAAAAAACAATAAAACCTTTTAAACCAAAATCACAAAAAGGTTCATTTAAGAACAGTTAATTCAGACCCCATTTCAGAGCAGTACTTATCCAGATTATAAATCCAAAACCAATTATTATGGCTATGTTGGAGCTAAAAGGACTATTATACTGGGGGATAGAATGGATAGAGAGCATTAATTCTAGTCAAAAGTCATTCAGTGGCATATGCTAAAATCCAGATTACAAAACTGTAATACATACTCAGCTGATAAAAATTATAAACGTAGCTTGCTTCAAATGGTTAAACCATATCCAAACTACAACTTTCCTTGTCAATACAATTATGTTAGTAGATGCAAACTATTACAATTTTGAAAAATAGCTATTCTAAATCGTCATGTGATAGCAAGGGTTGAATACTGAAGACTTCTAAGTCCATGTGTTACAGTAATATATGTAAGTCATATAGTACACTGATATTTTCTAGTTGAAAATTATGCATTCCTTCCTTTCAACAGTTTCAGTATGCATATAATTCAATTTTGTTTATAAACAAAATGGGTTTAATGGGTATATGTATACACTCAGAATATGTCAAGGGTTGGTCTTTTGCACCTGTGATTAATGGTTTCCTTCTCTTTGTTAATTTATGAAGTTTCTAAGAGAATAATTTTTTTTCACAGCCACAGATGTTACATCACAAGCAGCGAATTATGTTTTGCATTATAAATACTTCAGGTGTAAAGAAAAATTTAAGAAAGAAATTTCCTGTTTATACACATTTATCTTGAGTAACTATCTTTGAAGAGAAACCTACAGAAAAAAAGTAAAAGCTGCACATATAGGTAATACTGACATGTTTTAGTAATATGTTTTTAAATGTTTGACCCATACAAAAACTAATCTTTAATTTGATTAAAGATTGATTGATTAAAGTACCTTTCTACTCCCAATTCTGTTAGATGCATATATCTACTTTTGAAACAGATATGAATCTTTTCTGTTTAGACTAGATGTCCATCTCACATTGTAACTTTGCACAGTGTTGATCACACACATATACTAAGCAAATATTTTCAGTACTTAAATTCTTAACCAAGAAGCTGAGATATCTAATAATATCTTCCTTATACAAGACTTCATTGACTATTGCAAAATTTTGTAGAACCATAGAATGATTTAGGCTGCAAAAATCTTTAAGATCATCGAATCCAGCCATTAACCGAGAACTCCACCACTAAAGCATTTATCCAGGTGCTACATATACATGTCTTTTAAATAGCTCCAGGGACAATGTCTCAGCCACTTCCCTTGCCAGTTTTTTCAAATGCCTGACAACCCCTGCCATGAAGAAATTTTTCCTAATATCCAATCTAAACCTCCCCTAAAGCAATTTGAGGGCATTTCCACCCATGCTGTTACTTGTTGCCTGGGAGAGGGCAACAACCCCCACCTAGCTAAATCCTCCTTTTTTTTTTTTTTCTTGGTTCTTCCTGTTTTAAAAGTGATTTCACATCTAATACACTTTGTATAGAGTGTCAAGAATGCAAATAATATTCCAAAGAGATGAAGGATTAGCTCTGAATAAAGAGTCATGCTAAGCTTAAAAATGTATTGTAGCCCATTTTAGATAAATAATTTAAAAATAAAAGAAAACCCTCATAGTCCAAGAAAAGAAGAGTTTTTCTCTACTTTTTAAGTGTTGAAAATTCCAAGTGTTTTTGTAAACTAAATTTCTAAGGACTACATTGGAAAAATACATATAACTCTAATATTTGATGCCTGTAATAATGCATCAAATGGTGCAATTTCCTTGGTTCCTTGCTAAAGCCCTGCTCAGGTAAAGCCTGTGCATTTTTAACTTTGGCACTATGAGAATCCTCTGTTTTGGGTGCTAGACCTCATAAGAACAAAAAAAATTGTGTACATCTGTATTTGCAAACAGGTTTTTGCACCTGTTTCCTTGCTTGTCTCACATTGTTATGAAGAGCATTTGCCATAGTCTTTAATGAGCCACAAAGGTTCTCTCTTTCTTGGTTATATTTCTCCAAATCTATGTAATAGAACAGGCCATTAGTTATTTCAGCTGTAATTGAAGCACTTCAGAAACTGTTGGCTGTTTGCCTACTTAGAAATTGCCGGTGACCATCAGTAGTCATGTATGTTAAAGATCAAGGAGGAAAAAACAAGATAGCATTAAAGAGAAATTTTTAAAATGCATGAAAGTAGTGTCATTTATTCAATGTGCCATTGATAAAACTTGTCTGGGATGGCAGAGCTTCTGTGCAGAAAATTATTCCATACCAGATTTAACGTGGAACATACATCAGGCAATGACAGATATGTTAACACAGTTTATCCCTTTTGCCTCTACCTTCTTAAGAGTTATTTTGCTTACAATGAAGACATGGATACACAGATATACAGTAACTGTGAGTTATTTCACTATTAAGAGGTCATTACATAAACCTTTCTAAATTCTAAAAATAAACAAGTGTTTATGTATCCATACTTTGGAAAATACAGATAACAATAACGGAAAATTTCCCATTCTGTAAGACAGAAAAATTATAACTCAATCTCAAAGAAGATAGATGGTTTTTCAAAATGTTTACTTCTCATTTATAAATATTTCTCATGCTCAGAGATAAGTCATATGTTACAGTTATGCACTTTTTTCCAATTTGCACATGCAAACTTTTATTTGATGTTTTTTTCCTAAAATATTGATGCAAACCAGAAATAATACAACACTAAATGTTCAGAAAATTTAATCTATAAAGGAAAAGTAGATTGCTGCTCCCATTTCTCTCAAATCATTTTTTCACCTGTCTTAAACACTTCAGTAGAGCCCATAATATGTATATAGACTATTATGTGAAAAAAGAATTCTCAAATACAATCTTTAGTGTGAAGAAGCTAATAACAAATAGTAGCATGGAAGTTGTCTCATATGCTGGTGATGGTTGCATCAGTGTAGTGACCTAGCCTGGAGGATTTGAACCAACTGCTGGAGTAGAGTCTTAGGAAAGCGTAGTAGTTAGCATTGATGAGCTACTACCTGAGTCTCATGTCTCTTTTACAATGTACTTTTAAAAATTAGTGGTAACCAATTTTTATGGTACATGATGTGAAGAAGAGAGCATCAGAATGATTGTATAAAATGGTGTTTCCTTCTTATTTTCTTTAGTACTTATAAGTGAACTAGCTGAAAGACACTGATATATATGTGGGAAGTTGTGCCTACTTAAGCCGTAAATTGTGCTTGGAATCTGACTGCAAAGCTATTGTAAAAAGAAATCACTGAGAAAAAAAAATCACTGCAGTAAAATTTACACATCAACTTTTTAAACCTTGTCACAAAAACAGCTGAAGAAATTGACTTTTCATAACCTCCTTCCCTAGTAACTATACTTTACCTCACAAAGTCTGAGCTGCTCATAAATGAGTCAATAGACAAGGTCTGATTCAGTGGCTAACATATCATGTCCTTTGGTTCATGTTTCATAAGTTTTCTTAATATAAGGGAGTTTCCTTTAATATAAGGGAGTTTCCTTTAATATACGGGAGCAAACCACTAAGTAAACTAGCCAAAGGGAAAAATCAAACAAAACCACATAAAAATTGTTGAAGGAGAATTATTTATTTACATCCTTGTACTCTAATGGGACTTTAAAAAAAAAAAAAAAAAAGGCAGAAATTTATCTTGAATTTTACCCCACCTCTACATGGCAGCAAACCCAGGATGATTTCTCTTTAGGAAAGTACACCACCAGCAGCTACCAATGTCTGTATTTGCCATTGGTAATTTGCATTAAGCTTTCAGCTTTCTTATATAAAGAGTTCAGCAATGTAATGAAAATAAATCTTGGGTTTTTTTTTAACAAAACATTATGTATGAATGAAGTATGATAAATTATTCCAGGAACAAGGAACCTTCTGTTACTCTTGACGAGAACAGTAATTGTATGCTAAAATAAGGAAAAGTAACAAAAGCATCACCAGTGTAATTCCATTTTTACACTAGAATATGCAAATTTCATACTAGAAAATGCTTAAGAATTTTTAAAGGAATTGTTTGTTATATGAGCATAAGCAATAAATAAATTTAATCAAAAAACTAGTAGTAGAACTGTGGGAGAAGCAGCTGAACAAAATTTAAAGTTTATAGGCTGTGATACTTAAAGACTGAAAGATTAGGAAGGAATAATAGAAATTTTAAAAATGTGGCAAAATATGCCCGATGAATGAAGAAAGAACAAGAAACATTTGGCAGAATGTACAGGATACCTACTAGCAGGAAGCATCATCACTGGAGCTGAATTCTTACTTGATCAGCAAACTTACCAACTCACATATATAAAATCAAAATTATCTGAATTTAAATTTCAATAACAGTATGGCTGTTACTGCTGTTCAGAGAATTTGAGGATGCCTGTCTGTTAAGACACATTGGGTTAGTACAGAAGGGTTCTGTGGTCAGCTTCATGGGGAAATAAACAAAGGAGAGAACATCCCTCCACAAATTATATATATCATTACTACTATGTAAGATAAAGAGTATAAAACTGTTATTCAGCAATATAAGACTTCCTTTTATCAGAGAATGACTGACAAAAAGCAGTCTCCATAGAAAACTCTACAGATTCACAGACTAAAGAAACTGCCAGGGGAGTACTTTACACAATTGAACCAAATCATATGCAAAGAAAGACATTTTCCACAGCTGGCCACATATAATCATCATATTATCTTTCTTCTCTTAGTTGAAGTGCACATCTCTTTATCTCACCTTCAATAAGCATCTCCACTCAGAAAAAGGAATAAAAATTTTAAATTAGATAATGCTTAAGGATGTTCTGTTAGACTTAGAGATACTGAAAGTGATCTTATCCTGCCCAACTCATCCCTTCCTCAGCTTCTGAAAATTTCCTTGGTGTGACAAACTGATTTGGAAATTTTTTTTAAAGTCCTCAAAACCAAAATCAGAAAAAAGTCTTAATGGTTAAGTATTGTTAAATTATTGTTGTTGCATAAAGAAAAACCCACTAAAACATAACCTGAAAAGGCTGAAAAAATTCTGCTTTTTCACTCACCATTATCATTCCATGACAGTAGTGAAAGGTGCATCTTTTGCTGTCTCACTTAGAAATATATTGTTTTCCTCCCAGAACTCTTACACAAATAAGTTTGTGTTAAACTCTGCTGAGAAGGGCAGCCTTAACAAAGCCTAAGGTCTGCCAATACCTCTGCATGCATTTCTTCAAATGTATTTTGAAAATGGAAATGTGCCATCAGTTCTCAGCAGCATTTGTTGGGTTCGGACCACTTGGTGACCATTTATTCATGGCTACAGTTTTTGATTATTTCTTATCTTTTTCCACCACTTTCTGATGTGCTTTTCTCTCAACAATGAAAAATACCAATGAGGCAGTTAAGCAGATACCAACATAAGAACAAGTTTCTTTGAAAAATGTTAAAGTCCACATAAGCCTTGCTCTGACATTGTTGCTGGTACCTGCCAGTCACCTTCAGCAAATTATAAACAAACAGGTAAAGAATGATTAATGCCAGAAACCCATTGAAAGCTTCCAAAGAATGTGGAATAGAGGAACTCGTTTTACCACATGGCTGCAACCATGCTGTCCTGTTTCTGAATTTCTGAAATCCTTTTGAAGGAATGTTTCTGAATTTTGAATTTCAGGCCCTAATGGCTTGTTTCTGAAAAAGAGGGATTCTTGAATCTTATGGAACTTCAAAATAAACTGTTGTGAAAATTTCATGTGGGACCCCAGTTCATAAAAACTACATTAAAAAAAACCAAGTTTTCAGCATTATACCTACCTCATTGGTCAAGTTTCCTTACTGAATTTGTCAGTAAATATGAAGATAACCAATTTCTCTGGAAAAGATACAAATGTTGCATGAGTTGAGAGCAAATGTATCAACTTAAGGTTGTAAACTTCACACAATTTTTTTCTCCCTAAAGACAATAGATGGAGATATGCAGCTCCAGGCAAGGATTTGTCTCATCTTGAGAAAAGCCTCTAATGCAGGTCATCCAAACCCTCTCCATTAGGTATATATTTTTGTCTACTGATGCAAGCACAAAATTTATGATTAACCCATATTTAGATGTTTGCCTTCTTCAGTTATGAAGACAGGAATCTGACTCCATGTTTTATTTTCAGATGTCCTGACATAGTCTGGAAAGAAAGTTGGAAACTGTTACTTATAACTGCAATTGATTGTATAAGTGAAATTAAAATAATCTGTTCATATCCATTTAAAAGAAATGTAGTGGTTTCTTTTTATATGTATTTTAATACTTCATTATTAAAAGAAAAAAAGAAGGATGAAGAATTCCCAGGTTTTTTCTACCTCTGTGTAACTGTGTGTCTGACAGAATAGAGTAGATACTCACTTTCAAAACTGAAAAACATTCTAAATGTGGTGCAGTATAATAACTCTCAAAAATCACACTACCTACTTTTCAGACTATCCAGTCTGATATTTTCTTATTGTAAGAATTCTACTGAAATCCAAATAGAAATTTTAAAAGTTAAAAGTAAATTAATGTTGCACTTTGCAAGTTATTTACAATGATGATGTTTATCTCATTACCACATAAATAATTTTATTTTATTCACCTTTGATTCTAAATATTAGTGCAGAAGTATAATAAAACACCAAAAATGTTATATAGATCCAAATTATACTGTAAAACAGTGAGCCAACAGACTCCATATCATTTTGCATGTAATATTTCTTGAATTCTACATATACATTTCCTTGTTCTAAGCATTAACTGAAAACATAAATGTATAATATGTTTAAACTTTGAATGGTAATGCACAATGCAAGGAAGGCTCAGGACTCTCTTGGTTTTGGTTTTTTTTCAGTGGCTGAAGTGCTAACCTATTTGGTTTACTCTTCCCTTAGACAATTCAGTATACATACAGTAGATTAATAATATGCACAGGAAAGAGATTATCCAGTATAGAGAGGCAAGTTTTCATCTTATCTTTACTTAATATTAAGGTAATTTAAGTTAGTAAAAAAATACCTAAATTCAGACTACTTTACTGTAGTAACACTTTGAATGGAAGGAGACCAAATGACCAATCTTGCAATTTTCTTTTTCCTGGTTAGTGCATGTGGCCTGTGCAGATTATGATTGACAAGAGATTCAATGTTGTTTTCAAAATGTTTTCCCAAGGTGTTGGTGATGAATCACACAGAGCTGCTGCATGTCTACACTATCTCTCATCTAGTATAAGCTGCTGAAGACTTTTGCAGAGCAGACTGAAAGAAAGGCCCTTGTCTCCATAATGTTTCTTTGAAGTGAACAGCTACTGCTCACGTATTTCTGTAGCTGGGAGGAGTGATCTGAAGGAGTGCAGATCTCCTCAGCATCCAGTCTTTCCCAGCAGGGGCGGCTTGTGCTTCTCACTGTCACATAGATCAAAAGAGAACAGACGCACAATAGTTACATCATTAGTAATTATACATTTGTACTTTTTTTCCCAGAGACTTCTTGAAATAAAGCAGAAACATTCCCCTTTGCCATACATTTGAGCAATAAAAGTGGAAAAAAGATGTTTAAGAGTCATGGAGCTTTTGCTGGGAAATGACCAAGCTCCTACTTTCCATGCTGTGGATGGGCATAACACTAGACAGAGGAGTGGTGCTTCCCCAGAATAGAAGGAATGCTATCGAAAGGGATGCTTGGCTCTCCCATCCTTCTTCCAAATATAGAAAATTTTCATGAGACAGGAGACTTAGATTAACACTAGACCTGTCAGTCAGCCCATGAAGGGGCTGATGCCTGATGTCTTTGGAACAGAAAGTTGAGCTGTCCCTTTGTATCAGATAAATCCTTGGAAATTTTTTGCTGAGCTGAGCTGTCTATCAGCTGATCAACCAATTAAGCAATGAATCCTTACTCTTTTAAGTGAAGGGTGCAAGTGTGTCAGCTGTGGAGCAGCTTGGGTGGTCTGAGGACAGTAACAGCTCTGTGAGAGGTGGGCATGGCAAGCAGGAACACAGCAGCAAGGTAAATTAATGGGGTTCGGGAAGCGCTGGAGTGTGAAGATGTAGCAAACAGAGGAAAAAAAATGCTATTTATACTGTATCAAAGGGATGGGGATCATGAAGGAGATTTTCCTCTAATTTCACCATTCTAAATGGAGCTCTGCTTTCTAATGGTCATCTAGTGATACCGCTAGACCTAACAGCATGAATCTCACATGGTTCACTGTACAACTTAAGGGAAAAAAATATGCTTTGGGCTCCTCTACTTCTATCTGGAACATAAGACACCTTGGTCCCTTCCTGACTAAATACCTACTCCCGAGATGCAGGCTCTTGAGGATCGCAGAGTGAGGCTGGACTTCCCTGAAGATACTGTGTCACCTCCCATGAATGGCAGTTAGGAGAAGTGTATTAAAAATGTTTGCATTGCAGTTTTTAAGAGTCTGAAAGAGTCATTAATGGCTGTCTCTACTCACACATTGCATGCAGCAGTTCAAGCTTGCTGCACTTCATTACACACTTTGTTATATTATTAGCCTTCTTTTTCATGCTGTGAATAGAGCACTGGAAGAATATTCATAGCTAGGGAAATTTTCCTTCCTTTCTTTTTACTTTCTAAGTCACAACTTATATTGGGTCTGTGGTATTCTTGGTGCTGCTTAGATAAGAAGCAAAAAATCATGACTGCAAGAGAACTCTTTCCTTTAATTATTTTGCCAGTGGCAAAATTCCTGACTGAAAAATACAGAGAACTGCTCATAGTATGAGAAACATTGGATTTCCTTTCTTTGAATCTCCAAGGACTTAATAACACTTCTTCATTCACTTCTTTCTCCCTTTTCACATAGAATTATTCCCAACCAAGGGCTCAATCTATCTCCTTCATGAATTCTTCAGTGGAAGAATTCCCACATAGGGCCACTGTAAGGGTGAGGTAAAACACTGACAAATAATTGTACAAGTATTGGAGCCCTCTGGTCCAAGAGGCTGCAGGTTATTTCAGCACTAAGTGTAAGTTGCCAGGGTGTATGAGGGGAGAGAGGGAGATTCATGGAAGAGAAGGGGAAAAGACATCAAGCCTGCAATCAAAGTGCCCAAAATGTCTCACTACAGTTCTAGTATAGACACAAGATTTCCATTTTTTTTTCTAACTGCTATTAACCAGGCCCTAAAGAGTGAAGTTTATACACATTATTATGTAATATTTAAATATATACCTATGATATATACACACACATGCAGTTACATAACTATGGATATGTATAGCTACTGGTTCTCTTGAATTATTCTTATCACTTTCCTTTTTTTCCCTTTAGCTTTTCCCTCAAATGAAGTGTAGGCAGAAGACCTAGGGAAAAGAATTATTTTAAATCAATGAACAAGTAGAGTGGCACTTTGTGCTTTCCTATGTCTGCTATAATGAGTTATTCCCAATCTTCTAGGAGCTTAGAAGTTACTGAAAACATATAAGCAGCAGCTGGTATGTGGTTTTATTTCATTTGGAGCAGAAAAGTCTAGATTTGGGCTGATAAGGAAATGGATTTTCTTTCCCAGAAAAATTCAAAACTTGGCAAGGGTGGAAGTGTATTTGTTTGTTTTCTCTTTAATGTTTTGATGAACTCAAGACCTATCAGTTTGACTTCTTTTTTTGGTTTATTTATCATATATGAAAATAATTAAAAGAAAATACTCTAATCCCTAAAGACCCTGGTGTTTGTGTTACTTAGAGTCAAATCTTAACTCTGTAAATTAGAAAACAGAATGGACCATCTATTTCAAAAGCGGGGGGAGGGGGTAGGGGGTGGAGAAAGCCTTTAATTTTGCTCTACCTAAAGAGGAAATAGGTGTTACTTCCAAGATGTAATTTGACAGAAAGTGCTACCACCTCGTCACAAGATTTCTTAACAAGAGTTTTTATTTGGTTGTTTGTTTGTTTCTATTAAAGCTGCTATGTTTCCATAAAATTTCTGTTTCTAAGAAACTACCAGGTCAGAAATGAGAGAAGGAAAAGAAGGAAACTTCCAATTGGAGAGAGCCTATGAGAAAAAAAAATAAAATTTGAATGAGCATCTCAATATTTTTATGTTAACTCAACTAACTGAACTGTCTTAGCCTTTAGAGACACACGTACTAGTAAGAAAAAGACTGTCAGTAGTTAAAAGAAAAAGTAAATAAAAAATTATTAAGAAAAACACAACTGAATTCTCCTAGGGTACGTTCCCCTCTAAACTAAATGTTCTTTTATCTCTGCCTTGCATTAATTTTGATAGCAAATGAGAACACTTTCCAGAAAATATATATTAAAACCAGAAACATTGTAAAAAATCCCCCAAGGGTTTACATTCAAAGTACAGCTTCATATAATCAATAACAAATATAAAACTTATGCTAACGCTGACATTTTATGTTTCAATTTCTAACCACATTTCTTTTTCTTGCTTAAGCTTTAGAGCTCCTTTTCTTTGTTATACATAAACATATAAGAATGGAATGAAGAGTAATAAGATGAAGAAACAGCCTCTGTAGGCATGAGCAGAGCTTAAAAAAATTTCAGATTTGATTGCTAGATGTAAGGTTTTTACATTCAAGATCAATTTTTTGAAGTGTTTAGCACCTGCAACTCTCCACTGGCCTTATTTTTAGAGTTTAAATCATTTTTATTGACATGGTCAAATATGGGTTTAGGAGTAAGATTTTTAAGAAAATACTACTGTATTGCTTGTTTCTGCCTTCTTCATTTCCTCTTTTTCTTCATTTCTTCTTTTCCTGAACACATACACACACAGACACACACAAAAAAAAAAAAAAAAAAAAAAGCATTCAAATTTGTATCCAAGGTTTTAAAAGCTATGTAACAGTTCCAGTATGACCGAGCACTTTGTCCAATACTGTGAATTTCTAGGGTAGGTAGACGTAGATATCACTCGGGTGAAATTCAAATTGGCAAAGGACAGAGTAACTATTACACTAGATGGACAACAGAATAAAGTTTAATTAACAATTATATTAATCCTAACACAGTTTTTTTGCCTGTCTATCCTACCTAATGAATAATGAAGTTTTTAACAATGCGAGGTTGTTCACTTTCTAAATGATGCAGAGGAAATCACAGATAATCAGAAAGAGAGAATTTTTCAATAAAAATAAGCAGTCTTTTGACTGCAATTTGCAAGACAGAGGTTGTGGGATGCCATTTTTTGCCTGCTATCTGCACAACAGCAACATCCCAGAATAAAAACCAGAGTGAGAATCTAGTTTCTTTTCAGTACTGGCAGTTAAAAGTATATTACTGATAGATAGTAGATAAGAATAGTTTTAAAGATAAGAATAGTCACAAAAATAAGAAAAGGAAAAGAGTGAGGTTTGGTTTACAGATTAAAGCCACAAGAAAAAATTGTGCCTTGGACATAATATGTAACCAAAGCTTGCTTATGTTCACCTTCCCTTTACTGAAAGGAAGCCATTCAGGAAAGTTCAAGCATTTTCTTCTGAACACTTACCTAATTTAATTCAGTAGAAAAACTCCAATTAACCTCAGGGCAACATGATCTGACCTCTTGTCTGGCCACTATGCTGAGCTTGTTTGTTTATTAATCTGGTAGATTTAAGATATTTCTGGATCTATTATATTAAGATAATTGTAATACTCACTTATATTAGAGTAAGGCAATTATACCTTATTTGATGGATGTCACCATCCTTTCAGGCATTAGTTAGGAAGATTAAGCTGCTTCCTGTACAGCTATTTTCATGGCTACCTGAGCATGGTACTTCTATTGTGTGCATATCACACTTCTTAAGCTATTAATCACTTTTTCTGAGTACAAAATTATTTAAAATGCACATATCAGTATCAATAAATTAAAAGGAAGCAGATGTTTGATATGTTTCTCATGTCACTGACAGGAACCACACAGCACTATGACCCCTACTGTGTTCTCCAGGAGCTCAGCTTTTGGGTGTCCATAAACACAGTTTGATGGAAGGCCATACAAAAGAGTGGCATGGCCTTTGGCCTTTTTATGACATGCTGGTTTTAGAAGGCTTTGTCTGAGATAAACCATTGTACGACAGCCTCTTGAGTTAACTGGCACAAGCCTAATTTCCCTGACATCAATACAGATTTCAGATAAATCTTTTCCAATTAGGTTAAATGAAATAGAATATTATTAAGGAGAGAGGCTTGAAGTTTTTTGGGGTTTTTTTTTTTTGGTCTTTTGTTTTGATTTCTTTTGTTTTGTTTTTGTTTTTTGATGGTTTTGGTTTTGCTTTTGGTTTGGTTTCAGTTTAGGCTATTTTTTTTACATATATAGTAATCAAAAAAAGGTGCCTGAAATGGATTGTGCCATTACTTAGACACAGGTAGAAACTGATTTGGAAATTCTCTCTATAGACAGCTGTGCTTACGAAGACTTGCTTTAAAATAATAATTCCTAAGCATATATTTTTTTAATGTATGTTCTGAGAAAAAGGTATTTCCTAAATACTGCCTCCATAACACTTTCTGAATTATAGTAGCACTCTCCTTTTTTCTCTTTCTCATCCCTACTTAGAAAATAAATGCAACCATTCTGTGTCGGGCCAAGGATCATCTAACTTAGTATGCTTTCTCTAGCAATAGCTGTGAGCAAATACCTAAGTTCAAATGCAAACAAAACAAGCATATGTGATACTTCCAGAATTCTCTCAGCCTCCAAAGATTTTCAGTTTAGTGGATTTGCTGAACTGATTCTAGTTGCCATAATTAGTAACTTTAAATGACATTATCTTTCTCAGACCTTTTTGTCTTAAGTCTATATAAGCTTTTAATTTCAAGGACATCCTCTGACAAAAAAAAATCACAAGGCTTCTGGGTTTTTTTTCTGCTTTTTGAGTTCAGTTACTGCTAACTTCATCAAAAGTTAATTCTTCTTTTTTGAAAGAGTGAAAGAAATAATCTACTTTCTCCTTAACACTCACCCTTTTGTAGACTTATTTTGTATCTCCCCCAAATCAGTTATTTTCTGGGCTTGATAACTACTAGTTTGTTTATTCATTTATCATAAAAAAAGCTAATCTATATGCTAGCTACCTCTTCCTTGTCTTTTAAAATTTCCCTCCAACTATTTTCTGTAAGTCCTATTCAACTCACCTCCTCCTGCAATGACTCACATATCCATAATACCTCTTAATACACTTTCACTACACATTTTTTCAGCTACTATTCTAAATATAGCATGCATTTTTCCCTGCTCTAGATTTTGTTCACCTCTTTTTTTTCACAAGGACTCCCACTTTTCAGATTTTCTGCCATTACACTGCTGCCACACCCCTTCATCACATACTCATCTCACACTCCTACAAGCTGCCAGAACATTGCTTCCTACCTACTTCTTCTAGCATTTCTCCACTGTCTGGGGAAGGAGGGGTAGGAAATTGAAAGCTCTGTGGAACTCAGAAAGTTCTTGACTGGAGCTGTAGGATCGGCAACTGCTGATATTTCTCTCTGCCATAAACTTGAAAAGGGTGCAGCAAGGGTAAAAGTATAGATAGTGGGATTAATTTCAGCAGACATTGGGCTTCTATCCAGACATCTACCATGTAGAAGTATTTATCTGGACTTATTCTTTATAACCACTACAGAGAAAATGTAGATAGTCTACTTAAAATCTGTCTTGCAGACAGCTGTCTATAAGATTTTCTCCACAGCGTATTAAAAGAAGGAGACCCTAATTTACCCTAGTTTCTCTATCACATCAGCAAAAATGAAATATGCTACAATGGACAAAATTAAAACTTTTTCTTGGTCAGGTCGGTTTCTATACATAGGAAATAGTTTGTGGTTCAGTGTCTGTGTCTTCTTGCTTGTCAGCCCTGACTGTACATATGCCATAAGAGTCTATGACATGTGATTTCTACCTTCTCGCATGCTCACTGTAGTAGTTAGCAGTTACTGTTACTAGAAACAGCAGAACCAACAAAAGAAAGCTATGAGGTTTTCCAGCTAAGGAAGTAGGGAACATGCACGGAAACTGTCAAAAGTTTTTATTGCAAGAGTAAAATTTTCTTTGCTTTTCAGTGACCACTTTTCTCTCTGCTTCCACAACATCTCATCATTAACTAATCACCACTGAAATTGTCAGTTATTTATTTCCCAGATGACACACAAGGAAATATTAAGGAGTTTCCAAAGAATTATAGTGAAATTTATTGAAATTGTATTGTTGGGGTTTTGGTTTGTTTTTTTTTGTTTGTTTCTTTTTGTTTGTTTGTTTGTTTTGCTCATTATACTATTAGCAGAGTGGTTTTGGAATTTAAGAGTTCAGAATCCTTTAAATAGGTAGTAAAAGTAGGTAGAATAAGATAGTCTGAATGACATTTTCTCTCCTATAACATTAACAAAATTAGAGGTAATTGTGATATTTCTTTCTACTAAAGCAAATGAAGCAATAGTTCAAGTAGAACAGAGAAAGTGATTATTCAGTTCAAATTCTGCTGCATATTTCTGTACTAAAAATTCATTATCCATTCTTGCTAAAATGTTATTGCTTCATTAGCAGAAAAATCTGGAAGTGTACAAGTAATGTTTGCTTTTGAAATATGCATGTTCAAAACCAATTGCAATTAACTGGAACATGCAATATGTCCAGTTACATGATTATTACTGAATATCTAGCTAATATTATGTACACTGTTACAAATAATTCATCAGACTTATTAGTTTCATTAATTTATATTCTTTTTTTTTGAGGAATTTGACTGTGCGGTAATGGTGTTAAGGAAGCTATGGGAATCTTACAGATGAAAGTTTCTGTACACCCAAAGCTTTTTTGTGTTTTCAAACAGTATCTGTTGATCTATTAGAAAATATTCTTTTTCTCATAAAACCTCTTTATGACTGTCCATAATATGCTGATTTTACAAAAAGATTTTAGCACACGCTAGCTAAATTCACAGTAACATAATATCAAAGGGGTATATTATCTACCTGAAAGAAGTATATATGGCTGAGCTATAATGCCAGAATTTTTCCCTTCAGTTACAGATGTTTAAAATTCTGTAGTAGTCATTTTCTACAACTAGAGGGTGGTCATGATAGCTGTCATATGGAACATATTCTACTTCTCAGAAAAAAAAAAAAAAACAACAAATCCTGCAAAAAAAACAAACCCCATCTTCTTAAAAAGCAGTGTTGAGATTGTGGAAATGTCCACAGCTATAAATGGCTTCTACTCAGTAGTCACCGACAGCCCTACTGAGATGCTGGAAGGAAAGTTGTATCTTTTTTCTTCTGCTCACATCAAGATACAACTGAGATACTACTGTGTGTGGAAATGAAAGTGGAGAGAAAGAAAACAAAAATGTCAGTGAAGAGATAAGGTGGAAAACCCCCACTGAGAAGCATGCCATGACAAACAAATGGAGGTAGACTGTGAAAGAAAAGTAACAGAAAAGAATACACCCTGAATTGTTTGGTGGAACTGCATTTCGGAAAGTCACAAAGCTATAACTGCTTTCTCACCTAACAAAAGCTATTTCTGAAAGACTAAGTGACTCTCTTTCTCTGACCTCTCTTCTCTGTGCAAAAGACTACCATAAGGCAACAGCTTTATCAAATGGAAGCTGGCAGGTAACAAAAAATTCAGCCCACAACCAATTGAAATGAATGCATAAATCCAAGGTTATCACACCTCATTACTATTGTAACTTAGATATTCATCTCCATATTTCTTTCTCCTTGTATTTTTCTGTTGTACTATGTAAATTTTATGCTCCTCATCCAAGACCTGAATTTTTAAAAATCTAAATCACCTTGAATATTTTGGCCATCTCCGCTGTTGTTTCTAAATGTGTGACCCTGAACCTATCAATAATACATTAATACATGATCTATAATGCAAAACTCCTGAGGACTTGTACTATCAAAATTCCATAGATCCATGCTAAAGATTCATGAATTTAAGCAAATTGTCTTAGTACCTGTCATAGTCATTGGAGAGGAACTGAAGTCTCTAATGTACTGATCATTTGACCTGCTTAGAGATGTATTCAAGGATGAGGTTATTTGTGCTGTAGAAAGACTTATTACACTGCATTTAATTAAAGGAAGTGTAACCGATTAGCTTTGAATGTAGACAAAAATAATGTGATATAAACCCTACATTTTATGCTTTGTCATACAAGAAAAATACAAATATACTGCAGCCTCATTAGACAGAGAGCAGGCAACAGCATAAAGGGGCAGCCAGGAATATCCCTTCTGCTGGAGCTGCGTGAAGGCACTGCCACACCTCCCAGCCACAGATAATCAGATCTGCATAAGCACATGCTAAAGAGAGTCACACATAGGAGACCCACTTGCCCCCAGCCATCTAGAAACTATCTTAACTATCAGTCCAACCTAAACTCTTTGGATGGCATATAAACTTAGAACAAAATTGATGAAACCTCTTTCCATTTAAGTCAATTAGTATATTTCTCTTAAATTCACTCTTGTGACAGATTTGCATTCCATTCTCTTTTTTTTTCTTGCACTTCTTTCATACCTTTCACTGATTGATGTTTCACTACTTTCATTATACTGATGTTCGGAAGTTGGCAACAATAAGAATAAACTCTCGCTATCACAATGAGAAATATATGTCACTAAAGTTTAGCAGTTAATTGCTGTTTGAAATCTCAGACATCTGTTTTCTTACAATTGTTTTACAATACCATATGGGAACAAAAAACACAGGACAGAAATTACTTATCCAAAATGGCAGGTAAAGTTGCAGAATAGGAAATATGTGAAATATTTTTGTTTTAAAGGGAGGTATATCACTGTCATGAAATCAGATGGAAAAAACCCTTTTAGGATTAGATCCTAAGGGGTTGGCTGTGCATTCATGACCCCATGAACCTACACAGGTTGCACTGTGGGAGCATCATCTTAGATCTTGTAATGTTCTGTACACCAGTTTTACATACAAAAAAAAAAAAAAAAAGAAATAACCAAAGTAAACAATTTGCTACATTCCATAGCTATTAAATATTTCTAAAACAAAAGAGGTTGAAAAGATAAGACTTCACAGACATGCAAATACCAGCAATAAATTGATGAGAAATCTATTGTTAGATTGAACATGGATTAAGAATAGCTTCCATTCTCTTAACAGCATATGAATCATTTGATGCTGGATAGATTCGAACAGCTTTCAATTTAAATGAAGGCTTTACAAGGTATGTCAAAGCTTCTTACTGTCTTCTTTAGTAATTTTCCCGAATAAATAACTGTAAATGTAATCTACCAGTATCTATTATAGCTTTATTTATGCCATTGAATCACAGAGGAAAATATAGGCAGCAGAAATTCAGAATGGAGTATCTCTTAAACATATCTAGTGGAACCACTTTTCAAGAAAAAGGAGGACTATATACTTCTAAATATACATTTAAGCAAGGCAATTAGCTTGACAATTTTTACTTTTTATTAAATGAAGCAATCCTAGAAGTGTAGTTCTGATTTTAAATATCTTTTTAGCTTTATCCTGTGCAATATACATATGTTAAAGCATATGTAAGTGCATACATGTCTTTAAAACTTGCCTGTGCAAAATTTACAAGCACTGTTTTCAGTCATGTATAACGATTATCTAAATTTTTCTACTCTTACTGCACATCCAAGGCAGACCCAGTAAGAATTCTCACTGTTGGACTCCAAATCACAAAATCTGTTTGGAATAATGATTTCATAATACCATATTATTATCTCACCCCTTTTGAGAACTTGGTGTATGGGCTAAATACGGAAGAATACTCATGGGGGAAGGGGAGGGGGAACCCAAAGTGGTTGGTTTAAAAGTGGTTTGCTTTGGGAGCTAGAGACTGTTCTCTTATACACCTGGAGTGACAATAAGTCACTACACACTCATGACTTTGTAAGATGGCAAGCACACTGCCAGACCTTGCCCTTGATACACAGCAGTAGCAATTAATATTCTCACTCTGAAGAACCATACTAGAATTTTTCATTAAAAATAATAAGAAAAAAAATAGCAGCTGAACAGACTTACCTCACTGTGTCTCAGTTGTAAAAGTGAGCATTAAGATGAATTAAATTAAACTGAATTTTGACTGATGTAAATGGCAACAAAATTTTATGTACTAGTAATCACCAAATCTTGTCTATCTTTGGATTCCCTAATTTGCTTGAAGGTTTACTACATATTGAATGAAGATGATTTATGTTGGGCTAAGTGAACCCTGAATGACTCTTCACAGGTTATAATCTCACCCTGTACATCCAGATGATCCTGCCCTATCTGCTAGAACCACAGAAGGGAAAAAATGCATCTGAAAACATTAGCTGCATGCAGTCCAACAATCAGCCCAATGGAACTGAAGGGCCAGAAGGAGTTTGTTAGCAGCAATATGTGAATAACTAGTTAACAGAAGAGCACAGTAAATTTCAGCTTTTGTTTAAGAAAAAAGAAGAAAAGGGGGGGAAAAAACAAAGAAAGGAAAAAGAAAAAGCATTACTTTTTGGGTAAATAAAAGCAAATTCTGACAATGTCCTGAACTTAGACTACTTCTATAAAAAAAAGTGTAGCCCTACAGCAGTTACTCTTTACTCCTCTGCTTATTGAAAGGCCCAGTTCTCTGACAGGAAAGGAAAAAAGCAGACAATCATTTCTTGCACAGATGGAAAGAAGCATTGGACACAGAATGATATTACTTTTCTTGTTTATCTCATATCTAATCTGAGACAGCTCTTTCGGCTTCCACAGTGGAAGAAGACAAATCAACCTCTGAAAAGATCTATATCTTCCCATTTACTGTATAAGGTACCTCTTCAGTTAGCTCAGATTTGACACATAAACATTTCAGAAGAAGATTTGGTTGATCTGTAGGTTGACCTGTTGGTCTTTGCTTTCCACAGTCAGCTGGGTATCTGGGCTGTCAGCATAAAAATTGGCATCAGATGCCAGCGCTTCAGGGAAAAGGGAGTGGTAATGGGAGCAGCTCACAGTGAGAAAGATATATGGGAACTGGTAGAGAGAACTAGAATTATTTTTAAAAAGACACAGCAGGAGTGAAGCAAAAAGAAACTTTTAGAAAAGCAGATTGTTTAGTGTGTTAGAAATAGATATGGCTGCAATGAAGAGGCAAAGCTATGCACAGTCTTCCCTCAGCACATCAAGCATATGCTGATAAATGGTAATATGCAAAAGGTACATTCCTTAGCTTTCTAGTAAAAGAGCTCCATATGGTAATTTTCCATTATTTTGACTACTTCCTGGGTCCCTGGGTTATATTTTAACTGCAAGAGCTGGAGGGAGCTCACTCTCTGTAAAGCCTCTGTAACCACTGACTAAAGACATCAGAAATTGCCTTCCAACATCACAGGGATATTGTCAGGTCATAAGGAAAGGAATTCCTGTTCAATAATGAAAATGAGTACTATTTCCTTGTGGATTTTCAACAACTCTTTTGAGATACTTCTTGCTTTAACTTGTAAAGTTACTTTCATGCAAGAAGCTCAGTGGATACAAAATATTTTATGTGAATGTTCCAAATAAGGAAGATGGGACAAACATGGGATAAATTATTTTTCTCAACCCATTAGTGACAGCGGAGCAAGCTTTTAGGCTTTATCCTCCTCTGTCAGAAATAATCCAGTTTTCACTTCAGAAATAGAATCCTCTCTCCTTCGAGAGGATTTCTAGAAAAGCCAGAATCAGCTATACCAATCATGATAGGATATGATATGCATACAACAGTAGATGGAGAGCTGTAGTTCAGCCATAGCATAACAGCAATCAGTACCACATAAAATTTAAATCAAATCCAGGGCAGAATTAAATTGTGCCCTATCCTTTTCCTATTCCTCTTGCAGTAACATTTCTTACAGTACAGAAGTACAAGGGCTCTTGAATTCTTCAAAGAACCTCTCAAGCTTGAGGCAGAAATCCACAAAGGTCTCCCTCCTGCCCTCCCTACTTTCTTGATGTTCTGGTAGAATATCTGGACCAGGGCTATTCTTGAGTCACTATGTGAAACGAAAATATGTCATTGACATCAGAGAAGGATCATTAACAAAATATGAGTGCTAGAAAAACTGAAACTGTTTCTAAACAAAACATTTTAAAAAGAAAAGATAATGGACACAATCCACGGCAGTGCTAATGACTGTAGTAATAGTGCTGACAGCAATGATTTAGGCAGATGGATAATTATTATTTCTGGAAGGTGAAAATTACTTTGATAGGTGGAGATTTGGTAATACCAGGTATCTTGGATATAATTCTTCTGAGTGATGACTTTGTCCAGTCAATCTGTGACAAATGGATCATTATCAGTGATACTGACACCTCCAAAAACACATCAGAAAAAAACTGTTGAGTCAAGGCACTGAGCATATGCTAAATAAGCTGCATGGCTATTTAGGAATGCTTATTTTTTTTTGCCCTCTGTTTCCTGCTATGTAATTTATACCTGTTATAACATCAAGACTGCCTTAATCTACAGACTGATATAATGAGATTTTGAAAGGAAGAGGACAGCAGATTAATAAAATGTAGTAAAACAAGAAATCAAGAAGCTTATGTGACACCAGTCCACAGCATGAAGTTTGCCACTTAACGTTATTAGCACTGGGACTTACTCAACACCTCTGCAGAATATGTTCCTTTACAACAATTATAGAGTGGCTAACAAAAAGTCTAACTCACCCCTAATTCCTCTAGAGTGGCTATAGATTGCATTTTAAACTATTTTGAGGCCTAAAATGCAGATGGAATGTGCATGAAAATGAACCCAGTTTTTTAATCATCAAAGCATTACCTTTGAGGAAAGACCAGGACTTCTGGGGCTTTCTCTACTGACTGTTCACATATTTTATACCTCTTAAGTTAAAACAGATTGCCAAGATCAGAATTTTGAAATAGTCCTGTATTGTGCCTAAGTCCTATCTATAATGCTAAGTTGCATTGTTGCTTTTAATCTGCCTCTTTTCATATACAATCACTACAGTTGGGTAAGTGTCTAGGTTGGATGGGGCCCTGGGCAACTTGATACAGTGGGTGGTATCTCTGCCCATGGTAGGAGGATTGGAACTAGGTGATTTTAAGGTCCTTTCCAACTAAAACCTTTCCATGATTCTCTGATAATAATTCTTAACTTGTTGGAATAATACACAAAGCATCTGATTTTGTCCCTCTGATCTGGTATTTGATATCTCCTTGGCAGCTGCTTCTGCTCAGGGGAAAAAAAAAAAGAAGTTTGGCTTTTCTCATTTAGTCAGGCTTTTAAGACCTTCTAAGATATGGATCCTTCAACTCAAGTGCTCTTCTTGACCTGGGTTTGAGAACCATGTCAAACTCTCCCCATTTTTTCTGCCATAAATGAAAATATGACTACCTTTACTTTGCATTTCTTCATAACAGCAAAACAGGCGTTTTTGTGATTTAGTGATGGGTTTGGGGTTGAACACTTGTACCAACAATATATTACAGTATTTTAAAATATCATTTATTGAGGGGTGGCTTTTCAGGAGTCTCAGACATAATATGTTGATTTAAATATTGCTAAATTAGGGTCAAAACTGCTTTGAGAGTTTTTTTCAGTATCATATTTGCTCACTTCATAAATATAACATAATACAAAAAGTCTTTAGAAGGAAAAAATGTGAATGACATAAAAAGAAGTAATTCAATATCATGTTAACTCATTCTATATGATACCAGTTAATACCGCATCATGACAAAGACATGGTGTAAAGTATTCCCATATGATTTTATAACCATTAATACAAGAATTCCATATTTTATAATATCAACAAACCAGATGAACCTCATCCACTCGAAGTATGGAACAGTGAAAAGAACAAATGTCCTGTGAGGAGTGGAAATAAGAACAATGTGTCTGAGTTTAAACAGTGGAAACAAGTCGTGGACACTGTGCATGAAGCAATTATTTCTGCAGTGGGGTTCTGCTGTTCCTGCATTTAGTTTATAAGCATGTCAGGGTACACAATCCACACAATCCACACAATCTGAACCATACATTTCAGAAAAAAAAAATCTGATTTATTTGACATGTAGAGAAAGACAGATTTGAACACAAAGAATCCTTTTTTTAAAAAAACCTTTTGAAAATGGAAGTTTTATTAGGAGACTAAAAGAGAGAAATATATATCATTTAAAATATACAGTGTTTCTAGTCCGAAAGTATTCTGTCTGCAAGCCTCAGATGGCTTTCTCAAAACAGTGTGATATCTGAAATATAATCAAGGGAATAACAAACCTTTTGAGGACAAATAATTGTGCCAATACCCCAAATATTGTGCGTATGTCAGTAATATTTTTCCCCCACTTGAATATCTATGTAAAATTGGCATTCGAACAGAAAGACAAAAAACATGTTGGGATGGAAATGAAAATAAATAAGCCCATACTACATGGGAACAAAAGTAGAGGAATCACCAAATGCACACATCCCTGTACCCAAGGTAGAAATCAAGACCCTGATAAAAGCACCAGCAATATTACAGGCAGATACAGGCAGAGTTGTAGGAGCTTACATTTTGTTCCAGAGCCTGATCTTTTTTAAAACCTCAGTCAAGGTTGTACTAAAGTTCAAAGAAAAACCAGATAAGGAATGTATACTTGGATGCTGAATGTGAACCAAAAAAAAAAAAAAAAGGGAAAAAAAAGAAAAAAAAAAAGAAAAAAAAGAGAAAAAAAAAAGGAAAAAAAGAAATAAAAGAGAAAAGAAAAAAGAAAAAAGAAAAAAGAAAAAAGAAAAAAGAAAAAAGAAAAAAAAAAAGAAAAAAGAAAAAAGAAAAAAGAAAAAAGAAAAAAGAAAAAGAAAAAGAAAAAAAGAAAAAATGTCTGTAGTTAACTTAAAATTGAAGCTAATGATATTTGTTTGATAACATCTAAAATGTTGGATTCTCTCTGCATTATTCTGCCATTTTCTTTAACATATCATATTCTGTATCTTGCCCTGAGTTTTGGATCAAATATTTCAAGTTTTATCAATACAAATGGACTCAGGTACCTAAGGCAGGACATTGGTTAACTGCTAGTAGTTTCCTACTCTCATTCCTTCTGTACTACATCTTGTGAGTTGTATAAAGAGGTATGCTGCAAAGCACCACACTTCGATTTTAGAGTTTCACAGTTCTCCCCAGGCCTGGTTCTACCCTTTTGTGTCAGCCTGTGACTCCTGTCACAGGCTGATCAAGATCCAGATAGTAGGTGATCCTCTTCCAAAATGTCCTGTAAGCTAAATGAGAAATTGCCAGACCAAATCCAACACAAATCTATTGGAAATAGCCTTGCAAAATGCATCTACTTTCTGAGGTTAATTTATTTAGAAAGTAAAACCTGAGAATGCTTTTGCCTCATACTTAGAACCCCTACTGACAAAATCTACTATTTAATACTCTATCTATCATATGCTAGTTTTACATCACAGAGCATTTGAATGAAAGAGGGGAACAATTTACAGAGCAGTCACCAGAGGATGTTGTGCTGCAGCCTGATATAACATTTTTTAGTGTTCTTCACTCACTAAAATTGCAGGCTGTTGGTCCTGAACAGAACATATTCAATAAGAAATGTTGAGAGTGTGTCCTCCTTGATCTCTGTCTAGGTATGTATATTAACCTACACTGGTGATGAGGACACTTAAGGCTGGGAGGACAGTTACAGATTTCTGGATGGCCACTCTACACATACATAACAATCAGACTCTTGGATTGTGTGAGGATTAAGTGGATCTCAAAGCTCTGAGCTGCAAGTCATTGAAGGTTACTAAATATTTAAGAATCACTTCTGGAACTGTAAGTCCCTGAGTCAGAAATGCTTGTATGTTTAGACAAAATACATAGAAAATATCCCTGATTTATTCTTGCACTTTGCCCTAAGTTCACTTTTGGTCAGCTACAGATGCAAAATATAATATCAGTTGAATGATTTGTTTGGTCTTTCTTGTAGTATGATACACCACAGGCAAAATTTACGACACAGTTCTCCCACAAATTAATTCATAGGTGGGAGACAACCGATTTTGGTCATACTGGGGCCCTCCCAGTGGAGCTATACTGTAAAGCTGTCAGAAAAGCTGTGTTGTGTTTGCCTCATTAGCTCTTGTAGCCGTTTGGTCAGTAATTAGAGATGTAGCCAGGCTTGGCAGGGGGCTGCCCTTGGTCAGCTTGCAAAGCACAGGCACTCTGCACTGGCTGAAATATACAGCTGGTGGCAGCACTACCACCACGCGTGCCTTAGCAGGAGAGCTCCAGTTTCTTCTTGGAAAACATAACTAGAGTTGTGTACCATGGAAGGAAGGATGGCAGGGCTGAAATGCCTGAGCCCTTCAGGGCATAAGTTTCAGAAGTGTTTGCCCCATGCAAATGCCAGGTGTGGTTGAAACTGAACATAACTCCACCAAGACTGCTAAGACACCCTTATGAATGATGGAGGTGTTGGCACCAAGCAGTGTTTTGCTCTGAATTCCACCTGAGTGCCTAATAGCACAGGTGGGTATTTTGACACCGTAAATCTGGGTGCTAGTGTTCTTTGTGATAATACATCTCTGCAAAACTGGGACCTGAAATTCAAGGTATCATTAACACTTCCTACCCTGAGTTCATCAGTCAAAATTAAAAGGTTTAAAAGGCAGCAGTCCAGAATAAATAGGCAGTCTCACAGTGAAGGCTTGCATGAACAGGACCTTTCTAGAGCACACAGAATTAGTGGTGATACAGTGTTGAATTCACTTTGGTTTGACGCCTTAATGAGGACCTCTGCTATACAGAATCTGGATTTCTCTACACTCTGTTCTCTTCCCAGGGACTATATTAATTGCATTTGGTGACTTGTATGGCAGTGACATGCTCTTAGAAAATCATTGATACTATAAAGAAGGAAAATAATCCCATTCTGAAACTCATCTCTTATATAGGCACACAGAAGAACAGGACATTCACACATGTATTTCAGGGATATTTAGAGAGAAACCTGAGTTTTAATCCAGCTCAAATTAAAAGAGGATTCATGTTTGCAGAAAAATTACCCTCCAAATCACTGTCTGGAGTTTACGAGTGCATTGACCTGAACTGACAGGTTCCAGAGCCTTTTTTTAATATATATAATTATTTATTGGCTGTAACATTCTTCCAGAAAAAGAAGGAACTCAGGCCACCCATTTTCAAAAAATTCAATGATATTTCTCTCTCTGACTGTCAAGTTATATTCCCCAAGAGAAGTTAAATTTCCCTATTCTTTTTTCTGAAATTTTGTTACTACAATGTCAAAGTAAGAAAAATTCATGGGATTAACAAAAGAAGCTCTACCTGAAAGTCAGTAGATTGCTAGGTTTGCTTCCTCACTCAGCTGTAAGGGAACAAAGATGAACAAAATCTCTTGGTCAGAGTCCTAGACCAGTCTAGAAATTTTCTATTAATCAAACTGAATTTTTAAAAAAGAAAAAAACAAAACCCCCAAACCAAACCAGTTAACCAACCAAACAAAACCTAAACCAAGAAATCTCCAAAACAGGGGCTGGCACTGCTATACGAGGGGAAGCTTTAATGCAACCATGAAGACTGTTTAGTATTCAGATGGGTGCACTATTTCACTGCTTGACAGAAGCTCATTTATTAGGTTTATTTTAATTATCATTTCAGATTAAAGCATGTACATTCTCCCCAAATCCTTGATTTTAGAAGACCAGTCCTTTATTCCTTCAATATTAGTTTGCTATATCCTATATTGCAATAAACTAAACTTCTTTGGAGCTTCCTTTGTGGCACACTGGTAAGGCCCATATCCATATTGCAAAATTTTCCTCGCTCTTCCTCTTTTTTTTTCAACCTTACCACAGATGATCTGAAAATGTTCAGGAATTATGGGGGAGTGTGGTGGGGAAGTGTGGCCGCTGAAGGGGCTCAGAAACTGCTGGAAACCCCCCTAACCACATAACAATGAAGGGACTTGACTGTTGATGCTCAGGCAACATTCCTCAAAATTGTTCAAACAATTAATGTGGTTTCTATAACCAGAAATATGTTGCAATTGAAAAAAACATCTTTCAAATACTAGCAGCAACAATCCAAGATATATCACCTTGCACATTAAGAAGCTTTAAATGTGAAGGAGTATAACCTAAAAACATTTTAGTATAACTTGAGAGCCTCCTTGCATAGCACAGGTCCTTCTTAAGATGTCACCTTTCTTTGAATTAAGTATGATGGTGGGGTTCCCCACTTTGCACCCAAAAATACATGTGATTTTTTTCTGTCTACTTACTTTGAGACATTTTGGCAAGTTCCTTATCCAAATACTAGTAAATTTTTGCAGCTGTTTAGAGGTTCACTCAGTTCTGACTTAACTTTCAGTTTCCACACAGTGGAGGATTGATTCCCTCAGAAGCATTACATTTCTATTTCTCAAAATCCTTCATTCCCCATACTTCCTAGCCCCAAACCCTGATAGCCATACCTAATTTTCCTACCTGCGTTCAAGCAAATTTCCCACTTCCCACTGACACTATAACTGAGCTTTATGCTATCACTGGTCGCATATTCTGGATTTTTTGATTAAATGTTCCAAGAGTAAAGAAAATTCTCACCAATTCAGGTCAAACTAGTTGTTGACTACACATCTCAAGTTACTGACCTGACCTGATGCTAGCCTTCAGAAAAAAACCCAAAACAATACTTTTCTTCTCACTCTCAGAAACCTCAATAAGGTGTAAATTGCTTATTTAAAGGGAGAATTAAATTTATGTGTTAACTTCATCCAAAATGTATTAATTGTTCACAGTCCTTTACTATATTAAGAAGAAAGTAACAGTAAAACAGTTCACACTAGAAAGAAATAATAATTTAGTGCATCTTCTACACAAATAAATATTAGGAACTGCTTGTTAAAATGACCCTTGGCCCTTTAGCTATGATGCTTACTAAAGAAAAAAATATTGCAATCCAATTCAGGATATGGTGCCAAGGTTTTTGCAAAACTTTAACTTTTGTTGTTTCTTTTATAGCATGTTTTTTAATTGCTTGGAACAAACATATAGTCCAAATAGGCTTCAGAGCTATACATATTTAATAAGTAATAGAAGAGTACATTACTGTATATAGCTTGACTATTAAAAAGGAGACTTCTCTTTATAAAATGAGGAAAGGATTTTACCAACTAAGTCTGAAGGAACAAAACTATACATATTGTAATATCCATATTTTTCCCATAGACAATATTAGATCCGTCAGCCAAACCAATTTATTTTTTAAAGGGAAAGACACAAATATCTTCCTCAATTTGTTGTGTGAGGCATTTAAGATATTTTTTTATTATTAGTAATGTGTAAACTTTGGATAATATATAGAAACTGGATACGCTGGAACATTGTGATCACGGGCAAAACAGTACTTATGACTAATCAGTGTCTTTCCAGCATTTCACTATTCCACTGGATTTCTTTCCAAGACAACCATTACAAAAGTATTCTGTTGTTTCAACTTGAGGTAAAATATACTGGTTTGTTTTCATAAAACAAGTTAACACACTCCTAAAAAGAAAATAAAGCACTTGACATAACAAGCTTCAATCTTTCCTCTTTGGAAATAAAATCTTCCATTTTGTAGGGATTAGAATAAGAAGTAGACAGTTGGCTGATGGTACGAACATACAATTTTCCATCATTCATATCAGAGTTCTCATTTAGTGTGAGCTTTAATGTCATTTAAATAATAAAGTGCTACTGAAACTAAGGTCAGAGGGTCCATGAGGTGAATTGCTTTAACCTTCTCCATATTGCAAAACATTAAACAAAACCATGGTGTTCTCTATTGATTCCTGAAAATCAAAACCTTACAGTCCTGAGAAAACAAAGCTTTTATCTTACTCTGCATTTAATTCCACTGACTACTTTTGTGGTATTTTCTGATACGTTCCATGGTCAGAAAAACACCAAAAATGTCCTACCAGTGTGTAATAATACAGAAAATTCTCTTTTCAATTATTGATTTAGTATTTAGTATTTTATTTAGTAAATTTCCCTTTAAACAACTTGTGTGTGCTTTTGAAGTAGACATGACCCAATAGTTCAGAAAACACAAAGGCAAGCTGTCACTGCTTGGCCCCCATGAGAACACTCTTTCTATAATATACAGATACCTTGCTAGGGCCAAAAAAGTTCCATATTTCTAGTTTCCCAAGCTATTGGGTTATTGGCTATTCTGGACACAGACATGCCTCTAAATCACTGTGCTGGAACACACTCAAGTTTCATGGCTCTACTAAGAAGGACCGCAAAAGAAGGAGCATATCCATCCAGATAAGGATAGTTAGGAAATGTGGTTTGAATCTACAAACCCCAGGGAGGACTTCCCACTTCATATACAACTGCTTTGATCAGCAGTAAATCTTTTGTTTTAAAGGTGACTCATTACACATCCAATTTCTCAATCAAGTTTGCAAATGTCTACCTTCAGGATAGGGTTTTAGTCTGACAATCAGACTGAACAGAAGTATAAAAGATAACCTGGAAGTGGCCCTGTATGCTCAACAAAGGGATTTAACCTTTTGTATATAAGGCTTAACTCTTCTTGGAGCTTACCTTTGAAGGCAAATCAAATACAGGGATGAATTGCAAAGTGTAACTGAAACTTGAATGAAACTTCAAATTAAAAAATCTGCACTCCACTGTCCAACAAATAGTCCTTACATGGACATCCCTGAACATCTTACAGATAATAACTGTAATTTGTTGATTGTTTTTTCTTACAGAGCTTATGAAGAGATTAAATAATATTATACTGGAGCACTGTTCTTGTATTGCCAGATCAAAGGTATGCCAGAGTTCTTAGGTCAGGTTGTAAATCATGTACCAGCTCATAGTTGGCCAATGTGAAATCAGTGCCTTTATACATTTTTCATCCTCTGACCTACTTTCACTACTTCTCTTTCTCCATCCTTACATCCAGCTGGGGGAACATAGTATCTACATGAGACATCTACATGAGCATGTGTGACAGCAGTTTTAAACTAGATAGCTGAGGAAACTCTGAGGACTATCTTCACAAGCTAAAGATTGTCCTTTGACAGACAGTCAAAAGGAAAATCAGGTTTGAGAAAAATGTATTTGACATACTCCCTACAAGCATTCATGTTTTAAGTTCATTTGTGCTACTTCTAGCAAAAAAATCAAGTTCTTGCACGTTGTTGTTAAATACTGCTGCATATCTCAGTGAGATATGCAGTGAGACTTGCCTGAGTAAAATTCATAGAATCATAGAATCATAGGCTATCCTCAGTTGCAAGGGACCCACAAAGACCATCTAAGTCCAACTCCTGTGTCGGAACCCAGAATGTCCCTCAGACATTCTTGGATGTTCCAGGCCCAGGTCAGAAGCATTTGAGACCCTGGCATGCAGCTGGAAACCCCTGTGGCTTTGAATCTGATCCATGGAACAATTTACCAACCTTGCAGGAAGAACAAGAAAACACAAAAGTTTAGATATTATAGTAGAAGTAGTCACAAAGTGAAAGGAAGAATCTTTGAGTGCTGTACATGGGGGTTTAGGCCTTGTACAGTGGGGTCTAAGTTTTGTACATGGGGTTCAGAAGTTCTAAGATGGACGGATTTGGGCGTGCCCTGTCCTCCTTCTTTCTCCTTCCTAACCTCCATGTTCATGGTGATGTTGGCACTCACAGATTGGTTTAGAGTAGAAAGTCACCATTTAATATAGGTAATGGGCATTGGGGAAAAACCATAAACATTTAACACGTAATGTATGATATAAAAGATGGCACCAGCCCCCGGGGCAGTCAGAGTGTGTCAGAGACAGTGTCAGTGTGTGTGCCTTTGTCTGACCTGCTGAATGGACCACAGCAGTTCAGGAAGAAAATCTTTTAGATAACATACAAACTACCTTGAGACCAGACGATTGAA
The DNA here is from genome assembly GCF_026979565.1 of Vidua chalybeata. Classification (NCBI taxonomy): domain Eukaryota; kingdom Metazoa; phylum Chordata; class Aves; order Passeriformes; family Viduidae; genus Vidua; species Vidua chalybeata. The sequence continues at coordinate 36,038,556 of NC_071531.1, read as the reverse complement.
GACTACTGAGTCTTTCTTTGAAGGTCCAGGTTGGAGGAGAGACTTTTCCATCTTTCTGGGTCATCCCAATCTGGGGGTGAGCCCTGGCACTCCTGGCCCTGCAGAACATTGTCCCTAAGAGTCCCACCATGTGCCTGAGAACATTGTCCAAACACTTCTTAAGCCCTGTCAGGCTTGGTGCTGTGATCACTTCCTCGGGGAGCCTGTTCCAGTGCCCAACCACCCTCTGGGTGGAAGATTTTTTTTTTTCTAATATGCAACATAAGCCTCCCCTGACACAGCATCATGTCATTCCTTCAGCTCCTATCCCTGATCACCAGAGAGAAGACATCAGTGCTTGCCCCTGCACGTCCCCTTGTGAGGAAATTGTATAGACTGCTATGAGATCTCCACTCAATCTCCTGCTACTTGCTTAAGTAAAATTACTCACTTATTTTTGCAGCTCCAGGCACTAAGTTCAAGAGCTTTGCAAGCTGTTCCTGCACAATTTGTGAGTAGGAACAATGGTAATATGTGTGTTGAATAAATTGTTTGCTGCAACTTATTTATCCAGTCCTTATTTTAAGCCTAGCTACAGTATATTGTCAACACTCTGGTAATAAATAGCTACCCCAAATAAAAGGCTTTTGTTGGAGTTTCACCTGCTCTTGTTGCATAAGCACACCTGGTAAGCTTCTAGACAAATAACTTAAATATTAAAAAAGAGGATATGAAATTCAGGTCAGCTGAATGAAAAAGCTGTAGAAGCCACTTCTTAAGAAAAACACATCTTAAAATATGAAATAATCTATTACACAAAGCCAAATGAACATTCAGATACACCTAACAGGCGTCTCTCTTTCTATAATTGGAACTAATACACACAGCTTTGACATGAAAGTTAGCATGCTTTCTGTCCCTCATTTTTGGGGCTAGAATTGCAGGTCTGATTTTTTTTTTCCTGAATTAATTCTCATAATCAAAACATCTGCAATTAAATGTTTTCATCTTGCTGATGCAGGAAGTTACACTCTGGGCTGTGTTCCTGAATTTCACTCTGTTCATTTTCTTATTTTAAAACAAAACATTTTGACTTCCCGTGCCACCTGTGGAGTTTTTAGTGCATATTTAACTGTTTTAAAATCTCTTTCCCACATACAGCTAGAACAATTTCTATCCATTCTCCTGCAGGTTAGCTGCTCAGTGAGAACTGGTTCCACTGCTTTACCTTTTCTGCAGGTAAGGGGAATACCCAAAAATGGGAAAATTTGATTAAAAAATCTTACCATTCTCCCCACTAAAATAAACACTAGCTAAAGCTCCCAAATACAAAGGTGAATTTTCTATGTTTATTTTCTCTTTATGTATGATCTGCTTATAAAAATAGATTTTAGCACTCTTTATAATATCTAAGAATTTAAAATAATAATTATATTTAAAACTACACCTAAATGTGTTTCGTGCCTTTTTTATTTCCTTTTTTATTATTTTTTAAAGAATTGATTTTCATTTCTACTGAGTACCTATGGCTGGTTCTAAAGACAATATTACCATTTGAGATATGAATACATATTAAATATACATATATAACTTCTATAATTTCCTTCATTAGATCAAGATTAAAATAAAAGGTCTTTACTTCCATGTTTCTAGTCTCTGACTTCTCTGACTTTCAAACTGCCAACCCAGTAATGGTGCATCTTAAGAAGCAATATACATATGTTTTTCATACACTTTGCAATCTCCACACTTACTTAAAATAAATAGCTTATGAAATAAATGCAGATAACCTTTTTCTTTCCTCGGTATTTACTATTATTTTGCCAGCGTCAAAGCAGGAATTGCAGGCAATTTAGTAAATATAGTAAAGAACAAATGTCTAAACTCACTGTGTTTTGTATATGTTTTGATTTCTTTTACTGAACTGCTGTTTTGTAACTGCTCACTGTGTGCTCTCCAAATGAATAACAGTCCAGCATCTCTTACAGCAACTGAGTACTCTGTCCCTTTGTTTTTTTAAGTAGAAACATCCTCCAAATATCAAAGCCACATTCACTGAAGGCACTAACTTTTTTCTACAGCTGTGTACATAACATTTGGAAAAATACTGAGTGTAATAAACTCCTTGCTGGGACATCCTGTGGGTGAGACTGAAGCTTCATTGCTGCACTGAGAACCTCCATAGTTCACCTGGGATTTCTTCTCCCTTGATTGTGCAGATCATTTATTTGGATGTCATGGCAGTTTCTCCTCTGACCCAAATATCTAGATTCCCTTGCCATAAAATCCACAAAGGAGTGGTAATCACCAAAGTCTAGCCCCAGTAGAAAACTGGGATGCAGCCAGAAGGTACATCTGGACTCAGCCCTCCTGTGTTCTGTCATCAAGACGTGACTAAGTCATTTAGTGTGGTCTGTGCCGGATAGACTACCATATGCTTCAGTTCCCTTGAACACATCTCTTTTTTTAATGCCTGGAACATATATCCAGAGGGAATTCAAAGATTTTTGACATTTGTTCAGAATTTCTGGATGTCTGGCAACCTAATCAGAGCAGTAGTGGAGAAAATCTGGACATATCCACTCCACATGCGTGTATCAACTTTACAGTGCATTTGCAATGAGGCCAACTGATCCACTGTGCATGTGCTGCACAGATGGCCTGTGTGTACGCTGTAAATATGATGTAAAAATTACTGAGAAACACATGTACAGTGAGTCTGTAGCTTCCTGGGAGCCTTAGGCTCACTGCACTTAACCTTAATATGTAAATGCATGGCAAACCTGTTTGGGAAATCCTCCTCAGCATGAAAGAGGGATATCCTGGAGTGGATGAAACATGGAAGTGAATAGCAGGGTTACACCTTTTCATCAGATCCTGGACGTGATTCTGGACTTTGTGCAGGCAAAGAATATCTAGCACACTGACAAACATAAAATACACCTCCCTGCTTACCACATGGCACCACAATGACTCTCAGCTTTTGGAGGTGCTCCAAAGGAGCTTCTGGGCTGCGTGTCTTGCTATGCTAAAATAGGTGAAGCAGGCAACGTGCAAGCATGACCAAGCTCAGACTACCCCATGGGCAATTTAACCAGGAGGGTTCTGCAAGTCACATGAAAAGCAGCCTCCCTGTCAGCAAGCTTGCACTATCCACCCTGAGAGAGAAGATAAATGCTCACAAATGTTAAAAATACTTAGCAACCAGGAATGAGGAAACCGCCATCTGGGAGAGATCAGAGGCAAAATCATCGCTCTGCTTTCACACGCAGCAAACAAGCACCCACAGAGAACAACAGCTTGGGGAAAACAGGTAGCAGCAGAAAGAGGCACCCTCGGAGAATGCTCTGCAGCTCTGGGCTGCCATAATCAGACGTATGTGTAAAAGGAAATTGAGCAGGAAGGAAGAAGGAGCTAAACCAAAAACTTGAGAATGCCTCGTTCTGGAAATAAACTGAAAACAGCTTCAAAGAGATCAGAAATATCTACGAAGCAGTAGCACTATGTAATTGTTAAATGGCCGGTTGGGAGTAATGTTATAACCTCATAGAAGGACAAGTTGTGTTAATCACAGGCTATTACCTAGCTGGAAATCAGGTCTAAAATAAGCCTGAAAATCAAGCAAGTCCAACTCATTAAACATTATTTAGCACATCAAGTGCATGAGGAAAAAAATATATGTCTTTTCCCATCACTGAGTTAGGTTTACTAGCATTCAACTCTTCCCTGAAAGTCCTGGGAAAACAGTTTTGATTTCTCTGTTTTCATTGCAGGCAGTAATCAGATACCTGTATGGGAAATTCAACTTTCTTGTGTCTTTTTTCTTCTCCTTTGGCTCTTAAATTTCTAACCAGTATTAACCTACAGAAAAGGGTGAGTAAGCAAATCCTAAAACCTTAAGAACAAGAAGGAAGAGGGAGATTTAAAAATTAATTAAAACAACTAAAAAACCCAAACAAACAAGCAAATCTCAAAGCAAACAAAAAAACCCAACCCAAACTTATTTTTTGAAGTCCTTTTATTCACAGGTTTTTTTTTTAAGTAATTTAAATTGCATGAATAGCAATACTGCAAACCATATCATCTCACATTATCTAGGGAAGATAAAGCAAAGAAGGTGGTTTATGTTTAATGAAGGTATACAAGAATAAAAGGTTTAACTAAAGTCTGCAACGAAATAAATGTGCAGGTCAAGAAAATATGGCAATTTCTCAAACTTGAGTGTTTTCAGCTGTAGTGTCCTTTGAGATTTTGTCATGTTGTATAAAGGATATAAAAATCTAGATGCTGACAAATAATCTTCTTTTGCATGATTTTCCCTCTTTAAGCTTAGAACACCTTGCCCAGCAGAGGAGGCAATACAATGAATATATTTCTAACTCCAAGGAAGGGTACTAAGCTGAGAAAACTGTTGATGCAATGGCAGTCTGTTGGATCCTTTGAGAATTAAAATAACTTTCATCTAATCAAATTGAAGCTAAACTTATCAAGGGGTTGAACAGTAAAAGATGTCATACTTGATTACAGAAACCAAATATGTTGTTCTAAATACATTTTGTATGTGTGTATGCACAGATGTGAATGTAAATTCAGAAATACCTACGTCCAAGATTATTTGCTGACTAAATGCATTTCTTGAAAAACAAATTGAGTAGGATTGGATTATTTTGTCTCTATTTAAATTTAATGTTGCTTTACTATTTCTCTTCTGGATAAAGCCTGGTGCACAGATTGTGACAATTGGATTATTTTATTTTGTCCTAATTCTCTTATCTGGTTTGTTTTGGCTTTTGTTTGGTTGGGTTTTTTTCTTTGTTGTTTTTTTTTTTTTTTTTTTGTTTTTTTGGGTTTGTTTGGTTGGTTGGTTGGTTGTTTTTTGGGGGGGGGTTTGTTTTGTTATTTTTTTGGGTTTTTTTTTTTTTGTTTGGTTTGGTTTGGTTTTGGGTTTTTTTTTTTTGTTTTTTTTGTTTTAGTTTTTTTTGTTTTGTTTTTGGGGGGTTTTTGTTTGGGATTGCTGCTTAGTTCGGGTTTTTTTAACACAACAGAGAATTTGGGTCTAATTTTCTTGTATTGTTGCCAAGCTGTATCTGGCAAAAAGATGTGCACCAGGATTGTGATCCTATATTAACAAAATAGAATTGGAACTCATGGAGCAGGTAAGTGCCAAGGCAAACTAATAATTATCAGTTTAATTAATCTCTCTTCACATTTTCACAGAGATATAACCATGAAGCAATATTACTTTATTTTTATGAGCTGTGGATTATATTACAGAATCTCTTGTTTTAAGATCCAGATGAATAAAAGCTTCTCTGCTAGCCACTAAGATCTAGGTTTTATTCTCTCATTTCCCACCACCATCCTCTGCCAGAATACCCTCAGATCCACAGAAAATGTCTCAAAACATAGTGAGTGATGGCTAAACACCAAAAGGTTTGCCAGTTGCATTTAATTATGACTCTAATAGTTCAGTTGCATTTCCAAACATGATTAGGATGTAGCCAGAGATCTTTTATATTGGTAAGCTTACAGTAACAGGCCCTTTGCAAGATTTCCAACAGTTACTTAAGAAACAGGCCTAAATCCAAGCCAGTGAAATCTGATGCTTGAGTTTCATAGATTGGATTCTTATGGTATTGTTCTGTCCATGGTTTAAAAATAAATTAAATTATCATAGCTTTAGAATTTTATATCTCTGCTCCTGATACTGGCCAATATAAGTGAGATTAAAAGTACATAATTTTTTTTATTGCACACAGGCAAAAGAGAGTTTAGGCTAGATTTAAAAAAAAATCAAATAAAATACATTTCTGTCTTTAATGGGGAGATTGCAAATAAATAAAAGTTTTCAGGAAGTAAGTACCATAACCTTGTACATATTGCCATTTATTTATAATTTCTATGCAGTTCTGTGCAAATTTATTAACTGCTCTGTAGCCTGTATTCTCCTAAACGTAAATAAGAGTATTGTTTTTTTTTTTTTTTGTCTTCAAAGGACATGGACAGACACATCATATTGTAAAATGATCCTATGATATGAGATGACAGTCATTAAAATTAAAAATTAAAACATTAAAATTCTTATTAAACACATATGTTCTATTGACATAGGCAGAGTGCATCTAAAAATCAGTATATGTTTAGAGTACCACAAGCTACAGTGTAATAAAATGTTGAATTACTGATGATTAAATCTACTTTTTTTTTTTTTTTTGATGAGTGAGGGAACAGAATCTTCCTTTTAAGTTTTCATAAAAAGAAGGAAATTCACTGAGAAAAAAGTAGACCCACTTCCAAAGAGTTCAATTTCAACTTGAGCTAATACAAACAAGGAAATTTGCAATTGAAGCTGACTTCCAATATCTGTGCCCAACAGGATGCCTCCTGAACCACTTCCTTATTGTGCCCCTATTGTGTCTTGGAGGCCAGCTGGCCTGTGAATTTCCTTATTATTAGTTTATGTCCCACTGTTAATTCCCTTATTCTATTATGATGATTTTAGCTATTGCATTTAATTTCCTCTTTTCGTGGTGCAGGAATGACCCCAGAAGGATAAACTACCCCCAACTATGCAGACACACTGAGACTCAGTTATCCTCTGATGAGTTAATGTGGCACTGGCCTATTGACAGTTAACATGGAAAAGAGAGATTCATTACAGCTCTGCTTCTATTTACTGACCCTTTCAAACCTTTTGAAGAAAAGATCTGAAATATCTGAAATTTCTCACCCTCAGCAAGACATTTGCAGAAAAAAAAAATCACTTGTCTTTTATGACAGTATTTATTATTAGATATCAAAATGTTTATTTAAGTACTTTTTATAAAAATATTCCACTGTTTTAATTCAAAGCCTAATCCCACTACCTTTACTTTTAAACTCTTTACACAATTAACTCTTTTGTTTATATTCACTTTAACAATGTCATGTTTTGGTTGAATTGGACAACTGCATGGCCAGACCCTCACTGGCCTCCTTGACTCGTTTCTGTGCACCTTGCAGTGAACCACAGATTAAAGTGCTCATTTAGTCCTCTGTCATTACCATATCCAAGCCTGACAAGGGATTACCCCAGATGCTGGGTCAGCCTGTCATTAACAAAAGTGAATGGAAGAAGCAGTCAGTGGTGAAGTAAAGTCCATGTCTTGCAGGAAAGAGACACACAAGCCTGGACCAGGACACACCTCTCTGTGAAGGGGAGCGTTGTTTCTGTTCAGACAGGCCTGACTCTTGTCTTACTCTGATGGTTCCTTGCTATTGAAATTGAGAGTCAGTTGAAAAGCCTGAACAGTAACACACATCCAAGAGTGCTTTCAAATTATTTTTATGCCTTCCTAGGCAGACAGTTCTTCTTTCAACACTTTGATTGCTCAGTGAGAACTACTTTCATGGGTATCTGAAGCAGAGAAACCTACATATCATAAAGAGTGTTCAGGTAAAAAACTTGAGATCATGCAGGATGCAGCTTAGACTTGACAGGCTTGGAATGGGTGGTGACATAACAGACAAAATATTTAAAAGTGCTTGAAACTGACACGTAAAGAATTATCATTACCCACGCTTTGGCATTGTCATCCATAATTATCATGGATTCATAGTAGCAATGATGTGAGTTTAGCTTCCGGTGTAAGAGAATTTGCCCAGCTTCTGCTACCACCTGCACTACCATAAGCATTTGAGGCTAGTGCTAGTAATCCTACTTCACAGACTAAGTGGATTGTTTTTGTTATGCCTTTCTGTTTTATTACAGTAACTTATTTAAATATACAGTGCAAATGAGAGAATGAGTTCATAGCCTTGTAGTTATTTTTTCTTCCAGACAGGATCTGGGCATTGCTCCAATTAATATTTGATTTATTTTCTGCAAAGCATACGCTTTTAGCAGAAGAGTGTGAAAGAGACCTTCTCTATATAGACATTAGCTTAAAGGGGTTAAAGTCTCTGTCAAGTGAGATACTTAGATAGAAATCCTCATTCAGGCAAAGGAATAAAAATTTCAACATGAATATCTTTCATTCCTGAGTCTCAGGATTGCTGAAGGGCTAGAGAGTCAGAGGGACCCCATCAATGTCTCAGTTTTCTTTCACAAAAAACAGAAGGCCACACTGAAATATGCAAAGACACATCTATATGCAGGATGTATAAAATGGCACCCAGCTGTAGTTCAAGTCTTCTGAATTTCCTATCAGCTACCCTAGCTTGCTTCATATTTCATTATGGATTTTGTGATTTGGGTTCTCAGGAGTTTGAATTGTAACATACAGTGTGTATGGAGCAAGGTATAAATCCAGTAGGTAGCAGGATTTCTAAGTATTAATCATTTTAATATCAAAATCCTTTTGTGAGTTTAGCCCAAAGGATTATTCTTATATTTAAGAGGTACCGACTCATGAAGGACGGATCCAGCTGAATATCTTAAAGGATTTAAATAACTACTGTTTATAAAAGTGGGCAAAGTGAATTCAAATTTCATCAATTTCTGCTAACTTCTCAATGTGTCAAGGCAGTATATTTTTGTGTTATGTAAATGTCAAAGCCAAGATCTTTTTCTGGAATCTGTGTTTGCTTACAGTCTTATATAGCATATATAAGAAGCAATGTTGTGATGAGATACTTCAGAGCAGGGTAAAACATCTTTTCAGTAGAATACTTATAAAGAGCATGATGTTTGTAGTGGGGGAAAGTTCCCTATGAGTTAGCTGTGATGAATTTTAATCTCAATAAAATAAAATTAGTAATATTCTCTCCAATATTTGATAGCATTTTGCTCACTTGAAACCAACGTGTGACCTAAATTCTTTTTTTGTCTCCCAAATTTAATATAGTATTTGGTAACCTCTGCTCTCTTACAGTCTTTGTCTCAGTACCCTAAGATACCTTGTAAGTATTCCTACATATTGGCTTCTTTTTGGATTGAAAGATGCCATATGTCCATTATAAAAATATTTCAATATGCATACAGTGTCTCTCACCCAGTAACACCAATAATTACTTTGGAAGGGAACTTTACTCATGGCTACAACTGTATCTTAACAGTACCCTAAGGCATCTTCTCAACCTAAGGAAAATTGATCTTCTCTATGTTTGCAATCTTATTATCTTCAATCCTATCCCTGTACAAGAAACTAGAATTATGTAGGCAGGAGCTTAATCTTGTAAGTATGCATATATATTTATATATTCATGAACAATGATGTATTGTATAGTACAGGTATATATAATACTCATACTACATTATCCACTTTTCTGAACCCACAGATGAAGATTTTAGTACAAAAGGAACAGGAGTTTCTTTCTTTACAGTCATTAGTAGGTTGAAGACTAAGTACACATATATGTAAAGGATAACTTTCAACAAGTTTCAGTATTTTTAAGGTCAGTCTGGTAAATAAAACACAATGGAGAGAGAAGTGAGATTGAACACTACCAACCATTACGTAACTTCCCCAAAAGTCTGGAACATATCTTGAGCAATTTAAGTAATTAGATTGCACACCATACATATATGATATAAATTCTAGTTAATGGTAATGGAAAGAAAAAAGGAAATGCCAAATATTTGATGATTACTTCTCATTAACTTTATTTTTCCTCTTGCAAGTAGCAAAACTGATTCTGAGGATGAAGTGTTAATATAAGATAAATGCCGCTGGCATTAAATTTATATATATATTCAATTAATCTTTTAAGAATGATTCATCACATTCTGACAATTTCTCAGAGAATTCTAAGTGCCACATTCTAGCACAAAACGGAGAGAGAAACTGCTTCTTTCTAGATAATAGCTACAAATAAAGAGACTGATGTGAAAGTAGCAAACTAAATTAGTTCAAATCTAAAACGTCATTTTTGAACAAGAAGAAGGTCACATTAAGGCAAGCATATTGTTTTGATAGTTACTACTTAGGTATGTCTTGCTCAGTGTATTTGTAGATCCATCCAAACAGCTTTTAAGTCACCTTGGAAAGGCCATTTATTTCCACCTTGACAGTTGTATCTGACAGTGAATGCTTGCTTTGTTGTACCTTAAAGTACAACATGAAATACAGGGACACAAAACATTGAACAGGCATCAACAGAGTGTTAATCTATACTACAAACCATCTGCCTGCACAAGAAGATCAGTATTCACTCCATTCAATAAAAGTGTAGTTTTCTTCTTATGCGCCTTTTCAAGCTCCTTGATCTTCCTTCTTTCTTTTCTCAAAAAAACACAAAAAAGCCAAAATACCAAACCAGCCAACAAAACAAAAATAATAGTATAAATGCAAACAAACAAAGAGAAAAGCCTTACATGAAATAAGTGATCCGTGAAAGGGATTGTCCATTCCAAAGCTGTACATGAATAAACATTTTCACAGATTTGTTTCCTGGCTTCTAGCCCTTGCTGTATAATATTCCTTTATGGTGTGATCATGGGGACTCGTGAAACAGCTTCTCTGTAATAGTTCAAAGGACCAGAATCTGTGCGGCCCACTTCTATGTTTCCTCATATTATTGGCTGTGGATTTGCCAGGATGTACTACCAGACAGAAATTGGCCTCAAATCTAAAGCACTGCATTAGCAGGTAGCCTATATAGTCCCATGGGACTCTGAGTGTTAATGTGCCAGCCACAGGGGAGAACACTTAGAGATCCTTCAGAGCATTTATTCAGAGAACTCTTATTTCTGTGGATTTAAGCATGAATTTATATATTTTCAAAATGAAGAGATAAAAAAAAAAAAAAAAAAAAAAAAAAAAAAGTGACAATAATTTCCCAAATCCTCCTCTGGAAATGTCAAGAAGCAAGGTACAAAAAAGGGCCTGAGCAGGGAAAAGGGTTATCATGGCATTTTATATTTACACATGAAAAAATCATAGCACTGCAAGTCAGAAATTTTACTTGTTAATTCAGATGAAACCTGACAGCACAATGAAAACCCAATGATGAATAAATACTCCAAGATCAATACCTAAATCCATTACAGAGAGTTCACAGAGCTGCAGCTCAGCAGAGAGCTTTCTGTGTTCCCACACCTGCACAGCTTCTTGTCTCATGGATCATGCCAGCTTCAATATTGACTGCCTGCCTCTTCCTCTTCAGGGAACACCCTCCCTTTCACTAAAATGCACCATAGGAAAACCATAAAGTCAACATCCAGCTGCTGCAAAGAGAAGGAGTCCATCCTTTTACTGTGTCTGCTCCCTTCACCACAAATTGCAGTTGAAACTTTGGGCAGCATGAAAAGAATTTGTTAATGTGGAAGTTATAGAATCTTTGTGAAACAAACTTAGAAAATGGATTAAGCTTATACAAGGAAAACCTTGGCAAAAGAGATAGTGGTGCTCAGTTATAGGTTGAATTCAAGGATCTCAGTGGTCTTTCCAAACCTAATTGATTCTGGGTGATTCTGTGATCTCTGCATGGTGCTAGAGGTACCTAATTTCTGATAGGCTTTATCTGACAGGATTTATCAAGCCATGCTCAACATCATCTTAGTGCTGTTACCAGGACATGTGTATCTGGGAGTGCTGTAAATCTGTGTCAGTGAAATTTTCTATCTGAAGGCATGTCCTGAATTTTTCTCCCATTTTTTTCGACTTAACAACTTTGATGCAGAGGCAACAGGTCAGAAAAAAATACAATCCCTGTACTTTAGGAAAATTTGGATATATATCTAGAATTTTACCCTGAAGCAGAAGATTTGTAGTGTTCTATAACAGACTTGGGTGAGGTACCCGAGGTACCTTATTGAGACACCTCTAGCAAGCCAAGGTGTCTTCTGATCCAGAGGTGCAAACATATATGTTTATGGTTCAAGTTTACTGTGAGTGGAACTTGCATGCAAAAATAATCCTATTTGCTTATTGATTCTTTAAAAACTGTAACTTTTTCTTCTGGAAATGGTCCAGTTCCATATAAGGCATAATGCAAGGGAAAAACAAACAAACAAAAGACCCCCAAACTAACAGGCTATTCTGATATTTTGTTGTCCTAAAAGAAACAGCTCAGACATTTTAGAAACAGGATACCAGGCCTCCAGCATAACAGTGCAATGGGAAAATGCCAGCCAGGCCTGAACTAACAAATCCTAAATGAAATAAGTCTGTGGGTGACCTGACAAAATCCATGAAGCACTTCTCAGTACTGAAAATCACTTCTTATCACACAGGGAGAAAAAGATCCTTTGTTTTTTTCTGAAGAGCTAAATGGTATATTGCTATAATGCTGCTTTTTTCCCCCTTTTTTTTCATCCCTCAGTTACATTCATAACTACAGAAATAATAATACAATGTAGTAAAGCTGATACTTTGAACCTTGCTATTCATATACTAATCTTGGGGAGGAATTTTTTTTTTTTTTTTTTTTTTTTTTAGATAGATGTTAGACCCTCTCATTTGTGCCCACATTACATTTTGGTGAACAGAAGCAGTGTCCTGCAAATACATAAACACACCATGGACTTTGTTCTTAGGGATGTTTAGTGGACGCAGAACTGTCACGTTCTCTTTTAGCGCTGCACTGGGTCTACTGTAGCCTTTAAATAGACCTGGAACATATTAACAGAACAAAAGGAGAACAGGATAACTCTGCATGCCATGGTATTTGTGTATGTACACCTACACCAACTCCTAACCACCAAATAAATATTCAAACAGAAAGTCCAGCATAAGAATTTAGCCGTGTGGTGAACATCTGAACTAATGGAAGACATAAACCTAAATCCTAACATCTACCATTGGGAATCTCATCAGCTTGCCAAGAGCACAGAAGCTTCTGAGGCTTTTACCCTCCAGAGACACTGTGCATATTATGGCAACAGTGGAAGTAGCCCATAAATGCAGCACATATATATATATATATGAAGAGAACTGGGTCCTGGGACCACAGTTCTAGGCCTTTTCTTATTATGCTGTGGTAGCATTGTCATCTGGCTGGTTTTCAACTGGACTGGCTGCTTTGCTATGAGCGAGCCAGTTGGAAATTCACAGGAGCAAGTTAATCTAAGCATGTTCAGCAGCTACGTGTCTTATGGTGGTTGGTTCTTTTGGCCATCAAAGGTACTAGTGCTAATTTGGCCTAGGAATAAAACATACCTGAAAGAGTTTCATAATATTCTTTGTACATTTAGATTTTGTGGGGGAATTTGTTTATTCTCTCATTACTTTCTGAATTCAGTTTCTGGGAGAAAGGTGTGACTATTGAAACCATATAGGTCTTCCAAACTCACCAGTAGCACTGTTATTCATGTTCTTGGAACACAAAGATCTAATTCCGGTTTCTTTTTGCTGACTTCAACAAGAATAGAAATAAGGCCTAGGGTCACAGTTTTCTTGTTGACTTTTTCCTCATTTTTTACATTTGAACTCAATTTGAGATAAACTTTGCCCTCTGGGGAAGCAATTACTGATAATACTAAAACCAGTATAAATTAAAACCTGGACATATTTACAATGTCACCAGTTTATGAATTATGCTCACCGTGTGAAATGTTTTTTCTACTTAGTTTTGGAAAGGCCACTGCTATGTATATGCTTATATATATAAAGAGAAATAACAATATATCAAACAGAATCACTCTTCTTTGTAGAGTGATTTTTTTATCTATACAGTACTGGGAATGAATAACGTCAGTCAGGAAATAAGTTGTCTTGGCACTCAATTTTCCTCAATCTTTGGATCTATTAGTGAAAAGTTATTATACGCATCCTGGCTTTTTTTTTCTTAGGAGAGAGCAAAATCATTTAATACCCATAGGAAAGTTCATGCTTTGGAATAAATCCGCAAAACAAAACAAAATGAAAAATCACACATTAAGGAACCACATTTTAAAATCTGGAGAAATTAACACATGAAGCAAATAAATAGACCTTCTTTATGTGGATGAAATTTCTTTTCCTAAAATGAACAAAACATATTAAGAAGAAAAAAAAAAATAAGAAAAAGGTAGAAATGCTTCATTTTACTTAGCAAAAAATATTCCTGTGCCTGAAAAACTAGGACAGTGAGCATGGGAAATCGAAGAATAGTAGAAAGCAGATATAGAAAAGATCTGGAGTCATTCTTAGTGATCCCAAATGCAAGATAATTCCTTAAAGTATGCTTCTGAGAGTTTGGTCCGGTCTGATTTTAAATGAATCAGCTGATACCATTTTTACAGCTCTCTAAGGCCAGTATTCCACTGTCAAATAAATACACTTGTGAGTTTCAGGCACAGAAGTTATTCAGGCATTAGAGTTAAAATTAGAGACAAGGGGAAAATAAGCTGAATAAAATCTTATGAGTAGTTTTGGTTTGCCATCCAGATTTGATTAGAGTTAAGAAAATATAATGAACGTACATGCAAGCTCTCTGCAGGATGCCTGGCAAGACCTAATTGAGGTTTCAGGGCTGAAACAAGACAGTCCTATCAAAGAGTGTAAATTTTGATAAACAGTGGATTTATATGTAGATATTTCTGAGAACATTTTCATATATTCATACATCCTTAGTCCCCAGAAAGAAAGAGGAAGTGTGTGTGACAATAGCTCATCTCTCCCACAGAAGTCCAAAGACCTAGTTTTTTTATCCCATGAGAAAAATAAAGGTGTGCCTTTCCCTTGGGTTAGGTAACACATAATCACTATGATATGAAATCAAATTGTAATTAAGGTTTAATTGGTTCACAGCTTTAAGATAAATTCATTGCATACAGTAAATTCTAAGTTTCAGTTATACCTTGCTGCCTTAACACTTGAAAGCCCAGGCCTTTTCCAGTATTTTATGCAAGTCCACTTTTTTTCTGGAGAAGCGAGTCTCAAATTTGTGACCCAGGGATATGAGCAGCAAAAGCAGAGTTCTTGAACATCTCTGTCACCAGCTTGGGTAGGAACTGTGCCTCAGAGTGTTCCCACTTGTGTGACTGTCAGGTTGTGGCAGCAAAGGAATAATGTGATCACAGCAGACATGGCATTCACCCAACTAAAGGATGTGAAGGACTGAAGTGATCAGGAAATCATGGGAAAATTTGTGGTTAAGCAAGCAGTGCCACACACCTGCCTCCTTAGGGACAGGAGACCAAGCAGGAGACCGCCATAGAGTCTAGATTTCCCAGACTGTGTGCCTTGCCTGTGTGGAGTGAATAAGGGAAGGCTGAATCTTTCCAGGTGCTTCAGATAGGCTGGGCACTTTCAGTGCTTGCTGGGAGTGGCAATACTTGTGGCATTTCCCACACTAACAAGCTGCAAAGGAAAGATCCAAAGGAGGGAGAAGAGAGGCCACCACAAACATTTCTCCCTGGCAGGGAGTAGCCAGGGCGATGCTATCCCACAGGCAGGGACTGGAGAGGACCCCTCAGCTGAGAAGATACTTCAAAAGGAGGACCAGGGAGCCTCCACTTGAGCTCTCACAGCTTTTTCTTGAAAACCTTCAAAGCCAGCCTAGGCTCAGCTTATGCTGCCTTCTCCTACCTATCCTTCTCCATCCTATCATGGATCCAGCCATGAGCAGCCAGCTCAAATCTCACCCTGCTGACTGTGGATTCCCCCACAGTAACAGCCTCCTCTTACACCCTTATCTACCAAAAAAGGCACAGTAAAAAATACAGCATCTTGAGGATGTTTTCTCCCATTCTGGAGGGATCATCCATCAGCTGTTTAGACAATAGAATAATTGCCTGCATCACAGCTGTAAAGCTGTAAGTCTGGCCCAAAATATCAGTTTATTTTTTCTTTAGCATGTTTCTAGTTTGTCAGTGAAGACTGGTCTTACTCACAAGGGGGGAAAGCTATTTTTGTGCTGTTGCCAAGATACTACTGGCACTAGCAGATAGCAGCTGTCAATAGCTGTGACAAACTAACACAGTGATTCAAAGAAGGGAATTTAAATGATGTGTAACTGACATACCTCCCATGTACAAATCTTCTGCTCCCATCTGGAAAGTTAGGTAAGCCAGTCCCATTCCTTCACAAAGCTCTCCATGACACTGAATATCATGAGAGTTGTCTGGATCAGGGAACAACCTAGAGCTATCAGTCACAAACCCCATCCCAGAACCTGTACCTCATGCCCAGCATAGATTTCCATGGAAGTGCACAACACAGCTTAAAAGCCACTGTAAAAATGGGTTTAAGGAACACTGTTCTGCTGCAGAGACTGATGGCACAAACAAGTTAAAATTGAAAAGTTCTGAGAGCATGAGTGCAGAAACACAGAAGGGGTAGTCACACTGAATGTAAAATACTTTCAGGTAAAGCTTAACAAACACAGCTCAGAAACATTTCACAACAGCAATTCTTTACCTTTATTGCCAGCTCTTTAACAGTAAAATCAAATAATGCCTTTTATTTTCTTCATCATTTCTTCTAGAATAGCAATTTTCAGTATAAAATGCTGCACTTTAAAATGTGTCCAATTGCAAAGGACATAGTTTGAAAAAGGAGTCTGGATTTGCTTGATCTTTGCACAAAAGCTGAAGAATGAGCATTGGACAAATAATGCAATTTACATTCAGTAATGAAAATGTTTTTAACAGAATGTGTACACAGTTTGCATTTATATGTCTGTAGCTTGGCATATACAGCATAAAGAAATAATTTACCAATGATACTAGCTGTTACATTAGGGATTCTGTGCCCACATAAAAATGTAAAATGTGTCTTCTGATTGTGAGCTGTGTGCACTTAAAATGTAAAATCTCTGCCCAATAAAATAGCTTCAAAGTCACCTTGTAAAATAGAACGTACAAAATAACACTAAATGCTACATGGGTGGATTTTTAAACATATTTTCTTTTTATCTAGGTATAATGAGTGTTATATTTTTAAAACACAGTCACAAAAAGTGGAGTTCTGTTTTTCTATGTGTACGTATATAAGCCTTTGTGTGTACACATATATATGTATGCATGCATCCATAGACCCACAAATCTACAGAATCATGTAATAGACAATATTAAGGTTGGTATAACATTATTTCTGGAATTTGTATCTTTTGCCTTCCTATAAGGCTACAGATAATAGTAAACACAGTATGATTCCTCTACTTTGTACCTTTTCAGTGTCAAGGGAAAGGATACACTATAAGCAGAGGAGAATATAGAATTTGGCTCATAAAGTACCACTGCAAAATGCTGTCAAATCATCTGAACAACGATCTCACATGTCTCTGGGATGACAGTGACATTTGAATCAAGTACAGTTGAGAAACACCCTTCCACCAAGAAGAGATTCCCTTAGACAAATCTAGATTTGGAAGGCTCTGAAGTTTCCAAAGTTCAAAACTCTTCAACTGCCTTTTCTATATGTTTTTGGATAATCAAAATGTTTGCATCTATTTCCATGTCAGTCCTAAAGACAGGCCATTTAAATATTTGATTAATGCAGAGATTTCCTTTAGGATGACTTTTCAGCTATATCATCTCTTCTATTTAATAGAACTAGGGTAAATATATGTTGTTATACTGGGTTTACATGACAAGATCCTGGAAGGCGGGGGGAACTGCATAGGTGGCTCCAGTGAGAAGGCATTAGGAGCTGCCTCCATGTCCAACAGAGTCAGTTTCAACCTGCTCCAAGATGGACTTGTCATGGGCCAAAGCCAAGACAAGGCTGAGCCCACTGGTAGCAACTTTGCCATAATATATTTCAGAAAGGGCAAAAATTGCTGCAGAGCAGCTGGGAGAGAGGAATGAGAAAATGTGAGTGAAGCAGCCCTGCAGACATGGAGCTGGGTGCAGAAAGAGAGGCAGGAGGTGCTCCAGGTGCCGGGGCAGAGATTCCCCTGCAGCCACTGCTGCAGACCATGGTGAATCAGGCTGCTCCACTGCCACTCATGGAGGTCTGCTGTGGAGCAGAGATCCACCTGCAGCCCATGAAGGACCCCACACCAGAACAGCTGAATGTTTCCTGAAAGAAGATACCACCTGTGGAGACCCCACTCAGGAGAAGACTAATGGTTGGAACTGGGTCCAGTGAAGAAAAACCAACGCAGGGGCAGCTTTTCTGGGAGAACCTATCATCCAATGGAAGACTCACACTGGATCCCTGAAGGACTCTCACCTGTGGAAAGGACCCACATTGGAGCAGGTCTTGAAGGCATGTATCCCATGAGGAAACCCCATGCTGAGAGAGGGCAGGTATTTTTAATTTCGTCCTTATCTCTGACTATCCTAGTCTGTTACAATTATTTGGCAATAAATTAAATTATTTCCCTAAGATGAGTGTGTTTTGCCTGTGATTGAAATGAGAAAGTGATTTCCCCGTCATTATCTCAAGCCTCAAGTTTTTCATCGTATTTCCTGCCCTGTCCTATTGAGAAAGAGGAGTGATAGAATGGGTTGGTAGGCACCTGGCAGACAAGGCCATTCCACTGCAACTATTAAATTTATCAAAATTTCATAACATTCAAAATACATGGACAAAAATTGTACCTATTTCATACTGCAGGAGGAACAGCAAACAACTACTAAATTATATGAATCCTGAAGCATTTTGTTTTGTTGTACTGCTCTGCTCAAAATACTGTAAGGGAATCTCTAATGAAATCAACATCTAACAAAGTGGAAAATTTACACTTGGATCAATTCCTAAGCAAATAGGAAACTTCTGATGGTGCCTCCTCAGAGAGTTTTTCAAAGAGTTGGGAACAAAAAAAAAAATAATGTAGACAACCATCAGATCAGAAATGACAGATTTGCTCTCCTAACACTCATTCTGAGAAACAATTATTTTTGCATTTAGTTTTGAACATGAAAAATATGTGATTGTTTATCATCTTAAGTTAATCATAAGCTTGGGTTTACAAAGTTATTTAGCAGCAAACAGTAGCTCTTGATATCTTATTACTTCTTTTTGACAAATAGCAAGAACAAACATAATTACCAAAATAAAGCATCAGAGAACAAAGTTGAAAGCTATTTCTTAAAAACTGAAGGCAGATGAATAAAACCAGAAATCCTTATTTGTGTTATCTAGTATTGGGGTTTTTTTTAATATTGCATTTCATTTTTAAAACAAGAAATTATCTCAGAAGAGAGTGTTTCTTAGGAAATAAGGATCAGCCAAAAGATTCTGAAATGGAAATTAATCTCCAAGACATTTTCTCATGTCTTTGTGGTCTCCTTTGCTCATAACTATGCCATCATAGAAACTTTTGGATGACACCTGGATGAAAATAAAGGAGACAGGTAGGACAAAAGACTTCAGAGTGAAGTCATAAAACTGAAGAGAAGTAAATAAATGTGTTAGTTTTATGTAGGAGTTTAGAATTGGACATTCCAAAATTCTAATTCAGGCTCATGTGTTTCAAGTGTGCCAGATACTTGCCTTTGGTTTCACACTGGGAAAATGTAACAATAATATTTACTCATCTTCTGTAGCTGTCAGAAGGAAATCCCATGTATTAAGTCTGAAGAACCAAAGGAAAGTGTCATATTTACCACCCCATAGAGAGAGCTAGGGTTCAGGTAGACAGGGAATTTTAGAAGCCTAAGCGACATAGGAAGAATAACTTCAAAAACTCTTGGGGAAGAATAGAAAATAAAAGTAATGTTGTAACCTAAATGCATACAATAAGCCTCTCTGAACATGTGGAGAAGTGTACTTGAATATTAAGCTTAAACTTTGCAGAAAGAAATTGGCAAGAAGGAAGAACTTAATTTAGAAAGCATTGTAAAGGCTCTGGCTGGCAAATACAGGAACAGTAGAACTACAGAGAGAAAGAGAGGAAGAACAAGTGCCAGTCTGAAAGGATCTATAGCCAGGTCATGTCCCTGTGAGTAAAGTGGGTACTCAGCCTTGTCTGACAAAAAGCCTTGCAGCTGGACCTCTCATATCTAAGTGTCTTCATTAGTGTACTGCTCTGTAATCTCCTTTCTCACTGCACTGTATGGTTTTGAGCACACCCTGAACCCCTCAGCCCCACATCTAAACCATGGCCTTTGTTATGATAAACTCAGCTTTTAACCATTGTGATAAAAACTCTGAAAATACCATATACACCAGGGAATGAAGTGTCTGCACAAAGAGTCATAGAATTACCTGAACTTCCCTTTGCAATTATTTTCTTCCTCTCCTGTTGTTTCCTCCACCTGTGGTTCTAGCCCTTTATTGCTGTGCCATATCTGTCACTCAAGCTAAAACCCTCTGAGCACAGAATATACCCCTCTATATTCCTAGCATATTTTGGGTGATGCCACAATATAAACAGTAAACAAATAGTGATATCCATATCTATTATTATATTCTTTTGCAAGCTGCATGTTTGCATGGCAGTGTTTGGTTGAATCACATTAATTGAACTTGCTGTTTTCACAAGCACAGGTAGTTAGTGCTCTTGCCAAAATATCTTAGCCTTTGATGCTGCTGTAATGTTCTCTAACCTTGTTCTTGTATCACACCCTATGATGTCTTCTTGTTTTGAAGGGTGAGGGTTTATTTCCATTGAAACGAGCCATCCTCTGACGTTAATACAGTGAAGTTTGGGATAACAAAAAAGAAATTGCCTAATGGTAGCCGGAGAATAAAAAAAATGAGAGACTTATGAATGACATCTTCCTACAGAAGAGGAAAAGATAAAGACCTGAAATAATAATAACACTCAAATGACTATTCATTAATTGCCCTGTCAGCAGTTTAAGACTTTCCAAGTCTTTCTATCAACAGATGGATAATTACACTGGTTGTTTTCCTCCACACACACTTTGAAGTTCTGTTTAATTCCCTATGTATTCTTTAACATGCATACATAACTCGCATAGGTGCGAGACTGATTTTATTCATCAGACCATCCACTGAGGGAATCAGTCATGTGTATTGGCAATTCCTGTAAAAAAAATGTGTTTGTGTGTTACCAAATCATTAGCATAGACCTCACAGAGGGACTGTGCAGCTGTACCCAGGAGCCAGCTGTGCTCACCTGATATGGGAGAATATATACAAGGGCAGGATAGTGATAGTAACCCACAGGCTGATATTAGCTAAGAAGATGATGTGGAGAATTTTAGAGGAAACAACATTTTTTCATTACATTTCTCAGAGAGATAGAATCTCTCTGCCATGTCCATTACCTTGTACACCTTTGTCTGTGCTCCAGCTGCACATCTTCCCTGCTTACTGTACAACAGAAGTTTACCAAGCTTCACATAGATGTGAACTGGATTCTTGAATTAGTAAAACAAACACTCACAAATACTTCAGAAGAGATGTCATATCATATATAATGTAAATAATATATAAGAAAACTTTGGTTACTGATCAGAACTATGTATGAGGGATGGTGAGGAAGGTTGCTGTTTTCTCATGTTCCTGAAGCAGTTACAAAAGCAGTCAGTTAGAGTCCTAGTTTTCTTTCAAGGGTTTTTAAACAGATTAAGGAACAGATAACAGGAACTGCTCAATTAAGGGTGCAGTAGTTTTTAATATTAGACTCTTAGAACATATTACATGTCCTGGTCCTTAAAAGGGATAAAGAAATCTGATTTCAGTTGGAGTCAAATGCCTCCTTTTGATTTATGGATTTTAAGAGATTTAGGTATGGTTTTAGGGATTTTTTTCTAATTTTCATTTTCAGCTTTTATGCATGGAATATAGATCAAAGTATTAGATTTCAGGAAAGGAAAGTATTTACAGCACTTATTTAGCAGGAAAATCATTTATCATCTACTTCATAATCTCTCAGTTATCTCAATGATATGTGTCACAGGAATCAAAATGGTCTCTTCCCACCCATGGATCTGTGCAAGGACCATAAAGGTCATAGATAACATTCAGGTTATCACATGAATCTCATCCTAAACTTTCCAGGTTTCAAAGTCAAAACAAACAATGAGCAGAGAGGACATTGGGGCCTGGTAAAGGCTTTTAGTTCTTCCATTATGACATATTAAAGACAATAAAATGGAAGGGTATTTTTTTTTCTCTTGATTTAGAGGATCTAGAAATACATTTAGAAAAAAATCAGCTTTAATCATTATAGGTGTATGGTCTCTTCCAACCTTGATGATTCTGTGATAAGATCCTCCTAAGACTTCTCCAAGATAAAAAGCCCCTTTTCCCACACAGGAGAGATGGTTCAGTCCCTCAGTCATCTTCATGTCTCTTCACTGGACTCTGTCCAATATATCCATGGGGATGTTTTTGCATTGATGAGCCCAGAACTGGACACTGAATTCCAGCTGTGGCCTCACCAGTGCTGAATAAGGTGAGGGACCACTTTCATTGACCTGGTGATAGTGGACTGTTTAATGCAGCCTATTAGAATGTTTGCCTTTGCCACAAGGTCACATTTTTGGCTTATGTTTAACTGGTGACCACAACCACCAGGACCTTTTTCTGCCAAGCTGCTTTCCAGATGTTCAGCCCCCACCATGTGAAGTTGTTCCTTCCTAGGTGCAGGACATGGCACTTCCCTTTGCCGAGAAACCTTCATAAGTTTTCTGTTAGCCTATTTCTCCAGTCTACCAAGGTCCCTTTGCATGGCAGTACAGCTGCCCACAACCACCCCATACATCACTGTGGCACAAACAGGAAGTTTCTCTTCATATGATACAAACCCACCATTTGTTAAACACTGTAAGGAAATGCTCATACCAAAATTTCTAGCCAGTAAATGGAACATAAGAAAATAAGTAGGAATCTAGTTCATCAAAGAAAGCTTCTTTTTCGTGTCAGTAAATCACATTTTCTCTGAACTCCTATTATCAATCAAGAAAACCAGCAATGTTTCACAGTACGGCAATTTAGTAGGAATTTATGAATGTTGGGAAGTGGCAAATTCGAATAGATACTATCTTGTTCAGCCTGACTAGTTATACTGCCAGCTAAATATGACTATATTAATTATGGGTATTTTACTTTTTTTTATCATAGTGTTTCATGCCTTTACAGAACATAAACTGTAGTAATGGATTAAATGCTGCCTTGAAACCATGACTGCACAGGGTCTCATCTTGCCTCTTAACATAAGAAGCATGCTATCAACTCAATAAAAAGACCTTAACTCAATAAAAAGGCCTCCCTTAACGTGGGAGGTTAATTTGGAATTTATGATTGACTTCTTGTGTTGATGCCCATATTCTCAGTTCTGAAGTGTGTAATTTGGAATAAAGACCCTTATTTTAAAGTCAGAAGATGTGATTCATTTCATTTAGCTTCAGACATCTACAGCTGAAATGTTTATAATCAAGAGTCATCTTTACAGTCAAATAGGAAGATAGAGACGCCCAGCGGATGTGATTTATATTCCCTAATTTATATTTCTACCTTTAGAATAAGATGAATCATATACCAGAAATCAAATTGATTATTAAAGGAAGTCTAAATAAATGATTCAGTGTGAATATCTAAAGTTCTGCAGGGTTAACCTGCTCAGGAGGTCAAAAGCAGTTAATTTGCAATCACTGTTTTATATCGCAGCTCAGCCTGAATTAATTTTCCAAGTAGATCAGACTTAAATGAATGAGTGCCAGCTGGTGTATTATTGCTTCCACTTTCTATTACCTTGGTTTCTCCAAAAATTTCACATGTAAGTGCTGACAAATCCTAATCCTACCAAACATCTGATGAGATCATTATCTTTCATGGTAACAGTTGCAAAATTTCCACATACTGCATGTAGTCTTCCACTTGCACGTCATTCCAGACCGTGCTTATCTCTCACAAAGAACACTGCCTTCAGTGAGCAGGTTTTCCTGAGCAGAGTTCATACTATTTTTCAGCTAGCCTGGATGAAAAATGATCATTTTCCAGAAAATTTTTACAAAATATATATTCACAGAAATCATTCTCTGATGCACAACCTTATTCCCTCGTTTTCCATTACAGTTTATCTCACAGCTTGTCCCACTGATACTATATTGAACACTAAAGGTGATAATATCTAACTGTACTTCATGCTTGATTTCTTTAGTATAAGCACAATTTACAGTATTTTACTGAATAGTGAAAAGGAAGCTTATCGCAGAGCTCCTTACACACAGATACCCAAAAACTGCTTTGTGTTTCAAGCCTGTGATGGAAAGGAAGATAAAAAGTCCAGACCACTGAACAGACTATTTCAGGTAATTCAGCAAACCAGAAGCTTGCATTGAGGAGAGGACATTTCAGGCACCAGCTGGAACTCGTGCAAGCATAATTTTGAAGATTACCAGGGAAATGGCTGAACAGAGCCAGTGTGGTTTGCCTTGGGGTCATGAGGGGAACTCCTCCAGTCTGACTCATGGCAGGATTGCATTCCAGAAGCAAGATTTTTCTATTGGGTGGTACCTTCAGGAGCGATGACTATTCAAAATGAATTGCTAATAAACTCTGTGTCTTTGCTTGGTTTCTTGTGAAACAAAAAGAAGCCATGAACATGTAAGATATTGCTACAAGGATCATAGCCTAACAGATTAGAGGGTTATTTCCTTGCTGATGTAGCCTCCCAATTTCTGAACACTAAAGTCAATAATATCAACTTGATACATCTTGATTTCTGAAGAAGCTTGCTATGAAAAAGATTATTTTATTCCTGAATCATTTAATCTGTCAGACTGAAGTTTCACTGGTGAAATGTAAGTTAAATCAGACAAGCCTTGGTGATGTTCCATTCTGTGCCCTGTTAGCTAGTAAATTTGTAATTTAAAAGAGAAAGCACAAAGTAGAATTTTTACATTTCTCCAAAGTCAGTGTACAAAAAAAGGCAATTTTTAGCTCGTTATATACTTCTGTTCTTTCTCCTGAAAACAACAAAACTATCACACATTTACTTACAAAAATGAATAGCAAATAAATTTTAACTCCATAGCTTCATTCTTCTATTGAATCCTAAGAAAGCATTTCCAAAAGACTGTCTGTCATTCAGGCTTTTGAATATTTTAAGTTAAACCATTCCTAGACTCTTCTTGGTTGGTTTTCTGCTAAAGCAATAACTACTTATAGCTACATATAATATAATCACACTGAAAATGAGAGGTAGGCTTTAAAGGGGGCTAAACACATTAAATACTGATTTGTTTTGCATTTAGGAGTAGAGCTAAAATATCAGCAAAATTTTCATTAACACTGAGCAATTGTAACTTCCCTCTGTAACATTCACAGAAAAGATAGTGCGTCCCTTGTCTTCCGCTGTACAGGACTGGGACGACTAAACCCTGGTAAAGTAAGGTTTTAGGGTCTACTTGACTCAGACATGAAAAGTCGCTCTATGTACATACTATGGAATATATTTTTAGTTTTGATAAATAGAAAGTAAATCCTGATATTGGATATTTTGATTAACAAAGATGGTGTGAATTTGATAGTGTTTCAGTTTTAAAAAATTACTTTTTCCATGGCACTGTCCAGATTCAGTCCACGAATTTCTGTCAAGATCTTGTTAATGAGAGTGATGGAATTGTCATGTGAGACTGATTTGTTTAAAAAATTAATCACTCTACTTAATGATCAAATAAAGATATAAAAAATAGTCAAAGGCAATAAAAATAAAATAATTTTTCCCAATATTGGACTATAAAGCTTACCACAGAAGAGACCTTCAAACACTTACAATGTGGAAGATTGGCATCCAATATCACAGAAAGATAGAATAGATAATGCAAACTAAGCTTTTTATTTCACAGTTTAATCTCATATTGAATTACTAGAAATGAGACAAAAATGTTCGTAAAAATAGATGATAATGCATTTCTCTACTGTAACTTCTCATGTTCCCATGAATTCAGGTGCGGCATTGCTTATTGTTCCCCAGTCCCGGGCAGCTCTGTAGAGCCCGGAATGGGCGCTGCTTCTCTGCAGCTGCGACCAGGGCCACCGCGAGAGTCCTGAGCGCTTTTGCTTTCTGTGCCACGGGGCAGGGGCTGGCCGCA
Organism: Vidua chalybeata; assembly: GCF_026979565.1. Lineage (NCBI taxonomy): Eukaryota > Metazoa > Chordata > Aves > Passeriformes > Viduidae > Vidua > Vidua chalybeata. The sequence goes on along the minus strand of NC_071531.1, from coordinate 36,012,773 downwards.
CTCTGTCACCGCGTGTGGGACAAGGCGAAGAGGGAAGGAATTGTCCACTCTGTCCACGTGGGAGGCTGGAAAGCTTTTGTTTGCTGCGGGGACCTGCAACGGAGAAGCCGCAGCTCGCTCCCCTGCGCCCGCGTAGACAAAAATGGGCCTGGGACCGGGGAGGCGCGGGATTTTATAGGGGGTGGGACAAGGAGGGCAGAAGCCCTCCCGCCCAATGGGGACAGGCGCCGTGGCAGTGACGTGGACCATGGCGACCAACAGGAACGCGACAGGGGCGGACATGGGCTCTGGGGCGAATGAGGTTGTGGGAATGGGGTGATGGGCACAGAACTCTCTGGAGTGGACGGGGGTGGTTACAGGACTGGCACGGTGAGCTCCAATGGTAAGTAACCCAGAGCGGACCACCGCGCGGAGGGGAAACACGGGAGGTGCACGGGGGTACACAGAACCGGCTAACTAACATATATCAGAACCCTTAATCTGAACCCAAACCTGGGATGCAACAACCAGGCACTGTTTTTGCTTCTCAGTGTACCATGGGTCTGAGACAGTGATTCCTGTAACAAACACAACCTTTTACTGTATTATTGCTTAAAAGAGAGTGCTTGTGAATTCCACATGGATCACAGATTAAATGGTGGGTTTTTTTCCTAAAATTTAGCTTCTGAAGCTTAGAAATTGCCTAGAAATCTCAAGCAGACAGCTGAGAGGTCTGAAATTTTAGTGCAAAGAGGTTTTTCGAACTCACAGGTTTCCCACCTTTGCAGTATACAAAGTGGTCTATGAAGAGCAATAGATTTGGGACTATGCTGGTAATTCACACCCTGTTTTCTGGTTTCTTGGTCTCCCTATTAATTCTGAAGGCTCTCTGGCTCCCCATTCAATAAACACTCAGGTGCTTTGACTGCCAGGTTGCTGAGAGCAGATCTCCCTGGCTGACTGCTTTTCTAGATTATTTGCTACCTGAGCACTCAGCTTTCGTCAATGGCAAGCCTTGAAACTGAAATGGCAGAGGAGGGGCTCATGCTATTAAATGCAAGAGAATAGGCACATATAAAGGTCTAGCTCCAAAATTTTCTGTCAGGGAAAGAAGCCATACAGTGATGAAGACAATCAGGCAAACTGGCAGAAAGCCAGGGTACTTTTTCCCCATCAGAAATCTGCCGAGTTTTGACAAATGCTTTTTTGACACCAACACGTTTCAATTCAGTGAATCTGAACTTCCTGACTTAAAAACATGTCCCACCAGAAAATGCCCAATCGTTTCTGGAAGAGAGATAGTAATTTAAGTTATTAATAGAATTTAAGCTTTGTGAATTTAATTTTAAAACCAAGCCACTCTTCTATAAAAAAATAAATATTTATGAGTCATAACAGTTTTCCTTAGTTTTCTTTCTCAGGGAAGGGTAACTGAACTCAACAGTGCTGTTCAAATTCATTGCCCAGCAGTACTGTGAATTACCCTCAACAGTAAGTATAACCCTTAAAGATGTATTACTATCTGAAGTTTTCTTATTTATTGGAGAACCATGAAATAGTTTCACATGCGTTACGCATCTTGCAGTCTGTAAATGTTAATGACAGTTTTTCCTCATTTAGCAGTATTTCTGCTTTTCCAGTTTGTTTAGGGTTTTGTTTTCTTGTGGTTTATCAGTTGGTTTGTTTGGGGTTTTTGGGGGGGAGAGGGGGTTGGGTTGGGATTTTCATTTGTTTGTTTTGGTGGCATTAATGCCTGCAGCAGTTTCTCCAGATTTGTGACAGAGGGAATTTTTGAGGAAAGAAGTCTTTTGCAGGATAAGAGAAGATATTTTTAGAGGTTGTACATGCATATTTTGGTTTTATTGATGAAAGAGAACACCAAAAGAATCTACCGGAAACATTTGCTATCAGCTTTCACACTGTTGCCACACTTGTATTTACACTGGGACCTGAAGCTATACAAACCACTTCAGGCTGTAATCTTCTCTGATCACAAAGGCTAAATAGGATCAGAGCTACCCAGTGTTTAGCTGAAGGAAGTCCAAGGAAAAACCCAGGCAGCAGGGAGTGGGATGGAGTAGGCATCTTTGCTTTAGAGTGAAGCCTGTTGCTGCCAGAGGCAGCATGTATCAACAGCACTAGGCCAAACACTCCTGTGTAATTAAGCCCCACTCAACACAGAAGCAGAAGATCTAAGATGGAAACATTCCTAGATGAAGCTGTTCAAACAGTCTGTGCTCCCACTTGGTTTTGTTATTCCATTTATCTGCTTTTCTACCTTTGGTAAAACTAGTCCCTTATGCTTGATCCAAAGCTCCTGTGATCTATGCATATCCTCTGTTTTCTGTTGGGATATTTTTATAATTACATTTGCCAGTGTCTAAGGTGAGTAAATTCTTTTGAATACAGTGCACAGCCATTCCACTCTGCATGGATTTCATTTTCGTTCACTGCTACTCAATACTGACAGATCTGATACAGCCCCACAGGTTTAAGTACAATCCAAATTATACTTGATCATATCTCACAAGCTCTTCATTATTCCTGAAGAAATCTCTCATGTACCAATAGAGCAGCTGTTCTAATCACATTTTAATGCCTTTTGCAGATGTTTTTGTGAAACCTTTCCCCTGCTATTTTCTACTCACTATCCTGCATTACAGCTGTTGACCTCTGAGCGTACAAGCAGTTTGAGACACCTTACATATGAGACATTTTTTTTCATTTTTTAATTAGTTTTACACAATCAAAAAAATGCCCTTTTCAAGAAGACTTGTGTACTTGATATGATCCAGTATGAAGGGAAACTGCTTGAAATAGTTATTCAAATCCTTGTAGCTCATTCTTCATTCTGAGGATCTTATTGTATATCAACAATTTTATCACATTTTTCTTGAGCCATCATCTTCATCTACTAAGCCATCAACAAATAACTCAGCAGTTTTCCCCATTTTTACACTTTTCACAGTTGCATTGTATAGGTGGCTCCCAATCCTGTGAAATAATCAGAATTTTCTTTATATATTTGCAAATAATTTGCAATTCGATGTAAATATACTTTCATTAATCCCATGATGTCTCACCATGCACTTTGTATACTATTAAATGCATATTATCACTTCATTCATTAAGGGCAAACACTACTCCAGTTGTTCATGATTCCTCTGAACTTCGTGTCATGGACAAATTTCATTAGTAGTCTTTCATGATTTAAGGTATTTGAGAATGCTGATCCTCTGGTTCATCCTGGAGGAATGTCCCTCCCATCTTAGACTTTCCACTTTATCATTGCCTGTTGTTACTATCCCTATAGTAAGATCCATACTTACATTTAATTTACAGACTTCGTCCTCTCCATCTTCTGCAAGTGGGATTTTATTAAAAATTTCACCAATGTCTTTCAGCAACCCCATCTAAATTAAACCATCTGCCTCTGGACCAGATGATGCCAGAAGTCCTTTCCATCCATAACTACTTTTATGGCTCTTTATATAGTTTGGCAAGATCTCTTTTATTTCTCCCCTCAAAAAAAAAAAAAAAAAAAAAAAAAAAAAAAAAAAAAGAAGTTATTTAGTACACTAAGACTAACATGGCCTGTTTTGCTAAACAAATTTCAAATTTGTCCAATTTTTTTTATTTACCTCCATGCCTTGCCTTGAAAATCTGATAAGTATCCTGGTACATATGCTGTGATTGTTGTTTTATCTGTGTTATGCTACCCCACAGACTAAGCTTGAGTTAAATGCACTTCTCCTTCTAGGGTTGAATTTAGTTGAAAACTAAAGAAGCTCGTTAAGTAACTAAAATTTTTTTCAGTATTCCAAATCATGGGAATACTTCTACTTAATGATAATTCATATTTATTAGATATTTCATCTATCTTTATTACTCTGTGTTGTGTTTTTTGTTTTGTTTTGTTTTCAATACAGTCATTTTAGCTTGGATTTGTGAGACTTTATCTCTGAGGTTTAAATTCTTGATATGTTTTCACTCTCTTAAGCTGAAGATAGCTTTAAAATCTGGCATTTTCTTGATGAGGATTTAAAAGTAGAAAAGAAACAAGTCATGTGTTCATCTTTTTATTTACTTATAGGTGTTGAATTCTTTCTACTCTTTTCAGGCATTTTTCACTTAAATTATGCCTATATTCACTGTGTTTTTCAATTTTTTTTTTTTAAATGGGGGCAAAAGACATAAAAGCAGCATCTGATTCATCAATAGCATATTGAGAGATCTAGAATCATTGTATTATTTGGATGAATTGCTGAGAGGGTTACATTTGAAGGGTAGTGCCACTGTTCGTTTCTCAACCCTACTTTTACCACAGTACCACTTACCCTTGAACAGATTTACAAATTCCTACACGTTCCTATTTTTCATCATGTAAATGAGCAGTAAGTCAAGTGAGATTCAAACAGCTCTCTCATGAAAGGATAACTACTTAATAGGACAAGGTAAAATTAATTTTAGAAGTACATTCCTGACATATTGTAGGTTGACTGGCCTATTGAACAATTATCTTTTCAGTGGTTTCTCTTAGGACAGTAATTTCAGTCCTAAGTACTGAAAAGGATGGGCTATGCCAACAAGCCTTAATATGAGAGGGAATTTTCCCTGCCTCAGGTTCTGATCGGAATGCAAGATATATTCACAGTGACAGCTATACATTTACTGAACATGTTTCAAACGAGTTGCTGGAAGCAGAGCAAACAGTTTTATCCAGTCTGCAAACCTTTCAGCTTACCAATAGAGCTTCTGTTTGAAAATTATGTGTTTGGAAATGTTTGCAATAAATGCATCTGTACATGCACTGCAATCAATATTTTCTTAAAAACAGGGAAAACTAAAATTGTTGTGGGATGCAAGCTGTGCATTTTTTTATAAATTTAGTATTAATCTTTGTTTATGTAACTTTAGCCTTGAGCTTTCTTGCTATTATTAGTTATAAGTATCTTGCAATAAACAGCTAAATCATTGTTACCATAAGTGCTTTTCACTTTTAAATAGAAGTTATTCTTCTTTTTTTTTAGTCTTCTTTCTTAGAAATTCTCTAATTATTTAGTAGCAGTTCTCTACATAGATTAGACAGAGCTTCAAAGCTTTGTATTTTAAGAAAAGACATTATACTAAAAACAGATTGCATCTACAAATTTGGCTTGTGTTATTTTTGTCCTGAAGACTTTTCAATCCTATTATTTTCCCTTTTACTCCTCTTACTCCAGTTTTACACTCACAAAACATTTATAAACATAGTCTATATAATCATCTATATATGAAATATATAATTATTTATAAATAAAATATCAAATTGTTTTGAATGTAGTGCACTAAGCCTTTCTCAAGGACTAGCAGGTCTTTGTAGTCTAACCCCCACAAATAATCTGTAGAGTTTAGAGTTACATTGCTATACAGAGAGGTGGAGATTTTGCATTTATTATGCTCCTTTATAATGGAATTTCACCTATAGGGACTTCCTCTTACAGGAGAATTCTTGCAGTAGTTTCACTCAGATGGTAAAAGAACACACTTCCATTAACAATAATATTGCCCAGGAACACAAGGGCGAGAAGGAGGACCCAGGAACTACACACAAACAATTACCCTTAACTCATGCTCAGTTCCTGGGAAAGTTATAGAGCAAATGCTCCTGGAAACCACCTCCAAACACATGGAGGACAAGAAGGTGGCTCAGAACAGTCAGAAGGACTTTAAGAAGGGTAAATCAGGCCTGACCAACCTGGTTGCCTTCTAAAATGACTTGATTAGTGGTTTGGACAGGGGAAGAGCAGTGGCTGTCACATGCCTCAATTTAGTAAGGTCTTAGACACTGTGTCCCATAGCATGCCTATGGCCACACTACTAGTATCTGGTCTCATTAAGTGAATGAACCAGGCATGTGGAAAATTCACTGGACTACCAGTCTCTAGGGATTGTGATCAGTGACATAGGTCCAGCATGTAACTGGTAACAAGTGACATCTTTCAGAGATCAATACTAGAGGCTATTCTGTCAGGGAATTCCACAGTTAGATACCACACAAAATGTTTTGACTGTGAGGATGGTCTAATACTACATCAGTTTGCCCAAAAAGGTTGTGGATTTCCTATCCTTAGAGATATTCAAAACTTGGCTTGATGGTTCTTAGGAGATCTTATCAGACCTGCTTTGAGCAGAGAGTTGGATTCAACCTCCAAGATTGAAACCTAGAGGTCTCTTCCTACCTAAATTATTCAGTGATTCTACAATTTAGGAGATGTTCAATTGTTTATTCTTAGTTGGTCTAATGAGCAACTTCTTTTCCAGGGCACCAGATTTAATAGAATTTAGAGAAATCTGTCCAAAGAGACTGAAGTTCTTTTAAGAATACTGTCTAAATACAGTGCACATGCAAATCAGGTCTGAAGATATGTGCTTTCAGATTTACAAATGGTGACAAATCTGCCATTCTACCTCAAGAAAGTGTGCTGTTGTGCACCTCCTTTCAATAATATTACATGTGAATAAAATATTAGTGAATAGCAAACTATTCAAATATATGTAAAACTCCTCAATTAAACCTGATTCTTGACAATTATAACATCATTACAGAAATACTTTCGAGTCAGCTTTATTCCCCTGACACAGATAGATCTTTTGCTGGTATGACTGACCTCCAGGCCCTCTTAATGCAGCTAGACAGTAAAAAACAATTTGATCTTTCGCCTTGTAGGGCCAAGCCTAATCTGATAAAAATCTCTGCAATTACAGGATTCATCAGAAATAAAATCCACAGAAAAATTCAGCAAAAGACTTAATAAAGATACAGATTAGTAAATGGATTCACCCTGCAAAGTTATTTGTTCAAAAGCTTTCTTTCTTAAGTAATACTTAACATTTTATACTACTGGGTTTTGAAGCATATCCTCAGGTACTCAGAATCCTTTTGTGTAGACAAGCAGCCCACAAAATTTAACCTGGGACCAATTTAACCTGATGCAAATGAATACTTTGACTCATGTAACATTTGTACCACTACATCAGTGGAAAATAAAGAGTAAATGTATTATTTGTGATCCTTTTCTATTAGCTACATAATTTCAAAAATATGTCGCAAGTTATTTTTTTGTATTTTCATTAGTGTCCTTAACGAAAACAAAATCTGCTTGCTGGGTTACTTAGTTTTTATTTGGCAATCACTTTTCAGAAAAATTATACAAGCCCTGGTCATTCCTACAGGAAAGAAAAAGGGCTTGGAATATTTAATTCATTCTTCTTCCTTATGCCTATACCTTATGTCATAGGGCCTTCAAATCACTTAGTTTTCAAAGTTTCAGAATTAATACATGCTAATCACACAGTCACCCAGTGTGCAATTAATCTGGATCTGCAAAAGAGCTATCATGCCTTGCTTCACTGTTTATTTCACTAGAGCATCCTTCTCTAGAAAAGCATTATGATTTTACCAACTTTTTATTTTTGAGTAGCAACCAAAATGTTTTGAAGTAATTATTCAATAGCATATTTCCTCTGTGCAGTTTGATGTGGCCAAGATTCCTCTGATCTTCTTCTTTTAGTTGAAAAGTCAAATTCCCTATCAGATACTGAAGTTATTGCAAGTGATTTTTACAATGGCTTTGATTCCCAAAGGTACTGTAAATAGTGAAGAAATTGACTAACATAGGTTTTCTTCAAGAATAGCAAGTGTGAAAGGACAACAGGTTCACAACAGATTACCATTTGAATCAAGGCAATAAAAAATTTTTTCTGTAACATAGACATGTACAGCAGAAATAAATTGCAACATTGGCAACATTTCTATTTAGCATCCTGAGGTTAAAAATTATTTAGCAAAGTGTAATGATTAAAGTACAATACAAGAATTCAGGAACATTTAATACCACTGTTCTCAAAAGGGCATGTTTTAGAAATTTTGATCATACTGCAATCTGCTCAAAGCTGTTAAAGTATGGATAATTTCGTTCAATTTTCCAGTAGGTTTCTGCCTTGAATAAGTAAATAGTGGGTAATGGTTTGTGTCAAAGTCCTTGTAACACTCCATTAAACATAAAGCATGACAATCTGATCAGATGTCTCTTTTATAGTCAGAAACTGACTTGTGACTTTGGGAGTTACTCAGCTGCATCAGGTCACATCAGAAGTCTAGTCCTTTCATCTTCTAAAAATCCCTTATGGTTTTACATCTGACAAATTTTGAATCATAGCATCATGACCTCACTTTTAAAACTGCATTTGATATAGTCCAAGCACTGTTACTGAATGGAAAGTAGAACACTCTTCTGCTGGGGACTGTATAAAAGGAAACCCTCTTCTTTTTTCCTTTTTTCTTTAGATTTAGATTAAATCATATCCTTAAGCTTCAAGTATTTCACTTACATGAAAAGAAATTAGAGTCCAGCTTAAAATACACACTAAACCAAGGGAATTCAGACTCATATGTCCATTCAAACATTAGTATCTCATGAAGAAAAAGTGTTAAAAAACAATCACTCATTTAAGTAACTTAAAATAGAGATTCTAGACATATATAGCATTAGAGATCCTCTAATGTTTTGTGCATAGATATCAGTAGACTGCCTATGTAAAGTCTGTGTTACATTTAAAGTAACATTAAAAATCTAAACCATTATGATTCCCCAAATGAAACATTCATCTTTCAGAAACTATTTGCTCATTTCTTTCTTTCCTGCAGGGTAATCTCACTTGTCTGAAGTTCCAGGAAAAGGGAAGGTTAGGACGTGGTAAGTGAGGGAAAGAGTAAAGATTCAAAGACCAGAAGACAAAAGAACATCAAGGGAAGGTGAAGCAAAAAACTAGCTTGTTCCCAGTGTTCACCAGAGTGGGAGATCAGTGGAACCTCTTTAAACTAAAAGGAGCAGTTTCAGTGAATTGAGAAGAGAACCACTGGGCATAATAAAACAGACATTTTATATTTTCTAAATTACTTCCCAAAGCCAAATGTATGGCTTTGCATCTTTGGCATATTGAAGTTTTACAGTTTGTAGCCAAACCTTAGCGTTTTCCCTGTCACAGGGAGGGACTTAAATCATGCTCCCTTCCTGGCCAATGTTATAGAAGACATGGTCTATCATTCCTGGAACACTGAAATTTTGAAAACAATTTGATGGTATAATAAACAGTGTTTCTATAAATTCACTAACATTTTTGATATCTATTTTTATATAATAACATATGACTGATCTATCTCAGTCCACCTAATACAGTATGCAACCTCTCATTCAAAGCCATTCCTTCTCAAAGTCTTGGTAAAGTGCTGTTACAAAAGCAAAAAATGAATTATATGAAAAAGAGGTGATGTCCACTATTGGTGATGACTAGTGGTGGTGATGACAGAGGTGATGACTAGTATTATCTTAGAGCACACTAGATGACAGTCTTTGCAGAAAGAAAGACCCTAACTCTGTTTTATACAGAAGTTTTTTTATGGCCTTGCTAGTGAAATCACACTTCCTTTCCTACAATTCCCTAACTTGACAATGGATTTTTTGGGCAACGTTCTCAAAAGTTTTGTAGTTGAAATATAATTTCAGTGTCATCACTGCTACTTTTTGGCAATAGTAAGTACAGATTATATTTCAATATTGTGTTTAATTTGAAGCTATAACTTGCTAGTAGTTCCATTATATTCTGTCTTTTTCAATCAAGCTTGTCTTTTTGGAACAACAATGTCCAGGAGTGTGCTGTCCTTTACCTCTGCCTTGTGCAGCAGAGTTGGTGGAAAGTGTTAATTTTCTTCACAATGGCTGGTATGGGGCAATGTTTTGGATTTGTGCTGAAAACACAGTTTATAACATAGGAATGTTTTTGTTATTGCTGGGAAGAACTTACACAGAGCCAAGGCTTTTCCTGCTTTTCCTGCTGCCATGCTAAAAAGGAGTCTGGGGGAGCACAGGAGATTGGGAGGAGTCACAGCCAGGGTAGGTGACCCAAACTGACCGAAGGGATATATTAGACCATATGACATCATGCTCAGTATATAAAGTGAGAATAAGAAGGAGAAATGGGGGAGATATTTGGACTGTGTGGTTGTGCATCCTCCCTCCGCCCTCAGGGTGACAGAGTGATAGAATTTTTCTTTCCAAGTCACCAGTAAGTGAGATGGATCTCTGCTCTCCTGGGGATGGCTGAACACCTGCCTGCCCTTCAGAAGCAGTGAGTTAATTCCTTGGTTTGCTTTGCTGGCAGGTGTGGCTTTTGCTTTCTCTATTAAATTGTCTGTATCTCAACCCATGAGTTCTCTACCTTTTACCCTTCTGATTCTCTCCCTCATCTCTCACTGGTAGGGGAGTGAGTGAGCAACTGCGTGGGGCTTGGTTGATGGTTGGGCTTAAACCATGACAACCATACAAAGCAGAGTATTGGTATAGAAAATAACACATTTTAATCAATTAGAAAGAATAATAATAACTTCCAGTTAATTCAAATCAGCTTCTTAAATCCCTTCTATAGAATAAGAACCATTAGTAATATTAAACTTTGCTAAGGAAAACACTCTTTTTTATTGGTGGATTGGGAAAATGTAGTTAAAGTATGGTTCATGCTCCTGACTTAAAGCCTCTGATATGAACTGAAAAATTAAAGGAAGTTTAGTCTAAATTAGAGCCTTTTAAAATATCCACAAAATAGTAACCTATTGTTCTCACGGGATTTCAAACTCTTATGCTTAATATCCAATAGATTGGCAAAGGCAAACCCTAGACCAAATATTTGGTGTAACTTGAGTTTTGCCCATTATTCTTTCTTCTTGTTGGCTGAAAAAAAATCTTGGTGTAATTGTACCCTGGAGAAAAACAGTTTCTTGCAAAGCATAAAGCCAGGTGCAGGAGAGTTTTTATTACAAACAAACAACCTTAAACTGAGGCCTGTGACCTGTTTAGGACTGTTTAGGATTTAACTAATTGTAAAATGGATACCAAAACACTGAGATATCCACTGTGTTTAATATTTAATGAATAGTTCTAATGAGCATCAAAAAAAGGAATTTTATATAATTCTCAACAGACTTTTTTGTTAATAAAGTCATTAAGGAAATATAGAGAAACAAATTTTTTGAAAAGGAAAATAACATTTTGAATTACAGAAATAAAATATTTATTAATCTTTTGAGACAAACATTTTAATATGAAATAACACAATTAACTCTTAGGCAATGTTTTCTTATTAACATCATACTGTGAGGGGAGTTGTCCCAGAAAGTTTATTTACATTTTGTTTAACAAAGGAAGAAATATAGATAGTTTTCACCAGAATTTAGAAAACTTCTTGAATTAAATCATTACAAATGCAAACAGGATGGATTTGAAAAGGGAAATTCTAAACACTTCAGGGATTTAATATTGATATCATACAAAAAAGAGTCTTTGACCCCTCTCCAGAAGTGAACATGATAGCTGTCCCATTGCATAGTCCTCTTTATCTTCCACAATGCTTCACTTGCACAGAAAAGAATTTCATCCTTTATACCTTGAAATCAAGAAGAAAGTCCATGAACTATGCACTCATCTCTATGACCTTCAGTTATCATAGTAGGATGATTAGAAAATACATGGTAGTAAACAAAAAAAAAAAGTCTCAGTGAAAAAGTAATAGAAAATTAACAATTAAGTTTCATTACTGACAATTTTTCTTTGCAGAAATTTTCTTCACAGTATTTTCTTATATTGTCAAATTTTTAGGCTTTTACTAAAAACTGACATTCTTTTGCTATGACTGTAGCCAAGTTCAGCATTCTTCATTCTCTATTCTATATTTAAATTAATTCACTACAGGCCATAATTACATTTGGGTTTAACAGAACTCTGGTGTTGACAGCAGGTGGCAAGGTTTTGGTAGTGGGGGCTGGAGAGGTGACTTCTGTAAGTCAGTCAGACAGAGCCAGCTTAGCCAGCTCCCAGGTGGACCCACTACTGGCTAAAGCTGAGCCAATTATAACATATTTAAGAAAGGGTAAAAAATGTGGTGTGGCAGCTGTTAGAGGAGTAAGAAATATGTGGGAGAAACAGCCCTGGAGACACCGAAGTCAGTGTAGAAGGAGGGGGAAGAGTTGCTCCAGGGGCTAGAGCAGAAATTCTCCTGCAACCTGTGGGCAAGACCATGGTGAGTCAGGCTGTGCCCCTGCAGACCATGGAGAACCACAGTGGAGCAGAGATCCACCTGCAGCCTGTGGAGGAATCTGCATTGAAACAGGTGAACATGATTTGAAGCTGCAGGTTGTGAAGAGACAATGTTGGAGCTGACACTAGGGTCTATGCAGAAAAGCTCACATAGGAGCAGGTTTTCTGGCATGACCTGTGACCTTTTCTAAGCAGTCCATTCCTGAAGAACTTTGTCAAGGACTGTATCCTTAACACAGAAGGGAGGGACTCCATGCTGGAACAGGGAAACAGCATGAGAAGGAGGAGGACTAGACATGAAGTATCATGAATTGACCACAACTCCCTTTCCCCATCACCCTCTCTCACTTGAGGAGAAGAGACAGAAGGGAAGGTAGTGAAGTTGAACCTGGGGACAAGAATGGGGTGGTAAGAAGAGGCTTTTAGTTTTGTTATTATTTCTAACTATCCACATCTGTTATTAACTTGTGGGGGAAAAAAAATTCCCAAAGTCAAGCCTGTTTTTCTGTGACAGGAACTAATGAGTGGTCTCTCTGTTGTTATCTCAGCCCCTGAACATACTCATAGCATTTTCGTCTCCTGTCCCGCTGAGGAGGCGACCTGAACCAGATGGGCATAAGGTGGCCAGCCAAGGTTCACACATCACAGACCTACGTTGTACCCAGTGTTGGCAAACCAGACCCAGTACAACTGTGTAAATAAAATATAGGCAATTTCAAGGGGTTGGATAGCTGAAGATCATTGATAACTGGTAGGATGAGCAATTTCTAGTAACAGCAGATTTTCACATAGGTGATAAATGGAATAGTCTTAACAAAGAACTCACATGAAAAAGTAGTGAACTGTGCCCTTTATAAAAGCTAGATACATCCCATTGTGAATCAGAACAGCTATGGGAGGTCATTCAGTACATAAGACCCTCCTTCTCTGAAATGCTAATGAAGCACCTTCATGAACAAGAAAATTATATTCTAGTGACTTTGGTTCATATCAGATTAAAAACAAATTAGTTATTTTAGGACCTGCAGCAAAAGGTATTTGAGAATCACTCACCAGGTCAGGGCAGACAGAGTGTAGTGACCAGGAAAAAGGAAGATCAAGGACATAGAGGCAGCATGGACACAGCAGTCATTTTCTCAAAATCTGCTTCTGGAAGTTCTGGGCTGCTTGTGAGCTTGGAAGTGCAAAGGCTGGAAAGTGATCAGATCTATCCTCTTTATGATTTTTTTTTTTTCCAAGGAATTTTACCTATGGAAGGAAAAGGAAGGAAAGAGAGGGAGACTTGGGTCATGACAACCAATTAAAGGTCTATCATTTGTGTGCATGAACACAAAGAAGCAGTCCCTAAAACTCAATAAGGGATTGGCAAATGGAACTGAAAAGTGAGGTGACAAAGTCATGATCAACACACAGAACCCCAGCAAAACTCCTTTGGAATAGGCAAAAAGAGGGTTTTTCTCTGTGATGCAATAATCAGCTGAGTTGTGTTCATGTAGGACACATTTCCAGACCTTCTTTATTATCTACTGATCTCCAAGGCTGCACTGCATTAATTTAAGAATCACTATTCTAGTATATCCACTTGCAGGATTAGAGCATATATATTCTATCCTTTATACTTATTTTGAAGAAAGAATCAACACTTTTAGAATCATATCCCAGCTTAAAACTTAACTAACAATTCACAGAATTCACTAAAACATTGTTTATAAGTACCTAGACTTTGATAAGTGACTAAATCTGGATGATTGATGAGGATTTTTAGTAGTGTTTTTTGTGTTTCTGCTAAAGAGAAAAAAATTTGATATTCAAGATTCAACTTTCAATGTAAATGTATCACATTTTAATACATATACAATGGGCCCTGGCATAATTTGCTAACAAATTTCTTCAACTGTCTTAAAATAAAGAAATGGAAGAAGTCATATTAAAGTGACCTGAAATGACTGAATCATAGAAAAGAATAGCATGCACTCCTAAGCCGGTATATGAGCACCTCAAAATTTCTGGAAAAAAAACCCCAGAGATTTGTGTTCACCTTAGTCCCTCATCCAGCAGAAAGTATTTATCAGTTGAGTATTCCATCATTAGTTATGTATATCTCCACATTTCCCTTCAATAATTGTTTACTGAGATTTAAATTGCACAATAATTTAGTCTTTAGTTAGGCTTACCATTCATTTCAATATTTATTTAATTGAGAATAATTACCAATAGAACAAAACTGTTGCCTGAGACCATGTCCCCATGCCAATAGCATGCAAAATTGTCTAGTAAATTAAAATAACCAACAAGAGCTGTCAAGCTCCATAGTGTCATTTCAAATTAATCTCTGTAAGAAAATTCAAACTCTATATTATTAACAACAATAGCTGTAATACATATTTTTTCCTTCGCAAAATGCAAAAGTGACAGCTCATGATCTCAAATGCCAATTAATACAGACAGCAGAAAACACCTTTTGAGAGAAAGATGAAACAGCTTTCTATTGCTTATTTGTGATGCACTGTAAGAGCAATAGAGTAGCTAATATACATGCCCATTATATTGTCTAAGACACAAATGTGTGCTCAGTAGCAGGAAGTCCCTGCCCAGCTGATAAGAAAGGAGGACTACTTGACATTAATTTAAAATAAAAAAAAAAAAAAAAAAAAAAAAAGGAGGTTATAATTGGGTTATTATTCAGCCTGCTTTAGTTTTGAAAAGCCTATTTTATTTTTAACCCTTAGAGAAATTTTCCAAGCAGATTTGAGATTTAGAATTATTAACCTTTTCTGTATTTTAGGATTATTGGTCTACTTAAAAGTTTATTATTAGAAAAGAGGATGGTTCTTTTATTTGCTCTATCTGAAACACCTATTTCTGAACTATTTAAAAAAAATTTGTGCATACATATTCAATAAACAATTATGATTTGAAAACATTTTTATTAATCCTCTGGAAAAAATAGAACAATTCAGTAAAGTTAATAAAGTCAGAACAATCACAAGAATATATTAACAGGCTTTTAGGTTTGGGATACGTTTCATTTAATGAAATTGCCACTATGATTGTCAGTAGTAAATGAATTATAAATAAAATATATATTCCCTATGTGACCTGGTGGTTGGAGTTCAGCTCCAGGGATCAGACCAAATTAATTTGATACTGTTATTTCAATATAAAGCAATAATCTACAACAGAAGATCACCACACACAAAGTGTGAAAAATCTTTGCTATGCACTGAAAAATGCCAGTAAGCAGAAAGACAAGGGGCAGATTTATTTGCTGTCTTCGGCAAAGTCAGAGAAATACCTGAAGTAATATATATTAGACCTCAAAACTTTTTATGGGCTGAAGGGAAGTTATAGTGGGAGTATGAGTGTAAATCACACATGGAATTGTGGTGGAATTAATGAAGTATGGCAATTGCTTTTTTCAGTTATAACTTCTAGTGTTCTTCATTTTGCAGTTTGTACTGATTTAGAATCCATAGACAGTATCAGAATGGAAGAAAGTTACGTTACAGGATTGCTTCTGAGTGTGGAATTGTCTGTCTTAGGTTGAACTTTACTCCGGGTTTATTTAGTGGGGCTCTGGAAAGAGTGCATCATACAGAAGAGATAAAATACAGGGTTTCAGACTTTCTTTTTTGTAGTTGTGTAGGTGATAAAACATATGGTTCCTCTTATTTGTAGAATTTTATCATTACAATTTCTATAATGGTCTGTAATCTAATCAGAGTAACAAAAGTAAATGCCAAATAATCACTTTGTTCCCCACCTATACACCTACTTTGGAATAATAGCTGCAGCTACATGCACAACTAGTAACTCTTAGGTAACCATGGAACTTTGAAGAGAGTTTAAACATGACTTCCACAGGGCTATGTCATGTTAATAGCCACAAGGTTATTCATTTTGACTGAGGAATTTGTGGTCAGAGAGACTGAATCATCAGGGGCTTCTAAGATTAATATTGTCACACAATCCTTGGATCATCTACCCATCCGCTCATTCAAGAAAAAAGTCTGGGAGCTTCTAGGGAAGCACGGCTACCTACTGCCTCAGTTTACTTATACACTTTTCTTTTTCCTCAGGTACCAGTATTAAAGGTCAAAGTGACAGTTTAAAGGCCCATGGCATACGGCAAAGGCTCTTTCTTCTTGTTTAATTTTTTGGCTTTATTTTAGTAGAACTTCAGTGCAGTCTCCTGGCTTATTCAGAACCTTTAAAAGCGCAGTGCATATGACCCAAAACCACTGAAAAGGACCAATAAATGCAAACACAATATTTAGTATGAAAAATAGCATTCATCCTACACTTCCTTCTCGTTCTTTATAAATACCAGCAGAGGTGACTTTCAGGGGGAATGCTACACAATAACCACACACATTGTGCCAGTTTTATCTTAGACAGATCTAAGATAAGTTAAGTGGGTCACGGGATTTGTACCATGATTTTTTAAAGCATTCTCCTCCATTACAGATGCTTCATGGGATTTGGGGACTTTTGACTTTAAGGATCACACCCACAAATCAGTATGTTCTGTGATCCCAGTAATGAGAACAGTTCTACATAGTTCTTGGATATTTTTGTTCATCTATTTCTACACAGTATTTTTACAAAGCACAACCAACTAGGAGCTCCTCTATTTGTCTGCCAACATATTTGGAAGAGTTTCTATGGTTTAGACAATGCCTCTGCTTTATGCCCTACTTAAGGTGAGAATAAAAGTACACAGCTTGAAAAACTTACTTCTCAGAAGACTATCAACCTGGATTCATATGGATAAGTTTCTAGAACAGGGAACTGTACAGAGCTCTGATTTGCACTGTAATACTTGTGATGTGGAAAAAAATCCACATTGTGTAAAAGGACTTTTATCCTGTGTAGGAACATGTTCACAAAGTTTGACCAGTGATAGCTGCAACATGAAATGTTCATCTCCAGACTTGCTTATGAAAAGCAGGGATCTACAACTAAATGAAAAAAAAGTGTTATGTGGGGGAGCTAGATGTAGTGACTTGTCACTGCTTGTCAATAAACCAGCAATGAGCCTCTGCCTCTGAGAGGCAAACTAAGATGACTGCAAGTAGATAACAGGTATGAAAAATCTCAGCTCCCTTGCCTGTTATCATTGATCTGAGATTGCTTGCTGGAGCCTGAGTGAAGCCTGTGCCTGACCTAATTGGCATTTAAGCATGTACCTGCTCCCTGGCTGAAGCCCGTGTCTTGCCCTTGCCTGCCCAAGCCACACTCAGTTCACTCCAGGCTCCTTTCAGTGAAGCCATGCGTCGCTTTACTGCCACCTCAGTTGTTTCACGGGACCCTGGGGTATCTCTCAGGCTCTAGTTATCAAACACAGCCTACAAGCTGTGTTTTACATTCCTTTGTAATTTGTCTCACACTTCAGCCTCAGGTCATAAGACTAACATTGCTTCTTACAAGAGAGAAAAATTTTGTTTGACCATACTCAAACCGTACATAGCAGCAGTTTTCCCATCACGGCAAAACAGCTACAGATCATATAGAGGACTCTGCTGAAAACATTTCTCTGTCCCTCCATTAACTAAACGAATGCCCAAACAGATTTTGTAAAACAAATGCTTTCTGTATTCAGCCAAACGCAAAGATTATGCACAGAACAGGGCCGAAATAGCAAGCTTGCACAAGGTTTTTTTCTAAATTTATTCTTTGCTTGAAAACATGTTGGACTTCTCTTTGCCCAGTTGCACCCAGATATATGTAGCAGCAAATACAAAATACTGATGCACTGTCTCAGCACCTTCTCTTTGAGACTGGGGAACTGCATATTTTTGGGCTCATGACTAAAGCCAGACAACCTGGGTGAGAACATCACAGAAACCAGCATATGCTATTCAACTCAGCTTCTTTTTGTTTCTATCTCCCCCTTTAGAAATAATATTTAACTGTCCCTTCAGCCCAAAGTTCTGCCCCCAGCCTCACTGCCCGAGAAAATAAATCACTAGCTTCATTATAGTACATGAGATAGCATTATCTAAAATCTGCTCACCTACATATTTCTGAAGGGTTTTTGAAAAAAAAAAAAAAAAAAAAAAAAAAAAAAAAAAAAAAAAAGTCTGTCATTTCTTCCCTGGTTTTATAATTGTCACATTGCCTTTTATTTTCCCCACATAATGAGCTGTGTGTTAACTGTCCTAGAAAGTTCGGTTACGAATTCTATTTTTGATAGTATATTTGTTGCACCTAAAAGTAAAATGTTTCTTGGAGTACTCTCTTATTAACTATTTTCATAATGTAATAGATACTAGCTTCAAAATGTCAGTGTCCCAGATCAAAGTTTCCTATTCTATCCTGTGCCCTTATTGCCCCAAACCATCTTTTCAATAAGCCTATGTTTTATACTATCTAGTTGTAACTGGATGTCTCCAGGTAAAATAAAGCCACAGAACTTGTTGGCTCTTTCCTGATGTCTTCATTCTTCCACAGGGATTTTCTTTCAAGGTCACATGCTTGACAATACTCTTTCCTAATGCAAGGATGAATCGATGTTAAGTGCCTGTACTATTTCTTTGGACTCTGTTTCCCCAAATTTGAGTACATGGCATTGCACAACACACTCATCCCTAGTTTCGCACTAATGATATAAATTATGTTATCTTTCATGGTCAGAGAGCACTTATTCCAAGTTGACCAATGTACCGGCTGCTTTCCCTGTGGAAATGGGTGGAGGTCCTGCTTGCTCTGAGTTGTGTCATCTTACAGGCACTGGGATCATGACCTGAGGAAAATTACTTTCATTTTTGTCTGTAATAGAGGGAGAGGATGTTAATCTTCCCTCCCTTTGTGTTTTCCTATACCTTGTGTGTTTTTACTGATACTCTCAGCTGCATTCCTACAGCCAGCTGTCTGTGTTTTTAGTGAGGATAGGAACTGATTTCTGGCTCATGTTGTGTTATAACTTCCAAGAAAAATATCAAAAGGTATGTTCTTTGATATCTTCATTGACAGTATTCCGGATCTCAATTGGGTGTGTGCAGAAATATGCTCTTCAGACAGCAGACATGGCTTCATGTTTGGAACTTTCAACTGCATTTGATAGTCTACCAGGATCTGATATTTTATTTGCCAATATGAGATCATACCAAAATTCCAGAAGCCATGGTACCATGATCCTCTTAAATGCCTCTCTCCCATGCACCCTGCTTCACCTTCATGACAAGGTATTCTGAAAATACCAACATGAAATGCTAGAATAAGCAGTAATTTTTAGATGTTTGATGAGAAGAGTCACTTATCCTTAAATCATAGAACTCTGAGGAATGAGTAGTGTACCTTTCCGGCAGATTAATCACATGGTTAACTGCTTTAATTGGAAACCCAAGAGCCATTCTGGCCAGAAACACAGTGGGTCACTTGTCTGGTCCTCACAGCACTCTTCTAAACATCAGTTAGCAAATTCTTCCCAGCTAAAATTTCATGTGACTGTTTCTGTGAGTGTTCTTCCCTTCATCTCCTTGCATGTGCTTCTTGAGTAATTCACATATGTTTTCTGACATGACCCTAACCTGTTCTTCCTTGGGAACTTACGAACCCTATTTTCAGACTAAATCAATACCCCTCTGTCATGGTTTGACACTGGCGCAATGCCAGCGCCCTCATGAAAATGCACCTTCCCTAAATAAATGCTGTGAGATGTTATCAGGAACAGAGCAGAGCAGGCCCAAGCTTAATAACAAA
Source organism: Vidua chalybeata (assembly GCF_026979565.1). Classification (NCBI taxonomy): domain Eukaryota; kingdom Metazoa; phylum Chordata; class Aves; order Passeriformes; family Viduidae; genus Vidua; species Vidua chalybeata. Next base: position 35,992,959 of record NC_071531.1, on the reverse strand, counting down.
GGGAAAAAAACTTTATTAAACTACTACTACTACAGAAAACACATCAACTAAATCCAGGATGAAGACCTTTTGAAACACCCCTCCTCCTCCCAATTTCCAAAACACCCACCATGAAACATCACCCGGGATTCCTGATCAAATTACCACCCTTCAGATAATCAATACTCAAGCTATCAAGGGGGAGAGAAGTCTCTCTTGCACCACAGACCCCCCAGGAAACACAGTTGCCACCTCCTGTGTTTCCCTGTCACACATGGCAACCGCCCGGAGAAAATCTGCCAGTGTGACACTCTCCATTCCATGTCACAGTGCTCTCACCACCGTGCATGGACAGACTGCTCATAGGGCTCCTTTAAGGATGCTTTGCCACGGACCCAAAGATACAACAGTTCAGCTTCTCATCTTGGGACTACAGTCCCCCCCATTTTCCCCTGGGGCCAAGGGTCCAAGAACAGAGATCATCTTCTTCCCAAAGACAGAGGGCATCGCCATTCCCTCCTCAGCTTTCTTCTGTTCTTGCCATTCCTGTGCTGCTCGAAGCTGAAGCAGGTCTCCTTGGGTCACCACTGCATCCCCCTAAAATGCAGTCTCTATTGCAGGAGATTTTGGTTCAGTCCATGGCTAACAAGAAAAGTCCAGCCAAAAGCTACTTCATCATCTCCTCCCACCTAAATATTTCTTCTTCTAACATCTCAGTCCCGGACTGTCTCTCTTCCACTACAAATCAAGGAGGAGTAATATTTTACAAAGCCCTCATTTCCTGGAAAGGGTTAAAAGTTCAGACTCCCTGGACGGCTGATATCTCGGTGCAGCATTCCGTCTCCCACGTTCCGTCTCCCACGCTGGGCACCATCCCCCCTCCCTTTCTCCTTCTCCTCTGCCGGCAAATTTCCAGGTGCCGCCAGGCTCTCTGTCACTTTCCCTCTGTGGAGGGGGGAACAAAGACATCTCCACTCCTCTCCACCCTTCCATCCGCAGGAGCTGGCTCGGTTCCAGACCTTCAGCCCCTTGGCCTACCTGGACAAGTCTGCGTGACTTCCCCTCCCCCACCCAGCCTAAGGCTGGGCAGGGGAGAGTCTGCACTCTCTGAAGACCGGAACCAAAGAGACAGTTCCCCTGGGAGTTCTTGCTTTTAACCCCCTGTGTTCTCAGAGGCGTGTCCATACTTTCAGTGGTCACTCCAGGTGCCAATATCCAAACCTGACCACTGATTGGTTTGACCCAACTTCCTGGAAAAAATTCACTTCCATGTCAAACCATGACACCCTCTACTTTCGAACATGCTCTTTTCTAGGTCCTTCTGAGGTGAGCTTAACAAAGATGAAGAGGCACACATTTTATGTTAGCTCACTTTTGAGTGCGTAATTGTCATAGAATAATCCATAAAAACTCAATCCATCAGTTCAATCCTTTTTGTCATGTCATATTTTCACCTCAAAGTTACTTAGGCATGTACAAGTCTGGTACTGGTCCAATCATCTTAACTGACCCGAACATGCAGCTTTAATCTTGATCCCATATAAATACAAAACTCTTGAATGATATTTCCTTGTATCAGAGACCATGGGATTCTGAATGTAGTCAATGTGTTCTGAGCCTGCTTAATTCTAAAAGAAAGTATCTGGGGGGGAAAAATGGAAAATTCATTCCCTTCCAGTTAAACATGTTTCTTGTGTTAAGACCCTGTAGTCAAAGCATTCTCCCAGGAAACAGAAGGGAGTTTACCATCCAGTTTCACCTCTTACATTCAGTGATCCAGACTATACATAAAAGACCAGGTCAGACAGTCCTATAATAGGACTGGTCGTTCAGGCTTGCAGAATTCAAAAGGATCAGATAGGCAGAAGACATGAATCAGATTGAGCAACCTGTGAAAAGGGTACTTACAAGAAGTTGTTGGAGGAAGAAAAGATGAATAGATGTGCATGGGATATAATTCTAAAGACAGAGCATCCTGAAGCAAGCAATTTTCAGGTAAAATACATTCAGAATCCTCTGTTCTTTCAGTTCTGCCAGTGCAACATTGTATAGTATTTATACAGGATTTACTGTAGCCCATTTGACATTCATTCTTGTAGCTTCATGTTTCTTGACTATAGCACATTCTGTTTGCTCTATCTCTTCTTTGCTTGGTTGACAAGCCTCAGATACTGGATCCAGCTCTTCCTTTTAGTTCTGCTCTCTGCAGTTTCTGTTTTAAAGACGTTTCAAACTCATCCATATACATTTTTGTAAGGGAAATGTCTGGTGTGAATAAGATTATTCTGATAATGTAAGTTTTTAACATGTCCATAAGATATATACCATCTTTCCAAGACATCTAAAGAAGCAGTGGTTGGGGTCCACATATAGGTCCTGACATTTCCTCAAGCCCTACTAGTCCAGTGAAGAATGGATGTAGACTGGGCAAGGATGTATCAAATGCAGTACTGATGTCTTCTTTCTAATGCCCTCATACTATCTCAGTACCTCCACTGGTCACATGCAGAATTCTGACATGGAGTCACCCCTGAATTGTTCAGGAGCCTCAGGGTCCGATTGTCTTGTAAAGGGATATCTCAACTCATTTCCCTTCAATAATGGCTGTGGGAGAATTAAGTTTACCCTGCTTTTAAAAATATGACATATAATTCTACACCTTATCAGCTTAACAAAGCCCAAGGGTATGAATCCCTTAATCAACAGTTTTTAGGTTCAGACACAGTTTTATCGACTGGGTAATTTTAGAGAGATGTTTATAATAATTTCTATTGCATGATCTTTTCTCTACTTCTCCTTTCCCAAGCAATCTGACAACCTTTTCCCTGGCTTTCTCTTTAGCTGGCATTATTTTTAGTATTGTTGTAAGTCATTGTAAAATGTCACTGCCAGAATCCTGAAACTATCACCAACAGTCATAGGTATAGTCAAATATATTTTAAACACCATGATGTATAGATCTAAGTTCGTGAATCTCTTCCATTGTCACTGTCAAAGGTGAAATCCTGCCATTTGAAGAGGTATATGGAAGAAATGGGTTGATGTCAAATAACAAATCAAGTTAAAAGCAGATAAGAAGAAGAAAAACATATGTAAAAATCTATATCAGAATGTGAACTACTTGTCAGCTGTATAGAAAATGTCTGGAGAAGTCAAAATTCAAGACTTTCTTTAGAAGTCGTGCCACCCTTCAATTCCAAGCCTGTTACATCACTGTTTACATTGGTCAACAAGGCTTTAAAGTTATGAATCTTCCCTGGAAGGAGAAAGAAGAAAAAAAAAATTACCAAAGGAAATATCTACAGTAGCTCTGAAAGATACCTTGTTCCCCCAAACCATTAAAAATGTCAACTTCCCCCTCCCTTCCTCTGTTTATATAATTCACTTATCGGAGTTACATGTCAAAATACTGCAGTACACAATTTTCTTTGTAGTATCTCCAGATCAGATGGAAAAGGGATGTAATTCTTTAAACTGTGTAAAAGAGAATCAAATTAGACAGATATTAAGAAAGAACTAGAGTCCAGTCAGAGACTTTTTTACTTCTTAAGAAATTTTTAAAATGTATTGGGGAAACAATTCCTGCAGTAAAAAGGACTGTCAACCATAGAGAAAATTTAAAAAAGGATGGTGGGAGGCAGAGAGGAAGAAGGAGAAGGGAAAGGGAAAGGGAAAGGGAAAGGGAAAGGGAAAGGGAAAGGGAAAGGGAAAGGGAAAAGGAAAAGGAAAATGGGAAAGGAAGGAAAAACTGGATGAATATGTGAAAGTGTAGAGCTGCAGGGAGGGAAGTCTAAGAAGAATCAAGCAACCATTATTAATCCCTGAAAGCAAGACCTTCACATGCAGCAGCATAAAGGCTTCCTGTGAATATTGAACTTTCTTATTACATAATACAAAAAAGGGCTAAGGCAGCATAAAGTGAACACAATTATATTACACTGGATATTATCAGAAATTAATACAATACCATTTCAAAGAGATTTATGACAGTGGTATAGCTTTTCAGTGGTTAAATATAGACCTTTTTGCACAAAACTGGCTGTCACCTCTGGTAAGTGGAAACACATGCATTTTCATTCCACTGCATATAACAGAGGCGTTTTATCCTGAAATTTAAAAGGCACACCCAATACCTGCATCTAGGGCTGCATATAGATCTAGGGCAGGTGTGGAAGCTTATGTGGAATCATATAGGCATGTGAATACATCCCATTTCAGTTGTAACTTAAAATTTTATGGGGTCACATAACTCAAGTTACTCATGATGAACTCTTCATATTTTTCTGCATTCATTACTCACATTTCTGAATGCCACCTCTCTTACTTGTTTCCCTACCCCCACTCTTAGCCTCACCACTCTTTCTTCGTATGGTGCAACGCGGAGTACAAAGAAATAAAACTATAGAAAAGATCAATATAGTATATAGAAAGGAAAACAATTGATGTTGATTTGCTCATTCGCTCCCCTCTGTAATAAAAGTGACTAATCTGCAGTAAAGTTCTCCAAAATTTCCTCAAAAAAGGTTTCTGATGCAAGACACTAGATGGTGTCTTGTCTTTGGTTGAAAGGAGAATTTTACTACTGGCAATGGGCAAGTGACAAGTCTCCCAGTCATCTAATCTGTCATGCTGTGTATCTTCAATTCCCTGTCCTTAACCTGAAGCCCTAAAGTAGGAGGAAGCCAGACAGACTTATTTCAATATTTACTACAATTTTCTTTCTTAAATTCTTGACAGAATTTGAAGCATTAATTTTATTTTTAATTCTATTGCTGTGTGTGACTTTGGATGGGTTGTTGTGGCTTTGAGCAGTCAGGAGTGAGGGGCTGTTTAATCCACAAGACTAGCAGAATTGTATTCCATGCTTCCTTTAGTTTAAATTTTTGTGCCTGTCATAGCCCTTCTGAACCACAGGATGTACTTTCCTGCCTATTTCTGTAATGGCTACATCAAATCTATTCACTTCAGAAACAGTCTTCCTTTGATAGAAAACCTCTTAGATACAAAATGACAATTGCTGTCATTAAAATTTTCACAATCTAAAAGCTATAAATGTTCAAATAACAATTCCTCTAGCATGCAGCAGATAAAAACTGTGCTTTGATTTACTTCTTAACACATTACTGAAGTCATCTCTTTGAAAGCTTTACAGCATGATTATTTTCCAGCAGCAGGGTATGCAGAGCCTAATTGAAACAATTAAGGTGACATCTAACAGCTTCAATTGCATTTTGAGGATATCAGTTTGTATTAATATATTTCCATATGAACAACATTAAAATGTATGTAATTTTGTCACCCTTTGGATAAATTACAATCTTAATGACAAATTTAAAATTCCTCTTCAAAAAGTTTGAATGTGGTTAGGGAAAAAGGACTGCCTGTGTCTATTTACTAAATAACCAGTACCATATCCTGCAAAAGAAACACATTTATCCAGGACATGAAATGCTGCCTCTTGGTTGTGTATCATTTCTGATAGTAGCTATCTGTTATAATGGAAAAAGCATCAGTGATGCATCAGGATCTATCTGTCAAGGCAGTGCAAGGTTCTCAATCACTTGGTCTCTGCAAGGTGACAGATGTTGCAGTTCATGCTTTTTTTCTACAGAAACTTCAATACACTGAAAATGTCAAGTTACAGCAGCGTCAAGAACTCCATCTATTTATTCCAAACTGAATATAAGACAAAAGTCACAGCACAGAATTGACTGCCTCTGATGCATTAGATGTGTTTCTCTCATTCTGAAATTCTATCAGTGCCTCTATTTCTTTTTAAGTAATGCAGCAGCATTTCGATCAAGATCAGAATCACTGTGTGGGTCCCACAAACCTGTGCCAGTTGAAAAGTTTCCATCATGAATCAACCTGTATTGCCTCCTGCTTTGGCTACAGCCAGTGCAGAAAGCTTTCTCTGGCATGGTGTGATGGGGTTACACCCAGCCTTCCATGCTGTCCAGCCTGCTCTGTTCTCAGTGCCTCTGTTCTCTCTTACTCTCTGAGCTTCAGAGATAAATTAAGACACGTGTTCAGCAAAAGAGTGAGGCAAACAATGGGAGGGAAAAAAAAAAAAAAGAGCCCAATGGTGGTTCAGAATAGAAAATGCTGCTGGTCACTGTTATCTGATTTCAAGCCATTTTAAGTTTTAGAGATAGCAACATAAGCAGAGGCCAGGTTTCAATTTATAATGGTAAATATAGAAATAGGAGGCTAGGCAGGGAGAACTGCTGTTCAATATATCATGCTTGGTATATGCTGTGAACTTCCAGTTTTTCTCCAGTGACATCTCCCTGATAAATACACACTGAAAATGTGAAGGTTCTTTGTTTTTCCTTCAAGGGTTCCACGGCTACTTGTGGAGATTTTTTTGTTTTCCTTTTCGTTACTTGCTGGTATTGCTTTTCCTTTCTCTCAAAGTCATTATAACAGTCTTTTGAAACAAGAAGTTTATCTCCCTCTCTCTGCCCCAAATTATTAATACTTTGCAGTGCCCTCATTTAGAGGCCAGAACAGTTTTTATGCAGCCTCAAGGAGAGGAAAGAGAGTGTAAATCAACATTAATGATTAATTTGTAGCCAGCCCTTGGTATATGAGATTATATTCTAGGAGTTAATTTTCCTTTAAAATAATATATTTAAAGCTGCTACAACTCCTAAGCATATTTTAATTGTATTCACATGTTTTGTATTCATTCAACCCTCCAAAACATCCCACTAAGAGGAACTACTCAGCATTCTGATATTTTGCTTTATGTTTGGTGAGTGAAAAAAGGAGTACCAATTTAAAGCAAGAACATTATAAACAGCAGCCCCTAAATATTTTCACCTCCTTTCTCAAGTTGAAGAGGTGGAGAGGAGGAGGGAAATATGCACTGTAAAAGTTACACAATCAATCATGAGTTAGTATATCTACCAAAAATCCAGCTGAACAAGAAGACCATGTTGCTGACACAGTGAGACACCTCAAACAGCCCTTATATAGATTAAAAAAATTGTGATATATCAGAAGCAGCCACTATGAATTCATCCCTTCAGTCCATTGCATGGTGCCTGCCACGAGAAGGATGCTGCCTGATGGACAACTCAAGTCAAAATACTGCAGACAATAGTAACGTCAAAATTTTTTTGCATGATAGCAACATGCCCTTTTGTACCTACAGGAGTCTCCCCTACCTTGCCCTAACCAGTTTAGGATACAGGGCACTACCGTGAAAATGGCTTTGACTTAATTAATCTTTCCCAATCAGTGTTATTTGAGAATGGGATCAGCCCAAAACAGCAGAGAACTCCAAGAGAATGGGTTCAGATAATTTGCTCTTCATAAAACAATAACATATAAATTCATTTGTAATCAAATACTACAGAAGACTTAAAAAACCTGTTATCATCAGCCAGGAAGAGAATTTATAGGAAGATTGCCAAAATTTTTTTCTTAAATATTACTTTTGAAAATGTTCAATTCTAAAAGTTTTTATGTTGTTTTCTTTGAATATTACATACACCAAATTTTCTCCATTTGAAAACATTTAATAAATTAATTTTCATTTCTTTTAGATAGGACAATTACTTCTAAAAACTGTCTTTTAAAAAACTCAATTATTTTCCAGATATTTTTGATACATTTCACATAAACAAAATCTTAGATTTGGCAACAAAAAGTGCACTGCAAATTGTATATTTAAAACCTGTTTACAAAGTATGGCTAAACCCTTCCCTTCATGAACGGAGGAAAGGATGTCACCTGGAAAAGAAGGAACAACATATATCAACATAGCCATGGTGAATACAATTTTAAAATAATTATGGTGTCAACTGGGTCATATTTTTGTAACAGACATTTTCAACACTTAACTACAATGAATTTTATCAAATAATTCCAGATTTTTTCATTATTTTTAAATAGCAAGGAAATTCTTCATATATGTGTTTGTGCATTTGGAAAGAGAAAAGCTTTATCAGAAATCTTTTTTTTTTTTTAAGAAAATACTAGATTAGTAGCTTTTTCACTTGAATCTCTCTGGAATCTTAAATCAATTTATAAAATATGAAATGGAGCTGCACAAGCAGCATTAAGAATCACTAGCTAATTCTGACACTGCATGAATTTTCATACAATTTGCAAAGGTGCGAGTCAATATAAAATGTTGTGAATGACTTCAGTGAATCACACACTGTGTCTCCTCTGAGAAAATGATGAGATGAAGTCATTAGTACAAGAAGCAACTGGAAAATCCACTGAACATTCACTTCACAAAGACTTATGGTTCCTTTTGCATCCTCATACTTACAAAGAGCAGACTGAGCAGCCTTATGTTTGCTTAGCAAAATGGAACACCGTTGTGACAAAAATAAATATACAAGGGCATACTTTTCCAAAAGCCTGAACCCACTAAATTACTCATATTATCTGGAGTTGCAAGCAGCAGAAAAATCAGAAACAGTATCCTGTAAGGTAGGATTTGAGCATATCCCAACACAAACAAAAGGATTATGTTTTGGACCCAGGATAGGTGCCCAGGCCACTTTTCTGTATTGAACAGAAGCTGCTTAGGCAGGCATCCAGACAGACCAGATCAGGCCAAGAAAAGCTTCCAGTTAGCTTTGTTTTATTTACCTGCTCAGATTCTACTCTACAGTTTGAAATAAAAGGGTGCACAGGTGTATTACACCTGCTCAATGAAATATCATGCTCCCAGTCATTCATTGTAATGCAGAATAGTTTCTCTCACTACAAAACCCCCAGAGGCAGCTGCAGATTGTAGCTGCACACAGCTCTCTAGATCAGCTAACATTCCTGCTTGCTTTTATAAGGTTTGGCCAGTCAAGAGCAAAGCTCAGGCTTTTCAGATGAGGTACTGACATGATATTTTGTCTTGTGTGGACAAAAAAAGTACACCGTTATGATGTATAACCTGAGTAAGATTTTCATATACAAATCAGGCAGAATAGCCAAGCTTCAATTGGAAAGCAATAAACACTCAAGCTATTCCTGTATTCTTCCAAAACTCCCACCAGAGTTTTTTAAGAACTCAGATGACTTCTTCTAATTTGCCTACTTTAGAAAAGGAAAGAAACTGAACAGGGAGATGGAAACACAAGCTTAAACTGAAGCTGGAGCCAGAAGTGCAGTCCTAGTGAACACAGTGCACAGAGGACAGGACGAGTTGAGCAGGGTGTGGGCAGGGTAAGATCTCTGCAAGCTGTTTGTGACACAGCCTTGGTGAGATGTGGATTGGTGAGGCAATTCACATCAGCTGAACCCAGAAGTGGAATTCGTTGGCCTAAAAATAGTTACCTACCACAAAAGCAAATACAAAGTACCCTCTCTCGAGAGTATGGCTCTCCAAAAGAGTTTGGGTCAACAGCTGGTCTTTTCTGTTTGCCGCATCTTCCAGCCCTATGTGGATGTCTTGGGTACCCTACAGCATCAAACATCTGCATCTTGGCCACTGACTTTCCTGCCATGTTTTGCAGCAATGTTTTAAAGTAATTCTCATTTTGACATATTTTGTAAATATTTGAACAGCATGTTTTAGAAAAGCATTGGAAAGTCTTGCTGAGTATTTATTGTCCAAGGAAATTGTTAAATGCACATTCTTTCCATAAACATAGCTGTAGGTCTTGTACATCTTCCTTATCTGAGCAATTGATTCAAATTAAAAAAAAAAATAGTAACTTTATGATAAGGATTTTGATTCCACTGGGAGAGTTAGTGACACCATGAACATATGCTACACCACTTGAATACTCCCCAGTCTTGCTGATACTTCAACCAGGTATTTAAAATAGCTTCCAAAAGCAAATTCTGGTGAAGACGTGGACTGCATTCCCTTTACTCCAGCTCTGAAAATGAAGCACATTAGAGAATGTAGGCACAGAGCCAAAGCCACTGTTACCAGGATATTAATGAAGAAAGGTTTTTATTTTTTGTGGTTGCTGTTAAATACAGTGTAGCAAACCCTGAGGTTCCACATGTTCTAGCCCTGCACACACATTCCTGTACCATATGTAGCACCCACACACATCCTGTGTTACCTCTCCAATATCCTTCATCATACCTCTTCTGGAGGAATCATACCTAGCAAGTCAGACATTCACCATTAGGAAGACTGGGCTGCTCCAAGTAACAGTGCTGTGAGTCATGGCTTTCTCAGTGCCTGAATCATTTGAACAGTTCCAGAGACCGACACCAGTCTTTGGGAATAGATTCCCACTTCTTCCCAGGAAGCTTTGCGCTTTTCACTCTGAACATGGATTTCAAGGGTCTGCAGTAAGGGACTGCTTGGCTCAGCATACAAGGAATGTGTCACATACATTTGGCTTTTCCTAAAAGAAACAGTATCCAGTGAGAGTAGGAAGGTCCAACTCTTACTCTTCATCATTTACTCTACCAGCTGGCTGACGTCATTCCCAAAAACACCACATCTGAACAGCCAGGTTAAGAAGGGATGGAATTAACAATGCAAGTGGATTTTTGAAAGAGTGCAGTAAGCCCTGTCTAAGTCTTGCCAAACAGGCACAGTGTCTCTGGTACTGACAGCCCATTGACATTTTACACTGAACAATTGGCCTGTTGCCATAGTAAGAATGGGAAAATCTGAAACTTTGAAAATACACAAAAAATTATCTTAGGTCTGATCATCCTCCAGTCTAATGAAACAAAATGCTTTGTCAATATATTCTTACAGATTAGCCAAGAGGTTCCCTGGAAGCTCAGATTTGCCTTGACCTCTTTTGTCACCTATACAAGATCTTAGCAGCTTCAGGGTGTCAGCAGGCGGGATGCTTCTGAAAGGTACCTGTTGAAACTTATCAGGGAGCCTCAGGACATACTGTCTTGAAGCTTGAGTGGATTATTCATAGGATACTAAGGTGTCTGACAGCAAGTTTTTCATTTACAATGGGGCATTCTCTAGTTAAGATCAGCCACAGACTGATACGTACATGCAGATACAAGAAATATATACATAAACTTATAGGTATTTTTTCAGAGAGAAATAAAAAAGATACACAGACATACAAGAAAGACTGTTTTCTGTTTTATAAACTATGAAACAACATGTACGTGGGCAAGCCTTGATTAAGAGCCTGAGTAGAACACTGGATTTATAAAGGGTTTTAGGTAAAAATCATGTTGAAGGCTTTGGAACTAAATTCCCCTCCAAGCCACACTAGCACTGATGTAATTTCAGCAGAGTTATTTGTATTGGACAAGAACTAAAGGGAAGAATGTTTCTCTAGGTTTCTTTGCCTGAGTAAAAAAAATAAGTATAGCAGATCTCAGGTGAGTTTCTCTACTGAGGATATATCTTGCATGCCTATATGCATGGAATTTTCTCTGCATCCTTTCACTAGATGCAGCAGATCCTGATGCCCATGATAATTCTTTTTACAGATTTTTATACACTGTAATCACTGTTGAAATAACAGAGCTACCATAGCATGTTCACCCTTATAATGAAAATAGTTTCAAGGGTTGTTCAGTGTTTCACAGCAATATAAATATTGCCTTGCCCTTTTTCACCTGCAAAATAACTCACTGGTAAAATTTTGCTGTGTGCCATCATAAGAATTATTTAAGAGTCTACGAGAACAACATATACAGTACATTTGCTGTAACATATTCACACTTCCACACACAGACCTAGAGGATTCTGTACAAGGTATATCCACGAAAAATTCCCCTTGATTTCAGTGAAGTAATCACAATGGATGCCTTTGCCTCTTAAGGAATAAAAGGATTGAGCCTTGAGGAGTGGGAGTATCAGCTCAGGTTCTCTTGGCATCATTTGCTGGTGGTCCTTGAAGTATAGCAAACTTGAGAGTTTACTGGCTTTGAAGGGGGTCACACTCAGAGGGAGATAGCTGGTCACAGCCTACTGTGGTCGAGGAGAGCTTAAAGGATCTCACTTAGGAGTCCTATTTATAGGGCCACAAGGGGCTTTTGTCATAGTAATTGCAATTTGCAATTCGGTTTGATAACTTTCTTGGAATGTTCAATCACAAAAAAAGTTGCTCCGTTTGGGGCAACTTCCGTTTCAGGCTAGAAAAATGAGTTCCCAAGGTTGTCAGTTAAACATCAGGACCTCATTAGACAGCACTAGTTCCTGGGAGCAGACTATTCCATCCTGAGAAAAGCAGATGAGGCCTGCCAACATCTCTCCTTCTAGTCAAACCTATGAGAGGGACAGTATCTTTATTGGAATGCCTCTCTCTTCTTAAAAATTCTACTCTTTTGTACCCATTCTAGAAATTTAAAAATTTGGATTAAATGAGCTTTTTTGTATCCAGGTGCCATTTAAGAATCTGGGCCCATGTAATTTTATTTTTCAAAAATTACAGTACAATTTTAGTACAAAAAGACAGTTCCTTCTTCACAGTTGGAAAAAAAATCTTAAATCCACTGCAATTAATAAGAAAGTAGAAAAAATTAACATTGGCATTGTCTAATACTTGTTACAAAGCAAAGAGCAAAGAATTTTTTTTTTAATTATTGTAACACAATACTGAGCCCAGTGGCCATATAATAATACTGTAAATATAGCATAATCGACAATCTGAGTAGAATGTAACCCCAGGATAATTATGCACTTCTCTATATCTTTAAAACAAAGCCTTATCGTCACATCTAAAAAGTGGAAGTTACATGGTAATTATTCTTTGAATTACTTTGTAACTGGTAGTATAATTATCAAGTAATCTGCATGAAAATAATTAGGTATTTACATAGTCTTTGCAATGTAATTACAGAGTCGTTGGCTGATTATGCAGCATGTGCCTTGTAACAGAAAGTGATACCAGAAAGACAAAAAAAACCCTATAAAAACAATTTCCATTTCAAGCAAAACGAGTTAAATTTGCAAAATAATTTCTCTGTATTTTGTGTGAATATGTGTGTGTCTCTGTGTACACGTACATGCCTCTGTGTGTGCATTTAAAGGTGGAAAACAATAGAAACAGAAGTGTACAAATGACTGCAGTTTCCTTGGTGGAAGAAATTTGTGAAGTCAATAATTTCCCAAGTCATAAACATTTCTCAGAAGACAATAAGAATTTTTTTCATCATTCACAACTGCAGTCTTCTCTCCATCTCACAAGTCCATCTGCATTCAGAGATGCTTAATAAGTTGGTATATACAATATCAGGAAATGTCCTGGTGTATCTAAACCAGGAAAGGATACAATGATTTTTACTTTGGCTGATTTTTACTCTGATTTTCACCTAAAAAATGAATTAATGCTATATTTTTTGTTTTAATTTTAAAGGCATTATTAATTATTTCCTTTTTTATTTTTTTTATTAAAAATGTGCCAGTGGAAATAGTTCAATTTTTTTGTGGGCAAAGCAGCCCAATAATTGATCCCTCTTATACATCTGCACCTTCTGCTCTGGATGCACAGTTTTAGTCATATTTAATTATCAGATGCACACCGTGCAACAATGGAGATTATTTCTTAAATAGAAAGTCATTATTTGGTAATCATTTGCATTAAAATAGCAATACAGTGTGAATAGAATGTAAGTTCTTGAAACATAAATATATGATCACAAAGTAAATTATAAATGGAAAGGAGTAAGAACATTCCTTGAATATTACAGACAATAAATAAGTATCACCAACAGAAAAAAATCTGAGGAAACAATCATTAATTTTACTGTTCTCTGTTCTTAAATTGTTTTCTTCTAGATCGCTTTAGCCTCTGTTTTTCTAGGCCCACCCCATCTATGTCCATCATTATTATAAACTCAATAAGAAAACTTTTCCTGTGGATTTTAAAGGCCACTGACCATTATCATCCAGGTTGAACTTCTATATAAGAGAAACCAGCTTGTTCTTGTGTCCCATCCAAACTGATGTGTCAGAGAGCTCTTCTTCAGATGAACAACAGCTTTTCCTCTAATTTTTTTTTTTGGTCTTTACTTTAACCCCATTTTTCTTTGAATGAAATTGCCTAGATGAAATATTAAATACAAAATTAAAGAGGGATTTCTATCTACATTTTCTAAAATCCAGTAAATAATATAATCTGATGGGAGCTATATAAATGAGTTTCTCAAATGAATGTATAAAACTCAACTCATTTTATTATTTTGAATATCTGAATTATTTCCTAGTGAAATATTCCAGCAAAAATACATGCTTAAAGGTTCAGTGAATAACAAACATGTGAGATGCACCTCACATGTCTGGAATAATTTCTTCCTGCTGAAACAAGAACATGTTTCAAGTTGACTAAGTTGGAGAGTTCATGTTTTTCTTCAGTGCTCGGCTTAATTTCATATAGAAACTAAGAGCTACTGATAGGAATGACAGTAAAGTAAGTTCTTAGGTATGCACATGGAATTTGAGTGTGACACTATGAATGGTAATTTTTCAAAACTTACTTTGCATCGGGACTGTGGCATTTACATGGTTCAGACTCTCATCTACTATCTATTTTTGATAATGAAAAAAAATGCCCAGATATACTTATTAGTGTGCCCATTAAATTGGTCGATTTAGTAGATGAGAGTTAATCAAACAGCTTCAAACTTTTGTACAAAGCTATCAAATGCCTTATTTTACCAATAGAAGTAAAATGGTTGACTAAAATAATAGCTGTCTTGTGTTTTTTGTATCATTTGAACAGCAAAGGAAAGTACACCCAGCTACTTAAATAAGCAAATTTCATTGTAGATATCTGAAATGGACCTGAACATGATTACCACATGCCATGTCATTAAAAAAAACTAAAGTTCACAGCAAATTCCAGTGTCTGGCAAGTCATAAGTAAAAAAAATTTAAAAACAGGGGCCTAATTTAGAAAGAGAAATAAAAAAAAAAAAAAAAAAAAAAAAAAAAAGAGAGAGAGAGAGAGAGAAACCCCACAGGTCAAATTGAGCTAAGGCATCTGTAGAGGGACTGAACTCAGTACCAAACTTTAAGTGAGGAGGGAATGGGAGTCATCAATTCCATTGTGCTACAGAACCTCCACTTCCCATAACTGACTGTGATTAGAGCTTGTCCAATATTTAAGAAGTATTTTTTTATTTTACAATCCAGGGTGTCAACACTGTGAACCCAAGAGAGAAGCACATTAATGACAAAAATAAAGCTTTATAAATGTGTCATTAGAAAGCTGTGGAAAACTAAAAGCAAACAAAACTTTGTCAGATAATGATTAGACTTCATGAGTTGTTAGCCAGTGACTCTAAGGAGTTAACAATACTGACAAAAAAAAAGACTCCATAGCATGATCAGTATTTTAAGCTCCAGACAGCCTTGAAATATGTTCATACAAGTTTAAGCCATCAAGTTCCATTTCTGGTAGACAGGAGTTTAAAGAGCTATTTCCACTTGATTCAATTGATTTACATGATAAACAGTGCCTGAGCTAGGACCAGCCACTGTTTCATTCTCCAACCTACACTAGGGAACCCAAGGCCCTCAATACCTATGTATTTTTATTCCTCTGTGTTTCTTTTTTTTTAAATCACATTTCTCTGTTAATTTCGGAATTACTACGGTTAGTTACTACAAGCCAGAGCCATTAATGGCCAGCAGGTCACATAAAGCAAGTTCTTGCATGCTGCATAGCAGGTTAAATTGCCCTCTAACTCTGCAGGACAAGCCTGAATGGAGACTCCACAGGAGCACAATTGGAGTTAAGAGCTCTGAATGCTCTTCTATGGCAAATGGCAGTAGTCTGACCCTGCTGGACTCTCTCTCTTGCAGCAAAGTGTGATAAAACAAATGCCTCTCTGATTAGAGAAATTAGTGCTGCTTCACCTCCTGTGTGTCTGTGTCTCAGTCCTCGGAGCCAAGTCCTCTGCGTCAGGTGCAGACACACTGGCTGGGGGCCAAGACCCTAAGAGGACTAGCAGACTTTTTCCCACCTGCCCTATATAGTTCAGAAGCTCCCAAGTTACATGACAGCCGTTGCTTCCCAGCTGCATCGCATCCCTCCAATTTAGAAGGTGCTGCTCTGTCTTTGAGGAGCCACAGTAGCTGTGACCAGAGGATTCTAAGAAAAAGGACTGCTTCAGCTTGATACCCAGACAAGGCAGGCAGCTGTAATCTTCCATGCCCTCTGTTTCAAAGAAATGTTTCAAACACTGAGAAAGTTTTTATCACCAGGGAATTTCTAAGAAGCTGTGAACTCACCTGGAAGCCTTTTCTTCAGTCAGGTCACCTACAATTCTCCCTTCTCCACTAGTCACTATTTTCACAAACTCTTTCAAATGTAATTGTCTCAGAAATTTCACCTTTCCACCCAATCTGATAGCAGGCCAGAGAGCCTGAAGAGCACTAGGCTTGAATAGGCTTTTATTGGATGTGTCTAAGTAAATATGGTTCAAGTGGCTTCTGGAATGTGAGATTCTTCTCTGGATCAAGTCATGGTAATTGCTCATCAGCCATCATCAATAGTGATTAATAATGACCTATGATCAGGTCTCATAGCTGCACTATTCATCAATTTTCACACTGCATTTTTAGTCATTTTATGCTACACTTATGCATTTAAAAGCTCATATAAAGCCAAATATTGAAGCCAGATGAGAATTCTAATAGTTATTTTTTATGTGATTAATTTATATACCTTCACAATAAATGCTTTTTAAGTGTACAGGATATTACAAACCACACTTAATCTTTCTGTAAAACAAAGATGACTCCAGCAAAATTCCTTCCACTTAAGCCAAGAATTTCAACAGTCTCCTGTCCTTGAAAATACTATATGTATTGCTAACCTCAAATCCCAGAATTAAATTAAAGAACAGGTTTTTGTTCAGCCTTTCACTTTCCCCAAAAGCCACTTAGCACAGATAAGTGAGTGCAGTTTTTCTTTTTGGGCTCTTCTCTACCCACAGTGCTCCACCCCATCCCACCCCAGAGGCTCATGATCCTGGCCACTGCATCTTCCAATAGGTATGTGTATTCACAGTTATATAGTAGCCTTGCACAGCATGACGAAAAATTCAGGAGCTTATTACACTCAGAAGCCATCATCAATATGACACAAATGCTGTACCTCAAATTAAAAACTGAGAAAAATTATAAACATTTCACACTCTGGTAGAAAATCATACTTTATCTCACATTTCTTCTGTGTTTGTAAAGGAAATTCAGCAAACACAAAGCATTTTTGACAGCTACTGATGAGATGTATCTCCCTGCTTAGGGTGCAACCAAGAACTACTGACTTTCCTTAGACTCTTATCTTCAGGAAATATCATGCAATTTACCTATCATAATTTAATAAAAATCTTTCTCCAAAGAGCATTAAACCAAAAAGTAAATTTAACAGCATACCTAAGTAACTGAAGCTGTGAAGCTGAACAAAGAATTTTTAAAAAGCCTAATGAACAATGGGAGTGAATAAAGAAAACTACGAAAATGGCTAATGTTCAATCTGGGAAAGGGTGTGATATTTAAAATAAACAAAAGTGCCACAAAAGAATTCCTACCTGCATGCATTTCCAATAGCTGACTCTGCTGATACTTGCTGGTTTTGTAAGTGTTGGCTTTCTGAATTCACTGATAACACTGAGTTAGGAGTTTTGCACAGGAGTGTGAGATACAGGCATTTCCAGCTGTATCCGTCAGGTGACAGATTTACGGAGATGTTGCGCTTTATTGCAACCTCATGTTTATGATTTGGCCGTACAATGTGCACAGAGATTATTGTCATGTAACAGGCTGGCAGCTTGTTCTTCTCGCCCTGCTAACAGGTGTGGATCCTGCTGGGAGACACAAAGTGATGACTCACTGCAGCAGATGGGGCTCCTGAAGTCTGCCCCATCTGTACCACACATACAAGCCTCTCTGGAAGACAGACCTTGTTCTGAGCTCTTCTCAGGGAGGCATATCCCAGCTAGGTCTGTCTGTGGAGTCATGGTTGACCTAGAATGTCTCTTGTTTTGGTAATAATAAAGGAGAATAAAACAAGCCACAAAAATTAAACACGGGCAAGCTGTTTCAAAGGAGGCTTGAAAGATTGTGTCTATATTGAATTCTAGATTCATTTCTGTATGTTTTTCCTGTCTCAGAGGTCATGAATATAAGGATTAGATGTACTTAGCAAACCAGTATAAATCCTCTCTCTTTGGTTTTGCTCGATGGGCCTCTCTCTTTGGTTTTTGCTTGATTATTCAAAGGGCATTACTTGCTGTTGTTCACTTTTCAACCCACTCTCTTTGTGCTATAACTGCAGGATGACTGGCTCTTGCAGTAGTTTAATTTGAGAATTTCCTTTTTCTCAGTAAGCCAGTGATACTAGAATAGCATATTTCAGACATACTGCACAAAACCAGCTCCAGTATTACATCCAACAGTAAAGTACTTTGTGGTGATACATACATGTGAGATGAGAGCTTGTATAATAAAGTTATTTGCGCTAAATTACCAGCAATTCAGAGACAGTGATAACTGCTAAACTGCTGTGGGATTTCTTCCTTGATATTAGTATTGTAAGAAGATTTATGCTTTTCAAAAACACTTTTAGCCCCTTTTTTAAAGGTCATAAGCTCTTCTGACCACATCTCTAAGCTGGCCATTCTAGCCTGTCCCACCTCTACCAGTATTATTATGTTCATTGCCTCCCTTCTTAAATAGATTCACTCTTTGTCCAAAATTATCCACTTCCACGTTTTCATAACATTATTCAATTAAACATATGAAAACTTGCAAAAAGCCTAAAGGAATCAAAACTGCAGTAGAGGTAACACAAATTAAAAAGCATAAATTCTCAGTCACAGAAACAGATGTTACTGTCTTCGTCCACTCTGATCTGAGTGATTTTACCTTTGGTTTTTGTTTTTGCTTTTGCTTTCCTTTTTATTCAGTGTTTTCACATACTGTTGATTACTGACCATCAGAAGCAGAGGGGAAAAAAGATCAATCCCGAATTTGTCTTTGAGAGTCATTAGTGATATATTAGTAACTTCACAAAAGCATCCTAAACTGCATGGAAGACACTAAAAAACTGCCACGAGATCTAATTCAAGAGTCTTTGAAGTAGTTCAGCTTCTACATATATTCATAACTAAGCTTAGTCATATGTATTTTGTTAGTCTAGTTGTACTAGACTAACTTGTTAAGAGTGTCTCATATAGCTTAGGCACTGTCTGCACTTAATACTGGACTTTCTTATACCAATAACAAAGGGACAGTCCTTACTAAAAGAGCGTAACACTGCTCCTGAAAAATTTAGGGGAAAAATATAATTGCTTACTTTATCCTAAGCACTGAAGATATTTCAGAAATATCTGCTTTGGTAGAACTGGCTGAAAATAGACTGCTGGTTTATACTTGCTGCTGCTATTGAGATGCAACATTTCAGTGAAATTTGTGGCCAAAGTTTAAGATTTGGAAAGCTTCAGCCACCTTAGACAGAAAGTCAGTGTGGGAATGTGGCTCTTTAAACTGCAAGATCCTGTGGTAGTTCTGCTTGTGTAAATGTATAGCAGAGAGTCAAGGAAAAACGTTACTGAATGGTATGTATCTGCACAAAGGTATTGAGGTGTAGGATTTTTGAAGACAGCACTGTTTAACTCAAATTTTGAAAAATAATGTCATTGCTATGAAGCAACTATGACCCTTCTTTGCAAGAGTTCATAAAAGAGAACAGTCTCTAAACCAGAGAGCAAAATGCTTCTCCTCTCTCCTCATTTTCCCAAGAGTGTACTGGGAACAGTCCTATTAGATCTTCTTGCTCTTCATTGTAAGCAAGGAAAAAACACCTGTAAGTTTGATAAATCACAAGTTTCTCTGAATGTCTCATAATAGGTTGTACACACGGATAGTTAGGAGCCAGTCCAGCAGGTGAACAGCGAAGATTTCTTTAACTGTGTGCACTCTGCTTTCTGTCACTGGCCAATTGCTCTCACCACAGTGTTATTTTTTATTGCACTACTGTATCATATTCTGAAGAAAATATTCTAGTATTCTGTCAATACAGCACATTCTTTCAAACTCAGTATATTGTTTTGGTAAATAAAGTACATAATGCCTCACCCTTTTTCCATTTGTGCTCGAATTGATTTTTTCATTGATTTCTCAGGATTTCCAATAGTGCTTCATTGCAATCACTCAACCTACAATACACATTCTGAGATAAAAATCAAAATTGAAATTAAAAATATCTTGAGTAACCTTCTTGTCACCTACAAATAATTAAAACTTTTTTTAAGTTTTAGTGGACAGGTTTATGAAAAAGCACAGACGGTTTAGCATGCAAGTTACTTTACCAGAATCCACTGAGTAAAACTTATTTTATTAAAAAACCAAAGCTGATTCTCCATAGTTATTCATGGAAAATAATTCACATTTGCTCAAAGGAAAAAAAGAAATTAAAATGAAGGTGATCACAAACCATGCTATAGCCAGGGAAACAAAACTAAATATTTTTTTTTTTAAATCTTGTGAGGGTCCAGACTATACATAACACTTCAAAGATACTAATAATGCTGGCCAATGTTGAACACAAAATATCTTCTTAAACCTGGGAGTGAAAGAGATCTCCCAGTCACAGGCTCTATTGCCACAGTTGTCCTTTGGTGTGATGGATAACTGCAGTTTCCAGCTGGATAACCTATCTGCAGCCTGGTGGAGGCCTTGGATAGGGCAGACAGAAAGACTGGCTCTGCAACTGAAGAAAAGGCTTTAGAGACCAAAAAAGCAACAGGATTCTTGGGACAAGAAGTAAAACAAACAAAACAACAGAGGCAGGAATGAGATCAAAAGGTCTAAACAGAAGTACAAGATGAGACAAGAACAGACGTCTGGACAGCAGCCACATTTCTGCAAAACAATTCTTAGCAGACAGTGGAGGGAGACTCTACCCACATTTGCACGATGAAGTCGGTGTCACAGCTGCAGATTCAGACCCAGAATAAAAGGGGAGTGGAGAGGTAGGGTGTGGGAGGCAGGACGACAAAGACGTTGTGCCATGTCGTGTGATATAGTTGTAGGCAGCCAGATGTACAATCCATTCAATTCAAGCAAGAGCTGCAGGCATCTGTCAAAGCGACACCTCCCCCATGGAGCTTCCTCCTATCTGGCTGACGGATGGCTTCAGAGTTGCCAAACATATTTGTTCATCAGTAGAAGGGCAGCACCAAAAGCCATTCCTTATTAATCTCCTCAAACAATTTGATCAAAACCTATTTCCAAAAGAATGTGGCGTAGAATAATCTAGACCACAAATAATTTTTCTTACTGGATATCCAGTGTTCTTTCTCTCTGTCTTTTGTTAAGACTTCTTAAATAAATCAGAACAACCCAGAATAAAATCAAATTCTGATATGTCTGGGCAAAATATTTTAATTTCTCAAAATCAGCAGAAATGTGATGAGTCACGCTTTCTTTAGTGTCAGAGAATGCAGTGGAACAGGCTCCTTTCCTAATCTACAAGGGAAAATTTCATCCTCTAGTCTATTACAACTTCTCTATGCCTGTTACCAAGGAGAATTAAGAGAAAAATTTGTCAACATAGTTCCCACACAGATACTCAGAGAGTCAAAAAGGTAATTTGAAAAAGACTGCAATACTGAGTATCTGACAAATCATACAGATTATCTAACATATCATATGTAAGACCTATACATGGACTGTCTATGTATTTGACCCTATGGTTTAAATTACATTGATAGAAGCAGTATAGTTTAAGGTGGTCAAGATAACAAATCCAAAACATTTGTATCCTTCCTGGGAATCGAGTTCAAAAGGGTGTATAATCCACCAGACCATTTGATTCTTTTCATCATTGCAAGGAGGAAAAAAAGATAATTCCTACTTGTTCATTCTGAAAATAAGAAGACAAAATAAAGGTTCCACACTAAGAATATATTCCAAGAGGCATTTGGAACAATTTTCCTTAAAAAGGACAATCATTCAAGGGATTATAGATCATCCCACTGAGACCATATTCTTTCAGCAACTTCACATGTTCTTGATCATTCATATTTGAAGCTTTAGTGCCATTGACTGCTCTTGCTTTTGGGGGGATTAATGTGATTTCAATGAGGTGAGCTGGTGCTCTGCAAGCTTAGAGCACAGAGCCTGAAGTGTATTTCAGGACCGTTATAACTTCAGTCCATAACTACACAACCCTGAAGTGTCACAGCATTTTGTTTCACAGTGACTTCCGCTGAGGAAAAGGTTTTAGAATAGGCATCACTAGGCAATGGGTCAGAAGTATGTTTATCTCCCTGAATTGTTCAAGCTTTCCAAACAAGAGAAATTGATAATTTGGGTTTCTGAATGAGGCTTATCCTCCTTGGAAGCTGAGCTATGAAAGCCTATCGCCATGGGGGCGCTTTAAAGAGTCACGTGGGGGTTTAGCAGTGTGGTTTTCATACAGTATTCAAGAGCAAAGGCTTGCCTCTGCATTTTCAGCTGAGGAGTGTTGGGTAAAAGCAAGAAGTAAATGTGTATATGGACATACACAGGGATATAATTTTTTGTTGGTGTTGCTTTATATGTTACAGCAAAATTTCTACAGTTTTCTAGAGTCACACCTATCCACTAGCTGCAAAGGAAACAATTCTTTCTCAAGAAAGGGATCTGATCTGGGTAGGTAATGTCTTGAGGGCATTCCTTACCCACTCCTAGACAATTTTATGAGTAATCAGTAATTTAATGACTTACCTTGGGTATCTAACAACATTTCCACACACATATGTCACATTGCCACAGTCATACTCCAGTAGCCACATGTTCTAGTATTGTAGGTAGACTTCTTTCACATAAACCCTAATACTTTTTAAATTACACTTTGTATGAATTTCCTGGAGTTTTAGCTTTGGTTTGGTAAGAGAAAGACTATTGTGATATAAGAATTATAGGCGCTCCTATTACAGAAAAAAAATGTACATTAGTAAAACATATCTAATTCCTTCTTTCTCATCTTAGATCATTGAAAAAGTTTTATTTATCTTTGTAAGCACAAATCTATCTTTAGATAGATTTTAGAATCTGGCACTCAAAGAAGGAACGTTTTTTATTAGAAGTGTAGATTGCTTATGTAGGAGATCAAAATAATTTCAAAAATGTGTTCCTATGTTTATCCACATGATTAGCCCTCCTGATTCCAGCAGACAACATATTTATATTTTAGAGTTAATTTTTGGGAATTTATATTTGTTCTAAAACTCTAGACCAAAGCATTTATTATCTGTAATCACTAAGCATATTCTCTGAGATAAGAGTTTTCAGATCAGATTCCCCATTCAGAATTTCCTCTAGTGAATTCAGGCTTCTAAACCATATTTGTACAGGTATTGAAAGCAAACAGTTAATGACAACTACAAATAATTTTCCAAAAATCTGGAAAAATCTTATTAAATTTAGAATGACTTCTCAGATCAATTTTTGGGCAATATACAAAAATTAAAAGAAAAAGAATAGACATAAAACCAAACTGAAGTAAATTATAAAAATACTGTAATTTTTTTTAAAGTTAATTTGTAGTAAAAATAATAGCTTCACTTAGGTAGTTTTGGTCTTCACACAAGGTGAATATAGGTCACTAGTATACATTCTTGTGAAGACTGATAAACAATGTTATTTCAAAACAAATTTGAATGAAATCAGAATATATTCCACAATATTTTTGTGCTTACCACAGTGGCAGGATTTCCTACTCACAGTCACACAGATTTGAAGCACAGGCTTTTAGTCACATCCAAATTTGGCCCAGGAGGAATGCAAGAGGGTGCATGTTTTTACCCCACCCTCTAGCCCACAACTTTCTCAGGAAGAAAAAAAAGATAACAAAAAACACCCTCACCTTAAAAGAAAGAGTCAAATCCTTATGAGTAAATACATTCTCGATTTGTTGTGCTCATCTGCTTCAATATTCTTTTAGTAATTGGAATCATGGCAGGAAAATTCTGTGTTTCCTACCTTCTTCTAGATAACAAGACATTCTAGAAATAAAAGCCCATGAGAATTGTCATTACCAATGTTCAAATTAAGCATATCTTCAAATGATTGGCTTTATCATTGTAGAATGCTAAAACCTGTAAGGGTTCAGACACTGCTGCAGTTTAGAAAAGTTTCTGAACCAGAGTTCAGCTGCCACAACAAACGTTGTGTGTTCTTTATCCACAGCAAGTATAAGGTAATTTTGAGTTAACCTAGAGTTGAAGAGAGTCAGACTAAGTTAAACTTCTTCTCTCTCAGATTTGGAGTGTTCTCTTGAAAAGTTCAGGTGTAGTAACTCAGTCATGCTTTCAAGACCTAAGATCATACTCAAGGGCTTTGATTGTAATATTTTTTCTTGCAAAACAATCACTAGGAATAAATTAATGAAAAAGGTAAGCTGTTTTTGGTATGTAAAAGAAAATTTCAAAGATGTGTTAACAGGATATTAGGCAACAAAAATGTGTAAAGGAGTTATTATATTTAAATTGCCAAAGAGTTCCTATATGCAAGGGTGCTACGCACCCTTACAGCTAATTAAACTTACAATCCATATAGGAATAGTATCACATCAGTGTAATTAGTTTACCAGCCAGTGAGTCAGAATAGCAGGTCCTATATATAATAATGAGGGATAATAATCCCTGTACTAATCCTTTAGACAATTTCCATTGCAAGCAGAAGACAGCAAACATAGTCTGTGTTCTCCAAAGTATATGAGAATATCTTGTACAATAAAAATTAATGAAACCACCTGAAAAACATCCACCAGCTTTGAAAACTGATAAACATCCGGTTATTTTAGATGCTGCTTGCACATAGTACAAAGCCCATTCCTGACTCAAATGGCAAGGAACCTAAAGGCCTTACACATGCTTAAGCTAAACAGTGACAGACAGCACCCAAATGAACACACTCAAGACTAACACCTACACCTACACTGCAATTCACTATCACATACATGTTTACATTCCTTCCTCTCAATTTTTTTTCCTCTCTCCCTTTCATTTAATTAACTAATATTCATCTAGATGGGATTTTTGGCTCCACCCCACACTGGGAAAAAAACCACTCATTTTACAACTGCTGGGAAAGACTAAAATGTTTAGAGCAAGACTATGAAATTAACAGGTTTTTAGCATCAATTACTAATGGATTTTTGCCCTGAAGAAATCAACTCTGTTTCTGTTTTACATGGGATAATAAAACACATAGTAAACCTGACCTCCTGAAGTTAGTTTATCTTGAATATTTTATCACTGAAGCAGTTAAAGGAAGTAGTTATTTCCTATTATTCACTCTATATGATAAGTACATTTTGGAAAAATTGTATACCATATAATTATGTATACCAAAATACAGAAATTATTGATAGTGTTTCCAAATTCAATTTATTATCAAATTTTCAAGTAGGTTTATACACTCTCCTCAAAATGGTAGAGGATATAAAAATAGCTTCCTATGAAATTAAGTTAGATACACAGCATTTACTGATGCTAGAGCATACCTTCATAAAAACCCTTCAATGTGTGTTTAATTTATTTGATTTTAGTGTATTAAAAGGAAAAATTCTCACTTGACTACATTCAATCATATTCCTCATTTACTGCCCCAATACTGTTCTCCTTCCAAGAAAACAACCTTGTATTTTGGGAGTGGTGGATACAGCCAGAACATCCATGACTTGTGGTTACTTAGAAATAATGATGAATATATGAGGTTTTTTCAGCTAACTAGACACTAAAGAAAGAAAAATATATATGCCAAACCACCATTGAATCATGACAATTAGTAAATTCCTAACTCCAAGGCTCCCATCTTAACTGGAAAGAAAAGAAAATGATTGGGAGCTATTGCACAAAAATATGTGTCAGGCTGCACGTATTTCGAGAGCAGAAGTGACGACAGAAAGCATGTGTGGGGGGTAGGAGTGAGGGAAATGAGAGGAGATGAGTCTGCATGTTGCAAATCATAGTCTGGGGCATGAAACAGGTTTCAGAAAGACACTCTTAATGCTGCAGCTTTTTTTTTCTCCACGTAACCAACCAACATAATCAACAACATTTACAAGCCAAAAGCTTAAAGGACAGATTCCTCCAAGAGACACGGAACTCTTCTGGGTTCAGTGCCCTGTTGTGTTGTACCCCTACTGCGAGCCACTTAACTTCTCTGGTCTTCTCCTCTCTTACAAGAAAAATAACATTTTTTCCTTTGTTCCTTGCTTGTTTTATTTGCTTAAGAACAATACCTAATTCAACACACAAACCAGTGAAATTATATCCTCACTACAACTAGAACTGGGATCCAAAGAAGTATAAATTATGTAGAGGGATACAAATATGAGTGCTCTTGTTTAATGATTTTAAAATGACATACTATGGATCATTTGATTGATGTGATATTTGACTGATTATTCTTGCTGAGGCTAAGTGTGAAAGCCAAAGTTATACATGTGTTCAAAAAGGGATTCAACAACTTAATGAAGTACAAAGCAAGCCAGCTTTAGAGATGTCTAACCAATTTATTACTGGAAGACGACCAGGTATTTATGATCACACTGTATGCACACCTCTTTTATATCCTTTTTTTTTGACCTTAGAATCTTAAAAAAAACCTCAAGGGTTTTCAAGAGAGATAAAAAAAAACAGCTGAAACTCTTTTCTTCATTCCTGTTCCACTCCTCCTTGCCCTCTTTCCCCCTTCTGCCAGAAGCAGACAACAAATCTATTGTAGTACCTACAAAAAATGTTTTCTGATTTCCAAAATATTAGTTTATCTCTGTCAGCTTGTGTGTCTGCTGTAATGTCACCACTTATCTTGCAAGATGAACTTTGTAGACTGAGCATACCTGGATGTGCCTAAACTTTGCTCAGTGTTTTGACTGAGAATGTTCTTTTTCTGCATTCCTGTTGCTTGAAGTTGTCAGAGGAGAAACTTAACTCTGCCACTAAACAAAGACCTTTTGATATTTTTCTAAGCTGTTGCTGAGTGATTTTTGCATGTTTACCATTAAGCAAACCTACAGGAACTGTATCAGCATTGTAAAGCTTCATGCCATGACACAGTGTAATGTCGGGGGAGGAAAAATTGTCAATTAAAGAATGCAACTATTTTCACACCATCTCAGTCACCTGCGTGATGATTGTAACCCAAAATATTTCAGTGTGGTGATATATTTTCTTCCTTCTGCTCTGTCTGTTCGAGTTCTTTCTCATGCATTCACCACATTTTGTTAGAGTTTTCTGGAAAATCTGATAAATATTTGGTGAATGTGTTATTTATAGGGAAAAAAAAAAATCATCCCTTTTTACGTCGCCAGAAGAGAGCAAGAAAAGGACTCATTATGCAAATAAAGTTTTTCCTCTTTTTTGGCTACTAGAAAATTGAATTTGGTGAGGAAAAAGAAAAAAATTACAGTAACTTTGTTCCATAATAGTTTAGTTAATGATATTGTATCTTCTCGGCATCCAAAAATAAACAGTCCAACGTAATGGCTATATTGAAGCAGGTAAAGTGAACATGTCTATGGTGCTTGAAAATAGAACTGCTTGGATGACAGCAAACTTCTTCTATGAAGTTTCAAAGGGATTTTTTTTTTTTTCTTTTTCATGAAAGTTTTCCTTTTAAAACTTTTGGAAATTCATCTTCATTATTTCTTATGCTTTATTTCCAGCACTTGAAATGTAACAGTGAAAAGGCCTCATTTGTTAAAAAATTTTGGAATTTTTTTTTTTTCAGTGAAGCAGTGTCTATATGAAAAAAAAATTAAATTAAATTTATGTTAATAAAGAATTCCTTTTTTTTTTTCAGCTGATCATGGATGACTTTTTCAGTATTCCAAATCTATTCCATTTTAAACCTTCTACTTCTCCAGCCCTACAATTACTATTATGATTTTATTACCTCAGAGGGTATCACCAGCCTACTTCATAGTTTAGGACAACATGGAACCTTACTTTTAAATTAGTGTTCATTGACTAGTTTAGGAATGAGAATCCTGGATTGAATTACTATGATACCCATTCTATACCATTAGAATTTCTATTTTCAAATTCAAATTTTTCACTACAGAAGTGTAAATATCCTGAGCACTTCCTGCTCTTTGCTCTGAGCCAAGCTGAACCTCCTCTGCAGCAGTGTAGATAGGTTTCCAGTTGATACAAAAGTATGTCAGATTTAT
Organism: Vidua chalybeata; assembly: GCF_026979565.1. Taxonomy (NCBI): domain Eukaryota; kingdom Metazoa; phylum Chordata; class Aves; order Passeriformes; family Viduidae; genus Vidua; species Vidua chalybeata. Next base: position 35,964,895 of record NC_071531.1, on the reverse strand, counting down.
ACTGTTCCTGAAGCATTGACTCACTAACCAATTATTTTGTTTCCAGAAAGACAGCCTTTTCTACCAATACACTTTGTAGACTTTGTAGGAATATTCAAACCCCAGTCAACAAATTAAGGACTTGACCATTATTTTTGCACTAACTTGCAACACAGACAGGTACTGTGACACATAAGAAATGCATAAGGAAAAAACCTAATACGGTAAATACAATTTGAAGCATTCCAACAAAGAAATAAATCCTGGTTCATGCCTAACATTTCAGTCCCACACTGAGAGCGATTATAGTTAACAGCTTCATTTTTCATAAAAGGGAGGTAATTTCCTCCTTATTTTACGATGTACAAAAGAAAAGCATAATCTGCAGTCTCTATTTTATTTTATTTTCAGGTGTTATCCAAGACAACACTTGAGTAAATGTACTCCAAAGCAGAAATTAGATGTCTAAATTTTTTAAGCAAATTAAAAAAAAAAAAAAAAAAAAAAAAAAAAAAAAAGAAGAAGATGTAGAAGAAGAAGAAATCTAAACAAAACAAACCCTGTGTCTCCTTATTCAGCTTCTGGATTTTATAGAAAAAATTTTGGGTAGAACTCTGACATTGTGCTAATAGATCACTTCTGACTACAACCAAAGAGAACACGGTGTCCTGCCAACAGCCAGGAGCATACCCATTTACAGGCCAGACAGCCTGCTTGTTGGGCATAAAATTCTCTTTTTTGATTATAAAAGGTACTTAAGACTTTCACTGCAGGGACCTGAAGGGTGGAAGCAACCTGGGGCAACTAAGTCAAATCATTGTGAACACTGTCTCCTGAAAGGAAGGGAATGGTGATATTTTATATACGAAATGCACAAAAGATAAGATTCTAGGGATTTTGCTGAAAAAAACTTTTCAACAATTAAGTAAAATGTGTAAAAAAAACCCAAAAAAGATTCTATTTGTCTAGAAATTTAAAAGTCATTTATAATCAATTTTAGCAAACCCTCTTTATCTGTGTTTGTCTTGCGAAGGATTTATGCTTATTATCTTTATTACTGGAGAGGGAACTATGTCTCAAAGGAGTGAAAAAACACAAGTCTTCATGCAAAAAATAGTACTCTTCACCTTGTCTTAGTGATGAGAGATGGTTTTGTTTCATTTTTTTCCTCCTTTAGATATCTGTGCAAGCCTACTCTTTCTTAGAGCTCTGAATCATTATTTTCTAGTTCCTCTCACTCCTTACTCACTTCTCAAGCCTCCCAAGCCAAACGTCACCTTTGAACCACCCTTTCCAGATGTTTGGAGATTTAATTCTTATCACCTCTCTTAACAGTGAAATTCTGGATTCCCAGAAGTCATCAACAAATTTCGCATCAACTTGAGCAGGGATTTCACCCTGGCTACTTCGATTTTCTCATCTGCTGACTAGTGTTATGGCTTTTTTTTTTCCCTCCTATTTTTTTCAACTCCTTTTAACTCCAGTTCTCAGATTTGAGTCTTTTCCACAATAAAAACAAAATAAATTTTCAAAAAAATCAATAACAATCCAAATCAACCCAACCCAACAAACAAGTTCCACCTAAGTAATACAGATAACAAAGGAATCAAAACCTAATACCTTTCTTTATCACCAGCTCCATTTGTTACCTTCAAGAAATCATTCCATTCTTTGGTCCCTCAGTTTCCCCCTTTGCAATCTGATAACTATTGTTCTCAGTAAGAAGCCTGGACAGTGGATCCAGTAAAGACAAAGACTGTTTCACTACTATTGTTGTAATGGGCCACCAGGAATTTGACTATTCCATGTTAGGAATGGCCCTAGATTGCATCTGCACTGAGATAAACCAGGACTTAGCTAGAAACACTGTGATTTTTTTCACATGGCTGTTCCCAAATCTACTCCTATGTTCATTTTCACAAGTATGCAACCTTTAAGAAAACATATAGATTTACATCCTTATTAAAGACAATGAAAATATTAATTCAAATGACATAAAAACAATAGGGGTAAATTGCATCATTAAAAAGATCTATAAGAAATATCAATTAAGTCCTGTAAAATTAATTTTGAAAACTACTTTTTTTCTATCTCTTTTTATGTATTGTGGTACAAATTATGACAATGGATCTCCAGAATACAAATTAAAATGTGTGTCTACAGCCTGAATGGGATCTTACCTGCAGTGCAGTTCTGGAGAACTTGATTATTTTTTATCAGCAGCTTTACTTCTCTTTCAAAGCAAAGTTATCAAAACACAGAGAGTTCAAAAGTTGTCAGGTGCTGACTATTGGTCTTGGTCCCTTAGCTTCGTGGTTAATATACATACATTTTGGCAAAAGAAATTTGATGAGGAATTAAATAAATTATTATTCTCTCATAATATATTAATCAACTCCATTCTTTATTAGAAATCTTTTACAAAGAGTATTAGATAATTAAGCTGTTATATAGTAATTCATGCATATCAAATATCTCAGCAAAGGAGGTTATTTGAAGCTCCCTCTTCATCATTGTAAATGTCTTCAAACTGCTTTGACTGGGTCAAGTTGAAACAAAATAGGTAGGCTCAAATAAGTGCTCTGAACAAATTAGTGATAAGGAAAAAAACTAAAGGGAATAAAATATTTCTTTGCATATTCTGATTTTTGAAAGAATATAATGCAATTAAATTTTTTCTTCCCTTCAGCTTGACTAGTACATCCTTATAAAAATGTAGGAAAAAAACATCAATTTGTCTCAAATGTACCATTAAGTAAAAATATCCCACTAGGCACTAAACAGTGAACTTTGCACATATGCTATGTTTTCTTTGTCAATTATTAAGGTACATATAGTTTCATTAGTATTTTTTCTTTCTTTGAGTTTGTCTCACCTTATCAGTGTAACATGTTGACTAGATACCTGCATAAATTTGGCATAATGTAAAAAATTAGCTCAGTGAAGACAGAGCTTGATATCCCCAGAGTTACAATCTCAGGTTTTCCTTCAAGTTACAAACTTCAAGTAACTTAAAAAAGCCCTGTAGTAACAAAAATTGGAGGAAAGACAAGTAACATTAGTGTTACTCCACAATAACAGTTCATAAGCATTGGCTTTAACAACATTCACTGGATATACACCATCCAATTTATTTTTGTTTCCTTTTGGCTGATATTGTGGTGGGTAGACAGCAAGGGAAGATTTTACAATTTTGCCTTGGAGGAGGTGTGGTTGTGGTGTTGCTTTCTCAGTTTTAATTAAATTTGGATTATTCTTTTGGAATACACTAGTTTAAAATATACATATCCTACAGAACACACTTCCATTAACTACAGGTCTCCTCTAATTGAGCTGCTTTATTTCACAGATTCCCAGCCCTCTTCCCAGAAAAACTACTCTTTATTCATTTTTACATAATGGTGCAAAAGAATCTCTAACTAGTGAACCATGATACAGTCTTTCACTACAAGCAGTTTGTGAGGGAGAAAGCTCTAAATAATTATCAAAGTATAATGGACATTGCTACTAAATGCTAAGTAAATGCCTCATTGGAAAATTTGAAAGGCATTAATTCAGACAACAGTTTCTCTTTATCTCCTATATTTCCTGGTTCTAATTCCTCCTTTTTTATTTATTAGTAAAGCAATTTGCATGAAAGAAGCATCTTTGTTTCTTCAGTATTCATTTCCTTTTTCTCATTGACGGTATCATTCTGCTTCACTAAAAACAATGGCAATTTTACTGGTTGTCTTCAGGGAAAGTCATTCTCATAGTGAGATACCCTGGCTGTCTCCAGGTCCCGTTGAAGTCAGCCACCAGGTAACAGCCTTCGGAATCCTTTCAGATGAGGATCCCTGAAGTGCGACTTCCTTTGTGCAACTTTAATCTTCATTTGCTGTTGCAGAAATGCTGATTACTTCATCAGGGATTATGACTTTATGCAAAGGGTAAACAACAAGAGTAGGTGGATTTCTAAGTCCACCCCTTCCGCCACCCTCTCTTTTCATGCAAATAGCTGTAATTATACCAAAAGAAGGCAGAAGATGTATGTCACAGAAAAGCAGGGTACCTAAAAGTAGTTTTCATACACCACAGGTAGTTCAAAATTTGAACCAAGCAAAAAATCTCTATCCATCATTAACTGCTACCGAATAGCCAGGAAAATCAAACAAAAAACCATCTTCATGGTATCAAAATATCTTTTTTATTAAAATATCAGGGGTGGGCAGGGGGAGGAACATCATAACTGCCAAGGAAAGCATTCTGACATTATGATCCAAAGTGTTTTGTGTAAACTCATTTCCATCATCTCGTACACTGGTTACATTAACAAAACAGTTCAAGAGGATTTTTTTAACCAGGTTTGTTTGTGAAGATGTGATTTGTTCACCAATAGGACTTCAAACTTGGTGCATATGTGTGTGCCTGTAAATTAATCCACCAGGGCCAGAAAATGGAATTTTGATTGGAAGGTCCTGTCAAAGGCTGTCTGAGTGATGGTTGTGTTTTTCATCAGTGTAATCTGTAACCCCCATTTCCAGCGGTTAGATATAATTCATTGTCACACACACACCATTCTCTCTTTCCTGGGCACATCCAGCAGAGAAAGATTCTTCACAAGCCATTAAATTCTGCTACACTTGATATATAGGCTGATGCTCACAAATTATCCAGTCAGAATCTTCCTTAGAAACACCTGTATTTTGTAGTATAGCTCAGAATTTACTGCTTGTCAAGGGGGCATATGACCTACGATGCTGTGTCAATCATGGCCCAAAACCTTTTGCTTAGAGCCTCCGAGCTGTTTTTCACACTGTTAGAGGAAGTCTGACATCTCATAAAACTTTGAAATGAATTTTCACTCCAGGAGAAGTAGAGAAGAAACTGAAAATGCCACTAATTAAGCAAAAGATAATGTACCATGTGTCAGGTCCAGACATGAATGACGGTATTTACAGAATGTTTTAATGAAAGCAATGTGCTAGCAACAGATAAGAGTTATTAGTTCTTTGTTACTTCTAAAGCAAATATCCTCTCTGCTTTACCCTAACTTAAAGATTCAGATCTTATATCTGAAGTATGCATGTTATTAGATATATTACCTTTAAAAATGATTGGTTTTTTTCTAATTTACACTGAAAAACTAAAATAGCTAAAAGAACCCCAAATTGATGGTCCTAGACTGCACATGCGTGTTCCCTCTATATGAAAAGGATGGTTAACTAATTAAACTGTATCCAAATTGGTTAAGTCCAAGATATCAAACAGCTACAAAACTGTTAGGGCAAATCTTATTTTGTTATAGCCTTAAAGCAAATTGCTATGTCACCTTTAAAAATAAGCAACAGCTTGCAGACCCTCAATAACCTTATTTTAAATAAAGGAAGGAAGAAAAGGAAGAATCAAGATGACTCTTTCTCAGGAAAAGCTTTGCAATGTTTGAACACTATAATTTCATCCCTCATCATGCTGTCTCTATCCCACACTTCCTGAAGAAAATGTGCTGGACTCCACTGCCTGAATCAGGGTGGAATATTCAGTGAAACAATGACCACAACTTCCTGCCTGCCAGAAAGATCCCACCAGAGTTTGGGGAATCTTAAAAGTATGAAACAGTGAACAAAGCAACTATAAATAATGTGCAGATGTCTATGTCAATTACTTTAAGTTTAAGCAATGTGATCTCTAAAAGAGCAGAGTGCAGAACAAGTAAATCTATCTTGATGTCATTATTGCTCTTTCTCCTCCATGTGGTATTTTTTAATTGCAACACATATACTGTACTGTTGTGCCTTCAGGTTTTGGCAGGTATACCCTGCAGGTGAACACTGGCCATGTGACAGAGGAGTTTTTCTTGCATAACAAGATGTATTTCTATAATTCAGTCCTCGACTCACCACAGATTGCACAATTAAAAATAAAAGTACAGTGCTGACATTGTTGTGATTCATTAATTCAGTCAGGCCATTCATTACTGGTACATGGACAAATGCAGAGGGAAATAAAGCCACTTCCAGTCTATCATAAATTTCAATATGAGTTCTGCAGAGATCTGTTTTAAAATATTAATGTGCATTTATAACTTGAATTCACTCAATGACATGAGAATCATCCCATGTACATATTCAGTAATATAATAAGAATAAAAATTTAAAAATAATTTTAAAAATATCACAGGGAAATTTGTAACTACTTTTGTAAAAATTACATAAAATTTTGATTTAAAGCAACCACAAGAAAAAAAAAAAAAAAGCCACACACAATAAATTTTAAATAATGTCTATAATTCACAACTGTCCTAAGTCAACTCTAGTTTGTCACAATAGACACAAACTTTTTGTTTCCCTATTTTATTTCCTTTTAGCAATTATGTCAACTTTTGTGCTAGTAAAAGGACAAATGTACAAAGAAATTAAGAGAAAAGAACTTTAAATCATGTCTCCCAACCATTCCACATTTTGATGTTGAATGTTTTAGTAAATTTTCATGTATTGGAAAGTTAATTAATTTATTGGAGAAAATAACACTTGTAGTCATTACAAGTTGACACACAGAAAATTGCTGGAAAAACACTGAGATATACTTTAAGATTACAAGATTTTGTTTTCTGTGTGTCATCTCCAGCTTTATTTATTACAGAGAAAAAGAATCCAGGGTAATGAAATAGATGTCATGGATGAACTGAACATTTCTTTGAAAATTCATCAGACATGCCATTTAATGACACATTGAAGTTCAGGAAGGAAAAATTAAAGGTGATCTGCTCAACAGCCTGTGTATTCAAGATTCACTGTAAGGTTTCCTGTATGATCAGTATTATCTGCATATTTCAGGACTAATACAATCTTGTCCTCTGTAATCTAATTGACTTTTCTTTAGATATGATACTTTCAGCACTTCTCTTTTTAATTTCCAACTGTGTAAGAGTGGAGAAAGGCTCCATTTAAGAAACAGGAGATCAAAGGATTAATTTGTTATTTCACTTCTTTGGTAACAGGGAAGATCAAGCCAGTTCAGAAGGACAGAGGTAGAAAGCTAAAGGGGAGTGTCAGATCTTAATTCAGAAAAAAGACACCTGGCTTCTTTATAACTCTCAGACTTATCAGTAGCACCAAGTCAGAGATCAGGTTCTCAAATATTCACAATTCACTTTTTAAAAGTCTCTTCTTGGAAGTATAACTCCCACAGAAAGTACAAATTAGTGGGAGGTATTGGTGGGAGATTTTGAAAGAGCCTATGGAAGCTAAATCATCAAATGCCAATTATTTATCTCATTCTCAGTGAAGTTCTAAATATTTTGCCACTCTTTGGCATGATCAGCTCTGTAGCAACAGAAAACACATTTTGCTTCCAAAGAGTACCCCTTCTTAGTTCAGACACTTTCGGCCAAAGAAGGGTAATAAATTAAATTTTTCAATTTCAGTTGTAGTTCTTTGGTCTCCTTTTACATATAGCTGCAAGACCTCTCTGGCTCAAAAATTGGTCTGTTGTATTAAAGCTGTTTTCTTTTCATTCATCATTTAGGATTAATGATCATAAAAATTAACAACTTCTAAGTGAATAATCTAAATTTCATATCTGTCTGATTGTAACATCAGAAATATTTAATGCAAAAAAATGGGAAAAGAGGACATATTTGTTCTCAAAGCACAGATCTCATTCAATATACTTCTATAATTCTCTGTTGCAAGAGTCAGAACTTGCTATTTTTTAGCAAAAGAAATGCAAAAGTTATAACAAGAAATGAAATGACCCAAAAATGCTAATCTACATTTCCTCAGTCTTATGGACTTAATCCTATGCTCCTAGAGCTACATATTTTGAAGAACTATTTTTTCTCCAGTCTTCCCAGTCCTTGTACCCAGGCAAATACATATACCATAGAATATTTAGTCTGCACTAAGTTTCCACTCTGGCTTACCTCCCTGTAATTTGGATGTCTTCCATGCATTTTGATATTCTTTCTTCTTCACGTTACTTGTTTCCTTAATTACTGAAAATCAAGTTTTCATAACATAAAACCAAAAATTTTCATTCTATCTTATGCATATAGAATTAGTGGTATTTCTGCAAACTCTGAGAAAGCTCTGGGTGACAACTATGTTTTCCCTTCAACCTGTCTATCATTTGCTTATGAGAAAACATTTTTTTTTAATTTCAGAGATTAAAACCCCTGTTTATTAAACAAGCAAAACCAGAGTAACTAAAAACACATGTACTTCTCATATTTACAGAGTTTATTACAAGTAAAAATTGAATATCATTAACAGATAACCATGCAAACACAGCATCATGCAAGAAAAGGGAAAAACATTTTGAAGTCACTTATCAAAATTATGTTTTCAGTGCTGTACTAACTCACAGAAAGATTAGTTTTTCTTTGGTTTATAAGCTGCAGTATTCTTCTATTTGCCAAATTCATTCTTTTGGATACCTTACAGACAGCATTTTATAATGCCAAGTGTATTAAGACTTGGATATTGGCTTTAAGAAGAATTATATACACATTTTTAGACCCACAGGAGCAAATCATATTAAATTTTCATCATTTATATAGTTGCACAAACCTATTGTGCAAAATCTTATTCCAAAGCTGAGGGGAGCAAAGCATAAATATTATATAATATATAAGTTATATATTTTATTATACATACACAGATCAAATTACATATTAACTGCATGGGACCAGAAAGAGAGGGAAAAAGCTTGTCTTTACCAGAAAATTCTCTGAATTTCTACTGAAAGACTGTGGAGTTTATGAAAGTAGAAATAATTTTTAAAATGCTGACTTTGGCTTTAAGAAACTCCCACTCCCCCCAAAGTCATGAAAAGAGATGTGCATCCCTAGGGAGGGTTTCAGGACATGACCCCGACTGAGGAGCCCACCATTTCCCTGGAGAACTCACTCTCCATGGAAAGAGCCTGAGAAGATTGGCCTCATAAGTCTGAAGCAAAGGCTTAACAATACTCTGTCAGTACGTCATTCTGTCATAATAAAATGTATCTGTAAAGCTCCCAAGCACTGAATTCAAATAGCTCTAACATTTTAGAATTTCAATCTTTTGGTAGTCACTTTTGAAAAGGGTACTTTTTCACTATGAAAACTAGGTTCCATTTTCAATAATTTCTCCCATTCTGAAAGTGTAATATAAGATAACAAAACTTATTTCCATAACCAAAGTGTACTGCAGCAAAGATTTCAGGCAAAAATTATGGCTTGGTACAAGTTAAACATGTGGTTCAAAGACTACAGAAACTTTTTCAAGACACCTATCATATTTTTGATTGCTGTCTTAAATATTCCTTTCTTGAATGCATTGATTATTTAAAAATACAAGCAAGCAATGTTGTTTTAGTTGCACATGAGAATGTATAAAAAATAAAAATATCTTCTTTACTAGTGACATAATTACAAGGAATAAAAAGTTCCCTCTCTAGGAGATGATGCATTTGTGTTCTACAGAATTTTGTTAAGCTACTATCTTTTCTAAAAAGAAGGTGTCATTTGACATTTTTCATTACTCTTTGTGATTAGATTAATGATCTAGGACATGAAGTGAAAATGATGAAGCTTGTCTTTGTGTCATTTGTAAGTACTCAAATGACTGAAAACTACAGAGGCACTAAGTAGACACCAGTCCCAGATCACAGAATATTCTGAGATGGAAGGGACCCACAAGGATCATCATGTCCAACTCTTAAGTGGAAGGCCCACATGGGGATTGAACATGCTACTTCGGTGTCCCTAGCACCATGCTCTAACCTGAAGAGGTAATCTCACAGTCAGCGTCTAGCCTTACGAAGCAGTACAGAAACATAAATTAAAATTTCTGCTGAGAGGAACTTGTAGCTTAAAAGTATTCCTTCAAACGGTCTACTTGGTTTCACTTTTATCATACACAAAATATCAACAGATTACACAGTCCAGGTTTCTTTGTATTGGTCCTATAATACAATAAATATCTTCCAAGCCTGGTTCTTCTTCAAGACCATTATTATTATTTTGACTGCAGAGGAGTGATTGCAAATTCAAACATGTTTGCAGCAGCAGAAACAGCAAGCTTTGCTCATGTTTCTCCGGAAGCTTTCCACTTCACAATCACTAGAGTACTTCTCTGTTACATATTGCTGTGCTAGGTATGACATATCACTACCAGAGATTAATTAACCTGCACTGATGTCTTCTTTAGTGATGCAAATCTCACATAAGGTTGGTTTGGAGAAGCAATATATTATTTAGAAGCCTGGCTACTTCTTTTGGCTAATTGCAGAAATCAGTATTGATCCAGGAACATATTTTGCTGGACCATCAGTTTATGTCCACTTGCCTTTGTCTAGATTTTTCTCTTCTCTAAATAAGCCTCAAAACTGACATCTATTTGAGATTTCTAAAGAATTGTGAGATGTAGAAAGAATGGTGTATTAGGTGCTGCTGGCAAGGTTGGCAAGGGGGCTACAGGGGTGGCTTCTGTGAGATGACACCAGGAATATCCAACACTGACCCCTGTGTTGGATAAAGTCAGTTCCAGCTCTAAGACATACTGATTACTGGCCAAAGTTCAGTCCCTCAGCCTCAAAGCTTTAAAAAAGTTTAAAACCCTGTACTCTATTAGCCTAGGCATCATACTGTGGAGATGTAGAGCATCCTTGCTTCTTCACTTTAAAACTTTAATTATCAACTCAATATATATTCAAGAAATTAAAAAAAAAAAATAAAAGTAATGCTTCCTTTACATGAGTATTTTAGGAATCACAACTCAGTTACCTCACTAAAAATTCATTTCTTAATCAGATATTATTTTTTCAATAAAGAGATTCTACAAATGTTCTGCTCTCCATACCCTGTGATTTCAATAGTTGTTTTAATATGTCTCATCCCTTGCTTATTTCTAGTAATGGTCTTCCATATTTCATGGAAGAACAAACAGATTTACTATTATAAAAGATTGACATATATATAATCTATCTCAGCTGTCCTCTTACACAAAAATATCTGGAGCATGCATTTACAAAACAGCTTCTCTTGCTGATTAGTATTCAAGTTGAAAATCATACATATGTGCCTAAAAAACAAATAAATCTCTACAACCTTACTCTGTTATTTATCTGACAATTCCAGTAATTGGGTTCTGTTCGCTTACACTGAATTTCCATTAAAAAGACATGAAATCTTTCATTTCAGCAGACTAAGACCTCAGCTTCTTTCTTTATTTGAGCATATTGACAAACAATTTGGTGATATCTCATTATGCAGAAGAATTCACTTGTTTTATTCTTTTTGAGAAAGATTTTCTCTAAGAGCTGTATCGGGCCTCTTATTACATAAACCTGTAGACCATTTTTTAATTTGCTTTCCACCTGTTTCAGAAATTATGCCTTTAGTTCCTTATGTTCTTTATTAATATCCTGAGGTGTATCTATTAGGTACTTCTGTATCAGAGCACTCTCAAATTGCTAGCAGTCAATTTGGGCATGTCACCCTCCACAGTTCACTGCTCCAAACAAAACTTTGCTTGCGACTCCTGTATTTAAGAACAAACATCTTTGAGAGCTCCCTCCTATAGTGACCTGACTATAGTCTTTGCTGTGCTATCTTTACCAGGGATATTTTTCTATTAAATAGATTTTTAAATTGTTATTTCTATAGCCTTACCCTATGCTCTGAATATTTCTAAGGTTCTTTCTTGTTACACTTTGAACTGTTTTCCCATGGTGTACAGTACTATCAGATATAATAGCTGTTGTGACATCAAACTTTCTTATAACACATTATAGTGATGCACCTCAGGAGCAAAGCATAAACAAATAGTCTAGAAAATAGCATCTCTTTAAGCAAGGGTTGAACAGGAAAAGATGCAAACTTAGTTTTTCTAAAGATACATGCCAAAATTCTCTGAACAAGCAAGCTTAGTGAATGGTTAAATTAAATACCTTTTCCAGCATTTTTCCAATTGAAAGCATGGAAAATCTTCCCTTCCAATACAGTTATTTAGTTCTGTGGGGTCCCACTGTATGGAAAGGGACTAGCAAGTGTGCATACTTGCTCTTACCTTCATTGAACCTTGCAAGTGACTCTCCTTAACCTCTGTCTTCAGGTGAATGGAGTGCTTTATTGGTGAGACTCATGGGCAAGTGGGGCCCTCTAAGCTCTATTCTGTAGTTTATTGAGAATATCCCTATCCTCAGTAAAAAACTTAAATTCTTCTTCATGTCTTCTCTTGAAAGTCTGACACCGTTTTTTGAGCTATCATACATAGCTTCTGAACCAACATGCTATTTTTTACTCATACTGTTTCAAACAGTTTATTTGCCAGACCGCTATTTGCTCATAGAGTTAATCCACACACCATGTCCGTTTAGCTCACAATAAAATCCTGGAATTTACCAAGTATTTTTTCCTGTCTTACAATTAAAGATTTCAAGCTTAAAAAGGGGTGGGGGGGGATGGGGTATTAACTGAAATTTGTTTAAAACGCATATACTTTTTCTGGGGAATTGGGAGCCAGCTTTGTGTCTGAGATTACATGAGGGCTCCTGATCCACAAGTGTATCAACCTGTGAACTCTTTCTGCTGCACCTTTCATTTGTAGGTAGGAAATTAATGACTTTCAACCTCTCTAGTTTTGCCCCAGAGATTCTACAAGATTTCAGCTTCTTAGATTATTCATACATTTCACTTTACTCCAAATAATTTGAATTTTTAAGGAATTGGTCTACTTCTCTATTTCCCAGGTTGACCAATTTGCACTATGCAGTGGCAGCCTCAGTACATTATCAAATTCCAATGGCTTGTCCCGTATCCCGATGCTCCTACTCTTATTTCTTACAAGCTAGTCCAAGGAATATATTAGTCCTGTTTCTTAAAGACTTAATTATGCTGATAAATCTAACATAAAATTGGTACAACATCTTTTTTTTTGTCCACAGTGTTAGATTTTAGAAACTGAGGAATTTTTTCAGCTGATCTCAAAAATGATTGACACAACCAAGCTTGATTTGTCTGCTGTCACTTTGAAAATTGTTCAGTTATTGATATAAAATATTTCTCTGATACTCTAACAAAAATACACTGCTTATCAGTTCTTGTGATACATAATAAAATCCATAAAATTTTCATTTCAAAATTTTTAAATGAATACAGCACAATTCTGCACTTAGGGTAACTCTTTTCACCTACCATATTAAAAAAAAAAAAAAAAACACAAAAAACAAACAAACAAAAACATATATCACCTCTATTGTCACAATTTTCTATTTAAATTCTAAATTTAAGTTATCCATAGTGAGGCTAAACATTTTTTTCTTGAATTGCTTTAATTCTTTATTACCTAAAGACAGCACTAAGCTAAGAATATTTTACAGGTACCATAATCACAGAATGGGTGATGCTGGAAGGAAACTCTCAAGATCATCAAATCCAATGCCCCTGCTCAAGCAAGGTACTCTCGAACAGTTTTCCCAGGGCCATGTCCACACAGGTTTGCAGTATCTCTAATAACAGAAATTCTGCAATATTTCAAGGAAAACTTTTTGTTATGTTCAGCCAACCTCATAGTAAAAGAAGTCTGTCTTTATAGTCCAGAATATTTTGTGTGTTTCAATGTTGTGCCTATTACCTCCTGTACTTAGGCCCACTAGGAAGAGTCTGACTGTCTTCTTCACCCTCTCCACCAGGTATTTATATACATTGATGACATTTCTCCAAGCCTTCTCCTTTCCAGGTTGAACACTCCCAGCCTTCCTTCACAGAAGAAATCACAAGATAACAGAATCATAGAATGACAATGGGGTTGGAAGAGACTTCTGGAAATTACCCAGTCCAACTCCCCCTGCTAAAGCCGCTTTACCTAGAGCAGGTTGCACAAAATCATGTCTGGGTGGATTTTGAATATCAGCAGAGTAGGAGACTCCACATGTTCCCAGTGCAGCCTGTTCCAGTGCTCTGTCACCTGACAGCATGTTTTTCATAGCTCAGTGTTGTAGTTTGTGCCCATTACCTCTTGTCCTGTCACTGGGCACCCTGCAAAGAGTCTGACCCACTCCTCTTGACACCCTCCCTTCAGATAGTGACGTACATTGATGAGACTCTCTCACAGTTATCTCTTCTTGAGGCTAAACAGGCCCAGGTCCCTCACCCTTTCCTCATAAGAGATGCTCCTCTCTCCTCATCATCTTCATAGCCCTTTGCTGGACTCTCTCTGGTGGTTCTTTGACTCTTGTACAGGGAAGTCCAGAACTGGACACAGCACTCCAGTTGAGGCCTTACCACTGCTGAGTAGAGGGGGAGGATCATCTCCTTAAACCTGCTGGCAGAGCTCTGGCTAATGCAGGTCAGAACACTGTTGGCTGAAGGGCATGTTGATGGCTCCTGTTCAACCTGTTGTCCACCAAAACCCCCAGGTTCTTCTCCGCAGAGCTTCTTTCCAGACTGTCATTCCAGGTCCATACTGGTACACGGGGTTGGTAATGCCTTCCCAGAGGAACAACTCTTCATCTTCTATGGTTGGACTCCATGAGGTTCCTTTGATCCAATTGTCTGGTCTCTACAGGTCCATCTGACAGGCCTAACAACCCTCTGATATATCACCCACCTCTCCCAGCTTTGTATCAACTGCGAGCACAAGCAAGGAATTAATCTAAGATAGATCAAATAGGACCAACGGGAGTTTGAGAAAATGAATACAAAGCACTTCAGCAACAAGGCAAGGGAGACCCTCCCTTGAATAATCATAGCTGTCTGCCACAGAATGGAATAACGTGTTGTACCTCTTACAGCCTTTAGCTTGGCCAGAGCAAATGAAAAGGTTGCTTTGGGACAAAACAGCCCTTCTCATAAAGCCTCGTTATCCTAGCATTCTCAGCCTAGCCTCCCCACATTCTTACTTCATTTTGAAACATAAGGATGTCGTTGTTCTCTCACAAATGTACTCAAGGTCCTCTATGAGTCTATTTCTTTCTGTGACACTTTACTTAGCTGCTTTCATTAAAGATCCCTTTAATGATCCTTCAAAAAAAAATGGAGATTTCTACATCATGCTCAGTTGATATTCTTCATTTTCAGCATGCTGTCTTCCTTGAAATCTTTCTCAAAAAATAAAATTCAAACATTTTCCTGCCAGGTGGAGCAGTATGTATGCATCAAAATAGATTAATGATTTCTTTATAGCTAGATGAGCAACAGGTCAGTTATTAAAATTCTGTTTTTCTTATAGACAAAGGATAATTTGGCACATAGATAGAGATAAGGATAGGATGTGTATGTTAGTGCTTTGTTGCCCAGTTCATCTGATTCTAAAATGTCTGTAATAATATTGTCAATATTTAGAACTTTTCTGTGTCCTTCTTTGTTTTTTGCCACAGGATATTTTGCATTAAGGATAACTACACAGTAAGTGTACCCAAAGCCTTAGGACCAGCAATACTGATGCTCAGCATCTTCTTATAATTCTCAAGGACAGGAAAATGAATACCCAAAAAAAGCTGCGAAGAACCACAGGAACTTGTGGGATTGGATGTTTCCGTGAAAGACTTTTTTTTTTTTAGTAAGTAGCACTAACAGAGAAAGTTCTTTGACAGGTGTGCTGCCAGTCAGCAGAAACAACAAATGCTGAGGGTCTGGCTGATTTTGTATGCAGAGACCAACTTCACCGAATTTTTTTTCATAGCATCTGTCATACAGTGAAACAAACTTTCTGCTAATGGAACATAGCAATATTCTATTGAATTTCCTTAAAGAAGGAATTTGACCTACTGTGCCTTCTAACACTGCTGTTAGGCTGACATTTTCAGTCCCTGTTACAGGATTTGAATGCTAGGTCTCCTTGCATCTCCAAAGCCCATGGAACAGCTTTAAAAAAATCTCACTTTAAACATCAAAAAAGTTAAATTTCCCCATATTTTAGAATGTGATTTCCCATAGGAATCCGTTGCATATTTTTATATAGTTAAAAAAAAAAAAAAGATTGAAGAATAATAATCACAAGTGGGTTCCAAAATAATATGCTGTGTAATAATTGCAATTTATAGTTGTAATTTTATAATCCTATCACTATTAAATCTTTTCTTATAGGTTTTGGATATCAATCATTTGTAAATTTGGGTATATTAAACATCACATTCTTTACTCACCTTAATTAAAAGTGAGAAGAAATAATTTACATTATTGACAGAACCACCAAAAACCCTTTTTCCTTTTGTAGGAAGTACTTTCCTTCAGCAAGTATGATGAAGTCAGTGAGATCTGATTGCTTAGGACTTGAGGGGGAAGTATCAAACCTGTTCTTTTATTGGTTTGTTCCTCTTTCAGAAGGACAATCTCAGTCTCTTCCATTGTCCAATACCAAGAAGAGCCTCCACTGTAATACTACTCTTGCCTGTGCTGACAAGAATGCCTCACCAAGTATTACACTATTTTAATCACATAATCTTTACCACGTTTCTTAACACGACATGTTAAAGTCTGCCAGAAGCACAGGCAGTAGATGAAAATCAAGCTTATGGAAAGAGCTAAATTGAAGCTTACACAACATGCAAATTCCATCTAAACTGCAGGACGGCATAAAAATTATGGATGGGCGGGTGGGATTACTCTACACATGGCTCTATTCAACTCAGTTTCTCTTTCTCCTGTTATTTGTGGAAAACCTCACACCATAACAATTTTTCTTCCCAGATTTAGTAGAAGGTAACAAATCTCTTGAGTCTTTTAATTACTAATAAATTTACCAAGTTTCTGATCTTTTCTTCAAGCAACACTAGCCTCCTTCCACCAGCATTTCCTACTAAATTTTACCTAAGACACTTCCTTAAACCCAGTCAGTCATCTTCCTCCCGCAGAACAGCAAGGCCTGCTTCTTATTTTGTGTCTTTTCCTCATAAGTCATGAGAGCTCTCAGCATTCTCTGTAAGCAGCTGTGATACTTTCTGGCCACAACTTAGCATTTTAGTAACAGTGCAGAAATGATGTCTTAGCAAGTTGTCATACCATCTTTATTGCCTTCATCTGCTAAAAGTAAAGTAAGAGGTTTTGAAACCTGTCCCTTGGAAATGAACACATAGATTCATTCCTGCTTCATCACACTGGTTGTTAAAGGCTGTCAGCAATTTGCAGTGATTAATTGGGAAATGATTGTAGACTCAGAACTCTGAGGTTAAAGAATTTGAAGATGACATATGGAAGTGCAGCTAAGTGATTATGCCCACAAATTTGGTGTTTAATGTGAAAGGCACACATGAGAGCTTTTAATTCATGTAGTTACGAAATTAAGAAAGGACCACTTGCTCTTACCTGCCCCTTTTCAGAGTTTTTTAGCCCCAGACTTTCTGCTGTTGGATTACAAGTCTCTGCTTGTTCCTACCAGGAAACAAGCTTGACCCATTTGTATCTTTTATTTCAGATTGCTTTTCCCTGGTAATTTATTCCATATGTTTATTGCTAAGTACACACAAAAGTCCGTATTGTGATCCTCTCTATAGAGCATGTAACTCCAGTCAGTATTGAAAATAGTGAATTACATAACTGAATTCCCCTGTGAAAAATTATCATGCCAAGATGATGCATGTTAGACAATGCAGTTAACCCTCCCAAAGTGGTACAGTAAGTAATGGTTTCAAATAAAGAGTGTCATTTTCTTTTCCCTTTAGGATAAGGCTATTTTTCAGATCTCACAGACTCCTCTTAATAACTGTAATAAAAAGCATCCAATATGCTAGGGTTCAAATGTATTACATATAGATGTTTTTATAGCTGGATTTGATTGCCTGTTTATGCTTCTCTGAAGTCCGCATTCAAAGTTCAGATACTCTGTTTCACTTTGAGTGCTTTCTATAGGGAAGGACATTGCAAACAGGGGTAGCTGTAATCTTCACAGACAGTGCTAATGTCTGCTTTAGGGGAGAGCAGAGCTTCTCAGACATCCAGTCAGCACAACTGGTTTCACTCCTCCCAACTTCCCTTTCTTTCCATTGGGTGTTATTGGATGCATTTAATCCCTTTTTTCCAACCCCAAACTAATCATAAGGGCTTTTCAGAATACAATTTATTTATACTAAGCATAAGGGAAATTGAACGAAACCAGTTAAAAAAAAATACATGTTAGAAATAGAAGCTAAAATTCTAGATGATATTTTAACTGTAAAACATTTAAGTGGTTTAAGAAAAAGCATTTAAAGGAAATTACAAAGAAAGAGAAAAGAAAGAATAAGGTCTAGAAAATAATGTTGTGAAAGCCAGAAGAGGAAGATGAAGAAGTGAAAAAGTTGATGACTAATAAGGAAAGGGGAAGAGGAAGACTGTGCACATAAAGGAAGGTGAACAAAGGAAAGAGCAACGGAAAGAAACTAATATCAGTTAAAAAAAAAAAAAAAAAAAAAAAAAGAAGGTGTAAGAGTATGGCAAGAAAAGGGTAAATTAGATCACCATCCTAATGGCAATTCATTTCATACCTATAGGTCCTGCGGGAGGGCTTTGATGTCAAAGTCACCAATGAGTTGGTGACTTTGTGCTCTTGCCCCAGCCAGAAGGAGAGCGAGCCCAAGCATGGTGTTGCACAGCAGCCACAGACTGGGCAGCTGAGGAGCCACCACTCTGCACCATCCTCTGTGTGCTGCCCATCACAAGAAAACTGATGGATATGGATATTCACTCCTGATGTGAGGCTCCCTGAAGAGGGCCCTTGTTATGGCTTTTCTGTAGAAATCACCACCCAGCATGGGGAGAAAGAAGGTTTCAGTGTGTCTTTCCTCTGCTCTGGACTGTCTATCCACTGTAAAGCAAGGAGAGCAATGCGACCCCTGTGGCAATTTATCTCTGAGGAAAGGTCAGAGCCATGTAGCACTTATGTATTAATTTAAGATATACAGGGTCTCTAGGTGTACTGCTAACCCCTATAAGTTCAGATTAATTTAATTCATACTAAGTATATAAGCATATCTTTAATCTCACTTAATTCTGCAGTGCGGAGACTGAATCCAAGTTCAGACCCCGTGGATCAGGAAGTAGATGGACTTACTTATTTTACTATGGCAGTCATTCTAAATATCCATATTTTCTGAGGTCTCTCATTTCACTAAAATATTCAGATTTTATTTGTAAGCAATTGGATGAGTCCTTCCTTATTAGAAAATCTAATTTTCTTCCCCCTAGATGGAAGCAGTTGTTTCCTTAGTAAGACAATAAAAACTCAATTTTTGCTTTAACAGCGTAAGCACTCTATATAAACTTCAGCTTTTCCACCACTCTATTAGTGAAGATAAAACATCTTGCTGAAGGAAAGGGAAAACTTACAAAGTGTTCATTTTCCCTCCAGAGAAAAAGGTGCTTCATTCTGTGGGATTTGCAGCTGAATGTTAAACATTTTAACAATGCAAACAACACTATCACTATTTTCACTAAATAGTCTGATGATGCTGGAGTTTTAGCAATGAAATCTCCTTTCCTTTTGTGTCAACATTAACAGAAATTTTAAAGAAAACAAAATCAAAAATATTTTCTTTATATTTTTTGTTCTGAAAGTGTCCCAAAATATAAGTTCACACCAAAGAATGTCACTATTTGTGCACTTTTTGGTAATTTAGAAAGCCATAAAAAGATTGGGATTCCTTAGACGGTGATTTTGACATTATGCAAGGAAGGAGTATTCTCATGCTAATTTACAAACCTAAGCTACTCACAAAAGAAAGCTCCCTGAATAGTGCAAAAGTTGAGTTGCTAGTTGATTGAAGCAGAGGAGGGACAAAAGCTGGTTTAAAGCTAGTTTTGCTATTCCAAGGTTTTATGAGTCTTTGTCTTGATTTTTACCTTCTTTATAAGTAAAAATATTTATTTGAGACTAAAACATGCTAAATGTCAGATTGTGCAAGAAGGCACCTTGTGGTAAGCATAACAATCAAGTATAAATATTTGGAGAAATAATAATTACTTGAGTCATGGGACAGCTTGAAACCAATTTTCATTGTGTAAGATCTCATTTAATATGATAGCTGGTTTTTAAGTGCATTTGTGAGTCATGTTTTGCCTTCATGGAAAAGACACTTTTTATTGAGGGGACTAGAAATAGTCATAATGTCTTGTAGCAGTAAAGCAGAAAACTAAAGAAATGTTTTAAGGTACAAATTGGTTTCTATATAAGAATCCACTCCAACATGCTGTTCATTATCATAATATTTTTTGTTATTTGGATTACATTACAGAAGTCCCACCATAGGAAAGATAAAATGCATTTATCTTGATTCAGTGAAGGAAAAGTGTTCTATTTCTTAATTAATAAAATTATAATGCTATCAAGTTGTAGAAAAACTATGGGATGATAGGGCAAATTGGATAAAGGTTCATCCTCACAATAATTCACTCTACATGCTAGAGAAATAAAAGGCCTCTGCGTCATAGTTTTCCCACTTGAGGTCTAATCTCATGGCTTTAATGGTTATTTGTCTTTTATAGACTCTGTTGCCCCTCTGTACATGGTAAATTTCAAACCTTGGCAATAATTGGGGAAATAAAGGATTCCTAATGGAGGGCCAGATCAACTTTATATTCATGATGCATGAAAACATTCCAGCAGACTTGAATAAGCCCTGGATCAGGTCTATATTAAGGAACTCAGTATGATCAGCCCCCAGTCTCACTCAATGACTTCACAGCAATCACTCATGCTTCATAGAGTAATTTTCAAAGTGCAAATAGGTGCACTTAAAAATAAGACAAAATAGTACACTTTATTGTAGTACTTTCCCCTTACCTTCTCTCACATAGAGTCATTGAATCATTAAGGTTGGAGAAGACCTCCAAGGTCATCAAATTCAGCACCATGTCAACTAAACCATTGCACTAAGTGCAGCATCCTGCTGCTTCTTGAACAGCTCCATGAATGGTGACTCCACCACTTCACTGGGAAGCTCATTCCAATGCTTGACTACACTTCCAGTGAAGAAATTCTTCCTGACATCCAACTGTAACCTCCCCTGGAGCAGCTTGAGGCCATTTCCTCTTGTCCTATTGCTGGTTGCCTGGGGGGAGAGGCCAACGCCCACCTGCCTATAACCTCCTCTCTGGTGTTTGGCAGGGAGGATGAGGAAAGGATATCTCTTATCAGAACAGGGCAAGGTTTAATTCCTGAAGAGAAACACTATGGAAGCCACCAAAAACTTAATTTTTCTGGGCCTAATTATCACTGGAGTTGCTGTAGTTCATAATCAGGAACACTGGAAAACCCTGAATTCAATCAACTCCATGTTTCTCTGCAGTACTCTTCATTCAATTTATGGCCAAAGCAAAAAAGATCCAAGACCACAAGAGGTGTCATGAATGCTAAGAGAACTCTACCTGATCCCAAAACCTTTGGATCCAATGTATTGTAAAGTAATGATAATTCTTGAATATATCTATCCAAGTTATTAAAAGTAAGATTAAGAAACTCTCAAACACCTAAAAACAGAACTACAGGACACATTTTCTCCTTACGCTAAAAAGAAAATTACTTGGAATAGTGCATGTCTAGTATATATCTTGGAGTATTTTATATGTGAAAGGATTGAGCACATTGGTTTTGTGCAAAGAAGATCTAAGCTTATGTAAACTCCAATTGTAATTTATTTTTTGCATCAACATGCAGGAATTCTGTGTTACTATTTTATGGGGAAATTACTAAAATAGGAAATTATTTTTTAACATAGGATTTATAATCTGTTTGAATATTTAGTGGGTAGCTCAGAGAATATTGTTTATATATATTTTATATATATATATATTTATATATATATATTTGTGCACACACATACCAAGGCTTTTAGATCAGGTTGAAGAAATACATAAATGAGAAACCTCTAAGTGAAACATCTAGTTCACAGTTTCTCAGACTGCAGTATACATGAACTTTGGGTGAACAGTTATTTGCCCTCTCTTGCCCCTGTACATAGATGTGAAGGACTGCTGCTGCTGTCACGACTTCTACACCATGAAGTCTGCAGAATCCTGACCTAAATAATGCACCATATTTCATTCATGCCAGTCATTTTCCTTAACCAGTCCAGTGTTCGTGGCATCCCCATGTTTATGCCAGCCCAAACATCTTCAGTAGAGTTTTAAAAAACAAATAAGAAAATAAAAAACTGAAGCAGGTTTGCATAGTTTTTTGGGGAGTTTTTGGAGGAGTTTTTTGGGAAGTTTTTTGGAAGATGTAATCTTGGTTTTATTCCATCAACAAAAAAACACATAGAGGTTTTTAACGATGCCAGAACACAGCCATATAAGGAGTATTCCTATTTGTACAGAGAGAGGTAGTGTTCAAAGGAAAGCCTGAGTAGCTGAGTACCAAAATAAGACTTAGAAGATACTTGAAAGATATTTTTGCTCAAAGGCTCAAAATCCCAGTACAGTCAACTACAGAAAAGAACAAATAGGCTATCCATAGGCAAAAATAACTGAGATCTGTGACATTTTAATCTAGATGAGAGCTAAAACTTATTCTGCACTTTCCATTAATAACCTCTGCCCCTTTGAGCTACAGAAAAAGATAACAAGACAGCATATACTGGTAAGACAAAAAATGATTTACTGTTACAAACAAGCCTTGCTGCCAGTATAATTTTTCCCATTGAAGTAAAGATTCTCCTTTTCTCACTAATTTTGGCAATACTAGGCAAATATTTAACATTAGTATGTAGGTAGGCACCCACTGTTTCTTTTTTAAGTACCATGGAAGAAGAGAATATCACAATTTAAACATCTAAACCCAGAGCTCTGTCACCAGGGTAGAGGCCTGAAAGTTGACAGAAAGTTGGCACCAGCACACTAAGCCAGTCATGGGATATCTCTACATAGTCACTTGCACACTTTCTGCCCATGGGTCCAAATTCAGCAGGAAGAACACCAGCTCCAGTCTCAGAGATCTTTGGGCAACTGGATTCATAATTTTAATGCAATAAAATTACCCTGATTTATTACCCTAACTCTACTTGTGTTTCTTACATAACTACGTGGCTTTGGGATGTGAACTGGCTCATCCCTTTCTGGTTTACAAAAAACAACAGACGAAAGTAGAGCATACCTGAATACCTAAACACGCCCAGAGTGCATTTTCAGGATCCTTTCTATGGCATTTTTTTCCTGGAAAATGAGCATTCTTTTGAAGAAGTGCTGAACTAGCAAAAAAATAATAGCTGCAGGCTGGCAAGCTTTAAGGCCAACAGCAGCGTAACCACCCAACCAGTTAAACTGTTTTCCTACAAGAGTACAATATAGATTTGGTGGGATGGTGTAAATGCATGACTAGGAATAAGAAGTTTCTTGGCCATTATGGATCTCTTCATTTAAGAAAGTATGTATTGACTGTTTGCAGGGACACTTCATGGGACACTTTTTTCTCAAAGACACCAATTGCCATTTTTGCTGTTCTAATTATTATGATTTAGTCGAAACTGTCAAACTGCTCAGCAAGACACAAAACCCAGATGGAATATATACTTTGCCCTAAAAACCTTGAAATCTAAATGAGACAAGAAATGCTGTCCAGACCCATACTGTACTAGATCCCCTACCAAAAGACATTAAGGTCAAACGTTACAGTGCCTTTTGTTTGTTTGTTTTTAAAACAGCATTTAAGTGGTTGATTAGCACTGTAGAACAGTTACTCTATCACTTATATAATTTGTACTTCACATACTCAGTATACAATGGAGGTATAAATTGCTTCAGAAAGAAAAGTATGTGTAGTAAGAAACAAAATACCTCATTCATTTTAATTGTATGACCACAGCAAGGTTTTATTTCCTAGCTTTCAGCTTTCACATCTATACTGGTTTAAAGCTATGTTTTACAAATACAGAAAGCACAAACACTAGTAGGGAAAATAAAATCTGAACAAGTGTACACAAAAATAATAATTTTTCGGTTATTGGGATTTTCTTTTTCTTTTTTAATCTTTTCCCACATGCACTATATATGAAGATAATTTGGTTTAGTTTTTTTTTTTAGATAATTATAGACCAAAATAAATATCTATACATTTTTAATCATTTCTGCATATATTTCACAGTAAATTCAGAAAACGTGTCATTTTAATAGACACACTGAACATCTAACTACTAGGAGAAATCAAGCCTGTGCAATCTTTATACATGCAATTTCAGTTAATGCAAACATAGCAAGAGCTATGGGCTAAGCATGTGTAACTGTAACAGTAAAGCTCAAGGACGCTAACCTCGCTTACATGATAAGGCAAGCTTGAGGTTTGCTTTGATCCATAAGAGATGAGTCGTAAAAAGCACTTCTGTTCACTTCTGTTCCCCTGCACAGGAATGAAGAATTCCTTTTGCTGCATTATGCATAACATCATTACAGACAAGGTACAAGTCAAGAGCAAGTGGTTCAGATATCCTACCAGCATACTAAAATAGCAGTGGGACTATAAAATTATTTAGGTACTATATTACACAGCTCTCCTTTAAATACCACTTATGCCACCGTGCCGTTGCATTTACCAGGAATCTTTCTTTTTAAGTGTTCTAAATGCAAAGTTTCTGGTATCTGTTCCCTGGGGGCAGCTTCAACTAGAATAGGCAGGTTGGTACAGCAGATGACTATCTGCTCCTTACAAACTAAGATGTACTCTGTAGTGATAAAAAGCTCCTTATCAGTTTGGATTCCAACCTAAAGGCAACTGCCATCCCGATCTTACTGTGGGAGATAATGTGGTGTAATTAAAGCTCATGGCCTACAGATACAGCCTGCCAAACATCACTTGCTTTAGTCAGGACTAGAAATTTTGGTTGTAAATTTACTGAGAAGATTTTTGTAATCTAAGAAATCCTTTTTAGGCCTTTCCCTTTCCTTTTAACATTCACAGCCTCTCTCTCTCTTTTGCCCCTCCTCCCCTTTTCTCTTCTCAGATACACTAGCAAGACACATTTAAAACACTTCACGAACATAGTCTATATATAACAGTCATGGATTTTGCATCCACTTGCAAACTTTCCTAAATTTATTCTAGGCACTTGAAGAATGACAGTTCAAACATTCAGTAGAGATTTACTCAATTTTAGCAATAAAATTTTAAATCCAATTTCCACTTAGCATGCCAAAGCCTCACACTATTTTTATGTGCAATTGAACTGGGTGAACTGGTAAATTAAACTGTGATTGGGAATGTTCTCAAACAGTGGGACGCAGTTGCCTCTGGGTGTATGTGTGGAAGCATTTTAGTTCAGATCAGGATGCACTACTAAAGCAAATCTCCCAGTAGTTCCCACTTCCTGCACTTTGGTTCGCATCATGTTGGAATGTGCAAAATGAATTCCTTTCAGATAAAAATAAACCTGGAGGAGCAGTCTCAGTCTCAAAGGGTATCTAATGCACTTTGACTGCTAATGTGCCTTCTGTCTGCAAAAGTAAGCTAGAGCTAGGCAACAGTAAAACTCTGAAACACAAAGACTTTGAATGCCAGTGTGAATGTGGTCCTCAGCACCAGATGTTTTCTGATGTAGATCTGTTCTTATTGGGCCTTTTCCTAATATAGTCATTCCCTAAATTGTCAAACCATTTCCTGGCACACTTTTGGCACACATGCCATCCAGCATGCATACATTTCCCAAACCAGCTTGGGAGTATAAATATTCCCAGGAACATTTTCAACAGGCACTTTTTCATGCAGTCATCTAATTCCAGAGAATGATGGAATTTATTAGAAGGAACATGGTTTGTTTTCTAGTCCAGCAGCAGAGCCTGGGAACATTTTCAGGCACTTCTAATTCATTGGTATAGTGGTCTCCCACTACAGTGTAGTTTTTAGTCTCTGATGCAGAGACCAAAGAGTGGACACTTTTCTCTCCACCTCCTTCCTCAGGTCTTTCAGTCAAGGGTAAGGATGGCTGCTGTAATAAAGAAAAAAGAAGCCATGTGTAGAGCACCTCATGTCATATTCAGCTGTTTTTTTCAGTGTTTCTATTACTCTATCTCAAATCCACACTCTCTGACAACAGCTGTTAAGTCACTCTGTTAGTTGCTGTGACAGAGATCAGTTCAGTCCATTGAAATATTTTGACTTCGTCGTACAGAATCATAGAATGAAAAACATAACCAACCATATTCAAGAACTCAGGGATTTTCAAATGCAACTTGGAATTATCTGTGTCTTTTGAGTACGGACTCATCATCCTGCTCACATGTCAGAAACTATACTGTTTTCAGTTTACAGGCTTATAAGATGAGCAAATTTTACAAATTCTCAATGGCCCTGCCACAGTAATCAAATCTTCCCATTTGGATTGGCCTTCTTTGAAAAGTCTGAGCTGCACAGATGTTAACACCCAGTGAAAACCTCCCCTGCTGGTAAAACTCATCTATATCCACACTTTAAAGTGTCTCCGCACTACCAAGGTTGGCTCTCGCTGTGACTCTCCTGGTGTTATCATGTACCACATCCATCTCACAGTCCTTCACAGTGTCCTATTTAGCACTTCCTCAGCCTTTCACCCAAAAGTGTGATGCCTGTCCCATCTCACCCTTGCCACAAGGCCCCGCATCTTCCTTAAGAGCCTGCTGCCACTCACCCTGCTGTCTCTACAGTAGTGTGCTTTCCAGGCCTCTGGCTGAGTACCTCAGATGTGATGATTTTGAGGTGGCACTGCAGAGCTCCTTGTTTAGACAGACATTTGAGATGGACAGAAAGAAGAATGGTCTAGAGAGCTGAAATATATACTACATATCATGAGTCCTTGAGATCATTATTTAGTTTTGTACCCTTAAATAACCAGCAGAGTTCTTGGAAGCATGGGGTGAGATTTGGTATGCTTTTTGAATCATATAAATAAAGCTTGTCAGGTTGACGTAGGGGGACACTTTCAGTAACACCTCAGGGACTTTGGAGTACACATTCCACTGACTTAATTAACAAAGCACATTAAGAAAATAATGAAGGTGTTCATTTCCAAATATTTAAACTTAGGTTGAAACATAGCTGGTTTTCATTTCGTTGTATAGCTGACATTTGTTCATCCTGTGAAAGATAATGTCAGCATTTAACTATCTGTTAGCTCTTTTTATAACTCTCTTAACAAATTATCTAGCTCAAATTTTTCCTTTATCTGTACTTCCACAGTTACTGAGAATAGATTGCCATAAAGACAACTTATTTTTTATATAAAGCACTTGATTTAATAGCAGTAGTTATTTAATAATTAGTAATTATTTTTGCTATGTCCTGGCTGCTTCTTATCTTTATATTTTGATACTGCTGCAGGAAACCCTTTTGTATTTAGAGAGGGGGAACCTGTATATATTTATACAGCCAGAAGAATCTGACCCATAGGCAGGCTTTTTCTGTTCAGCTCCTAACCATTCATGAAGGAATTAATTAAATTTCAAAAGAGAATAGGAAAACAAACTGGCTTCTCCAGAGTAGCAAACAGTACAACTACAAAAACTCTGTTTCAAGACAGCCATAAAAAGCAATCATAAAGAACAGCAAAAATCATACTCCAGATGATTGGAAACAATAGACTCCATATTGTGTATATACTCACTTCTTCATTTTATAGACTGATGACAGTACAGGACATAAGGCTGGAATTTAATCTGCAAGTTGTCATACATGACTTCAAGGTCATTATTATCTGTTTAGTCTACTTAAGTAGTGAAACACAATTATGCAAAGCTATGTAACCGGTTAAGCAATGGAGGATAGTGAGACCACCTCTCATGTTACCTATATACTCTGATAGAAACACAGGTCTCCTTGGGATCTTCATATGATTATGGGACACTGCTAGATTCCTCAAGAGGGTAATTCAGAGAGGAAGCCAAAAAAACCCTATGTCAAGCTGCAAAATCTGGGAGCATTTTTCAGGAGGCTGATATATATTCCAGGAGGCCTGGATACATTCTTCACGGGGAGGGGAGCGGGTACAAAAAAAAAAAGAAAGAGAGATGCTGTTCTCCCTCCCCTTCCTGTGAAACACAGCACAAGTTGCTTTGTACTGCCCCATGATGAAGGTTCAGCCTTTCTGTTGCTTCTGCATGGGAGATACTTCACAGAGATCCTGGTTCAACTCTCACAGGAGAAACCTGTGTTTATATGAGAGATGCAAGGCTAGCAAAACCAGCACTATGTGGCATCTCTCAGTGCATCTCTGTGGCCATACAGACCCTCTGCTTGCCTCTATGTGCCTTGGCCAAGCCCAAAGCAAGCACAGAATTGCACCAAAACCAAGAGAAGACTCAACTTGTCAACTCCTGCCAGTGGGCTTGGGCCTGCTGCACATTACAATTGTAGACCTGTGTTTTGTTTGCTGTGGTAGTCAAGCTTAGACAGAACATAAGCATGTCTTAAAAACATTTTCTAAACAGAAATGTTTCCATTTCCTGGCTCCAAGGATGTACTGTGTCCTGAGTTTTCCTACAGAACAGTGCCATGGGAAATTAGGAAGAAATTTTAGCTGACTACATGATGTAGAGGGTATGCAGCTATCTTGCATCTCCTCTCGAGAAGCTGGATTTGTTTGCTTGTTCTGCCTTTCTCTTCTTAAAGTTCAATCATTCTCCTCAGTCAAAACTCTCTTAAATACACCTCAGTTTTATTCTCAATACAGACTGCAGGATTGCAAAAGGGATGAAAAGAAGCCTTTGCTAAATCCAAACCTATCTGAAACTTGGCAGTTTCCATCCTCAGATTTTTATCAGTGTCCTTGGGTTTAATTTCTGAGGGCTGTCTCTCATGAAACTTGGTTTGAACTCCAAGCTTAAATAAACCAAAATATCTCCAAGTGTAGCACAGTAAGAAAAAACCCTGAACCTTGACTTGTTAGGTATATGTGACCATAAATCAGTCAATATTCACTCAAAATTAGCCATAAGTTTATTTGAAAGGTTCACAAATTTAGCTAACCTTTATGACAAACCTGGCAGAGTTTTCAGAATGTGTGGGTGCAGGTTTTATAACACAAGCTTTCACACCTCAAGTCATCACCTGCATTTTGCACTCTGTACATACATTACAAAGCAAGACTTGGATCTGGGCTCTTTTACTATAAATCAGATACTTCAGCCCCTTGGATTTGAGTTACATCTCTGTAAAAACATCCTACTTAGAGCATTTATATGCCATTCTTAAAAGAATAACTTGAATGTACAAAGAAATTCAAGCTTCGGTGGATGATACTTCTCAGAAATTCAAGCTTATTTGGTAGACCATAATTCTCAGGAGCAGAGTGCATATTTAGACTGGCTTTTTAATATAAATATGCCAACTCCAGGAAAAGGAAATAGAAAGTTTTAAAACTGTAACCCACATCACAGATTTAATTTAATTGCAAATACTGTTAAAGTACATTTCCTAAAAGCACAATGATTTCAGTTAAGTCCTTACTTTAACTTTCATGTTCTTTTTTCTAGAGAAAATTGTTTCATTTTCAGAGTGAACTTGCTTTTGCAGCTGCTTTTATGCCCGAAGCTTTGTGTAATCTGGAGTTCCACTTATTGAAGGCGGATGTTCTCTTGAGATTGGTCTCTCTCAGTTCCATACAACACTCACTTGACATTTGCTGAGGACAAGAAATAAGGCAAAGGATATAATATGGTTAAAAGTCAAAAGCTATAAATACTATCAGTCTTTGAAATATTCAGCATCTTAATATGGTTACATACAAAGTTCAAGTAAAAAGCACTCAAGGTTCATTTTTCATGTTGTGCTTAGTTTGTGCTCTGAACTAAGATAATATTCAGAGTTTGATTTGCTGATCATTTAATATATTTATGAATAGATATCAACACTGAAAAGTGAAGTCAGATTAATGCCTGTGTATTAATGTTAGGATTTTCACAGCACTTGTAGCAGTTTCTCACATTGGCCAAAAAACTACTCTCATAAATCTTTTCTTTTTTCTCACAAATTAAGATGGCTGTTAAACATTCACCAACACCCAGATCTACAAATATAGACAAATATCCATCTCTTAATTCCTGTTAAAATCCAAAGAATTTTGACAACTTTAAATTTTAGCTACCTTAATATCTTTCTGGATGCAAATTCTCAGTTACTGAGTAAAGACAAGGAGAAAAATTGTGAGGTTGCTAGAGTCAAGCACAGAGAGTGAACCACAGCTAAGTGCAAGAAAGTCATGGAGCACTGACTCAGAGATTATATTTATCACTGTTTGCATAACATGAACATTCCCCTTGCACACATGCACAGTATACAAAAAAGCACATGAAAGGTGGTCAGCAGTGTCTATTTAACCCTGGTCCCAATTTGATACCAATTTATCCTGCACCCAGAGTGAAAGTGGCTAGACCACAGCTGTTTAAAGGCAGACCTACACAAGGCAAATAGCCAGGGAAATTCTCCTGGGCCCTAAGGGGAAAAAAGATAGCACTCACCTAAATTAGGTGGAGATGTAAGTCATCCAGCAGGTGGGTGTGGGGAAGGAGTGGCTCATGCCTAAATCTCTGCCTAAGAGCCCAGATGTCTACTGCCAGCGCACTGCAAAGGTATTTAGGTGCCTACCACCCCTTCCAAGAAATTCAATTTAGGGTCTATAATGTATCTAAGATACCTACCTGAACTTTTGGTGTCATGGGTGGCTTTCAAAATACTCTTGGAAAAAGAGAAATATTTTTTGTCCCCATATATTGTCAGAATCAATTAATGAATTCTGCTACATTGTGGAAAATGGTGGGCATTATTTGAAGGGTAAATAGAAGCATTTTATTCCTTGCAGTGTTAAGTAAATTGTGCAACTTTGCTGGACTTGTGCCAGAACTGAGCTTCAGTAGTTTGTGAAGGAGCTCTGTTAGTTCTTGTAATGATAAATCAGGCTAAATGAAGGAAGCATTCTTGTTTCTGGCAGGTACATTCCAAAGCTGGCTGCTATAAAATGAAATGTACCTCTGTGCATTTGATAGTATCTGAAAAAATACTTTTTTGTCAGCTACTGTACATGTCTTTTCACAGGGTGAGGGTCTCTCAAAGATTCCTGGAATGTCTGGTCATGAAGTGACAAACCAAAGCTATTTGATCCCTCCATTCTCCTATTTAAGATTGTACGTGCCATTTCTAATACCAGTGATAAGATCGTACTTTCGGTTAAGCCGTGGCCATTGTACTCGAGAGTTAAGCATTTAACCACATAGTTTGTCTGGAGTGTTTGACAACCACATTGCTCTTGGAAAGAGATTTCTGACAGGGATATTTTAGCCATCATTTTTATTATGAAACCAGGCAAGTGTCTCTCACAGGAAGCTGTGTTAAGGAGAAAAAAAAAAGAAAAATAAAAAAGAAAAGCAAATTAGGATGGAGACGGTGAAAGGAGGTACTCAGCCAGTGGATGGCTGAGCAGCATAGACCCACAATGCTGAATCCCTGAGCACCTGTTTCAGGAAGAATATTCCTGGGTTTGCTAATAGTGACTCGGTTCCAGTTCCTGTAAATGTGGAGAGCCCTACTTCAATTAGTCTGTCAGTGTTGTAAATTCAATAGCATGCTCACAGCAGGTCAAATTGACATAATGTTAAAACATGGGTCACTCTGCTATGCTAGGACTCCCAGTGCTACTGACACTTGCTGAGATGACCTGGTGCTTGCATACCAGCAAGTGACACATTTTTAGAATAAGTCTCCAATATAAAGGGCTTTTGTAAGGGGGGAAAAAAAGCTAATTAGTTACCTCAGCAGAGCAGTAGGAGGAATAGAATTCATTGTTTCTGTGAGACCACAAAAGTGCCTGTAAGGCTTTTTTTTTGTTTGTTTTTAATATATCTATATTGAAGCAATTTTTTCCTCAGTCTGGGTATGTGCAGTCTAAACCATTTTCTCCATATAGTAATTTTACTCTGCTGAGAGGCAGCATCACCTGGGGAGGGCTAAAGAACTGTAGAAAAACTAAGTCATTTTCTAAGTCCGGTTTTTCCACTTAAATGCTTGACAGTGCCCCTTTTTATTAGACTTTGTTTATTTGTTTGCTTTTGATTTCACAGAGTTTTTAACAGATTGGGACAGAAAAGTGAAAACAGCAAGGGTTTGATAATTACAATCTTTTGCAATCAAATTTATTACATTTATAAATAGAGATGCATGGATTAAAATTCCTAGACAATGGAATATTGTTATTGGCCAGCATCCTAGGCTGCATACCTGGTATGCTGAGGTATAATCAAGCATTGGGTAGGGTTTTATGTGTGAAAGCAATGCTTGACTGGATTTAAATGGTTTTGATTGGAGCCAATATGATGCATAGTTGGACATAATGTTCATAATTGCCTATTTTTCTTGGCAAACAACAAGGTGCTTGATGACCACTTTCTGAAATGTTCACATCTATTTCTTTGTGAAGTGTACCACAATTTAACAGTAATTCTAAACAAGTTTGTGTTGTAGTCCTCTGACTTTGAAAGAATGCACTCCTTATTGACTTAATGCCCTCATTACAGCAGAATTGCATGTCTCCTATGTAAAAGTTGAATATTGGTCTGGTTTGAATGGCAATTTCCACAAACACCTTTATTCTTTCTATTGTACTCATCTATTTTCTACACACATCCTAAAAACCATCACCAAAATTCAGTCAAAACTGCAAGCAGTCTCACATGTGGTTTTCAAGCAGACTATTTTATCTTTTTTCATTAGTATTTGACACAATCCAGAGGAGGTGTTTAGAGATAGGCATCACAGAGCTACAATGACTCTAGCCAGGTTGACACAAATGTGCACATAAACACACATTTTTGCTTCCCAAGGCACAGCTCTGCCTCAGAAAGGCAAATGTACACTACCTTATTTGCAAAATGTCTTTCCAAGTTTAACACATGAACATATTCCAGATAGTAATTGGGAGGACAGCCCTAGTCCTCTTCAAGCAAGGCTTCTACCATTGCCATTACCCTGTAGAAGTACTTACAGGCCCTTTACAAATGTTGAGGTTTCAGAAAGTCTTGCCTGTTCTGTTTTATTTTAGGTTTCTTTCAGAATGTTCTGAGGTCTATTATATTTACCCACATTTACCTCCTGGGATGTACCTCATGATGCTCTGAGAACATGGTTCCTCAGTCACAAATATCTGCCACCTGTGAGATAGTGAAGTGACTGCAGTCAGGATTCATGTTTATTTTTTCCCTCCAATCCTCTCTGATAGCAGCTCTCAGAACTATATTTGTTTCATCTCTCTTTTATGTGCCCTTTATTTCACTTATACTGCTGTCCTTAGTCCATGCCAGCCAGCTTTCTTGATCCCCTGCTCCAGCTTCTTCTCCCACGACTGAAAAAACAGTTCAGCAATTGTCCCAGCCAATTTGGTACAATTCAAACATTTTTCCTGAGTTTGGACAAATCAAAGGTGTTTTCAGAGAGTCTGTTTCACAGACCTTTGATCTGGCTTGTGCACATAGACATCTCAGTCATTCTTTGGTATAAATACAAGAGCCCCATAAGACACAGATGTCAGAAAGGCTTCAACACTGTAAGACATGGCTCATGTGCAAAGTCACTTGAGGAGGAAAGTTCCATTCAAGATTTAGTGGGATCTTGGCACTGAATAATCAGATGTTACACATCTATTATGACTCTCGTAATAAGTAGGCAGAAACTCAGCATCTCTCCCTATCTTCATAACTTAGAAGTTGCCTCTTCCAAGGCAGTGTGTCACAGGGATTTGATAATTTTCTCATGTTTTACCCAAGAGAGGCTATGTAGAGACCTGACATGTAAGACTGCCTCTTGAGCAGAAGTAAAAAACATGCCCAGCTGGAAAACAAAATCTCCAGTTCTTATGAGAGAACATAAGGCAATCACCCAGTACATTGTCTCCTTAATGAGACAATCAGAGATCAGAGAAAGCAAAACATTCCTCAAAAAAAAAAAGTCATTAAAGGCCTAGTGTTCTAACGTGAAGGTTTCCTGAAAACTCTACCCCAATGTAGAGGAAGAAAACAGGCTGTGAACTTACATCATAAAAAGTCTCCATCTAAAATGATGGAGGAGATACCATTAGGCTCCTGAAAAGATGGCAGTCAAAAACTGTATTTCCCGTACCATTGCCTGCTCATGAAGAACCAGGAGGCATGGCTGGCTGGGGTGCGTGAGCTATAGACTGAATGTCCCTCTGTGTTTCCCAACAAACAAATTTGTTTCCACACAGCCCATAATGAGAAGTTGACAGAGGGAAGTGTCTTTTTCACCTCCATAATATTCCTCTTTTTAGGCCATCTGTAGGGACAGAGATAAGTCCCCGTTGTGTTGGGAGGCATTATTTCTTCAGCTAGCAGTGTGCTGGTGCCCAGACACCATCCAGAATATTTACAGCATGCATTTACCTTTGATAGAGTTGCTGCATTTGTGATTCATTCTCCAGTAGAGCTGGGGAGAAGGAAAGAGTGCCTAAAACCATCTAGGAATATAATTTCTAACCATTGAACCTAAGAAACTTCATTAATTTTACTTATGGTAAAGCTAAAATTCAAGCTATAATATAATATTCAGCAAATTTACCATTTAAAAGACATAGACTTCACAGTCTTTCCACACTGGAATTTGGGTGATGTGAGATAGTTCAGCACCAGAAGACCCTAAAAGTAATAACAGACATTCTCCCACTCATTTGGCAGATTTTTAGTGTGTGATAAATTAACACACTGAGAAAATGGTGTGTGCTGGTTCTCTTTGAGAGTTAAAATGCTCCAGATTTGCCAGTGGGTTTAGATCTTCTTTCTTTAAGAGGAGTAAGAAGTTGTGCAGACACACTTGTTTCAGTTTGGTAAAAATGGTTGCAAATCAGATGGTTTAAAGCTAGCTAAGAGTGTCTACATGAGTTTACCACTGATTTAAGTTAATTAGTTTAATGAAAAGGTACAGATTTGCATAAAGATGAGCTGTCACCTTTCCTGCTCCCAAACAGCTGTGCTTAGTTCTGTTTTACAGGTAAAGGGCAAAGGAGGAGAAGGGGAGAAATGTCTTTGAGATAATCTTATTGAAAAGAAAGAAAACAAATGTGTGCTCTGCCTACTCCAGCTGCTCTCCACCCCAGGAGTAATAGTTTGAAGTAAGCTTTTATATAAACAATAAACAAGTTATTCCTGGAGCATTTGCTTTGAGCTAAGACTGTGTGTAAGGGATTGGCTTTGAAATTGTTGTCAAAGTACCTACCTTTCAAAATTAGACTCTGCATCTCAGGTTCATTAAGATAGCCTTGAGCAAGAGTCTTTTATTCAACCTTTCTTGAAAGGTATGAAGTGTGAATTTGATAAGTAAAAATAACTTGAGTAAAGAATGTCTAAAAATGGAAGAATTAACCACAGTGACATTTATGCAGCCTAGGAATGGATTTCAATACATCTCTTTAACACCTATCTTCTTGTGGTAATCTCTCCTTCCTGTTTGAATACTCTGTTCAAAAGATTAAAATTAAGTCTTCAAAATGGGAAAAAGATAAAATGGGATCTCTAGTCCTGGTACACATATTTTGTGGGTTATTTGCCAATTTTTCTCCCCAGAGAAGACAAACTTTCCGTCTTGTACGAAGTTTGAGATACGTGTTTGATAGGATTTTATTTTCTCCTCCATATTTCAAGTCATCTTGAAATCAATCACTTGGACAAGATGCAAATTATTAATCTTGGGTAAGGCTTGCCACAAATATTAACACTGGAGAATATATCTGTGTGGTAATAGCAAATCACACTGTTCATGAGAGCAATTGATAATATTATAAACCAAGGCTTTGCACGGACAGTTATGAACAAGTACTGTCTGTATACAATTCAACAGAAACCCCAGAGGAAAAAATGTAAAGAACATAAGCCTTAAAACAACAAAAGCAGAATAAGTAACTCAGTGAATTTCTTGAAGCATTAGTAACTTGACAGCATCTACTCATTCACAACAACACAGCCAGCATAGGCTCAATATTTTCTACTGCTGCACTAAATAAAAAGTTGATGCTAAGTCTCAATACTTAAGAATAAATAACAACCCTTTAGAAAGTGCTGTAGTTCTAAAATGTCAAAAAAAAAAAAAGTGATTTTCAAACCACATTGTGCAGTGTTTTCTTTTAAGGGAACATGATCTCTGGTACCTTTAATAAAAAAGCTGTGTAACAATTCTTCTTTAATTCCCTGTGATTTCACCTTAGAAATGACTGCTCCACTTCATCCATCTGCCATTACTTCTAACCACGAACATATTAAGTTATAAAAAGGGTACAAACGAAGGGGACAAATAATTTTTAAACATTTCTGGAAGGTGAAAAAAAAATAAGTGAAGAGATAAATGTTCAGCTTTGAAGTATCTATCTCATCTTTTTTATATTTTAATTTAAAGGCTATAAACAACACTGCTTTTCACAAAATGGCACTCACTTTGTGAGTGACCTTAAGGTAAATAACCAAGCTATTAGTATAAGAACAATTGTTCAAAATGACAGAATCAGGCTCCAACATTTCTCCAGCTGCCTTTAATTTCTCTTTCAGACAATCAAGTAGTTCATATAACTAGCATTTTGATATTTGTCTTTTGTGTTGTTTACCTTCTTAATTAAAGAGCAAAATATATTGGTGTTCTAGAGTCAAAGAAACACATCTTAAATGAATCACCCTATTTAATAAAATGTCCCCTTGCAAACACTGTTTTTCTTGATAAGTACATGCACAAATAAAAGGATGGAAAAGCGTAATTGTTTGGTTGAGACATAAGGGCACACAAAGTGGTTAGCTCTAAATAACCTGGTCATCAGCCCAACTAATCTGCTGTGGTTTGTTTTCACAGCTTTGCTCTGAACATCAGTGCTGATGGTCTGACACTCCCTGCAGAGCCTGAGAGCGAATGGTAAGTCAAGATACCAGCTGCACAATGCTTTACCTGCTATGCCAGAGATGTGGAGGAGGGAGAATAACAATTTGTAAAAACACTCATAAACTTCACTGGATCTTTTCTTTCTTTCTTTCTTTCTTTCTTCTTTCTTTCTTTCTTCTTTCTTTCTTTCTTTCTCTCTTTCTCTCTTTCTCTCTTTCTCTCTTTCTCTCTTTCTCTCTTTCTCTCTTTCTCTCTTTCTCTTTCTCTCTTTCTCTCTTTCTCTCTTCTCTCTTCTCTCTTTCTCTCTCTCTTTCTCTCTTTCTCTCTTTCTCTCTTTCTCTCTTTCTCTCTTTCTTTCTCTCTTTCTTCCTGCAAATTTCCTGTCAAAGTTGTCAGATATATATTACAAGGTCATTTGATGAAGTGGAACACTTCCTTTCTTTCTAATTTTAAATCAAGCCTGAAGCTCTTTTTTATTTATTATTATTTTAATTTGAAATCTGCAATGTTAATGTGACAGATGAAGAGAATCCAATTGCTCTCAAGGGGGCTACAAGGCACAGAAGATCCCTAAAGGGTCTATGTTACCTATTCCAAAACCTGCTCATGCAACACTCCCAGTCCAGGACAATCAGTGTGATCACAAATCAGCCTTGACTCCAGCAAGACCAAGCTCATTTTCTGAGCCACACGATGCAGGAATGAACTCCATAGAACCCTACCGCAGAGCTGATCCTGCCTTTGTCCTTGCTTTGCTGCTTGGTGAGATAAAAGCAAGCAAATTGCCTGAGTGAGATTTTGAAATCTATTCAAAGCAAAAGATTATCTGATAAGAGCTTCCTCCCTAATTATGCTTTGAGGCCTGACCCTGTTTGGTGCTGAGGGTTTCCTGCTTAAGGTCCACCAATCATCCAGTAAAAGCACCACTGCATACTCAAATTCTGTGCTACTGCTGAGGTCAAATGGGACTTTTACTGCTGTGACAGACCTGTTCTCAGGGTGCATATGGCTGGTTTAGATGGCTTCTTACTCAGCATGTTACCTGTTATCAGTTATACTGACAGACCTAATTGTGCTGATTCATTGCCTATAATATCCTAATAAAAGCTGTAAAGGGGCAGGCTCAAAAAATCCACCTATTGCAGAACCATATTCAACTGTGGCCAACAGCAGGTACCTAGAGAACAGGACTAGAACACAATTATAGTCCCCTTATTGACTTTCTCTTACTCCATAAACTTGCAAAAGACAGCCTTCCTGAGCCAGTCCATAACTTCACATTGAATACTTGGGTATTTTTTTTCCACATGACTAATCACTTCTGAACCAGGTAATCTTTCAATCCACAATAATTTAAGGTCCAGAGTTGCACAGCATGTCTATCACAGAGACAATCTCTCTTTTTGTTCAACTAAACCCCTGCCAGTTTTATTTGTTTTCCTCTAATTCTTGCATTAGGAGAAACATGAAATAATTTCTAACACAAGTTTTCTGGGCCATCCATTTTTTCCAGAATCATTCATATCCCACTCTAATAATTTCTTTCTCATACTGAAGAATCCTAGTATATTTAGTTATTGAAGTCATTCCATGCCTTTAATCATTGCTGTCATGCTTTCCTATGCCATTTTCAACTTTACTGCATTGTTTTTGACTTGGCAGTCAATTGCCCATTCAGTGAGATACTTCTACGGAGAGAGAAAATTTCTTTTTCTTGTTGTGTTTAATAATTTAGGATGCTTAGCCAGCTCCATTTTTCTGTTAGTTCTCTGTCCACATAATTATGGCTATGTTGAAAGATACATGATCTAGGAGAGACCCCTAAGGGTTTTCACTTGATACATCCTCCTAAGGAGAAAATAGACATTAATTCTCTATTCTTTACTTCTCACTTTTTAAAGCGGAACTTAGATACTCACCTCATGGTTCCAAATGGCACCTGGTGTCCTTTTAGGTGCCAGTAAGGTGTCCACTGTAATGTTCATTTGTGCAGTATCTAGCACCAGTTTGGATCTAATCCAAACTGCAGCTGTAAATTCTAGGAGATATATGATCATCGAAGTAATAGGCATTGCAATAGGTTTTGCTGCCATAGCTTTAAAACTTGAATAAAAACAGTGAAAAAAGTCATTTTACGATTAAACACAGGTCAACTTGCTGTAACAGTGGGCTACTCATGACTCTGCTACACATCTGTGATGTGCAGCAAGTATTTTTGATAACTTTTCTTGGCTTCACATCCCAATCATCTCCTCAGTATTTGTCATGCCTTTTTAATGTAAGGTCTTCGGGATACCAGGTTTTTTTTCTTGTTATGGCTATCTGTGACAACCCATACAGTGATTTTTGAGCTGTTGGCAACTCTTGGATGGAGCTTCAAGATACTACTGCAATAACAAACATAAATAATAATAACAATGTGTATGAAAAATGTAGGACTGTGAACAACTTAGAATTGTTCACTGTTCTCTTTCATGATGCTTTCTACCAGCAGGAAGGAGCTTGATTTCTCTCACATATGTAAACTCAGATAGAGACTAGAATAGGCTTTTCTGCTAGTTCAGTTAGAAAGGAATTCTATCATGGCAGTCAGGCAGGCCTGTCAATCTAAGCATAGACTAAGCCTTCACTTCACTGGGAAATACATGAGAATGGGATATTTAAGTTCCCAGGTTTTTTTTCCCTTGGAGCATTATTTAACACAGAAGGCAAGCCAGAATGATTAGTCAGGAGAATACATACACTGCTTGAGCTACTTAGCTGTTTGCACACGCAAAGGACGTGTACCTCCTTCTTAGCTATCTCCTTGTGCCAGCCTCATCCCACCAGGACTCTTTGTTCAAGGATCTATATATAAAATGAAAATCCAGACAAAATAAAAAGACTGTAATTTGTGTCATAAACAACACTGATGTACAACATTAATTTATTTATTTAAAGGCAGTAGAATGAGACCTGAATCAAAGTAAGCATCTAACTACTTGAGACCTAAGCCTGATCTCATCAATTAGACTTTCCAAAAGACTCATCCAGTGTGCCTGGTGTCACCTGATTCCTGGAATGAGGTGTCTGATCATTTCATAGGAATGAGATTCTACTTTACTCTCTGAGACTCAGTGGTTGCATTTTGTAAAGCTATGAAATAAAAAGGAAAGTAAAAGCAAACCAGAGATGTTTGAAGTAACATTTCTGAAGATAGGATTTTTGTGTCAAAAATTGACAATATGATCATATCTCATTCTATCAGATATAGAATCAGATTTTTAAATGTATGAAATGTATAGTACATCACTTTTTAAACATTCATGGGTTTGATTAATGAAAAAGTTTTAATACTACAAAGCTGAAAAAAATAATGTTTACAAGAAATTGCAATTTGTAGGTCAGTAGAAGATGAACATTTTCATTTTTTTTATTGAAAGAATTTCTCTATCATCTCCTAAGTTTCCTAGTATACTGCAGTGGAATATCTCAGATATGTTTTGTGACAGTTTAATAAGAGAGTGGAAGAAGCCATTTCTTGCTACAGTATTTCAGGAATAAGTTCACTCATGCACTGCCTAGAGCAGGGGCAAGAAAAAGGATAATCTGTGTAAAAGAAGATCAGACACCCAGTGCTCATCCTGAATCTATTCCCTTTTTATTGAAGGCATGTAAGTGCTGCTTTAATGAGCTCTGGGTAGAGGTGCTAGTTGGAACAAAGTGTTACCGAACAGAGGCTGCAAATAATGCGCCATTAGCTGCACTTCCATGAGAGAAGATGATTGAAAAGTAAATTAAAAAAAATATTCTAGTGTGAGAGATTCAGCACATATGATCAAAAGGTGCAAGTTTGACACTACATACTGAAAGTGAGACTCTGGCAGTAAGAATATTCAATAAGTCAGGAATTCTAGTGGGTTCTGCCTCCATGTGTATGGAAACAATTATGAAATTCAAATATTTGTAAATGACACCGAACTGCAGTCTTCAGTGTAATTTTTAGAGGCAAATGAAATATCTTAATACTAAAAGTGTTCCTATCCTGCTGTTCAGAGAAAATGGGATAAGAAGTTCCTACAGTGTCAGCTGATTCCTGCTTTGTTGAACAATATTGAAATCAGCTTGATTTTCCATTGATGTTTTGTTTTTCTAATTCCACTTAAAAGAGTAAGTGCTGACAATGCAAATGCCAAGCTTATGGATAGAAGGGCTGAATTTACTGAATTGCAAAGAACCCTTGGCTTCATACAGAGAGAGGTTTGTTTGGGTTTCCTCTATTTTTGGGGTGGGATTTTTTCTGAATTTTGACTGGAAAATAAGATTATGGATTGGAGATACTGGGGTCCCATGAGTATAATTCTGGCAGCCAGTAACTGAACTTAAATAAACAGGCATGCAGCCTATAAAGCTCAGCCATGATATGTGTCACTATTCAAACCATTTAGATGCTGTTTGGATCTACTTTGCTGTTTTTACCATGTTTTATGGAAGAAATTAGGGTACACAGAGCCTCTCCATTTCAAAATCTTCTGATTTAATGTAGCTTCTCAGAAAAACAAGCTTTTCTTTTCAAACAAGTCATGGCGAGCAAGGAGGGAGACAGATAGAATTGGATCTTAATTGGGTTTTGTTTCCCTGAGAAAGAGAGGGTGGCAGAGACAAAAGAGCTGATCTAGGATTTCTGATCCAAATATTTATTTACCATTAGTTAATTTACCATTACCATCATTTTTGAAAGCACAGTAAAAATTCTCAGTACATAAGCAAAACATTCCAATATTAAGGAAATTTAAAAGCTCACTCCACCTAAGGAACTATACACACACGCAGACCATTTTTTGAGATTCAGGCTATCTCAAGCATAAGTGAGAAATATTATTAGCTATCTGAATCTTTAAGAAAGATATGTTAAGAAAGAAGTTCCCTTTCCAACACTAAAAGTTAATGTGGTAGAAGAATAATTTCCCTCTGCCGAAGGAAAAATCATTGGTTTCATACTTGAAAGTTACAACATTAAATTACACTCACTGAGTACAGTCGCCTAAGATCAGTCCCTAAGTGTCAACCATTGTGTAGTCTGTCGCTGTAAAGTAATTTTTCAATCTTTCAATTAAGTGCACTGTATAATTTTATGGCTTCAGTCTGAACGCACGGTTCATACACAACTGTGTTAAACAATGACAGGAGCAGCCCGGAATGAGGAAAAGACTACAGGGAGGATCCAGTCTGACAATGAAGCTGACATAGCAAAGGTAAAAGAGGCTTTACGTCTGACAGACACCCATGATTTTTAATTATCCTTTCCCGGTGCTGATTGTTGCAATCCATCTCGCCCCCACACCTCTCCCTATCTCTACCCTCCTCTTTGTCACATGCCTGCTCCCTCCTCTCCTCTCCACATCCTGAAATGCCCTTGCCTCTCTTTCCCTGCCTTTTCTTTGTCCTGTTTAACTGATCTCCACCTACCCAAACCCCTATCAAACAAAATAAAAATGTTTGGAACTCATAGGGTGTTTCCTGACAGGCTGTTGTTCATTCCTTCCCTGTGACTCAACCCTTCCCATCCCCACTCTCCTCCTGTGTGGTGAGCCCTTCGTTTCTGTGTATACACCCTCTCCCTACATGGCTTTTGTATTTTCAGGTGGTAAACTCCTCAAGGCAAAGACCATCTGTTCCTTCACTGTACAATCAGACTTTTCCATGAATTAGTGTGTATTCAATACCAATTTAAATTGCATGCGCTTTCAAAACGAATTAAAATAGTTAGCCATTCTAGTACATAATGAACTTTGTGGTATTTTTAGCAAACCTTCTTAAATGCAGGTACATAGCCATAATGAACAGCAGAGGATCACAATGTTCTCACATCACTCATGAACAGTAATAACTCTGGAAAATGAACATATCAAAACCTTAGCTGATATTTCCTAACTTTACTTACTTACAGGAATTCTGGTATTCCAAACAGGCATAACATTTGAAATATGTCAGAAGACATAACAAAGAATAAATTGAAAAAAAATTTTTAAATAATAAAAAAAAGCCAAGCTGTTCTGTGGGTGGCCATGGGTAAAATTTACAAAAGTAATAGACAGGCTCTTACATGTCTATCTCACATTTTTTCGATCAGTTCAGACTGTTTCTGATGTATTCAGCATGATGAGAAATGAGAAAGAAAAAAAATGAACCAGAGTGAGAGAATAAACTCTATAAAACATTTTGGGGACAACCACAGTTATGGAGTGGGTGTTTAGGCAGGATGAAAAATACTATGGAAGTATTGTTGTACACACTCTGCTGCAGCCAACTGAGTATTAGGCACAATGAATACACCGTCAAGTATAATGACATCTTCCTCCTAACTGACACAGAAAAGCAGACTCTTTTAAAACACATTATTACACTCTAAATCAGTCTCCTTTATGATAGTCATTACCTAAATATTTCACACAAGAGATTTATTCTACTAAAAAGCACCTGAAACCTATATAAAGTTAATTATATGTTACACAAGGGTTTTTTTTTTAGCTCTGATTAATTAAAACATTCTTGGATTGCAATAAATTTGTGCTGTTTAATTATTCAAACATGGGCTTTTGATTATTCAATTTCTTTGTCTATTCCATATATATGGAATAGACCGTTTATTATATGTACAGATTGTACAAATGTGAATAATGAATAAAGTACCAGCTCTGGCACATCTAACTAATAGTGGTACATCATATAATGTAAACTTATAAGGAAATATTTCAGATGCTGCATATAATATTTTAAGATCATCCTAGGTGATAGTCACTACCTGACATAATTTTCTCATCTTACCTGTGCTTCTCTCTCTCTCTCTCTCTCCCTCTCTCTCTCTCCCTTTGTTTTAGGCTCTGCAAACTTTCTCACATGCTGAAAGCTAAGTTCACATATAGAGGCAGGCTTTCAGCATCAAGTATTAAGATTTAATTGCTCAAAGAAATGCATATGAGTTAGATATCTTTG
Source organism: Vidua chalybeata (assembly GCF_026979565.1). Lineage (NCBI taxonomy): Eukaryota > Metazoa > Chordata > Aves > Passeriformes > Viduidae > Vidua > Vidua chalybeata. Next base: position 35,921,192 of record NC_071531.1, on the reverse strand, counting down.
GTCTATTCAAGGTACCTAAGTTCACAGACAGGTACAGTGTGGCATTTCAGTTTATGAGCATGATCAGGGATTCAGGCCACCCCGCCCTTCTCATTGTTCAGATTGCTGAGAACCTGCCTCCCTAAGATATCAATTGGAAAAAGGTAGTCACAGGTTTTAGTCTAAATATTGTGTATATGGGAACCACATCCAAAGGGGAATATAACAAATTAACTTGATTCTCCTTTGACATGTTTATTAGAAGATGCAGTATGTTCAGTAATTAACAACAAACAGCAGTTATTAGAATCCACATGTTGAGGGGGAAAAAAATCCCAAACATCTTTCATTGTTTTAACCAAAACATTTTCACCTTGATTTTTTTATATCAGTCTCTTCTGAATTTATGAAATTTTTGACTGTTCCGTTCTTGAAATATCTACCTAGAAAATAAGTGTTTCCTGGGAATATTGAACAAAGCCCTGACATAATTTTAAAGAAAAATAATCTGGTCTTGTATGCTGCACTGCACAGAAGTATTGTAAACTGTCAAATAATCCAAACACAAGGTTTTTCTGCCTTGTTGCTTTAAAGGAAACAACTGATACAAGTTTTGAACTTTACCATGTCAGAAAGACCAGATTCCTTAATGCTGTGCAGAGTGGCTGTTCTAAGGAGGCTGAAGGAATCGATGATTTCTATGAAAATAATTTCTAGTGAAGAGATTTCCTTGGATTTTCTCACCAGAGGAGAGAACTGTAAATTTAAAGGCAAAGATGAAAACCACTAAGGAAAAGAAGCAGAAGCATCAGTGAAGAGAAAATAAAAGCCTCAAAAAACATAACACAGAAAAAAATGCATATCACTTCAGGGATATGCAGTTGGCAATGAAAAGCACTTTTTTACAACAAACAAAAGGGGTTTTTTTCTACACTTATTTGTTTAGAGAAGTAGCAGTGAGCCACTATGTTTTTAGGGAAGAACAAACAGCTGCAACTAATGGTTCCCATGGAAGATTTCTGTAGACTGTAAAAGTCTGTGAATAGCTGAGTTCTTGACCATATGTGCATTTTTGTTGAATTAAACTTCATAACTACAAGGAGAAATAATCCCATAGGAATTGCCTATATATAATGTCAATAAAGACTAAAATGACTGTCTACAAGACAGTCATTTGCATGCAGTTCAGAATGACTTTTTATGAGAAGAACCTCACAGCAAAAACCCACATTAGAACTCATGTTCCTGACATTGGTGAACTGAGATACTGGGACTTAGCAGTAAAATGCTTGTTGTTTAGCAGTGACTAGACAAGTTGAATGTCTGTTTTAAATGAGGTATAGATCTTATCAGTCAGATATGTTGCTACTGTTGATGAATTTAAGAAAAATATAACTGATGCAGGACTAAATAAAAAATGTGGCCTCTGACAAAGAAAGCCCTTAGCCACACAGCACTGGAAACCTAGGAGACACATAAAGTATCACTCTAAGAACAGTAGGTAAAGATAAGTCTCTGGCTTGAACTAGCACAGTTTTTCCTATAAAGCACATCTTTTAACAATGATAAGAGGGAAGTAACACTACTCAGTGAAGTCTTGTATCCAGTAAAACTGATTTTTTTACTTGCTGCATCCAACTGTGCATGCCAGACTCCAAATATATTTCATTTGGCAAAGCGCTGGAGCTGTTATACTCTCTCTAAGCCAAATTCTGCCCTTGGCTTCAGGCACACAACTCCCATTGACTCCACTGGAAGTTGTGCAGAAGGAGATAGATTTTGTAAATTAGGCATGCTCTTGAGATGGTGGAGGGAGATTCACAGCTGAATCCCAGGGTAGGAGTTCACCAAGGGCCAGCAAAGTCAATCTCACCAGTCAGTCCTTTCCAACTCATCAGAGCAATGGCTTAAAAGATCTATAAAATAAATAGCTCATACACACTGCTTGAAAAATAAAAGGACTTTCTCAGCCTTTGAAGCAGGCCTTCCCTCATTACCTCAGAAGCAGTACATACTCAGAAAATTTTGTTTCTCTGCTGTAATTGGTGAGAGGTGTTGCTATTTCCTCAAAATTGTTCCACCTAGATCTTTCCAGGACTTTTCTTACCTATACTGCCATAATTCAAGTCATCCTGCCACCAATTACATCCCTGCTTTTTTCCCTGTCCTAATGCAGGTTATTCCCATTGACTTGGCTTGTTTGATGGCTCTTGATTTCTTTCCTTCCGGAATCAGTGGATTTATTTTTTTATTTTCTCACAAGTTTAGAGTAACACATTCTGTGTCATGCAAAGTTTAACAGATGGGTGCTTTAACTTGGACCTCTCATTTTAACCTCAGTGACAGAGAAAAGACCTCTAAGCATAATGGAAACAAGCCCAGCTCACTGCAGTTCTCCCACACTCATTTCTTTAAGCAAAAAACATGCATCTGTTCTGAAAATCCCCAAAAGTCACAGAGTGTAGTATGCTTGCAAAGACACAAGTACCAGAACCAAATCAGTAGCGCCAATTCAAGTTTACAATTTTTATATGTTTTCAGTGCAGAGATAAACAATTCTCCTTTAGGTCATACTCACAAACCCAGTGAAGGTCAGATTCTGCTTTGATATTCACATCCCAGGGTCTGCTTGTCTTGTAAATGAAATTCATTTGTTTAACAAGAAGATCAGAACACTGCAGCCTAAAATTTAAGGATCTACTTAGCATGTTCCCCTAAGGAAAAATATTTTTGTTTATTATTTATTATATATAAATATTGTCACACCAGAACGACAAAATGTACTGTGCAGGTATTTGCAGGAAAAGAATTACTCTGTTAAACTAGCCCAATGTAAATATGTTACAGAATTAGACCCAGAATGGCTTGTGAAAAAGATAAAGCATAATAAAATAGAGATAAGAATGTGATGGAAGAAGTGAGTGACTAAATAACTGAAGTATGTTGGGTTTCTAAGATAACAGAACTGTATTTTTCCAGTGGTTTCTACCAGTTAGCAGCAGTTTCTTTCAGCATTCCTGCCCCCAACTATTAGACCCTGTTCCATTTTCTAGCAGGCAAAGGTAGTGAAAGGGCTGAAGACCAATTTTTCACTTCTCTCACAATGACTGTTTTGGTGTTCAGAAAAACTCCAGTCCACTTCTTGCTGCTGGCTGGAAGCACTGTACACTTGGTGACTTCATAACATCAGTGCCTGGCCTGTATATAAAGTGTTTTAAATATAAAATCCTAGAAAATATAAAACTTTCTGTAAGCAAAGAGAGTGGTCAGCCTTCTCCTATTTCTCTGTTTGACAAAAGCAGCCTTCAGTGAAATATCCCAGGATACAGTTGTTTTCTTCATTCAAGAAAAGTCTAAAAAAACCTCAAAGCATATGAATGCTCTGTGAAGTCACAATCTGTTTTGCTGGTGAACCATGGACACACCATTCTTTTCTCCATTTCTGCTTGGATTGCTAGTAACAAGGTCCTTCAAAATTATTCAATCACTAATTACAACGTTACTGTGACTAGACTGCTGGTTTCACACATACACATGAAATCGACTACTGACCATGTTTTCTAAGAGATTCCAGAGATTATTCTTTTTCCCAATGGATGTGTTGACAAAATTGCTGAAAGGCAGATCTTTTTGACATTGATATTAGTCCTTTGTTCAAATGAAGACACAGTCACTGTGTCTTTTCAGTATTCTCCCTATACTGAAAAACACCCACCTATAAATCAGATACATGAAAAACAACTTTTCTTACAAATAACAATTTTAAAACCTCCTTATCAAATCTGAAGGTTCAAAGGAATGAAGAGATGCCTGCCAGCCCTGTTTGATGAAGCATTTTCTTGAAGTATCGGTTATCAAGGATCATCTCAGTACTCCAAACCCTGAGACTGGCTTGCCACCTTTCAAAATCTTTCAATCCATCTCTCAAAACAAACAAACAAACAAAATCCTTCCTTGATCCTTGCAAATAACCAAGGTAGTCTTATGAAAGGTTTTTACAGTTTTTAAACTCATTTACCAACTCCTAGACACCATAAGAAGACAGTAAGTCCCTCAAATATGTAGGGCTCAGCAGGAAGAAGGAGACACTCCTGAATTTCTCAATTTACATTTTATACAGAGAATGAAAATCTGACTCGAGAAATCACTTTGCCTTCTAATTCTCTCACCCCCTCTCTTTGGGTATGTCATTTTTAAGTTAAGCAAAAAAAAACCTAAAAATATGTTCAACAGCAAATATTTTTATTTCACTTGTTTGATCAATTTCTACATAATTTGGAGACAATAATTTAGAGATAATAAATTATTAAATAACAAGTTCCTTCATAGTTTTACTTCTTTCTACTTATCATTATAAAATATACAAACTATGTACTAAGCAAATGTAAGTGAAATTTTGTATGAAATAAGAGGGCAGAATTAATCTTTTATAAACATCATGGGTAAGGAACTACTCTTCTTTAGCAGGAGTCTGTTAAGAAAAGTGCAAGATGTATTTTACATCAGGAAACTTCCCACATAAAAAAATGTTTCTTCAGATTAGTTATACCAAACCTTAAATATCTGACTAGTTCAATGCAACAATTAATCCCAGCAGCTGCTTTTCACAAATAAAGATTCTTTTATCAATTTTACAAGCAAGGGGAAACCCAGACTTGCTAAGACTAGTTCAAACAGAATAAAACACAGAATACACCTAGTAGAAAAGGACATTTTCTAGTAAAGATTTTCAGCCACAGAATTAAATAATGAGTTACCGGATATTTTCCCTTTATGAATAATATTACTGTTCTTGTAAGGCCTGTTTTGGATACTTTAGTGCTTTGCATCAAAACATTCTCCTTTCCTTGCTAATGTGGTCGAATTAAGCATTAGCAATTTTAGTGACCTTTTATGTTCATAAGTGCAAGAACCCTGTTGAAGTTCACCTGAGTCATTGTGGCTTAATTCCCCACTGGTAACGATTGCTGTAGGAGCCATGCTCTGGTGGGTTAGAGCCGAAGAGACCCAGGGAAGAAATGTTAGTGGCAACCAGGTTAATAAGGGGAGTTTATACTGAAGCTTTTGAGGGAATGTTGATTGTTTGGGAGTTTTTTCATTTTTTTCATAGCAGCACTTAGAAGGCTAATTTGGATAGTGCTGTGAACACCAACCTGTTCATAGAAATTTACTTCTCTAATGTCTTTTCCGTCTCACCATTACTGATTTTTTTTCTGCTTCCATTGTGCATACCATATGATTTGTAACATGCAGTCACAGTTGAAGTCAGACCCTGAGAGCTGAAACTGAGTTGAAATAACTGGATTTTGTAGTCACTCAGTAATAATTTTGGAGCCTTCTGTAGCTTAGAGAAACTTGGTTTCTCTAAAAGAGAGACTTCTAAGAGCTCCTCTTACAGAAGAAGCATTTAACATTTATTGCAGATCTTAACAGAAATTCTATAAGGTTCTTTCCCTCAAATATGAAAGAAACATAAAGGCTACATTTGAGTTTTCTTTACTAGTTTATGCAATTTTCAGAAAAGATGGACTTGTGATTAATTTTGCAGTAAAATAAGAATAACATTGTGATGGAAATGCATTGATCTATTTAATGAAGGATTGTAAAGTCAGCATCATTGTAGAAACAAGGATTATTGATTCTTTCAAGTAACATTTGAAGGATTGTATATTTTGCCTTAGAATTAAAATGTGTTCCATACAATAAAAGGGACCTAGCCAAAAAGCTTGTAAAAAGATTTGAATACTTAGACACCTCCACGTGCACATAAAGAAATGACTGTGTATTATAGTCTAATATAAGATACATGTCACCCTAATAAAGAAAATAAAATACTTGCATAAACATTAACAATAGCAGTACATTCAGTGTACACATGTTCTTCCATGGCTCATAAGAGAAATAGACGCATATGCCTACCATATTTACAGCATATACTGGAAATCAGAAAAAAGCATTATAAAGATGGAAACAACCTTGCAACAAGCCAGATTGCTCCTTCTAGTAGTCGGAAAGGCTTACAAGGCCTGAACAATTAATAGGTTCTGTTCATTTTTGACCAGTTAACAATTAATAGACATCACCTGGCTTCTGGTATAAAAGGCAAGGTAAGACCAAAGACAGAGTTCTTGAAAAGCTGTGGAAAATGGGAGAGAATTAAAAACAAACTAACCAACAAAAAAAAAAAAAAAATCCAACCAGCAAAAAGATTTATTAAAGTCTTAAGAGATTAAACCTAGAGGACAGTGTTTCTGTGAAAGAACTGCAGCAGTAGAAGAGATTGCTTGTAAGCAGGAGGTGTGTATTTTAGGCCATATATTTTGAAATCTCCCCCAGAGAATTGTATTAGCTGTAGTACCTTCCTCAGGATTCTCATTCCCTAAGCATAGCATCCTTTAAGTTGTACCTAGGTTGCAATGTGTTAGAAATACTTTCATAAAACAGAAACTTTTTATCCACTTTGAGGGCAAGTGCTGCTATTTACAGGAAAAAAAAAAAAAAAAAAAAGCCAGATCCAAGCAATTTTGGAGATGCAGCATAGATTAGGTCTTACACACCTCCATCAAATTTTAAAAGGCCAAGTATCTATACCAGCTGGGGTGCAATGCCAACAAATTCCTTCACCAGCTGACATGCCCAACGTGCTGTCTGAGCATTGGCACCTTTTTCTCTTATGAGTCACTATGCCAAGTCACAACCAACTCAGTGCTTTCTAGGATCTTGGAGCTGCTATTACTTTTTTGGCTAGAGCAGCAGGAGCTGGATTTGCTCCATGAAGTCCCCTAGAAGGAAATACTCAGACACAAATGTCAGCTGTTCACCACAGATATGTCCAAGTAACCCAGACTGTTTGAGGGAACACTATCCTGTCATAAGTCTCATTTTCCAATTTACCTGAGGGTCTCTTCCCTCCCCTGAGAGTTTTTCACTACTTCTAGCATCCTCCTCTTTATTCTGAATTCATTGTTCCAGCAGAAGGCAAGTACTTTACAGCTGAAGTGCAAGGTACAGATTCACTGGGGATGTTACTCTTGTAGTCCTCGTTGGCCTGGGGCCACCTGGCCTTACAACAACAATCTGCCCCTTTCTAATCTGTCCTCCCTAGAAGACTCATAGCATTATCACCAAAGGGTCTCTGGTTAGCATGTATTAACATGTAAACTACTCTCAGCAAATATCACATTAACTTTTCTTTCTGTTCCAGGGAAAATTAGGCCCCTATGGCCTTTAGGCTCTGTATAGCTGAAATTTTGGCAACATTGTCCAGACAGGCCCTTCTGTCTATCTCCTGTGCTCATTAACAGTATTTGAGAATATTATCTGATTATAGTAATTTCTGTTATATTTAATATAAAAGAAGAATCTAGACAGAGAATGTCTATATACAATTTATGGTATGGGTCTGTACTAATTTTACTTTGCTATCTAAGTTCTTTCCCACTTTCATCTTCCAAATAATGCAATTGTGTGGCAGCAGGTGAGACATTTCCACCACCTACATTTTGTGACAAATTTTAAGTTCAGATCTAGTCTCAGAGGAGACAGGTGGAAAAAGGAAAGGGAGAAAACATTTTTAAAAATATTTGTTGGGGGAACAATTAATCATCTTTTACAGGTGCTCAAAGAAGAGAAACAGCCTCACAGATCGTCATTCTTTATTAAATCTCTGCAGTGAGCTCAGTTGAAATCTCTAGGAGGAAAACTAACATTGCTTTTACCTTCAGGCAAAGGTACTGTGAGCCTTCACTCAGGAAACTGAGTGGTACATAGAAACCAGTACAGAGAACTGTGTGATGCAAATTCTCATGGCAAAGGGGTCTAGTTTTTCACTGTGCACTTCCAGAAGCTCTGGGTAAGACCACGGACTGAATTCTTCCTTGGATTCTTTCAGCAGTACAGCTTCTACTTAAATCTCCCCTCAAGCTGACCAGTCAAAGCAAGATCAGAAAATCAGACCTAATACGACATAAGTCACACCAGTCTAGTGATTCCAATACAGTAAGGGAAAGAGGCTGCATGGGCATAAGACAACTGGTTACCAGAATTACCAGTTACGACTGGATCCTGGATTACTTTAGTAGGGCATCACAAGACTAACTCAAATTATTAAGCCATTTCATATGCTGTACTCCAGGCCAATCTTTACTTTGTTGTTTGGGTTTTTTTTTCTGAAAACCAGCCTTTTCAACTGAGATTTGTGAGAGTCCATTTATATTGCAAATGTTTGGTCCCCAACACAGTCTGGAAGAAAAAATCCAAACACTTTTGAATGAATCCATAGAAAGGTGAACCCTCCATTTCAACACCATCCTGCCAACAAATATGGAGTATCATATTTTGTTACATTAATCCTAGACCCATGAAAACAACACATAAATGTTTCCATATGGTTTTCAAATAAATGTCCCATATCCCATATTCTGTAAATTGTTCCCTCAAGAGGTATAGGCTATGGAAAGTCAGTCTTCTATTCCAGCTCTCATGGGAGCACCGGGCCTGATTTTCCACAAGCATTGTGCTCAGACAACTCCACTGAAGTTAGCAAATCCCAGAAAATAACAGTCATGGAGCTGGTGTGAGCACAAAGAATCAAAACTACCATCTTTTACCTCCAAATTGAAGTTGTATCTGGATTTTTCTCCCCCAACATGCTAAAATTACAGGCATCAGATGAGCATGCCCTGGCAATAGCCAGCCACTTTACAGATGTTCACTTATGTACCCCAACATGGGCTCCCAGGGCTGCAGCTCTGACAAGATCCTCTTAACCCATATCTGCACTGGGCTAATGGCAAACCCCTACTCCAGCTGCAATTTCAGTCTTTCCTTATATATTCTGTGGGACCATTTGTAATGTTTATTTATAAATTATTAATATTTCACTACAGTTTGTTAATGCATTAGCATGGAAGTAAAAAAAAATAACAAGGCTTTGGCTTGTGCAGCATAAAACATTGTCTCATACCCAGTCTCCCCACAGATATCAGTTTCTGTTTTAAATAGTCTAACTACAGCTTCCTGTGTATAATATATAAAAGGCACAACCCTTACAAATGCAGTGAGTACTCAGCCCACAGGATGGCTGGAGTAGCTGAGTAAAGCGGAAGTTCTTTACAGTCACACTCTCTGTTATAACTCATTATAGTAATGAGTCACTTTAAACATATATTCCTATAATTCATGGAAAAGTTTTCCAGAAGAACTAAAATTTGCTTTGTGAATCTAATGTATATGAGATAAGATTCAGAAACTTTTCTTGCAATCTCCTTATTTTTCTCAAAAAAACATGAGCACCTGTATAGGTCTGCACATAGATTAATGTTTTCCTGACTTTCAGCATTTTTTTTATTATGGAAACACAAGAAATACTTCAGGAAGGGGAAACTAATTTGGCTTGATTTCAAACTGGAACGGTTTTTTCCTCCCAGAAGAACAAGTTTTAAAATAAGTGCTGGGAAATGGTTCTTCACAAACCTGAGCATGAATACGAACTGTGGCTTTGTATTTCCTGATCAGGATGGAAACAGAAACATAGACCATTCATACCTATACCCTAAAATTAACTCAGAGAGCACCATTCAAAAACACTTCCTTGAATCAGCAGGGGAGGAGGGCAATGAAAGGCTTGATGAGAGTTCGGTGAATAAAGAGGAAATAAGGGAGGAATGAGGGAAATGACAGTGGACCCTGCACCTCATACAAGCTCTTTTAATTCTCCTTTGTATGCATAGATCATGGTTACTAGCACAAACAATTTGCAAGGAAGGATTTAGTTACCCCAAACGTGGACATGCATTTTGCACAACACTTTAGCCTCCTAGGCTCATGCACTGGAGTAAGCACCATAACCATGCTCACGCTTTTAAGCAGAATTTATTTGGAAAGGCAACAGTGATAACAATATTATCTTAGTCAGCTCTGTGAAAGACACCTATCTCCACAGGACACTATTTGTGATATTATTACACTTAACACAGGAGAGTGCCTACAATTGCAAATTATTTATCAATATTTTTGTTACTTAAAATGTCTTGGATTAGGCCCGCTGTGAATAAATTATAAGGTCCAAGGGCAAGTTGTTTATATCAGTGACTAGACCAGATTATTACACTGAGAAATGGTCAGCACATCCTGTTATTGCTACTACCAGAAAAAACATTGCACGAAAAGAACTAGACAGACCAGTTGCCTGAGTTCTCAAAAGGTTTTATTTTTAGCCTAATGACAAAAATGTCTGTGTTTGCACAGGAAACAAGAATGATTGATACAAGGGAGTGGAAATAAAATTCTTCATCTAATTTTCAGTGCTACATTAAAGACTAGACTCCTGTTGTGTCAGAGAAGCAATCAGTGACCCTTAGAATGACAATTTTTCCACCAGTTCCCCTCAATCCCCCACTTTTCTGCTCTTGAAAGCTCCAACACACACATCAATTCCTTGTGCAAGTTAGAGCATTTTCAGAACTACTCTTATTTGTGTCAGTGAGTAATGATGCTACAGAGAACAGCTGGCATAGCCAGAATAGCTTGTCCTTCCCCCAAGGCATTTCAAGTTGGCCCTGTGGGAATGGAGGCAGAAAGCAGTTAGATATCATGCTGTTCCCCAGTGGAGTCATTTGCTGTTGCTGTAAATTGCTTTAAGCTCTTGTTGTTACAGTTGTGCAAAAGGTACTTATTTGGGGTTAAGGACATGGATCAAATTGCAATCAACCTGGACCAAGTCATCAATACCAACTTCCAAGCACCTCAGTAAGGCTTCTACACATATTAGAGTCACCTTCCAGCCATTAATGACAGATCTAACTTCTAGATTATTTTTGCCCAAGTTAAACTAACATTTGAAAACATGCTGTATTAGAAATATGGGTAAAGTCCTGCCTACATGTACATCAACAGTAGTTTTGCTATTAATATGGTACCATCAAAGCTAGTGTTTCATTGAGTGCAATATGAATAAAAGATCTCATTTCTTTTATTGAAATTACCATTCTGCTTCAGTTCTGAATTTTCAGAGAATGTTCATTGTTGTTAATTAAGTTACTTATTAGTGTTTCAGAAATGCCCCAAGGTTTCAGTCAGGAGCAGTGCCCAGTTCTGCTGTAAGTGAACTGAAATGAAGTGAAAAGGGTTGTTTCAAAAGAAATACTAGGATTTGCTCTTATATACCTGTTGTGGTTTAATCCAGGAGGCAGCTAAACACTGCAGAGCTGTTCAATCACTAAGCACAGTGGGAAGAGAATCAGAAAAAAAGTAAAACTCATGGGTTGAGATAAAAACAGCTTAATGGGACAGAAGAAGAAGGGAAATAATGATTAAAGAAGTAAAACAAGTGATGCACAATGCAGTTGCTCATCAAGTCAGTATCCAACCACTGGGCCACCACCTCTCAGCCAGTCCCACCTAGTTTTGCTGTTCACCATTATGCCACCATAAGGTATGGGATATCCCTGTGATCTGTTTGGGTCAGCTGTCCCCATTGTGTTCCTTTCCAGCTCCTTGCGCACCTCCAGCCTGGGTGCACTGGGGATGGAGTGAAAGGCAGAAAAGGCCTCGACTCTATGCAAGCACTGCTCAGCATCAGCTAAAACATCCCAGTGTTATCAATATTATACTCATCCTAAATCAAAAACGCAGAGCTCTACCAGCAATTAAGAGGAAAATCTTCTCTCTCCCATCCAAAACCAGGACAACTGTCAATCTCCATAAGATTATAAAACAGAGAGCCGGGAGCTAATAATTTTAGGTGTATTTCCAGTGAAGGAATTGGAACATCAAGGTTTGTATAAACAGAACTAGTGGTTGGGGATTTCTAAACTCCGTGAACTGATGGTTGCTTGATTTCAAGCTGACTTGGAGATTTCAATTAAGCTAGTATTTGGGGAATTGTTGTTGCTATCTTGACCAGTTTTTAAAAAAGCAAAATAGTACAAGTTCCTAATTCATTACAGTTATGATTCTGTTTCTTGTGCATCTTCGTCAATGTTTCGGCTGGCTGAAGTCCTCAAGTAACCTCATTCTAACTAATGGTGAGAAGGAGAGATTTTAAGCTTTCCTTCAAAATTTGGGAAGTGATGTAGAACAAGCTTTTTCTTTTTGTGTGGTGACTTTAAATAGCTGGAGAGAAATTGGCCAAAACTCCCATCTTGATCCCACTTCAACTCAGAGGGATGGGCTCATCCAACGATGAGAAACTTTTGTGTGCTTTTGAAAAAGCAAATTGAATGAATGAAGCTAGAAGAGCACAGGAGCTCTGCACACTATTTTCTTTAACAACTGAATGACTCTTTATGGTTAGCTTATAAATCTTAAACCCCTCACTTCATTTAAAAAGATTGAAAAATACAGGGACACTATGAAAAGCTAGATATCTAAGTACTTCATACACTACATTTTTTATCATTAGAGTTTATTAACTAAAGCCATTTGAAAGGCATTTTGTGGAGCTAAAGACAAGACTGACCTGAAAATTATGCAGGTATGTTATTTCAGCAGAGAACCTGAAACTAGGTAAACAAAGAAGGAATTCTGGAATACATGCAAACAGTGTAAGTAATTTAAAACCAATATATTGTGCTTATAAGCTCTGCCTAGTTTTAGAAAAGAAAAAAGGGAGAAGATAAAATAACACAAGGAAGAGGAAATAAGATCAATTATTTGATAGCAATAATAGCAATACTTCTCTGTTTGTCCTAAGAAGGCTAACCAAGCTTAACTGCCAAGTTATGTCATATGACTGCAAGCAATCAAGGATGCTTCAGGATAACTGAGTCATCATTTCATGGGCTGGGGAAAAAACAAGTCAGAATGGCCTTCTGGGGACAATATCACAGATCCCAGCAACACAACACCCTGAAAAGGATCTATGGAACCTCCTGGGACTTTTTTCTCCTCTGTTAAATAACTTCAGAGATACATTTTCTCTGAGCTGTGTGGTGTCTGCCTTATAGCTAGTCCTCAGTCATCTGAAGATTTAGAAATTTTCACTTCATTATTTTTCAAGATTTTCACTATCTTGTTAAGATAGTACATTTTGTCATTTAAATAGGAGATACATCAAATTTCTCTGATTTAAATATGGGTCAAAGATAGAAGTCAATCCCAGAAAATCAAAAGTTCAAATTTCAGAGACAGAATATAATCCTGTCTTGAATGAGACCTATGTGTTGTATTTCTATAGCTAACATGGAGGTCTTGTTTTACCAGTGCTTTAATACAGTGCCTATATACATTCTCATGTCAGCATCATCTCCTGGAATGCAACTGGTTCATATTTGCTTTTCTCCTAGGCCCAGGGAACAGTGTGGAAATGTCATAGTTTCAGCTGCAGCAACAACGTATGAAGAGGAAACACTATAAAGAGGAACAAAGAGGTGGGTGATGAAAGATGAGGTGCTTGGGCAGAGCTGCAAAGAGCCCTGAAAATGCATCTGCAGAGTAGGTGTAAGAAGCCACATGATAAGATAAAGTGAACAGTGTGGGGCAAAGAAATAACAGTTATTAAAGAAGCAGAGATAAAAAGAGGATCATTTAGAAAATTAATTAAATGTCCTAGGGGTTAGACTGGAGGAGGGGGAAAAAAGAAACCCCTAGAGTAAAAAAAAAAAAAAAAAGGAAAATAAGAGGAGGCGGAGGTAAATAGCAGCTGTGGAAAAGCTGTGGAAAGGGTTGGGAGGACTGATGATTATAAGGTAGGCATTTTTTTAATTTTGTGCCAGGCTCTGTAAATCTTCCCTTTACCCTGAACCCAGAGGTGTGGAAACTTGAGTATAAATTCAGAAATTTGGATACTTTTCCAGATCTTACCTAAATCATATAAACCTCCTTGTATGTAGTATAACTTAGCCAGAAATAACTTAAGAACTCTTTTTTTTCTGATGCTACTTAGCACAGCTGGATAGATTATTCATCCTCAGTAATACTGATGGCAAATACAACCTTTTTCTCTTTGAGAATCCTTTGTGAATAGGCTTTAAGTCTGATCTTCAAAATGTGAAATGCCTCTTGATCCCGTTGATTCCTCTGAGCCTTTTTTTTTTTATGTACCTCCTGTCTGAAATTAGTATTTGCACAAATTAGGTGAGTAGACTCTAACCTTTGTCAGCATCATTAAAGGTGGTCTACATTTGACTACTATCAGAACATGAGGAAATTTGTAAGCAAACAGTCTCAGTACTTCAGATTTTCTTTCATAGGCTGTGCTGTAAATTTTACCTGGGTGTAACTGATACCTGCCTGAGTCTGCAGAAAGCCTGAGGCTGTAGAGATGTGATGGCACTCTGCCTTCAAGAGGAGTTAACTTCCTTGGTTTTAAGCATCAACATTAAGTTTCTTTCTACACTGTTCAAAGCATGTTTAGGAAGGAGGGGAAGCATCTGAACACACAGATCCAGATTTCTCTGAGCCTCTGTTCTCTTCGGTATGCTTTTAATAACACCATGGGAGGGGTGAAGAGTGCAATTGTTCCTATTTTACTAAAGAGAGGGTTCAACTTTCAAAGGTTTGGGAAATGCCAACATGGGGGTTCAGATACTGCACAGTTTAAGTATTCACTGCCTCCTAGTTGGAGCACGTTATTGGTTAGCTAAGTCACGGGATATTCTTCCAGCTCACTAATTGGGTTAGTGTATCCTTTTAAACAGAGGAATAATGAACGCTCTTGTTTGTAAAGGAGTAACCTCGTTCGCATGCAAATACGGGTATTCACACAAATCAGCCATTCCTCAAACCTCCTTAGGAACAAAAAACTTTCTGTCTGAAACCGCAGGAGCAGCAGATAACAAGGGGCCTTGATATGGAGAGATCAAACAGCCATTTCAAATTCCTGTGAATGTTCATGAATACTGTTGTTCAATATTCATCCAGTTCAGGCTTTTTCTGCATTATGGAAAAGAAAACAAAAAGTTAAAATAGGATGTAAAGGAATGAAGAATATGAAATGGTATTGCTTTCAGAACCAATTCACATATTTTGATGTAGCTGCATTCAGGTTTTGCCTTATTTGTGAAAGACAAATTATTATTTAAAAATAATGTAAAAAAAGTTTTTGGGATTCACTGTTTGTTCAAAATGGACATAGCTCAAGCCCAAAGAACAGATCCAATAAACATGAGGTAATCCCTAATTTCCGATGCCTGAAATATCAAGTATACAGTATCTAAGCAGATGAGAAATAAGACTTGCCATCTGAAGTTTTACCAGAAATTCTTCGCCAGTTCTCCAAGACTCCTCAAAGGATGAGTTATGTTCTCATCTGGCTATAAAAATAGCTGTTTAACCATAAAGTATTATACAAAAGTAAATGAAAAGAAAAGAGCCTTGCAAAGAGTGACAGCTCCAAGGGTAACTTGGCACCCTTTCCTCACTCTGTTTTTATAGCTGTAGGAATTCCTTATTACTTTTTCTCAAGCTGTCATCAGACCAACAGAACCCGCTGTTATTTGGGTTTCTCTTCTCTTCAAATGGAAAGAAAGGGATGTAATAAAGGCAGGCCATGAGCAATAGGTTGTAATCTATCCACAAAATAGCCCCACCTTGCTATTTGTTCGCTTGTATTGTGTTTGAACAGACTCCCAGTAAATATGTCTGCTTCACATTGATCATCTCTGATAGTAGCATCCCTAATAGTGGCTCCATCTTGACAGAAAAATGGTAAGTGTCATTGTGCTCCAATGTTTTTGTCTCTTTCTACAGCCACTGCAAAACAAAGCTGTTAATTAATCTGTTGAAAGACATGATGGTGAATGTTTTGTAAAACCCAGATGTTTCCCCACTGATTTCTTAAATAGGAGCACATAATTGTGATGATTGGAAGGCCATTAATCCAAACTACTTGGAAGCAAAAGAGAAAGAAGATTTCAGCTTACACTTTCACTGTGACAAGCTTCTATACCTAAGATGTCTGTCCTTCTGCTCACTGTTGTACAAACCTAACCAGTCAAATAATTCCCCCAGTTCTTCTCCATCTGTTTTCTCACAACAGTGTTAACGTTCACTTAAATAAGCATAGCAGCATTAACCTTTTGAACTCTTTGTCTCTCAACTCTGCTCAGATCAGATTTGTAGTCTAGAAAGTTGACTCTTCCCTCAAGTTTGACAGATTTTCTTATTATCCCCTGCTGACCTGTAGAGAATTGCACTGGCTCAATTCCTGGGGCACCTACAAGTTTCAGATGGACTCAGCCTCTCTGGCTGATTGCCTGTCATAAGAAGCGTCAGTGGTGTGCTTCTTATTTCAGTTTATTCCTTTCTTTTCAACAACTATAATGAATTCTTTTGCACCCTTGTATTCTTCTTTTTAGCAGGCCTTGCGTATCACATTTTCATCCTCAATGCAAAGATTACTTCAGAAAATCTATCTTCAAGAAAAAAATTTGACAATACACATAACAGCAAGTGCATTAATATGTGCTTTATAAGATCTGATTTTACTGATTCTGCCTACAGTAAATTGTATATAAATCACATAAGCCATTACCTCTTTGATTCAATCTTCCTATTTGCATAAGTACTACTAGTACTCATAACTAAGGCTGATAGGTTAGGCTTAGATAGAGTAAAATGTTGATGAAGATAACTGCTCTTCATGCATGAAAACTGTTGAAGGAATTATGACCCTTATCTAGAGTATAGCTGAAGTTTTGGATAGTGCCATTCAACACAGAGGCTGATAAGTAGCTAAAAGCATAAGCACATTCAAAAACTGGTTTGAATTAAAAAAATTAAACGCAATGGTGAATCTCCAGCAACAGTCCAGGTATGTATTTTTAACCCCTAAAGCAAATATGACTTAGGTCAGCCACTTTTCACTGCTATAGGTTGATTTCTCCTCTTTTGCTGGCAGCTGTGCTAATATGAATTACATCACACTACCCAAGTGAGTTACCACAAATCAGCTGGCCTCTAGTAAATTGGGGTGAACTTTAGACCAAGAAAGGATTTTTTAGATAGGCTTGGTGGTGCTGTTTGAATTATGCTCAGACTGAGCCAGAAGTATAAGCATTCAGAAAGCTATAGGCAAACAGTGTGGGTATGACCTTGGGAGAATGTTTGAGGGAGGAATAAGATTGGAAGGAATGCTTAGAATAGAGCAAGGAAGCTACTATCTGCTAATTTCAACCCTGTTTGGAAAACACACCTTTGGTATACTTTTACAAATTAACAGAAACAAGAATTTGTCATGTGAGGAGAACTGTCAAAATAAGGGCTAATAAAAAGCTAGATCCCAATAATGCAGTACCATGCATAAACAGTGTAGAAGAAGGAAAAAAAAATAGGAATGTCAATTTGTAATGCAATTATTCGAGTGTAACAATCTCTATTTTCTCTGCTGTAAGGTTTATGTTCTAGTTTCTCTGTGGCTCCCATAGCAAACTTCCCCTTGCTCCCTGGTTTGTTCTGCTGAGAAAAGCTGTGAGAATGACTGTAAACTGATAAGAAAGGCCAAAATTACAGACAAGGCTGTGCTTGCTTAGGTGGTGTCATCTATAACTTTAGGAGGGAAAACACAAATATAGACAGGAATAGGATTTGTGTGGTGTAGTACCAGACAGGAGTCCCAGGCTGAGCATATCATGAGTGTTATCACTGGAGAGAGTGACATCTCTCTGGTGCTTTAGGGAATAGCAAACACTGGTCCAGACAGTAGCAACTCTTAGGTTGACACATTCATCAGGGTGATGAGCATGTAAGTGCTCAGCCTAACACTTAGTGATTCCTGGCTATCTTTTTTTGTGTGTTTTCCTGTGAGCAACTGCTTAAACTGCAATGAAATGCTTTGTTCATGGCATAAGTTATCTTTGTAGAAAATCTTTGCATTACTCTAAGATGCCTGAACAAGCCAATGAGAGAGGAACTGTAAGAATGACAAAGAACAGAGAAAGAGTAGTGCAATGACTTCACTGTTAGTCCACAGCATTTCATGGAATAGGGCTGTTGCACTTCAGGAGCAGCTGCTGCAACTTCAGTACTTCCCAACATTGGTGGGCCCAACATTCCCAACATCTCAAGTGGCCCAAGAGGACCTGTTGTAGACCACAAAGATTCAATACCACTTGCACAGATTAGCAGCACAAATGCCACAGTTTAGCCCTGCAAATGCAGACTACAATCCTCCCCTATTATGCAGAGCTGCTATGATGTGAATCAGAAAGTGATTCCTCAAGAAGCAGCAAGACAGCTTGCAGGCTGCCATACGACTCTCTGTTGGAGCAACTGACAGGGAAAATCAGACACCAGTTAACTGAGGCACTGATCCAAAGCCCCTTTAAACACCTCAGTGACTCTCCTGGAAATAAGATGTAGAAGCTTTTCAAAAGATTACCCTTAATCTGTCTCAGCATGCAAAACAACTTAATACATTTATCTTTTTTTTTCAGCTAGTGAATTCAAATCCCTCTGCAACAATTTTACTAGCAAGTCAAACTTCTCCTACATAGCAAATGTCTGTCCTAATTATGCAAAAGGTGGGTCCTTTTGTTACTGACTTGTCCTGCAAATGCCAGTCCTTCTGTCAGTGGGAGTTTTGCTGCTGAATCAAACAGCAGCAGTAGCTCTGAGGGATCACTGATCTTTGTGTCTCTTTGAAATCTTGGTTTATACTACCATGTTTGATCTAGTCACCTCTCAAGCACCGGCTGAGTCACCCTCAAGCACCAGTTCAGGTCAACAGACACAAGCTTGCTTCTTAACCTGGACCCAATGCACCATGGATTTCTTTTAACCGTTTAACATCTTTTCTTCTCATGTTATGTTGAATGCTGGTCTTCTCCGCAAAGTAAATGAACTGTCTTTTGTGCTTTTTGTGGTGATTTTCTATTTGTGCTTTTAACAGCAAATCAGCCTTGTCAAGCTTGTAAAAATATTTGAAACACGGTGCAATGGAAATCTATTTTGTCTTCCATTTTGTATCCTGCTTTCCAGAAAGTATCAATATTTGCTTTTCAGCCATACTGTTTGGGTATTAAGGTATTTTCTTCACCATCCTCAAAAGCTGATTATTCTAATACAGCTCAGGAAAAGTCTAGTATTTGACTTCTTTCAAGTCAGAAATACACAGTTTTATTTTTTAAAATTCTGTTAAATCATTTGGCATTAGATATCTTCAAACCAAAGTCACCTTAATACTAAAAATCAAATTGTCAGATATTGAGTTCTTTGGCTAGTAACTATTAAAGAGCAGTAGCTGTTCTGGAGTAAGTGCACATTTCTCAGTGGCCAGATATAATTTTGAAGTGCTTATAATCCATCTAAGCATGGAATTTTTAAATACCTTGTTCTATTGTATCCATTCTATTACATCCATTCTTTCAGCAATTTCCTTTTAAAATTAGATTTGTGCTAGGTTTCTCTCCCTTAAAGCAGTGAACCAGAGAACTGCAGTAACCTCTATTGCCTCTCACACCATATTTAACCTTATACATGTATTAGATATAGATTAGCATCTTGGTGTGGAAAGGCTTATGTTTAGTAGAATTTGGCAGTTTCATTTTAGAAAAACTAAATCAATATATCCTTCATTCTTTAGGAAAAAGAGGAAGATGCTTTCAGTCTTCTCCCTCAAGGCATTATTTTCAAGCTTGTCTAGAGTGACTGGGCTAATGGCACCATTGTGATCAGTGTTTTTACAGCATAATGAAACCTCAATGAATAAAATGGTTTTTCTTTCAGTTGCACAAATCATTATTTGCAACATGCTATAATGTGGTGATATGAAACCTTTTCTGGTCTGACAGACTTATGCAGATTTAAACATCTAATTTTGAGTTCAAGAACACGGTCTCCAGGAGAGAGGGTGTTCTATTCTGGAAATTTTTTATGAGCCAGGAGGCACACCACTTAGTCCCCTACCAAAAAGAGAAAGTGGGGAGGACACACAAAGGTGCTGTGATTTCTCCAGGCACTTCCCTGGGCTCCCGGTGGCTCCCACACAGTGGTGCTGGCTAAGCTGAGCAGACGTGCTGTGCTCCAGCCCACGAGGACACAGCAATTAAACAAAGCCCTTATTCTCAGGAGCACTGCAATCGCAGTGAGAGCTCTGAAAATGCCAGTGAGGATATGCTAACACCAGTTAGAGGAGGAACTGCTTGGTGGGCCAGCTGAGACAAGGCAAAGTGGGGGCTGAGTGGCACTGGAGGAAGGGCCAACTCCCCCTCACAGGAACTGGGGCCAGGAGGACACCACTGCTCCTCTGGCTGCAGCCCTCTCCTCTGCTTGGCTCAGCTGCTCATGCCTTGGCAGTCACTGCTGCCCCATATGTAAGTTTTCTGTGCTACAGTGCAAGCAGGAAGGGAGGAGGGCACTGGGGAGAGAGGAGTGTCATGGCAGGACCACCCAGGTACTTTTCCAGGTGAGGAATGAGGGGGAGAAGAATCTATTTGCCCCAGGACCCAAAACAGCTCTTGGTGTGGGTTCTAATAACACTGCTGGAACAACTAAACCTGTGAAACATTCATAAACACAAGGGCTTATTCTTGTTTTTTTTTTATTACATTCTTTTTCATTCCTTCATTTTTTCCTTCTTCTTCTCTTTCCTTCCTTTTTTGCCTTCTTCCTCTTCATCTCTTTATTTTTTCCTTTTTTCTCTTTTTTCTTTTGTTTCAGTTTTCTTACCTTCTCCCTGTCTTTTTTGCTATTGCTCAGTTTTAATATGTTTCTCTCTCTCTTACACACACACACAAAGATACACACAGGGTGCTTCTCCAGAAAACACTACTTTATACTTTGATGGCAGAAAGCACCAAGGAATCTCAATAGCATCAAAAACAGTGCTGATGCTCCACCAGTTTAATTCTGAGATGTTCTCTATAGATAAACTGCTATTTTTAAAGCATGGTTACATAAAGAGTTCATTTCAAATCAATCCAGAGTGTGCATTTATAATATCAGTTTTTGGGCAAGAATATTCTTAAAATGGTCCCTCTAAACATTCATAGGCCATGATAAATAAAAGTTGTTGATGATGATTGCAGTAAAACAACTTTCCTTTTGCTTAGGGGAAGCATGCATGAAAAGGCAGTTTCTTTAGAGTAACTTGATGTAAATTCAAATCCTTTATTATCTCACAGAAAGCCTCATAAAGTAAAATACATAGTACTCAATTACTAGCAGATCCTGGAGGCAACAGTACACTTCTTTTCTGATACGTTTAAAAGATGTTATTTTCATGATTTTCAGTCATTGTGATAATACAGTCTAGTCACTAACTTTGGACATCATTACAAAATATTTACAACAGCATAAATTATTGCAGAAACAAATAAAACAAAAAGAAAAGTAGAAAAAAGAGCATAATTTTAATAAAAAAACTTCTTGAGATTTTACTGTCTATTTAGTAGAAATTCCATATTTAAATTTTTTCTACTAGCAGAATATTTGGCTAAAATATTTCATAAATTTGAAAAAAATTAAATAACAGGTCTTTTTATTAGGGGGAGTTATTAAAAAAAAACAGACCAAAATTACATACTTTGATATATTTTTAATGAAATTATGAAAAAATAAGAAGTGCAGGCCCAAGGTTAATTTTTACCATAGTAATGTAGCTTCCCCAGAGGTGTAACTTGCTCTCAAAGTTAAACAAAGAGGGTTTTGACTGAAGAACAAAACACTATTCCTGAAAAAGGAATTTATAATAATGTTCACATTCAACATCAAGAATGAATCAGTCTAGAATTGCAAATAACATACTGCTCTGTATCAGTTCTGAAGTAGTAGAGGTATTTGACTCTTCTCCAGTTTAAAGGGCTGGAGCAAATGGTACTTTGAGGTCCTTTCCATTACTGCTTTTCCATAATGCTGTGATCAGAAACATCCATAAACCACTGCTCCATGTGACAGCGTATTGTCTTCTTTCTTGGAAGACGAATAATGCAATCCTAGTGCCAAGCAATACAATATCTTGATATCGTCTCATGCTGTCTCTTTTTTCATTTTTTGAGGTGGAAGAGTCTTTGTTAATACATCCTACAGTGGTAGGGCAAGACCTACACAATGGGTCTATGTTGTCCTAAACCCTATATACTAGAGTCCACAGTCTCTCTAGGAAGCCTATTCCAGCCTCTTTTGGTTCTTACATCCATTCTATTTCTTCAGAAATTGGGAGGGAATATGTTTCACATCTTTCCATCAGTGGGTGATTTTAAACAATTAATTACCACAATTTTGTAGCATCTTTTACACATTAGAAGACAGGGTAATCATATCTCTCCTTAGTCTTTCCTATTTAAGGCTAAGCAAACTCCATTCCCGTCATCACAGGACAGCTATCTAACCTCTTTTTCTTCTTGAAACTGTTTTTCTTGACAGTTTTTCTTGATGTGTGACAGCTGTATAGAAAGATGAAACTTGGGCTGATGAAACTTAAATAATAATGGGAAGTAAATAATTACCTGCCCTTTCATGGGCACAATACTCCAATCAGTATATTCCTGAACAGGATTCCTTTTTTCTTTTGCTGTAGTTGCACAAAGGATGCTGGAAGATTTTGTATTTGATGAGTGCTTGCTGTAGGATTTTTGCAACATTCCACCATCACCATTCTTCAAAGAGCAAAGTGTAGCACAGACACGCTGTCTAGTTATGGAGCCAAGACTCCTGCTAAGTCCCTGTGTGCATGTGTCCCATCCTAATGTGGATTTGCCAGTGTCAGGCATGTATACTAGAATCCATGGAATTTCTCCTGACTGCATAATATTGACATAAATGTTAAGTCTTATTAAGGTATAATATATATTATCCAAGGTAGCCTTCTGCCTTCTTTTTTGTAGATTAATCACCAGCTATTTAATCCCTTTTTCATATTTTTGTTTCATTTTTTTTTCCTCTTCCTAGGGATAAAACATTTATGTTTATTTATATTGGCTTTAGTTTGCAAATTGCTTTTCACAGTTTATCATGACCATCTTGAATGCTACTACTGTCCTCCAAAGAGTTTGCACATTTTTCAGTTTATGACACTACTAAATTTCCTCTTAAATCAAAGTTCTTAATTAAACCATGAAGCTGAGCCAAGTCCAGGATAGACAAGTCACTATTGTTTACTTGGATAGCAAGTAATATTTGCAGATAACAAAGCAGACAGTTTGGGGCACTAAAGAAAAGGTAACGTTCAGTGACCATAGATGTTTGGAAGAACTATGTTTATGCCAATTAAAGAGTCAACAGCCACCAAGCAAGGAAAAACACGAGGAAAGATGAAAGAGAAAGAGAATTTCAAACCTTGGGAAGAACCTAGAAGACCTGAACAGGGGGAAAAAAAATAGTGAAATAAAATAATAGCAAGAAATAATAGCAAGAAAGCAGCAAAGGAAATTAAAGAAAGACATCCTTAACTGCTGTGCCTCACATGTTTCAAGTTGTTTCTATGGTCACAGAATAAGAAGGTCAAATCAGATCAAATAAAGCAGGGCAGAACTGAACAGCACAATTAGGCCATAGTCAAAAAGTAATTATTTTTCCATGCAGTAGAGATTGCATGTTATTTCTTGGAACTTTATATTATTATCTAAATAATAGACACTAGCCAGAGAAGCAACTAGGAATGAATTGGGAGAAACCAGCTAAAAAGCCACTTGGCTAAATATTATAACATTATAATTTATATTAAAGCTTAGATGAACTTGAAAGTTGGACATTGGTGAGTCTTACCATATTTATTTATTTACTGGAAAAATGAAGATTGCAACACAGCACTGAAACAGAGTAGTACTGGAAAAAAAATTAAGTACCAAGGCAGGTAAAGTAGTGTTCCCTTTGCTTTATACTCTTAGCTTTCTAATATTTTGACATAATAATTGTGATTATGGTATATATCCTATAATATTGATGGTGTTGGTACATTGGATAACACTAACTCTTCATGACTCTTCTTCCCAGTCATACATTTTTTCTCCAATTTCTTCATGTGACGTGATATGTAATTCACAATGATGCAATGCATGTGATCTTCACATAGATTTGTCAGCCATATATCTCTCTAGGGTGGTTCTCAAAATAAGCTGACTATTTTGCAGTGCTGAAATAAATCCTTGGTAAGCTAAATGGCACAGCAGTCTGGAAGTTTGTGGACCTTCTTAAGCTATCCTGCATGGAGATATAACTCAGTGTTAGAAAAGGTGTGCTGGTTTTGGCTGAGGTAGAATTTATTTTCTTCAGAGTAACTGGTATGGGGTTGTGTTTTAGAGTTGTAATGAAACCAGTGTTGATTACATGTAGATCCCTTTTGCTATTGCTGAGCAGCACTTGTGCAGCGTCAAGGCCTTTCCTGCCTTTCACCCTCCTCACCCGTGAGCAGGCTGAGAATGCACAAGGGGCTGACAGGGGACAGAGCTGGGACAGCTGACCCCAAGTGAACAGAGGGATATTTCATACCCTGTCATGCTCAGCATGTAAAGCTGGGGTAAGAAGGAAGAAGCCAGGGGAGGGGGGACACTGACAGTGTTTGTCAAGTCACTGCTACATGTGAGGAGCCCACCTTTCCTGGAGATGGCTGAACACCTGCTTGCCCATGGGAAACAGTGAATTAATTCCTTGCTTTGCTTTGTGTGCATGCACGACTTTTCCCTTTAAATTGTCTTTCTCTCAAACCATGAGTATTCTCCCTTTTACTCTCTCAACAGGAGCAGTGAGTGAGCAGCTGAGTGGGGCTGAGCTGCCAGCTGGAGTTATACCATGAAAAAAGGTACACCTGTCATTATGGATTCTTTTGGATATATTATCCTTAGTATCATATCTTCATTCATTATGGCAAGAATCAGTATACAGCACCTGAAATCAGCAGCACCACTCCACTACTGATGGAAATAAAGCCCAAAGTGGTGTGAGTCAGCCTCCACAAAGAACAATTGTCTTTCTTCGGAAGCCCTAATTACTTTGTGTAACTTACAGCACAATAGTGGCTACCAAATTCAAAGAAAGTTTAGCAAATCATTCCTACATCAGAGGGAAACCATGCTGTGGTTATACTGCATGAGTTACTGTCACCCCAAACTAGCCTTGTATCTGCATTGCACTATCACTCAAAAAAAGAAAGCAATCACTTTCTAAAATGAAAGCAATTCCTTCAGCTCCATCTGCCAGCCCTGGAATCAAGAGGGTTAAACAAGCTATAATCTATTTCTACCAAGTGAATAGAAAATTAGGATCTTTCACTTTCTTTTTCCCTCATGCATCCCTAAGAAAAAAATTATTTCACTGGAAATTATGATTTCATCAGCTGAACTGAAAATCAAGAAATAGACCACTTTAAATATTCACACCACCTTGATTAAAGCAGGTCTCGCTAAGCCTTATTATTGCAAAGTGATTGTCAGAATTTCCATTGTAAATCTCTTCCCTCCTTTTCACTGGTTTTATACTTATGCCTTGGCTACAAGAGCACATTCCAAGCTGGAATTTAGGCTGGCTGTTTATTAAAAAGAAGAGAATTTTCCTTTACAAATTATATTAAAAGAATTATACAATTGATAAAGTGTTGACTTTTCAGGCAGGGTTTGTTTTTTTGTATTACACATATTGGTCCAAAACAGTAACCACAGTCTGGTACAGAAAGCAGAGCTGAAAAATTGACGCATTTCCCCAGATGGCAAAGGAATTCTCTGAGCTGGCAACTCGTTATCCTACTTTAATCTGCTTCATTCCTTTCAGCTTCTGGAATGGAACAAACAGCATGGGACAGGAAGGGTTGTAGTTATTCTGATTACAGAAATCAGAGGCCTCACTTTCGTATCATTCCTAGTCTTTACTATGTTTATTCTCCTGGTAGCCTGTGAAGTAAAGAAATGCTTTTGTTCATTTCATAGATAAGAAACAAACATAAGAGATTTTCACCTAATAAACTCAAGGTTAAACATCAAGACAGCACTCAGTTCTTTTGTTTAGTGTTTAGGTTAGATTCCAGCTAATAAAATCAAGTGTCCCCAGAGACATATCTAGGTACTGAAAATGAACTATAAATGCTGTTAAGTGAGTACCAGCATCACAGCATCCAGTGACACGTTTTTGGCCTGTGCATGGGCATGGCTCAGAAGTTAGAATTGGCCAGAGACAATTCCTAGCAGGAGAGAAAGAAGAGTTTAATAGCACTGGCATTAGCTGTTCCCTGTCAGCTGGCCAGAGAACAGTCCTAGACATGTTTAATTTGCTACTGCAGAAAAAGCCAAAACGGTCAGCACCAGCTAGTACAGGGCATGGGAGCCGTGGCTTTGTGCTGAATTACGTCTGTGTTAGCAGCAGCCTTTCTCAGATTTATGTATAAGAACCCCTTCTCAAACCATCATATTCCTCAGCATTTCCCTGTGGCTGAGAGTGTGGTCTTTACTCCTCTTTCCATCTATGTTAAGGCTCTATTGATTCTCCTGATTACCAGTGTAGCAGCAATTTTTAGAGCAACTATGATAAGTGAAAATTCATGTGTATTGATACATGGGAGGAGGAATGTAACTGCTCAAAGGAATTGGCAAATAAGACCCAGACTGCTTTTTCTGTACACTCTCTGTAACAACCTTTCATAAGTATTTTATTCTCTTTTAGTAAAGATTCAGTGTTACAGGTCCATAAAATGAAAACATGTGTTCTCTTTAATATGCATTCAGAGTGAAAATCGCTTCACTCATATAAAATCTGATAATTGGACGTTATATAGGGAAAGTCTGAAAAAAGAAATGAAGTATCCTGTGAAGTGGCACTAAAGATATTTTGCAATCCTGACACCAGCCACAAAAATGTCTAAGACATCACCCCCACTGGCTTGAGTAAGCACTACATTTTCCTTACATGTGCATGCAAAAACTCTTAGGACACAAACCTACATCTGACTGTAGGAATAAGAAAGAAAAAAAAAAAAAGTAGTGTAAGAGCCTATTATTAATAAAATCCACTGTTCATTTTTAGTTTGAAAATTATTTTCAAATACTGCTTTTAATTATTAAGCCTGCATGTGATTAAATAACATTGGTGACATTGATTTAAATATAGCTTGCTGTTCAACCCTTTTTAAAGATCTGCTTTCACAGAGGAGGGAGATGAACTTCTGCTTCCTAAAATACTAGATGCACAGAGAATACTCCCCTTCTTCCCACAAATCTCCACAAGAACTGGATTATTTAACACTGGCCACAACTGCTTGCATCAGAGTAGGATTTTTTGGTTTTATTCTGAATTCTGTGTACACTTGATTATATATGTTTCATTTAAGCTTTAGTATCTCAACCTACAGACCAGTCAGTACTGATGGGAGGCTTTTATCATTCTAAAGAGGTTGAGCCTAACACGGGCTCAAAGACAGCTTTCAAAAGGAACAGAATGAAAGTGATGTCAAATTCAAGCCCACAATTGGCTCCAGAAGACTGCTGTGTTTTTTTCTTTTGTCCTTTAAGGTATATAAGAAGTAGTATTAAAGTGCCTTAATGTTTAAAACACGAATTTGTTTCAAACTACAGTTTTGAAAGTAGGGGGCTGCAGTTCCTATAATGTCACTGAATTCTTTTTATAATACCACTGTGGAAATATTGATGCAGCAATAACTCTCAGTAGGATTACATTCCAGCGAGAAGCAAAGCAAAGTGCCTGAAGTGATCCCACTGTGTGTTAATCACATGGTTAATTTGTTAAATTTGCATTTCATTTGTTTCTGTAGCTTGGCAGAAATTTTATTGATAAGGAATTTTCTTATTGTTTTGTTTTTGGTTTATGTGTTGTTTTTTTTTCTCCTTCATCTTCCAAGAGATTCTGCAGTGATCAATCTATTTTCTGTTCATGACTGTCATAATTACTGACTGAGAGCATAGCTGAGTAAGAAGAGTTAATGATAGGGCATAGTCCTTTGTGTAGTCTCTTGTGTAATTGTTGCTTTTCTGAGTTTGTAGGTTGCATGCAATTTGATTTGGTTTTGATCTTATTTTCTTGCAAAATTGTTTTAAGATAAGCCTTTCAAGCTTTTTTTGGGGGGTTAGGTCTTTCTTCTTTGTTTGATTAATTTTCGTCCTCTTGATTTCCTTATTTTCCTTTATAGCAAATGATTAGGGTGAGAATTCTAATATGGGGCCAGGTAGAGAATCTGGCTCTGCTGCTCCCCCCAGCTGTTGAAGAAAAATTGCAGTAGTAATTCAACAACATCAACTCTGAAACGTGCCTGGCACTTCTCTGGCCAGACACCTCACTGAATTAAAACCCATCTCTTTTGAAAGAGAAAAATATTTGCATCAGGACTTAGACACACAAAAAAGACAAAAAAAAAAAATCCTGGGTAGCAACAACTTCAACCCCATAGCTAACCCAGAGTAATACATCAGTCCAAAGGAGAATCTGAAGTTAAACCAAACATTTCTTACACAGCTTGCAACTCACTGGAACTGCACATGAGTGTATCCTTGGCTAGCTCATAGTCCATCTAAAATGCAGGGTGTTGCAAATCCCTTAGAGTAACAGAAGAGAAGAGCTGGTGCATGAAACAGCATTGATACTAACTGATTAGATTTCATAGAAACCATCATTAAATGTCCTACAAAACAGAAAGTCCTTGCTTAGGCATATGGAATTCCTATGGAAGTATGTATTGCTTATTACCCTTCACCTGACCTAAAGGATCCATATTGCATTCTGCTTTCTTTAAAAACTGCAACTGGTTTCAGAGACAACTCCAAAAGACGGCACTATATAATTAATTATCCCCAGGTACGGAGTTCTGATTGGAGTAAGATCTTGGAACAAGCATTTTTCAGAGCAGGAAAGGAAAATAAGTTGCAACAACAGAGCCAGTGTCTCTGGGTCTCATAGAGTCACAGAGACTTCTGATTTATCTTTTTCTTTCTTTTTTTTTTTTTTTTTTTTTTTTTTCTTTCTTTGCAGGAGCAGCCACATACCCATGAACCTTTTTCCAGACAAAGAAAGAAATGACAGTTGCCTCCCTGTTTCGTGTTGACTACAGGAATCTTCTTTGGATAAATACAGGGTTTCATCTTTCACTTGTTCCAGACTTCTCTTGCAATTACTTTCACTACTTCAGTCACTGATATTCCTTCTGACACTGACTAATGGATCAGCAAGCTCAGTTTCCATAAGCAGAACTGTATTCCCAAACAAAAAATCTTTTGCACTAAGGAAACCTGGAGATAAACTCACCACTCACTACTGTATCTGGAAAGGTGAAAACTGTCAAACTCAAGTCAATATTTAATGCTGCAGTATCTCTTCTGCATGGGTATTGAAAATGAAGAAAACTATTTCCTATAGAGGGAAGAGGGAGAAAAGAGGTCCATCTATGTGTCTATGGCATTCCTTTATACGTAGGTATGACACATGCCTGCAGGAGATACTAGATGCTAAGAGAAATCCATTAAGACCTTTCAGGAACTGGAAAGGAGGTTTAGGTGCACAGCAAAAGTTTGCCAGAGGCCCTTGGGAGGGGATAGTGGAATAATAAAGCTGTCTTCTGGGTCCAGCACTAACAGGGGTTCAGTCTAGCTTTTAGCATCAATGCTGAATCGGTATCAATACAACTTTCAAAATCTGATGCCATATTGTACCACAATACAGATACACTGATTGTAGTATCACTGATGTCTAATCCCTTTTGTCCACATCCAGATGCAAACCAGGAATAAAGTCCTCTCTAACCTGGGATGTGACATAGGTGCCTGTCCAAAGACACAGAAATAAATTCCGAAGCTAAGATGCCAAATTCAGAACTGCTGTCTGGCTAGAACTCAAGATGATGGAATAATTCAGACACAACTCATCCAATCAATCAAAAGAATAAAGAAATCCAAACTTTAACAAAAAACATTACCTATCAGTCCATCCCAGAGTATTGTATAAAAGCGTCCAAAAAGGTTCAGTATTCTTGATTTGTGAATGCAGAGTATAGAAAAATAAAAAATAAAAAAATTCCACTTTTAGTTGTATTGCCCTCAAAGCAACAAAGCCTGATTAATTTAATCTCTTGTTATTATCAAAACTACCTAAAAAATAAAAACAAGGGAAGAAACTTTTTGTCCATGTTCACAGAAAACACGATTAAGGAGGGATTTTTAAAATAAAGCAGTAGAAATATGTCACATTTTAGTCTACATTGGAAAATGTCCTTCAATATCAACAGTAACTCTATTACTATGATCACTCTGTAATGAAGGATGTGCTAAATCAGTATATTGGGAGAAAAAGTGTCCACTGCTTGTGAACTCATAGCTGTTGTACATAAAAGAAAATGCCCTAAAGAAAACTCCTAAAACATAGTTAATTAACATATAAACCACAAATGTCGGAGTATCATAAATATTCAAGTTGTGATGGATAGTGGGATAAACCCTGAGTGCATGCCATAAGTTTTTTATCTCCATAGCTATCTTGAGTTGGATATTTACAGTAAATTACAGCTGCACATGCTTTACTCCAGAGCCATATGTTTTATTATTCAACCAGATGTAAGCCATAAAACTGTTTTATCTATTTTGCGGTTCTGCGTAGCACTAATAAAATAAACTACAAATACCTGACTTATAGCTTTGCTGGCATTTTTGCACTCCAGTGAAGTGCAGTGCCAATGCCCCATGCAGTGAAAGTGATCTAAGAAAATCATATGCTCTTCCCATTTCTTATACTTTCATAATGACCTTAAATATTTGAATGAACTATGTTGAGCTATAACTTGTTCTTTTATTGTTTTTCATCACATGGACTATCACCATCACTGATAATTCATTTTTGTTTCCTGAAGACTGGAAAGAAACTTTTAAGGAGCCTGCACTCTGTCTTGGCATCTACATTACTGATTTTCCTTAAGCATTACAGGGTAGTATCAAATTACTAAAATAATCATATGTCCTAGGAAGGATGCACTTAGTTATATATAAAAAAGATAATGATGCAATTAACAAGACATTCCTCTCTCTTTTTAAATTTTTTTTTCATCTATCATATTAAACCTTGCACACAAGAATCAGAAAGTTTGAATTTATCTTGCCATTTTTTGGGATTAAGATTCCTTTAAGCACTTGTGAAAACTCCCCTAAGTGCAAAGAAAAGTGTTCTCCATTTATGTCAAGTGTGTTTGAAGACAAATTCAGCTTTCATATAACCATTTTTGCAAAAAAAAAAAATGGTCTCAGAAGTTTTAGAATCCTATTTTTGGTGTGAAATATGACCATAAGCAACACAGGGGTTAGAAAAGACATAAAGAATATTGTGAAAAGATCGCAAATTGCAGCCAAATTTCTGAAAGTTTTTAGATACACTGCTGGTCTTGGACTAATATGCTGTCTCAAGGTTGTCATGGACATCTGTTAATAAGTCTCTCTAGCCCAACAACATTCATTTGACTCTCAAAACGCATTACCTTAGCAGACTAATGAGGAACTGAATGCTGAATGTTTATCAAAGGAGACTCTCTTCCATTCCATCCACCTCTTGCATACTTTCAAAGAATTAATCTATTTTAACGAGGGACCCTCTCCCTATTCTATGGCCCCAATTCAATCTCTAAAACAGGGGATTAAATCCAACATTCTGCAAGTTGAAATTAAAGTGGTCTTGGTTGTTTTTCAAGCTACTCTGAGTGTTAATTGGGGCAAAATCTGCAGTTTCTGGAATACTATTCACATTTTGATTAACAGAGGAGGAAAACCTTGCCAGAAGTACCACGAGGACTAAGAAAAAATAAGTCTTTTAGCCCTTTTTCAGCATAGTGAGCAGGTATCACTTAGAGGAAGACAGACAATTTTAAATGCTTTGATTTCTTTGTACAGAATAATAAAGCTGAAGAAAAAACAAAGGGCTGTGTTATATTTACTCTTGAAAATCCTTCAGATTTCATTATGATTGATTAAAAATAATTGAGCAGATGTTACAGGCAGTAGTGCTTTTAAACCCTTTGTGCTTTGATTTAAATCTGATATAATGCAGATAAAGAAAGTGTGAAAAATTTTGTATCATGGTCCTACAAGTATGTATAAAATGTAGGAGCTGTTTAGATACTTTCTTATGTCCAGTGCTTTATCATTTTTATGTTGCTGCTGAAAGGATAAAGTCTCAAGTGTGAGTTCCTATGATAAACACATTTTCTTTTGGCTCATGAGTCATAGACAATGTAAAAAGACATTTTCCTCTTAAAAAGCCAATATTGTGAACATCTGGTTCATACCCTTCTTAACAAAATTTGTTCCACTGCTCTATTACATATAAACATCTGTCATTTATATCAAGCAGTTGACAAATGCTCTATCTTGAATTCTAAGAAGTGTAGCGCTATATCGTTAAGTATATTTTTTATACAAAACGAAAACTGTTTGTGCTGAAGACTAAATTCTACTCAACAGTGATGACTTTTTTATCAAATGAGAAAATGGGTTAAATTCATATCAACAGTCTTAAATTTTTTTTCTCCTGACAACTGTATGCAATTACTGTAAATCACTCTCCACACAGAAGACAATGGCATGCTACTGGCTATGTGGATAGCGTTTAGGGAATGGTTTTATCTACCTAAAAGACTGAAAATGGCCAGACCCTCAGAGTTTTCTAGATATTCATTGTTTGTGAATTAATTTGTTTTTTAAATTAAGTTTACTGCTGTTTTTCAGCACTATGAGGTTGCTTTGCTCCTTTGCTTTGCTCGAAAGGGATGACCACAGCCACAAGCATGAGTCACACATTCTAGGAAACATTCTTCCTTCAGAGGTGCAGAATCATTTCTGCCTCTCCTTTTTGGAATTTAGAGGCACACAAAATCAAAACCTGGGGCAGCTATCACCCATTTTTGAAGCGTCCTAGCAGAGCATTACAAGCACAATGAGATCACTGGATTTTTGTTGAGGCCAGACAGCTGTTGTGTGGACCCCTCTGCACTCTTGGAAAAAGCAACCTCTACTACAAGGGTAGGAAAAACTCCCAGGAGGCTTCAGCCAGGATCACTATAAGATCCTGTCTCCTCGTGTATTTAAAGTTAGAACTGGGACCGAAATAGGAAGGGCTTTCTGTAGTATTGTAATTCATGACTCCAGGAAAAGAATCCAAAATCTAAGTATGGCCTCCAAAACCAGCTGGTTTGAGTAGAGTCCACTGTTAAGAGTAAGTCAAGATGTGTAAATGAGGTGTCTCCTTCTCTCCATTGACTGTACAGACTAAACAGAGAGTCACCTGGCAACAATTAATAGAAAAATGGATTGCATTTCCTAAATGAGGTGCATAAAGTGGGCAGTCTGCACCTGGCTGTATGAGCTTTAAATTTGCCATCCTTATTCACGATGTATGAAGTATTTTTCATAGCTTTGCAGGACAGGCATTGCACAAGACATTTGTAACTAGCTGAAAACAAAGAAACCCTGTGATTCACTGAGAAAAAGGATATTTAGTTAGATGCATGACAGACCCAGAGGCAACTTCAGAGCTGCAAATGCAATTACCGCTGGCCAGAAGCATTTGCTTTTTACTTAGGGAAAAAAAAAAAAAAAGGTCTGTTCTGATTTGTCTGATTTCTGTCCAGAGGAGAGCGACATAAAACATGTTCAGTCTTAGGAGATCTGTAAGATCCTCCCTAAAAAGAGAACAGATTTGGAAAGGGTCCTTTTACCTACATGTATAGCATGAAAAGATAATTGAGTCATCCTCCTGCCCTTATTATAATAGAATGAATATTGCTTTTTCATTGCAAGATGGGCAAAAAATATGAAACAATTTGATATGCAGCCTGTACTAACATTGGGAAAGCCAAATCTAGTGTCCTAATGAAATCTATTGCAATATAAAAATGGTGTGTTTATTAATAAGGCAGAACATTATTAGATTTTCTTATTGAGCTAGAGCATTTCAAGGCCATTTGGGGCAGGGAGAGAGAGCAGTGCCTTTACAGTACATTCTTTGTTTCCTTAACACTGATCACCTGTCATACTTGATTCCCACAGTGGACCTTTTATAGCAATTTGCTATTCTGACCTTTGCATACATTTTTTGCAAGCTTTACTCTGGGACCGTTTAAGTTGGGATGGGTGGGCATATGCTGAGTAGGGTAGCAGTGAGTAAGGAAGGATTAAATTTCAGTTGTGAACTGGCTGCATCTCTTGAACCATTCATTACCAGACTCCCTAACATTTGGGTTTTCAAAAGGTGATGATTTTCTGTGAGGAAAAGGGTATTTTGTTGGCTGGACTCCACTGAAGCATACTTTCAACATTAACTCCCTATTGGCAGCAGTTTCTGCTTATGATTTGTTTTAATGAACACCAGTTTAAACTGGGCTAATCATAAAGTCTGCTGGAGAAAGGGTAAACCCCAGTATACTTTATACAAGCCTGACCCAACCAGAGATCATGTACTGAGGATAGTAACCATGCAAAAGGACCTTTCTTAGTGTGGGAGTTAAGCCTTCACAGGATATGGTAAGAATACGTGAGGGAAATTAACATTTTTTCATTTCTTTTTTTGTTCCTGTTACCTCAGTTCTCCATCTCCCTAATCACTGCACGCTCTCACACCTTCTGTCTCTCTGACCCTGTGGATGTCTCCCATTTGCTGTGACCTCTTCTACTCCTACATCCTCCACTGATCTCAGTTCCCTCATGCTCCATTTGCATCCTCTCAATATCCTGATCACAATGCTCTTCACTGTCCACCAGACATGTGTGTTTTCATCTTCCTCACATATTTCTGTGGTTTCCTAAATCCTCCCTCTCACATCTTACACGAAACAGCTGGAACTAAAAAAAAGGGAACAGTTTCTAATTGAAAGCCTCTAATTGTAAATATCATATATTTAAAACCAACTTGTTGAATGCTCCTAATTAAATCCCCTCATAATACTAAAAGGTCATCCCTACCAAAACCTACAGAAAAAAGCCAAAGCTAAATTGTTAAGTTTATTACTGATGTCATTAACTGAAAATACATTTTTCATTAAAACTAAACCCCAACCACGTATTATAGAAACAATAGGTTTAATCTGAGTTTTACCTAGATATACAGAACTAAATTTAGAATAAATATTTTTTTTATACCCTGGGAAAAAATTAGTAGTTCTGATGAAGTTTGTGAATCAGCAGGCAATCAGCTTTACAACAGGATATCAGCTAAACCCCTATTGATAGAGTGCCCATATCATTCTGCATCTGGTTTGTATCAGTGTTGCATTTCTAATTAGACTTTGCCAATTCATTTGTCAGTACTGCTCTACGAGTGACAGGGTTGAATTTTTTTTTTTTTTCCTATAGAGATATCTGCCAGGATTTCATGCATTTTGATTTAAAATAGGTTAAAGCAATCATGGATTGTGGAATTCTCTTTGCGAATACCAACCATTAAAAATTGAGGAAAAAATTGAATAGGTTGAGCATTAAGTATGAAGGACAGATCTTCAGATAACAAAAATTGTTATTGTTAGTCCACTGATACCATTAAGGTTTTATTGATCCAACTCTGCTGAGAATTTGCTGAAAAGTAGTACTACGTCCTGCAGCCAGAAGGAACACTGAAAAACACAGACCTATCCCTTATCAGAATCCACTTTGCTTACGAAAGGAAGTTATTTCTTTGTAGATTTATATTAAATTTTATACTTGTGACTATTTCTTTCTGAGTTACCTTCAACTCCCTTGGAGCCTTTTCCCTTTGAAATGCACAGATCCCAGTGTTTCATTATTGCAAGGAACAATTCCTTTATGCAATTTAAATGTATAACTAAGCACTTGGATCTCAAACCTTGAGAGTACGGTATTGAAACAGTGAAAGTTCTTTCTTGAATACATAACCCATTTCAATTATACACATAGTGACTCCATTTAGTTTAGAAAATAAAGCAACACTTATTTTATTTGCTAGTGTGCTATTTATTCTTTCTCTTCCTTCTTTCTACTGCAAACATCTCTGTATGTACTGCTCTGTTTAGTAGCATTAACAGATAAGCCTGTGGAGTCTGGAAAGCCTGCCTCCACAATAAGGGGGGAAAAAAGCCTGCAAAGGGCTCAAAAGGAGCTGCAAATATGGAGACCAGAGGTGACATTTCTAATGCATCAGGCATGTAATTGCATTAATTCAGTACAATTATTAAAGACCTTTGGAGCAACATTACTGTCTCATCCAGACAGATTCTGATTAAGCCACACAGGTGTGAGAAACTGTTATGGATCATAGGTTGATAAGATTGATAAGTCAGGGAAGAAAACAGGTTTGAAAGATTTAGAAAACATATTTAGATGCTCTGAGGAAAAAGAAAATGTGTTAGATATAAGTTATTGAATAGATTGTTATGTGGCATTACAAATCTGTCATTAAATGCATACTTTAAGGGGCATAGTGATAATGGATAAAGATTTTATTTTAAATTATTTTAAGGAAGACAAAATAGTTCCATTTGAATTCAAACATCAGCCTCTTACACAAACAAATATCTAAATTTAAACACTGGTTGAATAGCTCTTTTTCTGAAAGATCTAAAATCATTGGTGGATTTAAGGAGGCACTACAGGGTCTGTAGCACATTCCCCTATTAACACCAGAAACTCCAGTGTTGAATCTGGGCAGCCAAATCACCCCAGCTTGATTTTTTAAGGGCTGCACAGGATTAATGATAACTATATTCTTTCCTGACTGCAAACATCTTGCTCAAAATTTTAAAAATTAAGGCAGCACATTAAGCTCAAAAGCTTTGTAGAATCACAAGTCCTGAAAATCAACTGACAGGCCCAGGAACATTATTCCTGATTCCCTTTATTTGCTGCCTGAGTTCAGATTAGCATCTTCTTTTGAAAACCAGTAGTCCAGAAATAGAGTGAAGAAAGGTGAGCACCTTGAGGAGCCAAGATATGGCTGATGATTTTAGTTTATGCATGAAATGGCCATGAAATGAGATGGGTAGCTGGAGAAGCCAACAAACTGGCATGCTGGAAAATACACTTTTATTTCCTAATATTTTTGTGGTTAGTAGTTCTCTGGACTGTATATTAATATGGAGAGTTCCTAATACTTCCCAGCAAATTGCTTATCTCAGTATTTTTAAAGAGGATTCAGTGGGAAAGGGCTACTGCATAAAGGAGAGAGTAGGCTAAATCATGATGAGGGTTTATGAGCAGCCACTGACATAACAAAATTTATGTACTAGGAGCTGCTATAGGTGAGAATTTATATTCCAGAAACGGTAGTTCTACATCATCAGTTTGCTCAAGAATTTTCCAATGGAAGCCTCCTGGTAATACAGTTTTTCTGATAATACAGTGATATATAGCTGCAAAAAAACATTACCCGGAATCCTCTTTCTTCCATTGTTTACTTTATGAATTTACAGTTGCTTCAGATCTTTTCAGGATACAGTCTTCTAATAAATGAAGTTAACCTAAGAATGGGGTTTTTTTTCAGAGTTATCAGTTGCTACTGTTTGATCCTCGGATCATGCTAAATTCTGCACCCTCCCTGCAGGAAGGTAAAGAAAGAAAAAAATCACCATGACATAACATTAGAATAATACTACACAGAAAGCCCAAAAATGAGCCATGTTTGGAACTATTCAGGGAAGCCATTTCTATGCCCATTTAAAAGCCAGTGTTAAGCCAAGTACAGCTGTGATGGCTTTCTCTGCACACTTCAGCAATCTGAATTGCATGTTCTAACTGTGACTAAGCTATACCCCAGGAAAACCTGGAGTTGAGCCAGTGAGGAAACCTGGTGTGACTGAGTGAGTGTGGGGTGTGTAGCTGGGAAGGGGCCTTGGTCCCAGCTCAGGTGGTTGGGTGTGACTGCCAGAGGGGCTCCTGCATGGGGAAGTTTCCCTAACACAGGCTATGGCTCACTGAATTTACTTGTGCTTCCTACCCTATAAATGTTTTCTGGCCTATTTTAAGATCTCTTCTAAGTGGCAGTCATGCTCCGTGAGATGCAGAACCTAAACCATGGAGTTTTTTCTGAAGGAGTACAGTATAACATATTATGGCTGCCGAGCTTTAGTCGTTGCATAGGTGGGGTTTGGAATTCTTAGCATTAGGTTTATCCCCTGAAATTGCTTCTATTTGGAGCTTTCTTGTGCTTAGAAGAGCTAATCCCACTGCTTCAAAGACTATAGAGAGGAATACATGCTTTGTATATAATTATTCTCTTCAGCAAGTTGCCTGGTGAAAGTTATGATGTTGAGTCCTCGAGGCACTGCATTGCAGTTTTATTAATTTCTGGGTGATTACCTCCAGAAGCAGAGTAAAATGTCTCTTCATAGTGTACTGTTGCAAGTCCCTGTGGTGAGTGAAGAGCTAATTTCAATCACCTGTAATTTTTCATTTTCCCACTGCATGTCAAACACATCTCTTATTATTTCTTTTTTTCTTTTGGCCTGGGCAGAGATGTTGGTATTGAGTAGATCAGCAGCACGTGACAGAATCCCTGTTGCAAGGAGGAAGAAAAAGTGAATTATGTAGTTAGCTGTACTGGTCTGAAGGTTTCCATTAAACAGATGTCTCTGGCTTGCTATCATTCACTATAATTGCAGTGTCTGGAAAGTTGCCTTTCCCTTGAGACTAATCTATTTTAAGTTCAATGGATCAGGAGAAGCTTTTGAAAGATTTGTAAAATTCTTTACACTTGACTTCTTAAGTCCCAGGAAAGACAATACTATGTACCATGCATACTTCTTAGTGAAGAATTTATTAGAATATTAGTTTGAGTCAAATTATTGTGTGAATTTCTACAGGCAATGGATCACCACACACACACACAATTATGTAGATAGTAATTGTTTTCAGAGCTTGCATTTAGAAAAAAATTAGTTAATTTTAGTTCCAGTTGTAATTATAGTCTATTTTTCTGTATTACCCATGTTTTCCCACCAGCTATGGCAGAACTATGAGGGCAGCCAAAGATTGCTGCAGAGTTTCACACTTGCTCTGAAGGAAGGAATGCTATACTTTAGGGCATTTTCATTATTTTTTCCAAATCCATATGGTATAAGTATGCTAAATAGCTAATAGCTAATAGCTATCCTTTAGCTCTTCTTTAGGCTCATATCTTTGCAGAAATAACTTAGAGATTATTAGAAGCTCTAAACTAATTTAAAAAAAGAAAATAAAAACAACCTCAGAAGAAACTCATTGTGCCCTGAAATCTTGAGTGGGCAAAACGACATCTTTCTTGCCTAGAAATTCAAACTGTGGCAACCCCATTAAACATGCTAACTAAATGACAACTGGAAAGGTAATCTTCTAAAATCTCATTTCTATGGCTGCTGTAATGTCTGTGACTACTGTCATCTCTGTTCAGGTCTCAACTTGAGATTCATAAAATACATCAGTGGCCTAATTACCCCTTACTTACTCCTCTGAATACCATGTAGCTTAAGATAAGAGCCCTACATTTTCTTCATGGTCAATGCCAGCAGAAGGAAAGCAGTGATAAAAAATCGGTGGTTTAATTTTTTTTAATCAAGAGTCACCAACATTGCAGCTTTCACTGTACAACAAAAAATGACACATAATAGGTACAATTCTTGGCCCCATAGCATTGACTACATTAATTGCTGAGAGAAAGAAAGAAAACAAGTAATAATTATTATACATGTTGCTTAATCATGGCTGGAAGGTGCATATCTGTCCTGAAAAAAGAACCATGTAAAAAAATGAAACATATTTGCTTTCAGTCTTTATAATTGAGAGCTTTCAGACTCCATCTCACTTTCCTTTTTGGGGTTGCCTAGAAAGACCATATAATAAGAAGCCTAAGGGCTATTAAGAAAACCTGGTGTTAAACAGGTGGCTAAATAGGCAGTGAAGTATTTACCTGCATTCCAGGTGATAAGCCTTGAAATACACCCAGTCTTCTTCTAAACAGCTGTGCTCAGAAATCAGGAGCACTGGGAAATACTCCGTGTCTGGGGTCCTTTCTCTAGTACCTTAGGTTAAGCACAGCACTTATACCTCTTTTTGAAAGAAGAAAGTTATTACACTGAAAGACTGATATTAAATTTGAACCTCTGAACCCTAATTTAACAAAAAAAAAACCTGACAGCTTACCTTCTCTTAGCACCATTGTACATCTCTTTTTGAAAGGGCACTGAGAGTTCCCCCTGAGGAGATGCAAAGGCAAACTATAACCTTCTACCAGTGATCTCACAAAAAAATTCAACTGCTTTATGCTGAGGCTGGGAAAAGCTTCATGAGCATGCCCAGTCATGCCTGAGCATGCTGCTTCCAGTCTGCTCAGTGGTCCCTTAGGCTGCTCCAGAGCTGGACTTGCATAGGTATCCGAGTCAAATACTGAGATCACTGCAAAGGTATTTTCTGTGGCCAGTGTCCTCTGTGTAGACTTTCCCAGCTTTTCACACCGCTTATGACAGATTGTGGTAGGAATGAGAAGGGCACCCACCGCATCAGCCCTGGGCAGTGGTAGCAGTCACAGCTGAGCATCAGACCCATCACGTGATATACTATCAAGGATTACCACCATCAAACCCATAGCAAAACTGCAGCTGAATTTTTGGGTTTTCACAGGAGAACAAGGCCCCTTCATTCTCCTATTTGAGTAGATGCACGATGAACACATTTGCTCAATCTGTCCTGCATTCCCACCAGCAGCGTCTCACACAGCGCTTGTGCCGATAATGCTTTTAAAGGCGTTTTTCCATTTTGTTAGCGTTAAACTTCTTTGGAGATAATTCTTTCCTCCTTTTCTCTTAGGAGTGGGTCCTCTGTTAACAGGTTTCTCCATATCTGGCTGTGTGAACGAGAGACTTTGAGGACTTTGCTGTTTCAAGAGACCAGGATGATTGACTGCAACAGCAGTACAGTAATGGAGGGAATCACTAGGGGGATGTTGGAGCAGACAGCTGCTATATTATTTTGAACAGTCAGTTTTCCTTATAAATATTTACTGTATTGAAAAACAGACAGCTATTGTAGCAGTGATCTGGAAAAAATTTTGAAAAATGACTGGGATTTTCCCTGCAAGACCGACATCAAAAGCTGTAACTAAATATACTTACGGTCCAATATTGCATAAAATTTGGGCTCAACCTGTATTTAAGAGAAACTTCAGTGAAGCACTGTATTTGTTATGTGAGAAAGTAAATGTGACTTTTGTTTGAACAAATATTTCAGCACTCCTACCTATTGTTCACAAATTTTACTCAATCTGAGAAATGTGCCTGACAAAATTGGCCGAATACTGCTTTGAAATAAAGGTGACTTCACAGCCCTCATGGAAGCTGGCTTGGTTTACTTCAGTGGAAGATTTGATCCAGAAGCAGAGATCAGTAAATATATTAAGAAATAATTTAAATATTTTTTTTTCTGAAAAGTTGCTGCTGCTGCTTTTATCCTCAGCTCCTGAACATCTTAAATAGAATAAACCATTTCTAATGTCCATATTAAAGACTATTTGAAAAAAATCACACTATTAAATTTCAAGAACTAAATATTTGAGAGAGCCATAACTGAGTTGCTGTTGTTGATATTTTAAAATTGGCTCCTTCATTATGTAAAATGCTGTACCTGTGAGATAATTGACTTTTCCTGTAATTAAACCTGCAATTAAAAAAATGTTATCACCACTTAAATAACTGCTAGGGAAACAATTGGATGAAAAGACGAGCTGAAAACCAACGAATGGTCTTTTCTCAGAGAGTGAATAACAACAAGCTTTCATAGTCTGTCAGTCTCAGTACCAGCAAGCTTGTCTTTGAAAACGCTTCCATTTTTCAAGCTGTTAGAAGGAATGCTATAGATCCTGGGGGCATATGCCTGAAAGAAAGATCATAATTCAGCAATAGGAAGTCTGCTTATCTCACTCAACAGTGAGCTGGCAGAGGACGAGCCCCACGCTTTGTTTACAGGGAGAACAAACAGCATACCTTCCTGGTGCCTGCGTGGGCTGTGAACCCCCTCGGTACAGAGGTGACGGAAGGATGGAAGAGCAGTCACGGACAGTGAGGAAAAAACTGTGCATAAGTATGTAGGTGTGTAATTAGTGGGACTCTTCACACCTTCAAAAAAGAAAAGGAATCTGCCTCATCCTTACAGTATCCCTTGATCTCTTTGTTAAACTGTATTTGTAGGTTTCTATTGAAATGTCATTCAGGAAATACCATTCAGCTTCCCTCGACACACAAAAAGAGAGGACAATATTAAGTGACCTGTGTGGTGAAAGGAAAGCTGTGACTCAATTTTATATTATTTCTAATTAAATTCAGATAATTACAAAAGAGATAGGAAAATGGGAAGAGGAGGGGAAAGAGGGAGAGAGAGACACACACAAGAAATTAGATCCTATTTATAACACACTTTTCATAGAGCTAAATTCTGCTATGCCTACTTATTTTGAAGTGAATTGGTCTACTTGTAAAATATTCTTCTACAGAAATCACAAGGGTGCAAGAAAGGTTAAACTGATTATAACAGCACTATGATGATTTAGATAGTAAGAACTGGTCATTTCACTATTTTAGCAGAAATTTATTTAAAATCTAATTACAATGGCGTATTTTAATTTGGAGTTACAGGTGACGTTCACCAGACAGAAAGATCAGTAATTGTAGAAGCTGACTTCTACAAAACCAAGACAACCAAACCAAAGAAAGAGTTTGCTGAAAAAGAAATAGAGAATTTAGACATAATAACACTGGTGTATCAAATAGTGATAGACTTTGCCTTTAGCTTCTGATTTTCTCTAGACATTGCTAAATAGTTTCCCGTTTGGATATTATGAAAAAATATATTGAAATAAAAAGTATTATATTTAAGTGCATCACCTTCTACAAACTGAAGATAAAAACTATTATTTATATTCTGCTACCTATGGTCCAAAAGATAATCTGACTTGAACATGCATAAAGGTCTTTAAGAATTTGACAAAGTAAATATTTCTATTT
Organism: Vidua chalybeata; assembly: GCF_026979565.1. Taxonomy (NCBI): domain Eukaryota; kingdom Metazoa; phylum Chordata; class Aves; order Passeriformes; family Viduidae; genus Vidua; species Vidua chalybeata. The sequence continues at coordinate 35,878,396 of NC_071531.1, read as the reverse complement.
TCCTTCACATTTTTTTACCCCATCAAAGCTAAATGAATGTAAAGCAGCTTTAACTGTTTTAAATAATCAGCTTGCCTGTCTCGGTTCTTCATGAAAGATAATGAGGTGTATTTGATCAGAAGGTTCATTAAAAATGATTGCATAAAAAAAAAAGGAAAGTCATTCCAAACAGTGTTGCTAATTGGAAAAGATGAGTTGACGTATGACTGAAGTTTGGATCCAAGTTCAGAGCCAAGGAAAATGTGTAACAATTTGTTTTCCCATGTGCAATAGTTTGTGTGATGTTATGACATTAACAAGTCCCTCAGTTATAACAACTTTCATTTAACTGCATGATGTTGGAATAATTTACATTTTTCAAAATTACATTTGAGTTTCTGAGTATGAATTACCCAAGAAAGTAATTGACTTTAGAAGTCGATATTTCTAATAACCAAACAAGTGTTGAATCACTTCATTTTTCAACATCAGTCATATTCTTCATATGATTTCTGAATTGAGCGTGTCACGTCACTGATACCCCTTTTGAATTGAATTAGAGGAAAAAATGGTAGCTGGAGAAAGTAATTATTTTTCATGTTTCATCTTCATAACTAATGTCAAAAGAGTACTGTGCTTTCTTTAACTCATGATAGGCAAATATTGTTTAAATTGCCCTCCAGAACTCACAGAAGCCACACCTCTAACTGAGATTTGCAGAGTTTACTATCACATAAATGCTTACCTTTTCAGAGGAAAGCAAACCTTGTCTTTTCAGCCATAATAAGAAGGTATAGCTGTAATAGGAACACTCACAGGTTAACATTTAAGATAGCCAAAATAATCAGGAAAGGTAAATGCAAGGGAAAAAAGAGAACACCGAGTCAAAAAGAGATCTCCTCTGACACCTACAGCTGGATTTTAGCCTATGGAGACTGGATTACACAAGGAACATATGCTGAATAAAATCTACTTCCTCAGCAAATTACATAGCACTTTCGAGCACAGGTGGGCAAAAGGGCTGTGAGTTCCCCTCCAAAATCTATCCATCCTAAACATCTTGCTGGAACAGAGTGAATGGCATATCTCACTCTACTACTCTACAGAAATTTTAGATAACGAACTTAAAGCAGACTCTTTTAATTTCTGCACAGTTGATGGGTGAGATGAATCTTGAGTGCTCTGAGCTCTTTCAAGGGGGTTTTGCAGCAAGCCACCAGCATTTAGTTAGCTGCTCAGGATCTATGGAGAATAAGAGAATGGGTTAGTTTTTAATAACTGGGTTAGGTGGGGTTTGAAAAACACAGCAAAACTTCAACTTGATCAAAAAAATGTGTGAAAGAATGGCTTCTCTTTTGCAGACAATGTATTTGGCTATTAGAAAAGTAAATGATGCCTTTTTTAAAAATCACATCTGTGGTATGCATCAGCTGCTTTCTCTGCTAAATGTATGTACCTTGAGGTTCTCTGGGCTGTTCACAGCTAATTTTAAAAGTTTGTAAGGTAATTAACTACTTTAGAAAGAAATGTTATTAACTGCTGTGTGTTTAAGACATGGGAGTGTATTCTTGATCAAAGACTCTAATCAAGAAACAACAAATAAAAATACTGTGAAGACAAAGTTTGTTCTACCTCTACATAAGCTGTTGTATCTTATGTAGTTTCAACTGATACTGGGAAGAAAGTAAGAAATTAGTTTACATACTATTTTTCAAGTTAAATTCCACAGGAAATAAAGTCAATTCTAATGGTTTTTAGCACCCAGAACTTGACTGTTCATTGCCTTGCCCTTGAGTGATGGTACTGTTTTGCATGCAGTTTGTACAAGGTAATGACAATACAAGACACAAGAGTGTAGAGTTCAGTTATTGCATCCTAAAGCTTTGAATCTGAAAAAGTCCCTCTATATATAATTCTTTATCACAGAATATTCAGAGAGGGCATAAATGTTATTAAACACGCATTAGACAGAATAATTTACACATAGGAATGATACTGCAGATTATTTGATGAAGGAAAACAATATTGATGGAATGTATCAGTTGGTGTCAGTTGCACCACCAATTTCCACAGGATACAACAGAAATTGCTAAGAACCTTGCTGGGATCCAGGGAATCATTAAATATTCCAGGACTCCATTTTGTGAAGAACTGCTTCGTATTACACTTGCCCAAACATAGTTTCTGCAGAGAAACATCTAGACAGTGTGCCACTGTAGGCTGCAGATCCTCTGAAGAGGCATGGTGCACTGAATATTAACACCATTTCACACATTCCCAAGATGTATGCAATTACCTCAGGGAGAGGAGCTGGGAATGTGAGGTCTCAATGGCTTAGATAATGACATAAAATAAATTGCAACGATTACCCATGTATTTTTCCAAGAGACATATTATTTAAAACCTGTCTCTGCTTTTGAGAATGAAAGACAGAGGAATGTCCACTTTATGAAATTGCTATTAATGTGTGACCTAGAGTTGAAGACAAGGTTAATTATGGGTTTTTAACAGAAGTATCATTCTGGTTTAATATCACTACCCAGGCCTTAAATATTGAAGTAAGTCACATTTTTCAGGGACAATTGCCTTTGAATGAAGAATGGCGGGGCTCTGATCTTTGCTGACCCTGCTGACTCCCATTGTGTAATCCATAGCAACAGTGTTGCTACAGCAACCCAGGAACGTGTCGTAAAATAGGATAAAACCGTGAAATCCGATGTCATACTTCTATGAGATGCAAAATTGCAAATAACTTCCTAAATCAGATTTATTAAAGGATTGATATATTGCATAGGAATCATATTGGGTCAATCCTAAACGAACAGAGTACAATGGAATGAATGGAAAGAACAATAGAAGGCAAGCCGATCTTACAGGACGCTTTAGTGTTCTGGTGAAATGTTTGGTGCTTAAGACAATTATCCACCAATCATGTGCATCTTTACTAATGTTTTTGTTCTCTTTTTTCTTCTCATCTGTATCTAGTAGGCAATCAGGTACACTTGATCTAATCCCATACAGTTATTCCTCAATGAAATTAAGAAGAAGATAAAACTGTAACCAGTGCTCTATGAATGAGGTGGAATTATTCAGGATATTGTATACAGAGTTTCATTTTGCCTCATCTACAAGCTGATTTGTCCTTGGCATAGTGTACACTCATCCAGCCAGCATGTAATTTACATGAATGTTCACATATACAACAGACAAGCTGGAAACACTAAATTATACTTTCTGACAAATAAAAAGTATTTTTGACCACAATATGTTTCAGAAAAAAAGCATAATAACATGTTATAACATTTAACCATAGATATATTTTTAAAATCTATAAAATATAATACTACTGAATCTGAATTATCAGCAGGTTTTAAAAGACTTTTATCAAGACCACAACAAAATCTGAGAACAAAAGTCCTATTCACTAGGAAAAAAAGTTCTTGCTTCTCAGCCCTCACAACATTTGTTAATTAATATAACTTTGCAGTAAGCTTAAGTACATCTCACTGAATGGATGGATTGTGCTATACATATTATAATAGGCTCAGTAGCTACACAGCACAACGCAGGAATTTTTTTTGAAGGATCAGAAGTTCTTACACAAATCAATTTCAAACAGTTTTTTCCTGTGTTTTACAATAGCCAAACCTGGATATTTCAGGAGAAGCTATCAACTCCTTACACTGTATACAGCCCTAGATTTCTGTATGATAAAGCTAAATTTCTGCCAAAGTACAGATGGTGATCTACCTATTTCCTCAAGCACAAGGTTTGATGGCTTCTGTAATTTGATTCTCTTTTGTTAGTACAGCTAGTCAATGAGGACTGCCTTTCTCTGAAAGTTCTGCCTCTATATTAATCGCCTGTGATGCTCTACTGCACATAATATGCTGCAGACATTCTGCCTCTATAGGAGATTGTAAAAGCATGTTGGTCAAATATATTAACCTTGCTAACATCTGCATCTTTAAAGATGACTTATTGATAGAGAAAGTTCAAAGAGACAATCGTACAAATCACAAATTCAAACAACGGCGGTCCTGTTATCAGATAAAATGGTATGAGTTGATAGATGCTCTTTAAATACTCATACAGAAGACCACTGAAACAAAAAGGTTATTTTTCCATTTCTTTTGTGGCTGTTTTCTTCTTTTCTTAAGGCTGTTATGTTACCCACAAAAAAAAAAAAAAAAAAAAAAAAAAAAAAAAAAAAAAAAAATTGCTCACTTTTTCACTAAACACATGAAAATTGATCATGCACTTATAGAAGGAGTTTTTCTTTTTATAGATTAACATTCATATTTATGACTTCTGAAAGCAAAACAATATATTACTTTGGGCTTCAACTAAAAATTAAAAAACACAGTACTTTTTTAAAAAAATCAATACTTATCAACCAGCTCTATCTTTCCTATGGTTATCTGCCATGGAAGTTTTATTGTAAACACAGATTATCTTTGTAAACTAATTGAAGCAGGTCAGCAAAATAATTTGATTTTATGGCTGAAATTCTAATGCTGACATAAGATTTAAAGTGCTTGTTAAATCTGGCTGCAGAGTCTGAGGCATGCAATTGAATATATATATATATGTATATATGCATGTAATATTTTATATATGTATTTATGTCTTTTTTTTTAAACAAAGGTAAGATGTTCATAGCTTTGGTTTCCCTAGTGAATTACACAATTATTTCTACTAGAAAAATCTTCTGGGAGATCTGGTCACAGAAAAAAAACAAAACAAAACAAAATAAAACAAAACACAACAAAAAACACAAATAAATAAACAAAAAAAAAACACACAGAAAAAAAAAAAAACCCACAACACAAAACACACACACACACACACACACACACACAAATTTCCATTTCCATTAGTTGTAATTACAACAATACTTTTTTTCAGTGACAATTTACTCCCTTAGTAAGCTCTTTCCTTCACTTTGATGCTACATTTCTATAGGGTCCGGACCCAATTTAGTCAGGTAAAAAAATGCATTAAACTGAAATTATGTTGGAAAATCAGGGTTTCTTTTAGGCTTAGATAGAGGAAGGAGTGCTTAACAGTAATTTTTGAGCATCCCCTTCTGCTGCAGAAAGGACAGTGAGTGAGTCGTGCATCCCATTTCCAAAGGACTTCACTGAAGAAAATGTTGATGTCCCTGGTAGTTGATAAGGGCTGCTCTGGCCTGTGGGGCAGGTGTGACTGGAAGTGTGATCAGTAATTTCGGGTGGCTACCAGCCCCTGACCACAGGACTGTCACTTTCCATGGTACACCCCATAAAGGGAGGCTCCTAACCACTCAAGCTGGAGGGACCTATTGGCATGTGTGTCAGCACCTTCTCTGCTCACATGTCTCAGTTTTCTTCAAAGAGAACAGCTCTAACTAAAATACAGATACAAACACTTGCCTAGATCTTTTTTAGTATGAACTTCATGTTCAAAAAAGCATTTAGTTTTCTTGTTTCCTAATTTGAAATTATCTGAGACAGTCATGAACAATCTTAATTTCCCTAAATGGCATGTAAGATTGGGATTTCAGTCTTACAAGCTCAAGCCATCTGCCATTTATTTCAATTATCTCCCCATACTTCAGATTTTCCTTCCAGTTGGATGGAAATTACTCATCCATTTTGCTTCCTCACACCCCTGGATGCACGCACACATACAGGCACACATGCACTCATGCAGGAGGTCACACAGACTCTCATACTGGAGATTCAGAGGCAGAGAAAACACCTAAATTACATAGTACAACCCACCTCTGCTCCTTCCCAATGCAGGTTAGAGTCTGATCTATTGCTTCTTGCTACTGATTCATACAGTCTGCAATCAGTAATCCATAACCTTCATTTTCTTTACCTTAAATAAAATTAATCACAAAATGTCCCATGAGGGTTTAACTATTTTCAGGACTATGGTTTACTTTAGAGATAATTTTTCATCTATACAAGTTTCTCTATTTTCACAGAGGTCCCCATCCCTGTTATGAGTCCTATTCTGTGTGAAAAGCAAGCAAAACTAATTGTTATGTCTATTCCCCTTATGTTTCCTCCTCCACTGGCATCAGGAGGAACTTTGCCATTAAGCTCAGAGGGTGCTGGATCCAGACCTAAACAGGTTAGTGTAAGGCAGTAACATCGTATCCTCTTGTTTTGAATGGCATTTCTCCTTCTTTCTATTAATGTCCATCCAACACATCAAAGACTGGTTGAGTCAAGGCAGGTTATAGCTATAAAGAACATAATCCCCACCCGCAAAGTTTAAGGTTGAAGCTATGACCTACTTTAGCTAAAAAACAAAATGGGCTTCACAGGTGTCAGAATTCCACTTCAATCAAGCACTAATCTTTGTTTTGCAAGAGTGAAATAACAACAAAAGCAATTTATCTGTAAAATGACAAGTAGACTCTTGCCAGCTTTGTGTTAAAATGATACTTATGTAGGTATTTTTTAATGTATTTTTAACCATGGACTTTTAATTCTTCACATATGTGAGGTAGGGGGAGAATATTTATATTATTTGATTGTTTTATCTGCTTTCCAGGCTCAATTCTTTTATCAGCTGAAAAGCTGGAAAATATTCTTATGACCAAATAATTTTATGTTTATCATTCATTTCTTTTTTTAGCCAGTCCCCATGACACTGTTCTAATTCTGATAATGTTGATTGGAGGAAGAAATATTTACATTGAGTTATCCAAACATTCAAAGAGATTGTCAAAAGTATAAAGCACTTGTCAATAAAGTGGCATAACAAAAATTGCATACTTCTTTGGCACAAAGAGATACTAATCTTGTTTTGCGTCCTCTATATTTTCATAGGTTTATATATAGCTTAGTTTTGTATGTATTGATTCTAGGAAGAACAAATCATAAATAAATCAGATTTCGATTAAACTGTAAAATATTTAGGGCTGACATTCTTGTATTAATCTTTGACGGAGGATTTACAAGAATGCTGGTGCTGGTGCACCAATAATAAGCAATTATCACCTCTAGTTTCCTTGGATTTTCCCTATTTTGTGACCCGTTGTAATCAAATAGTCTTGCAGAATCAGAGTAAGTCTTTATCTTGCAAATTACGTAGGTAACTTTGATTTTTTGCAAGCAATTTTTGTGGCAATTAAATTTTGATGGTCTGTCAGACATGTGCAGCCAGTAACATAATTGAGTATAATTTAAAAAATAATAATTTTTGCTATACAAGTAGCCAATGAAAACAACAAAAGGGGACAAAGGGTCAAAATCTGAGCCAACTGCTTTTCCTCAGGAAAAGCCTGTAGTTGAGACAAGGGGAAATCATATACGAGAATCATTTTCGCACTCTATATATAAATAAAGAGAAATTAGACTTTGAAAATATTAGCCATGAGGTTGTTTCTGACAGATGTCCTTAACATCTTGGTTTAACCATAGTCCAGTGTAATGTTTTTGAACTTTACCTCATTTCAATATATATTTACTCAGAGGGGAGAATGACAGCAAAATGCAATATTTAGAGGTTTTATTATAATTTTAGAGTATAGAATATGCAGATAGCCATCATTCACATCATTACTCAATAGTGCTGGGCAAGTAGCAGTCGCAAGATTTAATATGGACACAAATGTTTTACATTACAATGTGATGGACTGTATAGTACCTCCCCTTAAAAGGAAAAGGAGATGAAAATAATAATAAAAACTATGTGGAGGAAGAGGTAAATTGTTATGCTTTTCTTTTCTCTTGCTCGCTCCTTTATATCCATAAGAGCTCTGCCCTTCTTCAAGAGGTTTTCATGACTGGGCAAGGCAAAAGAGGATAAGTCACTGCTCCCACTCGAGGTAACGGGATTTCTGTTCTTCCAGGTTTCTGTTCTGCATTTGTATGATTTCACTTTAGATATAGCACTCTGAAACAGGAATAAGGAAGCACTTCACACACACACAGTGTAGCCTTTACTCAACTCTGTGCTGGTTTCAGGTGGAAAAAACACAGTATATTTTATTTATTCTCTGCTGTTCATTCAATGGCAGGATACACATGAAAACCCTCAAATTCGTGAGGTATACACATGAAAACATTTCAAAATAGTCTAGGTAGATCTTCTCCATAGGTTTTTTTTAAATTAATTTTGTTTATTTTTAATTAAGGCTAAAATACAACCATAAATGTAATGTTTAAGGAGAAAATTACTGCTGGGGGTGTGGGAAAGGGAAATGTCATAAAAGTATCTTATTGTTTGTTCCGGAAAGATCTCATGGAGATTACCAACTTTGCCTAATACTGGCAGTCAGCTTGATTTTTTTATGAGAAAAGTAAAAAGCAAATCTGGTTTGCAGTCAGCTCCATATGCTGTTTATGAAAATCCTGTTTCATAAGAACGCATTGTTTAATAGCTGTGAAACAGCATTTAAAGAAACATCATTGATTAATATGGTAGAGACTGATACACTAATCATTTATTTTAACCATTCACTGATCATTGTTCCATATACTCAAAAGGGGGTCTGGAAAACAGAAAATTAAGAGGTTCTGAAGGTCTAGATTTATTTCTCTAGGGATTTCTTGGAGACAGAATTAGGCTTTCTGAGATGAAAAGAAAGAAAAAATAAAAGTTTCCCACACTCTGAAACACTATAGAAAAGAATCTCACAATCAGAAGTCAAAAAGTGGAGGTACTATGAAGGTTTGGCCATGCAAGGGATTTTTTGCACACATCCAAGACAGAAAATTTTTTGTCATCCTCACAATGAAGGAAGTCAGAAAAGCTACTGCTAATCAGGAGGTAATGTAATTCCAAATATGCCCTTTAGAACATTCATAGTACCACTCTGTTTAACAGTGTTGTATGACTTTGATTGCTCTGACTTCACGCAACTTCAATGCAATCCTGGCATTAAAGGGCTTGATTTTTAGAGGATGGAGTTGAGGCATGTGAAGCCACTAATTCAAAAATCTCATTTTTCTAGCATATATAGCAATACCTCTACAATGTGAAGCACTGCCATCAGTTATCTGAAACTGCTTCCTAATTATCTCACTATGCCTGGGATATGGCTGCTCAGAAGTGAGTTCCCTGAAGCACAGAGCTATCTCGACTATCTTAACATAGTTAGCTCAGACATCATTACCACTGCAGTGGAAGTAGTCCGAGTTAATTTCTTTTCCTCAACAGAGCAAATTGCTCTAACTTCGGAGGAGATAGTCACAGAATAAGAAATTGCCAGTTTCTGTAGACATAGTGTACAACCTCTTCTTGAAGTCAGCTTTTAATGCGGACACAGTAAATCATCATGAACATTTGTGTAATCCACTGGGGATTTTTCAAGTGGTGTCAGTTTTTCAGGTATGGAATAAAACTTTTTTTTTTCCTGTGAAGGAATGAAATGGTAAACCAAAACAGAACATTAAAAAATATTATCATTTGTGGTACTGAAATATCAAGTAGTAAAACTAAAGAGACAACCAGATGCATTTAGGGAAAAATCAATGCATATGAAATATTTCTTTGATGACACATGCCTAGTTTTAGACTCCAAAGAAGTGACAGGAGAGGGAGACCAGCTGCAGGGATGGAAAGGATGAGTGAAACAGAGATAAGGCACAAGAGAAACAGGATAATAACAAAGATCATGATTGAGTAATTGTCAAGACATATTAAGAGAGGAAGGAAGCATGGCAAGAACAGTGTATGCAGTAACAGGGTCTAATATATCAACTATTGGATATCACAGATAGTGAATCACAAGTTTAAATACAACATGTATTTAAGTAAATAAGTAAGAAAAGAATGGATGAAAGAATTTAATGCAGGCTAAAATATTTTTCACTAGAGAAAAAAGGAAATTATAGAAGGTAGCATCGAGAAAGACAGTGACCTTTCAAAGAAGAAAAAATATTGAAGCAAAAACATTGTGATTTTTTCCCTTTAATTAAAGTTCATCTCTGCTCTTTTGTCTCAGTCAGCAGTAGGTGCTGCTCATTTCTGAATTTTATTTATGTTGTATTGGGGGAGGGGTATTGCTATTATTACAAACTTGTGTTTAGTTAATAGCTGCTTTTGTTTCACAGGCACATTGTTGCTGGGAAGCATTTCATAAAGACTGATATATATACACCTCTGTTAGCAGGCATGCTCAGTGCCAAATTTGCCCCTCAGGTATTATTCTCCTGTAGGTGGGCAGAACACCACAACCTCAGCAAAGGACATGTCTGGGTAAACCAGACAGATATTCCACTGTGTGACAAACAACGCCAGTCAACATACCAGGACATGTGGCACACCTTCGTGACAGATTTGTGTCTGAAAGGTGAAGGAAGGTGAAGTGAAAGGAAAGGTGCTCAAGAGGAATAAGAAAAAGACACATCAGGGAGGAAGGCCTGGTCCACAAAGCCACTATTCTAGGGGAAGTCCTTTTCACATGAAGCCTGATGAGAAGACACACTCCATTTGTATTTGCAAAATAGAGATTTGCTCAAAACATGAGGTGTGAAAGCTGCACCGAGTTTTTTTTTTTCCTTTTTTTTATAAATCCTCTTAGTGAACTTCCAAAAATAAAACACAATATGATATTCTAAATATGCTAGGCTTTGCATTGCAGATCCACAAGAAAAGGTCTATATCCATCTTAAGGTCTCTAGCCCAGATCCCAGCTTTATATTAGGCAGAGCATTGTAATTAAATGTATCAGAAACCATGGCCCTGTATATAGAAATAAATCAAGCTTATTATATTGTGCATTAAGTAATCTTCTTGAATTTTTGACTGAGATATAGAACAGAGAATGTACTATGAGAATGTTTAGTTTTCCAACAGAAAATTTGTTTCTTGGTTGAAAATAGCAAAAAAACCTGTTAGACTTATATAAGTTTGTCTTTTTTTTTCCTTTCTCTCTAGAGTAAAAAAAATATATTTTCTTGATCTTTCTTAAACCAAATCTAGTACCGCTTATTAATCTGCAGAAATGAGTCAAGCACTGAAATTAGTTCATTCTTTTTCTTATCATTATGATAATCACTTTCTTCATAGCTGCTTCTCACAGTTAATTCAGCTGTAGATAATACCAAGCATGCAGGTGTCAGTTAATTTTTCTGAAATTTTTAAATATTTTCATTGAATTGCTCATACTGAAGCTACCAGATAATTTGGTCCTCCACACCATTCAGAAACTCTGTAACAGCCATTGTTTGCCTTCCATACAAATGAGGCTTAAGGATCACATTACCATGGGCTTCACTCACTGCAAACTGCATTTATAGCCAAGGACACTGAAAGTTTAAATGGTTTGAAAGTACCAGCAAAGCTGCAAGTTTTCTAGCAGAAAAAAAACTCTATCTTAATAGTTAAAACTCACACCTGTTCAGAGGACCATACCAGGTCCTTAAAAATTAATTTATGCCCTCATAATATTGCTATAAATTTAAGCAATAACTTATCGTGTGATCCTTGAATTGGTTACAGACCCAGGAATGAATTTCACCTGTGGTGAGTGTTGTGTGAAGGGAAATAAATGTATGAGAAAGATTCCATAGAACTAACAAGCTGATAAATTAAACAAGAGGATTGGAAGAGAGCCTCCTATGATTGGTCATATTGAATAAACAATGTGAGAAAAGTAATGTGAGATATTTTAAAAGCCATTCTAAATCCTTACGTAGAAACAAAGCAGAGATATACTACACTTTCTTTGTGTTACCCAAGAAGAGGGAGTGAGGATATCATGCTTCCATTCATGCCTTTGTTGGGGCTCTGCTTTTTCAAACATACTGAAGTAAAGCCAGAAGAAAATCTGAGCTCTAGAGATATGAAACAAACCAGTGATAAAGGAAAAGACTGTATAATAGGATAACTATTAAATACCATTTTCCACCAATTAATATCATAACAGATGCAGCTCTAATAGGATTAGAAAACTATAGTTTGACATGGAATCTCTGTGATATAGAGCACAAAACCCCCCAGGTCTACAGCTGAAGGAAACTAAAAATGTTCAGTTGTATGAGCTAAACATTAATAATTATCAAAACAAATATTTAATGCATACAGCAAAAATCTAGTAGCAGATACCTTAAACTAGCTTCAAAATGTTTCATTGACCTGGTATTTGAGCTGCAAGGTGGCAATTTTACACCTTGTCTGTGCTGCCAGCTTCAGCTTGCACTACATCTGTGCTTCATGTCTTTATGCTCCTGACCACACAAACTACACATCTAAGTGCATCTTGTACATTCATCTCCAAGTTTTTAGATGTGATTGATGCCTGTAACAAATAAGTGGATTTGAAATAAAGGTTAAAGGCATTATCATATTTATCTGGGCCTATGAGCTGTTATCAAGCCTTCCACAAGCTGACACTGCACTTAGAAATGAGTATTTCAAAGTAAAAGGTTAAGAGAGAGAAAAATAATCAAGTAATTGACCAGTTCTGTTGCTAAGTCAGGTGATAAAGACACTTTAAGTGTCAGGACAGATGTAATATCGCTTGCAGAATCCTTTATGAAACTCAGAAACATTGAGCATTTTCTTTAAAACTTCATCTTTCAGTGGGAAATGCAATTCAGCTTAACAAGATAATATATATGCTTGTGAATTACCTTCCTTTTCTTTTACAGTGACATCAAATTTTCTGACATAAGACTAGAACCAAGTACAATAGAAAACAGACAAGGATTCTTGGTAGAAAATCAGCAAATTTTGGAACTTAGGTTCACATTTGCAAGTACTCAAGTATGGATTTCCCTTCAGGAAATACAACATACAATTACAATATAACTGTCCAAACATTACTCCTGTATTGCAACCATATTTCATCCCCCCATTATGCATGATTTCGGGAAAAAAAGTTTGAAAGCTGTATTCGAGAAATGGCTTCATTCCAAGTCATTCTGTAGTGGATATTACTCAATATAATACAGCCCAGTTACTGCTGAAAATGAAATGGCTATTATTAATGTATTTGCTGTGGTAGTGACAAGCTTACCCTAAATTTGTGGTTAAACAAAGCAAAACTTGGTGTGTGATGCAAGGAAAAAATTGAGATAATTAGTTATCTAAAGCTTGTATTCTATCAGTAATGATAATAAAACACCTTTATTCACACTTACAAAGGCTCCACCTTACTGCTTAAATTTAAAGCAATATTTTGAGGGCATAACTGTAGCAGTGCTCATTAGATAGAAGCAGAGTCACCCTTCATCTTGTTCTACCTGAGCAAAGCTTGTAATAATGAACTGTAACTAGAGAAAAAAATGTTGCAACCTATCAAAGCCTAGGTATACAGACCTTCTTGTAGAGTGTGAATGCATAATACGAAGAATATATAATATGCTACTTGGGTTTACTAGTTTAAATACTCTCCATGCTTTTTATAAATGGCTATTGTTCTGAAAAAGAGCAGTTGTTACATATTAACCACCTTTTTTCCCCCCAAGTATTAATTTAATAAGTATTAATTAAATACAAGCATCTGAAGATTACAGGAGTGTGGACATGAAAGCACATACTGTGGTACATGCATGTGTACACATTACTTTTAGGAGAGGTGCAGTACATCTGCAAGTGAAAGATAAGGTCTAATTGGAGGGTTCTAATTTCCATCTATTTTGAGGCTAAACTAATAAATAAATGAAACATAAGTTAGGGTAAAATTAAGTGCACTTTCTGGACCCAGCTATGTTTTCCTCTCCAGCAATCTACAACGTTTCACAGGAACAACAGGAATTAACTATGTCAGCTATGTGCAATGGATGAAAATGGCTGAATCAGTATTTCTCAATGTCAGTGATTATCTTTATTTCACCCTGTGCTATGGGAGTTTATTTGAGTTAACTGCAATTTTGCATTAAAAAAAATAACAATTTTAAGTCTTCCAAGTAAATCTTTCTGAAGTTCTTCTAAAGGAATCGTATTATCATTATTATTGGGATTTTTTGACAGGCCCATTGTGTGAAGCAGACTTATCATTTCATTACTCCAGGACATTAAATTGCTCAGTGGAGTGAGCACACTGCCCTCTTGGTGTGTTGAATCATGCGGTATCTATGCAGGGTTTGCAAAATTCCTTTATCTCCAGTAACCTTTGTGACCCACCCCAATGACTGACTGGCACCCTCACTGTGTGGGGTTAGGATACCTCCAGGCTTTCACTCAGAGGAGCTTTTGTAAACTGCTCTTTTAAAAGCTGACCAAGGCCTTCACAGTTATGAAGTACTCCAGGAACCTCTTCTGCCTAAATTCTTGCACAAGAGCCTAGTGTCAATGAAGCCTAATGAGAGCCTAAATGAGCTCTATTACAAAGAGATATAAACATTGAAATTGTGGTGTTTAAACCTACCTGTGATTACCTGAATTGACTCCGACACAGATATACTCCATGCTAAAACTTCCAGTGTCCACTAGCGGATTACCCTAAACCCTGGCAATGCTAAAACATTTTCATTTTAATTGTATCAAAATGATGACCCAGTTCAAATCCTCCCATTTTCATCATCTGGGCTGGAAACATTGGCTGTAATGTTGTCAGTAAAATCAGCTGTCCTAGCCAGAAAGCAGATAGCCCTGAGCAATGGTGCCTTCTCTCAATTAGCACTTTGCAAGCAAAGTTGGCCCATGAGTAGATTGGCATGAAAGCTCATTGAGCTAAATCAGATGACACTGAGCAGTCAAACACGTAAGAAGAGTTGGTATTTATCCTGACCCATCTGCAAAAAATAAACTGGAAAAAAGTTGCATTTTCTTATTTTTGGGCGCCTTTTTTTTCCCCCCACAAATCAGTAGTACAACAATCTGTCTAATAATTCTGCCTCAGGAAAAGGTATATGCACAAAGGTGCAGACTCGATTAGTTTGAATTTGATTTTTTAACACAAATGTTCAAATAAAAATCTAGAGAGGAAAAAAATAGATTCCACTATCTAATTTTTGGCTAATTTTCTTTCATTTCTATCCTTCTGAAATGACACAGTATTTGATATTGTTAGCACACCTAAAAATGAAGAGACAAAAGGAAGATAGTGCCATGTCTATCCACAGAAGTTTTCTTTTGCCTTAAGAAAACGGAGAGAAGTTGCACAAAAAAAACCCCAGCAACCATAATCCTCCTGCAAGATGCAATGTAAGCCTACAGCCACAAAGCAATAAAGGGCTTTTGAATAATGTAATTATTCTTGTGGCAATATAAATATGTTTCCTTGAAACAAGGTGGCACTAATAGAGACTACTGTGACACTTTTGGTTAAAAAAAAAAAAAAAAAAAAAAAAGCATAGAAAATGCATTAAAATATTTGATAGAATAACAACAAAAGAAGTTGATCTGTTCTATACCAGGTGTATATACTATTACAAAACAAGTAAGAAATCAAATATAGCCAACAGTACTGCTTTCCAATTTTCCAGCAATTTTCCAATTTTCCAATTTTACATTGGATCTTAGTGGTTAAAAATCTTCAGGATATTTCTGATTAGCTGAGACTAGTTTTTAATATCTTTTGTACCATACTCTGTGAACAGCCAGGCTGATTTCCAGTTACCCGTACAGAGAATAGGGAACTGAGTGGAGACACTGTGGATTTCTGCAGAGCATTGCTCCCTGCCTACCAGAGTTCCCTTCTGCATTTTTCTTGCTGGACCTGTACATTATTGCCCTCACTTGCTAAACCCACCCCAATCTTGCTTCCTGTCTTTCTTGAGGATTACCTGCCCCCTGCACAAGCAGCTCTGCAAACTCCTGATCTCCTGATGAACGTGTTTCTTGCCACCTCACTGTGCTGTGAAAACTGATGATGAGATAGGTGTCAGGTGGGGGATGGGTTTTCTGGATTCTGTTTCCTTTCCTGAGGCCAGAATGGCTGGAAAAATCAAACTGGTTGACAGGTCTAAGATTAACAGAAAATTATAGTTTATATTTGATGTCTCTACAAAAGAGGATTTTTAGGTCTGGTGATTGTGTTGTTTATTTTTTCAAATGGCCAGCAAAAGACAATGCATAGACTTAGCTCCTCAGCAGCATTTTGGGGTGGTATTTCCAAGTTTTAAATGGCACAGTATTTTTTCTTATTTTGTTAGTCATTATACTCCTCTCATTTACCTTCTGAACTTTTTTTTCTAGAAGCCTCCTCAAAGGCAGCCAAGTATGCAAGTTACATTTTATTTCTTAATTCTAAAAGGGAATATGGTAAGTGCCTGCTCTGCTCTTTATTAATGCATAGTTTACAGTGGAGATAATCCACATGATCCAAGGAACAAGAACACCCACTTCATGCAGGTGCGTGGGCATGGCTGAGTTTCACTGTGCTGCCATAAATTTAACACAGGCCTTGAGAGTTATTCACACTGGAAAAATATGCAACCCTTCAAATGATTTTGCGTCCAATATATCACTAATTTATAAATGTAAATAAATAAACAAAAAGCTGGCACTTGCCTCTTGGTACAATCTTTGAAAAGCCTTGGTACTTTCATTATTTATTTTGCTTAACGAGGGGAAAATAATGCCTAGTATGCAGTTGTTAACACTTCCTATAAACCTCTAAAACATTTTTTTTTTTTTTGCTCGGTGACAAGAGATCTTCACAGGTTTTTATACAAAATCTGTAAGCATCTATCCAAGAACTGCAGGTTTTTTCCTCCAGCATTCTTCCTCCTTCTGTTTGCTATTCTACTTGGCTCTGCTTTTATGTGTTAGTAAGAGGTGCCATTCTCAACCAAAAAAGTTTAATCAAAAGCATATAAATTTGCTGATGATATATCAAATACAATGTCTGCTAGAGCAGGCTTTAAAGAAAACCCACAACATTCTGTAACACATTGCACTGGATGACGTGCATGCTTCATTACGGCATCTCAAGAAACAAATCCTCTATAGCTTGATATGATGAGAAATTTTAAAATGGGGAAATAATAAACAAAATAAACAGGAGTATTAAAGGCTTGTTTCCTGATTTGACCTACTGTCTCTGCACCTATTCTTGGTTACCTGCTGCTCTAGTTGTTTTCTCAGGTGGAGCAGAGTGTGGGTACAGAGAGACAACTTAGGCCACTGGGTACTTGTGGCTTTTTTCCCACCTGTATCTGTGCCTTACCTAGAGAGCCCTCTCATAGCCAGAATATTATTCTTGGGTAAAGACTGTTCAAATGTGACTTTGTTGTTTCTGGACAATTACTCCAAGTATTCGTGCAACACCATACCCGATCTATTAAGTATGGCTAGAGCTATGTTTCTTTTGTGGAGTCATACCTAGCTTTACATCACAGCTGTAGTCATGTCAGACTGTACCTACTAAGAGCCCAAAACAATCATTTCTCTCACTTCCTTAGACCTGACCATGTGTGTACACAGCACCTGGGAAGGAGGAGAGACTGGTGGTTGTCAGTGGCCAGTATTCCTTATCTCCTGATTCTCAAAGCAGCACAATATTCTTTGACACTGCTCTTTCTCACCTTCAAATGAAAGTGTTGGAAAGACAACTTCTACCCTTTCATTTTAATACATTTTAATCTCGTACTTTACTTTGCCACACTTAGGCTTTCTCCAGAAGACCTCCCATTGATGTTATTAAAATGGCAGCATACAGTGATCAGGCTACTTTGAAGATCCTTCCTGGAAAAAATGGAGCAATTTTATCTCTATACATTTTATCATCTCATGCAGATAAAAAAAATCTCTTCAAACAGATGTCCAATAGAAAAGGTATCATAAGAATTTATGTGGGTAGATAATTATGTTGATTTGTTGTCATTTTTATTATTGCCTTTTATTTTTACTAAACCGTTGCCTATTAAAACAGATAAGTAATTTCCCCTTCACAAAAATAAAATAATCTTCATGTTAATACATTTCTAAAATAAAGGTACTCACAAGAAATGTTGCAAGCAATGCATGATTGTGTTTTGGCTCACAACAGAAGTGAGTATCTGGGGGTCACAAGGAGTGCCTGCAAAACAACAGGCCTTGGTAAGGTGCAGAACGATGTGTGGGAGCACATCAGACAACTGGGAAAGGTTTTTTTTTGCATAAGATATGTGTCTAACCGTATATGGGTTCATGATGGATTTTTGTAACACTCCTCCATCTTCTATTGTTTACAATTCTCCGTTGCCACATCACATCTCTCATCAGAGTGCGCTATGTTTGAGTCTGGGCTTGCGTCTAGCTGACACATCTCAAAGGCATCTGTGATACTACAGGGGTGTCATAAGTACATATTTTTAATCCTTTCTTCTTTCTAGTCGTACTCCCATTTCTGTTTATTAACTGCCACTCTTTAGAAACCCTGGGCTTGAAGATTTGCCACCTCCCTGTTTCTTTCTCTTGTTGTATGTTGCCTTCAATCTAAGCAACTAAATTAAGTCAGTGGCACCCAGCTTCTCTCTCAGGGTTTTCACCTGCTGCTTCTAGGCAGAAAAAAGAGCTGCTCTCCCCAGTCTGCAGCTGTAGGCTAATTATCTCTGGTCTGTCAGCAGAAAATTTAAAGAAATACACACTCTCACTCGTTTTGTTTTATTTTCTTTTTTTTCTTTCAAGTAAACCACAGGCCAAGTGTTCTCCATGTAATTTTTAATTTAACACTACTGGCTTCAGAGCCTGTACATAATAGATGAATTTAGCTGGGTAGGTTATGATTCACCTAAC
This sequence comes from Vidua chalybeata, assembly GCF_026979565.1. NCBI lineage: Eukaryota > Metazoa > Chordata > Aves > Passeriformes > Viduidae > Vidua > Vidua chalybeata. The sequence goes on along the minus strand of NC_071531.1, from coordinate 35,859,802 downwards.
ACTTCTCCCCAGGCATCCAATGGAGAATTCATGCACCATTTGGGTCTTGGACTCCACAACAGAAGTCAGACACCTAAAATTTAGGTTTGAGCATTGCAATGCCCACAAGTCTTCCTGCATCTGGGGCACAGGGATGTAACTCAGCTCTGCCTTAGGCTGCTTGCCCTTCCCCCATCCCTTCTGATTGCCTCACCTTAGCAAATAAATGAATGAAGGGCATTAAAGACATAAAGTCAGGGTGTCTCTTTCCCTCATTCAAATTATAAATGTTTAAGATTGTGCCTCTGATTTTAAGGGAAATTCAGCCTCATTTTTGTGGAAAATCAGCCTCACTTCTGAGGATAAGGAGTTTTTCCAAAAGCAGTAAAAGTTTGATAAGAACTCTAGATGTATCAACAAGACAAGAAACTTATTATTCCTCTTCATATAAGGGAAGGAATAAAAAAAGCAATTACTTTAATATGTGACAGTTTCCTTTAATAACCCACTTAAACATGAAATAAATAAGGTCACACAAAGTTTACACCTGTGCTATTTGAACACCACTAAAAGAAGCATATGGAGCAATGCTGAATTCTCTGTTGACCTAGCAGTAATTTTATTCATGTTGCCAGCAGGAATACACTGCTTATTAATTAGTTTACTCATTCTTAACTTTTTTTTTTTTGCATTAGTTTATAAATAGACACTTCTAGATTAAATTAATCATTTTTCAAAGATCTAGGGGGTCAGCCATGTCCTTGTCAGAGAAACTGGTTAACACTGCATTTAGCAGCTAAAAATTGTCTCTGCTAATGGAAGAGAAATAGGAATCCATCCAAATCTCACGGAACTAATTCTAAAATAACAAGACAAACCACCGAGGCTTTCTTCTCCACCTTGTAGTGGAGAACTGAAAGCAGTTGTAGGCACCTAAGAAACTGGAGCCCATGGCAGACATATGGCATAGGATCCATCATGTGACTGCCTGGATGCAAAAAACCGAAGACATCTGAAAATGTCATCTGTGAATCTTGACTGTTGGTGGGAACATCCCTCACCCAGAGTTAAGCTTTTTGAAGTGCAAGGCCTCAGCTGTTTCCTTGGCACTTCCTGCTGACATCCTTGTCTTTGATGCCAGCACCAGCTCTGCCTCTTTTAGCATAAAGTACTTGTCTTTAACATGAGGATAGATTTTTACCTAAATCTTAAATGATTTTTAACTCTTGCTTTGTTTTTCCCACAGTTTGTAATGTCATTCGGCTTAATAAATTTGGAGCTGTGACTGTTTTAAAGTGCCTCAAATGCTCCAGTGGGATGGTATTTTCTGCAGTTATTGTACCCTTTGCAAAAATTGTCCCTGCTGTCTGACCATTTGGCATAAGCCAGCTTGTTCTGTCTCTTAGTGGTAGAAAACGCAGAGGTAAATTGATTTCATAGATATGTTTACAACATTGTTACTTTCTGCCTTTACTCTTTCTGAAAAAAAAGAAGGCCATTGATTTTCCATTTATTTTCCACTGTTTGGATTTTAAGCCCTTTGTAGTTATATGAACATCAGGGGGATCTAAGACCACAGTGCTGAAAGAGTTAAGCAGGTTTTAAGCAAAGAAAATATGTGTCCAGACTTGTTGAAGCTTTTAAAATGCCATCTAAAAATCAGTGTAGAGGAGTCAGCACTGGCTCTGCCACTGAACATAGAAAGCAGCACTTTGCAAAGAGCACTTTCTTGTTCAAGTACCCTAAAAGTGTATTTTTAAACATCTGGAGCTGTGAAAGCTGTTCGGCTGAGACTGTTTGTTACAGGAGGAGACAGGGGATGGCAAGCAGCCATGGGATCAACAACATAACACCTGGTTTCTGACCTAAAGTGGCTAAGAAACTGAACATCTCATCATTGGCAGCCACAGCTTCCCTGCAACATGATCTCTTCTCTGATATATTTGTGTAGCACTCTTTTTAGGCCTCCTGTAGGCTTTCACTCCAGAAAAAAAAAAAAAAAACAAAACAAAAAAAAAAAAAAAAAACCCAAAAAAAAAACCAACAACCCTCTGAATTCTTTCTTTCCCTGTAGAAACTGGCAGAGAGACAAAAAGCAGAGTATGAAAGAGAGTAAATGGATCTCAGCAGGAGGAGCCCTGTTCCCCTTATAATGACCAGCCAGCATGTCTGTTGCTCCAGTGCAGAAATTCAAGTTTTGTCTTTAAAATCACCAGGCGTCTTCTAGGCCTCATGGATTCCCTAATTTTTCCTCCAGTTCCATATTATAGCATTCACGCTTCCTGCTACAGGGGTCTAACCATATCAAATGTTGCTCAGTCTGCCAGAAGGATTCCTTACAAGCACTGGGCACTTGTTTCAATCCTACACACTTCCATACATTTTTTGGTATAGACGTGTACAAAGTCAGTGGGAATTATGCCTGCGTAGGGCAGAGCTGAATGCAGCCCCAGATTTACTGTGTCATCCAGTATTTGTAACACAATAGTGTTTGTCAAAGTGCCAGTGTGAAGTGCATGTGGATTTCAAACAGCTGTAGTGCTGCCATATGCTGCCCTTTGGTTAAGCCATGACTTAAAGTTCAGCTTCCCATTTAGAGCAAAAATTGACAGATTCATCTTTTTTTGGATCTTCAGAAGCAGTAAGGCTCTTTGTTCTGCATTTTCTCATCTGAATCTGTCTAATTGGTGCTGCTGACTCCCTGACTCCTCTCCCTGTCATTGGCCCCAGAGGGTGCCTTGATTTCTGAAAAAAGAAACCTCCTGAAGGAGTCCACTGTCCACTTTTAGGGAAGTGTTTGGGATCTCAGCCCAAGACAAAAGCTCAGGGGAGAGTGCATTGCCAGTAAGACCCAATCTCTGACTTTAGGATGTGGCAAATTGGGACAATGTGAGGGTCAAATCAAACAAGATTTAAGCTGTGCAAATGGGCTTGCAGTCTTTTCTGAGACTTGAACCATGCCCTCCATATTAAAGGGGAACTCCCTAAATGTCAGGTTTGGCGATAACCCTGATCCACCTCTCTCACTGAACAACAACAGGATATGCCTCTGCAGGTGACTGGTGAGCAGTGTTGCAGCCTGACTCCCTAGGCTGCTGGTTCATGACTTTTAAAGGCTTTTCTGAGCAACAGCTGTTTCATCTACCAAAAGTGATAAAACTGACAGAAAATAACTGACAGGGTACTAACCTGAAATCATATAACCATACCTCTGTTCTGAGTCATGCTAGCAGTATATTTCAACCCAGGATTCCTACATCACTGGTGAATGACCTAAACTGCATGTTTTCAGAGGTCATGGACATGGTGACAGTCTGGTTGCTAGCAGGGACTTTTAGGACGTGGGAAAGGACCCAGACTTAGCTCAGGGTGTGGTCTGTCTAAAAAAGATGGATTGAGAAATGAGGTAATTTGTTGGTACATGGGTGATTCATGTGGTTTGTGAGGAAAAAAAATGGATTAAGAGGCCTATTTGAGAAAGGAGCTTTATGCATCTGGTTGAAAGATACAACGGAGTATTCAGATAAATATTTCCTGTTAATGTATTATAAAGGAAATATCCTGATTTTGCTATAGAGAAACATAGGTAGAAACCTCTTAAGCTTTGCAACTGCAGGCAAAAATATAATCCTCTCTTTTTGGATAGGATAGCTAAGAGGTGCTGAGCAGTTTCAAATCCTACTACCGTTAATGCTAGCTTAAAGTGCTTTATCACCACCCAGGATGTTTTACAGGAGCAGTTTCCTAAAATGCAATTTTTACTATATATTCCCTCTCACTTTCTTTTTAAGGGACAAAGCAGAACTAAGGGAGAGTTCAAAGTACAGAAAAAAAAAGTGTTTGGAGCATGGAAAATTCACTAAATGGAAATAGAGAAGCATGGGTACCACAAGAAAGAGAATGAGATGAATGAATTTTAACTTTTCTTTGAGGTAGAAATATGCTAACAAGTGATAGAATTTAGGAGTTGATTTTCCTGTTTCAGAAGAAGAATAGAGAGATTCAAAAGTGGAAAGCTAAAAATTGATCAAAGAAAACACTCTTTCATATGATGTGTGATTGAACTGTAAAACTCACCTCCACAGAAAGCCACACAGGCCGGGAATTCAGGGAGATTTTTAAAAATCATAATTTCAACACGCATTAAGAGTGCTTAGAGTTCTGATTTTTCACCGCCCCTAAAGAAAAAAATAAAAACTTAGTACACTTAACAATTATGTTTATCTTAGAATAGCTGGCAATGGATAGGATATTTCCAAGAGCCTGTATTTCTAAGGGACTTGGAAATGTTACTGAATGGTAACATGGAAATGTTACTGAATGGTAACTTATATTTTATAGGGATTTAATTGCCACCTGATTCATGTCTGTCAGCTGGTTAGTAATCGGGGACCAAATTCTTCAGGGCACTGAAATCAGTCTGCTACACCAACGAGAAACTTCACTTCATGCTTAAGAAAGCATGAAGAAAGCATGTTTGGGTCAGCCGATGTTCCAGGAGCCGGCAGTAATGTTAAGTGGAGCCATCAAATAGTAAGTAGGAAGTGTAAACCTTCACAGATCTCCAGAGAGGTGCCGACCTCTGGGTCTGCAGAAGATACTGCTGTGACAGTCACAGCTGGTTATCCCTGCACCCGTGATTCTCACCACCCGGGAAGCTTCCAAGGGTTTAATTAAGGCGGATCCTCCTCATTGTTCTTTGCAAAGCGCGTCTGGCAGAGCAGCGCAGCAGATGAGCTAGGCATGCCAAGAGCCCGGGAGCAGCCCCCACGTGCCTCCTTTACAGGCTCAGCCCACTTCCAAGGAATCTTTCGAATTCCAAGCAGTTGCTCTCACGGTTGTGCGCAGAAAGCTGAACGGCTGAACCTCATCGCCGGCAGCTTCAGCCCTGCGTGTGCCGCGCTCGGAGCCGCGGCCAGGGCTGTGTGAAACTCCTGCCTTGTGCAGCATGGAGCAGCTCTTGCCTTTGAGAAAGACTTGTCAAAGTGCTGGGGAGTGAGACTTCGCCACCTCCTCTCCGCCTCCCTGCGAGAGCCTCAACAGCCCACAGCAATCCCTCCCTGACTGAGACTGAAAGAGAAAATAAAACCAGTCCGTGCAACTTTGGCCGGCAGTGATGGGGCCTTTCTGGAGCAAAGTATGTTGTTTTTTCAATCCATCAGTAGTGTGACACAGCTAAAGTGCAGTGGTAAGATGTCTCTCAAAAAGCTGGTGCAAAAATGAGTCTCCCAAGTCTCATCTGGATGCTTGTAGGCACCAGTCTATTAATGGTGTCTTGTGTAAAGAGGATGCTGTGGAAACATTGCAAGCAGCCAGCTACACAGGGAGACAAAAGTGTTGTATAACTTGATAAATATAGTTCTGATGCTATCTTTGAAATATTTAGGCTGAGTAAAAAATCCAAAGTAAAAACGTCTGCTGTTTTGAAATGCAGCACTAGAAGAGAGTGGAAGGGAGCTGGCAAAAGGGATTTATGTCTCTTCTGCAGGAACAATGTCCTAGTATAAATCCCTTGTATTGTGTGTAATCACATAGGTTACACCTTTCGGTGGCCAAAGCATCCAGAATTCAGTTTTATCACTGCTCGTCATAAGAGACTGAAAGGACAAAGCTACATAAAGAAGCTGGCTGCCACCAGAGCGATGCACTGACAGTAAAACCAACAGCACTTTCTCCTCTCCAGTTTTGAGCTGGCTTAAAGAAACAAACCAAAACCAAATATTGGTTATTGCCAAAAGTCATTCTGTCTTTTTCAAATATGCTCACTCACTTTTGTGCTGCACATCAATAACTGCTTCTTAATTCTGCTTAAATGATGCTTTCCAAAGTGAACAGCTTACACTTTTCTGAGAAGAAATCATAACATATTCGAAAACTTTTCTTAAATTAGAAGAAGGAAGACAAAGTGATCTGAGATATTTTTAGCTTAATGTATTGATGAATGTTAATGTAAAACCAAGTGGATTGAAACAAGCTATATTTTAATTGAATTTAGGAATTTTGCTGCAAGCTATTTTCCTTCAGATACAACTGAATAAATACAAAAGGAAGAGATAAAGCCATATAAAAATTCAAACTAAAGCTGATTGAAAAATAAGGGGCATATAAGAAAATACACTCTTGGTACAGGGATGGTTCCTGTGTTCCCTCAGAACCTTATTTTTTTCAGGAAATGTTGTCACCAGCTGAAATCCGGAGACAGGCATATGAAGGGAGGAAAGCTTAGGGCAACATTTGAAAAGAAAGTTTCAGGGTGAGTAACAAAAGCTTTGTCCAGCAATTAAACCTTATTTGGGAACATATGAAGCCCCAGCAAGAGCTAGTGTGATGGGCAAGGCTGGTGTGATGAGCAAGTGATCAGAGCATGGCATCTGGGTGTGCAATAAACAGGCTGAAGGAAAGCAGCCAGCATTTACTCAACAGTGGCAATTTGCGAAAATACTTACAGACCCAGCCACATGAATCTCTACAGCTTGGATGCTGTTTTGAGGCCTGGAAAATTCAGATATGCTTTGCTGATTATGTACAAAAAGAAAACATAACACATAATGAAGGGAAAGTGTGAAGCAAAGGCAGCACATGCATGATTTTTAACTCTTTCATCACCATTTGGATTTCCCCAAATCTCAAGATCTTTTAGTGTGACAAAGGGCTCTTTTGGCCTCCTGGCCTCACATACACCCATATTTCTCATGGCAATTAAAGCTGAAGTGCTATTGATTCTGAATAATTACTAAATTATTCATGTGGTCATTTGTGTCCAACAGCTGAGTTTAAAGACAGTCAGAATTAGGTATGTTGAATGAATTAAGAGATTTGGGAAGACTAGAAATGTAGCATGTGGGCATGAACAGATAATGTAACAACACTGCACAGCTGACCTGCCTGTTATGCATAAGGAATAGAATTGAATGCAGGAGTAGGAAGGAATGAGTTTAAATATTAAAGAGAGGCCAAAAAGACTCATTAAAACATGAACAATTTTTATTACACATTTGCTAGTAATCCAACCTACTTTTAATGAACAGATACAGCAAATTGCTGACAATGTTCAATAAAATACAAAATACAATTTTTATGGCATTGATAGCAGTCTTTTATAAAAGCAAGTCACTGTTGGTACGTTTTTGAGTACAATCTTCATAATATTCAGAAAAACACTCTTATAAAGCATTTTCTCATAGCTGAGGGCTATAGTAAAATCTGTATGAGTATTGCTTATGTGTGTTCAATTCTGAACTGTGATAAGCAGGATCAGCTATCAAACTGAACTACGCTAATTTATATCCACTGGAGGTCTGATCTAGAAGCAACTATCCTCCCACCCTCATTGAATTCCTCATATTATTAATTTAATAATTGCACTTCTTCAGCAGTCTAAGCACATGAGGGTTTTTCAATGCACTTATGAAAACACAAGTTGTATTCCAGCTGTCTATGACAACTGTGCAAAAGGTTCTCTGCTTTTTGGAGTTTGACTAGTCCTACAGTTATGAAATTCTTGCAGATCCTTGATGCCTTTTTCACAGGATCCAAAGTTGCAGAAAGCACTGAGTTTTGGCCTGGGTTCTCCTCCTTATTTAGGCTCAGTCTCCTCCCAGTGTCTAGCAGAACAATCTGGCCTGATCTCACCTACCTGAAACAACAACCAATACTTATCAAACACTACACTTGCTTTTCATCTGTCAGCACTTTTCTTCTGCACATGTTTTTCACCAAATCCTTTCCCAGAACTATGAAGACCCTGTTTCTCTACTTCCACAGCTGCCACCTTGCTCTGATTTCTCTCTAGATTTTGTCATTGCAGATCTCCCTGAGCTTCCTACTCAGAAAGTCTCTGCCCTCTCACACACTTTCCCTCTCTTGCCTCATCAGGCCTTCCTCCAGAAGCAGCCATCAGCAGCTCTACCTCCTCATCCTCACTGTGTATGGGCAGGCTCTTTGCCCTCCTTCTCAAGAGGGTTTCCTATGGATTGCATTATGCCTTAATTATGCATCAAAGTATTTGCATGAATTATGTGAAAGACAGGCATTATTATTTTGTTTCATAGACGATAGCTCAGTCAGCTGAATCCAGCACCATTTGGATTATGAATAGCACAACCATTAATACACTCTGGTATATGTTTCAACATCCATTTTTTTCCAAAACAAATATTACTTGATTTCTGGTCTGATGCTTCATGTAATGACATACCAATTGCATAAGGAGTTTTTCTGGTGTTTTTAAACCCTGGGCATTTTACCCACCAAAATTTGTCTTGTGGCTGTGAAGATGGAGAGCGGCAGTTAGAAAGACTGAATTTTCATTGTCCTTTATTTTGCTAACCACTACAAAATTTTAAGCTTTTCTGCAAAAAGAAAATTTATGGTGCCCATAGAATCAAAATGAGTGTGCTGCTGACTGAGTGAGCATTTGATCAATGCAACACAGCAAAGCTAAAGAGACAGGCTGAACAAGAGGTATAACGTTTTAAACCAAGGCAGTAACATTGTTATGCTTACTTTGTGAGGCACTATTTTATATAACAGATCCTAATTCCACTCTAGATGGAGAACTACTGTGAATTATAATTTTATTTTCCACTTAGTGGAGCCTATTGACTTGGACTAGCTCTTACCAGAGAACCAGTTTTGCAATAAAGGCAGTAAATTCTGATGTTGTGCTTGTTTGATAATTAATAGTGAAGTATCAGCAGCAGGAAAAAATTAAAGTTTTTTTTTTTTTCCTCTGCAAGTTATAAAAGATGGGTTGTAAGACAATGACTTTATGCTGAGTGTCTAAGGCATCTTTTACTAAAATGAGTTCAGCAAGTCAGTGGAGGTTCTGCTCTGTTTGGGAAGGTATGCGTGCAAGGCACGCCTGTTAACCAAGCATCCTTGGCCTCAGGCATAAATATAGAGATAGTTATTACACCGGCAAAGATTTTTCCCTCCCAGTGGAGACACAGTTTTTTAGCAACACCGATTTTCCCTTATTGCTAAGACAGTGGGAAAAATAGGTGTCCATGGGTGTCAGTATACATGCTAGTTATAAATATATATAATAATATATGTTTATTATACTTGGAAAAAAGAGTAATGAAAATGCCATGTAAACTTGACACTATTGAAGTATTTGTTTATCAACATCTTCCCATATTTAACAAGGATTAAAATACAAACAATAGCTTTGGCCTTAACTAAGCTAGAGCCACAGCTCTAACAGATGGCTGTGCCAGACAGGCTTTCAGCACACACCCGACCTGAGCACCTCACAGCAGATGCCGACGTGGGAGCCCTCACGACAACCCACCGAGATCAGCAAGTAGAATTGCCCGTGTGCAACCATGAAGCAGGGAATGAAAACACAATCCAGCCGAGTAGCTGTGTGTTCAAAGAACACAAGGCTATCTCCTTTGAAGTGCCCTACAGACATAAATAGAGGATTAGGCCTAAGATATACTGAGATGCCAGAGGATGCTCACGTTTCTCTCTTATGCCTTCTGCTGGACCAAATTTCCCAAAGTCATCTGTAGCAGAGCCAGGAGGTGAATCTAAATGCCACTGTGACTTTCCCTTTAAGGTCAACTTCCAGCACAGATTCTGTGAACTGGATTTCCAAAATGAGCTCCAACTGCAAGAAGTCATACTAGTTCAACCATCTCCCAGTCCAGGGATTTCTGTACATCCCATTTCAGAGTACTTGTGCCATTGCCACACGCCAAGTGTCCTAGCCATACTATTTTTCCCAGATTATTCAGAAAATAATAAATAATTTGACAAATGGGAATTGCATGACCCATACTACAAATAGCTAACTGAGAAATTTCTATGGCTAATTGGCATCTGTTGTTAAAGTGACAAATGCATATTTGCCCTTTGTAGACCTTCCCACTTGTTACTCCATGGACCATCATACCATTTATGTGCTGCTAAACAGAAAGCTTCACTTTCAGGGTGATTGGGCTTTGTCAGAAAATTAAGGTATTATTTATTAAATGAATTTGTTACCCTAGCAAAAATTAGGGCAGCAGAACCAGAGGAATTGTGTTAAGGCTTGTGCTACCTGCATATTGGCCCCCATCTCCCCTAGGCTGCAGTAAAAGAACCATGAAGAGATGTCTTGAGTTTGCAGCACTTCCAATCCTTTGTCATCCTCCCAATGTCTTTCACTTCCCGTCCCTTCTTGCTCAGCCCTGTCACCCCAGGCTCACCGCTGCTCCTCCTTAGGAGAAACAGTACCCAGAAGGCTTCAGGTTTTGGCTTTTTTTTTTCCCCTCTGATTCTGCCCACAGAGTACATCCACCACATAATGTCTGGTAATTATTTATGGGTTGTACTCCCAAATCCAAGATCATCCAAGAAACCTGGCTACTGCATCTGACTGCAGTTCACTGACTTCCAAGGGCATAAGATGCCCAGGTGTTTTCTAAAATCTGCTGATATATGGAAGAGAGAATTTGAGAGAAGTACTCTAAGGAGATTTCCTATAAACCACTGGCAATCAGGTTAGAGAGAAGCGGGGAGAGGAGGAGGAAGAGAAACAGGAGGGAGGCAGGCAGGCAAGTGGTGACTTTGTTATTTATTTTCATCCTTTAAAAAAAATTGCAAAATTAAAGAAAATACTTAGAAGGCAAGGTTTCCATAGGAAAAAAATATTTTATTTTTTTAAGAACAAATTCAGTTTGAAACAGAGGTGGAATGTGATTTTCATAATTTTCATTTTCTGGGAACTAATTGTAATGTGGAACTAAAGCAGATTTCAAACTTATGACCAGCTACTTTTAATATAGAATGAAACAAACAAACAAACAAAACAAAAAAATAAAATTAAAAAAAAAAGAAAAAGAAAGAAGAAATTATTTATAACTCAAGCATAATACTGTGTTACTTACAAACTGGACAAAGAAATTCTTAAATAAATATTCATGGTACACAATTTCAGCACAAATATGCGGCAATTTGGCAACCTTTTATATAATTTTTTCCTCAATACAGTGCAAAGGGGAATGACACTGCCTTTAAACAAGCTGTAGCTAAATACATTGCAAAATTCAAATTTTATACAAAACATCTTGCTCAGACTTTATAAAAAACCAACATTGCTCTATATACACAATCTGGTTAAGAAAAGCCTTTTTTTATCTTGTTTTCATGTGGGTTTTTTAATTATTAAAAATGTGAATAAGGCTACTGTAACACCCCAAATCCATATACAGTAATCTGAACCTATTTACAGCATCTTCACTTAGACATGATGGTGCAAATTCCAATTTGGGTGACTAGGGATGATCATACAAGCAAGGCATTTACAGTAACTTTTCAAAGCTGGACCAACGTCAAAGAAAGGAACAGTTGGTAGATTGTCATAATTCTGCACCAGACACAAAACAGACGCACAGTACATTTTTTTTTTTCAATTGGTTGCAGGTTGCTTTTGAGCAATTAGTCTGATTTTTTTTCACAGTTTAGTATATAACTAGAATGTAGCCAACTGATGAAGCATAGATATGATTTAATAAAAATAAAGATCAGTAAGCCTATCTTTTCCCTTCCCCTCCCCCAAAATAAAATCTTAATGACTTACAAGAGAACCTTGTATGGATGGATTCATAGAAAAGAAGGGTTGTTGAAAAGAATTACATATGTACTGTAGTTAGTCACCATGGTAACCTTCCACAGAACCATGGGTTGTAATTTTTTTGTTTTTTGTTTCTCTCCTTTGGACGAACATCCCAACATTATCTTCAGGTTCAGAAAACAAAGACAGTGATCATTTCTATGACAGATATTTTTCTTTTCTTTCTTTTTTTTTTATTTTTGTTTTTTTCTTGCAGGTGCTCACCAGAGGTCTGAGAACCCTAAAATGCTGTTGCTACATTTTCTTTCCAAATCAGAAAGCGAAGTGTTACCATAGTAACATGACTATGTTAGAAATGTCTATTTGCATAGCACATATAAAAGTAGAGTTTTTTTTTTTATTTCCTCCCTAGGGTGCGAGCTTTAGGGGAATAGCCATGCTAAAGAGAAAACTTTAACCTGAAAGCCCCCTCTACGAACCTCAACAAAATCTACAGAACACATCAGCCTGTAAGGCAAGGGAAAACACAACACAGAAAATAAATGCTGGCACATCTTGTTGCTGTTAAATATGTGATGCAGTAACACTGAATTCCTGATATTTTGGACCTTATATTTTCTACTTTCCTCTTACAAGATGCTTTGGAATTTTTTTTTTAAACTATGCTCCCACTGGTGGTTTAGGATAGCTGATTTTTTTTTCCAGAAGTATTTTATTTTTTTAAAAAATGTGCACATATGCATACATACAAATACATACGTATGCATATATACTTATATATGTGTGTATATACTTAGACACACACACGCACACACACATATATGTAAAATGATGACAAGTTAAGACTATGCAATTGCCGCAAATGAATTTCACATCTTCTGGTGTAGATTCTGTGCAATCTCAAAATATATATTAGTACAAAAATCCAAACCAAAAGTAAGAAAGAATGAACAAAAGAAAAACTCTCACTTTATATCCCTTGTGTTCTATACACCTATTATAAATAAGACATATTTTCCTCCTCCATCTCAGTGTCATAATTTATTTTACTCTTACAGACTGCCAGAGTTTTGCCATATGTGCTTTAACATTGCAACAGAGCACCAATGAACTGCTGTGTCAGCCAGTACCTACACTTACGGTGCAGGGACAGCACTACAATAAGCCAAAGTGCCAAATGGGTCAGTCACAAAGAAATTCTGCCTTACTTTCAGAAATGAGCAAGGTTTTGTGGTTTGTTGTTTTGTTGTTTTTTTTCCCCTCAACTTTATTAGTGATAGAATTATAGCTCATTTGACCCACTGGCTTATAATCATCTTGGGCACTTGGCTCTCAGTTGTTTTCTTAAATGCTTTCCCTGTGTTTAGTATAATGTGATAGTATAGCAGCTGAGTCTGCTTAAAAGTCATACAAGGCAGACTACGTTTTTGCTACAGCTTCAAAGCTGTGTATTTTATTGCCAGTACCACAACAGCCCTGCCCTAATACCTCTTCAGTGGCCTGCCATTGTCTTGTCTTCTCCAGGCTTGTTGACTTACTAACAATACCCCTTTGTTCTACTGTATTGAAGGTACTATTTTTTTCTGCACACTGGTATTTGATAACCGTGAATTCCTTCAAATGCAGCCTTAATACACTGCACATGTTATTGTGTTTCCTACTTGCCTCTTAAAACTTAGCATACCAAAGTGCTGTGCTACCTAAATGCATTTTTTTTTCTTCCCAGCTTCTATTTCTGAGGCAGCAATATTCAATTGCAACTTCAATCAGCCCTTCCCTCCACCACCCAGTCCTGCTCTTGACTTTGTTGACAGCCTAACTTTTTGGCTGGAAGTCTCCGTACTATCAAACACAATTTTTATAAATGCATTACCCATTCGAGTGAGGCTGCTGTAGCAGATGGATGGAGAGTGGATCTCCAAACACTAATGTTCCATTAGTGATTCAGGAGGTGGAGTGAAAGGAAATCTTATGTGAAGGATGGCAGAGCCCTGGATAACAGAAACAAATGGAACAGTGACGGACTAAAAGCAAGAGAACTTTAACAAGTCTTACTTAGACACCAAGATCTGTGTGACAAATCCAGTACGCACTGAGAGAGACACACAAAAGTCAGAAGATTGCATTTCAAGCTTGATAAATCCTAGAGCACCTTCCCAGGATGCCTAGAGCTATTAACATCCACAGATTGCTCCATCTTCCCTTGGCTTTTGTACACGCCTGAATGCCCACAGCACATGGCTTTGAGGATGATGAATGTAACAAGAGTACAGCAATCAGAATGGGCATCTTCTACATAAAAGTCTTCCAGCTTTTAGTGAATACTTATTCACCGAGATAGGGATTCTACAGACTAGGTAAGCTGTCCAGCTTGCGTTGGTTCCTGGAGAAAGAGCTGTTGCCTTCTCCCCCCTGTGCTTAAGTCAATGCTAGCGCACAAGGCGTCATCACAAACCCCAACAGAAAGCATTTGACCAGTGAGTTTCCTCTACGACTCAACTGTACCACAGAGCTGGTTGTGTGTTCCTCAGACCTTGTAATAAATGTTTGCTGGACTCTGAGGAGGCATCTCTTGAACTATGTACACCGGATGTCCATAGTCGCCGCTGACCTTTTCATAGTGGGGACAAAAGACACTGTCTGCAGTCCTTAGAGGAATGATAATGTCACTGGGCTCAGAACCATTGTTGTTGCCACTGCGTTTTGGGGTGGCTAATGTACTAAGTGATAGAGTTGTCGTGTGTTGCGGGGAATGCTTCCTGTGTCTTCTCCGGTACTTCAACAAAAGAACCACCAAAGTGATGATGATGACGATGAAAATGATGCACCCTGATGCAATCCCTGCAAATAAGGCCACCTCTGAACCCAGTATACTGGAATGCCCAGCCTTACTGCCATCTGTGCTAGATCCTGGAAAGAACGGAAATACAATAGACAAAAGTTATTGCCATCCTGTGACCCATTTACATCGCTTAAAAATGTGTAGAGTAAGCAAGACTGGAAGAATTAACTGACAGCTAAACTTTGACAAACCAATTACCCTGTTAGATAGCTAAATGCAAACAGCCGAAGTCAGCAATCAATATAAAGCAAGACTTTGAGCCTTTTGGTCTCACTTTTGTGTTGCTCCCAAACCACTCTGTTTCATACATCATCATCCATCAGCAGCGAGAACTGTCACTGACAAGGCAGCCTTTGATGCACACGGCACCTTTTAACAGATGCAGGCCAGCCCCAGGCACAAGAGAGGGGTGGGATAGGACTGGAAGGGAAAATAACACAGGGAAATGACAATTCTCAGAACAACTGTTACTGTTCAGTGCCATACTGCTCCCTCTGCTATTTTATCTTTTGCATATTGATTTAAGTTAAACCATCCTTAGTGCCTCTTTACAGGGACTCCTCTTGCTTGGAAATGAAACTAAGGAGCTTGAGGCAGCATGGGAGACGGGAAGAATGGTTATGGCATGTCTGTTAGTATTAACTTACATTTACTTAAAAGGAAACAATACCACGCATTTGGTAGTCAGGAAAAGCTCATGTGCTGAACAGCCTGTTGAATATTTGCCGCCTATCCCACCATCATATTATTTGTCACAAAAATTACATGAATGCTCATTGACACTTTTTCACTTCTAAGTTTGAACCTATTTCCCTCTCTTGATGCTCACTCACATTGGAAAAATTATACAGATGCTATATTCACATAATTGTTAACTCTTCCTACCAAAGCCTCTGCAGGGATCAGCTAAAGCCACTGACTGTATGAAAGATTCATTATCCCAGTAACTAAAGACAGAGCTGGCAAGGAAAATTTGTGGCCTTTTTTGGGAAACCCAGAATCACCTGTCAGCAAAGTTTTGCTTTGTAGCATTACTAATTACTGAATTTTCTTCTGGACAGCTTGAGTCTTAAGAGTTAGGTTTTCTCTTGTTCACCCTATGAGTGAAATGCATCCTGAAGATATTTGTTTTGAATAATCTATTTATTTTGTTTAGATAATTATTAAAAAAAAATAAAACAAAACCCAAAAACTTTACATTTAGTAGAAGACCAGCCATACATGTCTAGACTTCACATGGTCAGCTAAAACATCAGGACATTAATTATAGATGCCCTGAAATAAATGTTATAAATGGCTGTCAAGAACCACTTGATAATGTACTACGCGGTAAGAGAATGAGACTCGTTCATCTGCCAGAGTACTAAATGTAAGGCAGCACGGACCACTGTAAAGCTGCTTAGCAAATGTCCTCTCCAAAAATTTTCCTGTAAATGAGAGACACTGTCAAAAAATGTAATTAACTTCCACAGCAGAGTGGAAGAGGGGAGAGAGGAGCTGTTGCCAAAACTTGCAGCTCCCACACACTATCCACTGGAGCAATCAGAACCGGCTTTTGCTTCATCTCATGATGAAAACATTTGCTTTTCTGTCATGTTAATAGTAAAAGAAAACATTTGGGGACAAAGGAGGAGAAGATGCTCCAGGGCAAAGTCCTACCACACCTACCTGAGTGGTCCTTCACAAAGGGGCTGGTGGTGGAACTCTTCCCGTTGGTGCCAGCTTCCTGCTCAGGGCGCTTGGTGGGATCTGTGTGCCGTGGCTGCCCTGCTGAGTTGGGATCTGGGGAGAGAAAGAGGACTCATGCAGCTTTGGCACTTGATGATATGGAGCCTTACAAGCTGGCTCTAGGTACCTCATGAGACACAAATGGTTTAACAGAAGAACCTTTATACAAAGGACTACGAGATATAAGAATGTAATTTTCCTTTTAAAGCAAAATGGTTATATTAGTTATTTCAGGTCTAAATTGTGAGGCCATCTGCAGAAACTATAGGTCTCCTGTAATTGGCAAGAAAAGCTTTGCAGATGACATTTCAGTTTAACTGAGGAAGTTGATTGACTACTAAACCAACTTCTACTTAAAAGAATAATTCTTTCTTCCTGCACAATAGGTTATCTATATGTGAAAAGACACAATGAACAAAAACCTCTCTGTAATCAGAATTCATAACAAGCAAACTATAGAAATATTAGCTTCCCTCTTTTCATGTATTTTAAATAATTCTGAGCAGCAGAGTTGTGGCTTTTGTTTTTAAAATAAAAATAAAAATGACTGAAACACACTACTCCCAGGTGACCTTTCCTTCTAGGGATCTCTCCAATGAAGAGATCTTATTACACTAACCCTCCTTCTGAAGAAATCTGTCAGTAGCCAAGGAAGAGAAAATAGGCTATGCTTTCAGACTATAAGGGAGGAATGACCACACTAGGCTTGACTGGCTCTCTGCTCCACACTGCTAAAAGAAGCCTGAAAACCAAAAAGGACATTGAGACTGATCAAAGTGATTTCATGAAACAGCAGATGGTCTTTACCTTGTCCAACTTTCATGAGGATCTTCATGGTTTTTGTCTGGCACACCCCTCCCTCCTGGTTATCCAGGCCCTCCAAAGACCCATTTGATGTTGCTGATTAAAAATAAAAGAAAAATAAACAAAAATAAAAATAAATAAAAATCAGGAAATCAACAGGCAAAGTGATGTGAATATGAGTGTCTGAAAGCAGGGATCTTTTCAATCTACCAGGACCTGGTTTTGTTGCTCAGGCTGACCTATGGAAAGTTATGAAATGTTGAAAGCCAAAGGAATGAATACACTGGTAAGCTGTACAATATATACAAATGGAGGAATGTGTTATCAAGGTTTCAAATTTACCCAGCAGCCTTTTATTTTCCTATGCACAATTGACTGACTGACTGACTTGGACAAAAACACACCATCTTGCTAAAAAGGTGATGGAGTCAGCTGAAAAGGAAGCTCTGGCAGGCTCAGAGGAGAAAAGCACTGAAAAACCACCCTTTTTTTTCCCCCTCCCAACAATATCTTTATAATCACCATGTTACACCTGCTTCCTCTATTACAAATCTCCTGCTGGAATAAGTGAACGCATACAAAAGACCCAGGTGAAAGCTAAGATTCTGAACTGATTGGAAAACCATTTAATATTTTAAAGCACAATCTCACTTTTCTCAGCTTTGAGGAGCCTCTGAGGGGGCGGGTGGCGAAGGGGAGTATGCTCTACTCTCAGGGAAACCTTTTAGCTCATACAAACAATGGGCTGCTTTCCCCTGTGTCGGTATTGTTCATGCTTATCTAGGTGCCAGCTGGAGCCACGCGATCCGGGCGCAGGCTGACACTGCCTTGCCATGCACCACTCCCTTGGAGAACCCACAACGCTGAATCACGATGCATGGGTGCGCCGCTGCTGCCCCAGCCAGCTGCTGGTTGCAAAACAGCTGCTGGCAAAGGACTCAGCAGCTCCTCAGCATTAGGTATTGCAGCCACTGCACTGCACTGGCCACCGGCCACCATGAGCAGGGCACAGCTGCAAACGGTGGGCTCTGGATTCACCATGCAGGGAATGCACCGGGGGTTTTCCTACCCTGGTTGTCCTGGGGATGGAAATTTCACTGTCACTTCTTGGGGCTGTTTATCTGAGGCCCAAAATAAACTTATGAGAGGGTGCGCTGGGCCACCAACTGGAGAAAACAAATGGAAAATGGGATGTCAGGGAGCTCACTGCTTGGCTTGGCGTGGTGGTGGTGAACTGCTTAAGCAGCACATGCCTCCCTCTGCCCCTCTCCTTTCAGCTTGTGGGCTTTACACTCTTCAGGTCTTTGTTTTTAATTCTTGCTCCTTCTCTTTCACCTTCCTTGGGGATTTTCTTTCAAATGCAGTCTATGTATATTTCCTTTTTCCTTCACAATGTCTTCCTACCCCCATGGCAGTATTTTTCTTGCTCTAATCTTCTCTCTAGCCGTAAAGATATAAACCCCATACTGCTGAACCCTGCTTCCTAGCCTTTGATCTGAGTCTTGTTTTTGTTCCACTTCTGACTCTTTTGTGACCAACTCGAATTACAGCCACCATACAAACTTTCCAAACTGTGCTTTCTGTTCCTAAAATTCCCTTCTCCTAATATGTGGTCCCTCCCAGTTCCTCCTCTTGTTCCCTCCCCCCTGTAAAAACATGACAATAGCTGTATGGCAAAAAGGCTTTTCAAAATACAAAAGAGCACGTTGAGTTTTTAAGATAAAAGCTGATCTGAAATGTGTCCCTGCATTGCCAGGCTTGGAAAATAATGGAGACATATAGTTGCTTTTTTTTTGGGGTTTCTTTTTGTTTGTTTGTTTGTTTTGTTTTTTTGTTTTTTTCCCAGAGGGGGAAAAAAATCAATATCAAGAACCCATCCTGGACATAAATCAAATGTGTCTTTGCTGAAAGTGTTTTTTATGATCTATTTGCCAATGTACCAGCAGAAGGACACAGAGAAAAAATGCAGTAAATAGAAATACCAAAGCTGAGCACCAATTGAATGTACAAATAATAAAAACTGACTTTGTTTTGTGGTTTTGTTATTTGATTCTTTTTTAAATTGAGCCAAAGGGAATCACATCTCCTTAAACACCTTCTACTTGATTTTAATTGGATAGAATGCTACTTCTGAATGCCAATGCTTATTTATTCTTTAAAGGCCTATCCACTTAACCCATGGAGCAGGAGACCTCAACAGGATGCAGAGGATGCAGTCTGACCTCAGTACAGAATAAGAAAGTAAGATGAAAAAAAGAATGCAAAATGACTTCAAATACAGTCTCCAAATGGGAAGACCCAGATGTACAATGAGTCTGGTTGTGTGCCTACGCCAGCGCAATCCGCCTCGCTTGCTTGCTAAAAGAATGCTTTCATAGCTTTGATGTCAGATGAATGAATTTGCAGAAGTATTCACTTTTTCCACAGTTCTTCAAGGGATTTTAGGAAAGCCTACGTTGTAGCTCAGAGTACAGACTGCTACGTCCTGAGGAACAGGGAATTTTCAAAGAGAAGCATTTCAGTGACAAAGCAAGTTTCCTATTCAGATTTTCCTGTAATTAAACTGACAATTACCCAAGGCCACTGGAGGAAATTATTTTTCAAAATTCATTAAGACTATCGAAATACAACCTTGCGTATCCCTAGTGTACCAGGAAGAAAGTGGGTAGCTTTAAACACATCATTTTAAGCTTTGAAAAGCTTCACTGAAAAAAAGAAGTAATCTGGGACAGCAGAGAAAACACAGTTTCATACTGCTAATGCCCCTTGACAGTGTAGTGTGCAGAAGTCAAACAAGGGAGTGAGTACAAAATATTCCTCAAACACTTGCTGTGGCCTTTCTATATTGATCTCCAAATGAAAATTACACCCACTGTCATTTTAGCTCCTCCACTGCATCCACAGCTCTGTGGGAAAGTGACCCAGAACTTGCAGCTCTGCTCACACTGAAAGGATATTAAAAAAGGAAAAAAGTGCCCCAAATACTAGTTTTGGATTTAAACACAAATGTAACACAAGTTTCTGGTATCCAAAATGGAAATGTTATCCTCCAGTGTGTTTATATAATTAGATTTTAAACTTTCCCTCCAATTTATTGTTATATACATATATATATAAGAATAGAGTTTTTAAAAATTTTGTCTAAATATGGATATATGTTAAAGTTAATTACTTAGATGAGCTACCATACAAATCCCTCTGCCAAGAAGACTAAATGTTTAAATATTAACATTAATAAGCATAATTAATGATTAATATGAAGTTTCTCATTAGTGTTAGTTTGTTCTCAGGATCCCACACTTCACTTTCTATTAATACAGCAATACATAGGAACGTAGAAGTAAGTAAAATGTTGCTAAACAGGTAGCAAAATATTTTTAAATCTTTTGATGGTTAAATACCTCTGATTTTCTGAGACCTGTCCTGCTCCACTGGTGTCAACTGCAAAACTAATAATTACAGCCAAAACCATATTAATTATTCACCAGTTTGTCCACACCTAAAAATGAACACATATAATTGTGCTAAAATCTCTACTAATTTTAAGACTTTCTAACAAAATTGTAATAACTTATAGGCCATTTTTACAGTAGTTTATTAGACACTGTCTGTCTGTATTCCTTGAATACAACACCAGCTGCCATTTTATAAGGAATGCAAGTTTAGCTTTTCAACATTCAGAAAACACTTATCTTTTATGAAATTATGGTTTAAGAGTCTTGCTGATACATACTTACTTTAGAGAAGCTAGTATACATTTGCAGGTTCATAACACACCACTTTAACATCTCCTCCTCCATACACATGGGAGAAATTAAATTATTCAAACCAAAAAACCTCATTCTGATCTGCCTCCCCCTCTTTGAAATACACGAATTGTATAAAAACAAACAAAACCCCCAACAAAACAAACAAACAAACAAAAAAGGCTGGAACTCATGTAAATCAATGTATGATGTTCTACATTTATTTGCTTTTAAAACTCCACAAGTGCTGTTTATTGTACAAAGTGCATTAGTCATAAATGCAGAGGCAGGGAGTCAGTGAGCATAGCAGAGTCAGCTGACAAGAACAGTTCCTGGCTATGATTCTTATACAGTCCCCATGGAGAGGAAGTAATATTACATTTTAATATGTCTTCATTTGATTGTTATTACTCTGCCTCCCAGGAGGCTACGCCACTGCATGGATCACGGCTGTTTTCAACCTACCAGGTTGGTAACATTGCTCTAATCAGACAGAGAATTAAGCTGCTGGATTTGTGCCTGTATATAGCTTTTCATTCACAAAGAGATTAGAAATGAAGGCACAGTCACAAAAATTCAACTTCCTTCATTCCTAAAAACACACATTAGTTAAAAAAAAAAAAAAAAAAGCCATCACAATTACTTAAAACACCAGCAGACAAAAATCTCAGCCTTTTAATTCTGCTACACCTATTACCCACAGTTTCATGTTTTAGGATTATGAAAAACATTACCTATTTGCAAATTAAATGACATATGCTTTGAACCAACACAACTTTAAAACACATCTATTTCTAGAGCTTGAACATGGAATGGACTATATAGCTGATGAGAGAAACGATGATCATCATATTTAATTTTCCTGTGAAAACTAAATGGACCTTAAACCACAGACTGTAGGAATAAATGAATGATGTCTACTGATGGGCAAGGGCAAAATTGATTTTGTCCCTCCTTAGTGTGCTGGACAAAAAAAAGTAATTTGGCAATATATTAAGGACACATCACTAATGAGGTCACGAAGAATTAATTGCTGCTGATGTGGATCTGTTAATAGCAAATTGAGAATTACAGGTTTTTTAGGGGCAGATCAGTACTATCCAATAGTAATGATTTTCACTGTTTTTGTTCATTAAATACTGCTTGAATACTGCAACAGAAAAGAGATTTCTCAAAATCAGAATAAAATAAAATCAAATAATACTACTCATTTCTACTTTTTCCCTGCTGTGCTTAGAAAAAGAATGAAGAAACAGCAGCAAAAAATCTACACAAGCTTTAGATCCAACAATAGGAAGAAGTTATGCTTAAAGCAAAGTTGCACTCCATCGCACATGCACTCTCAGGATTACTAAGTATATGTAAAATTTTTGAAAGTTTTTTATCAAGTAATAGAACACTATTTTGGCCAGACATCATTGTTTGTGCTCTGACTGCTTTCATCTGCTTTTGGTCCTTTTAATAATCCTCTTAGTAAAGCACTAAATAAATAATTCTTCTTTTCCAAAAATTTAGATAATTTATGGGAGATGTTTAAGAACACCAGAAATCACACACTGCAAAACCACAAATCACTGATCACAACAGGGAGGTTGTTTCTAAACTACCCATGGACGAAAGAACAAGATAGCTGAGGGAACAAAAAGAGTGTTTTAATTAAATCAAATTAAATTCTGCCCCCCCCCCCCCCCAGTAACAATGCCAGATCTGCATGGGGATCTGAAACAACAACAAAAAAAAATGTTCAGGCTTCTCACCAAAGAACAGGTAGTTTGGCACCCATTACTCTGGGTGAGCTGAAGAATGTTTAGAGAGAAGAGAAATACCCTAGTTTAAAATACTAGCAACTAATGCTTTCCCTTTTCTTGTAGTGACAAAAAGATTGACACTGAAACCTTCACTTTTTTTAAAAAAAATGAAACTTTCTTCTAAAATTTAACCGTCAGCAGTCCCAAACCTGAACTGTAAGTACTAAAATCTAAATGCATTATGAATAGTTGAATGGAGTGCTGTTTTATGTTGTCTGTGTTTTTAAACAACAGACAATAAAATCAAAACTTTCTACTGATCTTTTAAAGACAAAGAAATTATCTTAAAAAAAAACCCAGCAAACAAAAAACCTGCTGAATTTGCTCAATATAATTTAGGACCCCAACGCTATAATGAAAAATGTATAAAAGCAGCTTACCAATAATTTTGCTTTTTTCTAATGTCTGTTTTTTTATTTACAAAGTCAAGGTGGCAGAATTTTGAGGACTTTCTCAGCCTAAAAACCATTAAAAAAACTCTCATTCTACCTTATTCCACACATTGTTTCACATTAAGATAAATTTTTTTCCCCTTAAACTAGGGCTAATGGAGTTTATAAATACTCCTGATGCCAGCCTTTTTCCCCCTCTATCCACATGTGAGGCAGAACTTCAATGAGAGGGAAAGGACAAGAATTCTGTATTCTTTGTTTTCACTTTGCATTCTTGCTTTTTAAATTAAGGATTATAATGCATGTCTCAGGATTTATATATAAACAGGATCCACAAATTATATTCTCTACAAGTAAGTAGAGAAGTAAGTAAGTAAGCAAGCAAGTAAGCAGCAATGCCCTCTCCAGTCAAGCTAAAACCAGAGCAAAATAAAGTAAAATAAAAAACAGGCCTCTTTTTGCCAGGAAGAAGCAAAGGCTCTGCAGTGAAACTTTGTAATTCACTTTTCTAACCACTGCTCTGAAATGTGTCTTGTCCAACTGTGAATAGCATGACTTCTGGTACTTAAATGGGATTCATGATACAAGGGTATTTATATAATTCCCTGTTAATTCCCCATTCTCCACTTGTATTCATATGTTAAGAGCGGGACAAATTTTTTACTGTTTCAATGATTTTTTGAGAGTGCAATGCAGAGGACACAATCAAGACAGAGCCAATCAGTTTTGTACTGTAATATACTTTGGTATATACCAGCTGTATGATTCCAGGGACATCTCTGGAAATCCACAGACTCTCCTTCCCACATCTCATGTCATCTAACAGCACAAAACAGGGAGAGAGTTGTAAAGTTTTCTACAATTAGAATCACTTTATTAATTCCAGCGAGGCATGGGACCAAGAAAGAAAAATATACGTGGTAAAAAAAAAAAAAGCTGCTTATGTCAACAAAGTCTTTCCATAAAGGGAAAAAGAGACAGTGAGAGAGCTGGAAAATATAAATAAAAGCTGTGAATTCTGACTGGTTACTGCTGCCTATCATTTTAAAAACACCACCACTTTCTCACTGAGTTAAGGAATATCACAGCTGAAGTGTACTGAACAGTAAACTATTTACTGAATTATTATCCATTACTGAAGGTCACAGGTTCCACCCACCCACAACAAAATCCTACTTGCTTCACTGCTGTCAAGTGCAGTACCCCTTTCCAAAACTCCCTGGGAATGATTTAGAGATTATATAAAAACAAACCAGAAAAGCATCTCAATGCTGTATCACTATGAACGACAAGTCTTTCATTACAGTTAAGCATTTCTAAAAGAATTTCAGTTCTATATTTCACATACTCTGAGAAATGTTGTCAGATAATGATCCACTGCACACATGGTTGCTTCTAGTTTACATAAACAAATTATATATTTGTGAGCGCTGAAGTAACTGTGGCAGATGTAAGCCCACTAATTATGATGTATTTAGTGTATACCCAAAAGTATGCATCTAAAACAGATTACTAGTTAGTTGACTTCACCATTCACAAACAGGTATTTTACGCAAATTTATCCTCTCTCCCAGCATGCTACTGACTAAAGCTTCTCATGGATGGGGAGAAGTGTCTCCCACTACCACAGCAAGCTTTGCTTAACAGTTCAGCTGAACAGAACTAATAGAATTAGTTAGCATTCAAGTTACACTGATTGTTGCTAATGACAAGAGGGCTTGCTGGAAACAAAAGCAGAAGCTTTAACATTAAATGAGGACCTACTTTCTGTATCATACAAATTCAACTTCACTCTACAAAATGTTCACCTGCCTTGAAAATCTCTCTGTTTTTTTGTCTGTGGCACTTGGGTAAGAAAGGGTTATAGTGAAAGTTCATATTAAATAAGTAACAAACCTCTTGCTCATTCTACTGTCACTAATTGCATGCAATGATATTAATGACCCAGTAATTGCTATACGAGTAGCACTGAAGTGGAAAACATCATTTTGAGGCAGAGTTCATCTCTAGGTGGTAGGACTTCACCAGTGACTGAGTTAATGCCTAGTGACAGTTTAGAATATAACACTACAAATGAGAAAATGTGCCAGTCTCACGGTTATAACAGTTTAGATGGACATGATGTTATTTGCTTTGACCACACAGAGTCTAGAAGTAACCCCAATAAAGTACCACAGTCAGACTATGCCCTGTAGATGAACCTCATTCCTTTCAGGGGAGATGCTCTGTACTATAACAATCTAGAGCAATTTTCCACATGTTTGCTTCAATAAAAGAATACCTTCATCTCCTGCTTTTACATGTAGCACAACAAAAGTGTGCTTTATTGCGAAACACAAAAAGCTATTTACATCATCTAACTATCCTTCAGCAACACAGAGTTTGGCACCTTAGTACTGAGATCAATTATGATACTATTGAATGACTGTACACTTGGCAAAGATGATCAGAAGTTAAGCACTGTTTTGACTGCAGTATGCTTATGTTTGTGTTTAGAGCTGTAAAATATCCACAAAGTAAACCTTAATGAGGGAACATTGTAGAAATAAAGCAATCTGAATTTCCACGGTTCTAGAGGATCTCCTGTTCAAATACTTGCCATTAAGAAATTAAGAGGTTTAGCTTCTTTAGAAATTATCACGTAATTTCACGTAAAAGAAACTCCAGTGCTAATTCCACCAGCGTTCGGAATTTTGAAAAGTCACAACTAGACAGGCAAACTGATACTTTTAATACTTATGTTCATAGAGTTTTTTAAAATTCACTGGGGTTTTAACAGTATAACATTATTTAGTTGTTTGATTTTTTTTTTCCTGTTGCAATGAAAATTTTGCTAATGTCTTGATTCTGCTACCAAACCTGCTGTGGCAGCCTCTGGATGGCATGTGGAATCAACTTGCAGCAAAGGCTGGGGCCAAACACATGGAAAGCAACTCTGCAAAAAAGCTATGAGGGTCCTGGTGGACATCAAGTTGACCATGAGGCAGCAACGTGCCCTTGTGGCAAAGGAAGCAAACAGCTCTTGGGCTCAATCTGTAAGAGCACTGGCAGCTGGTTTGGCGAGGTGATCCTTCCACACCACTCTCAACTGGTGAGGCCACACCTGCAGAGCTGGGTGCAGTCGCAGGCTCCTCAACACAAGACAGATATGGACTCACAGGAGTAAGTGCAGTAAATGCTCATGGAGATGAAGGACCGGGAGCACCTGCATAGGAGGAGGGGCTGCATCCTTGGGGACACTCAAAACTCAGCTGGACACGGTTCTGGGCAACTGGCTGCAGGTGGACCTGCTTGAGCAAAGGCTTGAGCAGGGATGAGCTCCAGAGGTGCCATCCAAACCAATCCGTTCTGAAATTCTGTAATCAGCTGGGCTGTGGTGGTCTAATGCATTTATGTGCTAACATGAAATACTTGAAAAACAAATAATTTTAAGTTTTCCTGGCAGGATCTGGAATCAGAACTCTGTTTCTCTCACAGGAGCCCAGTGAGGACATAAGGACTACTCTGCTGCTGCAGTTTAGTGATTTTTGCTGTCTTCATCTACCAAACAGAAAACAAATCATGCTAACAAAGATCCAAACATACTTTTAAAAACCAGCCTTATCAGCTTAATACGGACTCTTCTCCAAGAACAGCTAAGACTACCTTAAGCCTAATCCTGCTTTTATTTCCAGAAAAATTTGCATGATTTCCTTGGGACTGAAAAAAGAAACTGGAAGGCTGCCCATTAGGGCTTAATTTTATAGTCTGATTTATCAGAAATAAATCCTAAAATATTCTTCATCCAAGGTTTCCAGGATGGACTGAAGTCAGGAAAGAAAATCCAAACTGACATTTAACCCTGGTTTTCAAGAATTCCAGCCTTTTGTTTTAACTAATGCAGTTTTCAGACAAAAGTACATTTCCCTCCATTCCAGCCATGTAAAGACTTTAATGAGGCAACCAATTTCAAGACTTCAAATTGAATTTCATTAAAGTCTTTATAAATCCTTATGCAGCTCCTCATCTTTAATTTTAGGACTTCAAATACTGCAATATGTAACACATATGATACAAGCAACTGTATAAAGAATAATCATTCCACTTGATGAGCTAAATGATCATCACCGAACTTACATACAAAATAGAAATTAAATGTGTTTCAGTGTGGTAGTGCACTCTTAAGTTTCAGTTTAGACAGATACTTTCTTCATGCTTTCCTCATAGCATGGCACATCTTACCAATACACACCCTCCTGATTTAAACAGTTACTCATATCCCGAATATAAAGGATAAAATACACACTCAGCGCATTCTTCTTCTGCATGTAGCCCTGTTAAGGATGTTTATTCAAATCAAAGAACATACACATTTTGGAGAAGATCAGTGTTTAAGCTTTTTTTTTTTTTTTTGCAAAGCACACGAATACTTCATACATAAAGACTTCTAAGGAGAATACTGAATCTTTCTTTGTGAATGCATTATATTTCCTGTATTTGTAAACTGCTTCTGAGGAGCTATGAAAGCGAGATATAAAAATAGCTACTAAAACTATTAAACAGCTTCTTATGAAATTTTAAAATCTGTTAAATTCATGAATACTTCTTGAATATTTTTTTCTTCCAGTCTGAACAATTATTCTTCATTTTCATCTGATTCGATATCTATTCAGAATACTTGCAGGGGGTGTGGGGGAAGATAACTGTATTTTTTCCACAACATGCCATCAATTAACAAACGGAGAATTTGTATCTTTCATTTCCTTCCCTTAGGAATAGAGACATAATAACAGATTTCCTGCTGAACTATCTCTGTCTACTTTAAAGGAGATAAACGATTGGTATTGCCTAGGTAATGGAACCGAATATGAACAAAGTCCATCAATATAAAATAGCCTTATTCTCTTACAAGACCTGTGTGGTCTGGGACAAAACCCCAAAGGACCATGACTCCATTAATCCTGCAGGTCTTAGACTCTGTTAGAAATCTGAAGCTGCACAGACAGTGATTTTTCTCTCTAATAATATTATTTGTATAAGCTGTATTTATATTTCATTCAACAAGAGCTAAGTGGTATTGCTGATACATCCCTTAAAAGACTCTTCAGCAAAGTCAAAGACTGACCTCTGGATATCATTTTACACTAAGGAGAAATTATTTATCTATTTTTCTGAGGAAGGAAGAGGAGAAAGGAAAGAAAAAAGTGATCTTTGCACAAATGGAATCAGCCTGTCTATTATCACACTGGCTTTCATTAACACCATCACCACAAAAAAAACTCCAAACCAGTAGATTTCTGGACCACAGAGTCTTTAACAGAAACCAGGAAAAATATCTTTGTTGTAAAAGTAAAGGGATTGAATTTCTGATACAGTATTTGTTCCTGTTTTGGCTAGTTTGGCATTAACAAAGAAAAACCTGTTTACTGTAGCCTTTTGGGCAGCTTTCACTAGGTGATTTGGAGGTTGCAGGGGGCTGCAGGCTGAAATTTGCCTCAGAACGTTTTCAGAATGCCCAGACAGACAGATTAGCCAGCGCTTAAACTGGTCAGAATACTAAAATAACATTTTAATGTAAATCTATTTGGCCATGCAAAGAGATTTATTCTTCCCAGCTGGGCCATATTTCAGGGCACAATCTATATTGTCCTTTAATATCTTCTTCCTCAGACAGTTATTGCCCTTTAATTGTAACAGAATGACAAAGCGAAAACATAAAAAGCCTTTTGAGTTTTTTCAAACACAGCTAATGCTAAAGTTTAAGAATTACTGTTTTGATTTTAAAAGCCACAGTACTATTAAAGCAGTTATCCAAAATATAGTGCTACTAGCCAGTATAAACCTTTAAATCAGTCAGGGATCAAATATATATAAATATACGTTTTTTAATTTAAGCCAGAAGCCAATTATGTAAGTGGGTCACTTGAAAAAAAGTTGACAAAAAAACATTTAAGGAAAGCTGCATATTCAATTTTGCCAACGTCAAAGCCAATGAGCATCATTAGCTCAGCAAACGCAGCTAATGAGGTCCAGGCAAAGCGTGCCTTATAGAGGAATCTTTCAGAGAACCATTCTATAGCGCCTTCCCAAGTCCCAAGTCACTCTATTACAAATTTGGAACAGGTGAAGACCTCATTGCAGGTGACTTATTTTTTTAATGTTGATGATGTCAGCCCATAAACTTCACTTATGCAAAAGAAGAGGTGGCGTGAAATATGTGCTTGCTTGGCCAAACTACCTAAGGAGCTTGACAGTGGCTTGGAGGCAGGCGGCACTTCTCCCTTCCCGATGGCATAGTTTCCCCCAGCACAAACCCAGTGCATCACCAGGTGCTCTAGGCTCTCTGACTAAAGGCCAAGTTTACTGGGAAGGGTTCAGGATGACTCCTGTACACCAAGAGTAAACATCTTTGGTATATGAAATGCACTTGTACTATGCTAATGTGTCTCTCTCACAAACAAGAAGAATCTGCATCTTAGAGGGGTACTGAAGCAGTGACACCATGACCCAAGTACTTGCGGATCAAGTACTGAGTGTCTCCTCAGTAGAGCGAATATACTCACTACTTTTTCTGAGCAATTCACAACAGCATAAAATTATTCCCTAATAATGCAAAGACATAAAAAGACTTTTTAAAGCAAACATCACAGTCGCAAATCTTCACACCCTTCTGCTCAAATTTGCCCTTCACATAGATATTTATGTTGTTGGACATGATGTATCTTCCTTCATGTATTTGATTAAGGATTTCCTTAGCGACTTATGTTAGCTAAATGGTCACATATTTTAGGATAATCAAACATTAATACTTCTGAGATCTCAAGTACATTTGACCTTCTCCAATTCTGCTGAAAAGAAATCAGGTAACTGTAGAAAAATGAATCTATTCATTTCCAATGAACGAAAAATTGATGATAGCAAAGAAGAGAAAAGCAAGAACACTGCTACATCACTCAGTCACTTTCACAACACCATTCACTATCGTCTTTCCAATTACTGCTGTTCATAGAATTAATTCTTTGGATACTGATAGTCATATTGCGAAATATCTTGCCAAGAAATTGGTTACATTTATTTATTTATTTATTAAAGTACCATTAAATGTGAAAACAGATATGAGAAACTTACCCACACTTTTACTTTTTAAAAAGTCAGGAATTGTGAAATGAAAAGATTTTATATGCCTAGGCTTAGGGAAGCACTGAATAGAAAAGATCTCCTTCTGCTACACCTATCATGAATACATCTGGATGATATAAAAATTATGGCTTGAAGAATTCCTGGGTAATCATATGTCTCTAAAGGGCTCAGGAAGCTGCTTCATCCTGTGTTGCAATTCCTCATCCCAAAATGACTAACCCCTAATATGAATAGAGATTTTACTGTTTAATACAGCTCCACAAACCACATACTATTACCTTAGAAAAACAAACTCTGTTTTCAAATAATGGCAAGATGATAAAGGTGCATGACGATGCACAAAACATTTAAAAGGTTGACAACAGCTACCAGCATAAACAGCATGAGATTAGGCTGTAGGCGCAGCCACAGTAAGCACTGCAAAGATGCTGAGCTCAGTGAGCTCTTGTGTTAGGTTTGTTTGATGCCACTTAGTTGAGGGAATGCAAGATCCTAAAATACTTCAAAATCAAAAGCTGGCACATAAAATGCATCATTGCCTTCATTTCACAGTTTTTTCACCACTCAAAAAAACCCAACAAAAAAAGCAAGGCAAAATGGACAGACGGACGGACGGACGGACGGACGGACGGAAGGAAGGAAGGAAGGAAGGAAGGAAGGAAGGAAGGAAGGAAGGAAGGAAGGAAAAGAAAGAATTACAGGTCTGTGAATAAGAATATATGCTAACAATTTAAAGCCTGATTTGCATACATGACTAAGATGCATTTTATTACTTATAAAAATGACAGCAAATGTCCCGACTACCAGAACTTGCACTGACTGACAAGGCTGCGTCATGAGCTTTTGAATACAAACTAATAAAACCCTATCTAGCTCCAATACACTCTAAAATGGTGTCCTAGCTGAGCACTGGCCTAGTTTTCTATGCCTCTTAGTGCTTCTGAGACCAGCATCACTGAGTTTATTGTTTTCTCCTTGAATGACAGAAAGGTGAGGGTTTTAGCTTCAGGATGGCTGGGTTTTCAAGGGTGGGGTGCTTTTTTGTCCAGCCTATTAAAATGTACCCTTGCTGAAGCTCAGTCAGTATTCTAGCAACAGTGATAAGTTAGCCATTTGTTTATGCCACAATGAGTAGGAAAAATAATACCCTGAGGCACTCCAGTATTACTGCTAGGCCAGAGTGATTTTCGAGGCATTAGACTGAAGGCTGAGTAAGTTCTTTCAACCAAGTTATGCTGTAATCTTCCAGGAAATGCAACGTCTATTATGTCTTATTGCTATAATGAAATAATTATACAAAACTAATGAAAATGAGACGTACTTAATAATTCTCTGGGTAAATCCATGACATAGATATGACAGAACTGACAGTGCATCAGAAAGCTCCATTTGTGCCCATAATTTTCAGATAATAATTGTAACAGTGCCATTTGTTCCACTACAGTTGGTCTTCTGTGGATGTTTTTAAAAGCAGCACTAAATAATGAGCACATTTCTTCATTTAAACCAAATATTTGAGCATGGCCATTTTTATGCTACACATTTTCACAGGAGTTACAGATAACTATCTCTCAACATGTAAATTTGTTGCTTTCACCCTAGTAAATATCTCACTGTATTTCAGTGGGAAGTTTGTCAAAGTGAATATTGTTTTAGTGTAATCACATTTTTATATAGTACCCAGATAAACAGAGAAAGTGTTCGTACTAAGCAATCTTTAAAACCAAAAAAAATGGTGGTTTGTATCTCTTGCAACTCTTTCCTAGTAATTTGTAAAACTAGTAATTAATATTAATAATGCAGTGAATTCATACTTAAGCTTCCGTGACATACAACCTTGTTTTATACATTACCATATACCATTATGGATATAACTGGGAAGTGAGCATTAATTTATATTGAATTAATTTCCATTTCCATTTCAAAAGTACTTGATCAGAGCACTTTTAAAACTGCCAATATTTTTAAATCAGATATTGGGAAATAATTACACTGGCAGACATTACACGAAACAATTATCAATCCTCCAGTTTTCAAGGAGGTGGCAGAAATGTGTTCAGGGACTAATCTTTTAGCAGGGCCTGTTGTGACAGGACATGGGTTAATGGTCTTAAACTAACAGAGGGTATAGATTTAGACCAGGCATTAAATGTTCACCAGGTGAATAAATGTTTTACAGTGAGTGTGTGAAACACAGAACCATGATGCCTAGAGGGGTGATAGACACTCCATACCTAGGAACAGAGGAACAGAGCTCCGAGCAACCTGATCTAGTTCAAGATGTCCCAGCACACTGACTGGGGCTTGGACTAGATGAGCTTTAAAGGTCCCTTCCAACTCAAATTATTCTATGATTCTGTGAAATAAGACACTCAAGTATCTAACTTTCTTGTAACTGCAGAAAAGCCAGGTATTTGCAGAATTTGTTCCATCACCTAATAACTGCGAATACTTGCTCAATACTTCAAAAGTGCCCATGGGGCTAAATGAGATCCACAGGGCATAATATTACCATGACAAAACCTAAACGAATGTAAGTTGTTGTTATACTGCTGAGGTCTCAGCTTATGCTAACTCCTGATTCACATCATTAACTTCATACATCATAAGTAATTTGAATCACTGAACACAGTGGCTACCTCCAGACTTGCTTTCAGCCATAAATCCCTGATCAGAAACTCACACAAAGTTTGTACTGCTGCACAGAGGCCTCTGCCATGCATATTTGTTTAGCAAGCCAGGACCATGAAAAAGGATAAAATTCAAGACCATGCTAGTCTAGGTTTTACCCAAGAGCTCTTCTAGCTACTGTATGGACATAGTAGGTATGTTTTGAGGAAAGGCATGTTCAGTTACTGGCCCTTACCACTAACCCTTGTGAGGAAACTATACTGACAAAATTGGCACCAGAGTGGCCAAAAGATGCTTCTGTGAGAGTCCCCAGAGCACGTGGAGTAATGGCTAGCCATGTCACACAGGATGCCTCATCTGAGAACAGCTGGGTCACTGCTCCTGGCATAAGAGAAGCCAAGGCCAACAGCACAGCACATCACCAGGGCTGTGAGCGGAAAACATGTCACAGTTCAGCTGCACACAACATCTAATGCAAACACAGGACACAATACCGTGCACAAAAAAAAAAAAAGCCTTTTACAGGCATAGAAGTACAATTGAATGTGGTTTACACAAACCAAGGAAAAAAGAGACAGAGACCCTTTGGAAATCAGAAACAATATTGAAAATATGCTGGCAAGAAATAATTTTCAGATAAAAATACATAAACCCATTCATATTCATCTTATTTTGCTTATAATACACAAGACAGCATGCAAAATAATGAACAATTATATTTAAAAGAATGAACAACTGAAAGTTTGAACTTACATATGACGTAATAATCTTTGTTCTTCTGAAATTCCAGGCCCCAGAGATTAGGACTGAACTCTTGAAACTTGATGGTAAACTTAACATCTTGATCTGGCTTGGCACAGTTAAGTAGAGGTGTATTGTCCTTTTTAATAGCACAGCTATCTGCTTGGTCTTTATCAACCATGTAGACCTTATAATATTCATATTGGCCAACAGTTTTAGAGTCCACCTTTGGGCATATAATATCCAGTTTGTCTCCTATTTGTGGATATAGTACCAATCCTTGTCCAGGAAGGAATCTAAAAGGAAGGGAAAAAAAAGGGGGGATGGGGGAAGAGAAGAAGAGATAAAATTTGAGATGCTTAATAAAATTGCATGCAGAAAAGTAGCAACTGCAGTGAACAGACAGGAATAAACAGTTTCTAAAACCAAAATGACAGACTGAGCAAACCAAATCTTAATAGTTTGGGCTTGATTCAATATCAACAAGAAGTTTATTTAGATCTTGGAAATTATACATGGATTGACTCTTTTAGTCGTTATCCCAGTTTTGGGCACATTAGCAGATTTTACATGTCTCTCTGGCAGGCACTGCTGTTTCTTGCACTGCATTTAGCCATGCAGAGCAGCTAACACAATACCTGGTGAGCTATGATTCTGTTTTTCTGTTTTGCTAATATTTCTACTATTGCACACATTTTGTTAATTTTGGACATGGGCGAATGACAAAAATAAATTTTCAACGCTGTTGAACAGCCATATGGGACAGGAAAAAATGTAAGACTTTTACAGTATATTAACATGATGATAAATATTACTAGTGTAACACAAAGGAACATCAGACACTCAACCAGGACTGTGCTTAAAGATCTCTGTAATGGACAGAGATCTACCTGATCCATGGATCACACATGCTTCTGGGAAAAAAACTCATATCCAGGACAGTGTGACCATTCCACTACAATGATGTATTTCTCTTCACCAATTCCACTATTGCTGTCATTATTTCAGCTCTTTTTTGATTATTTTTACGCTAGTACTTAAAGACAGGTATGCTGTTTTTCTAAGTATGGGAAGACTTCTTACACAAACTGGCAGTGAGATTTAATATTTGTAGTTAGACATAGAATTTTGTCTTTCCTACTCATATTACTTAACAGACAAACATGGACACTTCTTCATGGAAGAAAAATATAAATAATTACTTATAGTATTGATTCATACACAAAATAAGGAGTCATGTTCTCACAAGGACAAAAGCCACACCAGGTTTGTTTGTTTCTCTCTCCATTAAGACATATTTGTTTCAATTAAGGCCAAGAAGTGCATGTTTTAGAACAACAGCCAGAAACACAACCAATGTACTCGAATGCACAGACCTAAAAGACTTTCTTTCCTCTTTTTCCTGCCTGCCAGCATTTTCCAAAGATCTTCCTTAATGGAGGATCGGCCTGAAAAACCAAGTGAAACAATTCCTGTCTAATGAACACCCTTGTCCAAGTGCTAATATTTAAACAGCACACGTAGTAAATCTGGCTTATTCACAGGCAGCCTTCCTGGAAACTTTAAATTAAGAGTATCGAGGCCCACGCAGAACAAAGCTGTAGGCGTCCGTGACCTCCAACCTCTGGCTGAGCAAAAGGAGCCACCAGCATGAAGTACTGGTGGGGGAGAACCCACTAAATTAAAGGATGATGCAACACCCCAAATTTTGAATCCATCATTTACAACTGCTTGCTCCACACAATTCAAGTTTATGATCTGTGCTAATTGAGCAGGATTATTTTCACTCAGAAAGCCAGTGTAAGAATTATATTTGTTGTGAAGCAGAACGTAGCAGGACAAAGACATGTAATTACAGATTTAGGGAACTAGAACAATGAAATGTTATGGCAAGAAAAGCGACTGTTGATGTATAAATCACTGCGCTCTTTTGTGCTGTGCAGTGTAATTTCCAGACTGCAGAAACTGGGCTTGGCCACGGCTGTTCAAACTGAGATTGAAGTGGAGATGGAGCAAAGCTGCGCCTCCTCCTCCAGTTTTCAGACATGCCAAAGGAACGCAGCGACTACCACCTCTGGAAAGCTGAAATGGTCAAACAAATGGAAAGGTGGGAATGCATCCTCGGAGTTACCAGCCTGGTGAAGGACAACAAGATGTGTGTGTAGATATGGCACCTAGGGAAGTGGTTTAGTGGTGAACACAGCAGTGCTGGGTTAACAGCTGACTTGATGCTCTTACAGGTCTATTCCAACCTAAACAATTCTATGATCCTATGACTGTGGGAGAGGCCAGCTCTTCAAGGGTAACAAAAAAAGGCAGGGAGGAGGATCCCAGCCAGCAAATCAGCAAATCTTCTCAAGGGAGCAGCATGTACTCTGATTTTGGCTCTCCTCGGGGATCAACTCTGCCCAGGCAAAAGCAGAGGGACAGAGTTTCCAAGCCAACCTGCGTCACCTGTGACTGACTTTACCACCTTGTCTGACCACAGCCCCATTTTAACTTTGCTCCTGTGCAGTGCTGCTGTATCAGGAAGATGACAATCACTCATATTCCCCCATCTGCATGCCAGGACAAAGGCTGGTCACTGTACAATCCCACTGCTGCAAATACTTCTTGCCAGCAATTCTTCTTCACATAACAGGACTGTGTAATAGGAAACATGAAATTTCAGAGGACTGAATCTTTGCTTGTAAGTTAATCAAGTTAGATTCCCATACACAACAAATATGAAATTCTTAAGGTTAGATAGATGTACCTGTGCATCATTATCAATCATATAACCTAAAATTTGCCCTGAGAAACAAAATACACTGATTCTAATTTTAGATTTTGCATATATACATATAACAGCCACAGTATATGTTCTCCATGCAAACTCTGAGCACAAACAGGATGGGTTGAGAGATGGTATGCCTGGCAATCCTCAGAAACATCTACAGGAAAGAGGGCATACTTAAGTGAGCCTTAGTTTCAGCCAGGAATTGTCCCATAAAAGGTAGAGAACAGAAGTGTCCCCAACAGACAGTTAAAACTACATTTTACAAGAGCTTTAAATGAATGCACTTGTTAGACTTTATGGCAGGGAATATTCTTGCTATGACTCTGAAGCCTGTACAGTTTTAGAACTAAACTCCTAAATCTCCTTCTACTTGAGTGTCTGAACTTGTAGGATCTAACGCTGATGGGATTAGGGAAGAAAAAAGGCTTAAAATGCAAGGATTAATCTGAGAACTTGATTGTATTGAAATTTTTCCACACTTTGCAGTTTTGATCGTGACTTTTGCTATGAGAGATATTTTTCCAATTTACTTTCCTTATTTTCTTACAACAACAAAGCCCAAATATGGATGGAGTTAATAAAAAAGTTTCACCTCATGCATTTCAGTTCAACCACAAATCTTACAGTGGCTGATTAGTCATAGGCATGATTATTATCCCTGCATTTGTGTAATACTTGTGCTACTGTACTTTTTATAAAGACTTTAAATAAATCATTTGCTGGGTACTAAGCATTTTCTGAAGCTATTTATGAAATGTCAGGAGGATTAAGACTACTGTTTTATGATCCTATTTTTGAAGACCTTCTATTTGAAAAAAAAAAAAAAGAAAAAAAAAAGAAAGGACAATGTACATTTGTACATTCAGCCTTGGTGGAGGTTAAAAAAACATCAGGATTAATCCTGAGTCTTCATTTCTGGAAGTGTTGATGTTGCCTTCAGTATTCCAAAGTAGCATCAAGACTGATGAAATGTTTGCAAGACGGTGTCTGTAAAAATTAAGTTAACAAAATGGCTTTAAAAGTCTGATCAAAATGTGCCTTGAACTAATTAGAAAGCTTTTTTTTTTTTTTTTCCCATCAAAACAGAGATATAATAAAGATGAAGCAGGGTGTTTCCAGAATCCTGTGACTGATCCTGGGGAGGCTGTTATTCCAATGGTGGCTTGGGACAGTGACATGCTCTCCAAGTAGTCAGGTTCCAGTGACAGCACTGGAACCATTGCTTTCTATAAAAACCCTTCTAACTTTCTGCATTTCAGCCCTAAGTATGATTTACTGCAAAACTTAAATACCAACACAGGTCCCTGTATCCCAACAGGAACTTAAGAGAAAAGCTTAGCAAGCTTCCCAACTCATTTCTGTCAGCAGTCAGATACAGAGAGACTCTTGGAGCATTTGAAAAATCCTGCTCACAATAAATAATCCTGCTGCCTGCTGTGAGAAAGCACAGTAAAGTATATTAAGTACCATATAAGCTGTACGATGAAATTCATGCACTTTCTGTCTGGCACTTTTCGATACAGATGGCATTTTTACTGTCAGCCCAAAACTGGTGCATTGTGGGCGACATTTGACATCTGTGCAAAAGCCCATGGATGTGAATCCCTCCCACATGTCCAACTAGTCATGCAGCTCATCAAATAACAACAACTTGTAGAGTTCCCAAACCTTTTTTAAAATAATTGTTGTACTTGACCAGAAGGTCCCATGACACACAAACAGAAATTAGGAACAGAGTAGCTCATTCCCTGCCCACACCAATGCCTCAATTATTTTATCTACCACACATTTTAAGTCTCAGCAGCAGTTCCTGGCACTAATGCAACCTTACTTGTCAAGGTCCTCAGTAAGTTAAATTTGATTGTGAAATTTTATATTTAAAAAAAAGTATATTACTTTCCAAAGAATGTCTGAAGAATCTACTTATTGTTTAGAGAAACCTAGCACATTCAACCATATTAAATTACAAAGGAATTTTGCTTAATGACAACCACTCAAACCTGCCTAACCTCATAGTAGCAAATTCTCAAAAAAAAAAGTAGAACTTAACCTGCCCACACTCTCATTCACTGAGAATATTCTATCATTTCTTAGTGTGCAGAAATTTCCGCAATTGTAGAATTATCAACAGAAAAAATTCTTAGAGAAATAAATTCTTAAGAGATTTTGATAATCAGTATTGAGTGATGTAACCAAGTGTTTTGTCAGGGTTTTTCCAACTTGCGAAACTATACACATGCATATATGTACATATACTATGAATATATATGCACACTTAGCTTTAACTATATTCTGGTAATTATAAAATAAATATGATTTTAGAAAGCGTGTTAGTACTTGATGCAAGGCTTGTATATTTAACTGGAGAGGCAGTGCCAAATTTCTGTGCTTTAATAACTCACTCAAACTAATTGGTGTAGGCAGTTAGCTTTAAATTAATGTCACAAAAATAATCCTAAAAATGTGAACAATCAAGACGCTTCTTAAAATGCAGCCTGAAACCTACTGTTGGGGAATCCTACCCACTTAACTTTATGAAGTTTTAACTACGAGCCTGACTATATTCATTGAAAAGTTTATTAAGGAAATATCATGAATACTAATAACACAGTATGTTGGTCCGTTACTTGTAAAACTGCAAACTGAAACAGAATACAGAATTACATTCCATGTACAAGTCCTTACAGTCTAGAAAGAATGGTTATGAAATAGTATATGTATTAACCATCTGACTTTTGAGAAAATAACAACATCCATATTTCAAATATCACTTTGTCCACAGGAGAAATATTTAAGCAAGGCAGAAGTCCTACCAGCTTGATGCAAAGCAAATAGAAGTTTCAGGAAAAGGCTAGTGATTTCAGTGAAATAGCAGAAAAACTGTTTCCTGATTCCCAAAAACACTGCACTGCATGAAATCCAAAAACAAAGACCAGAGCTCTCTGCAAAAGCTCTAGACAAAACTTTCATGTTTTTATCCTATTCAATACCATGTGCATATAAGGTATACACCTGGCTGTAAACGCTTTTTGTGCAGAAACAGTGATTTTATAGGACTCATCTCACTCCATTTTAAATAGATTAAGTGAACATGAATTCAACGAGAACAGGATCAGTAACTGCTGTGGACAGACAGAAAAACAAGCTTCTTCAAAAAAAGATTGATGTGGAGTCTGTCTCAAAATGAATACATAATTTTATGAGGAAAAAAGGCACTATGCTTCCACAAAATCTTTACAAGAAAAAATACCATAGCGTGACAGAGCAAGATGACAGACTGGCTTTATACACAGACTAGCAAATCAAACTTTGAGAGCAAAAAAAGTATAGTATTTCATATTATTAAAATTCTTTTAAGTGAGTTTTTGGAAGCTACTTTTCTTTACCAGTGCAGTCTTATTAAATCATTTTAATACTACAGGAAAGTTTTATAAAACATGCTAAACAGGGATGTTTTTGAATTTAAATAAAATTGAAGAAGTGTAGTCTGCTAACCTTTATTTATATGTAACATTTTTCCACACAGTTAATGAAACAATTTATGTAAGGAATGGTTGCTGGCATTAATGGCACTGGCAGGCTAGAAACTAAAAGGAATTCAAACAAATAAATAAACAAATATATTCACACTCATCCCTTAAGATGTTTAATGGCAAGTACCACATTATACAAAGCCAAATTATAAAATATTATAACTCGAATTGGTAAAGCAGCAAGTCCTGTATTTCTCACTTCTACTGTAAGGGAAAAA
Source organism: Vidua chalybeata (assembly GCF_026979565.1). Taxonomy (NCBI): domain Eukaryota; kingdom Metazoa; phylum Chordata; class Aves; order Passeriformes; family Viduidae; genus Vidua; species Vidua chalybeata. The sequence goes on along the minus strand of NC_071531.1, from coordinate 35,819,919 downwards.
ACTATGTTCAGGCTCCCCTGAAATAAACCTGCAGTAAGCTCCTAAGTGCTTTGAAGCAGTTCCCTGAAACCATAGCTGATCTCCGTCCTAGGATTTGGGGTACCTCATTCTCCTCACTCTCCCTCACCTCTAAAGGAGCCTATCTTTCAGACAAATGCTTGCAGTGCACTGAAAAAGGGAATGGTAAAGATTTTATGTTGTTTTAATCATAACACTGGACACAACTTGTCAGTGGTGCCACCATTTCACGTGCCACAAGTAGCCATGCAAATGGGCACTGTTCTTGGTGCCTTTTCCTGGACCTAGTCTTACTGGCATTGGTTTCAGGATTTCCATTGACTTCAGTAGGGCAAAATGATGCAGTATGTTTGCAAGTAAATTCTTAATAACCTACACAAGAATGATTCTGTAGCGTTATTGTGTTTTCTCAAAATTTTTAGTGGACAGGGAATTAGGAACATGTATGAAATTTTAGTAATTTCATTTGTCCTTTCATTGCACTACCTTTAGCAAAATACTAGAGGAAAGCATGTAAATACAACAAGGGATTTCTAATACATGTAAACTAAGGATGGGCTTAGAGTGCATATGCTTCTCCCCAAAAGAAATCTTTTTTTGCATGGACCTGCCAGATTTGACAGTCAAATTGTACCATCACAACACAGCTCTAAAGGCACAGAGCTTCTACTGTACAGAGATACCCACAGACACCATTCGTCTTCAAACACATCAAAAACACCAGCCCTAGCTGGTCTCCTAGATCTGTCATGAGCTTTTTTCAACTAATAACTCTTGTGACTAGTGCTGTTGCAGAAATACAGACACTTTTTTATTCCACTCAGCTTAGAATCGTCCCAAATCTAAAGGTGCCTTGCACTTGAGAGAGTACAAACTCTACAGCCAAGACCTGATATTTGGCAAAAGCATACCCCTTTCACCCTTCACCTGCAACCCAGCATGAAGCATGTCTTATTGGAGACACTCAAGGAGAAAATCTGTTTCCTTAAGAGCTGTGATGCACGAGGTTACAGACGTGATCTCGTTCTTCATAAAAAGTAAGTAAGCCAAAGCAAATGCTGCAGACTCCCCTTCAAGGCTACCTTAATCCTGGGTTCCAGCACAGGTAGGTCACTTTGCAGTCCCTCTCCAGGGAATCATGTCATCTCAGGTTGGGATCATGGCATCTTGGAGTGACCACAAATGCAGGGGCACTGAGAGCCCCCTTTTCCCAGCCCACCATGTGGAGGCAAGGCAGCATCCTGCCATCAGCCACCTGGTGTGCAGCTGCCAGAAGGGTTCTGCTGTTAGGCAGCATATCTGTTTCAAGGGGATGTCATTTCTGCCTGCGAGAGGTGGTTCAGTTTTGCTGGAAAATTGCCCTTTCCCTTGCTGCTTTGGCTCTCACTCACAGAAAAAAGAAAAAAAACTCACATAACTAAAACCTTCAAACCAACTTGTGTCTTACCCCTCCACCCCCATTAAATCCAGAATACAAAAATGAATGCTTGTTTTTCCCCATGTAAAAGTCAGACATGTTTTTCCCTATCTTAAAAAACTTCTGAGAGCAAACACTTATTTGTCTTTTCCTGCGCAATGGGTTTTTGCACAAGAATGTGAAACCTGGCTCAGAACATTTACCACAAGGGTAAGGCCTGAAATACTGCAAAGATACACAATCCAGTCTTTTACTAAATCTAAAGATTTTTTTCAAAAAAATATAGATTTTTATATTCCGTTTTCATATATGACCTCCACATAAGGCGCTATTAATAGCAATTAACTTTTTGTATTATATGCAGAAAGCCATTACTGCTCTGCTTAAAGTACTTAAAGCACTAGAGAATTCTGATCCATTTACTAAATCAATTCCTGTTACCACAAAAGAACCACTAATGTGCTTCATGACAGTCTTTTAAGTAAGGAGCAAAAAAAAAAAAAAAAAAAAAAAGGATAAGTATGACCAATGTTCTATTTTAAAGTGTATTATATTAACATTTCATCAGCATTTACAGAAATATGAACCTCACAACAGTGCTGGACTTATTCAGCTTCAGCAAATGGATTCATTGCACACTTGCTCTCATACAAAAGCACAGAAACACACAGGCCCATTCTCCTTCTTATTTCATTTCATTTCATTTCAACAGAAATATGCTTTCTGTGTGGAGTTTAAAAACTGCAAGTGGCTGCAGCAGGAAGTAGCAGCCAGTCTGTATAAATGGCTTGCTCTGAGAAATTTCTGAAAGAAAAAACACTCAGTAGGTGCATTGTAATTAGTTGCTCTTTCTAGTTACCTCTTGACAAATGATGCATGTGGGTCTGGATGAGAGCCCAACTCTTGACCCATGGCACCACTACACACTTTAGTACTTCAAGCAGAAACCCCTAGCCTCAGCATTCTTTTCATTTTGCTTTTTCCAGAAATGTGGTGCTAAGTAATGCACAACATGAGAATCAGAGATGATTAGCAAAGCTGGAATTCTTTCAGAAGTGCTTCGTATAGCTACGTCCTAAATATATCTGAGGAAAGTTTCCTGCCTTTGATTCCTTCCAAATATGTAGCATGTTTCAGGGCTCCATTCAAGGACAGAAGTACATGGAAATACACAGGACAAACACTACTTCCACAACACTTTATGATACACTTTAGCAACATTTGTAAGATTTTCAAACAGAAGATATTCTTGTGATCATTACTTTAATATAGGCAATTATAAGACTATTGAAAAATGCAACTTTTGCCACAAAAATTATCCATAAAAATAAACTTTTTTTTTTGGATAGCACTTTACTGCCCCCTTTTGCACTTTAACATTAGAACAGGTTTCATTGTGAACATACATCTGAGGAACAGTGTGAAGATAAGGGGTAAAACGACAGGGCATCATGTTTAGTCACTAATACACTCTCAGGCACTGCTTTAGGGACATCTTCCACTTGCTTACACTGCAAACAATTGAAACATCTAGCTTTCATTGTCCTTAATCTTCCATGGGAGAGATCAGTAATGGATAGTTTAAATTGCTGTCTTCCATTGCAATCTGAATGTTTATGGGCAACTGGAAAAGAGGGGGATATTGCTCATTAACACTTGTTGTCTCTAGCATAATTTTCTAAAGCAAAGATCATTTGCAACTTGAATTCGGTTTATTCATCAGGATGACAAAGGGCTTTCCAGTCTGAGGCCATGCATATGTTAGCAATGCCTGAACTAAAAGGATGGGTGTATCCTTCAGAACAAAACTACACAAACTGGCAGGCAAGAATATTTCCATGAAAGCTGAAGACAAGAAGCCTAGACATTCAAATACCCTGCAAGCCTAGAGGCATAAACCCGTTCTGCAACTCCGCACTGCAATTACAGTCACTACAGAATCAATGTATGTTTGTGTGTGTCCACATAGATCTGCAAAAGGTAATAAATCTATAGTCTAGTGGCCAGTTATTTACAAAATACTAATTCATTATGACAGAGCCAGAGGGGGACCCATCCTGTACCAACCCTCGGCTTCCATTTGAAAAAGTCCATGTGCTGCTGTGTACACTTATATTTAAACTTAATCCATTTTCCTCTGTCATCCTACAATTACAATACAAGTCACAATAATATTAAATTTCAGTGCCTACAGCATTGCACAATTGAACCATTACTGTAATGAAAACTGACTCCCTTTGATATTAACACTGGTGTTTTCTCTCATTTGCTAGCCATGAAATACAGGAAGAGACCAATGTTGTTTTAATTAAAGAATTGTTGTTGTTCAAAATATGCTACTGGGAATATTAAAGTAGTTCTTTGCTCTTATGGCAAAGATAATCAGGTATTTATATGGGTTTAATTTTGAGGGGAAAAAAAAAAAGAAAGTAGAATAAAAAAATCTGTGCCATGAATTCAGCTCAACACAAAACCATTGCTCTACTTGACTTCTGCTCACAGAGGCAGGGTGTGCCAAACCCTAGAGATGGCACTTTATTGAAAAGATGCAGAGCAGTAGTTAGCATGGAACAGAAAGTCAAACCAAACCATGTGTGTTTCTTACACAAGTCACTACAGCCTTTGCTTTTAGAAAGCTAACCAAGAGCAGCTGGCATTTGCCAAAGAACTACTTGTTGAAAAGTGCAAACCAGATTGTTCTATTGCTGTGCTATTCTGTGCTCTTCTCTACCATTCCTGTTAGAAAAACAAACGTCTTATGTCAGCCACAATATAAGGGTGCCAACCAAAGTTTGCAGTCTTCCTTCTCTTAACTACAGTTTGCTCACACCTGTAGAGTCTTGTTTCAAGACATGCTCCAAGCAAAGGCTATAAAAGAGGGCGGGGACTGTCTTGTTAGTTGATGAGACATTAATAATCGGTGATTGTATCTCCAATTCAAAGACAGAATTTAATCTGCTTTGCAGTTGTTAGAAAATGTATTATTGCATACCATTTGCCTGAACAAGTAAACACTGGAAGTAGAACAAATTGTTAACTCACAACTTTCAGGAAAAGTTATGCCAAATCAGTAACAGAATTGTATAACAAACAAACCTTTTTTGGCAAATCATTTTTATGCCAAGGAGAAAATGTCCTTGAGCATAAATCCAAATGGGAGACCTATAATTAGTCTGTACTTGCTTCTTTACATTAAACCCAAGATTCAGCCACTTGCAAGCACAAAGATCCTATGTTCTTACATGAAGTACCAACTTTTCCAAGGTTTGACTGACGTGCAGAAGCAAAATAAAACCAGTGGCCACAGCCACCTTCAAGGCAGTAGTAATGTCTGACCTACGAAGAAACAGACTTTGGCCCACTGCAAAATCTGAGCCTCTGAAATGAAGCTAAACTACACCAGAGTAGTTAAAAAAATTCTGTAAACATCAAAAATGTGCATTTGACACAACTAACATCCCTGCCCCAGATGGAAGAGTCCACTGGAGGGGTTCAGCAGAAAGCTGGGGATAACATGAGATCCAGCCACTCTGTTTTAACCCACTGCCCTGCACTCATGAGATACTGACCTTTGGTTCAGCCTCTACTGCAGGGAGGCTCAGCCAGTGCACCCCTCACAAACTAGGCCTTCTCTTTCAGGGGGAAACCTGGGCTCTCAGGTCACTCTCAGTGATTCGTTTGGGATTATACCAAACAGTGAGCTAAAAAATGCACAGAAAACTCAGTTGAAGCAGGGCTACCTGTGCAGCCAGACTCCAGAGGCACAGCTGATAGATCTGCTTGAGCTCCCAGCTGGCACAAGGGACACAATGACTACTGGCAAGCTATACATCTCTTTCCAAATGCAGACAGGGATGTAGCTTCTGACATAATTTTCTGATTTTAAAAAAGGCAACAAAGCTTTGAAGAGATCTGTATTTGTCCAACCCCAAAAAAACCTCTTACACTGGCCTTGGTTTAAGACAGCTCATGCTTAATTTGTCCTGCTTCAGCAAAAATATTCAGCATTCAGCACATGCTCGACATGAGCTTTTCTGAATAAGGACAGTTTCCCAAGTCACACTGTAGGAGCACAGTGCAGTCCTGCTTGCCTTGGTGTCACACACTGATCCACAGAATGGAAGACTACAATTCACTATAAATCTAAGATGTGGCTTTTGGTTTTCTTCAAAAAGTGCCTGAAAACTGTCTGATACAAATAATGATTAGCACTAAAAAAACACCTTTTAAAATTTTTTTTCAGGCAGTGAAGTAATCTGTATGCCAATGTGACTTTCCCTGCTCAGCTGATCTGTTCAGCTCAGAAATACACCATGAAAAAAGAAACCCCCCAAAAACCTGAAGGTAAAGTGTTGTGCAGTGATTAAGCTAGACTGTTTCTGAACTAAAGTGAAATTAATTAAACATGAAGAAAGCAACTGAAGTGTGGACAGAGAATGCTATGGGACTGCAAATCCTCAAAAAGAGTCAAGATGTTCCCAACTCCAAATTTACACTTTCATCTAGTCAGGTATAGAAACCAACTGCTGCTCAGGCAGTAGGTAAGCAGATGGCAAGCACCAAGCAAAAATGAAACTGTGAAACGATGCACCACTGATGAGGAGTCAGAAGAAGCGCAGTTATGTGTGCTTCCACCAGTGCTCACTGCATAGGTTCCTTAAACAAACTGCTTCAAACTTGGAGAACATCAAAAGCCAGATGGGTCTTCCTGAATGAATCTGCAGGCAAGGAGCCAGGATTCCCGTTTGCTGCAGAAATAGGCCTGGACTTGATTTGAGTCTTCTTAGCTCTGACAGGCTGGAGTCTGGCAGAAATCCCAATCCAAAATAAAACAGCATTCAAGTGATACTGGGCTTTAACTAACAATAATAATAATGATAATTAAATTTCAAATCACTCTTATTAGCTTTAAAATGCATTTCTCTTTACAGTTCACCTTCCCCACTGCTGTTCTCTCGTTTGGGTATATAAATAAAAGCCCTATTCAAACAAAAGCTAAGAAAACAGTGAGAAGCAATTTGCAGCATCACAAATTTTTAAGCCTAACATAATTTCACCATCTAACCTATCCTGCTGTGTAAAACAAGCCAAATAATTTCTTGTTTTCCATTGACACATGTAAAACTTGACTTTCCTTTAAAGCATACAAAGCTCTGATGCTACTAAATAAAGTTTTGTAAATCCTATTTTAGCCATCATCCATGAGACATTTTAAAAGAACACTTACAGGCAGGAAACCCATCTTATAGTTATGTATATGTCATACATCAGGAATGATTCACCTAGCAACACAATCCTCTACTAACCTTTATCTTTTTTGGCTTGGAACTTATGTTTAAAACCAGAAGAAAGCATAGACTATTACATCAAAGTTTAAATCAGCTGCATTATAATTATCATACTGATACCTCAATAAACACTGGGTGTTGGCTGGCCAGGATTGCCAAAAAAGATAGAGGTCCTGCCCTTATTTGCTGTCTTTGACAACGTATATAATCACATCAAAGGAAAGTTCTCTGCATCACAGCTAACAGAAAAAAAAAAAAAATCTGTATGTTCCCTTTCCTAGAGTAAAATGATAGATTTTTTTCATAACAAGAAAATTTAAATTTTGCCTGTAATGAAAAATAATTATAATGTAAAGCTCTTTCAGGCTTGCAGGACTTGCAGTACTCACTGAAATCACTGGAGGTATTTTCATTAAGCTGAACAGGCACTAGATAGGCTAAGATTAAGCCTGAATTTACAAGGACCAAAATAATAACAACAAAAAAACCCCAACCCAGATAATTCAAAATGACTCTGAAGACACTTCAAGTTTAGGAAATTTCTGTGTGCATGTATCTTTTTGGGTCTTAAGTTTATCTGGGGGTGGAGAAACAATGCAAAACTGTTTTTTGTTCTGCCATTTTGTTTTCATACTTGGCTTTCAGAAGTAGAGCTCAATATACATGTTTTCTCGAAGCATGTCCACTCTTCAGTGTTGGGGGTTTTTCCCCTTGTTTAGAAAACGAGAGTGAAAATTGCAGTTTTAAATACACCTTTGAGATTCAATCAGTGAAAACTCCTTAAGGTGAAGGGAACCTGGAGGGGAAAGACTCTGGATGCAGGGAGAGCTGGGGTCACTGTCCGGGATGCGCTCCGTAGATGACTCCCCATTTCTCCCTGTGCCCTGCCGAACCTGTCCGGCCTTATCTGGGACATTTCTGAAATGTGACATGACAGGCAGGTTCGAAAGCTAAACGTTGGATAATGGTGAGCAAACAAAAGACATCGGTTTTTGCATTATTTCTTTAATTACTTTAACCCTTGTTCGAACAGAAAGCATAAGGCCAGAGTAGTTCAGCTTCCCCCTTTGTCATTTGCCTGCCATAAATATGCACCAGTCTGCATTTGAAAAGCTGAAGGAGGCTGCAAGCTTGCTGGACATTTATCATGCTCTGTTCCCTGTTAACAAGCAAATACTTTAGTTGAATGGCCCATTAGCAATCATTGTCAAATGCAGAATGCAAGGTGCTTGAATGTGACCGGCCTGTAAATTAGATGAGGTTGCCCCTGTGCTTTGGAGAATTTCAGCAAATGAATTGGATCTTTTGCTATAGATTTGTGAAGGTTAAGTTTCAACACAGGAAACCCATCTGAGCACTTCAGGTCCTGTGAATTCTGCCAATCTGTTCGGCTCCCTACATGCACTTGTTTATTTTTCATTTGTTAAATCACATCAGCAGCTTGACAGTTTGGGGTCTGGAGTCCCCTTTTCAGTCAGAATTGTGAAGATTTCCAGCATACTATGGGATAGGGTAAGAATGATAAAGTCAAGCACGTAATTAACATCTTTATATAAAAAAACCCTGGAATAATCAAACAAAGAAACAAAAAAAAAAAAAAAAAAAAAAAAAAAACAAAAACAAAAAAAAACCAAAAAAAACCCCCACAAACCCCAAACCCAATCCATTTTAAAAGTGTCCAAGCCACTGCCAAACAAACAGCATGAATTCCATTTTGCCGAGCTCATCCCAGGCTCATTCCCAGTAAAGAAAGACACAACTGTTATTGTAGGCTTCGGTGTTTTTTCCCCCTGTGTCTAGACTGCGCTTAACAAATGCAGAGTGCTTTCTTCTCCCCTCCTTCGCAGACAAATGAACAGGCAATAAAGTAGATATTTCTCATTTGAATCGTACCCCTGATTTGCAATGTAATGCTGACTTTAAATTGTGGGCTTTAAGGGTTGTCAGCTGGGTAGAAAAGCAAGTATTAACTATTTAAAGGTTTTTTTAAGAGAAAAAGCAAGAAAAAACACATCCAAGTAGCCGCACTAGGAGAGGTATATTACTACCTTACAGCTGCAGATCACTTAAAATAAATGATTAAACAATAGCTATATTGTCTGCCGGCTAAACTCAAGGGGCTGACAGTAAACTCATCCCAGTGATTGTAAGTTGGCTGGGGAGGAGGGGAAGGGGGGGAAAGGCAGATGCTTATCTCATTCATTTCTAGATTTCAGCCAGCCTTTCGGAAATAAACACCACCTAGAGACTGAGCCAGAGACATTTGGTTATCTGCAGCTTGACTCGTAAATAGGAATGGATGCTGGTTTGTTTGTGGTTGTTCGGTTTTTGGTTTTTCAGGTTTCTTTTCTTTTATATTTTTGCAGGATGGGAAACACAAGAGATGCTGAAGTATCACCTGGCCTAGGCACAGACAATGCAGCATGTTTATCTTTGCTGCTCCTGTGGAGTGTGAGATGGAGACCACAAACTTAAACACAGCTGAAATCAAAAGCTCTCTGTTTTCCTTCCAGATAACCCCAATACTACCTCTCCCCTCTGTTCTCTGTTCCTTGCCAGCATGCTCCTGCCCGAAGCCCAAATAGATTAAGGCAACAAATCCCAAGTGCAGCCAATTCTTCAGAAAGGATGCTGTTAGAGCAGGAGTTAAAAATGAGAACCTTCCACACCTCACAATTGCAGCCATCTCGAGTTTTAATCGGCCCCCATCTCGGCAAAAAGCAGTAAATGAAATCTATCTTTGCCATATTATACACCACCAATGAGCAACAACTGAGCAGCTTTTCTTCACCGCTCCAACCACCCCAAGCCACAAGTAGGCCTTTCATAGTTCCTAATCCCGGCCCCCAAGTTTTGTGCGGTTTTCACATAATACCTTACAGCCCGGAGCAAGGCCCTTAGTTTATAACACCCCTTTCAGAGACATGTCATTTCTAACATCAAGCTAATCTATATGTTGCCATGGCATCACCCTTTATCTGCCTTTACATCTTATGAACTGCATGGATTTACCACATTATTTTTATCTGAAAGACAGAAAATGGTGGTTTTATTGCCATACAATCAGATTACTGCTGCTAGTTTCTCTATGCCTTTTTACCATACTTCAATCAAAAGGGATCAGTTTCTTTATACTCTGCCCTTGATTTACATTACATCTGTAAAGACCTAGCCTGGGTTGTAATCCCCTTATTAACTATGACCAGGGTTGATTTGCCTAAAAATAAAAGCAAATTGTGTCAGACCTTTTCACTTTGTTTTTGATTCGGAACTACAAAATGGATTACTAAAGAAATCTTCAGAGTTCACACGGCTGGTATACTACTGAATTTAAAATGAGAATTAAACAAGTTAAACATGGGAGCTGTGTCAACGGTTTACATTTTCCATCATGGGAGAAAGGCTGAACTGCATTTGTCTTTGTGTTCTCTGGCTTTAAGGAGACAATGAAGCCACAGGAGATTTTTCCAAGCTCTTCTAACACTGTCCATTGGCCATCCTCCTTTCCTCTGCTTTTTCATGCAACTCCCCCACAAACTCTTCTCCCTTGCTGCTCCCTTCCCCACTCCCCCAAAAAAACTTCCCCTCCCTCAAGACAACAGTGTATGAGTTAAAAGGCTACGTATTGTGGCACTCAGTATTTTAATCAAAATATTTCAAGCAGTTTAACATTCCTATGTAAGTTTCCACAACGCCTCACAAAGAATGAGCTCATAAGCAAATCCATGTAGATGTATGATAAATGACCAGAAAAACAGGTTTCTTTATGTCAGCAGCCAAGGCAGACAGACATTAGGCACACATGAATAACATTTTAATCACTATTTTTTTCTCAGAAGAACACTTTCTTCTCATTTGCAACAAGCAATTTCAAGTACTGCAGGTTTGCATGATGCATGAAGACCAGATCATAAAGGAAAAAAGGTCCCCAAAGGAGGCCTGCCTGTGGCTGCTGCGCAGGGCTGAAAGGCCTGTCTATGCCAGCGTGTCCAAGCAGTCACATCAGCTCCTCCGCTCCTGATTTCCCATGCCAGGAACCTTGGCCGAATTTGAGAGGATACAGAATGTCACACCTCAAGCAATGTGATCTTCTTACAACAAAACACAGAAGAGTAAAAGAAAAAAAGGGAAGGAAAAAAAAAAAGGAGAGGAAGGCATTCTCATGTGTGGGAAGAGGGAGAACTTAAGTGATTTTAGCATGACTTTTAGTCACTGCCTTTCTAAAGGCAATTACTTCATTACACAAAGTGAAATAATGTAGCACAGCTTACAGATAACATGCTTTAAGATAATTACTATAAATAATATAGCAATTATACTCTACATATAATAGGCTGGGGGAAAAAAAAAAAACAGCTCAAGAAATCGGCCTTCAGTTTATTCTGAATTCATTTTATTAATTCATCTGTGCTTCAGAGACCTGGCTACAAATGCTAGAACTCTCAAACGGACTGACTGGAAGCCACCACTCACTCCATCTATTAGCACGCCAAGTGTCAACAGCTATGTTTTGGGTACAATTTAGGAGCATGTGTTTAAACAATTTTAACCTTCCACTCCTGTTTCTTCAGCTTGAAGCTGTAATTGCATAGGTTAAAAAGTGTAGTCCCACAGCACAGGACTCCCAAATAAATTAATGTCTAGCTGAGAGCCTCCCAAGCATGTTGTGAGATATCGTTTTAGCAAGCTCTTTGTGCTCTGGCTGGCTTGCCTGTCCTGTGAAACAAGGGCTGTCCATTACCTACAGTTTATCATCCTGACAAAATGTGAGGAATGTGGATGTGAAAGCACTAACAATTCCACCCCTGGTGCTTTCTCCTTTTTTTCCCCTCTGTATTAAAACCGACAAGATTAACCCAAATGCAAACTGCAGAGCATAGTTCAAGGGGCTATTCAATTGGTAGTGAATGTGCATTTGTTTACCTACAAAAATAAGAATTTCAGATACAATGAGAGGCAGACTAGTCTATATGCTACTGAATAGAACATTTAGCAGGGTCATCAATTGTAGTTTATTTTATCAGTTTCTGACATGTTGGCATTCATACAGAGGCAGGTTGTGAAATATCCCATATATAACTGGTTATCAGAGGGAGAGAAAAACAGCTATATAATCTAACTTAATCAGTGTCAAAGGCACCACTTATGAGGATAACCTTCCACATGTCACTAAGGAGACCCACCTTGATCGCTGGCCTATAGCATGCACGGAAACAGTGACGCTTAGACATAAGCAATGCTTTTTTGAATGAGATTTCTCAACTGCTTCACTAAAAGGTGCCCCATAACGTGGTCCTGCGCGTCAAAGGCAGTGCAGAGCCCTGGTGAAACTGAGGTAATCCATGCTATCTGCATACATTGCTTGTCTTGGCAGAAACAACACAGGCAGAAAGTCTCCTGTTAGAAAGTGTCAACAGGAGTTAAACATAGCGTAATTTTCCCTCTGCGTTTTCAAGACCAGGTGATCTAAAGTTCTTCAGATGGTAAGTCTATAGTATGCCAAGACCATCTACAACAACGATGTTTAACCTCCCAAGCAATACAGTCACAGTATAATTATGTTATGGAGGTCACTTCAATTTCATTATTTGATCGAGGCAATAAAGCAGATCTCTAAAAAGGTAAGGGGGGGAACAGGGAGGGGAGCACTGTGTTCAAATAGTTACTGTGTGCTCTCCATCCCAGCCACCTGCTAGAAACTATAACCTCTAGACTTCAGTGCAAAACCAATTCTGTTTATATGTTCACATTAACCTAAAATTTATTATTTCATACTTCATATTAACCTAACAACTTCTCCCATTTTAATTGCCTACCGGTTCAGCAGATTTTTGCCTCGAGACTGTCAATAGAGTTAAATGCACAGCTTCCCTGAATAAATTAACCAGCATCAAAGATAGTTATTATTTCAAACCTAGAAAGGAGTTTTATTATTATACCATGCCTAGATCTATTCAACAGCTTTACTTCCCAAGCTACCATTCAGCTTGAATCCAGAGTGAGGACAACCTTATCTAAGGAGAAATTACTCAGGATCCTTCAGGCAAACAAGTGTGAGGAGAATTAGTAAGAAATTCTGCTTGGAGAAGTAGAGCTGCCTCACCAGAAGCAGTGGCAGGAATGCATTTGCAAGCCTTCTCAAACTCCAGGCCTCCAAGAGGCCTATAAATCACTAGCCCCAGCAATTGAAAAGACTAATTTTAATAGTGTACTTCTTCACTGTGGTGATTAAGCCTCAATGAATCACTCAAGAAAATTCAATTACATCAGCAACACAACCTATTTTTAAGCGTGCATTTAAGTTAAAAAAGTAATTAGACATTATCATTGGATCTACCATTAACAACATTCAAACCTTTTTTGTAATCAAACAGTTTAGAATTAACTAAATGGAAACACAAATCGTGTTTGACAAAAGAAGCATATCCCCAGGCTCTGTGAGATGGGCAGAATTCAGCTGCTCGGATGCTTTCGTTTCACTGATGGCTAATAAAAGCGATCAAGGTAAGTTAAAAAAGAAGCGAAAGCAGGTTGGGGCTGGCAGAGGAGAGCCCCGAGCAGCCGGCTCTTCTGCTTTGGAAGAGTGACCTCTGTAGGCATAAACCCAACGAGGGCTGGGATGCAAAAGCATTCCCCTTCCTCCTAGGCCGAGCCAAGGCTGTTTTCCTCCAGCACAGCAGGCCCACTCCTGCAATGCAACCCCGGCTCTCAGCCTTTGCCTTTCGAGAGCCTAAACAGCCTTATAAAGCCCGCTTTACAACCGGCCAGGCCGCTTTATCCTCCGAAGTGACGCCGTGCCTTTCTTAAGCCAAAGAAAGGCTTCAGCTGTGTAACATCATGGAAGTGCTGAGCCAGTGACTTGAGGTAAATTTTAACAGGCTTCCCACCTGATGCATACATACAAAATAAGTATTTGTCAATCAATATTACAAATAAAGACTCCGAATTGAGCAGTCCAGTGCGCTCCTGCCAGTTTTTCTTTTTTAGTTCTTTATCTTTAAGAAAGATTAGGAAACTTCTTGGTAAAGAGAAACACAGTAAGTATTAAAAAATAATGCAGGCATGATCTATAGTGATTTCTTCCTTTAATGAAAGCAACAATAGATGATGACTGTAAGGCAAGGTTACTTGGTGAACTTGAGATGCTACTCCTAATTCAAACTTTGAAATCTTCAAACTCCTAGAGATCCTGCCACCTGCGCAGGATTAATCCCTGATCCAGGAAATACTCCATTAATACTTGTCTCATCACCACCTAACATTTCCTCTACAAACTCCTCCGGGAAAACAAGACGTGTACTTACTGGAGTTAATGGGAAACGCTAAATTCAATTAACACAGTGCATATTATTTAATTTTAAATATATATAACTGAAGATGAAGCATGTATATCTAAAAAAAAGTATTTTAACACATTTCTTTAAAATTCCCGTCACTTATTAGTATCTACGTCTTCCTATTGTGATTTTTTTTCTCCAAACTAGTGATTCTAATCGCAAAAGTTTAGAGGATTTCACAAGTGAGCAAAGCCAACTTCCATTTTGTATGTCAAAAATTCAAGGAGACAAAAGAGAAGTGTAAGTAGCTTTACATCACTGCTTCAGACTTTTCTTTAGAAGAACAGCCCACTTTTCAAAAAGTTTCTCTTTCTAACAGCAATAATTCTGTAAGTTAAAGTAAAGATGTTGCTGGTGTGTTTTTTTTTTTTTTATTTAAGATAACGCATCTCTTTTAAGAATGAGCTTTAAACGTGAGGTCCTGGGAACGCATGTACATTTCTGCTTGGGTTTGTTAATGAAGAATGACACTATATGGTTGTGTGATGGGTAATGCTTAGTTCATTACTCACTGACATGTGCCTTGATACCATCAACTCCACAACCAAATTTAGCCCTGTTATAAGCAGATGTAACTTCGCTGGAGTCAATGGGATGAGTTTGCATCTGCAGACGGAGAAGTTCGAGAGTATCACCCTTTCCTGGCAACTCAGCGCAGCCCGGCTCCTCCGCTGCTCTAGCCCGGGCGAGCCCGGACTTTGCCCGCAGGTTTTATCCTGCTACCGCCGGACCACTCCCCAGCCCGCTACCGGTCCGCCGCCCCGGTCCTCCCTCCTCCCTCCCGAGACCCTCCTGCCGGGGGCAAGGGGCGACGGGGCAGCTCCGCCGTCACACGAAACACCCGCCCCGGGAAGAGCCGGATCCCTCTGCCAGCCACGGCCGGAGCCCCCGCCGCCGCCGCTCACCGCTAGCGCACTCCGTCCCGTCCCCGTGTCTCCCGGCGGCCGCGGCCGCGACCTACGGCACCATCCCGTCCCTCCCCAGCGCATGGAGGATAGCGCCGGTCCCCGGGGAGACGGCGAGCGGGAGCGGGATGGAAACTTACTTGGGGTTAGAGGAATTCCAATATATGGGGTCTAAAACGATGGACCGCGCTAGTGCAGTTCTGCATAAAACCATCACGGCTCCCCAGCAGTACTTCCAGGCGGAGGCATCTCGCCTCCGCGCTGCCATGGTCGCAGGCGGCACCGAGTCCCTCCCCGGAGCCTCGCCAACTCCGCCGTGCGCCTTCCCACGCACCTGAGCGGCAACAGCAGGGTGGGTGCCTGGTATCCCAACAGACGGGATGATTGATAGGAAAAATAAGAATAATTAAAAAAAATTAAAAATCAGTAAGAGTCGACGATGCACTTGGCGAGAGCTGCAAGCAGATCTACTGAGTCATGTATGCCACTCGCATGTAGGAATATCTCCTGTGAGGTCAGATCCAAGCTACCTCCGAAGTAACAGCAGTAGCAAAAAAAAAAAAAAAAAATGCAAACGCCTTAGTCCCTCTTCTTAGTGAGGGTCTCCAGGCTGCCTTGGAAGATGCCACTCAAACTGCCAACTCCCATTTGGATCCAGAGCGCCATACGCGTTCACAGTGTCTAAGGCCCGCGTGAAAAGGAGCAAAACAAAAAATAAATTACAAAAAGGTAAAATAAAGGGTGGCGGGAGAAATAAAAGGGTCGGGGGGAAAAGGACACAGCTCCGGCGGGCGGCTCCTCCTGTACGTTTCTCACTGCTCCCCGCAGTTCGCAATCCGCACGGGCACCAGCCCGGGCCGTTTCGGGCAGCTCGGAAGCAACCGCGAGTCAATAAATCCACTCCGAGTCAGCTCCCCCGGTCCCGGGGAGGCGCATCCGCAGGGCTCCGGCTTCCCCGAGGGGCACTGCTGTCCTTGTCGCCGGCAAAGACCACGGAGCGGAGCCGGGAAAGAAACAGGGGCGGACAGTAATGACTACAAAAATAAAAAACAAAATAGACCAAAACGGGGGGGCGGAGGGGGGGGGTCGCAGCGTCAAAGCGTCCCTCTCCCGTTGCGCGACCTGCAGTGCGCGCCGCGGCGGCCGACTAAGAAGGAGGAACGACGGGCGCGGGACTTGCGCCGACGCGCAACCCACCGCGGAGAAGCAATGGAGCGAAGAGAAGCGGCGCCAGCCACTACCGTTCCCAGTGCGGCGCTTCCAACCCTCGATGCCACCGCTGCGAGTCCTCGGCGCAGGAGCGCGGCCGGCGGCAGCGCGCTGCCGTAGCCATATAAGCGCGGCCCCGCTGCCCCGCCGCCGCCGCTCATAGGGCCGCCGGCGGGCCGCCGCGCTGGTTGGGCGCCGCGCCTGTCACTTACCGCCGAGCGGCGGGCGGGGCCGCGCCGAGCCCAGCCGAGCGGGCCGGCAGGTAACACCCCCCGGCCCCGCCGCGCCGCGCCGCGGGCGGCCGCTGGCCGACGTGCGCGGAGAGTCCACTCGCTCTGACTCACACCGGGGCTGTGCGGGAGGCGCGGCGGGCCCAGATGGAGCGAAATCAGGGGGAAGAAATGAAATTAAATAAGCATTGAACCCAGCCTTTGCTAAAACTGTTTCCCAAGTACGCTGCCGTTCAAAGAGCGGGGAGCAGCGGCAGGGCCGGGAGCCCCTCACCCTGCCCGCCGATGCGAGCGCAGCACTCCGGGGGAGCGCGGCTGCAGGCGCTGCGCGGCAGCGGCCACCTCCGCGCCGTGGCGCGGGAAAGGGCTGGGCCGTGTTCCCACTGGCGCGGAGCTTCGTGCACAACTTTCTGCGGGTTCCTTGCCGGGAAGGAGGTCTGGGGGTGCTTCCTCGCCAAGTTCCCACCGGCCCTTCCCACGGCTTCTGTGAGTTTTCTGAGTTTATCTGGTTGCGCGACAATTAGCCACGGGCCGTCACTGAATAAAGAAGAGTCGGACATGCGGAGCCCTTCAGAGGGATGCAGAACGGCGGGCAATGCGGGGCTCCGGGGCCGGCTGCGGATTCCCTCGCCTTTCTCTGGCGATTGCTCAAAGACCATTTCTTCCCCCTTTCGTAGGGAGCGGGTTCGGACACAGCCGCCTCGTATCCCAACGGCACGGCACCTTGCCCTTTTATTTCATTTTATCATTAATTTCTGGCCAGAGGGAGCTACCTGCGGGCAGCACTGGAGATGCTTTCCCCGTGGCCTCGCAGGTCCCCCGGGGGGTGCGGAGGGCGCCGAGGGGTCGCGGGTGCTCCCGACGCCGCGCTCGGAGCCCGACCTGCCGCGGCTCCCGTGGCACATGCACGGGGCCACAGCTCCCACTAGCGGCCAGCGGCTGCCCTCCGCAGGGGGAGCGGCCCCCCTCGGCTGTCCCCCTGAGCTGCTCCACCGTGTTCTGCCCGCTCCGGCGCCCGCACGGTTCCACCGCAAAAGTCACCGGCAAAAGCCAATAGGGGCGGCGGTACCGCTGCCCCGGGAGCTCGTACCGGGCTGGGGAGGCGGCACACTGCGACAAGAGCTGTACCGAGGTTAAATACGGGTGGTGTAAATGGCATAGTCGCTCCTGTGAAATTAAGGGAGTTACCGAATTTATTCCAGGAGGGATTTCCTGCCAAAATAGTATCTGCAAAAAGGATTAAAAGTTAAATCCCAGTAAATTACCGCGCTCTTTTCTGCCATTTCCATACCTATTAGTCGAGGCATGCGAAGAACATCCTACCAAAAACCCAAATAAAGAGCCAATTTCGCATAATTTTATTCCTGAAGAAATATGTGTATTCACTTAAAAATCGGCTTCGTAATGGTACTCGTTCGACTTTTAGACGAACGCCAAGAAGTTCTTATAAGGAAAACAACTGGCACTGTAATTTATTTCCTGGATAAATTTTGGAACCCAGTGTTCTCTTTCGACCCCTTTTGAACTAAACGGGTGTTTCAGCCTGGCAGAGCCTGCTCCTCTCGCTTGCAACAGAGAGGAAAGAAATTGGAAGCGCTCTCGAAGCCCCATAGATTTTGAGTTAATTGTGTTTCGTAGGTCTCTAATGAAATCTACCACTCAAGAAAACAAGAAAATCAGTTTGCTTTTCACACAAAACATCGAATACGTTTTAAGTAAACTGCTTAATTAAATTTAATTTGCAGCGAGGAAGGAATTGCAGATCCGGCGACGCAATTTGGTGGAAAAGGATCTGATTCCCGGGACGGAAACTTAGCACTCAAGTGGGAGCTTAGGTATCTATGCACACCGAGGGGCATCAAAGGAGAATTTCACCAGTGAGGGGAGGAAAGTACTTAATTATTAAACTTTTAAACAAATGTGTGGTGTGTAGCCGGTCGTGATACAGTGTAAACACGGAGCCTGATAAATGCTTCCAGCAACAGAGACGTGTAAAATAGGTCTACCTCATTTTGTGGTGCTGCTGCTGCTTCTGTTTGTTTAGAAGCAAAAGGTTACGAGCGGTGTTTTGTAGAAGCTGTGAGTAAACTGTGACCTCTAACTCTTCGTATCCTTGCTTTAAGTAAACCAGAGGAAATGAAGAGCCCTGGTATTGTCTGAAAATATCCTCTTGTAGCTAAATATATCACACGGTTCCTATTGTCCAGTGCCTAATCATTTTTACGCAAATACAGCTGTTTTACTCTACTGTCCAGCATCCTACCGATGCGCACTGTAAGAGTATAAAAAGCCACGTTAATAAAATAATTTTTCAGTAAAAGCCAAGACAAAGCTGGGTGCTTGCTTCCGAGATAACCTAATCAACAAAGATTAAGATATTCAAAGAACCGCGGGCTCGGTGGCTACTCTGCTCAGGTCACCCTTTTTGGCCGAGGAACCGGTCCCTGCGGTTGGGTCGGGCCGCAGGGCCCTTCCACAGCCGCAGAGTTACTTACGGTTCCGAACAGGGCCGGGCCGGGTCAGACCGGGAGGCGGGGGCCGGGGCAGGCGGCGCTCGGAGGGGCTGCGGCGGCGCGGAGCCCGTGGGCAGCCGCGCTGCGACCGCAATCCTTCCCCGGTCCCGACTCCTGCGCCCGCTGCATCGGCTTCCAACCTTTCCGTCTCCCGTCCGAGAAGCGCCTCGGACACGGGAGAAACGTGAGAGTAAAGGCTGGGGACGGGGGTTTCAAAGCAAAAAATCCGACGAGTGTTCGGAAGTTAGAAATCGGCTTCAGCCGCCGCTTCTCTGGGGGCTATTTCAGGAGGAGGTCCCAGCAGACATTTCGGGTTTCGCAAGGAGCACGGTTTCCTGACAGACGAATGCACAGGGAACAGGCTTCTGGGGGAAATCCTGCCGCGGCCTGGGGAGCGGCGCCGCGCTCCCACGGCGCCCGGGGAGCCCGGCTCGGCGGACGGGGATGGACGCACAAATGGACGGATGGGTGGATGAGCGCTGCCAGCGAGCAGGTGAGACCTGCCTATCCCTTGCTTTTACTGAAAAACTGAGACTTTGCTGTTTGTGCCACTTAAACCTTTATTTCCTCTACCTCACACTGGCTTAAAAAAAAATAAAATCTGTTCATCACTGAATAACCTCTTTCACCTTCTTTCCAACAGTGATGACGACAATTACGTAGGTACGGGCTCTGGTACTACAAAATCTATAATGAAGGGCAGCTAATCTGAATGGGAACAGGATTGGGCCCACAGTCCCTGATTCTCTTTTAAACATCAGCCTAAACATGAAATTTTTGAAGTGGAAAAGCTCACCATAATTCATCATTACATGTGTAATGTACCAGTTTTGAAAGTCGAAAAGATGTAACTCAATGGATACAATTACTGCTAAATTCAATAAAGAGAAATGATCATGACTGACGCTAATTCACTTAAATGGATTGTTTATCGTTTGTACAAAAGGCCAAGTGTGCCAGATACCTGCAACAGCTCTTAATATATCATTCACACTGTAACAGTGCATTTTCTGCACTTATGGTAGAGTAAGTACATGTCTAGATGTTAATTTGCCTTCACCAGGTCTGTTTTAGAACTGTAGTTTTGGTCAACATAGCTTCTTAGAAAATGAGCTTGGCTTCTCCCAGATACAGCCATAGAATTCAAGCAGCCTTGTAAGAAAAATCAAAGACATTCATACATCCAAACCATGCATTTTAACTCTGTTTGACTTGACTTATGCTGATTCTCTGTACCGCTCCTTGAAAACAAAAATATTTATTCTATGGTCTGTGATATAAGGGGCAGGAAAAATGACCTGGGATCAAGCTTCTGCTACACAACAGGCCATTTATTGTCAAAGGGGATCTATGTCCTTTCAAGCAGAGCTGATGCTGAGCTAGCATAACCCTTGATTCTAAGTGTCAGTCTATGGAAGATGATTGTAAGCATGAGGTTGTTTAGTACGGAAAGTTGTTTACTCAACAGAAACTCAGCACCCTTCAGCAAGCTAACAAAATGGTGAGATGGAAAGAATGGGATAACCCTGAAATGCACATGTGGCAATACCAGCATGAGAATGGAACAGAGATGCATTAAAGTCATGGTTCAGTTCCTGCTAGACTGGCCCGTCAGTCTGAAACCATACCAACCTGGGCACTTCAACCATATCCTCCTGCCTTGGAATGAGCCTTGGGCTCACAGGCAGCTCCACAGCTCTCTTCTGAAATAAATCCCCTCTGTAACGCAACCTGGACTTCAACGCAACCTTTATTGACTTCAATTTCACCTGCACTTGCACCAAGTTGAGACCTTGCAATGACAGAGCTAAGACCCCAAATACTCTGAAAATGTTTAATGAAATACTGCATGCAGTTAAAAGTGAGTAATAACCAATACCTCCATATTTGGTGTACATGCAAAAAATGGCAGAAACTGAATCCTGAGAGCATGGTAATAGCATCGCAAAGAGGGCGAGATCAGCTTCAGGTCAGGAAGGACAATTGATAGGGCGAGGTGTATGAGGTGGCACATAGCTCAAGAGAAAAGGAGACATCAAAGGTAAAACCTTCTTTTTCAAGACAAGATAGGAATGGATGAACTGTTGATAACTTTAGTGAGATTATACATACAAATACAGTTACTTGGCAGTTTAGACATCTCACTAACGTAATTGTCTCTACTTTGCTGAGCTGCAAGGATGCCATCCCTCCAATACATTTCTCACGAGTCAGCTTTCCACTCGGGCTTGGAAAAATGATGATAAATGAACATGCAAAGTTCAAAGGGCAGTTTAGCAAATCACCAAAGTAAGAGCACATGTTTAACGTGCTGTTCTAAGGCCTTCCATGCTCCTACCTTTGCCAGACAGATACACTGTTTCATATGATAATAATTATCCAAGACATTTATGAACAAGTTTGGGAAAACTAAGATCTCTTCTGTTCCCATATAAGGGAAATCAATACTGCTCAAGGCAGGTGGCAACAAAAATGCCTACCTGCCTCCCTGGGGTGGTCAACGACACACCAAACTCCAGAACAACCCAAAACTTGTCTAACCAAAATTTGAAGTTCAAACTGTAATGAAATAAAAATTAAACACTGAACACAATCACCAACAGCATTTTCTCTATGCAGACACATACAGATTAAAACACTACATGTCAGTCTATGTTTCTGCATACTTTGTGTTAAAAGGGTATGTATCCCAAGTTCTTACCATCAAATGTCAACTTGCCCCCTTTCCAAACTATATGCATCTGTATCTCTGAAGTCTTACAATAATTTTAAAAAAGAAAAGGCTACAGCAATGCAAACATAACATTCACCCACACAAGGTCTACAAAGATATAAGACACAGAGTATGTCTTAGGACAGTAAAGAGACAGCAGATTCCACCAACTGAACTTCTACCCCAACAGAGGAAATCAAACCAAACCAAAGACCTAACTGCTTTTCCTTTATTTTTTTTTTTGAGGGCAGGGGAAAGAGAAACAGGTAGTGAAATGTGGCATGGCAGAAGGATCACTCTGATTAGGAATGGGCATTTTGTCCACAAGATAGTCCTAGAGGTGGGACTGAAAATAACCTGGTAACATCTAAGCCTACACAATGTTAAATGCAGAGAACAAATGTTGCTCTTTAGCAGCAAATTACATGATGCACAACAAAATGCTTGATACCACAGCTGCATGTAGGATTATTTAGCTTCTTACTTTTAGAACAGGAAACAAAACTGCATAGGTCTGTTTTGAGTATTGACTTTTAATAGCTTGTTTCTCATAAGGGAACAGGGGATGTTTTCTGCTTTAGAAATACAGGTATCAGTTGATCTTTAAATACAGCCTGCTCCTGCCAACAGGTCATGTACATGATTTATTTGGCTTCAGCTTGGTTTTATGCATTAAGCAACTTTCAACCTTCTTCTGTCATACAATATATAGACAAATTTAAGTACAGTAATAGTGTAGGTATTTTACCATCTTCACATTTTCTTGACATACTGGACAAAGCAATACACATCAGTCTGCCCCCAAGCCCCAGTTTCATACAAAGCTTGTTGAATACTGCTTTCAGTAGCACATTCAACTTGCTCCCACATTTAATTTGCTAAATCTACAGAAACAGACCCTTTGGAAATATCAGGAATTACTTCCAACTTTGTCCAGCGACATTCAAATGATCAGGCAACTACTGGTAACTGTCATTTTATGGTTACTACAGAAGTTGCATGCTTACAGGAAAAAGAAAGTTTAGAACTGGACAAGCTACAGTAATCTAGGTTTTGGTAGAGGAATTACATACAAAAAAGGGGACCTAATATATATAGCTTTTAATCTGTAGTTTCTTTTTTTAAAATAAAACTTGTATATATAAATGGATAAGATTCAAGATCTGTATAACAGTTGCTCTCTGGCTAAAACAATGTATTGAGACAGAATTTCACTTTCTTTCTGTTTTTCAGTTCAAATATACTAGCCAGTCCAGTCCTTTGGGAGAAAAAACTTCCATTTTTAAATCCTTTAGGATCCATCAGATTCATTATATGGTAATGACCTTAACTTACACAATATATTATATTATGCAGTGAACTGAAGGGGTTTAGATATTGGAAGAATCAGTCTGGGTGCAGTAAGCCAAACAGCCATTTAAACATGATACTACAGCTGAAATAAGTCTCTGTCAGAATAAAAACCAACATTCATAAAAACAGCAGCAGCCATCAATAACATTCACAACTGCAGGGATTTTTTACTGTGTGTGATTTTGCATTTTAAGTAGAAGCCACAATAGTTTAAAGCAAAATTTAAAAAAATAGCACTATAGTCTTGAATTTAGTAATGTGAATTGTCACTCTTATAGCTGTTTATAGAAGTGTACTAAAAAAATTTACTTAAACATATGTATTTAAGACTTTCACTTTATTCAGCAAATTGGTTTATTTACACAATGGGGAACGCTGGTTGAATGCTGTCAATGTAATAAAAACAAATCTAACAGAGACAATACTGAACTCTCTCTATGTATTCATAGCAGAAATGACAAACTATTTCCTTACCTGTATCAGGAACATCAAGCGCAACAACGGGACAGTATCATAGGACACTGATTTAACAATAAACCACAGAGGTCCAGTAATACTATGGCAATTTACTCATGTATTTACTGACTTTAAAATAAAAACATTAAAAGTCAGCAATACCCAGTAAAAAGTTCTGTCAATTATCAGAGTCAAACTCTGATGAGTAGGTCAGTAAATCCTTATCAGATCATTCACAGTTCATCAAGTTACATGAGTTGCTTCAGACCACCAATACAGAAACAAAATTGATGAAAACAGATTATCCTCTAAAAGGCAATGATGATCTGATAAGGGTTTAACTTAATGGAAGTTTAAAAAAAAATAAGAATTGCAGAGCACAGCCCCTATTAGAACAAGCTAACTTTCCAACTTTCAAAAAAGACAAAAAAAAAATTGAGAGAGAAAAAAAACCAAAAAACAAAAAACACTTCAACATGAAGCTACCATACAAAGTTTTTGTTTGTTTTCCTGGTTTTTTTGTTGTTTTTTTGTTTGTTTCTTTTTTTTCTTTTAAGAGTTCAGAGTTGAAATTTAATCCTGGCTTTTTAGGGAGAAGGACAGTTTTGGCCTAGACTTTCCTTTGCCCAGGATAATTTTTTGCTCTTCCTTTTGCTGACGCTGTCTCTCTTGTTCTAGTTTCATCCTCTCCTCATGAATCTTTCTTTGTTCTTCAACAATTTTCAATTGTTCTTCAGCCTGTACAGGAAAATGGTAAAATTTAGGCCAGCATATTTTGTAGTCATAAAAGCAATTTACAAGTCTGCATTAACTTCTAAACAGGTCGAATCCTGCATAAGTATGTAAGCAGTTCCGCCTGAGCTGGGTGCCATAGTTGGTTTCAGTGAAACCATTTATAAAATGGTTATTTGAATTGAGTTTAAAAGAAACACTGAGAACTTTCTACAGCTAGTGTATTGAAATCTGGAGTGCTTACATGCCAAGTTTTTCAGCACTGCTTTGGAAACAACACATTACATTTTAATTAAGGAAGACATTAGATACATACAGAGATTGTCCCAACACTTGTCACTTGTGTAAGCTGAAGTAACATACATACATAATGAAGTCACGTATCTTCAAGCCGAAGTCTCCCTGCTCCAAAACCCACCTAAAAACCCCTCTTAATCCAAAATAATCTTCACTTGATTTACAACTAGTCAATCCTTACATTGACCTATGGTTCTTACAGTGCTCCCAGTGGTCTTCTAAACGTGCTTATTTAGTTCATTACATCAGTCAATACTTTACATTTTCCATTTGTCCTGTTTCTACCATAAGAGGTTGAGAAAAGGGTAAAACAGAAAGAAATCTAAAGCAGATGTAGTTCAAGCAAAAATATTTAAGAAGCCTCATTTTTATATGAAAGAGGTGTAATTACTTGGGCAATTGAAACTGACAGAGTTCAATCAGGACTTAAAAGCAGCTTAGTTAGACTTATCATCAATTGATTAGAATCAGCTAAATCATATTGAATGTTTTCATGTGGCAAGCACCTGATTTAAAAGTGCTTAAGAAGACCAACATAAGTTAGACTTTCCTAGCTTACACCTCTTAAGCTTATGCTCAAAGTCCCTTTCAGCACTTCTATATCAACGTTATACTAGAATCAAATCTAGTTTGTACTTGTCTCGCTCAACAGAATTAGTCACACAAAGCTGAACATGTTTGTAAACTTACTTCAACCCTCCCCATAAGATATAGTTAAAATGTACTTTTTAAATTCTGAAGGCAGCCATCTCTCCTCTAAACTAACTGCATCCAAACTACTTACCAGCCTAGTGTTACTGCTAAGAATCTGGTCATTCATGCTCAGGGAAAGGAAAGCAATGTTACTGAAGGAACCAGCAATACACAAGTTTAACTCTAGAAAAGGTTGATTTGTTTATTTTAATTGTGCTGCAGATCTGGCAGAGACATCTGTATTTCCCTACAGAACAGTTAACTACACCTTCACATACCAGTTTAGCTTGTGCTTCTGCAATTTTTCGATTATTTTCTTCTAGTATTCGCTCTAGTTCCTCACGCTTTGCACGCTCTTCTTCCTAAAGGGGAGGACAGGGCAAGATGTTAGTAAAGTAAAATATTAATTTCTGCATGTTCACTAATCTTTCTCAGAATTCTTTTGTGAACTGACTTAAAGTGGCAGCTTTACAGCCACCTATTTTGCCTCACAACGGTAAACTGTGCAGCCACTAAAACTGGTTTCTAGCACTCAATTTAAATCATCCCGCCCAGTCCAAACAGCAACCAACTAAACCCTCCCTAATCACAGAATCCTGACAATTTATTACTAGGATTTTAATACCACACAAATCAACAAGGACAACTACAAAAACTGGATAGTATTTACCAAATTAAAAAGTAATATAGAAAATATAAATAAAGTTAATAGTTTGTCTCACCAATTAAGTATACCTACGTATTCTTTACCTATACTCCTTTAATCAGCATTAAAAGTTGAATATTTACTGTCTTGTCCAGTGTCCTGCAGAGTGTGCTCCTCGGCTGCCATACGCGCCAGCTTCCTCTTTAAAATGATTTGTACTGTTAGCTTGGCAATACCTGCATCAGCAGCTCAACCATTTATAAAGAAACAACATACAAGGAAGGCTGAGCTGAGGAATGCAGATGTTTATGGTAAGAAGGAACAAAAATATGTAAATCATTCCTAAGGCAAACATTTAATAAGAAAAATACATTTACTGTTAGTGAAAAATACAAATGGTAATCCATACTTCATGGAGCTATGGGCTTCTTTCATGGGGAGAATGGACTTAACATTCAGTATTTTGACAATTTTAAGACAGCTGAAACTGTCTGCAGTATGAACTTGGAATTCAGGAGTCCAGGGAAGGCAAGATCAGGAAATAAAGCCTTGTAATTGTTGTTTTCTTGGTGAATTTTATGGAACTCTGTTATGCAACTCAAATATGAAGACTGCGTGAAAAATTTTGAAGTGTTTCAGTTCACATGATATATATCCAAATTATTTTTATATTTGGAGGATTTAAAGTTAGCCAGAGGTTTGTGTCTGTGTAAGAAAAAAAAGTTAATACGAACAAAGCAAGCATAAGAAAACTTCTTACTATGACTAGTAACCCGCTACTAGCTAGCACACTTCACTCCAGGCATGGAGGTTCATTCTGTATTACAAAGAACTGGTGTGACTTCTCCACATGACGATGATACCAAAAATACTTTTTTTAAAAAAAACAAGTAATCCATCTGATCAAATGAAAAGCTCTACAAATGAAGAATTTGCTGACTATGAACACATAAATTCAACTTAAACTCTGATATTAAAGTCTGAATTTGCAAGAAAAGTATAATTTATTTATTCTTTTTAGTATTTATTGTAACTCAGCATTCCATTTGTTTCCATTTAATTTGATACTATGTGACTGACAAGTCACATCTAGTATGAAGGGGAAAGCTGCATTGCTACTGTCTCTCCTTTCACAAGCCAATCAAAATATTAATTTAAAATAAACTGTGTAGGACGTAGAGAGTGAAAAAAGCATTTAACACTTATGACTATTTAGCACAAATTTCCTCTACGGTTTGAAGTTTGTCTTGAAATTTCTGGATCCTGGAATGATTGGTGCAGGCAGGCATCAAAGCCTTTAGTAGCAAATTACTGTCTCACAGAAAGACATTTTCAGCTTCTGCTCCAGCTGCTGATTAAAAACCAAAACGAAACAACAAAAAAAAGGCCCCAAAAACCCAAATCACACGTTCAGCTTGACTTCAGACAAGGGCAACCTGCTCTTTTATAACTTCTAGGGAGAAAAAAAGGAGTTGTTAGTACTTATTAAAAATAGATATAATGATTTGGACAGAGATCCTTCGTGAAGACGTGGATGGGCTTATGCTCGAAGTCCCAGAATTAGTCCAATGTATGCTCAAGGAAAATGTTCATTTTAAATGAAGAATAAGAAACCTATTTGTTAAAGACAGGTACTGCAGCTCACTGCTGGACCCTGCTTTTTGCCTGGCTGAAGGCAAAAGCCTCTTACAGTCTAGGTAAACAAAATGAAACAAATGAAGGATACATAATAACATATTTTTTAATACCCTTCCCCAAAATGAAAGGACTGCTGATAAATCCTGCAGCCATGGCAAAAGTTTCAAACAATTCTGAAATATATGTAGGTCAGTTCCATTAAGAATCAAGTATCCTTGTTCAGGTTTTAGGAGAGTAACTGTTTAAATATCAGTGAGCTCCTCTGAATAGGCTAGAAATTAAGTTTCGCAGCAATGCAAGTTTATATGAGAAGGTAATTAGATTTGCTGTATTCCATCTCTTTCTGAACCGAACAGGAGGCACAAACCGACACTGAAAGTTTTGCCATGGACTGTCTCTACTTTCCAAACGACCGAGCGTTACCTCTCTGGCTTTTTGTGCTGCAAGTTCAGCTTGTCGCTGTCGCTCGAGTTCTTCGAGCAACTGTTTTTCCATGATGCGCTTAGCCTCCTCCACCCTGCGGAGAACCTCTCGCTCAATCTCATCCTTTCTTTTCTCCAACTCTTCTTCTACACGTTTAGCTACAAGTTCTTCCACCCTTCGAGCAGTTTCTTCCTCTATGAGTTTCTCTTCAATTTCTTGTTGACGACTGCAAAAATGAAAACATAAGGATTACATTTTTAATCAATAACATTGGCACTGAAACAAACTCCTTCAACATGCAGCATCAGCTATGCTACTGAATAACTTTTACATATAGATTATAGATTTAAAGAATATTTTGCTCTACATTTCAAGAAAGTGAATCTTCAGGCATTGTTCCTGTAACAGGGAATCCATTCAGACCATTCCATATTTAGTATCTTTCTCTTTAACAACAGACTAAATTGAAGACAACTTATCATCCTACTTCCTGATTACAATTAGAGAGGGGGAAAAAGGGAAAAAACCCAACTCAAACCAACAATTATAACACCATGACCCCCTCCTCCAAAAAATCCAAACCCCACCCAACTTTGACCGTCATTCACCCTTCAGGAGTTTATATGGTCTCAATTTCAAGACACATATAGCAATAATAACGTGTAAAATCTTGCCTTAAAGCCACCACCTTAGAGGCACCAAACTATCTCCAGTATCTTAAAAGAGAGAAGCAATAAAATTTGTGATTTCAAATTTGTGATTTTACCTAGAATTCCAGGTGTTATACCTGTAATCTAGTTATCCAATCATTTACCTTAACAAATTTCAGTAACTTCAGCTCTTAACTTTTTTTTTTTTTTTTAATTGAAGGACTGTTTCTACCATAATGATCAAAAATAAATTATATAAATACCAAGCACTAAATAAATCCTTGCAAACTGCAGCTTTCTATGTTCTGAATTTTGGAAATATTTTCAAATGTCTTGTCTTTATTTTAGTTGAGCAGCAGTATTATCACTCAGCCTGATCACTGTTTTAATTTTTCATTAAAAAGGATACAAAAATCAGATAAATTTTCAGGTTAATTACAACATAGAGAAAAAGAAAAAAACTCCAGGTAGTAATCACAAGTACAACATAGCGGTTAGATATCTAAGGATGAACAACAGTGAATTATCTATATTTCATGCAGTACAATTCATCTGGATTCATTATGGGCTTTGGGGAGAAGACTCTTGGTTTTAAACTTGATACTGAACTTCTGTTTCAAATATTCCATGAAGTACAGAACAATCTTATGAAACTTTTCTTCTGGCCTGTCAGCAACACAAATCCAAGATTCAGAAGAAAAACTACTGCTGTAATATCTTAATATCCTGTCATTTTCAGAATGTTTGCATTTTCCTATCTCATTTGGAGATATCTAATCTATCTTAATAGGACAAACAACGAATTAAAAAAAAGTTACATAATTTACCAACTTTTAGATGACCCAAGGCACAACTTGCAAATACGTAATAGCAGATGTGAAGATTATTTATGTAGATAACCATGGGAAATACAAAGGTGAAAGGCTCCCAATTGCCTATAGTCATGTGTCATCTTTTCAAAACTACTGAACTACATGGATCTACTATAATTACTGAACTAAGCAGATCTCCTTCAGCAGAAAGTTTTGGAATCCTCAACTCAATCATTTGGCCAGAGAAGACCAATCTTAGGCTTACAATCCCCAAGAAATAGCAAATTTAGCTAGGGGCATATTAGACCAGCATTCATTTTTCCAAAATGGACACAACATATCTTGAAGTGATTTTTTTCAGGGAAAAAAAAAAAAAGCCAAAGCAGCCTAAGGCAAACAAAAAACCTAGACCACTCCCAGAAAAATGCATCAACCCCACTCAAATAAATATTATTTTATTTTAAAAGGTCTCCTGTCCCTCTTATTCAGCAGCGACTACTCTCACCATCTTGAAACAATACTGCATAGTATACTTAAGAGGCTAGAGTTCCAGGGAAATAAATTGTCATTAAGTTCATATTCTCATGTCTTATTAAACATAGCTTTACATTTATTAAACATAGCTTTACATTTAACATCAAGAAATCTAGAAAAAAAGTTAGCCAATTGAATAAAGATAGTGCATAGTTACAAAAATACCACTGCATTCATGTCTGAAATAGGTTTTCAAATATCCTCAGAATTGATGATGCACTCAAATTAAGCACTGTGCCTGCACATGTTTCATTCTTCTCACTCCAACAAACTCCATTCAAATTGAATTAAATGAATGTATTTTTAGACTTGTAGGCAATGATATTACAATGGCTTAGACCTTATTAATAAAATTATAAACACGGATATAAGCCACAGTGATTTATTCTGTAGCATATCGATTATTTTTTTTAATCATATGAACTTACAGTATTTTATAATTTTATCATTCTGGCCTACTGAGTTATGATTCCAGAGGATCAGATAAGCCACTAATGTAAAAAACTATTTTTCATATGATCTATTTACTTCTTAAAGACAAACTGTATGAAATCTGCAGAAAAGAAACAACTTACATTTTACCAAATTTCTGAGGGGAGAAAGTCATACCTGCAAGGCAAGGAAATGAGCACTATAGGAAAAGGCTGAAGTTAGGCTGTGTATTGAGATTTGAACAAGAGATGAGAAGAAAGTCAGTTCCAATTTATGAACTGTCCACTAATGGATTCAGTCAGAAAGGAAGTACTTCTTTCCTTATGTAACATGAATCTATACTAACATACGTAATACAATTTACAGATGACTTACTAAAATACCATACTTTTCTACTAGAAGTTTCATTGCTTTTTCTTTTTATAATTTAAAGTGTATTGTAGAAGTATCAAAATTCTATACCGTCTTTTCCAATATTGGTTCTTCCTCAAACATCTACTATTCTGTAGCAAGTATCGCCATATTCCTTCTATACAGACTTCATGAGCTTTTTCAAATTTCAAAGTTAAATTAGATAGGAAATTTACTAACACATGAACTAAACCAGCTCCTAAGTACTAGAATAAACTATTAATTGTATTCTCAAATTTTTAAGTACATTCCAGTTCTTCATTGTAGATAGATATGCACAGAATAGTTTTCTTAATTTAGGTACTGAATAAAATTCTAAACCACAAAACTAGGATCAGTATGTCAAAATATGTCAATTTTCACATGTTTGTATTATTGTGTAAGTTTTTGACTGTCAAAACTCTGAAGTTAGCAAAGGTGATTATCTTCAAAGGAAAATGAAAGTGACAGCTTGGGCCCACCAAGCTCGACAACTAGTATTTCCTGAGAACGATATGGCTTAAGTAAAGCTCCACCGAAGAATTAACAGCACCACTTGGCTTCATATGTACAAACAAGTGCTTTTTCTGGATAAGGTGGTCCAATGAGCAAGGATATTGTTCAAAGAAAAAGAATCACCTGATTACAAACCATTCTTCTCTCTGCTGCATAAAGGTCTGTTTTATAACTTTATATGCTGCTAAACATATTCATGCATCCCCATCGTTTATTAAACTAGTATTTGTATCTGCAGACTTAATAAATAACCACACTCCCCATAACATAAACTGAAAAAAGGGAAAGGTTTTAAATGAAACAAGTCACCGGATCTCACCGTCCCATTTGGCAAGAAAGTAATCGCACAGTGTTAATATAGCAGCTGCATAGTGTTTCTTGAAACTCTCACTCGAGCACCTCCAGATACCTCCGCTCGATGCGTAACAAGCTCCACGCCACGAAGGGGAGGGGCGGGCGTGTAGCAGTGCAGCACAAAGCCTCAGGGGCGCCGAGGCCTCCGCCGCACAGGGAAGTTTAGGAGCAGCGCAGGAGGGAAGAGACCAGCAACAGCGGACGGGAAGCGGGCAGAGCCGGCCGAGAGGGAGGAGGCGTGCGGGGGGCTCGCACCTCAGTGGGCGGCTCCTAACGCACCTGAGGGAGCCGGGCTTTGAGAAAGGGGCGGATGGCGGGAAAACAGGCATTGGTCCGGCCTCGGCGAGGGCCCAAACGCCTGCAGCCAGCCGCAGGCGGCCCTAGCCCACGGGGAGAGAGACGCACCGAGCACTTCCCTTCCCTCCCCCATCCCTCACCACCCCCCTCAAGCCCAGCGCAGGCCCGGGGCTCACATTTTCCGCTGCCGCTCGAACTCCGCTTTTTTCTCCTCCTCCTCCCGCTTCTGTTTCTCGTCCAGGCTGCTGCGCTTGCTCACCGTGCGCCCGAAGATGTCGATACGGTCGGGGGGGGAGGAGGCGCGGTCGCGGTCCCGGTCCCGGTCGCGCCGGGAGGAGGGGGCCGTATTAGAGCGCGAGCGGGAGCGGGACTCCCGGCGCCGGTTCCGCTTGCTCTCCCGGGACTTGGAGCGCTTCCTTGCCCGCTCCTTTTCTCGGGAGCGGGACCGCGATCGGCTCCGGTTCTTCTTGTTGTGCTTGGAGCTCTTGGTGTGCTTGGAGCGGGACGAGCTCCGGCTGCGGGACCGACCCATCCCGGCAGAGGAGAGAAGAGGCCGCGCCGGCGACCGCTTGACCACCCCCGCCCCCTTTGCTAGCGGCGCCCGGGAGAGATGCGAGGAGGCTCTGCGCGCATCAGCACCGCCCTGGCGGGCCCTTCGTCTTCTCCCTTTCCACCGCTTTGCGCTGCGAGGAGAAGGAACAGGCCCCGGGAGCGGGAGAGAGTCCGGACGCAGCCAAGATGGCGGCCCTGGCTGAGCAGTGACTCTCCTCTCCCGCCCCACAATGCACCGCGCCGTGCTCGAGCCGTTCGCTCCCCTCCCCGCCGCCTCCGGCGCACCACGAGAGCACTCGGCAATATTCGGCAGCCAATGGCGAGCGCCGCGCGGAGCGGGCCCCTCGGCGGCGGTGCCGGAGAGCTCGCCGGCCGAGGGGTTGCCTCAGGGAGGATTGTTGCTGTGTTTCCTTTGATTGAAAGTTCTCTCAGATATTGATTATTTTCTTTTTATTTTGTTTTGATACGGGGAAGGGAGGGAATTATCGCTGCAGATTAAGGAAGTTGCGGAAAACACTTAGAGCCCCCACTAAATTGTGAAAATGAGTTCTTGAATCCTCGGTTGCAGCACTGTGAAGACCCACCCTTAAAGGGAAAGAATCACCTGAGAGTCGTAAATGTTCAGTGGTCGAAAGGAACGACAAAAGTCAGAGGGGTCGCAAACAACCAGAAAGTTTTATCAGTGAATTACACACCTGGCAAAGAAGTTATAGTAGGTCCCTGACCTACTGTATAAGCACACGGCAGTGGGTTTTGGATAAAGGGGCAGGGTGAAAGGGAAGAGAGGAATCAAAGAGGGAAAGATGAATTAAAGAAGGAAATATGAAAAAGAGTCCTGCTTCCAGCGTTGACTGTCTGGACGATGAGATGCCCAGGGTGCCAGGGGTCTGTTTCCTGGTGGTTTCAGTGTGGCACAGGGAAGGGCTGTCTTGGTTGTATTTACCTGTAGACATCATTGTCCATTGTTAGCTACAGGTGTGTAGGCATAGGGGAGTATGACCTCAGTTGGTATCCGGGTCAGGCAGAGTATGAACTCAGAGGTTCTATAACTATCTGTGTAGGATGTTTTTATCCCAGTTCTGCCAGGTAATTGTTAGCTGTTTCTTCTATGACAAAATTTGGAACTGGTGTTATTCTTTATTACTGTTATTTCAGTAAACTGGTGCAATCTATAGATAGTTAACCTCATTCCTTACTTTGAGCCGCAATTTTAGCTCCTTGATATCTTTCACAATTTGTGTGCTTTTTTTTTTTTAATTTTATTTTTAAAAATAGGTCTGCCTTTTTTCTAAGTCCTTTTACTAAACTTACAAAATATTCCTTTAGCCACTGGACATAATCCAATCTCACTAAAAGGTCTTTTTTTCTAATTAATTTGATTGACTTGCCTTCTTTTTCTCTAAGGCGTACTTTCTTATTTTGAAATTCAGTCTATTTACTACCAAAAATAAATCAAATTGAAGATTCTTTCTGACGGGTCACTGTGCAAGTAACAGCAGAGTAATGGACACGATGAAACCTGCACGGCCGGAATTGCAGTGCCACAGGCTCTGGGCACTCTTGATTGTCCCTAGCCCGGGGGAAGCTTATGCAAGAGGTAACTAAGGAAGTTGATAATCAGACCTTTTGGCCTCTGACCGGGTAGGTGAGTTTCTAGCTGGCACCTTTCCTGCAGCAGCTTGTCTGCAAGTGTGTACTGGAGCTTTTAAATTTACACGGTGCATCAGGTTCTGGATGAAAAATAGATCATAATTTTGTTAGTACTACGTGTCATAGCGGATGTACCACACTTGACCTGAAATGTAGCAGGAAGGAAGGGGCAGAATGAATTATTTTACAGTCACTTATAACTATAAATGAGTTTTAAAAATATTTATCATAAACCAAGTTTTCTCCTTGGTAAGTCATTATAATCTGGACCTGTATTTATTGTTATTTTATTCCTCATCAGAACGATAAAATGTAATATGCAATATTTTGTGAGAACAATTAATTATGATATATTGTGTAGAATTAAGGAATTATATAGATTAATGCAATAATTTTCCCCAATCCACTCTTGCATTGTCCCATCTCATTTTTTTAAAGTTTCCAAATTAATAAGAACACAAGATTTTTAATGCCTGTAATAGCTTAAGGTCATTAGTCTATTTACCTTGCTATTTATGAGGACTAAATTCTAGTACTTCTGGAAAAAGCTCCTCGTCCTCTTAAAAGTACATTCCTAATATTCCTAATAGATGAAAAATTAGTAGAAGAACATTTCTATCTATGATTTCTTTTTATTTTAACGTATGGTAGTTGTTTGATTGCTAGGGTTTTTTGTTTGTTTGTTTGTTTGTTTTAATTATCCTAGCCTAATAGTAGTAAAATATCTAATAGTAATAAAATATTAATATTTAGATTTTTTTTCTGGATATAATTACAATTGATATGGAATTACAGTAACAAAAGGAACTTTTTTAGTAAATACTTAATTTAAAATCTATTTAATTACATAACTTAATTTCTTGTTTTCAATTAATTAAAAAAGAAGATGGTATTTTCCTTTATCAGTTTCCATTCTAAATTTTCAATATTTGATTAAAGTAATGCAATTTGTTTTTATTAAATATTAGAATTTTGAAGTTTTTAATCCCATGTAAGTACATTCAGTTTGCATGACATACTGAATTTCCATGCACTCTCATGTTTTTGCATTTTTTTCCCATCTCAGTATATTAAAATGCATAATTTGCTTCTTAAAATGGTTGCCTTGGAGTTGGAAAATACCTTATTTGACAGCCAAATGGTGGCATAATTAAAGCACCTCACCCTTCTTTACCTTGGCTACTGTCATCACATGAAATCTTTCAACCATAGGCAATTGGGGGTAGCTCCATGGTGATACTGTGTTCTCATAATCTCCAAATTGTACCTGCTCTTGCTTGCACCACCACTTCTGTCATTAGCTGGGTCAAGAGGGATCTTGGGAGATTAAAGATGGATTATTTTGGGTTGTGCTAGTGTGGCACAGCTGGATGGGAGATCTTTGCAATAGGTCTAAAATAGAAGAACTCTGGAGGGCAAGGAGGGGAAGACAGCAAGAGCATAATAGGATAAGGTGTTTGGTATGTAATTTGCTGTCATCCAGTATAGTCTGCCTCACAATAGTAAGAGGGCAGAAGTAGCACAGAAGAGCTAAGGAAGAAATGTGTATTGGTTCTTTCAAAGTAGCTGTTTCAACCAGAGTTTATTACAAGGTCAGAAACTTTGAATACAGGTTGGGGGGGGGTTAATTTTTATTTTTTATTCCAAGTGAGTCAGCGCTGAGATTCATGTCACATATATCACAGAAGCTGTACAGGAGTAGAAGTTGTATCACTTAGTCACATTTAAATGATTTTTTTTCTTATATACCTAATGCTGGAGTTGCTTGTTGTCCTTATGCATTTTCTGTCAGGTGCTTTGTTTCTCTTTGAGCAGCTCTGTGGAGTTCTGAGCTGCTAAGCTGCAGAGGTAGGGAGATGAAGCACCCGGGAGACAGAACAGCTGTGATGAAGGCATGGCAGGAGCATGGAACAGTTGGCAGAAAGAGAAATATCCTTTCTAAAACTTTAGAGACTAAGTCACCAAAGCTCTGCTTCAAAGGACTGTTAAAATTCTTTAACTGAAAGAATGTAGAGGAAATACTGTAAAATGAGGTAAATTAAATAAATGGAAAGAGTTTTCACATGGTACCTATAAAAGAAAGTTGAGTAGATTGTATACATAAGTATAGTTATTAGGTAAAATAACTATTTTCCTCTTTTCCATATGTTCAGATGATAATCATGTCCTTGGAAATGAGCAATACTATACAGAATGCTGTTGAAAGTACTTTGTAATTTGAATATGCAAAAATGCACAACTTCAGTAATCAGGACTAGTATGTGTATATACAAGATTCAAATTAATTTAAAACAATATCTGGTTTCTTTCCCATGTGGATTTAGCTGTAGAAAATAAATGAAATTGTCAAATTTAGATCAATGTGGGAATTTAAAAATCAATTATCAGTGTGGGAATTTAAAAATTACATTAACTATCAATGTCAGAGGACACTTTATTTGTTTTTTGTATTATGTAAGCCCACAAACCACTTTTTTTTAACATTTGGACTGCTTTTTTTTTCTGTCTACATGGAAGAAGGGAAAGGAATGTTCATTTGCATGCTTTATTTGCAGTGCCTGGTCTATTTAGGTCCTAAACAAAAGCTCTTGAATGCTATTAGAAGTGGTGAACATAAGTTCTGATCACAACTTGAGACACTGATCTGCAAACCATAGCAATTCATAGTAATGTACCATTTTCTCAGCATTTTTTTTTCAATATCGTTGATACCATATGAAGTATGCACATTTAAGGTCACATATAATTATTTATATATGGACTTGGTCCATATATAAATAAAGTTTGGTAATAAAAGAAGTTCAACCAACCTTCCTGAGCAGCTGCATAATCATAGAGTTTCTTTAACTCTGTAGGCATGCTCTTATTTATCTGGAGGATTTCATAGCAATTATAGTTCTGGTATGTGTGACTAGGGATTTAAGCCAATCAGCAATGAGTTGAGGTGTCATCTAAGTCTCATGAGGGACTGATCCAATGTGAGTACTGGGATAATGCCTTAAAAAAAACCCCAAAAACCACGAACAAAACAAACCAGAGTAGCAAAGAACACTGTTATTCAAAACCAGGTTGCTGATGATTCAGTGGTTAACATAGTGGTTAGACTTGTTGGACAAGCAGGAAAATGGGATTCAGGTGTGTCCTCATTCATATCAATGTCTCTTCCTTCCCATGACCGTATGTTAATCACAGGCCAATGTCTAGGCTGGAGGAAGGTGAGAAGGGAGCTAGGGGCAAAATTCCCCTCCATGTCCTCACAGATTTTACAAAACAGAAAATGAATGTTCAGAGGCAGGAGGCAACATGTTGTAACCTAATGTCAGTGGCACTCTGGAAGCGGGGGAGCAAGTTACTCTGGATTTAAGTCTTTTCAACAGACTAGTTTTAAATTTTGTTCCATAATCATGAGAAAAGAGACAGGGCTAACCTGAGAGCTGGATCACAAAACTTGGCAGGTGCTGTAACTACTTGGGTGTTGTATAACATTTCCCCTCCCACGGCAGCTGCGTTTCAAAAGGACTGAGTGTGTTCTGTTCTTCAAAGGCTACCGTAGGCCCTGCCCTCAGGAGAGGACTCCCAGTTTTTGGCTCTTGAATAGATGAAGATGCCCCCTTTGTGGTTCTGACTCAAGACACTTCGGCTTTGACATGGCGACAGCCACGCCTCCTTGTACAGCACTTCCTCTTGGCTTGGTGTCTTCCAGTTAGCATGTGTATTTGATGAGTTCCTAAATTATGTTTAATTCTGAAAAAAGTATTTGGATTAAATACTGGCTGTGGAAATTTTATATCCAGAATGTTTTGCATATTTTATCTGTAACCATGATTTTTCCTGGGTTTTTTCCCCTGCTTATTTCCTTAAACACACTAATATCTCTAGTAGTACCACTTTTCTTGTATGAAAATGACTGGGAGTGATTACTTTTTTTTTTTTTTCCCCTCCCAATAGTCAAGAAGCAACTTGTTTATGATAAAAATAGGGTTGCAGGTACAGGAAAAGCATCCTACCTACACTTCAAAATTAAATCAATTAATGGGAATTGACCCTGAAGCATTATTTAATGTTTACGGCTATTCCGTTAAAATTTTATCAAAAAAAGGCCAGATTAAACCTTTTTTTATTTTTTTCCTTCTACTCACCATGTAAATTGGTGAACTTTAAAACTTGTATGTATTAGAGTGGGCAGAAAATAACAGTTATGCTTAGTTAAAAAATATAAGACATGAGCAAGCCAGTTTAGCAGGAAGTCTGCTGAGTGCCAGTTTCTGCCTCCTGTATTCATGAAAGTAGTGCTTTGTTTTGCAAGCTGATTTGTTAATTAATTTCCCTGACTTGTTAGGTTAAAGGTTGAAGGAATAAAGTTTTGGGGCATGATGCAATTTTATTGTACAGTTTTGTTTTAACAGAAATTTTACTTTTGAAACTTTTTGAGAAAAATCTCACTAGAATGACAAAAGCTGAGACCCTGCACTTGTAGATGTCTTTCTTAATTATCTGAAGAGTAATAAAATACTAAGGAGGAGATAGGCATTTTGAAGTCTATTCCTCTGGAATAGAGTCTCTTCACTCTTTTTGGAAGACCAGAAATACTGTGTATGTGTTATTTTCCTCTAGTATTCTTCCTTATGTTTTATTCCTATATTCTACCAGTAGTAGTTGTTTGCAGATTATTGGATAATTTTTAAACTGCAGTTATAGCAATTCTGCAGGTCAAACTGAATAGTATTTTCATGAGAGATCTGGCTGACTTGTCCCTGCTGATGATCTGCCACAGAGCTGTAACCATAACTCAGCAGAACCAGAACAGGGCTATCTTGGTGATTTGCAAAGCTCTGAACACTGGGCACCCTCAGCATGCATAGCATCCAAACCACTGCTTACATAGTGTCCTGCCAAACTGCACACAGCTACACACTCTGTAGTGTCTTTGCACAGTCTCTTTCATCGGCTGTCAGCCCTGCTGGGCACTGATTTCACAACAGGTTTGGTTCATTTGGGTCTAAGATGGCACTGTGTTAGAACACAAACAGCTCCTAAATGCATGGAGTATCTACTGCCTGGATGTACAATTCCAGGGATATACCAGCCATCAATGTCATCAATGTCTATGTGGTTTCATTGACAGTGTTTCGTGTTGACGTACAAGTTTGGTAGAGTTGTTTTCACATTTCTATCACAGATGCTAATTGTGGCTTTAAGAAGTCTCAGGATATAATCTTGGTAATCTGGGAAACAAAGTAAATGTGGAATGGAAAGCACATTTCTTCTTTATCTCTTACCTGCATTATTACCAGCTTTTGAATGGATGAAACATACGTTTCTATTGTTTAAATCATTACAATGTGTAGTGTGGTAGTATTTGCAATATTTGCATTTGGCCAGTTCTCTGTATTTTACTTTGTGTCCTGTTTTTGTAGATGAGGAAGCAGCTAAGGGAAGATGAAAAATTTGCCCATACAAAGTTAAA
This sequence comes from Vidua chalybeata, assembly GCF_026979565.1. NCBI lineage: Eukaryota > Metazoa > Chordata > Aves > Passeriformes > Viduidae > Vidua > Vidua chalybeata. Next base: position 35,780,397 of record NC_071531.1, on the reverse strand, counting down.
ACATTTGAAGAAATACTATGTTAAACACCACTTTTTAAAGGTGGGTACTGCTGGTTGTGCATAAGAGTGGCAGAACATGGTTGTATAGATGAAATAGTGAACAAATATGCAATAGCATTTCAGCTAGAATAAAGTATTGGTTTTGGTGTTGAAGCAAATATCTCAATCATCAATTTGATTTCATTTGGAGTGGTCTCAAAGTGGGTGAACTGGGTTATTTTTGGATAAGACTAAATCTAAAATAAAAAACTAAAATATGGTATGTTCTGTTTGAACACAAACACTTTTTTTTTACTGTGAGGGAGACCCAGCACAGGTTGTCCCAGAAGGTTTTAGAGTATTTATACTTGGAGATATTCTGGGCATGGTCCTGGGCAACCTGTTGTACGTGGTCCTGCTTGAACAGGGCAGACGGGACAAGGTGACCTCCAAAAGTCCCTTTCAGCCTGAACTGTTCTGTGTTTCTGTGATATCTGATGATGTGTTCTAGAGCTCTCTCTTCTGTTGGCATTGCAGTCTGCAGGACTAGTCTAGAGCTAGTGGAAAGTAAAGCTCTTGCCAAAAGCGAGTCACATGGGCATCCAGTTCTCAGCAGCCACTGTCTTAGTTCACAGACTTTTTATTGCAAAGTGCTACTTGCCAATGTGGTATCATCATGTAGAGCTGAGTTAGCAAGTCCTTTGGTGTTGGTTCTTTGCTTGGGAGCACATGGGGAAAAAAGGCTGAAAGTTGATACAATTACTTTATATATTGGATCTGTACAGATGTAGCCCCTTAAGACATTTTTTTGCAGGCTACAAGATTGTGGTATTTGGCTGTCAGCACCTGATAGATAGGCATCAGGCCAATCTAAATGTGTATAGCATTGGAATAGCTAGTTAAACCGAGTGTATAGACTTTCCTGCTAGTTGCTTGATGACTTAGCACATCCTAGACTCTCTTCATTTAGCTCCATGTTGGACAATTATGTATTCCTTATGGCTTGCCAAAGGTAAGTAGAAGAAATGAGTAGAGGAAAATAATACTGAGGTTGAATGGCATAGGAGTCATGGGAAAAGATGAAAGTATTGCACTAGATGGTGGGGGAGGATGTATGCAGCCTAGGGTTGGTATGGTGAAGGTTCATCTACACACTCAATTCTGGAGCTCCTGCTGTGTATATTAGGCAATGAAATAATGCACCGACATGCTCCGACTGCTCAAAACAGGACTTCCAGGGCAAAATGCCATCCATGCTTACTCACCCTGCTGGATAGAATTGTCTGCAATTTTTCTCAGGCTGTTTCTACAGGTATTCAGTCTTGGTGGTGCAGAGAGACCTGGAATTCTCTAAGAAGCTGTACTTCTGGAAGCTTTGCTGCAAAGGTGACTTTGCTGCATCTGTATAAAAGTGCTGCTGCAAAGAGAAAATGTGAACAAAAGTCTCAAGCTTCCCTCAGGCTTGGAGCCAAGAGCAGGCTTGCAGCTGATTGTGAGACATCTGTCATCAGCAGGAGCTGCCAGTAGTGGAGCTGGGGGCTACAAATGAGAATGACAGAAGTACATGAAGACCTAGTGAAAGAAAAGGATTTTCTAGGACAAAGGGTAGTAGTTCACGATATGAAGGCAAAATCAACCACATAGAGGATGATCAGGTGTGTGGTGGGGGGTGAAGGGGTAACTAAAGCTGACAAAACCACATCAAGATATAGGCTGTGAGTGAGCATTATTGGGGACAGATAGTAAAATGCATTGGTGAGAAAGGAAAAGAGCTTGGTGGGAGAACAAATAGGAAATTAAGAGCAAAAGAGCCAAGAAATGAAGAATGCAAAATCCCTGAAAACACTCACTACATTAAGGGAAGGAAAAAACCCCACAAAAATGAATATATGCTATATACATATATGTACACTAATTTTCTTCATGGTCTCTTGCTAATGTTGTCAGAAGTAATGTTAAACAGTTCAAATGGAATGGTGTCTGAGGTGAATTCTCTTCAGTTGGACGTCTCCTAGGCAAATGTGTGAGAACTGCTGATCTGTTCATCTTGTTCAGATCACATGAATGTGAACACATCAGAGATTTGACTTGGTGTTCCTCTCTACAAATATAGAGGAGGTAAAAAAAAGGAAAGAGAGAGCCTTGCCTGGGAAGAAAGGGAGGGATCCCATTATAACTGAGAGTCATACGACATCCCTTCTGGAGATGTGTTGAAATTTCCCATGGGAGGAAGAAGAATAAACAAAGGTCGGTATTACTAATAAAAGAAAAATAGTTGGCAACCAAGGAAGCAATAATTATTTGATCACAGTGTTCTACAAAGCTAGCAACAGAAACAATGCCAGTTAAAAGCAACAGGCCAAATGCATCTTACTTGCAACCAACCCTTCCCGTTGTTATACCAGCGTCATTTGCCTGTTTGCCTTACTGTCCTGAGAGCAGTGCTCTGCCAGGAGAATAAATATGTCCTGACTTTTCCCCTTTGCTGCTTTACTCTTCTTTTGACCACAGTGTTCCCGAGGGTTTACTGTGTTTGACTTCTCATACCTATTGTGCAGCAAGCAAGGAGCAGCTATTATCTCTGCTTCACAAATGAGGGACAGAGCCTGCAGGAGAGCAGTTCTTGCAGCTGCGCAACTTGTGGCAGGCAAGAGACTTTGCAAATCACAGGCCAGTGGCTTTCTTTGCTCACTTTCTGAGGTGACAGAATCAGTAGTAGAATATTAGTACTGGGAAGGCAAACAAAATGTTTTTTCTTGAGCAGTCAAGTTTACCTACCAGGAACTAAATGAACAGAGTTTACTATTGAAAATGAAAATTTAAAAAAATCCTCAAATCATCACTTCAGCAATTTCAATAGGAGATCCATATAGCCTTGAAAAATACATTAATAATGAAATGCCTGTTTGCATTGCAGCAAAACCCTATTTAAAAGGAATGCAATTTCATTTTAAGTTAAAACTGGCAAAGCCTGCTAAGGCCAAATAGTAACAACCATTGTTATTTATTAACAGATAGGTGTATGATAAGCTTGACAAAAGGAGGCTATGCAGTGCTCTGGTCATGTTCCCAGCCCGCCTGACAATGTGGCTACAGCCCTTACTCTGCCCTTCCTCAGAGGTAATCTCACTGAATGGCACTATCTAGTTTTGCTCTGCCACGCTGCAAGCAGTTCTGCATTCTCAGTGATGTTATCTTTACTAGCAGTGATTTGTGGGAAGGTTTGTTCCTCGATCACCAGGGCTTACATAAAAACAGCGTGCTATGGCAAGTATCCCTTTCTCAAACCTCAGTGCAATGCTGAAAGTGACTATGAGGCACTACTCCAGAAAGAGTCCAGGCTAATGCTGCTGGGAAGGGATAGATTGTGTAACATGTACTCAGTCGTCTGGGCTCTAGAATGGATGCGTTGGATGTCTCCAACACAACAATTACAGCACTTCTACAGGGACTGTAGCACACTTCTTCTCATCTGCAGGAAAACAAAGCCCTGTGGCTAGATCTTCTTTCCTGATTGTTTTTTCATTATTTGTTTCAGTGATGTCCATTTCTCATGTTACTACATTAGGGTATCTACAAGAGATTCAGGGTTGCCTTTGCTTTTTTTAACTGAATCTTAGAGTTTTTATTCTTTTTTGTATCTGGGTTTGGCATCTCTGTTCCCCAAAAGGGTTCAGTCTCTTAAGATTGCTATTTCCTGTTAGTTGCTTCAGAGAACAGAAGAGAAAGAAAAACATTACTTTGAGTTGTCAAGCTTTTTTATTACAAAAGCATTATAAATTGAATACTGATTTTAAGCATAGTAATCTTTTAGAACTTGTTGCATAGGAGTGAAACATACCATGCAAATTGCTGTTTCTAATAATATTTTTTTTTTTTTAAGTAGGCTTGAAGCTTTATGCTGAATATGTTTTTGTTATCGAAAGAAAGCCAAACCTGAAACGACAATGATAGCTGACAGTGATAGCTGCTAAGTGGTCATTGTGCTGGGACCTTTGTCTGTGTGTGAAACTGACTGTGCTTCATGCTGTAGTGTTCATTTATGAAAGTAACTCTTCTTACTTCTGACATAACTCTGCAATGTTAGATATCAGCAATATTTTTTCAAAGAAGTCATACATTTATCTTTCATTAGACATTTGTGTGCAGCTATTTAAAAATGTCAAATTCCTGAATTAATATGAAAGCAATCAGTTCAAATATCCTATTTTTAAGAGTGATATGGAAAATAGCATGTAGAAGTGAGAATTCCTGAAGTATTTTATTTACCTTTTCAGTAACAGCATTGCTTGTAAGAAATAAAACAGCTGCATTTTAGTTTCCTCATTTGTTTTTAACAATGCATCTCAATTTCCTTGCAATTCTTTGAGATATTTTAAAGGAAAATGCAAGAAAATAATTCAAATATTTTATAATAGTCCTTTATGTAGTTTATTTTCCTTTGTCTGAAGAGTGCTTTTGCCTGTTTCAAAAGGGGATAAAGAGTTTTCTGTATATCTAGATACTTTGGTTAATACTGTTGAATTGGAAAAAGCATTTTAAGGGCTCCTTGGGATGGACCCAGGGAGGCTGGCAGAAGGATTTGCACTCTCGCTTGTGGATATCGGACAGCGGGGCTAACTGCGCGCGTTATTGATGATGGCCAACACGATGATATCCATAGTGCGTGCTCCGGTGCCGGTAGAGGGCACCCGAGGGCACAGCCCCACTCCGCGGGTCCGGCGTGCGCATGGAGCGGCTGATTCCTGCCCCAACTGAAACTCCTTCCCTGGTGCTCCTAGTGAAAACTAAGCCAGGGCCTCTTCTGAAATGGGGCCTGGGCAACTTGCGTTTCACAACTGTCGCCCAGTGAGCTGTACATTACTTTTTTCTATTGAGGACCACCAGTTTCTTTCCACTTCTCTACACTTGTTTTGCTTGTGCATTTTTTTGCCTTTTTTTTTTTTCCCAAAGGATAGACTATATTACATGAATTCATCCATTAGAATACTGCAATGAGAAGAATTAGAATAGTACAATTAGAGGAACACTGCTTCCCATTTTGAACAAAAGCAGTGTGGACAAAAATCTACACAAGCAGGTCAACCTTTGTTGAACAATATTCCAGTTCCCATTTTATAGGCACTAAAGGGCTGTCCCTTGCCTTTGATGGAAATAAACACACTGTCAGTCCCAATGGAAGCAGAATTCTTGAATGAGCCTAAAGTTCCCTTTTATAGGAAGGCAAGTAAGAACAATCCCTGGTGACTAGTCTGACGCCTATTGTTACTGGTTTATCAAAACCTCCACCCATTCCATGCGGATAATGGACTCACTCAATTCTTAACATAATTATTAGTCTAGACTGGAGAACATGTCAGGTTAATAGTTCCACAGAGAAGGGTTTTCCCCTTTAAAAGCAGGTGGGAGCTTGAATCACGGGGCTAGATCTGGAACATGTTCCTGAAGACTGTGATTTAGTCTCATTGGCAAAGATTGTTATACTGGGAACCGCTCCCGGAAAAGGCAAAAACATGAATCACAAATAAGCTGTTTGATTCCCTGTTGAAGGGATCTAGTGAAAAAGACTCAAGAGCAGCATAGGCTAAGGGATTTTACATTAAAGATGAGTTTCATTTCATGTTTGGCCTTGGCCTACTGCTGTAAAGAAATGACTGTACCCAGATATCTGATTAATTTCTGAAAGTGTCAGATACAGTGTCTTTTGCTAAACTGTAATATAAACCATGCTTGATTTGATTAGATTGCTATTTCCCCAGCTTGTATGGTATAGATAATCTGAAACAAATTCCTTGAATTTGCCCTGAAAAGAGAATATTAACTTTGCAATTATATTTTGGCTTTGGTCACCTCTTCATAGAATGGTGTCTTGAACAAACAAAAAACCCAAAAAAGCCTAAAAAACAACAACAACAACAACAACAACAACAAAAAAACAAAAACCCAAAAAAAGGAAAAAAAGAAAATGTGTAATTCATTCTTTTGTAGCACTTCTTATAATACATCTTCACTGATGTCTTACAGTAATTCCTGCTTCCAGACTATTCTGGGAAGTCAGGAAATTCGCAAGATAGGAATTTCTGTGTTTATATCTGTACTGATCTGAAAAGCTGGGAAAGGTGTTTTTTCATTTTTGGTCATGGAAGCAGATTTTATCAAAGAAAGCTTCAGATTTTTACAGAGTGTCTGAGAGCATTTATATGTCTAGCTAGCATGGGTGAAGTAAATAGTTGGTCAGCATTTCCATTATGAACCTTCATTTTCAATATTTTGTAGTAGTAGGAATCACTATTTATTTTTTCCAAGTGGAAACCTGGCATGTAACTTCTCAGTCCAATTATTTTTGTATATTTTGAGACAAATAAATGTGTCCATTATTAAGTTCTCTGGGAGATCATAAATGCTTTTATGGCTTCAGGTGCCTTACTATATTCCTGTAACAGTGCAGGAATTAGTTAAAAAGGAGTTTTTCATTAAAAGCTGAGTTTTCAATATATGTTATATATTTCAATATATGTTCTTTGTACCATAAACCTCCTTGTAAGCAATACCTGCAGAGCATTAATGTTAGAGCAGAACCACCAGCAAGTTAACAATTCACAGCAGTAAGTATTTTTCCCTTCATTGTTCACACATTATAATCCACAATTCTCTGAAAAGCATATTAGTTTCCTTGATGAAGAAATAAGTTCATCACTGGTTTAAATTACTTTTCAATTTATAGAAACAAAGTGTATTTGTAATGTCAAGTAGGTCTGTCGATGCAACAGCATATTTAAAATTGGCACTTTTTCCCTGATCAGTGTTTTCTTTGCCCATCCAATTTCTGTGCTTCATTTTACTAATTAGTGATAATGGTAACAGCAGTGACAATGAAAATAATAATGGGTCTTAATAAATATACAATGTCTCACTTCACAGAAACTTTGGAAAGCAAGTGTATTCAGAACAAATGCAGTCTGATACTCTGTTTTATATCAGATGTGTTTTAAATGTACCTGAATCCTTGTGAAATTGGGGAATTTCAGCAAAGGATGGGTCTGAAAAGTGCAGGTAAGATGGTTTACTGTGTGCCTGTCTTATATGGGTGATGTTAATAGGCTCTACAGGTACAAATACCTATGCGAGCAGCATTTTGATTGCCCCTACTGAGCAGATTCTTGCAGAAACCAAAGTATACCAGCAATCCATGGTAATCCTGCTGTGTTCTAATGTCAGCAGCATGCAGTAAGTTTAATAATGACTCCAGCATTACTACTTCAGATACATTTGCCTGTTCCAAACACATTATTATTATTATTAGGATTATCATCATTATGAAGAGTTCAAAATCAGGCCTCATCAGACTGAGTAATCCTGACAGTTTCAAGGAAGATGTTGCAGATGAATGTCTGTGTTATTCTGTGGCTGAAGGCATCAATGTTTTCTCTTATGCTCTTCCAACCACCCTTTTTGTTCTTGTATATATAATTAGTTTAAGCTACCATAGTAGAAAATGAAGCCAACTATCTTGGATTTAGGAAAGGCAGAGGCTGCTTTCACTAATTCAGACCCAAAGAATATATTTTGTGTAGCAGCAGAAGGGGAATCTACTTGTCCTAGTACCCAAGCACTTGATCTTCTATAAAGCTTAGTAAAATTTTCCTTTAAGTGAAATGTTTGGGTTTGTAATACATTGTCTCAGTAGCATCATTTTAATAGCATTTAAGCCCTAAATGAGCACATTTGAGCAGGACCTCTTGTGGCTCAGTGCTAACTGCATTCCTGAACCCTCTCTTGGCCATCACAACCTTTCTGCAAGTGAAAGAGGGAGAGAATCTTCACTGTGATTGACATCAAGAAGGGATCATCTCCCCGGGGCACTGACTGTGGCTGACTCACTGTCATCCTTCTCTGCTGGACTACAAACATGTATAATAATAGAGCTCTGTGAGGGGTGAGACTTTCTGGCAGTGTTACTTGTGTCAAGCCACAGGGATTTAAGATCTTCTTGGGTCACCTTACAGGTAGTTACCTCTGAACTGCCAAACCCTAGAGGAAAAGAATTATTCCAGTGAAACGTCTCCCTCATTTGTAAAAAACAAAAGTTAGAATAATGCAATGTGACTAGAGATATTAAATATTTTATGTACTGATTTTCTTTAATAGCAATCATAACATAAAACATGGAACTTTTTAAAAAACTGTATTAAAGTCATGCTGATTTCTTGTGCTATCATGTAAAAAGAGGAACATATGAAACATCAGAGAACAGGCCAGTTCATTACACAGAACTTGATTCTTGGCAGTCATCTCAGTTTAGGGAATTTGTTGTTTCTGAGGCTGACATATCAGAGATGTTTATTGCCATATGATAACCTGCACAAGAAATTAAACCTTTCTATGATTTGGCTGGTTTTAGCTACCCTTGGATCACTGGTGGTGAAAAGATGATGTAGCATTTTTCCTGAAATAATTTTGGTTTTATTGTAATAGAAAATCATATTGATTTCATAGCTCTGACTTAAGTGTCAGAGATTAATTAATTGTTTTTTTTTTAATGGGATGTATTGTAATCCTTGTATCCTACATGAATAATGCATTATAATAGAACTAAAAATGTCCCTTAGAATTCAAATATTCCTGAACTTTTATCTTTTTTAATATTAGTTAATTGGTGCATATCTTAGGAGATTTAGCTGTTACTTTGTTCTTAGTTTAGAACTTGGAGTGAAAGATTTCTCATCTAACTTTAGGGGTCAACCAAATCCCCTAAATAGCTGATGGGAAGAGAAGGAGACCTGCTCAACTCCTATTTTAGCAAAAGTGTGGCAGTGTAAGTGGGGACCCTTATCCCTGGCAGCTGCCTGTCTTTCTTTTGCCTGCAAGGGCTATTGTGGGGAACTGGTGTCTGCACAACTGCCTAGAGCAGGATCTTAAGCGGATGTTTGAATCCCTTTTCAAATGTACAAAATCTGGGAACAAGTTTAAAAAGTGAAAATTAAAATAAAATGCCTCTAGGTTTTTTTTTTTAAATTGTTTAGAGTGTTTGGTTTTTTCATTGGGAATTTTTTGTTTGTTTGTTTGTTTTTGTTTGTTTGTTTTGTTTTCCTCTGAATGCATTTAGAGGAGTTTATATTTTAAATGTTTCTTAAAAGTTTCATGGGATAGAAACTTTTAAAAATTAAACTTGATGGCTGCAGTATCACAAACCTTGGGACTACACTTTCAAGAAAAAGATACCCCATGAACCAAGATGAAATTGTGAAGACTGTCCATACTGGAAGGCAGAGACAGCTTTTTGATTGATCATGTAACTGTGATCTGTTATTTTATTTTCTCATTGCTATCATTCTTACTGATACTGGTGGTGTTCTCATTGCTAGTAGTAACACATCATTGCAGACCTTATTAAGTTCAGAGGCAGCTGGACTTCTTTTTTTGGTTTTTTTTTTTGGGGGGGGGGCTGACTATGCAAGAAAATAGATAATGGTTGATTTGGGATTTTTTTTTTTTTTTTTTATTATTAAGCCTTGTGTTAAGCCTGGAAACTATTTGTTTTGTAACCTTGAAAAGCTTAGTAGAGCTGCAATGTTACAAATTAAGTTTATTTAAAACTTTTGTGAGAATTGCTGTAGCAAAATGTTGTCCATTCATAACAGAATCTAAAAGGAATTAAACAATAAATAAGTGCATTTTATACATTTGCAATGTAGTATTCAAAACAGTTAAGCCAAGCAATATGCATCCTGAAGGCCTGGCTGAAAAATTACTGAGGGTGTTTTTGGACTTTGAAAGTATTGTGAGTATTCAGTTCTACTGCTGAGAATTTATAGTTGCTGAACTATATTTTACAGAATTAATTTGTAATTTATGGCATTAAGTGCATATCTTAGAAAAGCAAATTCTTTAAAAACAAAACAAAACAAAAAAAAAAAAAAAGAAAAAGCAGCAAAATTCTCATTTGCTGTTGTCACTGGAGCTGAAGGTCTAGTCTAGGTTAACTTCTACTCATAGGAAACAACCTGCAGGGCATAGAGCTTTATCTCACCTCCTTACCATAATGGCTTTTCCCCATTCCCTCTGTTCTTGTGGAAAGCTGTTACACAAGCTACCTGGCTGCTCAGTTTTGTCTCTCAGTTATGATGGGAGCTGGTGGAGGAAATGTTTAGTGTTCCTGTTCCATATTGATGCAACTTCAGGCAACATTGAATTTGTCATTTATTGTAAAATGTAGGTAAACCTAATGGGAAGAAATGATGATGTCTAACATCAGTTTAGAAGGCTGAATGATTTTTCTATTATAACTATGCTATAATACATTAATACACTATATAAAGGAAGATACTAAAACTACATACTTACTTTTGTAACTACTATATCTAACTCTTAAAAACTTGTGACTGTTCTCGAGAGTTTAGACACAGGTGGATCTGATTGGCCATCAGGCTTAAACAAGCCTCACTAGAATCTAATCAAGCAATCACCGCAAGTAAACAATTCTCTAAACACATTCCACATAAGAAAAAAACAAAGAACAGAAATAGAAATTGTTTTGTCTTTCTTTCTTTCTATACACCTCTATAAAAACTCTTAAAAAATATATACTTACTACAGTCATTGATTTCTTTGGTGGATACTGGAGTTACAACCCTCCAGCATGGGAATGTGTGCGGCATGGCTTCACTTGAAGGAAACACCAAAATTCAAGCAGATATGGGACTACTCTGAGGAATTTTCCTCAAAATTATGTATCTCCAGAGGCAAATCTTTGTAAGAAAATTTTCATGCAGGACCTAATAAATTTTGTCCTGTGGAAATTACAAAGGGAAAGGGCAATCTGAGTTCAAATGTTGTATGTCTCTGCCATTTTTTTCTTAATTTTTTTCACCAATAACATTAGTGCTTGATGTCTTGAGCTGTAAAAAGAGAGTTGGCAAATGAAATAAAGTCAAATGACACCACGTGTCTGTAAAAAACAAACAAAAAAACCTGGGCCAAATGACTATTCTTTCTATAGTTTCCTTAGGTAGAAGAATGGCTTTTGACAAGAAATAGGGAGGAAATAGAAGACCAGAAGCACCTTTTGTTATCCTTTTTTACGGTTCTTTATGTAAAGTGTGAAGAACTCATTTGGTAGTGGTCATGCTACACTAATTTTTTTTTTTTTTTTTGAAGACGGCAAGATTGCTGATTTTTTTTTTGTTTAGCTCTGCTGTGGTTGTCTTTCTTGCTCTGCTAACTTTTAAATCTTTATTCGCTTATGCCACCGTATGTAGAACATTAAATTAATGACTTAATATGCTTCCATATTAAGCATAATATTTTTGCCAAAAAATATTGCCATATTTATTTTGCCAAACTGAAAAACAAATAAAATTAATAATTTTTATCCTGTAATATTTAATTTTCTAGAATGTAGAGGTTGCATTGACAGAATTTTGCAGAGGGTTTCTCAACTTCCAGGGTTGAAATTTGCTGTTCCCCTGAATGAAAATGAACTTGTTTGCATAAAATAAAAAAATGAGGTATTAAATATAAACATGCACACACACAATTTCCACTCATCATAATTGAGGCATGAGTGCGTGGGCTCATGCCCTTTACATGGTAGTGGATTAAATTAAGAATTTATCTGTGATATATAAAAATTTCTTCCCATTAAGTGTTTGTACAGTCTCCACAGCACTGTATACAAGTGAAAAGGAAGTTTAAAAAAAAAGACGCTCTTAAAATAATGATAGCCTGCTTTTGTAGAGTGTAATTCTACTCAAAGATTTTTAAAAATAAAATTTGCTGTTGCAAGGAGTGAACATCACAGCTGAGAAGCTGTATAAATATAGTTTCAACCCACTTTTTCTCTCTTATTGAGTGGAAATAAAGAAATTGTTCTGGGAAAACCCTTTCCTTAGGAGAAAGCTGCAGAATAAGGAGCTGCATGACCATAGTTCCACTATCGTGGTGCAATAGGCTGGCAGTATCAGAAGAATTTCATACCATCACAGAGCTTGTCCAGTAAGGACCTGATTGGAAGCCAGTAGGCCACATTTAGAGCATTTTGCACCTGGATTTTTTGTAGGAAGGTGTTCAGTCTTGACCATTTGGAGCAATACCATTTCTTCACTGGTGACAGCTGTCCAGCTGCTTGGTTTGCAGTGTACAACAATGTGATATGGAAGTGAAGAACTTTTCCAGCTGAGGGTGGGAAATGTCAGCCCTCTGGCCAAGCTGCTGTGAAATGTGCTCTGCCAGTGAACTCTGGGCATAGTAGTACAGTGGAGGCCAGCACTGTTTTTTTCTTTTCTTGGTAGGGATGCTATGGAGAGTCACCAGTGTTTAGAAAATCAGCCTGAAAACATGGTCAAGTCTTACAATGAGATGATCTTCTGAACTGTGTTTTGTTCTGTATTGGAAAGATGAGTGCCTTGCCTTCCCTGTGGCACAGAAATGAAATAAAATATATGTATTTATTAGCTTTTTTGCTCTGTTTATGTTCAATATGTGCTATTGTCCAAGTTGTAGCATAGCCTGATGTGTGATATTTAAGAAAAGCCTTCTTTGGGTTGCCATCTCTATATTTTTCTTAGGTAGAAGCCCTCTTGGATTTCCACCTTCCCCCCACATCTCCCCAGCAGCATTTCAAACACTGATGAACAATAGCTCTGATTACTCCACACAGACTGTGTTCCTTAGAATGTATTATCTCAACAGGGACTTGAGTGAAAGGAAAGCTATTTCCTTGTTTTCTAGCAATAAGTCAATGGACTCTTAAGAGAACAAGCTTTGCCACAGATGCAATTCTTAGGCTATGAGCAAGCAGCAGATAAAAGAGATCAAAAGCTTCAAATTCTGGTGAGGGGGAAAAAGCTGCTGTTAGCAAGGGGCCAAAAACTATAGCAACACAACCATTCTCTAAGAAGTGAAAACTTAAAAGGAACTTTAAAAATGTGTATCAAACAAAATCTAGTGTATGTCCTCTGTGGACAAAGGAGGATATGCAGGCTCGCTACTTTCTATCTCCCAGTGAAAGGTAAACAAAAATCTTGTTTGATTGGTCTCTTTTGTATTTGCCTGGTTACATAGAAGACAGTGGGGGAAGGAGCAGCTTAGGAGCTGGAAGGACTGTGCTCAGCAAAATGCTTTTTATTGTTCAGGGACCCGAGTTTTAACTGCTGGATGGAATTAGTGCATAAAATATAGCTTTGCAACAACTTAGCTTTTATTAGAAAATTATACTTAATTTGATCACAGTTCTCATTTAAAGGATTCACAACTTCCGCTGACCTAAACAACAACTGAATCAGAGGGAGACCACTAAATTATCCCTGGTACTAAAGCAGCATTCAGGCTGCCATTTGCGGTATCTCATATTTCTTTCTTGCTCTACATAAAAGCATTTACTGCAGAGGACTTTGAGGTTTGTTACATTAACAAACACATTATGTTCTGAAGAGGAAATCTATCTTACTACAAATGTAAAAGTAATTATGTAATTCATTTACATTTGGGTATGTAATAATATATAATTTGTGACTCCTTATAGTCTTCTGTGCCTTTTGTACAAAGCAGGTTACTGTTACCTGCACCCAGGAGGTACAGTTCTCATCACTGGAAAATATGCTGTATTTCAGAGATACTGCTTCTCACACGTTTCTTATAGGCCATATTACAAATAAAATGTTTTAGGCCACAAAGAACAATTGTGTGGTGTAACATTTTGCTCTTCCAGATTTTAGTTACAGTCTCGTTTTCTTGGGGAGAAGTGTTGTCAGGTCATTTTTCCATTCTGTACAAGTAAACAGGGAAGCTACTGTGCATCTGAGGTCCTAAATTTGGAGGGAAAATTCTTCTTAATTAATTATCTTTTCCCATTGAGGGAAAATGCTTCCCAGTTAATTGCAGAGTTTGTGGAAGGGTTGCTGACTGTGGAAAAAGATTCAGTCTACATGATAAATATGTGAAAATATTATCAGAGGTTTCACAAGAACTTCTGCTTGTTGTGCACAGAGTCAGAGAGATAGCAAGCTGTAAAATGTTATGAATCTAAACCCATATGTTTTTTTTTTGTTTTTTTTTTCCCATCCGAACTAGGTTTGGTGATGCTGCAATTTTGTGTATCCTTTTCCTTACTTGAAATATTTTATAGTGATGCATCATTTGACACACTTTTAAGTCTATACATATTCAGATATGCAAAAGTCTGAGTGAAATTTGGTAAATAGATGTAAACATTTTTTTCACCCTCACATATCCATATGTCTACCTAAAACTACATTTTATGTAAGACCGAATATTGTTTTATCAGATCACAAAATATTTTATTGGTCAAAAGTTCAGCATTAATAGAGTGATAGAAAGAGAATGACAAATCTCTTAAGTGTTTTTTTTGTTTGATTTTTTTTCCTTACTTCATTCCCTTCTAATGGCGCTGAACAAATTAGGCTGCTGCTTGTCCTTTTTTTGTTTTTTTTTCAGATTTAGCGTATTTCATGTTGTACTACAACAATCCTGAGCAATTCCTTAAGCCTTCAGAAACATAGTCAGACCTTTTACAAATCCTTAACAAAGACTTTCACATCATTATCAGGGAAAGTGATCTTTTTTCCCTGTTCCAATATCTGCATGCCTTCTATAGCAGTAATCCTTTAATTTAATAAAGATAAAAATGCAATAGCTTGGTTAAGTAATACAGGACATATAACAGCATTCCTGGTTTATCTGTCTGTTTAGCCTTATTGATCTAATTACAGATTAATTATCCACCTGAGTGCACTGGTCTTTTATACAGTATGTAGACACATCTAAATCTACATTCCATTAAAACCTTTTTAGAAAAAAAGTGTTCATGAGTCAAATGTCTCACTAGTATTCATGGTCCAGAAATTCTTAAGTTTATTAATTACCTTGGCTCAGCATCCCATGTGGAGCAATTTCATTATGGTGATCAGCAAACAGTGCCCTGTATTAATCCTGTGTTAGCCAAATGAACTAACTCGGGAATTGGAGTCTTAGACTTTCCAACCTTTATCTTAGGCTTTAGAGTGTGCAATATTCAAGACTGAGATGGTGGACTTGCAACATCCTTCTCTAAGCTTCACATTACTTTAACATCATCTGTATATAATATATATTGTGGAGCCTTCCTTAGCCAGCAGTACAAGTGTAGGCCGGCTTTATTTTAATCTGTTTAATATCTGTTTCAATCTCTCTAGTATTTGGGCTCTGCCCACCATTAATAATTCATTTGATCACAGCCCTACATTTCTCTATATCTTTTTTAAATGTCTCACAAAAAGAATTCAACAGTATCATTACAAGGCTTGGTGCTTCTTTTAATTTTAGTCTGTTTCTTTTGCGTTAATAGGGAGAATATATGTCCTATGGTTTTCATCAGGATTTAAGATGATGTTATGTGGTATGCAACATTCAGCAGTACTTTCTTTAGAAACTCTTCAGTACCTACTAACTTCCTACCTACCTTCAGTACCTAATCACCCATTATCAAATTGTCTTCAAATCAGAAGTTTTTCCTCTTCATGCTATTTTGAGTCAGGATCTTCAAATTGGACTAAAAGCTACTGTACAAAATTGTCATTTTGAAATAATGTTTGCTGTATTAATATTTCTATGGTTTTGATGGCAAAAAGAATTTACTGGAATTCTGACATGCTTTTCTCAGCTTTTCAGCCCCTGTTTTGATTTTGGGAGTGGTCATTGCAATAAGCTGGCATTATTTATGGATTTTGGAGTATGGTTACTGGACATAACTAGTTGCAGCATCCCTAAAGAGAGCCAGGGACTGGAATAACAGTTAAGCAACAAGTCAGGTCTAATGCCTGGCCCCCCTGCTAGCTCCCCTTTATTTAGCAGTATAATTCCATCTCTTGAAGGGTTTACAATATGGATGACCTTCTTGATGGTTCCCTGAAATTAGGAATTTACTGAAAATATAGCTGTTAAGAAACTTTCATAATTTATACATGAAATCAGTCAACTAAATAGTGTGGTAGTGTGGTCCTTCCTGCTTAGAATGTGTGTGTGAAAGTGTGTAACGACTGAGTTGTTAGCAAAGCATTCTCAGTAATAAGGATACTTTATATTTCTCTCTGAAAAATTATAAATCTCCAACTGGTCTGCTCTTTTTCACATAGCTATAGAATTAGTGTTTTGCCTATGGGGTTATAAAATTGCATATGGTTGTCCTTGGCTTGTGTATACTTCTCCTGCTGGGCTGTACTACCTCCTAGATACATTCAATTTTAACTTAACTGTTGTGGGGATATAGATTGCAGCTAAAGAAACAGGAATATTTGTCCTTGGTTTCCTCCAGTAGTTAAGTATTGCAGATGTTCTTCCTTTTCATGCTTTTTGTTCAAGTCTTCAATTCATTACTGTTTTCATCAGCTGTGTAGTTTGTTAGCCTATTCTATGTCTTATCTTTAATGTCCAAAGGCATTGTTTAACTTTTAGTACAGTTCCTGGGTTGTTACAATGCTACTGTTTGTATTTTCCAGGCTGTAGAGTTTCATATCTGTGGCTTAAATCGTGTAATGACTTAGACACTGCCTTTTATACAGTGGAAATTTTTGCCGTTTCAGTGGGAACAGTTACAGTGTACTAATTTTATGGAGTGACAAAATGTTGGTAAAAGTTTGCCAATAAGCAATATTTTTCATAACAAGGCAATATATTTCTTGAGCACTGTAGCTTCAAATGCTAGAGGCACTTCTATCCTACAGTGTTGTTTTTTTTTTTTTTCCTTTATTTGCAGTTGCAGATAAAGCAACAAATTTTATCCAATATATGAGTACTCCTCTGAGTGGCTATTGTTTTGGAAACACTGCAGGGGATTTTTGATGGGACAGACAGACAGACAGAAGCCTAGCCAGATGGAGAAGATTGTAGTTGTTCCACTGACTTGAGGGGAGCCAGGGCCATGTCCCTGAACCTTAGTGTCTCATTGAAATGCTGCTGCATCTTCCTGCCCTTTACCATTCATCAGCTGCACATTCTCTAAAGCTCTTACCATCTTGTGCTGTGAACCGGGTGAGTATCCAGACTGTGGGTAAGTGGCCGATGTATTTGCTGCCAAGAAAACTGGGTAATCTTTTCCCCATATTCATTTGTACCCCTGCTCCGATTTCTAGCCATATGGTTCCACCCCTTCCCCTGTGTCAGCTTTTGCAGTAAGACAAATTCGTCTTACTAGTCTGGCAGAAAGCTAGTCAGGTTTTCTTCTGCTGTATTTTTCTGCCAGATTAGTAAAATGCATTGGCTTACAAAAGGATCTGATGACAGCTGACTTTCTATACTGACAACTGTCTGAGAAAAGAGCTCTGACAAACTATGCCATCTCTCTGAAGCAAACTTCCCCACAGCCCACCTTCTCCCAAGAGCCCCTGGGCTCAATTTTGGTGAACACATGCTGAATGTAAGTAGAGGCCAACCGTACGTCTGCATCTTTGAGGGTGCCATTTTCCCACTGGAACTTCCCTTGTGGAGTGAAATCACTTACTTTGGTCAGTTGGACAATCAGGAAAAGAGGCCTCATTCATCTTGATTTGAAGGTCAGCCCCAAGGGACACATACTGAGTCTTTAGTGCAGTTCTGTACTGCTTGGAACCAAGGACTGTAGGTGCTACAACACCTTTAGTTTGCAGAATATCTTTGGAGGGTCTTTTAAGAAGAGGCATTTTGTAACATTGCCAGACTTTCCTAATTGGGTGTAGTGCAAACAAACACCGGCCTGACTCTAGGTGGGCATTATTTTAGAGTAGAGGTTGCTTAGAGGAAGAGACTATCCTGTCTACTGCTACAGGTTTTCAAGATAACTACATGTAGTTTGGGGGCTGGCAGTGAACACATGTTCCTCAGCAGTTACAAGAATAGGGGGAGCAATGTATTTGCTCAAAAAAAACCCCAACCAAACAAAGACAACAGGATTTTAAATTATTATTATTATTATTATTATTATTATTATTATTATTATTATTATTAAGTTGAAGGGGGTAATGTTTCATTTTATACTTGTCTTCTAATAGAAACTTCTAGAGAACTGGGATTCTTTGCCATTAACTCAATTTTCTGCCCCCAGCATGCATACGTATGGTGCTATCCTTTATTCCCTCCAGACTAAAGAGCTGTGTTTCTGCCTGCTGCTGCTATCTGCTCATACTGATCCAAAGGAGGGTTTTGACCTGCTATGGAGCACTTGTGTTCTTAGGTCTGTGCATGAGAAATAAGTAGAGAAGGCACACCATCCTCTTCAAGCTGTCTTTAGAGAAGACGAATTTGCTAATGAGAGAAGATTGAGCCTTTAGGGTGACTTCTTGCTGCCTGCTCCTGTGTTAGCATGTGGATAAATATGCCTTATGAGTAAGGAACCCAGTCCAGGGCCAAAGTTTCCTCCTTTTGTTGAAAAGTGCTGCCAGTTGCTGATGTAAGTCAGAGAGGGAATTTTGTGTAGGCCATGGGTATGCCAGGTTGCTGGCACGCAGATGCAGGAGAGGGGATGGGCCAGCCTGAGAAAAATTTTCTGGGCCAAAGCTAGTGGATAAATGCAGTCCCTCGGGGTGTACCTGACCTAGGTGTGCTCTGCCCAGAGTGATCTGAAGACACTCTTAAGAGCCTGAAGTGGAAATAGTCTTCTCCATTGTAGTGTCATAACTGATATCTTATTCAGGAATAAATCTGCTGTGGAAATGGCCAAAGAGAATGAAAAGTACATTCCCAAAAGAGAAATTTTCTGGCTCTGAAAGAAATTATTTCTTAGGAATTTTCATACAAGACATTTTGTAGTACTCCACAGACAATGTGGATTGAGTAAAGATTGAAAAAGTAAAGTTGAGAAGTTTCAGGCAATGAAATGCCAGTTTCAGAATATTTTTCCTGTCAGGTGACCAAACTGCCAGCTCAAGTTTAATTCCTGGGAAATGAGTCTTTTAATTGAAAAACTTATTTTGCCTATAGTTGGAGGAATAAACTTTCCTAAATGCTGAATTTGTTCTGGTTTCCTCATCTTGCTGGAATCAAACCCCTTTAGAATAGAACAAAGAGAGTTTTCATTTGAATATCATGTCATTAATATCTTGAAACTTCAGATAAACATCTTACTTGTAACCCGAAAAGGTCACCAATTCTCATCAGAACGAGGTTGCCGTTTTTCTAATATTAGGTGACATCAGCTTTTGGAACAGAACTAACATATCCAGAAAAAAAAAATAGATTTATTGTTTTACAGCAATACCGCCTTTTTATTTTCTTTTGTTAATTTATCAGCAAAGCTCCCATTGTTTTTTTACTGATGATAAATTACACTTTTTTATGGAGTGCCGAGTCATAGTAATTTCCTTGTTCCAATTTCATTAACTTCCTGGTAGTATTGTCTGGAGCAACCAGATGCTGATGTGTAATCCAGCTGTTTCCCTAGTATGTGGGAAGCAGTAAACTTTTTGTTTATCTCGTAAACAGTTCTGGCTATATATCTTTGGCTGTTTCTTTCCCATAGTCAGATGAAGACTGGCTTAAACTGTATTCTTTTTGGCACCAGAGAGTGCCTAGAAACAGGGACAAAAACATCACAGACCTATGTCATTAGTCTGGTTCACAGAAGTTGAGTGGCTTTGTTTTGTTTTTAAATCTGTCTGGGTTATGTTATTTTTGCATATAGTCTATACATGAACAGTCTCTGAAAAGCTGGAACTTTAGAGTTAATCATAAAATTAGATATAATTTTCTAGAAGTTTACCTAAAATCCATTGCAAAAGAGGAATCTTAACATTTAAAACCAGTGAAAAAATAATAAACAGTATAGAAGAGAGAAATTTTCTCCGTCCTCACAAAACAGCAATTGCAAATCCTGGAATAATAAGATTTCTAAGTGGGGATTGTAAGAAATAGTCAAATTGGAATTATTACAAGTATTTACTGTTATAAAAATGATTTTGCCAAGTATCAACCTGAATTTGAGTACATGTATAGGTTTTATATTAAAACTGTATAATACTTTTGAAGATTAATGCTTTTAGGTTTGGACATCTCTTTCAAAAAGTTTCATAAGTGTTTTTGGACCAGTTTCAAAAAGGTTTGAAGTCTTGAGTTACTGTTTTTATTGGTATAGCAAGTAATAGCAAGACCATAATTAATCACCTATGAATCATATTTGTAAGTTACTTGAATATTTTGGGATGAAATATCTTTGTTTTCCTTAAGATTAGTTCAAAATACATCAACATCTGACATGGTGTCCAAGTTATTCTGTCAAAGTTGGATATTTTTAGAAAAAGCAAATATAAGTAACCATCAGCAACTATTGCAATAAGATGTGTTTTCATTTTTTAAGTGTTGAAAGGGTTACATGAAAAGGGGGAGGAGGGAGCAGGAGTCAGTACATCATTCCTGGTTTGGAAAATCTTAGCTTTGTACTTTGACACCACACAAAAGTTTGACAGTGTCACTTCAATTGAGATGTTCTTGAGCATTCTTGATCTGTTAATTTAAAATATTTATTTTTAAATTTCTACACTTACTAATAACGAGTTTTGGAAACTAAATTGGATTTAAGTTTAGTTTTAGTTTTAACTAAACCAGTTTGAGTTTAAACTCCTGAATTGTATTTGCTGGTGTTATCTTATTCTGTAACTGTAGAGTGCCCCTTTGCTTTATTTTAACTGGCTCAGAAATAGGCATTCTAATCTTTGTTTACAAGACCAGATTGAGATTGGCATCCAGGCTGATTATTTTTATAGAGTGTGGCACATTTATAGTGTTTCTTTTAGATGCAATAGGATTGTGGAGTTGGCTGCAACTATATATATAAAACTATATATATATATATATATATATATATATATATATATATATATATATATATAATGTAACCACTTTCAGATATAGGTCCACTACTGAGACTTGGGCACTGAAACTCTTCCCTTTTCAGGTGCCAGAATTGGAAACCTCATATATCTATACAATGTGCAGGGAGATTAAAGTTCCTTAGGAAGATGACTGTGGTTATGCAGTAGGGTTTCATCACTGGCAATGCGAAAAAGGAAAAGGATGGAAGAGGGAGAATTGTCATCTATATGAAAGATCACTTTGGCAAATGTAAGTGGACTGTGGTGCTTGGGAATTCCCAATTTGGTTGTTTAAACATAGCCATTGAGAGAAGAAGGCATGGCTTTGCAGGGGGTTTACAGAACTGTGAACTGGAAAACAGGGAGTACAGTGATATATTTAAAAACCTTTATTCTCTATTACCTATTGCTGGGCTGTTGGTAAGCACCTCCAATATGAAACTGTATTTTTGTATACAGGTCTTTGCATTGGCCTATCTTTTGCCTCAGATGCCTGCATCCTCCCATGGTCCTCATTCTTAGTTTTGTCTACAAAGTGCAGAAAATTCTACTATAGAAATATTGGAACAGGTTCTCTCTGAGAAGTAAGTTAGTCTGGCTGAAGTATGTCCATAAGACAATTATACTTTCTCTCCTGATTTGGATGGTTTATTTAGAATTAGCTGTCTTTAGGTGGAACTGAGCCATAAGATTTATTCTCCTTTATCTAGAAATTTGGAAATTGGAAGCAAATGCAATTCTATCAGAACATCTACAACAGTGCCAAAATGTCTATTATTCTGCAAGTTCAAAAGTTATGCTTCAAAGTAGTTATTAATTTGGTTCATAAACTGTCTGCCAAAATAGGCATAGCCAATGGAAGTTTTTACTATTGTTTCTTTTTGTTCCAAGCAATGAATAATAACCGAAGACATTGGATTTAAACTTTTAATAATGCTTTGGGTTGAATTTTTCATTTGAAATATCTATTTATAGGTAAAAAAGGCTTTTGTGTCTCATAAAAGTAGTAGTCATGCAAACCAGAGTTATATGAAGTGATGTTTCTATTCAGTTGCAGCTACTTTTACCAGTTTATTTATATACTTATTTCAGTGCATTTGGTAAAAAATGTAAGGTATTGTTTTACAAGAAACAGCAGGACATGGCAGTTCGTGCTACGGTTTCATTGTCATGGGGGTGTTCAGTCAAAGGTTGGACCAGATTATCTGGGAGATCTTTTCCAACCTTAATGATCCCATGAGTCTATGACAAGTAACAGCAATAGGGATAAAAGTATTTTAATCATGATAGAAAACATTTTATTGGAAGAAAAGTGCACATTACTTATATTTTAAAAATGACTACATTATATGCAGATCATTCAATTTTACTACTAGGAGGTAAAATTAGGAGACACATACTGTAATTTCTAATATGCTGATATTTTTCCACAAACTTGATTAACATTGACTGAATTAGACTTTGTTCTTCTAATCAGACTAGCATTGCAGGTATTTTTAAAATTTCTAATGGTGAGAGAGCTGGTATGCACTTGCCATCTAATTTTTATATGATTTTAAATAATAAATTTATGAAAATAAAATTAAAATAATAACTGCAAATATTAGGCAATTGCTTTATTAAAGCTTCCTACAATTACTGCATAACAGTTTGGACCTGTAAGAGTTTGTTTGAAAATGTATAGTCTTCACTTAAAGGTGCTCCACAACATGGATCCGATTAAAGCCAAAAGAGCTGCAAATCTGAGTGTTTTCAAAATGTTTCTATGTACAAAACTTTCCTGCTTGTAGGAAAATTATCACACTGACTGTAAAAAATTATGATTTTGCAAAAAAAAACCCAGGATCAATGTATCGAGTAAATGAGACATCTCCTAATTATCTTTTTAACCAAATGCCAAACTAGGGCATAACTCAAGCATGTTAGATTGAAAAGATTTATATAATCTCCCTTTTTTTTTTCAATGTTATTGTACTCTTGAACCCATGGATCTAAATGGCTCTGTCTCATCTGATGTGGTGTTGTACTTTAGCATCTCTTCCAATTCTTATGGTGAGCACAGAGGGAAATAAGGTGGTTGAAGCCTCTTTTTTTGTGAGGGAACAGTGTGGGAGAGCTGAAAGGGAAGGTGCAGACATTACTGGATTGAATGCACAAATCTCCTGAAAGTTTTGAATACACACAATACAAAGGCATTTTTTCCTCTGTTCACTGGTTACACCAGAATAGAATTTAAAAAATAAGAGTTACATTGCATTTCTCTCAGTTGTGTGGTTTGTTTGTTTTTTTGGTTTTTTTTTTTTTTGGTTTTTTTTTTTGGTTTTTTTTTTTTTTTTCTTTTTTTTTTCTTTTTTAGAAAGCTGTTTTGCAAACAAAAGGGGGTCAGAATAGAAGGTCATAAAGGACCTAAGGAAAGGAACTCAGAAAATGCCCCTTGCAGGACAGCAGTATTGTTAATTGCCTGTCCCACTATAAAATTCTGGTGTCTGTGGAAAGCTGGAAGAGCTACAAGTAGTGTTATAATCTCTCTTCAAGCAATGGGTGCCAGCAAGGGTAGAAGACAGCCAGCAGTATGGTTTTTGTTTTTAGACTTTCTTTTCTGACACCAGCTGGCACTGAAGCACTTGATGTCTTTAACAGGCAGGAAGGATAGCAATGAAATGGTTTAAAATAAGTTTGAAGAGTACTGAAATCTGTGTAAAAACTAAACATTTGAAAGATGTTTCTATATTTGATAGGAACTGTGGATGAAAAGCTGAGCATTTGTGATTGTTTAGAGGGTGAACATCCTCAATTTGAAGAGTCTGAATCCCTGGCCAGATTTAACTGCAATCTGGAACAAAAATCTCTAGAAAATGTGCTATTGAGCTATCCAGAATTAACCCTTGGCAAAGAAAGTGCAGTTATATTACTTGTTGGTTTGGAGAAATAATTATGATATATAGTTGTGCTTTGCTTGGTTTTTTGTTAATCCTTGTTCACTATCTTTAGACAAATATGAAGGTTATTAATTACATTTGTGGATGAGATTTGTCCTTGCTTTGTTATGATGTCTTCAAACACTGTGGAGGGTCTGTGCAAATTTACATACAGAGAGGGACTGTTTTGTTTAACAGTTTTTTGGGACTTGAATACTGGTGCTCTGTGCTGTCTAGCCTGTTCATTTTGAGTATGAGAAGGTGGTTCTATGAATCTAAATAAAAATGGTCTCAATTGAATAGTCCCTTTTGGATGCATTCTAGTCTGGTTTTTACATTTTGTCTGGCTTTGTGGTTACTTGTGTCTTTAATACAGCTAGCTGCAAATTTTGACCCTTGTACATATGCTAGATCTCTTAGCTGCTGATATGAGGGAAACTTAATTTTTTTCTTTGAGTGGTTTCCATATGTACATTTGACTGGAAGTGTGCAGTACACATACAAAATTGAACTTGGAGATTTTTTTTTTGGCAGTATCATATACTGCGTATATATATAAACTGAGATTTACATTTATGCTGAAATAAGACATGCCCATAGTTCATATCAGAGGTAATTCCAGATTTCCATCCAGACCAATGGATTTACATAATATTTTTCTGAAAATCCAATCAAGAAGTCTAGATCTGTATCTCCAGCTTTTGGGGAAAAAAAGTTTTTGTTTTCTTACTTACAAACACAATAAATTTTTATGCAATCTGCCACCATAATGAAGAGGATCACACGTAAAACTAGTCAGATAGATGTGAAATGTACAGATGTTTGATTGTAGGCTGGACTGACAAAGCACTCTGTGGCAGCTCCAACAGATTTTGAGCAACATTGGCAGCTTAACTGAAAAGACTAATGTGTAACTGATATTTTAGTTTGTAGTAGCTGGAAGCAGTTTATGAAACATGCTAATTTGTTTAGACAGCATGCCTGAAAGAACATCAGCAGGTGCACATGTAAGTAACTTTCTATGTGGAAGGAAAGTTATCGCATAGTGATGGATAATCCTGTACTGTCAATTCATAGGCAGGAGATTGGAAATGTTATCCCACCTCTTATATTTCTCCCAAAATTCAAAATAAGCACTCAAAAGCTAAGGAACAGCTGAACAATTTCATGATTATTATTAAAAAAGTTAATAAGGACAATTAATGTAATCAGTCATCAGCATTTCTGAGCAATAGTTTTCTAAAGGAAAAGCTAAAGTAACAAATGCATTTTTAAGTGCTTATTTTGATACTTGGTCATTATTTTTCTGATTCTTCTTCTAAGCATGACCTGAATTAAGTTGCATTAAAGACATTCAAACAAAAGCCATATTTATGCAATAAGTTATTGCCCCCATTTCTTTCACCTGCTATGTAAATAGAAATATTTGGAACAAATAAGGGATTACTTTTAGCTAGAGCTGTAGGAATCACTGATTGTACAGGTTTGTATTAATATATGGTAAAAACCTGGCTAAGAATTTTCCTATCTTTGGACTATGGCTTGGTGAAAATGAGTGATCTGAAAATTGACTGGTAAATAATGGAGATTTTTCTTTTTCAGACATTCTTACCTGAAAGTGTCCGGAGTTTTTTTTCATATTAAGCATTGAATGTTTTTCTGATGTTACTGCAGAATGGAGTGTGATATGTGAAAAGGATGAAGACCTTATGTTTCAACCTTTCTAACATATATTATGTGGTTGTTTGAAGTGGTTTATGAGACTGCAGTCATCTGAGTAGTCTTCGGCGATACCACTGGTGTCCTGTAAAAATCTATAACTGGTTTAGAAAGAAGAATTTTGAAGAGAGAATGTTTCTAGGGAGTTGAAACAATGTGTTCATCAATGGAGAGACAGCAAGAGAATATGCTGCGCCTAAAAGCATGAAAACTGGAAACTTGGCAAGTGGTATAAGGCCTCCGTGTGAAGTTCTAAGTAATGGCATTTGGCACTATATGTTTCAGAACTTCAGAGGAAACACTTACAAAAAGAGAAAATTACCACTTTTTGACAAGGGGAAATTTGGACTTTGAATTAATAGTACACTAAAGGAGGATAATAGGTGTGAATTGAAACTAATTGGTGTTTCAGATCATTGAGCTGCTTGAAAATAACGTGTGGTAAGAACTACAGAAGTGAAGTCTCTCTTAAATGCCTAATTAAGCACAGTTCTGTCTTGCACAGAAGAGAACATAACAGAAAAATGTTATGTCACTTACTGCTTTTTTCTCAACTGACTTATCCAAATGGACAGTCAGTCAAAAGATTTAGCTTCTGTGTGATAAAGTTCTCTTGATTAGGCTGATCCACTGGTCCAAGGAGGTGTGATGCCCTGAGGCATACAGCTGTAGGCATAAAAATGGGCATAAGTATAATCCATTGTATAAATCAGAATGAGCAGGTGGTTGGCACAACTGATGAGTATTTTCAAGTGTGTGATTAATGTGAGTGCAGAAGTCCTCTAGCTCAGTACCTAAATCAGCTCACACCCTGTGGCCTGATTTAAACACACACATGTGTGAGTTAGAATATGGCAAAGATATTAAAAATAAGTTTTTCACTGGAGAAATATCCATTAAAAAGCATGGAAAAACCTCACTGGAGAAATATCTCTTAAAAAGCATGGAAGAACTTCCCTTCTATTCCTTTGAAAAAAGGCTGACAGATGATTAAACTTATGTAAAATAAATCAGACAATTTGACATGTAAGATCCATTGCTTTCCAATAAACTATTGAGTTCACTGGCTACAATCCAACAGGGAAAACAAAATGTGCAGAATAAACACTGTCTATAGCAGGTGGAGATAATGCCTTATTATACATAAATGCTGTTTTATGTTGTGTAACCTGGGGACAATTTAGCAGACAATTTTGTACTTAGAAAAATCATGGTTTATGCAGAAAAGGAGAACCACGGATAATGAATTGTCTACATCTGAAAATACCACACTAGATCTGAAACACATGTCCTACCACATTGTCTTATGATTTCAAAAGCAGAGGAAGGAAGAGAGATTATTAAATTTAATTTCACTCCCTCATATCACTTTAAAACAGATGTTTAAAACCAAAAACTTATCCCTTCTTTCCAGTGTTTATTCTTACATATTTCAGTACCAATGTTTTGTAATTCAAGAACAAACAGTGGCCTTTATTCATCATACAGCTAAGAAAGAACTATTGTAATTTTGTTCATGCAAGCCTCGGGTTAACTATAAAAGTAAAATAAAGTAAGATAATAAAATAAAATGTAAATAAAATGCAGGGAAAACACAACTATGCTATGAGAGGCATGGGTTGTATGTGTACATGTATGTGTGCAGGTGTGGCTGCCTGGCTGCAGGGGAAGCAGATCCCTGAGGTTTACCTTCCCCAATAATTTTCTACCTTCAATTCCACACACAGTCAAGTGCCAGTGTTTCCTAGGAGATATGGGTTAACTGAGGTGTGAATTATACTTTTAAGACTCCAGGAGTCATCTGCTGTATTTGTAAACCTGACCAAAGTTATTTCTTGCACAGTTTAGGTGGCTGTAAGCTGAGGGAAAACTTATTAAAGTTTTCAGACTTCTGATATTTTGTGCAAATGATTAGTTGTCTTTACATTCCTACAAAACTGGAAAGGCAAAATTATGTCAATACTGAGCTAGGAGTATGAGTTCCAACAGCCTTAATTGGAGTACTGGAGCCTCCACCACCACATCACCAAGAAGAGATTACTGCAGTTCTGCGTTTCTAACTTTGAGATGAAAAAAAGCAGAAAACAACTGGTTTTTCAATGCAACATGTTTTGCTGATTTCATCCAATTTCATAATTATCAGCGATACCAATTTTTCTTCCAAGTGATTTATAAAGGCTGACTAACTTGTTCTCACAATTGTCACAACAATCTGGATTTTACTCTCTCAGACTAAAAAAAATATCACTAAAGACAAGGAAACGAAATCAGTCAAATATTAATTGAAGGGTTCATTTCCTCTGTGAAGTCAGTCTCAAAATGCCATTAGATTACATCTGGAAAGTCCTTATTTCCAGTGTGGGTCTAGTTACTAGGCACTTGTTCACTTGCTCATTTTCTATGAAGCTGGTTTCTCTGGAATCCTATTGCCAGAGGAGAGGAAATTAAAAGAAGAAAAGAAGCTTTCCATTGTTAATATAGCTGGTTTTGTAAGCTTACTTCAGCTTCATTCCCACCCTTTTCAGTTAATGTTTTGCTTTGCATATATTGAGGCGGAAATATTTATAGAAATGATCTTTTCTTAAAATGTACGGGTATCCCCTCAAGTGTGGCATGTGTAAGTATTACCCAGAACTTTTCATTCAGGCAAGTGCAAAATAGCTGCTTTTTTGTCCTCTATGGCATCAAAGAAAAGAAAGATGAAGGGAGTGAAAGAGACAACGGAGTCGTGCTCATATCAAGCCCTTACTGCTCATCAGATCTCACAAAACTATCCAAGATTACCTTCTCCTTCACTGCCAGAGAGACCTGGGCTGTACATCTTGGAGGCAGAGGCTTCCCCTTTACTTTGTCCTGCAGTGGCACAACTCTGCAGCTCCCTGAAAGGAGGTTGTGGTGAGGTGAGTGCTGGTGTCTTCTACCATGCCTACAGTGAGAGGACTAGAGGAAGTGGCCTTAAGCTGAGACAGGGAAGATTCAGATTAGATATTGGGAAAATCTTTTTCACTGTTAAGGTGGTGAGGCATTGGAATAGGTTGCCCAGGAACGTGGTGGAGTCACCATCTCTGGAGGTGCTTAAGAGGTGCCTGGGTCTGATGCTGGGGATGGTTTAGTGGTTTAGGGGCTGCAGTGGCAGTGCTGGGTTGATGGTTGGACTTAATGATGATCTTAAAGTCTCTTCCAGCCTTGATGATTGTATGATTGTATAATTTATGACTGCATTGTCACATGCTCCAGTTACATCTGGCTGTCACAGCTGAACCTGCTGATGGAGTGGGACTACTCATGGAGGAGACACTTTTTGTAAGCATAGCTGGTAACAGTGGACATGAAGTGTGGTACCAGCCCCAGAGGTCTTACCCCTTGGTACCAGATCAGCCTAATTCCCTTTGATTAGTAAAGACTCATGGAAATGTAATGCAATTTATGATGAAGATATTGAAAGTCTCAGGGAGCTTGGAGTGCTGTTCTGAAACCCCCAAGAGAGGTACATTTTGCTCTGCCCTGTGTGTAGTGCGAATTAATTCTGTGAATAGAGTTCCACACAAAAATAAATACTTAAAAGCTTTTTTCCTTGGAACATGCTTTCCAAAATGTGAACTATCTTCTGTGTGTATATCCATATGAATGCAATGGGATGTTTAGCAATGCAATTTTTCATATTGTGTTAGTGCTCATTTAATGATCACAAAAGCTTTACTTTTTAAACATCTGCCACTTGCTTGAATTCAAATATTAAATGTTAGTGAGGTTTTAATCTGAAAAAAATTGTTAAAGCAGTTCTACTTTAATTTTCCTCCAACCTTGTGTTCACCTTGTACCTATCACACAGGGAAACCCGAAACATTATTAGTAGCTGTGATTTGTGAAAAGCTTATCTCTAAAGAACATTGCATGAAGTCCAAAAATGTGACTTCCTATTTTCCACAGGACAAAGACTTATACCCATTCACTGGGGCAACAGATGGAGATGGCTGTTAAATAGCAATGCTTCAAGTTTTATAAACTGCGTGTAAAAGATTCAAAGCAGCTAAAATTTTTAATACTTATAGGAGTTGTTCAGGACTTTTAAAATGGAAGGTGCAATTTAATCAATGGCATGCTAATATAAATTAGCAGTTTTCAACCATCCTTCCTGAAAAATGAGATATTCTTTAAAAATTCACTAAATTCTCCAGCATCTGCCACCTCTGAGACATTGTAGGTTATTGTCAAAAGATGACCAGAATACAGAACCACTAAATATTTCATCCTAATGATAATGTATGCTGCAGGAGGTTTGAACTTTAGATTGAGATTTGAATTGGCTTTTGATAAAAGACATACTGAATTCTCTCCCTTTTTTTTTTTTCCTCTTTTTTTTGCACATTAACTTTCTGTGAGGAGCAGGCGTCAAAGCTAGCATTTAAACTCAGACTTTTCTCTACTTATTACTAGTAAAATGGGGATGCAGGGGATTTATTTGTTTATTTTGTAATTTTTAAAAGTTGTCGGATCAAGGTAAACTAATTAGATGTGTTTTTAAAGAGGTGGACGGGATAAATGTCAAAAGTGTTGCAAGTCAGTTGTTTAAGTGAAGTATGCCCTACTATGCTGACTGAAGTCAAAGGTAATTTCACCATCCCTAACACTTTGAAAATTTCGTGCTGTACTCAGCCATGCACCCAGCTGTGTCCTTTCCAACTCTGTGCATTTATTAGTCATAGAATCAGCATTAAACGCCAGTGACATAAGAGCCAAATGTCTAGCATAGTTAAATGGTCTGTAGTTCAGTACAGTTCAAAATATATTTCCTAATTCTCATGACTGACTACAACACAAAACCAGGTATTTTCCTGCATGTCTAGAGTTGTTTTTCCTTTCCTTTATTTTTCAAGGAAAAAAAGAATTCTTCAAGCTTAACAAGGGCAAGTCTCACCAAGTTCTCTTTCAAGAGCATTTTACAGTCAGAATGCCAGTGTCCAAAGCTGCTGCTGCATGTGAAACAGCAATAAATTTTTTGTGAATTAGGAAAAAAAAAATAAAGGTAATCTTTAGGGCTGTAGACATGTTTCTTGATGTATTTATTTTTTACCCCTTTATTATGAACTTTCTGTTGTTGAATTCAAGTCTTACAAATATAAGAAGTGCTATGCATACTTTTTTTTCAGTGTGTAAACTTTTTCCAGAATGTCCTGTTAATCTTACAACATTGCAGTAATAATTTTTCACTCACATAGTTCTCTTTTTTGGAAGGATTCCCAGGAAAATAGCTATGATTTCTATTTGCTCTTAAACTTTGTTTTAAGGAATAAGTCCCTGCATTTGCCCCAAATAAGATGGTTAATTATGAGTGTTCTAAAACATAACTATTTTGGGGAATTTACCTAGTGACTGGTTTATAACTTAACAGAATGGAAAAATTATACTCATGTGTTGTATTACTGCAAAGTCTAAATGTTGATAATTACTTTTTAACTCATTGAACTGGTTGGTATAGATCTTCTTTTAAGACTGGCTCTGTTTGAAATGAAGAAATTAGTTCAGAGTTTAAAGAAATGGCAATCCAACCATTTGTATTTTCCATCTCATAGCTGCATCTTGTCAGAAAGCAGAATATGCTTTACTGCCACTTCCTTTAGTTACCCACATTGGTTTTTCACCAGAGAAATAAGATGAGATGGTTGTCACTTTTTGTGCCTTAACTATAGAAATGTGGACCATCATGCCGTCACTTACACTCAAGAATCCATGAAAAGAAAAGTCAACATCTCAGAAATTTGGGCCTTGTGATATAGATAAAATTTGGGCTTTAATCCCACCTTCATTAAAGCAGATGTCTAATTGTTTTGCTGTCTGGAGTGGTACAAGATGGCTCAGAAAGAAGAAATTTGCAACTGAAGGATGATTTGAAGGTCCTAGAGAGGTAAACAGGAAGTCCCAGTCATGGAAAGAGAGGAGAAATGGGAAAAAAGAACCCAAACAAACAAACTCAGAAAGCACAAAATGCTGTTTGTTTTGCAGTACTTAGCTGAGTGAAGCTTGGAAGCTACAAATTTGCTTGATCAAGTCAGGAAGAAAAGAACAGAGAGGATGTCATAGCACATAAGCTTCAGCAGATCAGTGGATGTGCAGCTGTGGCAATTAAGCTCATTAAGGGCCATGTGTTAAGTTGTAAAAGTTTGAACTCAGAAATGTTTATTTTGCACGCTCATTCATTGTGTTGGGTGATGAACATATGCAAACAAGTGCATTTTCTCTATTTATCCCAAACACTGTGCTGCGGGTGTTGAATTCCTTCACTGCTCAGGGTCTGTGGGAGCAGGGAATGAGGGTCCTGCCTGTTCTCTGAGTACTCAAAATGGAGTATTGTTTGCTGTTTCTAGCACAGGAACAGACTACTGAGCTGCTTTTATGCATCATAGTCTATTAGTTGGGTATATGCATATTATATTCAAATTGTCTTAATAAATTTAATCAGTTATGAAATTAATGTAAAACATCAAAGAATACATTTAAAGCATTATTGTATAGGTTTTTTGTTCAAGTGTAAGCAATAGAAAGGAGATGGAGGAGGAAGGCACCATCAAGGTTGAAGTCAAAATTTCATTACATGAACAAATCCTGATCTTCCAGATATTACTCAGATGTTTCATTATAACCATTGACAAAAGTCTCATTGCTTTTCTTGGGGTCATTTGTGAGTTTGAAAGTACAGCAATGAAGCATAAAGTATCAGGATGAAAAATGTAAGAGGAAAAAATAGCGGCCCATTCTTTCAGCCTTCTGGCAAATACATATTTTCTGTTGGATATATTGAGCACAGCACAAAAGTGTCTCATGAGAACTTTGTGCAAGGAAATGCACTGTGTCAGTCACTTAAAGTAAAAAAGAAACATGTCATCACTCCAAGTGGTATTGATTAAAACAATAAGGATTTCCTGGTGCCAACAGTTGAAACAACTGTGTGAAAAGTAGTGAAGAGGTATTACCATATTGTTGCAGCTTTCTCAGGAAAATTCCAAATAAACTGAAGGATTCCTGTCAATATTTGTATAAGGAAACATGCTGCTCCCTGATTTGGAAGCACTTCACACACATGCACGCGCACACACACCCGCTGCATGCAAAATTCTAGAGAAACTTTATTACACGCACAAAAAAAGAAGCACACACTCAGAGTTTGGTGCACTCTTTCTCATGCTAATATTTACAACATCGATCTCTTATTGTCGGTATTTGATCTACATTTTTCCCAGCTCTGGTCAATGGAAGGCACAGCTGCTGAATCCCCATATTGTGTAGGCAGCGTGCCTTTGTGTTTTGCAGCTGGGGAGTTCTCATGTCCACAATAGCCAATCTGAGCACACTAAATTAGGAAAGATTATTGTTTCATTTGTTGACTACAGAAGTTTAAAACAGCAAGTATATAGCTTGTTTCATGTTTTATTTGTTAAGGTCATTTTCACCAAAAGCTGGGCACATGGACACAACTATAGGGCAGCTGTACTTCCAGCCACCTCAGTAGGATGAAAATTCCAAACATTATTGAAATGAAATTGGATGGTTAGTTTCTTTCATGTGGCACAGCCTCCCACCTGCTTTCTCCCAGCTATCCATTTGTGAAGACTTGCTGCAGCTTTTTTTCATCATTTTGCATCAAGTTCCTTCCCCACAAAGTATTTATCCTACAGTACAGTTCATTTTAATCAAAGCTGGTTTTACAGTGGAAGGAAAGACAAGTGAGTTCAATTTTTGAGCTCAGTTCTCCAAATGTTTCTTTCACTGAATGGTCTTTAGAAAAAGGAAGGCAGCAATTTTAGCTGGAAGTAAATATCGCTTCTGTGTAACAAAAAAAGGGAGGGGAGAAGTGGGAGAAAAATCTATTTAACGCTTTAGGATATAATGGTATTCAAATAATATATTTTTCTGCCATTTATTCATTTGTGAAGAAACTCAGTGAATAGTAATAGCTGCTGTCAAAGATATTTATATTTAAGAGGGTCTTTATGTAAAATATTTTTTTTTTTTTATCAGGAGCGATTTTTCTCCAGGAGAAGTCTGCCATCTCCTAGCAACCGATATGGCTATCTTTTTTTAACAGACGCTGCAATAACAATGGGTGCCTAACCTTTATATGGAAGTATTTGCACATGTACAATCAGGCCGCTTACAAATTCAAACCGAGTTGTTAAAGTGCTCCAGGGGAGACTCTGGTTACCACTTTATCTTCTATGCATCTCATCTATCCAGGACTTTATAATAGCAGCCATTTTAGCTGTAGTTGAGTACCTCCCAGAGAGCTCCAGAACTAAATCTGGAAATGACTCACACCTTCACTTCCCTCTCTCTTTCTCTTGCAAGAAAGGAAGGGGCTCATTTCACTATTTAGGTGTTATTTCCTTCTATGTCTTTCTGATTGTGTCACTCAGTTTACAAAGCCGTAGCATCAGTTAAACTTGCTGGGTAAAAATTCCTTTTAATTTAGAGCTATAAACAAGAGAATACAACGACCTATATGTGCAAATGGGTAATTAATTTTGAAGGTACATGACTGTAAATTAAGTACCTCTGAATAAGGGTAGGCTCTTCCACTTTCTCCACTTGTTTGGTTTTGGAGAGTGCAGATTTAGATTTAGACAAGGAGAAAATCTGGCAAACTGTAGCATGCCCAGACTCATTTCAGTGATTCACACCTGCATGCCTGCCTGAAGACTGCTCTGGATCATGAACACCGCATAAAGCCTGGGTAACGCATAAAGTGTGTGTGTGGTACCCAGGTAATATGAGATCTAGCTTCCAGGAATTCAAAACTCTCCAGCTACTGCTCAAAGTCTGTTCTGTAAAATGTTTCAGTACGAGGTCTTCCAAATTTCCTCTTCTTTGCAGAAATAGAAACAACCATTGGCTGAGAAAGAGAAGGGAGCAGAGTGAATGATGCTTTGGGACATGTACCTGATACATGGCCTCTGCTCCTGCTTGTCGGGCTGTTAATATCTTTTAAGTATTTCTAAACAGCCTTGAACAAAAGGTGGGAATATTGTTGGCAGGAAGCTTGCTGTTGGTGATAGGAACAAATGAAACAAGAAGCCATGTGTTTCCCATCAACAGCATGCCTAAACCAATAATTTCTTATCTATAAACCACAATGGGTTAACCAGATCCAAATCAGAGAGAAAATGAAGAACAATTACAAGTAAATTAAATAAAACTTTCCTTTAAAAGCTCTTATATAAATTAAATACAACTAAACATTGAACTTTAATGTCCCTGTGCCAAACCTGTAGCTCAGTCTCTTACTTAGTAAATATATAGGGAGCTGACAAATCCCCAGGTGTGATGACAAAAAGACTCTTCATTAAGCTTCAGCATCTTTCTCTGGTCAGAGTTCATCCTTCTCCATTCTTCTATCAATTTCATTCAAAGTGATGCTTAAGATTTCAAAGCAGCCTTCTGGATCCTTCCTTTAAGTCAGAATATAGAGTTTCTCTTTCTCATTTTTACTATCTGTGTGCAGGCATTTCCAAGCTGATTTAGTGTGTTCACTTCTTTTGCCACACATTTAATGTTTTCCATTACTGATGCTCTCTCCACAGATAAGTAAGTCTATTGTGATTGTCTACCTACAACTTTAGGATTGCAATATAGATATTTGCCTATAACTATATATGTGTGTGTGTATATATATATATCTTTCATCATATATCGATAACTTTCAGCAGAGGGACTGGGTGCTACCTCCGTGGAGTAACTTGGGGGTGTATCAACACACATGGGTTTTGGACCCAGTTCTTACTTTCAAAATACATTTTAACTTTGACATTTTTGCATAAATACTTGATGGAAAATATGTGTCACAGAAAAAGAAAGGAAGACTGCAAAAGCTTGATATTGGGGAACTAAATAGTAGCCATCATTCTCTGAGAGTCTGATGCATGTCATTTGAGTGCTTAACCACAAATCTTTAAATTAATCCTACTAAGAGAATTCATTAATAGTAGATGAACTTCATTCACTGCATGAGTTATAGAATAATAAAACTTGTGAATAATTTGCAGTGGATAATTTACTTCTAAAGTGCATTTGACATATTTAGTCTCTTTTTTCTGTTTGTAGAATACCAAACAGTGCTGACTGCCCTCTCCGTCTGGTAAGGACATGAGATGTGAAAGGACATCCTGGGTAATGGGCAGCAGCTACAACCTCCTGGGTAACAGCTCTCTGCTCTTGCTGGCAGCCATAATTTTTTTTCCAGTTTGATCTTAGAAGTAGCTAAGCTGCTGTTTTACTTCTCTAGCAATTAGAAACCTCCTTCTAATTTTCCAGTCTAATCTTAACCAAGAATACTTTTTTTTTTTTGATCATCCTTGGATAAATGTTGGTTTCTCAGCTTTACTAGCTCTTTGACTTCTCTAGTGTATACTTGTTTCTCAGCATCTATTTTGTTAGATTAATTAGGACTTATCTAAGTCTTCTTTTTCCTGGACCATCCTATGAACTCTTTTATTTTCATTTATTCAGAATTCTTACTTTTATTATTGTTTGACTTAATTCAGCTCTTTTTTCTTTTTTTTTTCTAACTTCAGAAGCCAATCATGAACAATTGGAAAGTTCTTAATAATCAACAGTCACTGTTGATTTGTATCAAGTATTGTTTTTATTCCTAATCTTTCTCTAATTCTTTCTTTTTATTATAGCTTACCTAAAATCTATTGATTTTACAGTATTCAGTGGTCTGAATCCAACTCATAATGAAAGGATAAGAAAATGTCTGATTGTTTTCTCTTTTGAAGAGAATATTACTTGCTGAATTACCAGATTAGTAAAATTAGATAATTTTAGAACAATTTACAGATATTTTTTTCTGGGTCGTACCTGTCTTGCCTAGGGTTTTTACACCTGAAATCATCCTAGTTTATTATGAATTTATGATGGGTGATGATTCAAAATATATACAGTCTAACTTCTGTGTCTAGCCTGTCCTATGTCTATTAAACCTTTGTTCCAATCCTTTTGCATATTTATGTTACCTGCTATAAAATTGCTAGGCAGCAATGACTAGATGAATTATTCCTGACTGATTACAATAGTATTTTGGTTTTGTATATAAAATTAACTTCTTTGCCCTGTTACTTGCCTGTGTAGCTGCTCTGTAATTAGCTGTTTCATTTTCAGGCATCCCAAGTGTCTCTACTTGATTTCAAGTTGAGTGAGTGCAGCGCCTTGTAATAAATGAGGAGAGCTGCAAAGAGGAAATGTGATTTCTAGTGGTGAGTTTGTTTTTGGTAGATAGCAGACTGAGGCATGGTTTGCATTTGGCATATAGGGCTGCAGGACAGGAGAAGATTGTGGTGCTGATCTGCAAACATATGAAGTAAAGACCTAATGATGACAGAAAATGAGGCAAAAAGCAGTCGTGTGGGCTTCTCTTGCTGCACAACATTTCTTGGATCTCTGACTTGTTACTGGTGCTGTCACAGCTCTTTCTCTAGCTGTTTTCTGTAGTTACTTGCTGAACCAAGTTAGATGTATTTTATCAAAAGGCAAAGGTGAGAAAAGTTCATTTTTTTCCCTATGTAATCCAACAAACAAGATATCAATGATCAAGAAAGGGGAAGATGCAATTTAAAGAAAATTATTTGGCCAGTAAATGCGAAGGTCAGACTCTGCGGGTGAGAAAATTGTACCCTTTCCCCGCTGAAAGCGGTGGGAAAGCGAATCCTCCTTGCCCAGCTGTGCTGGAGCGTCCCTCCGTCGCTGGCCGATGTACTGAGAGCTCCCCCTCCTGTTTCCTTCTACATCGAAGGGCTGGCAGATCTCGCATGTCTAACCCGCAAATTTCTGCCGTCTTCTTTTTTTTTTCCCCCCTGCGATATGACATGGCAGAGCAGAGGACACTTTTCAGTGCCAGTTAAGTTTCCAGATGCTTAACTTGTAACCTCATCTAAGGGGATGGGGAAGAGAAGATGCCGCCCAAAACTTTCAGCTTCTATTTATTCCACATACAACCACAGTTTTCCCATACTTGATTTTGGGTTTATGGCATTAACTTTCCTTTTTCTGTTTTCTAACTCTAAGATGAGAATCACAAATCTTCCTCCAGTAGGGAATCTGACTAAAATAAAGGACTCAATTTTATTGTTAAAATTTCTCATTAATTTTCAGATGCAAGAAAACCTCCAAACAAAACCAAACAAAAAAACCCACAGATAAACAAGCAAACAAACCAGAAACACAACAAGCAAACACAAGAAACCCCAGAACCTATTCAATCAGATTTAGGAAACTTCCCCAAGTCATATTCAAGAAGGAGAGCCAAGGAATCCCATGAAAAAGTAGTCAGAGAGTATTGAGGAGGAGAAAGTTGTGACTATAAGAGAAAGGACACCAAAAGGGATAGAATCCATGCTGTTGGAAATTTGCAGTTGTTACCATATCCACAATATAGAAACTGAATGATATCTTCTGAGATGAAGATAATGATATAGAATTACACATATTTTTGTGGAAAACTGTTCAATTCTGAAAACAAAAGAAACAAATTAATTATATCCACAGCTGCTTAAGATGGTATTGGCTGACTTTATTTAAAGAATAAACAATAATACTTTTCATGAGCCTTTATATTGATACTATATAGGCTCTTAGTTAGTGGAGAAAAATGGATCTTGGTAAGCATCTTCTATAATGACTTGATTTCACTGGATACTTCACAGAAAATCAACTTCAAAGGTTGCTAAAGGAGAAGAATTCATAGCAATCATATCAGTAATTTTTTCATTTCCTTCAAGGCAAGTGAACAGAAGATTCCACAAATAACCTGCTGATAAAGTGAAGGGATGAAAGAAACAGATGCTTATTTTGTTGAACATGGTTCGCTTTTGTGTAAGAAGTGAGGATTACACTGTTTGAATGCCAATAGAAGAAAAATCAAGATTAAATATCTGCAGATGTATGTAGCACTCACGTTACTTGTGGTAAGAGAACATAAGAATTTACAAAAATTCAAAGTGCTTAATCCAATGGAGTAGAATATTGCATCTCTTACTAATCAGCAATTTAAAAAAAAATAGTGGCTACAGAGCTTCTAGGGTGCATAGGTACAGAGTGCTTATGACAGTTTTATTTATACAGATAGGATAAAGCTCTGAATGGTTAATACAACATTTAGGCATTGTCCTTTAATGCTACAAGTTGGGTTGTTATAAAAAAATATTCTCTGCTATTTGATATGATATTTCATCATTTCTGCTTCCTTCCCTTTTATATTTTACTTTCTTCTGTCCCTTTACCTTTTACTCTTATCCACAGAGATCCCCATTCTGCCTGTTTTTCACTGCTTTCCTTCTCCTCAACATCCTCCCTCCAGGTTTGTTTTCCAAATCAAATTTTACAGTAAACACAAAGAAAATGCCATTGAGACAGGAGGAAGGAGGCTACAATCACAAAATCTTCCTTGCTGTGTAAGATATGAAGAAAGTGCATAAGAATAAATTTCCAAGACATATAACTAGGGTTAGTGATGTGTTATGGATTGCCTGTTGTGTTTCACGCATCCTTGCAACCCTTTTTACCCTAATGAAGTTCTTCCAGAAAACAACTGAATTAATTCCATATTCGAAGTAAGAAGACAACCTTTTTTTGCATGATTTTTTTTTTTTCTCAGTGAACTTCTGTGGGAGACAATGAAATGCTGAAAAAGATAATTATTACTTATGTCACAGGATTTTAGTCATGCATACACATTTAAAGAAACTTGTGTGAACAAGAGTATATCCCATTTCTGGCCTTCCTTAACCTTTCTTGCTTGTATGGATTGATGCAAAGCAAAGAAATAGTCAAAAGGGGATTAATCTTTTTTTTTGTGGGTTTTTTTGGTTTGTTTGTTTTTTTAGTTTTGGTTTTATTTTTTTACTTTCAAATTTCCAAACCAACAATGCTTTTCCTGTTCACCTCTGTTATACCATCTTTCATAGCCTGGCAAGAGATGGAGGCAGCCTTTGCAAAGCTGAGGGAAAAGGTGGATTGCAAGACAAAGGTTTAGTGACATAAGAACTCAGCAGATCGTAGTCTGAGAGCTGGATCTGGGTGCCTGTGAACCAACACTTATGTCTGGAAGGAAGCAGGGTCTCAGGAAGGATACAATGAGGCTAGGGCTTGCAAAGAACTTTGTGTGCAATTAAGACATTTCATTCATTTAAGGCTGTGTTTTGTTTTGTCTGCCGAATAAAAGATTATTCATTCTGGTTTTGCTTTAGGACTGATACTTCGGGCTTGACAGTTCGTGCGAATTTCTGACTCCTTCAGTGCTGTGAAGTAAATAAAATCTGAAGATGTCAGTGGATCCCAGGTGCAGGGGACCTTGAAGTCTCAGCCTCTTAAGAGTGAAGGGTTTGCTTTAAAACCACCTTATTTAAGGATAATTTTACTAGTGAATCACACAGAAAAAAGGTGTTCACATCTTCTGAATTGTCTGGCTTTTAGTTATGCTTGCCAGAGGAAGAGCTCATACATTAAATGCTACTCTCCTTCTCTTAGATAGTTCACCTTTTCCCTACAACTCCAGCCTACCCACAGGCACTGCTGGCTCATACACAAAAAGGAGTGTTTCTGGAAGTCTCTTCTGCAAGATTGCATAATCACTTATGCAATTTAGTCA
Organism: Vidua chalybeata; assembly: GCF_026979565.1. Classification (NCBI taxonomy): domain Eukaryota; kingdom Metazoa; phylum Chordata; class Aves; order Passeriformes; family Viduidae; genus Vidua; species Vidua chalybeata. Next base: position 35,740,309 of record NC_071531.1, on the reverse strand, counting down.
GCAGGGACAGGAGAATGGACCTTCTTCATTGCATTGTGTGTAGCATATGCAGAGGAATTATGGCTATGTAATAGCAGCAGCAGCAGCCAATGAAACATCTACATTTGGATGGCCACTCAAATAGAAAAAGAGGATGATTTTTTTCCTGCTTTTTTACTGCTTCTTTAATGTAAGCAATTTTGCATTTTATCTACTGATTGCTATGTACAGGCTACAGATAACTTGAGGCAGAAAACTGTGAGAATAAAGTAAGTGACTGTGAAGGTGGGGGAGAAATATGCTGGAAGGTAGCTTTGGGAATAAGACAAAGTGAAAAGGGAAAGAGTGAGATCATCAGCCTTGAGATCAAAGAGTTGTTCAAGACCTCTTCCTATCTGCGAGGACTAGGATAGGAAAGGGAATGCTTCTGCATGTTGTCTGCTTCTTTTGGATACTTCATAATCATCTGTAATATTGTACACAGACTAGGAAATAAACTTGTATGGTTTCAAAAGCCAGAACACAGGTGATGTAACAATGACAGCTCTTTTCAACTTTGTGGCTTTTTCATTTGAGGCAGATAACTAGAAAATTTGACTTTGGGTGTGTCATTCATGACTCTGGTTTCTCGCTGCATGTTTAATGATATGAGTTCCACTAGGATGGACCAGCCCATCTGTGTTTCACAGTTTTCATGGCAGCAGAACATACTGATTTAAATTTTCCTTTAGCAAGGGTGCCATTCACTTTCTAAACACTTTAAATTTGATGCACAAATTTACATCTATTTTTCCAATAAATATTTTAAATTTTCATTTTTATTCTTGCAATTAGTCACTCTAAGAGAGCATTTAGTTACTTTAGAAGCATCTCAAATCACTTTCAGCAATTCAGATTAACAGAGTAATCACTGTGTATTACTTGAACTGAAATTCTTTATATTGAGAGTAAGGAATGATGGTATTAAGACTGTTCAGTTAATATGTGACTACTGTCTGTGTTTTTTTACCGTAGCTATTTTTCTTGTAATATGCAGCTGTAAATCTGGGTAGACACATATGCTTTTGTAAGAATAAAAATAACCCCTTAAAACTTCTAAATTAAGCATGTTAAATGGAAAATGTTAAGCACTTGTTATATTCCATTATATTTTCCCAATACAATTCCCAGTGAAATTAAAAAAAAAAAAACCAGCTTTATTAATAAATTCCATGGTATTTCTGTATTATGGGAACAATATATTCTTAAGCACTCCATGCGTCTGAAATTTGTCTCGATGTGGCCCATTTATTTTAATTTGGATCTGTCAGCAGAAAAAAAGAAGTAATTAAACTTGTGACTAGCATGGAGAAACATTTTACATCCTAACACTGTAGCTTGATACGCAGTAGTTTCTTTATATTTCTTCCAGTTGTCAGATCAAAGTCCCTCAAGTACTGTAACTCAGCCATGCTTTGATTAATTACTTTACACAATGAATTTGCAAATTATATTTCTGAAGTGATTTATGTACTTCTAAACTTCAATCACACACACTCTCCCTCCCCCCACCCCCATTTTATTGTGTGGGGTTTGTGGTTTTTTGTTTGTTTGTTTGTTTGGGTTTTTTTTTTTTATTCCAGTCTTTTTCCACTAATTTTGTCTGTCCACACCTTGGAAAAATATTTCTGAAAAATAACTGTTATAGTTTTATGTTTAACAAATTGATGTAAACACAGGTTTCCAGTAAAGAATTGAACCTTACCTGAATAGTGCAGTTTAACAGAACTATATGAATCACTTAAATTGCAGACAGACACCAGCAAAACTAGTCAAGTCTTCAGCCTCAATGCTTTGTTCAGATACATGAAATTCCTCCCTAAAAATTCCCAGCTGCAGGTTTTGTTTAGGCTGATGTTTTGTTCAGGACAGGTCTACTGGAATAGCTGAGCTAAGGCAACCTTTAAAATACATGTTCAAACCAAACATTTGGTTACTGTAGTTAGACATTGGTAAATAGAATTTGGGGCAGTAATAACTTGACTGTACCAGTGATGTGCTTGTCTGGGCAAAGTTTAATATTTACATTTGTGGTTTCTTTATACAATCTCACATGGAATACTCTTGTTCATGTTCAGCTCATTCGCACTACATAGTGATATCTAATCTGTTCACTGGTATTGTTCATGTAGGTATCTATGACTTGCTCTGACAAGCTTCTGAAGGAATGGTATGAGGTTATTTCTCTCCTTGCCACTATCTGATATCCTAAGTTTTGAATGTTTGAACAGGGCATTCATTCGCATCCTTTAGTAGTCATTTTAATCTAGATGCTGCTGTTTTTCATTCAGGTATGAACCAAAGGCTGTGTGGGTGGAGGTAAAGGAACAGAGGTAGAGTCCTGATTGCATATGTGTTTGGGACACTGTCCCAGATACTCTTGTTACTTTTCAAGGTTTCAATATAATTGATTTGTCCATTCGTATAAGGAACTGAACACATTGAAATGGGCTGAGGTCTCACAGATTAGAAGTATGTATTGACTCCCTGGCTCTTTTGAAGTATACTAATAGCTCTCCTTCAGACAAAAACTTGCTACAGGTTGGGGAATAGTTCACTTTGTAGGTCCCTCATTATTGGAAAAATATTATTGGAAAAGATTTCAATAAATTTGGTTATTAGATGTTCCTGGCAAGATTTTCACTCTGAACCACTCACGTCATGCCCCAGGATCTGCAGCAGCTTCTTTAGTAAGTGACATATAACTACTGTGCTGTGTACAGAAGGGTTGATCTCACAATTGTTTGAACTCCTTGAACTGGAATAAAACCCAACACACCAAAAAATATTGTGTTCTAGGGCCACCAGCATGGGGCAGAGGGGAGACACTCAGGAAATTCTATGCAGTGTGAGTGAGGCCATTTTCCTCTAGATGGGAACAGCCAAGTAATGTATATGAAAGGAGCACCTGCTCAGAGGTGAACAATCATTCTTTGGGACAGATGCATTTATCCATATAGATATAACACTAGCAGAACAAGCTTTCTGTCCTGAGTAGTATCTCCAGTGACAGCTAGTGGGGGAGGCATGATGTAATAGGTATGCATTTAATGAAATTTAGAGTGATACTTCTCTTTGTATGCCTTCCCTGTCCTACCGTACTTGTGCTTTCCACATTCAATTTTAAATAGACCCATTACTTCTAGGTCTGATCTTGGATGTTGGCACAGACAGGTGTATTTCTCCTTGTCAGAAAACATTTTTCAGAAACGTTTTTATGTTCTTTCTGAAACTGTGATAGTCTAAAATTTTGTAGGAGTTTCAGAAGACTGAAAGCTTTTTATGACCCCTGTGCAATATAGTTTCCTATTATTTTGACATTTTTTGCTACTAAAATGCTAATTTTACCTAAAAATGAACTTGGGCAATTCATTAGGAGGGTACATATATAGGAATACCCTTTACAGACTGCTTAATTTGGTCACTAAAGCATAAGGAGAAGAAATGTAGTTTTTTAGTTTAAGTACTGCCATTTCCCCATTTAATGCTCTGTTCATAGAACTTGTCAAACTACATTTTAAGTAAGATCGACTTAGCCGATGTGCAGCTGTACAGTGTCATTACAAGATAGGGCACAGCACTGACTCAATTATTTTAAAAGCAAACACAGCTGACTCAGACTGAATGCACATGGTCATAAAGAGCAGCCTCCATGTGCAGTTTTTTCCCAATGAATCTCCTGAAGGATGAAAAAAAAACCAACAAAAACAAATAAACAAACAGGAAAAAACTAAACCAAAAAAAACCCAGGCTACAAGCTTGTTTATATTTCTAAGTCCTCAATCAAGAAATAAGCATGTCAACAAGCTAAGTGCCAGATTTACATGAAGTATAGTGTCATAGGAAGCATTCTTTAAAATTGGATAGGTTGATTTTTATGTAGGGGCTATTATGAAAATGCTTTCCTTATGAAAAAAAAAATTAATGTCTCTGTTTCTGTGTTGAGACTTGAGAAACCAGTAGACCTAGCATATTAATAAGGCATTTTAGAATGCTTATCATTAGGATATCAACGCCTCTTGTGTACTGAAGCGGGAAATCCAAGTATGACATTCTTCAGCACATAGCAAGTATGTCAAAAGAACTGCTATCATTACAGAATAAGTGAAAAAAAAAATAGAATGCATTCCTGGAAGTTTCTTCTGTTTTGTAAAATAGGATTCATCTTGTGTTTGTTTCTCACTATGCTTATACATATCTGTGATGATCCTTGTAAATAATCTGTTGGAAAACCTGAAATGGACTTTCTTATAAAAAAAAATAAAAAAGTTCAAAAGTAATTTTTTTTTTGCATCTATTATTACCTTTGTGTGAGTAAATTCCTGTCTTGCTTGTTAAATATTGTTGTCAAATCTCACCAGATGTATTTTGTTCTCTCATCCCAATACCCTGAATAGCCTGGTAGACATTTCACATTATTTTATAGTTTAGTACTTAATCTAATTTATGGTATCTCCTTTCAGTTTGCCTATTACTTCTTAATAAAGGAAATATTTTCAATAAATGAAGAAACACCCCTGTCTCAAAACAAAGATACATTAACTCCCCAAATTTTCATATGTAATTCATAGTGATATTTGATCAGGGGAAAAAAATAATAGTGGCAGAAAAAACCCGTTGATACAGAACATCACATTAGAGTAAGGAATTATGATTGCTTCTATCAGCTGTGGAACTGATATTAAGACCTGTATTCAAAGAGTACTTTTGTCCTCAAGTTTTACAATTACAGTCATTTTCCTGCAACAGAGGCCCTAGCTCAAGTTTTACACATCCAAATTTGTCTCATGACTGTAGCATATCTGGTGACATGCATGCATAAACCTCTGGAGCCTGATTTCTTGATCATGAGAATGTATTTTGATAGTTTGCAGCATGTAAAATTAAGTTCTTGTATCGATATTCTCTGTGCTGGAGTGTGTTAACCCCAAATTAGAACTTAGCTATCTTCAGCATATAACAGCAGTCTGTTGAATTAATAGATGTTTATCTTCCTCAATAAAATTTTATTTCTTGTCTTCAGAAGAGAGTCTGATGGGATACCTGTTGTCCTAGATTCTATTTATTTATTTATTTAAAGTAAAACTAGATAATATTTCTTTTGAAACCTTACCTAGCTGTCTTTTTCTTTTCAGTTAGGCCTTTCACAAGCTTTCCTTCAGCGGTACCTTCCTAACACTCTTTGGCGATTGCCATCTGATGATGTGTAGAAACAACTCACTAGGCTGGAGAACTAAGACTAATTTCTTTATTTTAGTATCAATATTCAAAGGAGAAGTGGCTCCCATACTTTTACCAGCACAGTTATCAAACCTGATGCGTGTGGAAAATCATCTGGTTTTGCACATGAACACTCTCAATTGGTTTAAGTTGACACGATGCTTCTAAATGGTTCTGTGGTGATTGAGGCAAGCTGAGAATTTGGCTGTTCTTATCTGTAAGAAGAAAATAGGTTTAAAAATTAAAAATATGAGCTCACATATATTTGTGCTGAACATGTGTTTATATAGTGTGTTTCCAAAATTCTGGAGAAAGGTTTGTTGGCTGCTCCCCCTACTCCAGCCTTTAGTGCACTTGAATATCAGCAGAAAAAGTCTTAGGCCATGATGGAGGAAGCAACTTATTGGCAAAACAGCTCTTCTCTGAAGCACCAGAGAAAATAACACTAGAACATCTGGTTTCCCTTTATATCGGAAGCCCGGAAAAGTTGCCTTCCACTTAAGTTTGTCATTTAGGATATGCAAGCATCTGTTTTTGTCTGGTTTCCAAAAGAAGTGAAGATGCTGTCACTGTGTAGCCTGTCACTCTGTTCACTCTCATTTTTCTCTTCTTAATAACTTTGGAAGCTGCTGGCCAACTTCCAAATCAGACAGAGACGTAGGTGTATGAAAGATACAGACATCTCACATGGTTCTTGAAAATTGCAGCCAAGTAAAGAATCTACTTAATGCACTCAGTGAAGATAAGTGATGGTGCATGAACTCAGACAAAGATCAGAGAACTTGGGACAACTGTGTTGTGAATGGCATAACTGGAGGGGGGAGAAAAAAACCCCAAGGCAAATAAAAATCTTCCTAGTCATTGTTGATAGCTTTTCTTAGAGATAAAGAGATTGACAAATGATGTTACTTACAGGCTGATTCTATGACATCTAATAAGGCACAAACACTGACTCAAATTTTCCCCACAGTTAGGAGATATGTCTTTTTGCTACCCAGTATATAAAAAGTATATATAATAATGAATTTATTTGAATTCAGCTAAAACAAAAAAGAACTACATCTGTTGAAAATTATGATTTTAGGATTTGGAGTCTCACATTAGATCAATATTCAAATGTGGCTCAAAGTTAAAGGGGTTCCATGCTGCTGTATGGTCTGAGGTTTGGCCTCCATTTCCTCACTCATATTAGGATTTTCTCTCTTTCTAATGAAAATTTCAATTTCTGGGCAAATCTGTGGACAAGGCACCTATCTCTTTTCTCTGTTTTTGAGTCCTGTTTCCCTACACCTTATTCTGCAGTTTTGAGGATTTAAGCATTCCTTACCTTACTGTCCCTGCCTTTTTATTCCTTCCATACGTTGTTCTCTGTGTTGCTCTGCTACAATTATTTATGAGGCAATACACTAGACTAGGACAAAGGAAAAATAGCTTTTATGAGGGTTTTTGCTTTTATCTTCTAGTTTTTTTAAACCTGCATGGTTGTCTGACCTGACTCAGTGTGCCCAGCTGAAGGGACAGGCTGGGGGCAGCTTCATGTTCGGGAAGTGAAGAGACATTTAAGTCTAGCTTTTTTCTGGGTGGGATGTAGCCACAATGTTAGAGGAGAACACTAAGCAATGTGTACCTATACTTGTTGAATTTACTGAGAAAATAACTGTGAAATTTTTCCTTTGCTATGGCAGACAATCTTAATCTGGCCTTTATTGAACAAATGCCTGAGATTTGGAATATGTTAATACAAAAGTGAGCAAACTGTGATTGCTCAGAAGATAATTGCAATTATTTTTTCCACTATCTATTACTCTTTAAGCTTGTCCTATCTGTTTTGGTGTTCATGATTAAAAATAAAAAATGGGAGTAATGCGTAAAATTTCCTGTGTGTGGATAATGAATACCTGCTTTGAAGAAAGACCTCTATATTCAGATCCTGTCCCCTCTGTAAAACACTCCCCATGGCATACTATTATGTTAAACCAATAAAGAGGAAAATGGTATTCCATGCACATGTGAGCTAATAACCACTGGCATGCAGAACATAAACACCACAGTGGGTCACACTAAGGCAGACTGGCAAGCTGCTGTGCTAGCTAAGTTTCCAAATGCCTGAAGATAATTGCGCCAGTATATCCATGCAAAACTTACAAAGAAAAAAATAAGATTATCCCAACCATGAAACTAGCTGGAAAATTACTCAGCAGTGTTATTGAAAAATCATTTTACTTGCTGTGATATTTAGCTAATATGATTAGCAACATTAAGATGTAGACTTCTGCTATAGTTTGGAAATAAACTGCAACCTACACATCACAGTGGGAAATTTATTTTGTTCTGTAACATATCAGCATTTCCTGCCTGCATGAAATCTCTTAGACATCCACCTCTGCTTCCTTAGATCACTAGCGTCAATTCAGTACTCATTCACCAGCAATATATAGTTCAGAACCTCCACACTCAGTGAGAATGGTAAAAAAGGTAAGAGAAGCATTATTCCAATAATTAATTGCATGGAGCAAAAATGAAAAATCTTTTAAAAAATTATTTACAAGATTTGCATGCACAAAATATTATTTTTATGCTGAGATAATTTTCATGCTTTTGCATAGGTGAAGTCTATTTTATTTATATAAACATATAAGAAATTGAAATGCTGATACCTATATTTAGTAAGATATAAAAACAGTTTTGCCTTTCTTGAAGCTATTTCCTTACACTTCTGCCCTCATTGACCATACCATCTTCCTTCTTAATTTGGTAATTACACCTTCCTCTTTCTTACAAAGCCTATAATAATTTCAATGTTTAAAATGAAATAATATCATGTAACTATAGCACCCGGGGCCCATGGCTGTAACAAAGACCTTGTGTGTTGAGGTCTTTGAAAGAAAGCACAGAACAAGAAATTAGTTTTCCCTTTCATAGTTTCTCAAGAGAACACATTGTAAGGCAGGAGATAACAGATAATACACACTTAAGGGTGGACTGCAAGAGAAGTTATCAAGTAAGGCAGATATGTATAAAGATCAAATTACCTCTGAATGAGACAGTGTGCACTTTGATATTTTAAGTACTGTAGTATCTACTAACTTGAAGATCCAAAGGTTAAAACACCTTTTTATAAAAGTGTATTTGAAATCAACCTTATAACTCATGAAAGCTTATGAATTTAGTTCACAGGAGGCAGAAACGTTTCAAGACTGTTGGTATGTTTGCAGGAAACCTAAGGAGTAACAGGTTTCAATTAAAGCACCCAAAGACTTGAGTGGGAAGGAGGTACATAGACTTCTTGTACCAAAGAATGGAGAAAAATAGTCATCTTGCAATAGAGAGAGGAAGCTACCTGTGTTAGAAAACGTGTGTAATTCTGCCTAAGTCTAACCACTTGGAAGGCTGGGAATATGTATGAAATCCCACTTATTTTTTTCTCATTTACAATTTCTAGAGATGCTCCTCTTCATATGCAGTTTGCAGCCCAGAATGCAAGCTCTGTCTGGGAGACAGGAACACATGGCATTTTAAAAAGGAGTGGCTTGTTTGACACTATTATTTCTAACAGATCCTCAATATCTCCCTATGTGCCTGAATATACATGCATATAAGTTGACATTTGGTTCTAGAGACCATAATTCAGATCTTCTCATGCAAATCAAGAGATTCTTGAGATCATCCTCTCCCATCACCTTCACAAAGCAGGCTCAGTTAGATCAGCTGGCTGGGACACTTGGCCAGTCAACTTTTTAGTATCTCCAAAGGCAGTGATTCCACAGCTTTTCTGGGCAGCCTGCTCAGGCACTCAGTCATCTCCATGGTACATTTTCCCCCTCGATATCTAAAGAGAATTTCCTCTTTTCTAAAGTGTGGCCATCATTTCTCATGCCATCAATGCATGAGACCTTCAGTCGTGTTCCTCTGGCAAGAGCATGGCTCTGTTATCTCTGCATCTTTATATTTGGCAGCTGCAGAGAGCACTAAGATTTCCCCTTCACCTTCTCTTAAGGCTGAACAAACCCAGCTCTTTTGGCTTCTCCTCATATGCCACATACTCATCTTGCTAGCCATCCTCTGGACTTGGTCCAGTCTTTCAAAATCTTTCTTGAAGAGGGGTACCTCCAGCTGGAAAGTGCAAATGCAGCCTCAAAAGTGCCAGATAAAGTGGAATAACCACTTTTGATGTGCTACAATTAATTATGGTGCACAGTGGCACTGTTTCAACAGCATTGATTTGAGACTACACTTATTTTGAATAATCTGTATCCTAGTGGTTATAGCATTGTCTGGTGGACATGTTGGTTTGCATTGATTCAATAAGGGAGTCACCTGAATCTCTTCTACATTCTGACTGAACATTACAATCATTAGGTTTTGTATTAAAGGGAGGCTGTACCCTTGGAGTATCTAGGTGTGCTCTGAGAATGCTTATTGCATCATGGTGTCAAAACAGGTGGAGAAGCATCTGTTGTTTTTATATTGATCTGGTTTAGGTAAATGTATTTGTTGGCTTAGTCTGTGAAGGCAGAGATACCTCTGTGTGTTCTGGACTACCACAAAACTCCATGGATTTATCAAAGGAGTCTAGGTAGCTCCAGGACTAGGCAGGATCTGAAAAAGTCTGTTCAGAATAATACCTCTTTGTCATGTATACCTAAATTCTGCTTAAATCTTATTCTTGAGCCACCTGTGATTGCTTTCAGCTTGCGCTGCCCTCAGGGGTATCTCAAAAAACAGCTCATACACAGGCACAAGCTTTCTCCCAAACAGGGCGAGAGACTGAAGACTGATTCTACCAAATAGTCAATATATCCAAAAGGACGGGCAAGAAAAATGCAGTATTTGATGTTGTGTCCCAACATTTTAGGTCACTAGACAACATCTTTCCGAGTGCTTCTTGATAGTAAGCTCCCCATTAATTTTTTAATGTATTGAATTCCAACCTCAGCTGGTTTCTGACTGGGTCTCTCCTTTCCACATGGAGCAGATGTACTTGTGCCTACTTAAGCAATATGGTGTTGCCAATGTGTTGCAGGAGAAAAAAATTAATCTAATCTCCAGTTTAATACTCCCAATTTTGCAATCCCCTTCCTTCAAAGCAAATCCCCTTCCCCATCCTGCCAGCACCTGCAGAGCCCAAGGCAGGGTTAAAAGTGATGGCAATGGTGCCTTGGGCACATGTTGCTGTGGCTGGGGAGCCTGCTGAGCCTTGGCAAGCTGAACCATTCACAGAGCAGGTGCTTGAGCCAAGGGCTCTGAGCTACTTCAGCTAGACACATTGCTATGGCATTTAATGTGAGGTCAAACAACCTCTTTCAGAACCAGGATTTTATCAGTCCCACAGTCTTGCTCTCAGTCAAACTCTCTCATGGGTATGATTGATTTTCCTTTGGAATAAATCAGGTTTGGCTTCAGTCACACGTTTTTAATTTACCTAAGTCTTTGTCAATGTTATCAGTTAAAAAAAAAAAAAAACAAAAAACAAACATGTTTTGCTATGAAATTGCATACAATTTAGTCCTTTATCTCTGCTCCAAGGAAAGTACTGACTAAACAGAAACACCGGACAACAGTGCATGAGACTCCTGTTGCTTATTTGTTGCATTTGTATGTTACTGTCTGGGAAGATTTGAAGGGTGGACCTCCTCTTATCCCTCTGCTTCAACTACAGGCAGGAAAGTGCTTCAGCAGTAAGTCACGTTTCTCTTGTTTACTCTCATCAAGACCTTTGTGTTGCGTAATTCTTTTGTTTTCCACTGTTGTAATCTCTGATGCACACGGATCCCAGACAATGTAGATGACCCGTGTGGGATGCATGAGGTTCCCTGTCAAGATATTGTTGTTCCTCGCTGGCTGGCATCCAGGTTTAGTACTAACTAGGCTGAAAAAAAAATAGAAAAAAAGAACAATGGAGATAAATTTAGATGCTGTTGGGAAAAAGAATCTAGGACACTGTCCATCCCAGCCCTTTGAAGCAACACCCACAAAGCAGTTTCCTGAGTTTTTCAGGGATTCCCAGATTTTCACAGCAACTTATGCAACCAAAGCTGACACCCCCTGACTAACATTTGGCTAACCCTTTGCAAACTCCTTCCAAATGCAAGCTAAGAAACAGAGCTTGGTGTCCTAAATTAGAGCCTGTGTGCACACTGCACACAACTGGAAACAGCTGGAGCACGGATGCTGGTACCAGAGGTGCCAAAGCAAATCCACTGCGCTGATTTCCTGAAGACCATTACCAGCCACGCTCTGCAGGCAGCAGTGAACTAGGCCTGATTTTAATTTCGCTAGACAAGTGCCTACTCTAAGACTGAAATCCCTGCTACTAGGTCCTCTAAAATACTGTTAATCACTAACTTTATACACCTATTCATTTTTTTGATTAATAGCTTAGGTACATGACTGTGTTTCAAAGGCCTCATTGAGGTATTACTAGCTAAACTGATCACTAATTCCAATTCTATAATATTGCTGTTCCTATGTAGATGTGATGTTTCATTGTTTAAAAGGAGTTGGACACCATATGTACCCTAAGGCAGTTTCTCAAATCAAATTCTGGGGGTTGGGGAAGGCCTTGCCCCTTCTACACCTCATGGTTTGCATTTTTCATGAATGGCTTTTTTTTTTGAGAGTTCTTTCCCTATGTTTTGAATATTCACATTCAGTCACTGTTGAAATGTTTTCCAGTGCAATTTGCATTTACACAGCAGTTTGTATCCAAAAGGATGCCGTGACAATTTTGATCTGCTGACAGGGGTAGCTGATTGTAATGCTGACCAACGTAATGCAAGACCTTGAGTTCCATTTTTTAAAGTTGAAAAATTTTGCAGAATGTTGCTTTGGGTCACATCTTGTAAATTTTTGTCTCATTAATTAATTTGGCTTTTTCTAAAATAATAGAATTTTCTACAAGATAAAATAAGTTTCATTTTAACATCATGTAATTGAAATATTTAGTTTTTAAATTTCAAATAATATTTTGGTAAAAAGGTTATCTTTGAGATTTTTGAAATGAAGTCATTATATTTCATGTAAAAAAAAACCCAATCCAGTTGCAACTTATTTTATTTTTTATGTCATCACAAGCATATAAAAATTAATGATAATTAATCATAGGTCATATATTTTCTTTCTAATTTAACCAGATAACAGAAAAAAACCCCACAAACCTACTCTCATCAGTCCAGTCATAATTAATTTGTTAATATACACTTTCTCTATGGGCAAAATCTTTGAATTTGCATGATCAGATTTAATATTGTGAATTTGAAGGCAGGTCGTGTTTTTCTCTCATTATGATGTCAAACCATATCACAAAACTTTTTCCATCATTTAATGTAAAGATATTGGGGTGGAGAGTTAAAATTAAGAGCTTGAATGGCCTTTCACTTGGAAAGTGAGCAAATTAGTTATCAGAAGGATTTTAGCTAGAGTTCCAAGCTGGAAAGCTATTTCAGCATACACCAATCTTCAAGGATTTCAACAGTACCATGAGACTCTCAAAATTATTTGATAGATAATTTGGTGAAATTTGAAAGCTTTTCCTTTGGAGATGTTTTGATTATCTGACTATAATAATTCTTTGACCTTAACCTAAGTAAATAGGTATTGTATGTTTCTAATCAGTGTGTGCTTATCATGTTTCCATTTTATTTTCAATCTGAATGCTGTCATTTAATAAAAACTTATCCCTTTAAAAGTACCAAACTTTATTAATCCACTTAAAGGCTTAACTGTCTATAAAAATGTACTATGTAAATTGGACTTCTTCCCTTCTTCAGTCATCATGGCCAAGCACATAAAGCTTGGGGAAATTTATGCATTTTGACTATCTCTAAATTGTTAGAGGCCAAACCAATTTAAATAGCAATCAGTGACCAAGAACACCCTTTGCTCTCTGAAGGTTTGGTTTTTTTCCTTGGTATTCTAATTATTTAATTCAAGCTTGTTAGGTTCAGCTCTGCTGGATGCTTTGCAGTCTGAATTCATTCTGCTTTGTTTAATTTGCCTTTTTTCCTTTGCCATTAGATTGCTAGCTCTCAAGATGAGAACAGAGAACTAACTCACCATTGCATAATATGAACAGAAGCTGTTTCTTTAACTATTAAAAAAGATAGGATGATCCTTTGGATTTGACACTTGGGACAGAGTTTTTGTGCCTTTTTAATTGCTTTCCAGTCTAGGATCATTATCCTTAACATTTCCCACTTGTAAGACTGAACTCCTCCCATTTTATAAAGTGTTTAGAGGCCTTAAAAACCCCCAAACTAGCATATGAAGTTTCCTTGTATTAATTTTTCACTGACCTCGGCGGAGTCAAAGTTTGTCTCTGAGATATCCGGAGGTGATCACAATGGAAATGGGAAGGAACTCACAGCAGATCTGAAGGTTATTTTCAGAAGTGGCATCTCAGTGGGCTGGAGGGATAAACATATTATTCTCAAAATCTGTAAGAAACTCAGTTCACTGAAAGGCAGCATTTTCCCCAGGCTTTTAATAGTCTGCCACTTTGGAAATTGCACAGGTTTATACCCTCCCCATCATGTTTATTCTGTTTGAAACATTGACAGAGGTATTTAACTCTGGTGTGGCTTTTACTATCAATTATTATGTCCCTTATGTAAGATGTGGTTTCTGAAGTCATCACTGGGAAGAGGTAGAAAAAATCTAATAGTGGGCAGATTTTTTATGTCTATGTCAGTCAGATTTATAATATTACAGCTTCTATATGCAAAAGATGCGTCTTTTATGGCAAAATAGCTCTTCTAATGTCTTGAAGTGTCCTGAACTCATTACAGCTTTTGACTTGTTCCAGCCTTCAGATTAAAATGGTTCAGGTTACATCATTTTAAACTGCACAAAGGGTCAAGAGACCATATCATTTCAATGAGGCCACAGTTCATTTGCTTTGGCTCAGGAAAGCCAGAGGATGAAATACATATTAATGCTCACAGTTTGAAAGAAGGATTGCAGCCTTGGTATTGCAATGAAGTGAAACATTTCATACACGATGCAGCAAAACAGTCACTGGATTTTTGCCAGTTTGAAGGAGATGGAGAGGAAGAGACAATGTAAAAAAAAAATTAAAAATGCACCTGGTACCTAATTTTTTTTAAAAAATGTTTTCATTATGGGGAAGAGCAATATTTGCTTTTTGCTTCATGGAGTTGAAATCAGTCCATTAAGACAGTGGGAGAAAAGATTAATAGATAAATTCAGCATACTGACTCCTTCATATAGTTAATGTGCTTCATTTTACCTAGGTGATGAGCTGCATTTACACTGACAATGAGTGGAAAGGGAGGAAGAGAGGTTAAATATGTGGTATGGTGAACAAAGTTAATGAAAGCATATTACAGGATTTTACAAAAACCATATATTACTGTTCATTTAATATAGTCCTTGGGACAAAGGACTACATCCCTGGTGTAATCTCATTAAGCTAATGAGATCACATCAGTGAAAAATTTGGCTCTTGTATTTTAAGTTTTAAAATGGTGGTGGTATCATAATTTTCTTCTCTGTTTAGAATGAGCATTGGAAGCCTGAGAAAAAAAAAGAATTCTTAAGGGTGATGGACACCAGTGAGATAGAGAGGATGGAAAGTAGAATATTGAGGTAGTTCATTTTTAGCTGTCATTGTTCTTGTCCAAACATTTAAAGTTTCAAGCTTTGCACTTCTGTATGTGAAGGAACTGTTGCCATCTGAAATCCAGAGTCTTAAAGATGTAAATCACCTGCCTTTCTCTAAGTAGTCTTGAGGTTCATATTTAGCCATGACAGACACCTTCAAAGTCATCCTCAGCTTCTGATCTTAACTGAGCTTTAATACCTTGTCACCATTTGAGTGACAAGCCAAATGTACTGTCTAAGACGCACACAGTTTGGATGGTGCCTCAGGTAGCCACTGTGACTGCTGACCATCCCACAGCAGGTTTTCTAACTGAAACAAAAACTGAAACAAAAGCTTCCCATCCTCTAAAGTATGGCTACTCAGATGCACCATTCATCTAATTATGTCTCCTGGGAATGAAAGAGTATACACATAGCATAATCTTCCTCTGTTGATTCCTGGTCTTTGTCCTTGACAGTGGCATGTTCAGCAGTAACAAGCTGTATCCAAGTCCTTTCTGTGATGGCAGGACTTCAAACTCAATGTTGTGAGAGCTCCAGCCTTTAAGCTGTTGGATTTTTATTTCATGTAATTGATGAAGCAATTGTTGGAGCAGTTGTTGGAGCTGAGACTTGCACCAATATCTTGGGTACATGTGTTAAGAACTGGGGGACAGCAGCTCCTTTTGTGGTCTAATTATGAGCAAAACAAATTCCTCTAACTGGGAAAATGACTTGGACCAGTAACATAATGTTCAATGACAAACTGCTAAGGGTAATTTCTCTAAAGTGAGTTCAGATTACTGCCTCTCTGAAGTTACAAGAGAGATTAGATTCGAGTCTCTTAAAGCACAGATGAATGACCCAAGAAAGCATCTACTTGATGGTTTCTCTGTCTTCCTGTGGCTTCTCACTGACATAGAAAACTAGACAAAAATGCCCTTAGAGTAAATTCATGGCTGACAATCTGTCTCACTGCAGAGGAACATCAACCCTGTGCTTCACATGGGTCATGTCAGTGTGACAGGAGCATCAGCACTGATTTTCAATATTACTCTGTAAAATTGTGCATAGTTCTGCTTAGCTAGTTTTTGAGGTATCTGGCTATCCGCATGTTCAAGAGAAAAGAGATTTTATCTGCAGCGTAGCAATTCTCTGATTATTCCTGTTTGCCAGAATCAAGAAGCAATCCAGAGATTTATAAGAGTTATGCCAGCAAATCAAACCTAGCTTTGGAATGAGCCCAGTAAGATTCCATATAAAATAAATTACACTTCTGTGAAATTTATCTTAAAACCCGCACAGTAATAATTATTCATTTTTAAAAATTACCCTACCTTGCTCCGTTTTTTCTCAGTATACCTTTAATGGCTTAAAAATACCTACAGGTTTTTTTTTTTTTTACCCTCTAATATTTTCCCTTAAATATTTACAGGATTTTTTCCAGTTGAGATATCATAACATTATATATATAACAATATTTTCTTCTACCCTACCTTCTTGTTCTACTCCAGCAATCTAACAATGAGCTTGCTCTCACAATGCACACCCAGCTGCGCTTTCCTTTTATTACTTATGGCAATCTTCAGAGTGCACAGGAGACTTTTCTTTTGCTAGACCTTATTCTTCACTCGTCATGACAATAACATAATGCTCAAGACCTTAATAATCTTATGTAATTTCATTTTTGCTATCAATAATAGATCAGACACATTCTCTCCCCCTTCCACCCTTCCCTCACTAAGGTGCTTTTGAATTTTTCAATAAGATATGTAAGAAGGTAATTATTTTGATTATTTTACCTGTTATTATGATTATGTGATGTTAATTTCTGTTTCACTTTAGTGCCTCTGCTATCATAGTGAGGTAGGTTATGTTATGTATTTATATCTATGCCTGTCTCCTATTTTTCTGTTCAGCTGTATTTTGGTCTAGAGTGAGGCTGATTAAACTTTTAATATCTATTCCTTGGCAAATGCTGAGATATAATTTTATTTTATTATTAATTCCAAAATTGACTGAAGTTTTTACCAAATATTTGGAGACTGATGGATATGCTCTACCTAAAGATCACTGAAATATTGTTTCAGACCTGTATTCAGACCAGTAATTTTTTTTATTCTGCTTTTAACTAAAAAAACTTTAGAAACGAAATACAGTTCTGAGATTACCAATATTTTCTATCAGAATTTTTAAAGCAAAACAGTCTCTCTACCAGGGCATTTCCTCACTTTTTTTTTTCCCCATAGAAACAATATTTTCTACTGTAAGAATATAATTACTGGAAGCTTATTCTACAACAGAACTGGTATGGTCTTGTAAGGTGCAGAATTCAGCTGAAATCAAAGATGATCCTAATATTTCCAGGAAGAACCTCCCTTTCCCAGGGAAAACTGGGAAACAAAAGCAGGGAAACCCTGGTGCTCCTGTGCAGGCAGGAAGTCTGCTGCCTGGACCCGAGTGGTATCCCACCAGCTCTTCCCTCCTGATCACTGTATCAGGTTTAAGGTACTTAAGTAAAAGAAACAAACAAACAGAAAAAGAGGTAAAAGGGCATTCTTGGAGCTCAGATAGTGATGAGAGGGGAAAAAGCATGCTATCACATTCCTGAGGGAGATATATGGTTACCCAAAGGTGGAGGCAAACAAAAAGCCTAGGTGAAATTTATCTCTTTGAAAGAGTTTTCTTTGAGAAAACTCTTTGAGAGAGTGTTTCTTCCTTTTTTATTTTTTTTTTTCCTTTTGACATGGGGGCCAGGGAGTTAAGAGCATGGGAACACTTTATTTTGCCTTACGGAATTCAGCAGTGTTTGTGAGTTTAATTTCTTCACATAATGGATGCTCCATTTTAAATGCTTTAACATCTACAAGCCTCTCAATGTAGATGAATGAATGCTGCTATCACTCCAAGCACATCACTTTTATATCATGTCAGACGGTTACAGTTATTAACAGCAGCATTTAAAATTCACTTTCTTCCTTGAAGAAAGCCCCAGATATAAGACAGAACAAATTACAAGTAGTATGTATAGTGCAGCAGTGCTAAAACTGCTGTCAGCATCCCAACGTGGCCATATGTCTGACATAAAGTACACAAAAGAAAGTGTTGAGGATTGGAGCACAGGCTAATGATAAGTAGGCTGGTTAAACAATAAGCCTCTCAAGTGAGCAATATACATTCTGTTCTGTTTTTCTTACTTTGTGCTGCTTTAAATCAAAGTCCACAGGTCTGCTATTGCTGGGAGGTTGGACATGCTGTCTGCCAGTAAATAGGCCCTCTGCCAAGAAACTAGAGCTGACTCTTGGTAAAGGAAGAACATTGTTCACTAAAATAGTTTGTCTTTTGATGCCAAAGGAAATCAAATTGTAATCAAGGGCTGAGAACGGACTGAAGTCATAAAGGCTGGCTTGCCTCAGACTTTGGCAGCCTCGCTTGTTCCCAGGCATATTAAATATAATTTACATTTGCAGAGGGGAGAGGCTTTATTGCACTGGAAATTTGTTTTAAATAACACTTAAGTGAAACACTGTCAGAGACAGCCAGGGTTACACTTCTACTGTCATTTAGACTGCTGAAAATCCAGAATATGTTCATGGTCTTCACTAGATTTGTTCTGAACTTGCATGTGTGTAAATGGATATTTTTGATCAGTGTTGATGAAACAATCACATTTCCTAGGTTCTGGTCACCCATGCTGAGTGGAAAGTTCATGATGAAAGGCTTACCTCAGTTAAAGAAAATATTTATATGTTTTTCTTCTATTTTATCATGCATGTGAAAATTCAGATTAACTATAAATAACAATATTTGGATGAAAATAAATTAATGCATATAGGACAGTTGAATTGATTATATCCTTGATCAGCAATGTATGGAGTGAAATAAATTTTACTGATAATTCATGTTTTAAAAAGTTAAAGGTTAAAATATGTACTTTATGGTTTCAAAAATTAACTTAGGAACACTTCAAAATAAAAGAAAAATATGGCTTTTATTTTTCTATATGAAATTTATCTTTTGGAACAGTAAAACTAGCTTTTATTTCACCATGGATTTAAAAAGTAGTTTAAAAATAGCCTCTCCCAAGAAGTGATAATTCTACTTTTCAGCATCTTGTTCATAAGTAGCCAAGCTAATGGAAAATGTTGTTTTAATTTTTTGCTCACTTTTGGATGAGATATTTTTCTTCTAACCTGACACCATAATGTAGTTTACATCTGAAATGTGTTTTACAGATTTGTACTGAGTCAAAGCAATGGAATCTGCCAACTAAAAAGTAAAAAGTCTTCTATGAAGATTTCATTTACAATCACATTCACTTCTTTGTTTTGCAGCTTTGTCACACTGCATATAGCATGTGTCAGCAAAATAGTTTTAGCTGCATATGTACTATGTAAAGGGAAACTTGGCCCTAGGGAAATCATAAAGTATAATTAAACTACAAAATAAATGGTTGAGTAGCTGCTTCTTTAAAATGTAGGGATTTTTTTCTTTTGCTATTTCCATCTTTCTGCTGGCATTACTATTTTAACAGTACACTTCCTCCTTAGAATGGAAATATTTACATAAGTTTGAACAGCTCACCTCTCTTCAAGCAACAATTGACATTTGAAGCAATTTAGGGTTAATTCTGTCAAAAGACTAGGACAGATCATTCACCTTGACAACCAGTTTGGAGGTCTAACACTATGCCTTGGTGCTTGAGGAACCAAACAGGCACCTGTCTGATATGTTCCATAAAGCTCTGCCCCTGTCTGTGTATGTGTTTACCTAAGCTTTGATGATGCCTGACATATAAAACACTAGTTTAATTCCCAAAATCTGTCATCTCAGAATAACCTAAAGCCTCATGACTAAACTTTTTCTGGAGGCTCTTTTGAAAGTGTGTGTTGTTCATGTCTTCTGTATAAGATAGCTAATTTAATTTGACTCAGGGCAGTGGGGCTTAATAAGAAGCAAGGTGTTTAGGAAATGTGACCTGCATTTCTCACCATTGCCTGAGTTTGTGTGTGAATCTAACCTAAGGCACTTAAAAATAACTTGGTGGAAATTTAACCAAAACTGTCTTTTCCTGGAGATGGGACTTTCTCTTTTCCAGAAAAAGAAGTGATAAAATTTAAATGCCTTATTTTCTGAACAAAATTACTTAGATTGTACTATTGATTTTCAATCTTTTTTTTTTTTTTTTTTTTTTTTTTTTGCAAAATATTAGGGGTTTTTTTGAGTAAAGAAATGAGACTAAATTACAGAAGTTCTGGAAGTACCCTTACTTATGATATCAATGGCTATTTTTTACATTGCCGCATAAAAATACCAGACCTATCAGCTGTAATCCATGGCAGCCCTTTTTCTCAGCTGTAATATACTTTTAGAAGATATATGATGAGGGCCAAGAAACTACAAAAGACAGAAGGGTGACTGAAGAAGTAAAATACTATGACACTCAGACATGAACTAAGTTTCCTGGCACTTTCGGCAGCCACAGGCACTCCCGAGGATTTGACAAATTGGTGGGTGCTTTTATCTAGTCCATGTCAGTGAACAATACCATGTGATATCTGTGCATGGGCTTTTGAGACAAATTAAAGCAGGACATTGCTATAAAATACAATCAGACTAGGAAGTCATTCTAAGAAGTAACTGGAGAGACTATGGTACACGAGTTCCCTTAAGTGCATGCGGAAATTATGGTGCTATGTGAGCTTGCACTTGCAGTTCCTAGGAAGAGCTGCAGCTCAGATTCTCTCTGAAGTCATAGAAATGCTCTGAGACAGTCCTGTGCTCTTTGAAGAAGTCCACACAAGGAACCTTCCACAAAATTGTTTCAGAATTCAAGCCTGTCTGCAATATTCCCTTCTCTAGCACAACACAATCCTGTATCATAGTTTTGAAGTGTTATCTTTTTTGTTCTTTTTTTCCCCTTCCCTTTCAGTCAATATGACAGAGTATATTCAGAAGTTAATCATTTGTGTCTTTCTTGAAATAGGTACAAATAGACTGCTTTAAAAGATTTTACTTTTATATCTAGATAGGCATATAGATATATAGACAGGCATAGAGATATTTATACTTTGTATTGTCTTGTAAACACATCATGGACATGATCCTTCATTTTTGAAAACAATAGCAGCTGGATGCTTAATTCAGGGGAAGCAAATGAAAGACTCGTCTCTATTGTTGCAGTTTTCTTAAAAAAAGGTTTATGCTTTTAAAAATCTTCTTTGAAATACACGTTGCAAATAAATTAGGAGCAGAAAGAATATTTCTATGCCTGAACTATCCCATCCACTCATAACCAGGCTAACACTAAAAAAATAGCAGACAGAATATTAAAGCTCAGCTGAGTGTGAAAACAAAAATGTGCAAGAGGTTTGAAGCTGGCAGCCTGATACTCCCACTGTCTCACCATTACCTTTTCTGTAGATGCTCATTGGCAAATCAACCAGCAATAGCCCATCATTTGTTTGGGAACTGAAAAACTTATGATGTTTCTGAAGTAGGAAATTGGTCCTACTACTGCTGAAGAGACTGGGCAGCCCTATTTCTATCACAAAAAACTCTTCTGTTGGGCTTTTCTTTTTTCTTCTCAGTAGATCTGAAGCCAGTCTGGTCAAAGTTGGCAGCTGTTGAAATTGCTACATGCTTTTTAGAGCCATGAAAATGTGTGCCAGAATTTTGGCTGAGATTGTGATGATCGCATTTTGACAAAGAGATCCTCCCCCTAAACTTATTTCACATGCTAAGAGTTGGCAATATGGAAAGAGAGGGCTGAAGAGGGTAGAATTATTAGCCTGTCACCTTAACAAAGGACTTTTGGAAATGTATTACCGTCTTGGGAAAGGGATTATCCCTCATGAGGTTTAGTGTCAAATAAAGTACAAAAGATGGTTAAACAGAAAAGCCTGTAAACAATAATATTTTAAGATTTGCAATAGTTATATTCATTATTCTATATCTCAAAATCAATCGTCATTCCTAAATGAAGAAACTGTTTTTCAGCAGTCAGGCAGTCAGGTGACACAGGCCCTGTAGTCATATCTCTAATTAAAAACATCCAAAATTCCTGTGTGGATATATATTGGTGTAGATGGGCATATATCTGTATTGTTCATAAAATTAAACATCTCTTTCTATAAACATCAAGTATAATTAAAAAAAATTTTCTTAGTTAAAATACCATTCAGACTTAACAAATGTCTGTTATTTCTGCTGCAGGAACAAACACTTTCCTTTTTTTTTGTCTGAGTTGGAATTAAGTGAAATACAGCATCTCAAATAGGATGCACTGCAAGTAACCAGTTCATACAACATATTGAAACAATAAGAGGGCAAATTTTGGTTTTGATCTACTGAAAATTCAATGCCATGAAA
This sequence comes from Vidua chalybeata, assembly GCF_026979565.1. Classification (NCBI taxonomy): domain Eukaryota; kingdom Metazoa; phylum Chordata; class Aves; order Passeriformes; family Viduidae; genus Vidua; species Vidua chalybeata. The sequence continues at coordinate 35,718,100 of NC_071531.1, read as the reverse complement.
CAGTGAAAAAAGAACAGCCTAACCATTCAATAATACAGGAAGCAGTCATCTTGATCCCTGATGCAAAAAATGGCATGATTTCAGCCAAAGTAAATTTAAACAAACAAATAAACAACTCAAGTTTAAAAATCCTTACTCCAGATCAGGTGCTTGTTCAAGGAATGTCAGAAACCATGTCAGACAAAGCATAAAGACTAATTTTGGAATATGCTGTCAAAGGAAATATGAAAGACTATTCAAAGGCAAACATATCTCTTCACTGTGATGCATTATAATACTGGCTATTCAATTTCTTGTTCAAGCTCAAAGGCCCTAAAATAAAAACCTAAACTCAATGCCGACTTCTTTGCCCACAAACATACAAGTAACTTTAACGATACATACTGTATTCATCCAATCACTTTCCCATGAATATTTTCATTTTTAAAAACTATTGTTTGATTGCTAACTCCTCAAATGCGATGAATCTGGGTGATAAATAGAAGTCTACAAAATAAGGGAAATTTTAACAAATTTATCCACTTTTGCAGTTGCAAAAGATAAATAATATTAAAAATCCTTTAAAAAAACCTCTAACAATAAATCCTATGATCCAAATGATAATCAACAATGAATGGTAGCAGTTTTACTAGAGTGAAACCCTTGAATGATATCCACAGATATTTTTTTGCCTTTCTTCTATCTCTATGATAATATAGACTTTTGAATATCTTCTTATTGTGTAGAAGACATTTATAGTTTGCCTCATGCACTGCAGTTCCACAAGAAGACACAAGGAAAAACAAGCTCAAAATTCAAAGAAAAAGCATAGTATGTTTTTTCTACTTTATCAAGAAAGGATGAATAACTGTTGTGTACCTAATATGCAGAGACATCTTAGTATAACAAGATACAGCTTAACTCCTAGAGTCCTTGTTATTTAATCCATTTAGTTCTGCCCAGGGATCACATGAATTTATGGAAACCCCCTGCTACCCTCTTTGTTGACTTCCATCCCTGCTGGGAGATCCCCATCTGCTGGGAAGCAAAAGTCTGTTCTGAACTTTACCTCATTTAACAGAGTGCCACATGTAAATCCAACTTCTTCATTTATTACTTTGACAGAGCAGATGGCAATGAGCTTTTAAAAGACTGTAATGTTGCTTAAAACTAGCTATATTTGTAGAAATAATAGTTTTATCTGCTTGGATTCTAGTGCCTGATTTTAAAGAAGAGAATCTGACACAGACAATTGAATTTTTGAGCCATCAGTACTTAGTGATGCATCATAATTTAGCTGTTTTCAGAAAATCATATTGTGACCAAATAATCATTCATTAAGACAGAAAATACTTTTTTAATGGAAATTTGAGACTCGTGTTTGATGGCTGATATGAGTGACTAGTTTTCTAATAGCCTTAATCACTGGAGTATTTCTTTACTTGTTCATTTAAGCCCATTAATGAAAACATATGACATTAAGTCTAATATCTACTAACCCTTGATGACTGTTTTGACTTCCAGCATTGTCCTATAAATAACTGTGAATGACATGCACTGAAAATCAAAGAGTATTATTTCACTGTGATTAAAGAGAACAGGTTCACCCAAGATTTCCTTTTCATCCAGTAAGACCACAGAGAAATTCATTGTTATTTGACTCAGATGTAATGTACTTCAAAATGTCTTGTCCTTAAAAATCTTACCCTAAATGCATAATGCAGGCTTTAAAAATAACTTTAAAACTCAATGACAGCCACTGGGTTTTCTTGTAGAAGGCACATAAAGGGATAGGGAACATCAAGCACAATCATTGTACCCTGGGCTTGAAGACTACAAATAATATAAATTACTTGTCCTCAAGATCCAGTCTAGTGGTTTGTGTGTTTGTCTGTTTGTTTATAATTGGTGACATCTGAAAGTTTTTTTAAGCCCTGAAAAAGGGAAGTAAACCTTACATGTCCTTACTGTGCTTTTCTAACTGAGAATATCAGCTAACTTGATGCTCTGTGAAATCCAAAGAGCCTGTATTCATCTGATACAGCTGGGGTCTTTGGTTATGTTCATGTTGGCTATGAACCTTCTGATCACATTATAAGTATTATGGCCAAAGGGCGCTGGTTGTTTACATGACATTTGTGGTCTGTCATGCAATCATGTCATCTTGTGTGGCTGCTTCGGGGTGAGACCTCATATGAAGTGAGCAATCTGTGTTCTTTGCTCTAAATTAAACAAATACCTCTAATATGCACTTCCTTAGTTCAATGTCAGGTGTTTTAAGGTATTTCTGTCTTGTACATATGCTTAGGCCCTAATGTCAGATACCATGATTCATAATAGGTTTTTGCTTTTCTGATTATAAATTAACACTGTTTAGAAACAAGGCTGTCTGTCCCCCAAGGGCTTTTATAATGAACTGCACAGGCCTCCTCTGCAACTACACTGGTCAAACTTCTGGGATACAACACACGGCTTTCATTGATCATCTGGAGAACATTATACCAGGAGGGGTTTGCCTCTCAGTGTAATTTCCTTTAATATATATTGTACCATATTTAAAATTTTAGTTCAGATAATGGAACTTCCTTAAGCTTTACTATCATGCTTGATTTTTTCTTGTTTAGTTGCAGATAATTTTTAAGACTCTTGACTTAAAGTTTAAAACCTAAGGTTCATCTCCTGCATGAAAAATCCCTGGAAGATACCCCTGGTGGCAAATTCCCTTGCAATTATTTTCTGCAGTGAGATATGCAGAAAAGTTATGCATCAGAGTAAAAGCCAGGGAGACTCTGTCCTTATTTGATAAATCTAAGGAAAATTTGGGTCAGATGTGGCTATTCCTGCTTTGGCTATAACCTCAGGAACACACCTTACTCTTTTCATGCAGCTCCAATGGAAAAGGACAGCAGTGATCTTCTCTACCAATAAATGTAATAGGAAATCACAGGATAATTAGTAGCTTTGTATAACATAATCCAGTTGAGAAACTGGGCTGCTTTGGGGGCAGTTTAGGTAGCATGAGGAACTGAGGCCTGGGAGAAGGAAGACATCCAAGTTCTGCTGGTGTGAGCTCTGCTGGTCCATACATACACATGGCTCTCTCGCTGGTACAACATAACTGTAGTGTGTTTGAGACAAAATAAAAATACTCATCCTTTCTTGCATTTGTGAACCTACAGATTGGAATTTAATAGAAAATATTATTATTCTGTTGTAAAAAAAAAAAAAGTGAAATCAGGACTTTAGGTTTGTTTTCTAAATTTTCTAGGATTACAGTTGTCTCTTTCTTTGTAATTAGTACTTAAAGCAAATACAAAAAAATGTAAAACATATTCTAGACATAAAAGGAAGAATATAATCACCCATGAAAGTTAACACTGCATGGAATTTAAAGAAAAAAGTAAAGAAAATCCCCAATGTGGTTGCACAAGAATTTGAAAAAAGCCCCATGTTGGTCAGCCAGATGCTTCCTTTTTTCAAAGGTTGTGTGTAGGCAGTTTATGGTATTTTGGTAATTCTGACCTTTGTCTGACTATGTGGCTGTGTGTGAATAGAAGTCTAAACAAGGAAAGCAATCACTCTGTGTACAAGTGGTTAAAATTCATGGCTAGCAGGGAGCAGATTGCAACAGGAAAGCCCCCAGCCTGTCCATCTACCAGTACCCTACCACCAGCAGAGCTCCTTTTATTCCAGCTTCTCCCTATGGTTGCCTTCAATTCTTTTGCAAATCTTTCTCTCCCCTCACAAATTTATAGCCCATTGATGCCTTTCTGTGGGTGGCTTGAAACATCTGGATAACAATCTTGCAGTCTGTGTCCTGCACCCTTCCCGGGAACAATGGTGGGTGCAGGGCTGCCATCAAACCCAAAGGAAGAATGGAGCTGGTTAACTTGTACATGCACTGCCCGCCCCCGATTAGGGGGCGAGGGGGACGTGGAGGAGCTCAGGGCTTTGCTTTGTCAATCTCAGAAAAGTAGTTCCAGCGATTGTTACATCGTGTTTCGTTAGGTTAATTCAGTTTGGATGATGCTGATTTCCTCCTCCTGGGTGTCAGCCCCTTTGCTACCAGCAGCCACTTTCACAGGAAGTTTTGCAATAGGTTCAGTCTGAGGTGGTTGAACTCACACATCTCCAGTCCCTCAGTGTGGAAGAGCAGGAAATGTCTCAAAAGGGCACACACAATTAATTTACGGGAGTTTTACATTTAAATTAATTTAGTGGGTTCTAATAGACAGTACAGCTTTCCCCCAGAGTTTTAAAAGAATTAGATAGTTGGGCTCAAGCTCTCTATTGAACTCTAAATTTACATATTTTAGAAGAAATGTCTGTATTTAATTTATCTGAAAATCTGTGTCATTTATTAGAGGCGATTTTTTTTTGTTGTAGTTTAGGATAACCAGGAGAGAGAAGAAAGAGTGGAAAGAACATTTCCTCACTTTTTCCTAGGTAGTACAATCATTCTAGGAGATTAAATTAGGAGTTTGCAGTTGCAATAACTATTGTTTGGGGTTTCCTTGTGGCTTTCTTACCCTTTTATGTGGGTATCTGAGGGTTCAGTGACAGGCAAAGAAAGAGCAAATTCTTCCTTTGTATTTATGTTATTCAGTGTGTAGGCATGTGTTGCTAAATGATACAAGCCAAGTCAGAGTTACTTAACTATTTAACTGAGATCTCTTGAACCACACTGATGTTTGTTTAACTTTCTCATTGTTAGACCAGCCAAGTACTGCATGCCATGTTCTTCCTTGCAACCTGCAAGGGCAGGAAGTGCCACAACTTACAGACCATGGTAGATTCTTGGCAAAATTTTACTCCCGATCTAGACTAATACTCCCATTGTTGTATGTCAGGATTAGGCACTTAATTTCCATAAATGATGTTGGTTTTGTTGACATTATGTTCTGTTTTGTAACCACTATCTTAATTTTTGGAAATTTTGTGTAGATATAGAGACTCAAGACAAAGATTCAAAGATGTCAAGCAACTTATCAAAAATTGCTCATGCAGATGGGTTCTCTGATACCTTTTCTGCAACTTCCACCCTTCAAAAAAAAAAAAAAAAAAAAAAAAAGAGGAACAACAAAAAACTGCATTTCTCACTGTATTTGATTTTATTGGCCCTTGCTGAAATTTTTCCTGGCTTAATAACACATCTACTCCAGGCTGATCAGCTTCATGCTGTTGTGCTGGGATAATAGGTCTGTGACCTCAAATGACACGCTTCAGATGCACCCAAGTGGCAAAGCAATAGTAGGATGACATAACAATCTTTTATTACCTGCAGAACAGTAAATATGGCAGGTGATGAGGTTGATTCACAATTGGTATGGGTGGGACATGAGCTTGTGGAAAAACATATAAACGTGTCTGACCTATTAAGATATAGCTGCTTTTCTTCTGTGTGTGCTAAAGAACATTGATGGCTATTAGTCTACTTTTATTGAGGGGACTACTGGCAGGTGCTATAAGTCTCTCCAGAGAGCCTTGATGCAAAAATGATTAACTGACTGAGACAGGAGTTTGAGCACACATACCATTAGTGTGTGTCACAGCAGTGAAGAAAGTGTATATAATATTAATTGTGTTGGAGAACTGCTTTGGTATCATGTATTATATACTGAGAACAAAGCATTAGAACTCATTCTAAAGTGCCTTGCTTTCAGAAAGAATGATCAGTTTTCAGTCATTCTCAGAACAGAAAAATTTACTGAGAAAATTGTTTGTCTCTAAAGAAAATGTGCATACACAATATTAAGTGATGCATTACTTTGAGGAGAGTAGGATGGCATTATTATTGAACAAAATGTAAGTAATATTTAAGAATATGATAGAAATTCTGATTTTTGAAATTACTTTTTACAGAGATGTGTTTTCACGCTTCAATATTGTCATTATATTGTCAAAAAACACCAAAAAACAACCCAACCATGACAGGCATTTAAATTAGATTAAGTATCAATTTCCAGCCAAAACAACTCCTGTAAAAGCTTACTAGTGGTATATTTTTAATGCTAATCAATTAATAAAAAATAGTTTTCAAGGTGATTAATTAATTTATTTAGCAGCCATAAACTACAAATGAATGGATCCATCTATTAAGAGAAAACAGAGGTGAATATTTTCGTACTGTATGGAAAGTCTTCTCTAAATTCCTGTAGCATACTATTTCATTGATTGGCATCTGTCTGCACTTAAAACAAAGGGGAAAACAAAGGGAAAAGAATTCCCTGTGGCACATCCCCTGAGGACTGGGGAATTTCTTTCTTTTATCTATTGTGGATGTAAACACTACATTTCACCCTACCAAACTAAAGCTTTTGCTCCTGAAATTAGAGATGCTTTGCGCTTCTTGTCACATCCCAGTTCTCTGTGAAGAGAGGTCCTCTAAGGAGCTTCTGCTTATCTTGTTTTACTTTGAAACCTGTTCAAAGGAAAGAAGAAAGATCCCACTTAGCCTAGTTAGCCTGAGACTAGATCATTCGGTTTGCTTATGGAAAGGCTTCCCTTTAAAGATAAGAGCCCTTAGAATGTATCAGATAATTTGAGTTAAACTTTTGGGTTGTATGTCTTACTGTCGGTCTAAGTACTTCCGTGGCTGTCTGCTCTAGCATGTGAGCACATCACAGTTACTCAGTTTTGTCATTATAACACCCCAGTGAGATAAGAAAATGTCTTTATTTTGTGCCTGGGGAACTGAATCACAGGGTAGGTGAATAATCTTGCCTGAAGTCAAATGGAAACACTGTGGGAAGCTCTGTGGTTGTTCCAGGGTACTAAAACTAGGTCTGGTGTCCCAGAGCTGAACTGACTCCACAAAAATAACCTTTCTCTTTAATTTTGTCAGCTGCACCAAAACATAGTAAGTGCTTTTTATTGAGAATTGTGATCAAATCATACACAGACCTGAATGAGCTTCAGTGCTGGTTAGGTATACAACATTTTTAAGATACTACTCACAGTATGTACATGCAAATTTTTGTAAACTGTGCATTCATTAATAGTGTGACTACATATTTAGGACTTAGATATATGAATAAATTTTCATGGCTTATTAGGCAAAATAAAACAATACATTCCTTTAAAGTTCAGCTAAAAAAATGATCAACTATTTTTCAGATTTTTGAGATGAGTATGTAATTATTTACTACGATTAAGTGGATTCACCTAATTTACATTGCAATAATGTGATGATTTTATTACTGAATTTGCACTGTTTTAATACATTAAAATACATGGTCTCTGCATTCTGGGACCAAAGTGGAAGCATCTCCTCTAGTGAACAGGAAAAGGATACAGTGATTACCCTCTCTACCTACAAAAGACAGTGAGCCTGGACTAACCTTTTATGTACACTTAGCAAGAGCTAGTATAAGCGAGGATCAATTCTTCAACAGAGCAGATTTGGGGCTTTTTTTGGTTTAAATAAGACTTGGACATAATCTATTGCAATCCTTGAATTCAGTTAAGAGAAGGAATCTGACGTAAGTTCTTTGTTTCCCCATGTCTGCTGCCTGCTGCTACAAGGGGCAGTGGAAAAGGGAACAACAGGATTTTTACTGAGATAGGTGACAGCAGAGCAGAAGCCTCCTGTCTGTGTAAGTGACACAGAGAGGGGGAAAGTGCAGTCTCTGTTCCCTCCTGAGGTGCACCTGGGGAGGTCACTCTTGTCTCTGGGTTACTGTGGTTACTGCTGATGTCTATACTTGTCACACTACTTACGCTAAGAGCATGTATGATGGAATACACAAAGTGGTATCCAAATGTGCAGACACCCCTGTGAAAGTGTCATAACACTGGAGGAAAGGCTTAGAAACAAAATTAAGTACAGGCATTTCTGTTCCAGACTGGGGAAGGATTTGAAATCTCCATAGTCAGAAATGGTTGTACCATTTGATAGAAGTAGTACAAGTGTAGTGAAACTGGCTGGGGTGCGCATAGGGCTAATGTACATGTGTATATGAATGCATAATGTGTATATTTACACTCATCTGTATATTTATAAATATTTATGTATGTTGAATGGTACTTTATTTTTTTTAGCTTGTACTGTTCTCCACTTAGAAAAACAAATAAAAATTTGATAGATTTCCGCTGCCTTTGAAATCTGACTTGCTGAGGTTAAAAAAAAAAGTTATTTCATAATAATAATAATAAGAAAAAAATATTGTTTCATAATATGAATAAGATAAAAGTTATTTCAATTGTAAGTGAAGGCACTTACACTTGAGGGTGTAAGTGAAGCCACCTTTTCCCATTGTTTTTTTCTGTTACAGGTAAATTGTGTTTTGTGCAGGTAGACATTCCAGTTTTTTAACATCCAACAGACTGACAATGACAAAGGGTATTATAAATTTTTGATTAATGAAATATTGCTTTCCTAGGCTATTTTTCTAACATTAGGCAATGTTGTCTTGTTTCTATCCTTGCCTGATGGCCTGAAAAATTTATTGATTTAGAATTTTATTGTCTTCTGTCTCATGTCTAGTGGCTCCTATGCATTTCTATCATCTTTCTGGGACAGTTAAGATAACACAAGCTAAGTTTCCTAACATGATTCTGAACATGGCTTAAACTCAGCTGGCAATTAAGCACCACACAAATCCTCACTTACTCCCCCCTCAGTGGGATGGAGTGAGAAAATTTGTGGGCCAAGATAAATACAGTTTAATAACTTACAATCAACAATAACAATAAGGAAAAGAGGAAAAATAACATGGACAGATAAAAATAAAACCAAAGCAATACAAGTTACACAATGAAAAGGGTTTCTCACCGCCAGCTGACACTTGCCCAGCCAGACCCTGAACAGTGCCCCTCACTGTTTACCAACCTTCCCACCCAGTTTTCTTGCTGAGCACATCATTATATCATAAGGGCTATTGCTTTGGTCAGTTGGGGTCAGCTGTCTCAGCTGTGTTGCCTCCCAGCTCCTTGTTCCCCCCTAGCCTGCTCACCGGTGGAATGATACGAGCAGCAGAAAAGGCCTTGACTCTGTCTAAGCCCCACTCAGTGATAACAAAAACATCCCTGTGTGTCAACCTGTTTTCAGCCCTATGCCAGCTACTATAAAGAAATTTAGCTCTATTTCAGCCCCAACCAGCACAATGGCCTTTTAAGCAACAAGGATACCCCACACGAAAGACAGAGGTGCTGTGACTGTTGCTTCAATGAGCTTTAACTTTTGATACTGTTATAATTTCTTCCATAATCTCACCCAAATTCTTCAAAATACAATAGACTATGAATAGTTTAAGATTGCATCATCATGTCTCACAGTAGTTCCGAGGTAAATAAACTTCCCCACTACAGACAATGAATAATTTTAACAGGTGATACATAAGACTTAGCAAAATCAAACACTTCAAGTGTAACAGTAAGACACTAGAATATTTCTGTGTATCTCAGGCCTCAGTTCCAAATTACAGCATTTTTTTCCTCGAGAGTGGGAATTTATTTGCTGAATTAACTCTGCTCTGGCTTCCTGATTTTTGGTGGTGTGGAGAAATTCACAGTGCGGTCAATGAGTGCAGAAGATTCTTATCATCTTAAACTTGAAACATTTGTGTAAGCCTTTAAGTTTTTAAATGTTTACTTATTTTTATCTCCTACATCTCTACTATCAAAATAGATATTAGACTATGCATTCAATACTGACATGATAAACAAGACCTGAAAATACAATTGCAATATGCCAGTTTTACACTACTTAAGGATCTGATTCAGCAAATAAAGAAGAAAATATAGTCTGGAGGTAATACTCAGAATTATATTAGTCTGCAGAGATATTTCTGAACAGATTTGTTTAATGTGTCTATTTTGTGTCTACAAACTTCGCATAAATATTCCAAGGTTTGGGAAGATGGAAGGGAAGAGTTTGAAGGGAGGCTTACCCAGCACAGGAGAAAAATGACATAAGAATTCCTCCTGTGCAGCCATTAGATACCAAAACATCTCATGAAATAGTGATTTATTGTGGGAAAGAATAAGAAAGATTGTGTGTATAAATCAGTGTTAGCTGAGCTGTGGCTCAACTTCAAAGCCTTCACACTTCCTTCCCTCTACTTTTTACTTTATTCTACAGCTTCTTTTCCCAGTGAAAACTGTCTTTCTCCTTCATCTGTGTTTTATTCTCTGCCTTCTCGGGTACTCTAAAGATCCCTGATTATAGCACAGTTTTTGATCTTCTGTGTTAGATTCTATGTAATTATCAATGTCTTGCTTGGAACTGTTATAGATCTCTGCTGTGCTGAACTGAAAAGTGCTGAATTGCTTTCAGAGGGCGATCTTCATTGTTCTGAAACAACAGAGGGTCATATGGTAGCATAGGCATGAGAAAAAACACTAAAGAAAACAAACTTAAAAATTAAGCAAAATAAATAGCATAGTTTCATGTAGTAACTTTGCTGCTGCAGATGGACTTGGCAGTATGCCCAAGCAATAGTCACCAAAAAGATTTTTCTAGCTTTTCTGAAGTCAATTGAACCAGCTACTGAAAGAAAATTGTTCACTTGTTAGAGAATAACATCAGAATATTACAGTGGGTAATATCGTGATAAGCAAATATGATTTTTCCCCTATTTACATCTTAATAGACTTCAGTATCTGCAAGGTTAGCTTAGGGGAGTTTTCTTTTTGTTGTTGGGGGAGGAAGCAAGTTGAGAAAGACTCAAGCTTTTTAGAGATGTGAGAGCATTTTCTGTTTTTTATCAGTGATTTTTAGCAAAGGACAAACTAATGAATGTGTAAGCATGCAACCATGACAACAGTGCAAGAAAAAGCCTCATTACCCACAAAATTACTGAAATTACTGTTCTCATAGGTTTCAACTGAAGAGATGCTGTTTTCCCTAGACTCAGTTTCTGTTATTTGCCCAGACTGTGGACTTTTTAAAACTTTTCTTCACTTTTCACTTTTCTAATAAACAGTTACCCAAGCAGCTATGCCCATCATATGTGGGATTTCAAGGAGTAGAAACCTACCTTGAAAACTCAAGTTGTTTTGCTACTGATACTGGGGTTTGGCACCATCTGCAAAACTCACTCAGGTTGCAGTGCCAAACTGGGAGCCCTGCTGATGTTGGTTCACCATTAATTGCCAGCCTAGCTTGGTGGAGTGGTTTCAGGTAAGTCTGCAGGGTGACGTGATGTCTGTGTTGCACTGTAGTCATGTGCTTTGCCACAAGTTCTGCCTGCACTCTAACCACTTCCCAGTATGAATGTGGAGCCTAGTACTAAATATAGCACTTGTAGGAAATTCTGTGAGGATACATGTCAGAGAAAAACTATTTTCTGTCTTTTTATTTTCCTTGTATTTTCTTCCTACTTGTCTTTTCACTCTATCTCCACTCCACCTCCATATTTTCACTCAGCTGCACTGATGTTATCAAACTTTGGTATACCTTCATCCCATCCTAGTCTAATAATTTCCTAGCTGCCTGTACTCTACACCTGTGAGCTGAATTAAGCATGTTATCTTCCAGGCTATAATTCAAAACCTTAAATAAATCTGTGAGTGATCCCTGCAGTAAATCACTGTCCTGGTTTCTACAGGATAACACGTTGTCATTTAGCATTAGACTTTGTTTACTGTATGGACTACTCCTCATTTGTACCTTAAAAATCCCATAGTTCAGGCACCAGCTGTCAGTAATGAGAGTTAAGCCATTTAGCTCATTGCTGGTCATCTCAGTAACTTCATGTCTTTCCTGTAAATGGTTGCCAAAAGAAAAGGTTAAGAGTTGCACAGTAATAAGGTCATAAGACACATAAGGACAGCAATACAAAGGGGAGGAGAACAATAGCAAGGGCGACTGGGATAAATGAAACAGTAAAAGTTTGCTTGAGAGAATAACATCAGTGGCAATGACATCAAGAGGAAATGGGAAACAGTCATGAGAAGAGGAAAATAGATCATTAGAAGAAAAAGGCAGTATTGGACATAGAAAAAAAACCCAGTACAATGTTTAATGAAACCTAGGTTACACACCTAGTCAAGACACCTGTTCAGAAATTAAAAAGAAAGGAAAACTGTTTAGATATCTGCATTTCACAGCTGACATTTTATTCCAGTTAAAATTCCAGTTAAAAGCAAAACAACAAGAAGAACAACCAAATAAACCTCTTGCATTATTATTTTGCATTATAGGTTCCAAATTTCAGAATTCCAATAGATCTCAAATGGAAGAGTATCACTGTATTTTACCACAGGCCTGAGCTGGTGTTGTAATTGCTTAATGCAGATAATCTAATATTATGAACTGCATTAAAGATATCTTGGAATAGGCATTGGAAGTTTGTGTAATAACATTTGTCACTGTATTCTGCAATATTAAAGAAGAGGCATATTTTGCATTATTATGCTGTAGTTCTCTCTTGAGATTGAAATCAACTGAAGTTTCAGTTCAAATAAATCCTCTCCAAAACCTCTAAGGGTTTCTCTGTTCCTTTCATACTCCTCCCAATTCAATTCCATTCTTGATTACCCTCCAAAACCTATTCATTTATGCTAATTGTTAAATATCCTTTCCCCATTTCCACTAACTACATCATTATCAGCCTTACCGCAGAAGGACCATTTATGTTGTCTTTTGCTGTGCTTTCATATTACCATCCCTCCTCTACTCTGACCACTGACCTTCACCTCCTCCAATGACTCTGATCTCTTTTCTATTGTCAAAAGCTCCTTCCCCGTTTATTGCTACCTGATGCAATTTTGATTGAATTTTACTAAACCTCTGAAAGGTGTCAGGTGAACCTGAAGATTTTCTGTTGGTGAATCTTTAAAAGTTCTCGAGTCCTTCTATAGTGTATTTTAACTTGGAAACAGTGAGAAAACTTGAGAAATTTTCTGGGTTTTTTATGCTATTTTGATAACATCTGGAATGAAGAATCTTGAGAGGGGAAAAGTACAGGAAAATAAGATGAAAATTCTAAGGTAAATGAAAGCAGGAGGACATTTACTTAATTGAGATATTTTTCTTTAAATTTTATTTTTCTCTCTTTTCTTTTTTTCCATGTCCTCTCAATTTTCCTCACACATTCTTTTCCCTGCCATAGAAAGTCTGAATGAAGTGATGTATCATCATTTAGTAGGTCACAAGGTTGGGAATCCAGATCCTATCAGGTTACAAGTATACTGAGCTACTCCCAGAAGTGAACACAGATTTTCCTGACATGGTGTTATAGGAAAGGGGTTTGGGGATATCTCTGTTGGATGTAATGATAACAGAGAATGGGAACAACTGAAATTTTTCTATACATTGGACAGTATGGGGCCACAGGGAACCCCTAAAGCAACAGGATGTGCAACAGACTGGCATGTTCAAGAAGGGTGCTTCTACTCTCCAGCCCTCCAGAATGGAGTGGGAACAGGATGTTGCAGAAAGTATGGGAAGCAGTTGTGCTCAACCTCATAATAAGAATGGATATGAAAGAGCTTTGCTTATTCCTTTCACCGGTATAGGGACTGGCAACAATTTTGCTTTATATTTTATGCTTCTACCAGTGCATGGCTTTATATTTTATGCTTCTACCAGTGCATGAAAGTCCCTTTACTCCTCTGTTCTGCTTAAATCAAGAAGCCAGGCAAAGGTCGCCAGTTTTATGAACTGTATCACTCTTAGAGGGCAGACCTCTTAGGTAAAAAAAAAAAAGATCGAAAGCCAACAGGTGAAAATAATCAAGATTTAAATCCTCTCTTAATGTGGTAAATTCTGTGGGTCGAGGTAATGCAGCACTGAAATGGGCAGGCGTGGAAGCTCACATTTCCCCAGGGTGTGACTAATGCAACTCTAAAACAACACACATGATCCCGAAGTATTAAAGCACTCATAAAAGAACACTCCTCTGAGTATAAGAATATTGTGTGAAGTGTTTGTCTACCTTATAGGGTGTTGTTTCTTAGTCAGACTGCTTCAGTGTGGAATATCCTGGTACTAATGCACCTCTTTCCTTTTCTCTGTTTTGCAATGCAAGTTTACTAACATTTGTGGATTAACCCCTAGCATTTTTAGATCTATGGGACAATATTTTTATTCAGCTGTTTTTCCCTGGAAATAATGGAAAAGGCTATCTGAGTGGTTCTTATTTAAGTCTATCTGAGTGCTGACACAATGCAACAATGTACTGCCCAATAAATAAGTTTGTAACAGGAACATGTGGTACATTTTTTATCTCTAGATATGTGGACACTGGTTAATTGACATGATATTTCAAAAGAACCTGTAATTACCAGCCAGATTTGCTTCTGATCCATGCACTGATGTTTCAGGTTTTCCTTTCAGGTACACTGAAGCTGTGCCTTTGAATTAAACAGAGTTAGCACTGTGTGCATTAAATTCAAACAGCAGTCCTTCATGTTTGAGCTAAAGGAAAGAGCACAGGTTGGTGGGAATTTTGCCTATCAAGGAAATTAAAAAAAAAAAAAAAAAGAAAAAAGAAAAAAAACAAAGCTTGGCCTTGCTGTATAAAATTCCACTTCAAAAAAGAAAACCCAGAAAGTGAGTAGTTTGTTACAATCAAGCGGAAAGTCAACAGAGACTCTTGAACTTTTCCTGTTTTTGTTGTGTCTAATGTCCAGCAATTGCTAGAGACTAATAGTCAGTTTCTCAGGGTTACATTAATACTTCAAAGAATTTGACCAAGCCACAACTGAAAAATGGATTTTCCTTTTGAAAGTGTTGATGGCAAGTTTGATTAAAACCTCTCATTCCCCACAAACAACTTCTGCTGTTAAATAAGCCTTTATTTTAAACTTGTTTAATTTATTAAAGTCTCATCTCACCTGTTGGCTTAGTGAAACCATTTCTTTGCAAATGTTTGATAGAAAAGGGAGTCTGAGATGCTTAAGGGCAAGTAAACTTCCGTAGCATGAAAACCTCTGCATCTTCTCAAGAATGAATGATTATTTTGACCTGAACATTTACAAGATGTTTAAAGGAAGACAGGATCCTTCTTGTCCATAACAATTTTGTAGAACTACTAGTGCTGGAGATTATTTGTACATAATGAATGTAAGATGATTCACTTTTCCTAGCATATTATCTTCTCTGGGCAAAATTGGGGTTTTAGACGTGTCTCTGGACTTCCCTGTGCATACTCTTAACTCCTTACTGCCTTAATATAAGACTCCAGTACTTCTCAAGGCATTAAGTTCTGCCTGCAGGGAAATTTTAGCAGCTGAAATGTGAACTATGATAGAAATTATTTTGAAAAAAGCTTGTGACAGTACTAAAACATTTTATTTCTTATAGTTTGTACTATTCCAAAAATATGAGGAGAAGGAAGAAAAGGAAAAGAAAAGAAAAGAAAAGAAAAGAAAAGAAAAGAAAAGAAAAGAAAAGAAAAGAAAAGAAAAAGAAAAGAAAAGAAAAGAAAAGAAAAGAAAAGAAAAGAAAAGAAAAGAAAAGAAAAGAAAAGAAGTTAATATAACCTGTAACTTACTGGATGCCTGAATAAACATTATGTTACCACGAGGAACAAAATAGCAGGAGAGTCAAAGTAGTGACTGTGGTGATGGGAAGTTAGAACTATTTTATTCTGTGGAAATACTGGCTGAAAATGACAGTTGAATTACAGTGTAGCTTTTTCTGGTTTGAATATTGGCTATCCTCCCACAGTCCCACTGTAAATCTGGTATGATAAAACTCTGTACCAACATATGCTAGCTAATTTAACAGAAGTCTGTGCATAAATCCACTCCTGACCTAGGTAAACTAAAGCAATATGTGACCTGGCATTGCACAGTGCTGATACAGGTGGTTTTGCAGCCTCAGACTTTCTTTGTAATCAGTGTCTGCAGAGATCAGGAGTTTCAACGACACATTTGGCAGTGGTCTCTGTCCCTCTGCATGCACTGGGCATTGGATGAGCTGAGCATCCTGCCTGCAGTTTTGTCTAGAATCCTGTGCTGTTGCTCTAGACCCCCTTCATCCATTTATGTCTTAATGACAAATGATGCACAGATTCAATACAGAGCATAAATATTGAAGTTCACTTTTTCTTATGGAGCTATTTGTCACAAAATCATTCCTTTGGAAGAGCATTTGGATTTCATCCCTCAAGTATCACAGCAAAACTTTTTTATACTAGGATAGTATATAGCTGGCTTAATTTCATATGCTAATTCCATTTTATTTAAGATCTTCTCAATCTAATTCTTTGAGTAAGTTACAGTGAGTAAAGGAGAAATATAAAATCTAAATATAAATATCCATGTAATAACAGAGCTGTCAGAATGATTGGTTTATGAAAGCAAGCAGTCTTCCTAACATTCCTAGACATACCATTCACTCTATTTAGGCTTTTTTTTCTCATTCTTGTGTCATTACATGATTTCTGCAATGCTGAGAAAAAAGACCTAGTTTTTTTTTTTTTTTCTGAAGAACAAGCACTTTAAACCCCTCATATCTTATAAAATGGATATAAATATAGGTCTGGTGGCAAATAGCATTGGGGTATTTAAATCATGTTTGCTGCTTAAACTTAGATATATTGCAGCAATCTAGCACTCTGCTGACCTCTGGATAGAAAATACCTCTGTCTGAATACACCTTACTCCCAATATTGTGAACAATCACTTTGCTGTTTCTTATAATTTTGCTTTCACCATACTGCTCTCCTTTGATTTCCTCCTATTTTTCATTCTGACATACACACATACTAATGGTTGTTAATATCCTTTCTAGAAACTGATTCCTGGTTATATTGCTCTTCAGGTAATAGCTAGGGGTAGGCAGGCATGGGTCCATAAAAATACAATCTTTAATCTTAAGGACTTCCTGTTCAGGAAGGACTGAGTGCAGACCAAATGGCACCAAGCAAACAATGTGACCTGCTCTGACTTTTAATGTGAATAAACAAGTCTGATTAAGAGTTATTCACTGCTAGATATTCTCAGCAATTCTGAAAGAAAAATAGTAGCTCTGCTAATACTAAAATCTTTTTTTCCAATAGAATCAAACAAGCTCTGTTCACTGGAGAACTGGAGTGTTGAATTTCCCCTCCTTGGTTAAAGGAACAGAGTAATACCTTCCCACTCCTAACACTTGCACCTCATGGTCTCTCTCTGTGACAGTCACAGATGCACAAACAGCAGCACTTCGGTTTCACCTTCTATTATTAGGCATAGTCACAGAGCCAGAGTAGTACTGTAACCATCTTGGAAGACCTTCCTTTGGAGGCTCCTCCTTCAGAAGTGGCATTTGAAGAGCTGGATCTTTAAACTTCAAGCCAATTTTTTTTCTCATTTTTTGACTCATTGAACTTTGCCAGATATAATGCTGGGTGTTTTGTTTGGAAATCAGCTGAAGACATTAGGTCTTGTTCCTGATGCTCCATCGAGGTGATGAGCACCTGTTTTTTTGCCAAGGGAAAGCTGATTGGGTAGCATGAAGAGAAATCACTACTTTTGTCCTGGATAATGCATAGATTGCCCTAATTTCTGCTATCAAAATATGAATTCCTACTCTATGATTATGATATTTTAAGAGGTTTTTTTTTTTTAAGTCTGGGTTTTCAAAGGAAGCAGTAAACTGTGGACAAACCTTTATCACAATACAGATTTCATGCCTCATTGACAGTTAAGGATAGGTAGAATATTAAAAAATATTTGCTCCCATAATTTAATTTTATAGAGCTATCTTTCTAACCAACTGCTGGTTAACCCATCAGTTAAGAACTTAATTTGCTCGGCATTTAGCTAAAACATTCAAATACAATGCTTTTATTCACACTGTCTGTTATTCAGGAAAAAGAATAAAATTTCTTTTCCCTTTTATAGCTCAAGTCTCTCCTAACAATGTGACATATCTTGGAAATGTAGTGAAACTATATTTTTTACATAGATTATTAAGACCTGTTCTACCCCCTGCTCCCCCTTTTTTATTGTAAATTACAGGGTTGCATGTAAGTTCAAAGAATTTCTGACATTCCTCTGTGCAAGGGTTGTGCCAGTGGTATTGCTTAGCTATCTTGCCATATTTCAGGCTACAAAATAACCAGGAAGGCAGTTACTTTTCTGCCTGCAATGGATTTTGTTCACAAATAAAATCAACTAGTTTTCAACAGGAAAAAGAAAATCTCAACAAACCCACCTAGGAAACTAAAAGCATAAAGGCCCTTAGAACTAAAGTTGGATAGAAGACTTGAAGGCTGCTACAATATATGGCAATTTGCAGGTATACTGCAGGTATGCTTCTGGTCATTCAGGACTGCTCACACACTTCTCAGAGTAGGACTGGATTCATAGTTGTTTTGAATTCCTTTGGTTTTTAAGGGATTAAATGGAACCTAGGCCTCCATAAAAATATTTTCCCAAATCTCCCTGCTCTGAACCACTTATACAACATGAAGCACTAGATTTTGTTAAAAATTTGTTTTCTTTTTTTTTTTTTTTTTTTTTTTTTTTTTGTTAGTTAATTTGAAAGGCCTAAACTCTCAGGTAAATCCACAGTCTATATGTACCAGAGTTTTAATGGTAAAAGACATAGTTTCAGGGACTTAAATGCAATTTGTGATTTTACATTTCACTAATTCTAAATATTCCCAGGTTTACTAGGTACTTTCAAATCTGATTAGTATCTCAAGGAAGTGAAAGGATGTTAGTAGAAAAAAGGATGAAAAGTGCTTAACTTAGCTTTCAAAATTAGGCTCACACTGCTGTTATTTGAGCTGCCTTTTTTTTCTCTCCTGTGTGTTTCGTGTTAGATGAAACCGGCTTCTTTTAAAAATAGACTGTCCTTGTTCAAGTGTTCCTTGATACACTGAAGGTAGCTTCCTCTCAGTTTGGAAAAGTCAAGACAACACTTACAAGAAAAGAGTTAGGATGTGTGTTTTCTTATTTGGTTGATTTTTTTTCAGTTGTTTGTTTGTTTTAATTTTTTCTTTTTTTCTTACAAATAGCTTGCTAAACAAGAGGTGACTGTAATGCCTCTGACAGGGAACAGGTATTTACAGGGCAGAATAGATTTGGTCAAACTTAACAAGATGCAAGGCAGTTTTAAGACTTTGGAATTAACTCAGTGGATGAGTTTTACTTCACATAAACAGAAGAAATCTTTCCCATGCAAACCACTGTCCTGATGCTTTAGAGAAACAGGAAGCAATTTTCACAGCTCATTCACACAACCAATGAAATGTGAAATAGGTTCCATGGTTAGGTGACAATCCTGGATGTTCCCTCTATCTCTGGGTAAGGCAATCTTATTTCCAGGGCATTAGGGTAAGGAGATAAACAGAGAGGAAAAATATTTATTAAGAGCAATATTGCTGTCTGAATAATAGAGAGAAAAGGATTACCCACAGGTCTATATTCTTATTTACATCTAAAAAGTGATACTGAACAGCTGTATTGATGAACAAACAAACAAATAAAACAATTGTTTTGTTTCATCCAGAACAACTAATTTGATGTAAAATCAGTGGACATAGATATAGCATAGAAGATTATAACAGTAATCACCTTTTGTATAGGAGAGATAATCAGAGGACTATAAAACTTCATGCAAAATCAGTTTGATGCTAGTGCCATTACAATATATATAAATAAGGTGGGAAAATACATTTCTTCTTACCAGAATTTCATTTACTTACATGAGGCAATACAAACCATACAAATGCACAGAACAATCACAGGATGAAAGCTAATTAAATTTTAGAAATTATTCCCCCCACCCCCCCTCCCTTATAGTCAGTTTGATTGACACTTAATAGTTAAGCCAGTCCATTTGTTTCTTAAGAGTGAGGTTCCCACAGCAAAAAAAAAAGTCCCAACACAATAGTCTGTGCTGGAGTCTTGTGGGCAAGTGCAGCTAGCATGGAGTAGCTCTGAGTCTATTGAAAAAGCAGCTGTTTCTGCCTTCACTTCTGACCTGATAGTGCACTCCAGTTATAGCTGTGTTCAACACCCTTTCACTCCTTACTCAGAGCTGTTTGTCATTCAGTGGGACAGAAACAAAATCTTTACATTAGTTTTAAACTATTTCAAGAAGCAGATGCAGCAATTACCTTTAAAAGCAATAGCTAGATGGTCTCTGAATGGTGTCAGGTTTTTATTATTGCTGTCTGTCCAGGGAGCACTTTTATTGCTAGAAGTCAGTGCTAGATCTTCAATAGCAGGTGATCATTTTTGCTTCAGGCCTTTGTGTGTCCATATGGCCATGTGTGGAGAGTGCAAAGATGTATTGGGTTTGTGTGGCAAGATTTTGGTAGTGGGGGGGGCTGCAGGGGTGGCTGCTGTGATAAGATGCCAGAAGTTTCCATGTGTCTAATGAAGCCAATGCCAGCCAGCCCCAGGATGGACCTACCTCTGGCCAAGTCTGAGCCCATCAGCAATGGCTGTAGCTCCTCTGGAGTAACAGATTCAACAAGCGGAAAAAACTGCAACAGCAATGACAACTGGAAAAATAAGTGAGAATATGTGAGACAAACAGCTCTGCAGATACCAAGTAAAGAAGAAGAGGTAGGAACTACTCCAGGTGTTGGAGCTGAAATTCATCTGCAGCCAGTGGTGAAGACCATGGAAAGGCAGCTCTGTCCCTGCAGCCCATGGAAGTTCACAGTGGAGCCTGTGGAGCGTGTCAGGGCAGGTGGAAGTCCAAAGGAAGCTGTGACCTCCCCCATGGGAAGCCTGTGATGCAGCAGACTCCTGGCAGGAAGAGAAGAGCCTGCACTGGAGCAGGTTTACTGTCAGGACTCATGACCCTCAGGTAGCCCACACTGGAGCAGCCTGCTCCTGAGGGTTTGCACATGGTGGTGTGGACACACCCAGGAGTTCATGAAGAACTGCAGTCCATGGGAAGAGCTCATGTTGGAGAAGCATGTGGAGAACTGCCTTATATGGACCTCACTTTGGAGCAGGGGAAGGGTGTGAGGATTCCATCTCCTGAGGAAAAAGGAGTGGCAGAGACAAGGTGTGATGAGGTGAACAAAGCCCCCATTCTCTGTCCCCTTGTGCTGCTTGGGGAGAAGGAGATAGAGAAAATCAGGAGTGAAACTGAGCCTGGGAAGAAGGGAGTGATAGTTTAGTAGACACCTGGTGTCCAGCCAGGCTCAACCCTCAACAAAAGAACAACTTTGCTACTGAGTAAGTAGCAATTTGAATTTATTGAATAGTATTGAATAAGTAGTTTTTGTCTTGCCTTTTAATTCTACATTATGATCTATTGTGTGCACACCTCAAAATAAGAAAACAATGTGATTAATCCATAAATGGTAGACAAACTGAAGGAGTGCCTCAATCAAATATTACGTCTCTGGACTCAAAATTATTAACATGGCAATTACAAGGTCTATAGAATTGCTGACACAGATGGCTTGGGAAATAATGTATAGTTATCAAAGTATAAAATGGTCCCAAAGAGTTGCACAAAGGGTGGTACAGATTTTTTCACTTGCTAAATTTGTCTTTACAGTTGTTAAGAGTTCAGAATGATAACGTTATAAAATTAAGACAGGTATCAACAAGTGTACAACCTTTTTCCTTTAGTACTATAGCTATCACAGACTTTTAGGTAGTCAAGTATTCACTGAAGATTTGTTTTGGAAGGTTTCATAGATAAAAAATTGCCATGACCCATATATTCTCACATTCAAACATTTTGACTGTTAGTTGCTTTGTTTTGGGGTGTTATGCAAGGGTTACCTGCTAAAATAATGTGAGTGATGTGTAATTAATCAAAGCCCAGTTCTTTAGAAATTTACAGGAACAAAAATCCAAACCAAAGCCCCAAACTATACCATTTATTTTATTTTGTGACTTATCTTATAAACTGCTATTCATAAAATACCTACTCCAAAGAACTGATCATCCCAATTTTATTGTTTTCCTTCTTTACCATGAGCTGCAATCTAAAATAAAATTACATATGCTGTAAAGGTGAGCAGTCAAGAGCAACTCAATCTTAATAATAACCTATTGTTGAAACAATAATGACAAACCAATGTTGAAACAATAATGACAAATGCTTTATTTGTGGAAACACGTTACCTTGCGGATGTTCAAACCAACCATAGGCATAGCATTATCTTGAGTTACCTGTGACTGTGGAAGAGATCTCTTTAAAAACAGGAAAGCATCTTTTTCTCTTAGAAAATACTCATTTTGAGAATGAACTGCTCAGAAAATAATTTACAGAGGAGCAGATGGGATCTCCCCATTTATGTACTGAATCTTTCTATATACTACTTAAATTGCAGATAATTTTACTCTTTCAGAAATGCTGCTTCTTGAATTGAAATATTCAGATCACACCATTGTCTGGTGAAACAATGGTGTAAGAAGGAATTCTAAGCCTGTAAAGGCTTAGAGGTTGCAAAGCTGTTGGAGGGAAAGAATCTTGTGAGATATACTTTTCCATGCAGAGGTGTAACATGCACTTGTGGCTGAATCAAGGTATCTTTACAAAGAACCCAATTTCCAGATGTTAGAATACAGTAGTTGGTTTTGCAGTGTAGTGAAAGACAAATAATTTGCTAGTGGTTCACATATTGCACATATTTAGAGACTGAACCAGGGACAACACTCTGTGTTCTCCACCAGTGTTGTCCAAATCCCAAACAGGGCATAGGATTTTAGAGCAATTAATGCTTTTTTTGGAAATCTTTGAATTATATTTGTCACAGTGATGCTTAGTAGGCATTGCTTACTAAGAAGCGTACCTTTAATCACCATTAAACAAAATTAAATTTGCAATGCTAAAATTTGCTGTAGTAGTCAATGAAATCATATGTGAAGAGTGAGGGAGGACTATCTGAGCTATTAATGGCTTGGTGCTAAATTATTTTTTTGAGTTTCTGGGAGTTAGATTGATTAATATTTTTCCCCTGTAAATTACACCCAGTTTCCAAAATTTTACATTTTTCAGGAGGTGATGCCAAGCAGAAAGCTTTCCCTAGTTTATTTGGTTTAATGTGCAACTTACTGCATTTTGTAGGGAAAGACTTGGGCTCTGAGCTTAAATAACTACTTCTGCAAGTAAACTTGTATTATAATTAACCCATGATGAAATTAAGAAGTAGAAATTATTGACAGAAGCATGATTTTCAGAGTTTTGAAAACCAAGACCCTGCTGTTTAGCTGGTAGATATAAGAGCGGACGGATTTCTTTTATAGAAGCTGTATTACTTTAACTAGCTAGAGGTCTGGTCTGTGGGGTTTTTTTGTACTGTAATAATGTCTGTCAGCTCAAGCAACTTCCAGTTGTGTGAGAACAGCTCAAAACAATTAGTTATACAATGTTCCTGCCTTGAAAGTCTGTACTCCTAGATAAGCAAGAGAGTTTAAAAAAATACAAAACCAGGCATCTGGATTTTTCAACCATTAGGGTACAGGCTGTGGCTATGATAAGAAAATGAAATTCTCAAGGTAATTTTGGAAGCTCATAAATCAGATATTTTTTTTTCCTTGCAGGTTGTTCTCAGTGGCATATTAATACCTCTGTAACATGCAGCTCTACTTCTTTCTTCTCAGAAATTACATTGGCAAGATGACCCTTTCTTCTCCTGTGCAGCTTGACTGGCAGGCTGCTGCCAAGGAGGGAAAATTATTTTCAAAGTCTGACCTAAACAAAACCATTTCTTGCACTCTCACTGGACTTTTGTTGCTTCAGGTGTTACAGGAAAAACAAATCAACTCAACTGCTCTGGTTCATAATAAGAATATTATTAAGATCCCCAAGCATAGCTGATACTGCTCTTCCAAACAAACCAAGGAACTCCATTCCTTTATTGATGCACTCTCCATGAAGGGATTATGTTTCACTTTGTTTGAAGGACCTGAGAGCCCTTATTATTTTTGTTTGTAGAAACACTGTGGTGCACATGAAAGGGACACAGAGGAAAAAAACTTTTTTTTTTTTTGTTGGGGGGAGAATGGCTGGCAGTTGATTGCCTCTTTTTTTTTTTTTTTTTTTCCCATTTGAAAAAGCTTCTTGGATGATTGATTTCTGATTTAGATTACCACATCCTCCCTGTTGTTCTCTGCTCTGTTTACTGAAATTTTCTATCTGCCTTGCTCAGCTGACATTTAGGATATTGATAAGGTTAAAGATAATGACTGAGTTGATTTAGAGGCCAGGTAGAACTCTGAGTCTATCGTATTTTGATATAGTCTTTCCTTTCTGTCATCCAGTAAAGATAAATATTTACTTAGAATTACAAAAAAAACAAAAAAAAAAAAACAAAACCAAACAAGAAATACAAACACAAAACCATGAAAAAACTCACCCTCTCTATTTTATATTTCCTTTCCCTGTAGCTTTCATTGGTGTTGCACACCAATGCTTATCATGGAAAAAAAAATGTAACACTTGGTGGGAAGAATGTCAACTTGTATGAGGCATCTCATACATGTGGCAGAAAACCCACAAGACAGCTATCATATTTGTCTTTTCAAGCAAATATGCAGTTCCTGGGGCTCTCTGGTACATGCCCTTCCAGTGTCGAAATACCAAGTGAAATCTGTGGGGAAGGGGTGAGAAAAGGCTTACAGGAGTTTTATGGGATCTAAGAGGCCGCAGCAATTAATCAGATTGGGTCCACTGTGCTTTCAGTGAGCCTGGTTGACTTACTAAGCCTGAAAAATTGTCCTTTCCATGTCTCTGCATGCCCATACCCTGATTTTTCATCCACTTTGAAAGCAACTGAATGGGATATTTATGGCCTATTCCCTTTATCTGCACTGAAGAATTGAAAAATCCAAATTAGGGGCTCCATTTAT
This sequence comes from Vidua chalybeata, assembly GCF_026979565.1. Classification (NCBI taxonomy): domain Eukaryota; kingdom Metazoa; phylum Chordata; class Aves; order Passeriformes; family Viduidae; genus Vidua; species Vidua chalybeata. The sequence continues at coordinate 35,693,407 of NC_071531.1, read as the reverse complement.
TTGGGGTTGTCAGAAAACCATTATAATAAGGAGAATGCTTTTCACATTAGTACTACTGAAGTACAGTAGTTTGACTCATCTTTCTTATATCTAATTTTAACTGTACTGCTTTCCTTTGTTCTGCCTTATTTCTCAGCCTGAGTCAGCCCTGGACAAACAGTTAATGACAGCTGAGCAGGATTTAATGTAACTGGAGAACGACATGTGTAGCACAAGAAATTATAACCTTTGCACTATTCCACCTCTGTGTCTGGCATGAAGAGGGATTTACATTTTTTGCTGCATGTCAGCAAAAGCTATGGTCTGCTAACAATTGGGAGGGCTAGGATGCTCCTGCATCCTGGTGCTATGTCCCCTTCAAAGGCACCTACCAGTTACATCCAGCTGTGGATTCCTCCCTGGATACTTTAATGCTTGCTTTCTTTATGGCCTAAATTACCTTTACATGCAAACTGATTTGCAAACATGGACTTGCACAGTAAAGCATATCCTTTTATTTGATACGTAAAGGAAATGCTAATTACATCAGTTGTGCTAGATCCCCTAAAAAAAGTGTAGTGAGGTGTAAAATTTTCAATCTCTGCCACATACTTCTAGTGACAAATAAAACCAGAAAGGAATAGATTTCATTTCACAGGGAAAATGTGAAACATCTCCTAAGAGTTCACTGAAAAATAAAACCACCTTTTGGCTTTTGTGTATACCACTTTATTTATAGTGCAAAATGTAAATTATTGAAATATTACTCAACCTACTAATATTCCAGACCTGATTTTCCCTTTATTTTCTGTGCCAGATTCCATAGGTTATCATAGCTTTCTTCTGGATTTACAGAATATAATATAGTATAGAGTCATGACTTTTGCTGTGAAGAGTACATTTGCATTTAAAGGAAGTCTTTACAGACAGTTATTAAGCTGAAGGTTATAGAGGAAAAATTACATTGTATGTTGCTTCAGCTATAATAGGACCACAGCTAAGTGGAAGACAAAAGATATTTTTAGGCTCTGAACTGTTTACTTTCTTCCTGTGTCATGATTTCTGCTACTCAGACCTGATGTCTTAGACTATGTGACAAGAGTTTTGCTTTTTTTCTCACTGCCATTTTTAGAGGGCTTTTTTTGCAAGGTAAGGTCAACTTATTCCTGCAGTTACCAATTTTGATACCAGCCTAGAGAAAAGCAGTAAGAGATGGCAGCATTATAACCTCACTGAGATTGTTGAGAATTCTCATAAAAAATCAAAAGAGGCAATTTTTTCTGCTCTCTTTGCAATTTTTTGACTTATAAATCCGAACACCCTCCCCAGTTTGGAAAGAGTGGAGATAGGTTTGGCATCACTAAAAGATAATATTAACAATAATAATAATGATAAAAAATAAATGAGAAATATAAAGCTTCTGCTTTTCAGATCAGGTTCTGCAGTGCTGAGTTGCCCTAGCAATTATTGAAAACTTCTATATTCTAATTGACATCTAATGGAATTTAAGGCACTTAAAGCTCTTCCTTATACCTTTAAAGATCATTGTAGACTGATACTGATTCAGAAGTAGTCACATTCTGTTCCAATTCTTTATTCTTGATGGCAGCAAAAATATCAGAGAGACCTAGGGAAAATTATATGGAAAATAAAGACTTTAAAATAATGCATCGAGTACAGGATGTCTTTTATGTGAACATCATATTGAAAAATATCAACTTTCTCAGCTAGATGCATCAATCTCTTCAAATCTGTGACAATTGTCTTAGATCTTGTCATATCAGCAGTATGAGGCAAAAATACAAAAGCTGAGAATATCTCCTGAAAGAAGAAAAACCCCCCCTAACACTGAAAAATTAACTTTTCTGCAGAATGATGTTTAATAGACTGTTGTTTAAAGACCAAGCCCTTTATTTGAATCACATTCTGCCCTTTGTTAGAAAATATACTGTGCAAATTAGCTTTCATATTGATAAACACTTAAAAGAAAGTTCTCATTACTTGAACAACAGTGAATCCTTTTTTGATCTATCTTCCCCTTTTTTGAAGACTGGTTGTGTTCAGAATTTATTTTTCAGACACAATTAATTTGATTTAATTGTATGCTATTCAGCAAAATGTAATATAACTATAATTAAAGAAAAAATAATTACACTTTGGACTCTTTCATTATGAATATTTTGCCATCTAAAGGTTCCAGCTGATGCAGTTATCTATGGTTTTGTGTTCAAACATTTTTTTATTAGTTGTTGCATTAAGTTTAACTTCCATAGCTTTAGTTTTAGGCCTTTCTCATTAAGCAGTAGCACAAAGAAAGAATTCACTATGAACAAACAAAACAGAAAGAATAAAAACCCCTATAAATAATGTCTTTATTATGATATTGTAAAAAAATCAAAATTTGCCTATTGAAAAAAGGGGACATAATTTCTGATATAGGTTAAAAGGATATTTTGAATAAATAATTGATAGTAGATTGCAGGGGTCGTTGGAGAAGACACTGCAAGGAATTGTTCTGTATTAGCTGCAGATGGATCTAGATCCTGAATGTGCTGGGGATTTCATTAAAGAATATATGACACATTTTCTGCAGTGGTTACTAACTGCTTTCATGGCTTGATATCTGTTTTCTCTAGAAGTAGTATTAAACAAGCTGATTAAAGTTCTAGTGCAATCATGTCTTCAAATAGGGAATTATATTTACTGGTAAGGTGTTGCTCGATAAGTATTCACCTCAGATCCACTCAAACATTTGTATGTATTGTGCCCACTGAATTTTGAGAACCACCTTTAAAGATGAGATTAGTCCAAAAGACAACTTTTACAATGATAAAACTGTTATTATCCAAAAAATATTGTATGACTAATTATTATTTATAGCATTTTCTTAAAAAAAAACCCAAACCAGCTCTTGTCTACAAAACGCCTTTAATGAGATTTTAGATATTTTTTTACATGGGCAGTTAGAAGATTTGAATAGTCTGCAGAGGTTTGTTCCTCTTGGGAAGAAAGTTTTATAATTTTCACATTAGAATACGAAAAAAACAAAACTCCACCTCTCATAATTCTGGTTAAAGACTAGGCTGAGTTTTAGCAGAAAAATTGGTGGCTAGTACTGGCACAGTGGTGGAGCAGAAGAAAGGTGGGAACACAGAGGAGTTTTCTTTCTTTATATGTCAAAGCAGGGCTGCAAAAGGAAAACAGTCCTCTTCCTTTCATGTTGCCAGCAGTTTATAAATCAGTGAAAGGGGGTTGTGGCTATTGTATTTTCACCCTTTTTGCTGCAGTGTTTTTTCTTAGCTGCACTTAGGAAAACCCATCTGTAGGCTTCCTAAATTAGATGAAAGAAGGTTGTCTGACCCTTTGCACAAGGATGTGATAGCGCAGCATAAACCGACGGCGGAGTGACGGATAAGACTCAGAAAAAGTCTTGCCTTTTGCATTTACAACCAGTAAAGTGCACTGTCAGAGAAAAAGAGATAGATTAGCTGGACCACTGGTTTGATCCAGAAACTTCCAAAACACTTGCAGTGCAGCTCTGATGTAGTAATTTTGTAACATCTGCTCTGGTAAATTCACCTACTGATGGCAGGTCATAAAACCTGCACATCCTGGCAAATTACTTCTGTTATAAAAATTTTACATAAGGTAGATAACTATCATGAGTCATAACAAGGTAACAAACTGTGTGTCTAGAAAATACTTTTCAAGTGTATATCTTATGGCAAGTGTAGTGCAGATGTCTGATAAGTATTTCTGTAGGGATAAGAGCCTGCAAACACAACAAAAAATCCTTAAAGACATAACTTATGAGAGTTTGGATGTTGATTGGGAATTCAGAGCCAGATCACCTGGGACCTACTGGTAGGGGATTTTACTGCTAAATAATAACTTTAAAGAATTGTACTATAATGCATAGCAAAATAGGAAAATTTTGTAGAGATTATAAAATCTGAGGAACATCCCACAAATATCTTACCTCAAAAAATTGTTATTTCCTAACCACTTTATGTCTGTACTGTTAAGTCCAGCCTTCCAGAGAGACTAGAAAGTGAAACCAAAGAGATGAAAATTACAGGCGCCTTTTTTAAGATGCATCTCTGACTCACAGTGCTCATTACCTTTCTACATTTTTTTTTCCTGGTATATCTGCCCAAAGAAGAAGTAGTAATCTTCCTGCATTGTGACAACAGCACTCCAAACATTGCAATTGACAATTTGGTCACCAACTGTGTGCTCAGGGAAAGAAGAACTCCTGTGTGATGGATCTGAATGAACAGCCTACCCCTTCCCAGCTGTATCTTCGATGGGAGGTCATAGATGCTATAGAGTGTGCCTTTGCTGACAAACATAAGAATGAATGCAGCCCCTTAGCCACCCACCCAGCCAACTTAAATCTCCTCTGGTGGATACCATAAGCTAAAGAATCTCTGTAGGAAAAGAACTGTCATTAGAAGCATTCAATTCCTTTTAAAGAAATATATAAAAGAAAACCACTCTTGGCCAAATGCAAGAAAAAATTGACTTCTCTCTTGAAGAGTTTATCTATTCATTTGATTGTCCCTTGCAAGTTAGGTGTAATTAGACCTAGTCCTCTTCTAACCCTTGTGCTAATGAGGCTTTGCTCACTTCTATTAGTGACAGTGCATTGTATTTTAATAAGGATCCCCTGGCCTGGCGCAACAGGACCCATAGATAAGGAAAAGGAGGGCAAAAGGAAATGTAAAGAAGTGGGATCAGCAGGGGTCCCCTTCTTGGCACTGGGCTCCACAGGAAGGCTCTGGCTAACTTTGTCTTAGAACTGTCATTTGTATTAACTTCTAACCCATCACCTTCCCTGGTAGACTAGCTTTACTCAATGAAGCGGGATAGATCCTTGGCTTGGCCTCTCTATCCCCTATTTCAGCAAACTGAATACAACACAAAAAGTTCACAGGGGAAGCATTTGGGGAGATGGTGTTAAGGATAGGGTCAAAAAGAGCTTTTAACTCATCTTAACATTACTATCCTTTTCCATTTCAACTCTAATCTACCCATCAAGGCTTTTGGTTTGTTCATTCATCCATTGCTAAAAGAAAACCCCAAAACACAAAAAAACTCCAAATGGAAATTATATGTGTTTTGAGATTTGCAACACTTTGCTCTATACCAGCATACTTGTTTGTGTGCTTTCTCTCTGTATGGTTGTTTTCTTGCTGATCGATTCCTGGTTAGATCAGAATTCTTTGTCTGTCATTCACTAAGGTTAGAAGGGAAAATAGTAGCCTTTTGTGTCTTTTGTATAATAGTATTACATCTCAACAAGAAAAACCCTTTCTAATGAAGTCTTTTTAGAGATGCTGGACCCTGTTAGAATGTGACAGATAGACCTCTCCTTGTACGGCAGAAGGTAGAAAAGCATTATTCCTTTTTTTTTTCCTTCTGTCATTCCTATCAGTGACATCCGGAAGCCATAAGCAAAGTATATTTCTTAAAGTCATTATTTTCAGAGCCTACTTTGGTATCTTCCAGATTTCTAGGGACACGATTGTGTTCTGCCTCAAATTCCAGAAGATTGTTTACATGTTAGTGAAGTGAATGCAATACTACAACATTTTCTTTCAATTTGCCATCCACTTCTCCTTTTATGCATATCTGTAAATGCTTCACCAAAAATGAAGCATTGAGCAATCAAACCAAAGGTCATCCATGAAATGCCAAGATATCAGATGCTACTTATCCCTCTAAATAACCTGGTATGCTCAGCCAGCATATGTCATACATTGTTGACCACCACCTTGGCTAAGTTACTCTTTGGTGAAAAGGGAGTTGAACAGAAATATCAGCTCTTTTGTCCATTATTGATATAGTAGAAAATTAGGATTTATGGAGATATGAGAGATGAGTTTATGTTAGATCAAACTCAAGTTCACACTCAGATTATCAGTTAAAAGAAAGCTGGCATACAATTTCTGTCCCTACATTGTGTGGACATGATGGAGAGCAGAGTGGGTCCAGGTAGCTCGAACTCCAAGTTATTCTAAAAAGCTTTGTGATTTCATCTATTAAATGAAAGTACTTTGTCTGGCATTGGTTGTGTTGCCACAGAAGCTTATCTTCACTTTAGAATCTGTCTTTTGCATGCCCAGATTTTTTCCCTAGGCATAATTTCAGATGACTGGGCAAAGCTTCCTGAGTCACCAAGTGGTCTTCTAAATATCACCCGGCTGTCATCATTAAAGGATGTTTCATGGCTGGTTCCTTAATATCAGCAAGTGCATTCTTAATCCTATATGCTTTTCTTTCCCCAGCTGACTTTCAGGAAGTTCATGAACTCCACGATCACTTGTCCCAACCCTCCATTGCTGTCCTAGCATATGTGTCCTTCCCTAGGCACCAGCCTAGGAACTTCTCCTTCAAAGAGGAGGAGAAGTTTCAGACGTGGTATCTGCATCAATCATGAGAAAAGGTAGGCAATCTTAATCTAGAAGAACTCCAGAGCCCCCAAATATGTATTTTACCACCAAATCAGAACATATTCAATGCATGTAACTGTTCTGTGTCTTTCAAAATTTTTCTCTTGTCTGCAGCCAGCTCACACAAGTCTTCTTTTCCTTCCCCCTCGTCTGTACAAGTGATCTGGTCTGCAGCTGCCTCAAACTGATGGTATGTGTTGTCTGACTGGAAAGCAAGCAGGGTGATCATCTTAGCTCCCTTAATGGAAGTGTCAGAGTGCAACATAGACCTGATGCTGGTGTATGCAGGTCTTCTTTCCCTTCTGTCATCTCCTAAATCTCTCACATTATGTCTCCTCTAGACACCAAATCTATCCTGGAAGACAACCCACTGGCTGTATCGTGGTCTTTTTTCCTGTTCAGATTCCTTAGGAATAGTGATTTCAAGGGATACTGAACAGACGATGATGTCACGAAGGAGGCTGGAAAAGTAGAAGATAAAAGAGAGAAAAATTAGACAACAGATTGTAAACCAAACTGTTTTTTCCCTGCGGTTGTTATAGAAAAGCTCTGTTATATCTCTTGCATAAACAAAACAGCAATATTTTCTGTGGGGTTTCTGCAATTGCTGTTGGTTGTCTTTCAGTTCATTACATTGCGATATCTAGGCCAATTGCAGAGGAGCCAGAAGTGATGAGAAGTGGCAACATGTTATGTAGTAGCAGTGAATCTATAATAAAGCTGCAATCTTCAATATCATGGCCTCTGAATGCTTTAATATTTTTTACATGCTTACCCTCTTGATTTCCTTTTTAGTTCACTTTGTCTTACAGATGAGAAACAGTTAAGAATTTCCAGGGGACACGCCAGTCAGTGAGTGTGGCATGTTTAATTCAATTAAGAGGGTTATAAACTATGTTTCTTTGTTAAGAAAAAATGGTTTATTACATCCAACAAGAGAAAATACCCCATCCACTCACACAGAAGCAAGACCAAGATTGATTTTTGTTTCCTTAGTTTTCTGTATGTACCTGAATGCTGGTCTTGTCCTAAGTATTACACAACATTTCTCTCAGATTTTCAGTTCCTTCAAAAAGGAGGAAGACAAGATCTTGCCTTGTAATTGCCAAATACACATTAACACTTGTGTATTCAAAAGAGATGCCAAAAGATAGAAGTGTTTGCATATTCAACAGCTACTGCCCAAATTGGGAAGAATGTGTTACTCAAATACGTATATTTAGTTCAAGAATAATCAACCATTTGCTCTTTTCAAGTCCTTTACACTTTTCAAGCTTTCTTACAAAGTCAGAGATTTCAATCTTCAGAACTCATTTTTTACAAGTCAGTGAAATCTCAGTTCTTTGTTTTTCTTAGTTATGTGCAGGATTTCAGTGAAATCTCAGTTCTTTGTTTTTCTTAGTTATGTGCAGGATAAAACTTATATTTGGAAAATAGTATTCTAATTGTTGTTTGACAGCAAAAGCACAAAAATATGTTATAAAGTCTATTAACTTTAAGACTAATACCTGTTCAAATTTTTCTCTCAGTTGAAATGTCACAGCCATAGTTTTGTATTTCCATCTGTGTAAAGTTAGATTAAAAGGATACTATTTATTGAAATTTTAATTTTTAATATGATAATAAATACCGTATTTCTTAGTTTGTTCCTAGTCAGTGAGAACATACGTTAATTATGATGGCTTATCATATACAACTGAGTTTAAAGTACAAAAGTGTCTAGTGACAAGACTGTGGGGAAATTTTATAACCTTTTTTTTAGCCTTTAACTTTTATTTTACAATGTGTCTCCTCAGTAGCCAACATCTGCTGTACTCTAGTATATTTGATACCACATTTTCATTTTAGAGAATCAGCAAAACCTGAGTTTGCTAAATGAAGAGAAATAGTTAAGAAATTATGAAAATATATAATTTTACTCTGTTTTCAGCTATAGAAATAAATAAAACAATTAAGATGTTTTAGTACAAGATTTGGCAAACTGCAAAGTCTTTATCATCAAAGACTTTTTACCCTTAGGTCAAAGTTGTGTGCTTTCTTAAGTATGTTTTTTGTAACACTTGTTCTTTTTCAGAAAGAAGAAAGAAGGTAACAATGAAGATGTTTGAAAAATCGTTTATCAGACTACAAGTCCCCTGGTGTGTTGAACAAGGAAGAAATCATGGAGGTAACTTCTGCCCCAATAGATCCCAGATCTAAAATCTTCTTTGTAAACAGAGCCTTACGTTTAGTACAACTGGATCATAAAGTGACAAGTTTTCCTCTAGAATTTAGCCTAAAGCCTCTTCTGGTCAGATTAACTTTTTGTATTCAGCTGCAGACCTGGATTAACCCCTAAGAAACTCTATTGTTTCTCTTCATTGCATATATCCCCATGTCTCCTACTATCTTCTTTTTACATCGGACAAAGTGGTACAAAGTTTAATCCGTGATAAGCTTTTATTTTTTTTTTTTTAAGTTTTACATATTTGTTAAGACTTCTTTGACAGTTGTCTCCCTTTTAATGCAAACAACACATCCAAATAGAAAACATTGTCAATAGAATTTTCTAACCTGAAACAAGAGAAGATAGTTAGCAGGACAAGCATCCTATTTGCAAGGACAAAGATGCCAGCCCTAAATCCATTGTCCCTTACTTTTGTCACAGTTGTGTGCAGATTGAAAGCACACCCATGTACAAGGCGCACAGCTCTTATTATAGACCTACTACTAGATTGTGGTTTTCAGTGAAAGTGTTACTGTTGTGAAATGTTAAAGTATCTCTCATTAGTTTTAGAAACTTTTTAAAAGCTGCTTTTTAAAACAGCTGTCTCTCTGATAGAACTGGTGGGATGAACTAAACTGAAGCCCTGATGAAAGCAGTTTTAAAAGTGGGTGCTAGAGTAAGGAAGGAAATTGCATTATCTAGGTCCCTACCTAACTACCTGTTTACTAGTAAAAACAGGCACAGAAATAATGTAACAGGGTCACAATCCTGAGCTGGATAATACAGCTCTCTTCAGTTGGAAATGCTCTTTGTAATTAAGAACTTTCTGCAATATTTCTATTGTTATAATAAAATACATCAGCAAAGCCAGCACTTTTTCAAAAACGAGCTAATTTCAAGGAAGCTCCTCTGGCCTCATCACATGAGTTTTGTTGAGGTGTCTACAAAGCAGTGTTCTCCATGGGGTAGAGTTAGGGCTAAACAGAGATAATCCTGTCAAGACTTTAAGATGTTTTCAGAAACTCAAACCAGGGCACAGTACAGCAGATTATCCCCTGGCCTTTCACCTCCAAGGAAAGCAGACACAGTATTGAGAGATGAGACACAGCTTTTAAAAGGCATATATTAGAAGTTTCTAAACTGACTGGCATTAGCTCTATTCCTTCAAATGTTTCCTGCCACCTTTGGATGGCACTGTTATACACCAGGCACAGAGGGGTCATATTTACAGTCTTTCTGACATTCTCCATCTCCATAACTTTGGAGAATCACTTGTAAGAGAGATTTGTTTCTTCTGACAATTTCAAAATGGCTTTGTTTGGCATTGTTTTGCTTTTACATTACTTTTCCCCATATTTTCATTAAAAAAAGGGAAAATTTTGAAACTTGTATTTTTGCTTTCAAGTGTTTTTTCTTTTTTTTTGTAGTTGTTTATTTGGTTTTAGAAAGGAAATTAAATGGAAGTATGGGGAGGCTGTAATTTCCATTGTTTCAAGCCTCTCTTTTCAAGCAAAAATATTTTGTCAAAATTCTTTTAACCACTGGTAGGTTTTAGATTGAGTGTATTAATAGACTTCAGAAACAGAATCCAGAGATCTAGCACAGGAAGTATATTCTGAAGCCCAGAAAGCAAGGTTGTAATGTCTCTTTTCCAGTTCAAGGTCTATATATTGCCATTGCTCTTTTCTAATATTTCTGAAGCATTTGCAAATCCTCTGGCACTCAGTGAGGAGATAAGGTAGATGTGTGAACACACACTTTACATACAAAAGGCATGGTAACAGGAACCAAACCATATTTTCTACCAGACTTGGGACTTCTGCCTTGATTACTCCTCCACTATAGTACACTTTCTCAAGCAGTTTTGTTCAGGGACTTCAGGAGATCCTGGCAGTGTCAATAGGACTTTAAAAATGGAGAAGTCTGGATATGAAGCATATTTCTGCCTGAGCTCTGGAAAGATCAGGTTTGCTGAGTAGCAAGAAAGCCACACTTGACGCATCCAGAAAACAAGACAGTGATGAGATGAGGTAATCACTGACGGAGAAGTGGAGAATAAGACAAAGTTAGATGAGCAAGAAGAGGTAAAATTGCACAAGCTTTTAACAGTTCATTGTAACAGTGTTAGTGTGGCATAGTGAGAAAAACACATGTAACATTTCCAAGGAGATGGGTGTGCTGCTTGACTGATAAGCTGGTCTCAGTTTGCACGGATTTACCTGAGCAATACCTACCTTAGGGAGAGAAGAGTGCTGTAGACATCAAGGTGTGACATGATGGTAGCTTCAACTGCCAGTGTCATGGTGGAAAAAAGCATTATAGAGGTGCTGAGAAAATGGATGGGTAGCTGGATTTGGAGGCCATGTGTAATCCTTTCAGGTGTGACAGTCTCATAATAAAATGTGTGAAAATTCTCTCTTTCCCTGAAAGAATGTTTTTTTGGCAACCTGCTCTCCTGTCTCTTTCATGTTAGCTGCAAAGAAATTAAATAACTATGCAAATTTATGGAGCTACCTCAAAGGAATGACAGAAAGTGTCTGTACTGCAGCATGTACCTCCATACTGAAATTACAGTACTGCTGTACTTCACTTTTTTCTAATTGTTGTACTAATGAACTTGATAATAGGGGTTGCCTGAACTGTGTTGATGTCAATATCAATTCAGTTGTCAAAAGTTAATATGCTAAAAATTAATAAAAATGCACTTATGAAAATATACCAAACACCCAAACATCAAAGGCTTCTAGGCCCAACTCTATGGAAATTGTGCTTCAAGAAATTCCATACTCTTGGATTACTAGAAATTTGGGTTGAATTTCAGTGTAAGGATTAAAGGTAAGGGTATTATTCCAAAAAGATATTATCTACTGGTGGTAATTGGTAGAGACAGAGTACCTATGTTAATTAATCCATTGATATAATCCAGTTTTGCTGCTTTTATTTTCTTACTCAAAAATGCGGATGATACATGTTATGATTCATATGACCTGTGATTCATACAATTGTTTGGTCACCTAAGGAAGTATATCAATTGATTTAATCTAATTTGTAATAGGCCTGAGTTCCACAGTCTCTTGCTCCTCTTATTGATTGCTGTGTTTGTATAATGATCAAATACAACTAAAAATTAACACTGCTATATTTACTAGTCAATTTATAAATTAATTTTTTAATGTACCCAGCACTCTTGACCTATCTACTTTGATTTGTGCTTAAATTGGACCAATTACAAATTACATTACTTTTTCACAACAAGGCTTTTCAGGATCCGAAGTCTCCGCAGAGACTTGTTTTTCTGGACCAACAGCCATTGTAATCTTTGTTTGTAAGTGAAATTAAGTTGCTATGATTAAGCATTTTGGTGGATTAGGAGCTAGAATGCACCCATTTCACTGGATCAGTCTTCCAGTTGTCATGGTATATTTAGCAAATAAGCTTTTAAAAAAGGATATCTGAAACATATAATTATTTCTATACTTTTTACTGACATTACAAAGCATTGATATCAACCTGAATTTCAACCTGAATTTCAGTGTTCTAAAATATACATCTGGAACAACACTCAAAAATGTCCCACAGAGCTATAAAGACTGTTCCTGAAAATTAAGTTTTCTATCACTAGGTCAGTTAATGTAAAAATTGAAGTGACATACACATGACTTGGAGAAAAGATATGAAAAAGTGCAGGAATTGTATGTTTAACCCCAAGTGAATCAATGCTTCTGGAAGTTTACTCTGTTCTCTGAGACGTGTTACTACTCTGTTCCCACTGCAACGTTTCCTCAAGGAGGAACAACATTAATAATATAGTGAATGAAATCCTGTTTTAAACACATAACTTGTAGATGCCATTGAAAATCCTTTGGAAAAGGGTGAAAACCAACTGTAATAGCTGCTCAAGTAAAAAGTAGTGCAGAAGTTAATCTCATTAAAATATGGACCATATTTCTCATATCAATGTAGTTCTGAGTGCAGGTTAAGACAAAGATGTTTCCTTTAATGACAATTAAATCTATACAGTTTCCAGATGATAACCCTCTAAGCACTTGAAGATTTGTCTGTGAAGCTGAAGTTTGTCCCCAAGCTGAAGTTTTTCCCTCAACAGTATTCCTATCTGTGTGTAACTTTCTTAGTAATTTGTAAATTTCATAATTAATTACATGTGAAAAGTAACAGAACAATGCATTTAGTCTTATCTAACAGTCCTCTTGCCTTTCACCTTCTTCCTTTTCCTTTACTCAGAAAAGTGACCCCAGAAGGAAAGTTACTGTTGTCTTTATATCATCATTAACTACATTCATGATCAGATGACAAATAATGTCTTTCAGGAAGAAGTGTAAGTATTTCCAGTCAAGAAACAGTCTTATGAGACCAATGAAAGCTTGAAGAGCAGATTTCTGCTAGATCTCATCATTTAGTAATTTGGCAGATATTAGCAGGGAGTTGTTCTTTGCATATATGTGTCTTGCTGGATGCATTATATCCAAGCAGTAGATGTTTGTCTGTAGCATGCACTTCTGATCCTTATGAAGTAGTTATTTCTTCATAGCTTTACGGTAAGCATAAATAGTAGACCCTAAATAAACATGACAGGCATCTTACTCAATCCAGTGATGGACATAAAAGGGACAAGAATTTGGCATCTCTCATGCAATTGATAACAAAAGAGAAATGCAAGAGTCACTGAGAGAACAGCAAATCTGAATTATTTTAGTTTGACAAAAAGACTTGCTGCCTGTGCCAGTGATCTCTGGATTGCTACTTTGAAACACTTAAAACTCATCTACAGTGAAAAGTCTCACAATAGATGAGAAAAAGACTCATTATTTTGGGTAGCAGAAATGATTCACACAGAGATTACTCTTGATTATGAAAATTATACAGCAACGTTCATTGTCTGCAAATCAATATAGAAGTGTAAAGTCCCATGAACATCACACCATTATGCCATCTCACAGTGAAATGGGACACATTTATAGGGGATTTTCAGAGGTGTTCACTGATGTACCTGTATATACGTATCTGTTGCAAGATGGTTCCAGGGAAGAAATGGGAACATATCCATCTTCATGAAAATCAAATGTCCATAAATTCTATGCATTTGTAAAGTTGTACAACAGTAAAATGAAGTGATAAAAGTTGCTCTCTGATGACATAAGCAAACTGATCTTTGATTTTACAGCCATTTTTGAGAAGAAAATTAATAGCAGTATGGCATGCACAAGTTTTATACCACCATCCTTACTGAGAAAATATGGCTTTATATTGCTACAGCTAAAATTTTAAAACCCATGTGCAGCATTCTGGTGTTTCTCCCAGGTCCGGAGCAGCCACCGTGCCTGGCGGGGCACCACGGCTCTTCCAGTCCCGGTCCCACCGCTGCTCCCGGGCTCTGTGGCTCCGGGAGGGTGGTCAGCCACTTCTACTGCCGTGCGCAAGGGACCTTGATAAAGGGGGAGAGGGAAGGACCAAATTCCCCGTGGCAGGAGCTGAGAGCATTTTATTGATGCACCCCCAATTCCTGAGTTGGACAATATGCCTGCCTGGCCCCGGGCTCGTGGGAGTTTTATGGAGGGAGGAGCGGGGGGTGTCACGTGGTCTGGGGAAGCCAATAGGGACGCAGTAGGGGACGGCATCAGGACCTGGGGTGGTCCTGGGGCGGTCCCGGCCATGGGAGAACCAACAGGGGCACGGAGGGACGGTGCCAGGGCCCAGGGCAGTCCCGGGGCTGCGGGGGTGTGGTGTGGAAGGCAGGAGCCAAGGGGGAAGTGGCAGGGGCGGCGCCGGGGGCCCAGGGCGGCCCCGGCCACAGGGGAGGGGTAACAGCAGGAAAGGACCCACAAGAGGGACGGGAGCCAGGCCACGTGGTCAGGCAGCTTGGGAACCGAGTAGTGCAAGGGGGGGAAAACTGGGGGATACTTGGAGGTACACAGGATTTGCTAAGACACATCAGAACCCCGACCTAAACCCAAAGTCCGGGATGCAACACCCATGATTACAATGCATATGTGTATACTTTTTTATTATGTTGTCCCTTCACTATTGCAATGAGGACTTTTTTTTTTGGAGTACAGACATGTTGGGTCTTGTAGTTCCTTGGGAATGGTTCAGAGCTAAGTCAAGATGTCAAAAATGTACCAGTGAGAAAGTGAAACTTATGAGACAGTGTAGCACAGACCATTTTTATCAGCCTCAAGATTTCCACACTAGTAAAGATTTTTGAAAGTGGAAGGAAGAAAACATTCATAAAGGTCAATATTTCTTAAGATACATTTTGTATTATCAAATCTTTTACCAAGGATACCAATCATGAGCTTAAACTTTCTTATTTTCCCTTGGTCGACAAAACAAAACCTATCCACATGCTTGCTCAAAGGGAGTACTAATACACATCTTACATGCAGTCTACTTATCTTCCCCAAGACAGACTTATTTTTATAACACACCTCAACAGATTACATTATGTAATTTTCTACTGGTCCATTCTTTTTGCTTCTGAAGCAATTTAGCCTAGATGATAGCTGAGCAGTACATTGTTCTTTATTTTATGACTGTTTCCTTGAGAGTAACTTATCACTGTCTGTATCTGTCTCTGACATGCTACAGAGACAGTACTGTTGATGATTGCATAGAAGGGCAGGGTTGATTAGGAAAGTGAGGAAATCAAGCTCCACAAACAGGACTGAAAGAATGGAAAGGGAAAGGAAGTCATTCAGAAAAAGGAAAAAAAAGAAAAGGTGGGGAATGTAAAATGGGTGAACAAAAAAAAAAGCCAGTCTATCTCTGCCTGATCTCCTTCCACCTCTGCAAATTTCCCTCGAGACTTGTGTGTCCACTGAGAAAACTGGAAATTATGATTTTTAATTAAAAAAAATAAAGGAAAAGAAACAAAAAAAAAAGTTTTAAAAACAAAAGTAAAAATGTTGCAAAAATGAGCAGACATAATCCTGAATGCTTCCAGTTTAGTCCATAGGCCTGAAAAGGACTGGGTATTTGCATATCTATGTACATCATGAATAAACCCTTTGACATATATGGGACTAATACTAAGCATGCAAACCTCTTTTTTTCAGGGCCATAGTTTTTTGCAAAACCACAAGATGGTTCAATTATATTCTCATTTCAGTAGAACATCCAGATATGAGAGATGTTTCAGATAATTCAACTTAGGTGCTTTTATAATTTTATGAATCCTATCACTGATTAATTTTGTTCAGCAGGGTAATTATTTAGAATACAGTGCACTGTACAGTGCACAGTGTATTGTCAGCACAGAATTGGTGTATTTCAAAAGAACTGATACATTTCTCCATATGTAACAGCACTTCTATAGGTTGCTCGCACAAGGATTGTGGAGATGAATTAGTTAGCTCTCACACAGCACACTTCACTGCTGATGGCCGGGGTCTATGCTCAATCCCTTTTCAAGCTGGTTTTTTTCCTTCTCAGGATAATTTCTGTTATCACAAAGAATATATACAAAAGGCATCACAGCCATATGAACTTAATGTTATATACATGAGTATAAGCTCATAACTGCATTGTAAATTCACATTGGAGGAGTCTTTCTTTATACCTCTGATTCCAACATATCTTAGGCATCTTTTTCATAAGGCCACTTTAGTTCTGATCATATTTAGTAGAATTAGGAACTTTTTGCTCCAGAATTAAATAAATTTTTGTTGTGTCTGAGAATTTAAGCAGTGCATTTGGATGAATATCCTTTATTTGCTCTGAGAGATAATAGGACTTGTGGAGGTTTTAGCTGGGCTCAATACTACACTGTATGTCATCAGGAGAGTCTCATGGCAGGTAGAGGAGTAGAGATTTTGTCACTTGAAAGAAGTTACAAAGTTCTTGGTATGATACATTTTTAATGCACATCTATGTTCCAATTGGAGCTGGATTTTTAAAATATATTTGCATCAAAAAGGAGCATGTTATTGTAGTCATGAAAACCACCTGGGAAAGGCTTATGGAGAGAGGTAACATATTCTATTAAATAAAATTGTGTAATTGGAAAAATTAGGCAATTTTCCAGGCAAAAGTCCTCTTTCTCTTAACAACTTAAAGATCACATTGCTAAGTACAGCACTTTATTCACCATATTCCCAAATTATGTTTAGTGCATTTACTGTATTTACAATAGTCATATTTTACTTTAGTCATATACTTTGTCCTGCCTAAAGGGAGAAAAATCTAATAGATTTAGGTCAGTTTTATTCACCAAAATATTAGCTAAATGAGAAGAAATGCAACAACATGGATAGTACTGTCAAGCAAAAAAGCTTCTCCTTTTTATATTCAATATAAGAAGAGTTAATTTGAGGGTAAAGGGCCATGAATCCTAAAGTGGATACTTATTAAGCTGTGGCTCAGCAGAACTCTAATAACATATGCAAGCTTACTAAATACTACCTTGGCTCTAACACCCATTTCCTCTGTGATTTAAACAGAAAATTGTACAGACATGAGTCTAACAATGTTCTACAATGTTCAAATTTCTTAGATGGTTTTGGGTGGAGTAAGGGTTTAGGATGGCTTCATTTAACCATACCATTCATTAGTGTTGGGGAATTGAGATTATTGTCTTTTATAACCGTACCATAAAACCTGAACAATAGAATCATGTAGAAACAGACACAATTATTACATTTTTTCAGAGATCTCAAGAGCTTCCCAAATTTATTTCCATTTGTCTTAAATGAGTCTATTAGATTTTGAAATATATTTTATACAGTGATTTTGAAAAGTCCTTGAATTCCTTTGGCCAACAAAATTGAAAATTAGATAAAGAGAAGTTATGAATGTATTTTTATTTAAAGTTAACTCTATATAAATTACAAGATATCCACCTTTTTTTCATAAAGCTCAATGCTTCTGTGGAGATTTCTTTCTTTAAGTGGCATCATATTGAAAAGGATGAAAAATGGACCTCTTTGTCCATAAAAGCTTACTTAGATTATATATCCTTAGTATATATTTAATATATTTGCATAAAAGAATCATAGCTACTCTCAAATTCTTTAGCTAAACTTAACTGATCCTTCAGGGGCATCAAATCTGGTGTGTGAGCTTCCACAGAAAGAGACAACTCCATACCTACAGAGAGCTGCAAATCCTGGTTGGATATAGCCTTTCTGCCATATAGACAGGGACCTATTTTTCTCATTAGGGCACTATGATAAATAATGTGATTTTACAGCTGTGGAATATATAAACACTCCCCCACCGCCCTCACTGAAATTCAATGTCTCAATCCCTTCAAGAACCCAACCTAAGTCTAGAGAAGTCAAAGCACTCCATTAATTTCAGAAAGATTTGTCTTATCCTTAATCAGCACAAATGTACCCATTCACAACAGAGTATTGTAGCCTGGCAATGTTCTTTTTGCATTAACAAGTTTGTACTACAGTTAAAAAAGGGGGAAAATTCTCCAGCAGGAACCTTGAATTCCTGCCAGGAGACTGAGTAAACTCTCTCATTCTTTATATTTTGACCATCACTTTTTTATTTTCACTTTTTCTTCCTGGGACTTTTATTCTCTATTTTGCAGATTAATATTATTTCTTCCTCTCATTCCCATCTGTCCACCCATCTGCTTATTTTAGCTACATTTCCTTTCACCCTGCTGGCTCCTGTATATCCTCACCACACCCCAGGCATGTATCCTTCAACAAGATTTATAATATGAATCATTTTGAATACCTACAAAATAGTGCTATAAGAAAATTGGATTCCTACTTTTTGGTGAGTAATATAAAATTATTTATAGGCTTAAAAATGAGCACAGTTGCCCTAAGAGAGCCTTTAGGCTTTGGGTAGGCTTTCAAAGAATAATAACAAAGGTATAGATTATATCTAGAAGTTAAAGTAACAACCAGAGCAGTTCTAACTGGTATGCACAAAGTGTGTTCTCCTTCTTGGCCAGTGGAAAGAAAGGGAAGCTGCACTTCTGGGCCAAATGGAGCCTGGGGGCTGCAGACCACACACCTCATCTGCCTGAAGGGGTGACCAGAAGCTGGGGATGTGTTGGGCCATCAGCCACAGGGTAAGTGGGACCATACGTCAGAGTGTGAAAACTTTCTGTGTGGTCTGTGCTAATAGTGTCTCTAAGGCGATTCTCAGGGGACAAGAAAAAAAAAAAAAAGAAACATTTTCCACTGTGTGATCTTACTGCATATGCACAGTGGTAGAAGTCAGCACTAAAACTAGGGAATTGGTGGAGCAAAGAGAATGCAATCTCATCTTTGCCTCACCCCTTAGATAATTTTATCTCTGCTGGCATTAACTTGGTAGAACCATGATGAAGAGCCATAAAAATACTTCTGCTTGTCTCTTGCTTAGCTTGAGGAGCTCCTCGAGGAGCGGTTTGTGGCATGGTACCTGCCATGTGGATAGAAAGGGCTCCACCTCTTAGTCCCCCATGCTCCCATATACCTTGGCTTGGTTTCTTTGAAGCTTTTATAGAGCTTCACTAGGACAATAACATCCAATTTGCTGGTGCTGAGGAGCCCTGGATGGTCTCTTCTTCCAGGACTCAGTAGAAGAGTGGGCAAGGCCCTGTCGCCAGGCCACTTGCTCAGGGATGGCTGGTCAGTGAGGGAGCCTGGCAAAAATCCAGGTGAAGAGCCATCTGTGAATATGAGTGAGAAGGAAAACCACACTAGAGCTTTAGACAATAAGAATTTTATTACATACACCTGGTGCTGCTGGCCCCCTCCCAGCCCACATCTGTCTGGTGGGTAATGCTGAATGCTGGGGTGGCCATGGGGGGGTTAAGGACCTGTCTCCAGCCTTCTTTTTAGGGCAGTATTCTCCATCCCTAAGTCCAGGTAAATGACGACTGGATGCTACAGTTTTTATTTTCATGCTTCTTAAGGCAGCTTTTGTGCCAATAGCTATTTCCAGAAAGTGCTGATGTTGATGGAAAATTAATTATTTTGGTGATACAAGAGATGTTCTGTGTTGTAGATATATATATGAATATTTCTGTCTATTCAAGGAAAAGTATATATATATATATATATATATATATATATATATATATATACAAACATATAGGTATCTATTTCTTTCTTTCTCCATAATTGCTGATAGAAGCTTGTTTATTTATATTTCTAATTTATATTTAAAATACATTCCTCAATAAAACTTACAGTTGTTTAACTTACAGTATTGATCTCAGTCAGTGAGAAAAAATCAGTCATGTCTCCTTACAGCAAAAGGAAATTTCAACCTTGTCTTATTAGCAGAGTCTGCCTATGTCTAAATACTCAAAAAGCAGACTTTAAATTCATAAGCATGACTACAAAAATTTGAATGACAACACATCCATTTTATGTGCTGAAGAAAATGGAAATTAACTTAAAAGAACAGAAATCTTCTCTGAGGAGGAATTGTCAATGACTATTTGAGCAGTAGGGGTTGTGTGTGTAACAGTATGTGATGTAATTGCCTTGCATTTTAAAAACTGCAGTTACTTTCACAAAGATGATTTTGATCCCTCCCTTTAATAAAAATGTTCTTTTATTCAAGTTTATTGACCTTACTTGTGTTAAATCACCACAATCTCCCTTCCCTAAGTCATAATCTCATTTAGTAACCATTACATGATCTTTTTTCACGCAACTGAAAGTGCCTATAATGTATTTTGGAACAGGCTTCAGACCAGAAATATGTTTTACTTTATTATTTTCTACTCTCTCTGGGGATGCCTTCACAAAATGGTAAAGCCCAAAGACTTCCTGAAGGGTAATCCTTTTCTGGGTCATATGATTCTTTTCAGATTCCATCTTGGGAGAGTTTTCTTATAACAATAGGTTTTGCTGTCTGCAAACTGGACAAAATCCTGTTGCTTTAGCACTAACAATGAGTGGAATTTTAGTGCAGGAGGAGTGTTTGCTTAATACAATAGAAGTTGGTACAGGCTGGACTTGCAAGTGTCAAGTAAACAGTGTGGGAAAGTCTGTAGTACTGCAACTGAGTCAACAAGGTGCCGAACGCCTAAATGTGAGTGAACTGTAACTGCAATAACTATCTGGTTGATTTCGTCTTTTCCTCCAGGACAGGACTTGACACATATCTTATTGAGAAAGAGTTAACAAGAGAACAGGCTGCTAGCAGGGAAAAGATGAACAAAGCAAGCATTCAGTCATGCGTTAGAAACGCTGCACAATGTGCAATCAGAACAACTGTGCTTCAGGATCAGATACACGTCTGATTTACTAAATGAATATAATGGGAGAAGGCTATTCAGACCCTGCCATAATCACATAAATTCTCTCAGAAATATAAACCAAACAGTGCCCACGTCACAAAAGGGAAGGTAATTTTTTTTTTAAATTGTTTTAATGATAACACTCCAGTTAATATCAGTTTAAAAGAGCCAGAGAAATTTGAGTTCACTTGGCAGTAACACAAATGCCAGTACTCTGTTCATGTTTGGACTGAGAATGCAGATTGACTGAACCCTTAACAGAGGCAAGACAAATGAGACAAGAAACATCTATGTTCAATACTGCAAATAGAAAAACTGATATTACTTTATCTAAGTAAGAAACTGCCATTCAAGCTAGCCTGCTACCTCATTTGACATGCAGACATAGTTTTAAGTTAGGAAGAGTTCTCAAAAAAAAGTTTTTTATATTCACCTTTTCAAAAACAGGGTTTTCCAGGTGTTTTACCCATACTTTGCTCTCATTTACAGCCTTAATCTTATTTAAAGGTCTATTTGTATTCAGGTTGTGCCTATAACTTCCACAAACACCTAAGACTCCATTTAACTAGCATGGTCATAAAACTCCTGTCTTAAGAATGAAAACAAAAAGTCAAATTAGTGTCTTTCAAACTTCCTTAGATCAGACACTGAGCTAGAGAGGTGTGGCATAGGTCCTAACTTGCCTACAAGTTTTCCCCATGCAAAAAGCACTCCTTGCAACACTGCAACTTTCCCCCACTTGGGTCACTACTGAGGCATCACCAGTTCTGATTTAACCACTAAATCCAGAATTTTTATGAGAGCTAGGCTGCTGAATTTGCTTTTAGCCTGTATAAAAATGTCTGCATACTCCAATACTTTCCTAGGTATTCCATGCAAACACAGTTCAGGGTTGGAAAACTCCAGCTGCCTCGTGAGAGCTGTCTCTGGAGGAGGACTTCCTGTGACTCATAGTCAGCTCAGCCTTGGAAAATCTCTAACAAAGTTGCTGCCCTGTTTCTCAAAGCCAGGCTAGCACTCCTGCACAGTTTTGCTGCCAGCACCATGCCATGTTCCAGCCCTGTTGATATACAAGTATATTAATGTTGCTTTGTCACAGGCAAACCTGCTCTAAATGCAGAACTGCTTCAATTTTCTGTAACTGATTCATGTACATTTAGAGTACCTTAAAAAAAAAAAAATCACTTTGTCCAGTCACATTCAAAGATGTATTATCTGTATTATATCAGTATTATATAATCTGTATACACATATTTATACCTATAGAACACATTTTATGGCTGTATATATTGACTTACATATATATAAATCCAATAAGATATATTGCTGCTAATTAAGTCATTGTTTTTGCCGCTTGCTTCAGGAGGAAGAAAAAGGGGGAAAGAGAGTGAAAGATTAGCTCTTATTTTTATTTTAGGATTAATTTTTTTAGAATATATAGGAAATAGTCACAGGGGGTACAGTAGTTAGAGATAAGTGCCTTGCAACAACAGAGGTGTTCATTATACGTGCAGATGTGTAAGTGAGAGTAAATAGGCTTAGGATTCTCTTACTTTTAACATCTTTCTGGATATGCCTATAATTTACAATATTTCTTAAGAAAATGTCAGAAATTTAAAATTATGGGAGATTGTATCTTTCAACAAAAACTTTTTAGGGTATGACTCCTGACTGAAAGGACCTGGATATGTGTTGTATTTCTCCATGCACCAGCCATCCATGAGCTCTTTAGCGTCCAGGGCAGCATGTGTGCCCTTCTTTTCAGCTGGTCAGTTGAAAGGATAATGCTATAGCCCATTCTTCTTCCCACCATTCCTGGTTTGGCTCAAGATGAAAATAAGACTAAGTTCTACAGCTGATAGAGAAGAAATGGACTCAAGCATTGGGAAATTGTTTTCCTATCTTGTTATTTCCTTAGACGTGATAATATAACCAGAGGCAAACATTTTTAACAAATTAAAGCACCATTAATAGCAAAAAGATAGGTTAAGTAGGTTTTTTTTCTATACATCTCACTACGGACTCTCCTCTTTCTTCTTAGTACATTTTGTAAGCAGCTGAGCAGCCTTACACATTGTAAAGCTTAAAAGTAAGGTAGATATATCGAGGGTGGTGCTTTCTATGAATCCTTTAGCAGTTCAGTGACCTTGACAGGAACTGCAAACATCAGTTTATTCTGATGTTACAGATTACAGGAGTTTGGTTATTAGCCAAATCAAGCAGCTGCCAACCTGCCGTAAGTATTTTTAAGAACCAGCACAGAAGAATTAAGTCCCACAAATCTACAGATTGCTACAAGAGACTTATCAACCTCTCTTGAGGAATATTAACAATGTTCAATTTCTCCTGGGTGCAAAATGAAGCACTATGTATGACATATGCTGAGATAAACTGATTCCATTTTCCACTTCAATAATAAGACAACTAGCAGAAAGTGGAAAAAAAAAAAAGAGAAAGAGAGTGAAGTTTTTGTACACAAAGGGATATGCAAATAACTGTATTTAAAGTAAGCTTTCCATAACTTGGAAGAAGTGAGATAATGGCCAGCAACTTATGGAATATCAAATAGATGAAAATAAACAACATATAACCTCTAAGGGAACTTGGTTAAATTTGTTTCTCACTATTATCTGCATTCTCCCAATATATAGAATTGGCTATGAGAACACTTTTTATTAAAAACATTTTTTATTTGTGTTCTCCTAAGGATGCCAGCCATCCAAATTAGAATTAAAAACTAATTATATCTTCTCCATGCACCAAGGACCAGGGTGACATGAGATAAAAATTGTTATCAAACTTCGGAGGGGCCAGCTCTCCATTTTGCAGAAAATATTGACCTATAGTTGCTCCAAGTGAATGGAGAATTTGGCGCTATAGACTTTCCTAGTTTGTCAGTCGCGTAAGACATTTCAATGACCTTTTCATGAAATATGTTCTGAAACCTATTTCTAATCACAAAAATATTTGTTACTTTTGAGCTCTTGAGTGTTTTGCTGTATTAATTTAATAATACCTGTATTATTCATACTTTACACTGCATGGTTTTGTAAAGCATCAAACAGAAAAATTTATATTAACCTCTATTAGAATGCATCATAACATGTAATGTGGTTCAATCACTCTTAAGCCAGTGCACTGTGGTACCTACACTGCAGTTTGCTTCATGAATGGGGGATTTGTAATCTTTTATCAAGCATTATCCTCTTAATACCCAGCTTATTGCCTTTATTACAATCTTTTGGTGAAAATTTGGTCTAAGAGTTCTTTGCAGTTAGAACAAAATAGCAATTTTGAAGCCTTTTCTCTTTGAAAGGCTGCACTCTGTTCCCCAGTCCTCTAATGATGTTATTCAAAGGGACCACCAAAAGGACCATCACTGTCTTGTGGTAAACATTTAAAATACTTGGAATTGGTTTTTAATATAAGCAGTTTGCAGAATGGATGTAATTGTATTTATTTGGAATGCAATAATACTCAAAGACAGCTTTCTAAGAATTTGAGTTCATTGTATTTCACCTCAATTCTAAGGACACTAGGTGTTGGACTTTGCCCACTTAAGTGCTTTAAATCTCTTCTCTAGCAGGATAGTATATGTTTGTCTCCTACAGGTTTATTCTGTTATTCTTTCCTTTTATCTCTGTGCATTTCCTGATAGGGAGACAGATGGCCAATGAGATTGCATTCCTTTTGGGTTTCAGGGTAAGGATAGATAGCAACAATTATGGGATATAATGAACATTTGGGGAAAGAGATCAGGAAAAGGTAGAGTCACTCTGGAGCTGTATTTTAATAATGAGTTAAATTGTGAAAGTGAAAGGTTAAGCAAAGGTCTTTGTTCTCTGTACTAGGAAAGGTGAAAAGAAGGGCTAATTAGATTATGCAAACCAGCAGATAGTCCAATTACAGTTGATAGGCCAGATGGAGCCCAAGGGACACTTCCACCTGGAGGAAATGGGGAATGACAGCTTGGTCAGCAAACACAGCACAGGGAGCTGAAGGCTCTCTGTGCCTGCCAAGGGGTGGGAGGCTGATGCTGTCCCAGCCCCCTCCATTCCAGCAGGGGGGAGATGAGCAGGTCAAGACTGAAAGGCAGATGTTCTCCAGAGCTCATCCATACTAAAAAGGGCCCATCTGAGGAACCTTGTTTACCTGGTCCACAGAGGGAAGGACTTGGCCGAAGTCATAGATATAATTCAGAAATCAAGGGTAACCTCCTGCCCTTTCTGGACAACCAGTGATTTTTGTTGTAATGTAGGAAGTGTTTCTCCCTCCTCTGTGTTTGGAGAGCTTCCTGGTGACTTAAGTGTAAGCATATGTCTACACTGTCAGGCCTAGAAAAATATCCTGATGTCAAGTTCTGGTTTTAGGCCTGACCATATTCTGACATTACGTTAAGATGACAGTTATTGGCAAAAATCCAGCAGTAAATACCCAACATCTTGTCGATTTTATATAGGCAGTTACAGACCAGAGATTTCAGACTCAGCTGATAGCTTGAGTTTTTCTGTGGAAGGGAAAGTGTCTGGAAGTCTTAATGTTTCACCAAATAATTTCATGATGTTTTGATTTTTGGACAGATTAAAGAACCCTGCATAGATCTTTGATATTTCAAACTCAGTTATGCTGATTTTATCAATATAAAACTATTTCCACTTTGTGAACTTGCATATGAACTCACACATCATTGCATTTTAAAATTTAGTATTTATTCAAAAAAGTAACTGAGAATTTCTGCAGACTAGAGATGAGATCATGTATTAGTGTGATGAGATCATGTGTGGCTACTGCTTCTTTTCCTTAATGTAGAAAGAAGAAAGATGAAAAAAGTGCTTGCATATTTGTATGTAAGACAAATACAAAGAACTTGAAACTTTTGATTATATTCTTCTGGTATAAACATCTCACATTTAAACTAGTTTTATGTGATGTTTTTTGTCTTTTAGACTATACTAAATGCAATACTTCATGTGTTTATGAGTCATCCTCAATGAGTATATTGCTTGTAGAATAAGCAGGCTCAACCATATGTTTCGTTTGCATATGCTAGTTTGGATAACTATTCCTTCCATCTCTTTCTCCCTTCTTCCTCCTTTCCAGTTTGCTTTTTTTTAGCAGTCATCTGCATTTGTGAAACCTTGTGATTTTGCTTGGTTCATGGATAAGAGCATTATGTCTTCTCCATTTAGCAGGAATATCAGATTTAAAAAATAAAATTTGAGCAAAGTATGTCAGAACTGGTAAGATATAAGGCAAGAAATGAGTCTGAGATATAAATCTTGAAATTTTGGATTCTTTGTTCACATATTATATTTTTTCATGTCTGAATCCAGTCACAGTCTGAAAATCTGCTTCTGTTACTTCGTTAACACAATGAATCACTGTGAGCCCAGAAATTCCTACTTTTATAAAGGAATTAATTGTTTTGTTGTATGGGCTTATTTTTCCCCTCCAAGTGACAAACCAGAGCATTTTTTTTTTTAAATCTTGTTTTCTGTCTGTCACATATATCCACACAACAGGAAGCTAGTAAATTGTGGAGAGGGAGGACGACAAAATGCACAAATTCTGAAAGAGGGTGGAGACCAGAGGAAAAAAAGATGCATTGTCAATACTTATCATACAGATATCCTAAACTGAATTAGTTTGCTGAGAGCTGCATGCTACAGAGACACTTCTTCACAGTGTCCTAGATATCATGCATTCCCTTTCAGCTGGCAGCCTTATAGGGGTAACAGCTTCAGAAGAATGCCTGCTCTTGACTATTTCTTAGTTTTGGCATCAATGTGGCTTCTGTCAGCAGTCAATATGCCTGGTATTTTCCTCCCACTATCATTATTTCTTGGAAATTCACATTCCTTGCACCAGCATGCAGACACCCACATTCTCCAGCTGTGTTTGAATTCCCTTGTCTTAAGATCTTGTCAGACCCTGACAGTTAGGGGTCTGTGACCCACACCTGGGCAGAAAAGATAATTCTCAGCAGACTCAAAGAACACTGAACATTCATATGGCCAGTTACATGAAACTAGGCTGCCTCCCCCTTCTTTTGCAGAACATCAAAGCGCCTGGACGTAGACAGGGCCACAGCAGCAGTGATGCACCAGCATTTGAAGGTTCAAGCATTCCAGGGAAAAGTAGAGAACGAAGTTCTGAACCAGACTGTAACTCACCCATAAGTAGAGTGGGGGGCAGATATTTGAGTAACTTTCCTGAACAAGTAAATGCCTGTAGAACCAGAAATTTGACTCTAATATATTCAGTAATTTCTTATTTTAGGACTTATATTATCTTTTACTCCAATAGTTGTCCAGAGGCAATGGAGCAACAACACTTGTGCTGTGGATAATCAGCTTAGTAGCCCTGATGGTAGAGCAGAAAATCTCTAATTCTTGCTGCAATTTGCTTTATGCATTTTAAGAGCTGTTTCATAAATGTCATTTTATGAATATGATCTTCTACAATGTACACCTGTACAGAAGTGTTGCACTATAAATATATGATCTGAAAACTAATTAAAGTGGAAACTTTTCCTGGGTAATGGGCTTCCATTTACATCAGCAGTAAAATGGTATGAAATTGTATGAAATGGTTTGAATTGTATGAAATTTATTTTATAAGTGCACTTTTTTTAAACACCACTAAATGGAAACAACTTGAGCAGCTGTATATATGTATTTTTGTATTTTAGGGGCTCCAAAAAAAAAAAAATTTGGCATCTGACAGATAGTTGTGTGCATGAAGATCAAAGTCAATCAGGGTACAAAATATTTTTCAAATTTTTCTTCCAAATTTCAGCTGCACCTAAATTTATTTTTTTTTACTTAAACTTTTCTCAATATTTTAGAGAGATTTTTTCCCTTCCAAGTTATGAGCAGTACTGAAAAAAGTTCTGTCTAAATTCCTGTGGGATGGCACTTTTCATATGATCTTTGGTTCAATCACAAGCAAGAAATAAATAAAGTCAACACTTACTGTTATTTTGATTAGAGATTATTGTGTTCAAGATGTTCAGATAAAGATAAATATGTATCTTACAGGATTAATATTTTCATTATTTTTCTTATTTAATGCTGGTATTTGTATGGAACCCAGTGGCTTTGAACTCCTTTGTGCTAACCAGTGCACAAATCCAACTTTATCCATTAATTCTCCAATATTTGCCCATTATTGTGGTGCATTATTTCACAATGTTTTAATTGCATTTCACTTTTAAAATAAGTAATTTTCCATTTTTTGTTTAAAATCTTAGTAACAGTAAGATTTTGTGCACATTGTTATGTTAATGTTAATGTTATGCTTCACACAAAGGACTCAGCATCCTTCACAAGACTACTCAAACTAATGATTGTGATACAAACCCACAGCTTTTGCCAACACAGACATAGCTGCAGATCTGTTTTCCCCTTAGTTGTGGTCCACTGTTAGCAGAGACAACCAAAAGAGAATTCTATCCTGACTCCTGGAGATGTCTCCCCTTAGTAATGCAGACAAACAGAGGTGGCAACTTCCATGAAATGTTTTTATTTCTTTTCATGAAAAGTTTATAACGTGACCTGGATGAAGACAACCTTATATAGTTATTTCCTAGCTTTTGCTTTTTCAGATTTTTTCTGTGCTACTGGAAGTAAAGTTTTACTTTCATATGTCTTCATATGTCCTTTCAGAGATAAAAAAAAAGGAATGACTCTTTCTTGAATAGAGTGTTTATAATATATTAAAGTTTTTTATCTTAATTAAGGGTGTAAATAATAAGTAAAGCAAAGAGCTGTAAATGGAGTCCAGTGTGACATATTGCACAATATCCATCTTGTCAGTAGAGTATGGTGACTAGTTACTCACCAGTTTCTTCAGCTGATGAGAACGTGTGCTTAGCAGCATTAGGACCATATTTAGCACTTTGCAATAAAAGTTGAGAGATGACAAAGTGGAAGAGACATTTAAAAATATGCTTGAGCTATGAAAGTACAAACAGTGTCTGATGAAAATGCATGAGATACTATAGTACAGTGTTTGAAATGGCTTTGTGACTGGAGGCTAACTTCTAATATGCAATGCATAATTCAGTGGGAATAGTTCCTATTTTATGTCATTACAAACACAAAAAGAAATGGTTATTGGTAAATGATAAATAAACTTGAAGAAAAGAAGTAAATTATTTTTATAGGCATGTGAGTGCCTTACAACTTACAAGTGCTCTTCAACCATCCAATGTCTATTTTTGAACTTTAACCAATAAATATTTACAGAGGTCTGAGAAGCTTTGCTTAAAAAAAAAAAGTCTAAAAATAATCCTCAGCAGACCATGACGTGTTATGAGGGAGGATCTCCCAGGGGGGTTCAAAATATGCACCTTTACTGAGAAAGAAGAAATTATAATTTTAACCTTCAAGTTGCGCATAGATAACTCTTCATTACAGAATTCAACATAGCTAGAGGCTAAAGAAAGTTCAGATTGATCTTCTGTGACATCAAACAAAAGAGGATCATGTTCCTGACACCTGGTAGAGGCAGCAGCAGCTTTTGGATAGTGTGAGAACAGAAATAAAGAAGCAAATTAAAGCTTAACACTACATTTGCATGCAGTTAACCATTTGCTTTTACCACACCATAGTTATCTTGCACTAACTTCACTGTCTCTGTCATTCTTGTAAAATGTAGAAGGGAGCTAAGGATATTATTTTCTTTCCTGTGTTTAATCCAGGAGAGATGATGAAAGCTCCCCACTGATCTAACTGCTTTGGTTTACTCCCTTCATCACCACCACCCCAGGCTGAAAGCCTGCTTTCTTTTAAAGAAAAAGAAATACAGAGCTTAAAATACTGTTACCCTGTCCCTTTCGCTCAACTGTGAGCATTATAGCCTGTTAGTGTGTTAATTGTATGATCGAAAGCATGCAAAGGGTTTCTTTTTAAATTTTATTAGCCACTTCCTACCTCCTTCCTTTGAATATCTCTAAAGAAATTCAAGGTGTCTTGTTCGCTTATTAAACAAAAAAAAAAAAAAAAAAAAAGGAAAAAGTCTTTGGATATTCTAGGCTGCCTTCATTATGCTGTATATATTTGTCTTTGCATCCTTTGATAAAAAGGTAGTAGTATGTCTCTGAAGGGAGGAACTTTGCAGTTGCAATTACAGATAATAGTGTTGTTCTCTAAACCCCAGTGTGGTGTGAACATCAAAGTGCTGTGGATTATAATAATCCAAACAAATAACCTTCTGTAAACTCATAAAAAGAAGGAGCTGGATGTTTTCATTAAGTGAGAGGCAATTCATTTAACAGTCGGTTGTTGCTTGTTTCTGTGTAGTGAAAAGTCTGTTCATTTGCATAAGGAAATAACCACCAAAGAAATGTAAATGATTGAACTAGGCTCTCATTAGCAAAGCCTCTCCAGCTACCTGAAGGACCTACCTCTGTTGGCAGTAGATCTAGTTTCAAGTACCTTCCTACCTTTTAGAAACCAATTATCTTCAGGCAGGTCCATCAGTTCAGGCAGGGGGAAGGGAACGTAGAAATATTCTTGGCAATAAGAGCTTACAATTTAATGAAAGGATTCTCCAAAATAAGAATTTGAAGGATTTGTCTTTATGCAATTTTGTGAAAATCTATTCTTTTAATGACTACATGTAAAACGCCTATGTTTTTTATAAAGTAAAAGGGGGGAGTGTGTAATTTTTTGAGGGGGAGAAGAAGCAATAAATTCCAATCAAAATATTGCAGTTTGGAAGGAGAGCCAGATGACATTGGAAGTTCTTCTATCAATAACATAGCAAAAATGAGTAGGTAGGTGGAAAAAATAGTTACTATTTAAATGAAGGAAGAGGAACCGATTACTCTACAGTAATGCAGGTGACAGATACAGAACCTTAACTCCCTTAAGAGATGAAATAAATAAATAGATAAATAAATAATATTAAAGAAATATTTAATTAAATATTAAATAAATAAAATATTTTGAACTAAATTGATTTAGTTCTACTGGAGTCAATTGATATTTGCTTGTCTGTGTCAAATGAGAATACAGTTCACAGTATTTTCTCTCAACGCAATACATATAGTCCGTAGATGTTTGACACATCTAGACACACAGTGTCTAGGAAAGATATCATTCACTGCATAAACAGGACAACATTTCACCTATGGAGTCCTGAGCTTAGCTGGGGACTGGTCAGGTTAGAGGCAGCAGGAGCTTGATAATCTCTGCTTGCCTGCTAATGGAGGTTTTCAGTTTATTTAAAATAGTGATATTCTATTCTGAATTCGGTCTCAAGCAAGTGTTTTATGGCATCTTTGAAGACATGCTGAAATATGAAATGCTCATTTAGGGAGAGATTTTTAGGCATTCAGGCTAATATATGCTGCCAGATTGGTAAGTACTTCCAGGGTCATGGTGTAAAGCATGATTTGGAGGCCATGTGAACAAGAGTGGATAGGGACAAAAATAGGAAGAGCCTTATCTTGAGTGTAGTGTATTAATCAAAAGACTGTGGAAATTTTTGAAAAATGCTATACTAAACCTCAAGTGAATGCAATTTTCTCCTGTGTCAAGATAAATTTCTCCTAAAATTTTCACATAATTTTATAGTTTAGGTCCCTTGTTGGTTTTTGCCTGGCTGAAGACAACATCCTACCCTTCTCTATTTCTCACCATTTCCTCACCATGTGCAGCTTCTTAGCTAGCTCTGTTGATTGTGATGCTGATATTACTGGCTTCTGCCTCAGCACAGTCAAGATAACTGAGTTAGAAAAATCCTTCTGTGTTTTAAATTATGAGGAAACCCAGATTGCTTTTACAGAATGAGTAAGAGAAGTGAGTTGTACTGTTGTAATTATTCAAATGGACATATCATCAGGGTATGACTAGCATTGCTCCTATACTGCATTTGTTCTGCCATCCCTCTCCATATTTAGGTTTTTCTCCATCATATTCACAGGAGGCAGGGTGTAGAAAGAGACCCAGAGAGATATGTACCATATCAAAATCAGAATCACAGAATCACAGAATGCTTTGGGTTGGAAGGGACCTTAAAGAACATCTAGTTCCAACAACACTGCCATGGGCAGGGACACCTTCCACTAAAGCAGGTTACTCAGAGGCTCATCTTAGAATATCTGCAGGGATGGGAAGTCCACAACTTCTCTGGGCAATCTGTTTCAGTGCTTCATGACTCTTGCTGTGAAGAATTTCTTCCTAACATCTAATAGAAACCTACCAGCTTTAGCCATTCACCCTTCTAATATCATTGCATGCCCTTGTGAAAAGTCCCTCTCCAGCCTTCTTTTGAGCCACCTTTAGATGGTCTTACATAAAATATACAATTTTGTTTTCACACCTGCTTAGCCTGTGGTAAGTGGTTCCTGTGATTTTCTAGGCGATTGTTATCAAGCACATATAAACTAACCTCTTATTAAGCAAAAAATCTTGTGGCAGACAAGTGCATGTAGGTAGACATGAACATGCAGAGCCAGTGAAGATGACTGTGGGGCAAGGAAGTGTCTGTACTCAAACTATTAGTGCTTGTTCCAAAGACTGTAAACATAATTATTAACTAGATCCTTTACTACAAAGTTACTATGAATTCCTAGGGGAAAGTATGATCTATGTCGTACTGTTTAAAGACCATTCAGTGATTGGTTCAATTATCTCTGAATTGCTGGACTATTTGTCCATAAACTAGAAGTTTTGGGATGTATTTTGGGGGCCGTTTTTTTTTTCTTTTTTTCCTTTCTTTTTTTTTGACACCACATTCAATCTTCTGCTTCCAGAAGATATATCAGTAATATCTTTGACCCCAGTTACATGCAGCTGTTGAATATTTCACTATCTTTAACTGCAGAATCATGACAAAGAGGTCATTGAGCAGAAATAATATGAGAGTATTGTACTGAAGAAGAAAATACTTGGAAGATACCAAAGTGAGATTGGGTATTTTAGTGTTGGCTGAGTTCCATTGGCAGTTCCCCATTCATCAGTGAAATTTAAATCTGTTGTAAAGTTATAAATGAGTCTTGGGAAGATAAAGACCTATTTTTAGAAGTTTATCTCTTCTGAAAGAAAGATCAGTACATAACAGGTCAAAAGCATTGTAACAGAGACTGGACATAAAATGGAACATTGGTCAAAGGCCAAAATAATATTGAAAGAAAAATATTGCTATTATTTAGAGGCACTTGTGTTAAATATGCTGAAATTGAACTGTTTATAGAAGATCCTGGATTTCCTCCAAACAGACTCTGGCTGCACCATCACAGTGTTGTTTTTAGAGACAAGAGATTCTTCTTCCTTTATAGCAGCCATAAACGAGAAAAGAAAAGGGGAGCATAAAGGAAAAAGTAGTTCTAGATGCTACACAGATTACAGCACAGCTAAGCAACTGGAGGTGAGGTTTGAAAATGTGACCAGCCAGCAGAAGGACATTAAACCACACCACCATCCACGTGCACTGATCTGTAGTTCTCCACACATTCCAGTTCCATGCAACAGCAGCGCAGAGGGTTTGGGCTGAAAATGTGGGATGGCAAGCTGTTTTGTGAGGAAGTCTGGTCATCTGTATGCTCCAAATGCTGGGGGAAGGCATGTTTCAAAAATGGCACTACTGCCCACACGCAGCTTTCAAAATTCTTCCAGGATGCTGCTCCAACTTTTTGGTACAATTTGCACTTCAGGGGATGGGGATGTTAATATTCTGCCAGTCTAAG
Source organism: Vidua chalybeata (assembly GCF_026979565.1). NCBI lineage: Eukaryota > Metazoa > Chordata > Aves > Passeriformes > Viduidae > Vidua > Vidua chalybeata. The sequence continues at coordinate 35,659,850 of NC_071531.1, read as the reverse complement.
TTCTTCAATCCAGCTCACTTCCAATTTAGATGATGCCAGAGTCTGTGCAAGAGCAAGGACAGGGCAGTGGGAGGCAGCCGCCCCTCTCTTCTGCAGCAGCTGTCAAGGGCTAACACAGCTGTATTGCTCATCTCCACCCTCAGATTCTCCATCAAGCACTGAATGCCTCTTCTGATCACACAAGTGAATATAGAAAGATTTCATGACTTGACTTCAGGTATTGCCCATGGCTAAATCACCAAGCAACACCTGTTCCTCTTAACAGGTTTTACTGCTGACTTCAAAATCCATGCAAACTTTTCATGTTATGAGTTGATCATAATTTTCAGTACATTTCCTGTCATTTCCCTTTCTTTGCCCTTCTGATTTCAAGGCTCATATGATCTAAAAGACTTCAATAAGCTAGTTTAGCAAGTCAATACTTCACTATTACACTTAATTTACTTTAAATTTCTTCCTGTTCCTCCTTGCAAGCCTAGTACGGAGGGGAAAAATAGCTCTAACATGTGGCCTTAAATACTTCCCAGCTGAAAAAATACAGTTAACCAGCAAGAGGCTAATGAGCTGATGTACAAACTGATGATCCACACCAGTTCCCCTGCAGCCAAATAACATCCTCTGGCCTGTATACACAGCAGCTGATTTTACCCTGGATGTTCCAGTTTCTCTTTTTCCTGTATTTCTGATCTCTCAGTACAGGGCTCTAATGTAACTTCAGACTCTTTTAGCCCATTAACTGCATGATGCAGCAGCAGGCTCCCTAGCTTGTACAATCCTTTTTTTTTATTATTATTTCTCTGCAGCCAATAGCCAGTGCCTCATTATTTACCTTGCCCTTTCCTTAATGATGTCCTTCTCCCTGAACATCATTCTAAACAGACAATATAACGATTTAAACTACTGCTATAGGTTGAGTAGTTTGTTCATTTTGTTGGTCTTATCTAAATAGCCCTTTCTAACAAAATATATTTGAAATTCTATCTTTTGAAAGACCTTTAACGCAGAAAAGCAGCTTAAAAATGAAAGTGAATAGCCAGTATTATTTGTGTATTCCAGTAATATGATGACACTCTGTTTCCCTTTGGTACTGTTTTCCTCTTATTATTCTTACTTTTTTAAATCTGATTTTATCTTGGATTTAGTATTTGAGGAATTAGGATACAAAAAATTCAGTTTAAAAGAGACAATAATGTTGGAGTTTTAAAACTTGCTTTCCTGATTTATAAAGAGTTATTATGTCCTTGGATAGTGAAAAAAATAGTCAAGGTGTGAGAGAACTCTTGGGAATTAACATAGAATTAAAATGTATGGGAAAATAATGTAAGAAGATGGGGGCAAACACAACTCTGTTACAACACTGAGCAGCTCATTAGATCTTTCTGTCCAAAAAGTCCATAAGAGTAAAATTAGATGTTTATAATCTGCAATTAAAATAAAGAAAAAGAGGCAAAGAGAGTGCATGCTCTTTAAAACACAACTGTCTTTGTGCTTTAGACATCAAATGTCTTCAAATTAAAAATACCTGCTATCAATGCCACTTAACTGATGTAAAAGTAAGAGTAAAAGAATTCCCTGATGATCCTTTGGACCAATATAAGGCAAAAATGACATAGATATTTTAAAAGATGCAGTTTAATTATGATGAAGAAAAATCTTTCCATAGGTTTTTTAAAATGGTGTTTAGAGAGCAGTGGTTTTCAACTGATGGCCTGTAAAACCCTCTAGAATCTGTAGTGTCATTCTAAAAAGTCTCTGAAATGCAGCTCAGAAGAACAAACATATTCCAGCAGCCTAGATTCTTAAGGATGTTGGCACAGCAAAGGGTTGAATATCATCGCAAAGTGTTAGCAATATCTTTTCCACTTCTACCTATCAACAGGAGAAAATTTCCAGCCTCCTCTTCAGTTGAACCACTCAATTTCAAATCAGAGCTATGTACTGAATCTTAATCAACTTGAGAAGTGGAAGACTTAAGAGGAAGTCATTTGAACTCAGAGCTGAGTCTCATAGGATTTTCCAAGGTGTTTTTTTTTTTTTTTTTTTTTTTTTTTTTTTTTTTTTTGTTTTTTTTTTTTTTATGGTGATGCCCTGACTGTCAGCGTTTAAATGCTCTAGAGGCTCAATAGCTGTGATATTTATTAACCAAGTGGTTATGATCAGAACTTTGTCACTCAAACTTGCTTGGTATCAGCTGACATATGGTATCATGTTTGAAATACCACTCAGTAAATCACTGATAATGTCAATGTAATTGCTGAGAGCTAACACACGGTGTAATTCTTTTCCCACTGAAGCTGATGGCAAGAGCACTGTTGATGGCTGTGGTGAGGGACTGAACCACTAACCAGAAAAGTATTGTCTTTTTCCTAATTGCACACAAAGAATCAATAATTTTCTAAACACCCAGTCTTTAAATGAGCTTATATTTATAAATGGTAGCACATTAAAATTTTCTTTATCAACTTTTTTGGTAGATAATGCTGCTGTGACTCTTTCAATATGCTTTATTTGTGAGTCAGATGCTAATATATTCATAAGTAGATGGATATATAATGTAAGAGATCTGTACATATCTCTGTTCCATCTGTTATTTCTTTCTGTCCTAAGTTTAAATAGACTGTGTTCAGTATTAACATTGTTATTAACATTTTATCAGCTTTTGTCATATAGTAATTAGATGATACCCATGGAACAGTTTTATTATGAATTTTGGGGTTTAATTTTTAACTGGTCATTTTCTCATATAAATACTTACTTGCCAAAAAGAAAACTTTCCTTAAAAGCAATTCCTTCCCCACTCACCACCTGCCACCCCCCAAATATTTCAGCAGCAGGGATTTCTCATATTTTGGGCAAATTGTCTGACAGAAAGACCCTGCCATCCCTAAGAGGTGAGGTACTCAGAGTTGTCTTTTTGCTCTGTACAATTTGGAACAGATTCTTAAATCAGGGCCTGCCTAACCTAGAAGGTGTCAGGATGCAGACTCAGGCTCTGGTCAACACATATGATGAGTCAGTTTGTTGGGTGATTATACATCACATGGATTTATTTCTCTGGCTTATGTGTTGTTGCCTGAAATGCTTTGAAAGGTCTTAGTTTATTCCACTGGTGGGCAAAATTCAAAATACCAAGAGAGTTTAATGACATGGTACAAGTTTCTATAATTACTGTAAGCAGGGGTTAACAGAATACTGAAGGTTTCTGCAATTGCTTCAGAACTACTATTTTCACTACTGCTCATCATATTCAGATCTCTCAATAAGATGTTAACATTATAATTAATTTAGACCTGAATTTTACAATTCTAATTTATGGCAAATGTATTTATGTTTGCCAGCTAGCTGTTTGAAAATATCTAATGTTTTGGTACATTTCAAGACCTTCAATAAAAATTGATATTTGTCTCTTCTACTCAGGCCAGAATATGTACTGACATTTTTGACAAGTATGAAAACAAATTTCACTGGGTAGAGATTTTATAAGCTGAGAAGACAGTGCACAGATGAAGGATAGGGAAAGTGGAGGAGTAGCCAGCAAAATAACTGTGTTTGATTACACAAAAAATCTTGTCTTGTTTTGTCTGTTTCATGATTTGGGTCTTTTTTTTCAGTAGGGGGTTTTCTTCTTCTAATTATCTATGTGATGTTTACTTCTACTTTCTAACTCAAATGAACATAGGAAAGATTTTTTATGTTTTAAGGAAGATGGCTGCTGTATGAGGGAATTATGTCAGCAAAAGCAAAATTCAATGAAAATCAAGAACTTTTGCTTTACACTGTCATTGCTATCAAAGATTAGTGCAAACTGCTCTGCAGATAAACTATAGATACAATTTTGAGGTTTATTTTTCTCTTTGTCTGAAGGGTATCTAGATAATGTGTTTGTGGACTTGTACACAGCAGGGTTATTGTTATATTTGTCTGCTGCTTTTGAACTTCCTTGTGACATTTGACTCTTTTGACCATCAGCTATAATTGTACTCTTTTTCTTATTCTGTAAAATTTACTGCTTTGATCTCTAGTGTCTTCAGTGTCATCTGGTATCCCTCAGCGATATATTCTGGGATCTATAGTATCTCTTTGTTATATGTATGGTAGCTGGAATTAGTTGTGTTCACAGTCCAACTGTCACACAAATGGCTCTTGTCTTTGTTTATCACTCCTTGAACACCCTGTAACAGCATCTACAGTGCTGCCTGATTGTCCTTCTATTATCAAGGTTTGCAAGGTGCTAATTTTCTTAAGTGTAATGCTGAAAGGATGGTATGTAAGTGGAATAATTTCAGCTGGAAGTAGAGCCTCTTAGGGGTCTTTTATCTTTCTTGTGTTTTAGCTTTTCCTCTTTCAAGGCTTACAGTGTCATGAGAGTGTCTGCTTTGGCTGAGATTCCAGGCCATTTTGAACAGAACAGACAGTGTGCTCTAGAAGAAACAGACACCTGGCTTAAATTTCCAGCACAGTAGTCTTTTCATGTAGTCACAGAAAATGGAAATTGCTTAATTGGGGTCATAAATTTCTGCAACCCCAGACTCTTTCCTTAGTGGAATAGTCCAGGATCTCAGGATCTGCCACTTCTAGCTAGCGTCCTCGGGTTTCTGACCTTTAAGGGTAACCGAATCTCAGAAAAACATCAACACCCACTAAAACTCAGAACAATGCAGAGTTTTGGGGAGAAGAGAAAGGAAGTATGTGTAATGCTTCCTCAGAACCCTTTCCTTAGCTAAATGCTAGCACAGGAAGAAAATTTTGAAGGCATTGGGAATTTTTCCACATCATCAGCTCAGACATCCTTGGGATAATAGGATGTCTCTCTTCTTCAGGTGACTGGTAGGAAAGCTGTGTTTAGCTTTACTCACAGTCAGTGGCTGAAATGGGCAGCTGGGCTGTCCTTGAGGCATTTCCCAGCTGAAGGAAGAGGTGAAGCAGGTTCACCATCTGTGCTTGAGGAACACCTTCATACCCATGCTGACTATTTACGCTCTTTCTACCATGATCTTACCTGAATTCTAAACTTCTTCAGCATAGCCTTTTTGTCCTGAAACCAGTAGATCCCAAAAAATTTGGGTTGATAGATTTGTGCCAATCTTCAGTGCATCACAGAAACTGATATGTCTAACTTTAAACTGGCAGTGCTGTGCATTTATTATTTAGCAATATTATGTCCTGCAAGGAGCTGGGATCACACCAGGGAAATGCTGAAAGAGGAAAGGGGATGGCAGATTTTTGACTTTTCCTGTACATGTGTACATACCGATACTCATACATATACATATGTAATTGCTCTCTCTTACTATTGATGAAAGAGAGGCATGGATTTTCTTCAGTTTTGCAGCAAAAATGGGTTAACAGTATTTTTACACAAACTTTTTTCCCTTTCATCATGATATTTAGTGATAAATCTTTGCTTTAAATGTGGCTGTGGGCACTTTTGTTGCCTTGATACTGAATTTCTTCCTCCTAAGCAAGCAGAATAAAAGATTGTGTTTTGGTTTGTTTTTCTTTTTGTTAAGAAATTTTAATTAGTTTTTTAAAAGAAAAAATTAAAGACTTAGCATGTCTGAGACCTCTGTTTTCAGAAAATAGTAGGCTTGTATGTTTGGCAGGGTGGGCTTCCTTTCTTAAAAGTGCATTTTATAACTTTGTATTAGGGTTTCTAAATGAATTAATGCTGATAAGTAACTCCAGACTTTGCAGAATAATTAGACTCAATTATGACTGGAACAATAAGTTCAAGTGAATGGAACAATATTGCTAAATAACATGCTGATAAAATTAAAATTTGCTTGTAATTCACATCTGAATGTTCACAGGGGTAATGGGTACAGGACAAAATAAAAAGGTAAAAGAAAGACTTTTTCCTATTCTGTGTACTTCAGCCAGTAAAGGTGAATACTACGGGTCATTATTTTTAATTATCATCAAAAAAGATGAAATTGTGGAATATGCAAAGAAATAGTCAGTTTTATAGAATGCTAGTCTTGGAGTAGGGAGAGCTTCCTTCTATTCCTGTGTTACTAACTTCTTTGATGTTATTTCTTTGTGCCTCTGGGTTTCCTTGTTTTCTCTGTTTATTTAGAGCGTATGAGGTTCACAGCAGAGACTTGTTCAGTTTTACTGTGTGTAGTTACCCATGCCTTACAAAAATGCAAATAAATAATTCACTTACTGCTTTGAGTTATACTTTCATGGTAAGTTTTTTTTCTTTCTTTGAACAATGAGATAGTCATCTTTGCCTATGCTTTTAGAGGTCCTGGTGCTATATGGTTCTGGTTCATGACAAAGGATTTCAGTTGACATAATAATAATAACAATAATAAGATAAATATTAATAATTATTTTTTCTCTTTGTTTTTATGGTTTCAGTACATAAATAAGCTCACAGAAAAGTAAGTGGTCAGCCTGAGATCACTTTCATCCTGAAATGCTAGGAAAATGTTTATGTTAAACACTTCCATTGTATTTGTGCATGCTCCTGCATGTTGTGTACAGAGCATAAAATAACAACAGAAGAATGAGGCTTAGGCTACAGGGCTACAGAAATAATTTTTAGAAATAATAGTATCTTAAGACCTGTCCTTTCCTCAATTTTAGAAGGGAAAGAAAATATTTTAGAAGGGAAAGAAAATATTTTAAAGAGAAAGCTGCAAATGACTCAAAACCAGCCTGGTAGAGTGGGAACAGTTGAAGCCTGTAGGATATAGACTGTGTTCTGAGCCAAAAGTATTACCAAGGACAAAACAAAAGATAGACAAAAATCCAGCTCAGATAGTCAAAGGAAAGTTTTCAGAGGGGAGAGAGCAGGAGGACATAGATGCTGAGGTAAGATTTTTATGCAGTTCCAGAGGGACATTTTCAGATCCAGTGTCTTTAGTTTTAGTGAAAAGAGTTGAAGGAGCAGAAGGAAGAATCACATAAACAAATGGAACTGCACTAGACTGTTAGTAATAAACATGCTTTTTTTTCATTCAATCCACATTTTTCCTGACCTTTTACACAAGCAAGTAGATTTTCAGATTGTACCCAAATTAAGTCTCCCTGAGATGTTTTTGCCTAAAGATTAAGATCAGGCAGAGATAGTGGGGAAGGCTGGGGGTGGAAAGGAAGGTGTCCTGAGAAGCTATGAAATACGTGCAGCAATCCTTGCAATGCAAACATCAGCTGCAATGCCAGGTAAGGTCACCTTGGAAAAGAAATATAGCACAGATTAGCCATGACAGAGGCTGGGGAGATTCTTTGATGAAGGGCTAGCAAGAATTTCCTGTGGTTTCAAATATTCTGGCCATCACATGTAAGAGAGATCAGCATTTAGTTTTTCAGATCACCCTCTCCCCCTCCTACAAAACCATGGTATTTTCTGGACCGTGTAGATTTGTAGTTACTCCTAGTCTATGCTGCCCTCTCCTGCTCAGACTCACAGCCACAGAGGTTACTTCTGCATTTGCTGTCAGATGTTGTTTATACAGTACTGTGTTCACTTCATATAGTTTAATAGGGTGAGCATTAAGGTATTCAGGAAAATGGTTAACATAAAGTTTGCATGCAACTCAACACCTTGTCTGAGTAGTTGTTGGACTAGTTTTGGGATTCTTCCATTATAGCAGTTTATTTATAGAATGAACAAATGATGTTTTTTTAATACTAAAAGAAGAAATTATCAGAAATATTTTATTACATTAATGACTTTAATATTCATAATGTAAAAGTGTTGTATTTAATTTATTCTGGTGTTTATATTTTGAAAGAGATGGAAAACACTAAGGGATCAAGCAGATCAAGTTGTTGGCACAGAACAACTCTTTATCATACTTCTGCTAGCATTTTGTCCATTTTATCATTTGTAATCCAGACCTCAAAGGAACTTTCTGTAGAACATTCCTACATAACTTGCAGTTAATCTGGTTATTTCCTTAGTTGCTAAGTTTTCATGTTCTTTGTTGTTTAAATATTTAGGGGTTGCTATTGTCTTTTATTGCCTTAGTCAAGCTTAGACATACTTAACTTATTTTTAAAAAAGTCGTTCCTTGCATGTTCTTAACTGGTTCTTATTATTCCTTTAGAGTACATGGCATGTATCAGTGATGAGGTACCCAGATCTGAACACTCTACTTTGCAGTGACAAGAACAGCAGAAGGCTGCTTCTGTCTGTGAAACCAAATTCTATGCACCCTCTTGCACTATCTATTGCCTACAATTTCTTATAATTTTGAATTTTATTGAAACAATGAGTATTCACACTTCCAATCATTATTTAAAGTTACCATAGTGTTGAATGTCTTCATAATGTTGAATGCCTTCTCACAAAAACGGTTCAGGAACCAAGTCATAGTTATCTGGCATTGCTTTCTACACGTCAGATGCTTTCCTTTGAAACAGGCAGTTCTTCTCTAGACTAAAATAAACTAATTTTTCATTATATGTCACAAGAGGTAAATCCCAAAGTAGATTCATCATAGAATCATAGAATCAATCAATCCTGAGTTGGAAGTATCATCAAGTTCAGTTCCTGGCCCTGCACAGGACAACCCCAAACACTTCCTGAGCTCTGTCAGGCTGGTGCTGTGACCACTCCCTTGGAGAACCTATTCCAGAGCCCAGCCACCCTCTGGGTGAAGAATCTTTTCCTAATATCCAACCTAAACCTTGCCTGACACAGCTTCAGGCCATTTCTTTGGGTAACTGTTCACTAGAGAGACGAGATCAGCATCTGCTCCTCCTTTTCCTTACTAATGAAGCTGTGAACCATGGTGAGGTCTCCCTTCAGCCTCCTTCAGGCTGAACAGACCAAGCAACCTCAGCTGCTCCTCACACAGCTTCTCTTCAAGACCCTTCACCATCTTTGTAGCCCTCCTCTGGATGCTAACAGCTTATTATCTTATGTTGTGGCTCCCAAAACTGCACACAGGACTAAGGTGAAGCTGTATCAGTGCAGAGTAGAGCAAGACAATCACATCCCTAAACCAGCTGTACTGCACTGTACAAAGATCCTCATGCATCACTTTTCTTTCATTTTCTTCAACAATTCATTCTGAGATACTAGAAAACAAGCAATCCAGTGTATTCTGTAAAATGCATATTCCATGGTTTTATCTAATTCCATCTACACACCCACCTATGCACTTTATTGCTTCTGTGTCATGATCTTCCAATGATGTATGATTCAGATAAAACTAATTGAAATAAATTAACTCAGGAAGAATTGGAGTGTATTTACATGCTTCTGCTACTGCATTAGTTTTTCTTTTTTTCTCCCAAATGTTGAAAGAGTAACTTTTCACTCTACACAGTTTACTTGTGCCCCCTGAAATATCTTTGGTAGCGTTCTCTCAGATCTTTTGTTGTTGAAGAGCAGAAACTTCTAATGCAGGCTAAACCTTAGTGCTTTATCCCAGCTATGCATTGTCCTTCAGAGCTTGGCCCCATAAGGCCCTGAGCCTTCCAGAGACTATCTGAAGAGGGACTTAATTTTGCCTCGGGTGAGCTTGAGCTGCAGCTGAGCATTTTCTTAAGCTCTTTCACAGAGCCTGGATATCACAAGGGCACTATATGAAAAGTACTTAATTCTACAGTTCCCTTGGGCCTGTAAGGCATTTCAGTGTCTCCTCTGAAGTACTGCACACTCTTCACTCCCACTTATTTCAACTCTTACTGCTCACTTTGAATTCACTATGATAGCCTGTGTGCCTAAGATGAACAGTATTTAACCCTCAGACTATTCCAGGTCTTCTTCACTGGACAGTAGGCTGTCCCCAGTATTTTTGAGCTCAGTTTTGTTGCTGTCTTTTATAATATTCCAGTAGGAGGGGGCCAGCTTGTTTCATCTGTGATCACTTTGTGAGGGCTGGGTAGCAGACATGGATGGATGATGCAATGGGATTGCTAGCAGGTGGCCGTTTGTTCAGACTCTGCTTGATTGTGTTCAGGGCCAAGCAAAGGAATCAGACTCTGGCGTATTGTGAAGTTTTCTAAACCACCTCTCCAGTGCTGAAAATCCTAGCCAAAGTCCTTTAGCAGTGTTTATTTTTTGCATGTATTTAGTTAACAGAAAAGGAGCCTTTCAGTGCAGATAAAACTTCCCATTCTTTCAAAAACCAATGCTTTTTGTTATATTTATTCATTTATCAATGCTGTGAAAGTTTCATATGCTCCAGCCATTGATTTCAGTAGCCAATGCTATTTTTCCTGTTTATTATAATTTATTGTCTCATTGTTGCCAGTAGTTTGCACTTAGCTGAGTTTCCCACACAATATACAGGAAACATCTCTATAGCATCAGGCTTCCTCAGATTGATTCCCACAGGGGCCAGGAGGGACAAGCCACTCCCGGGTGCTTTGTGATGTGACTGCAGAGAGTCATGTTAAATCCACCATTTGGAGACTTCCTTCCTTGCACCTACGGTAGCACACACAGTAGCCAAGTCAGGTCTGCTCCCACTACATGCTCTTCCACACAGTGTTTGGGAGAATTTTACCTGCATGCATGCTTTCACAATTGTATCCCTTTCATTTCAAGCTCTTAACACATTTGTTACCGAGCTCCAGTGAAAATGTGAGTCTCCAAGGATTTCTATTTGTATTAGAGCAAAGCTAATGAAATTATTCACTTAGGTTGTTTTATTTCAATTTACCTTTCCTCAGTGTTGATTAACTGATGATTTGCAAATGTTGACTGATGTATTAGCTTGTCTAGGTGGAGGTGCTGTGGGTAGTAAAGAGGACCAGTGCACATATGTTCCTTTGAAAACATTCCTTAAATAATACCCTCCAGAGTCTCCTGGGAAAGCTGGGAAATTAAATGAACATTGTCTGTGTCTCCCTCATGAGCAATACTTCCCTATTAACAAACAATGAGTTCAAGGGTTTAGAATAGAGACAACTTTATTGGGAGTGGGGGAGCAGAATAGGGAAAGTTGAATATGGAATTAACTTCACAAACTCAGTGATTCATAAATCAATTCTATTAAACTATGTCATCACCCTTTCCTGCTGCCTTCCCTCTTCACTCCCTTCTCCTGTGTCTCCCCCTCCACCCCACCTCCTCACCCTCCCGGATGTGCTGCACAATAGCCCCGAGCCTACTCTCCTCCCTTGGTCTTGTTTAGTCACTGCTTACCTCAGCTCACACTGCTCATGCTTTTTTATGTGTTTTTTTTTTTTTTTTTCTTTTTTTAAGTCAAAGTTGTCTGAATCAGTTCCAGTTCTTGACCTTACAAGGTCACACTGTGTTTGCCATTTACAGAGTGCTGATTCCAGCTCAGATGCTGGAAAAGCTGCTGTTGGTAGCCCTGGCTGAAGCAACCTCAGCTCTGCTGAATATGCTGCAACTATCCTTGTGCTTTCGTTGGTTTGCTCAGGTTTTGGCAAGGAGGACTGCAAATGTTGCACAAACTGGCATATAGGAAACTGTGTTTAAACACATAAAACCACTTTTTTTGCCATGAGGTTGTTCAATCACTTGAACAGATTGTCCAGAGAGACTGTAGAGTCTCCATCCATGTTGATATTAAAGGTCTGATGGGAAATACCCCTGAGCAACTCTGAGCAGGTTGGTTGGACTATGTGATATCTAGAGGTTGTTTCCTACCTCTTCCATGCTGTGACTCTGTAAAAAGTGTGATGTTTTCAGTTGTCAGCCAGGATACCTGCAATAGCAGTTTCAGAGCAAAAAATACTATTTCCATGAATCAAATAAGTTTAAAAACACAGTAGTGGGTTCCTTTTAAAAGTGATTGCCAGAAGAATATATTTGGAAATATTTTGAGACCCTAAATGCTTATGTGGGTAGCAAAAACTTTGGCAAAGTTCGTGATCAAATGCTATAAATTAAGTGGTTAAATTGAAGTGTTCATGCCAGACTCATGACTGCTCAATACAAATTCTTTCTAAATGAAAGTTAACTAGCTTTTTTTATTTGTTAACAATTCCCTGTTGCCAAAAACCAACAGAGCACAGCTTTCCATTTTCCCTTTTCTGCCCCTATAGAAGTCAGACTATTGTTTTGTCTAATATATAAATGGCACCCATGACAAGAATACCATAATACCTTTCCCTCAATAAAACCCCAGGTATTTAGTTAGCTCCTGGTAAGTCCGAAGAAGAAATTGTTTTCTTAAGTTCTCACTTCAAAGCAGAGCAAGGACTAGCTCCAGGCTACCTTCAGTGCCAGAATTAATTTTAACTGACCATACCAGAAATATATATTTAATTGGCCAATGCTCTTTTTAATATTTTCTTGTTATTGGCATATATTTGTATGTGTGTGTTAAAACCCAGCAAATTCAGCTAATTCTCTATTTGTCTAGCAAACTTTAGGAGTGGTTGCATTTCTTTTCTGTCAGGAAATTAAGTGCAAATGTATATCATGAGAAGATTACCATCTTGAGAAATAGAAAGCAGGATGAGTTTTTCTTCCTCCTGGGACTTTCTGCAGATTTACAAATATATTGTCCAAAGTGCTTGGTGCTCCATCATTGCTTTTTGTCTTGGCATGCAGTTTGCTCTTTTTATTCACTGGCATTTACCTTCTGCTCAGAGGTGCAGCTAAGCATCTCTAAGAAATGTGCTTCTTTTGCTGACTGTCTTCCTGTTTGTTCTTCTGCTGGTATTTGTCACTTTTTTTCCTCTTCTAATCTCTCTTTTAACTTCTAATTTCTTTTGTGTCTAAGGAATCTATGTACATACAAAGTGACTATTTTTCTCTGATTCTTCCTTTTCATTTGTGTTGGGTCAAAATTTGCATATTCAGATCATTCTCCTTTTCAGGCAGAACCTTCTATAATTGCCTGACCATCTTTAACATTATGGGACCTTCAGCAAGGTTATTACCTATTACCAGTCATAAGGGCAATGACTAGAAAGCCATCCCTATAAAATTTCTATATGTCCTGAAAATGTATAAAAGAGTTAGAATATATCTGGAATCCAATGGACTTTTTTTTTTTCCTGTAAGTTTTGTTAAGTTCACAGAATACTTTTCCCTGCTTTACAGGACTGAGGTGACTGGGTGAAATTGCTCAGATGCCTGAGGCAACACACTGAGCTGTCTGGAATGATAATGATTATTCAAATGATAATCATCCAAATGACCCAGATTTCTTCTTGCTGTGTCTTGACAAATGGCTAAGCAGTGACATCTCTCTTCTGTCTGTGGTTCTGTGGCCAGTCTCGTTTGGATATCCATGTAGGTAAGCTGTATATAGCAACAATGACAATAAGGCAGATCAGGAGTTTGTTGTCTAAATGACAGTGTGTTTAGTGAACATACTATCTACTGCAGCTGCATCTTGGTTTTTTTCTTTCTGTTGTACTTCATTGTCCTTATGTTACAAGTTCATCTATGTATTATGTTAATTCAGAATATGCAGGCTATTTACAACCAGTGGTTGCCAATTTGCATGACTTAATTTTGTCTAAGTATTTGTCCTGAACTGTGTGCAAACCAGGACAACACCGATGTTCTGTTCCGCTTACAGAGTTTATAGTTGCAGGCTCACAGTTTAGGTGAGATAAAATATGATTTATACTGGAAACATCCCCAGTGGCACCCACTTGCCTCCCTGATCTCTCTGATTATACTATGGGAAGATTTCCATCTAAGTTAACATTTTATGGTGAGTCTGCCAAACAGATTAGACTTCAAAAATAGCAGTCTTGTAGCAAAGGAAATTATGACCAATAGAACTCCTCTTTTTTCTATTTCTGGACTTTAGTAGATTTAGCTTACCTTTATGTCTTGTGTTTTGAGAACTCTTCTCAAGTAATCCTTTGGTCTTGGATTTCAATGTTTTTCTTTATCTGTTGTTTGTTTTAGAGATGACTTCTCATTGTATCCTTTTCCTGTTTGCCACCTGACCATGAATTCATGTCCCACTCTTGCTCCTACAGCTATGGGATTCAGAAGTGCAGATGCTCAGAACAGTGTTTCTGACTGTAAGAACAGCGATGTCCCTGGTGAAACAGTCACCTTCTAGTCTCTGTTTTGTGTATTGATAATTAATATTATCATCCCCTCTTACACTCCTCTTTAACCCTTTAATGGAAAAGAATAGGTCAAAATGATGGAAGGAAAAACCTGAAAATCAGGTAGAAACAGCAGAACAGCAAGATATAGCTAAAAAGTAAACAGGAAAATCTTAAGCAAAAGGATAAGCAGATGTGTGAAATATGAGGGAGGTACCATGACCCTCTGGCTTGCTAGTAGTTGGCCTTGGAGTGTCTCTTCCACATGATCATGGGTCAGAGAGAGAAAATCTATACCAGTTCTGTTAGTCTGACCTGTTAGTCAGTTCTCTGCAGTATCTTTTTCTCTCCAGACTAATATAATAAAAGAGAAATGCCCTCTTCTGTCTCTGCCACAAACCTGATGCCATTAAAATGCACTGTTAAACACTGAAAGAAAGAACACAAAAGTAAACCCTCAAGACCTAGCATTTCTCTGAATACCTCTAACGTAGAAGGGCTTATGCAGATGCTTTCAAAAGTCCAAAGTTTTCTAGAGGAGCACATTTGTAACCTCCCAGGGTCCCACTGGTAGAGTATCACTTGCAGAATACATTCCTGCACTTGTGGAATTTTGATGAATTAAGATATGCTGACCATAAGATATGGTCAGCACATTTTTTATCCCAACTGTTGCACTTGCAATGATGTGCTATGGACATAAGGAGCATGTGCATCATTAGTTACTCAGGTTTGCAGCTTATTCTGATTTTGATTCCCCACCTTTCTGGCTCTAAAACCTCCTAACCAGTTTAATAACATAAAGAAAATGAGAAAGTCTGAATGGGCCATACACTTTGAAACTCTTTATTAGTTTGACCATAATATTGCGGTTGATATAGCTGTACTCTTTTTATTTGAAACTGGCCTGTATCCAGCTGGTCAGGAGAAGAAGCAGAAAGAACTACTATTTATCTGTAAAGAAAAACGTTGACTGCTTGAAGACATTTCCCTGATTTAGACTCTGACATTGCTCATCATTCTGTATGCCAGCTGTCTCCAAAAATAATACATTAAAGGATTTAACTGCTGCAAAGATAAGATCATAAATGAATACATGAAAAACTACACATAAGGTAGGACATTTTTAATAGGATTGAAATAAGAAAGAAATTTAGGACAAGAGGAGTTGGCATCAAGTAATGCCAGAGGAAATTTAGACTGGATGTTAGGAAAAATTTCTTCACTGAAGGGGTTGTCAAACATTGGAACAGGCTGCCCAGGGAAGAAGTCAAGTCACCATCCATGAGGATATTTAAAAGATGTGTAGATGTGGTTCTCAGGGACATGGTTTAGTGGTGGACTTCACCGTGCTGGGTAAATGGCTGGACTCCTGGTTTTAACAGTTAGACATAAATGATTCTGTGACTCAACAATTCTATGAAATCTAAGTTGAAGAAGCAGAAGAACTCAGAGACTCTGCATCAAGTGGCTGTGATAATTTCTGCAGAGCACTGAGCACCTGCAAAGTGGTCTGACAACAATGGAAGTTGATATTGGTGGCCAATTCAGATTGAATCCTAAAATTTCATGTCATTGTATAGATTGTAGCACACTAAACTGGAAGGGAGAATCCCTGAAACACAAATCAAAATGAGATGAGGTAAATTGAACTAAATTTTCAAAATTTTTTCCATGCATTGGATTAATTTGGGAAGTATATCATAAGAAGCATAATTCCTCTCCCTCCTCACTAATAAAGGCTCACTTCTCGAGCCTTAGAATATTGAAAGATTAAAAAGAAAGACATACTTATCCCCAAAAGATAAGTTCCTAAAATAGAAGGTGTCTCAGAAGTACTGAAGGAGAAATTGCTGTAATCACTAAATTTTACTGCAAAGTCCCCTGAGCACCACATAAATGACAATATTTGTTTCAAAATCATTGTCATGTAACCAGTGATTTTGAAAATCCATATAGGATCTCTGTTTATTTTCTGTACAAATGTGTGCCTTATATGACGTAGTCTATCTCTTATTACAGAGAGAACTCTTCATTTTCAATATTCAAATGAGAGTGATTTTTTTCCCACTTTTCTTTTTTTAAACCTGAAGATTGCAAAAAACTTGTTCCTGTATACAAAATATTGCTTTCCTCTTTTAGTGCATTTAAGTGGTAGATAAACTGTGCTGGAATTTCTGAAGAGCAGGAAGTCTCCAAAGAGCATATAAAATCAGTAATGACCTCAAGGAAATTAACCTGCATATACTAAGCAAAAATGTCATTCTATACTGGTATATCTGTCTTAAAACAGATGCTGCACAGATGCCGGCATTGGTTCCAGTGGAACAGGAATCCTCTAAGGTTTATATTAGGAACTAGCTGTTAGGCTTGTAGTTAATTGGGAAAAATGAAAACCTTTCTCCCTGCCTGGCTGTTTGATGTAGGCCAAATTAAGAAAAAAAGAAGTATACCTATTTCTGTGAATGATGTTTGTAGTTTCTTAAGTCAGGGTATCAAAGAGACTCAAGCACATTGGGCACACTATGCTACAACCAAACCAGACAAAACTCTCAGTCATCAACTGGCCACGTACTGGTCCATCTTCAGAAGCAGCCAGGGCAGGTAAGCATGGGGTTTATGAAAATGGATATGTGATAGGAGAATGGGAGTAATAAGGATCTTGGGATTGAAAGACCAGCCTTCAGCCTTGAGGTTGTTTTGAAGTGTCATGAAGAAGTGCTCAGCTGGTCCCCTTTACAGTTAAGACCGATAAAGGATTCTGTCTCCAAATATCACTGGTGGCCCTACTTTCTGCAAGGCAGTGAAGGCATTATTTTCCCACCAAAAATATGGGAGTTGTGCTGAAAACTGAGCGCTGTAGATGAAACATCTCAGATACCTGTTGAAAATTCCTCTCCACAAGGAACAGATGGTTGGATGAGAGAATTTGTATTTGCGCCAACAGAATCATTCCAAACACCCACATCGTGAAGGTCACTAAGTGCAGAATTAGTACAGACATCAGCTTTAGGATGATGGTTGCCAAGTCCTGGGTGCACCTGGCTGAAACTGAAACATAATCTTCCTGGGGTGAGTCATGTTTGGTAACTGTATCCTGAGTAAACCAACCAAATGCATATCAAGCTGAAATAAAACATTATTAGTTCATTAAATTACTTTTAAAAAGCAATTTAAAGTCATTGGATCAGTAGCACATAAAAGAGGATAAAGAGCCAAAGACTAGATTCCTGGAACAAACTTATATGCAGAACTACAATTTCTAAGTCTTAGGCTTCCTGCCAACCAGCAGAATATCTTACATGAGAAGCTACAAGAAGCAGCTCACTTCTAGCAAGAAACACTAAACACTAGATAACTCTTGCTAGAAAGCACTGCTACTCTGAATACAGCAGTACAGTTACAAGTAAATTTCCAAGGAATTTAAGATTTTGTGAAAGGAGGAATTAATGTTTATTATTCAATTTAAATACCTAAAAAGAAGGTGATTCTGTCCTCCTAATGGTCATAAACTTCTCCAAATGCCACCTGCTTCACCCTGTCCAAGAGAAATGGCCAATGTTCTAGGTTTTGTCACAAAATGTTTCAGTACTTTGGAGTGGACACTTTGAGCAGGATTCCTCAATTTCCTTTTTGTTTTCTCTTTTTTTACATTTCTTGGTCCTTGTTCTTGGTTCCAGTTGAAAATTATCAGAAGTCAATTATAGCCTTTTAGCAAGAACTTGGATTGTCAAGAGAATGAACTTTTGATAAGCTTCTTGGCACACTGAGTAGGAGGCTATCTTTTCTGAAGAACTGTGCAGGTAATTACCAGATGTTTTTGTACACTTTCATCTTTCTTCTGGCCATGCTATTTTTTTTGTTATTCTTCATTTTCATGTTGTCCCCAGTCTGCAGATTTGCCTGCAGTAGTATTGATTTTTTTTTTCCTTTCTCTTCATGAGCAATGTTTACTTGGCCTCACAATCAAATCTGTTTCTTATTTTCTGACTCTAGACCTTTAAAGTGGTTCTGCGTAGTCTCTTTCCTACCCATTTTGTTCTAATTCCAAAATAATTCCTTTGTCCCTTCCAGATGAAGCTTTTATCCTACTCAGCTGCTTTCTTCTATTCATGCTCCTCCTGCCTAGCTCTGAAACCAGCCTCTTCCAGCCTAGCCAGTTTTTCCATGGAGGGCACTTTGTTTCAGATTTGTGTTCAGCGTTATTTTTACAAATTTTTCTGGCAACATTCACTGTTGCCATCATCTGCAAAGAAGGAAAACAAGTGTGAAGAGCATTTATCTCCTAAAACTGTTTTGCTCTGGGCTTAATCTGCATGTCCATTCTGGTGAAAGAAGTATTTATATCTATGTTAAAAATAACATTGACAGCTAAGTACTCTAGAGTTCTCTCCCCTCTTCACCTTCCCAATGTAAATTGTTGTAAATCTTCTTTATTTTTTAAATATCCCAACTTCCTAACATCTCCCAAATGAGTTTTGTTCTGCACAAATCATTATGAGATAGTCCATACAGAGAAAGAAATTATAAACATTTTTCTCATATTCCAATAATCTTCTTCACTCAAATAATTACATTTAGTTAATGATGTAATTTAATCATTAAATAATCATATGTAGAGAATCATATTCAGGGATTCCTGAAAATCCTGGTCTCCACAAAGGTACTATTTACTTAACATTCTCTATTTCCCAACATCCTATTGCCTGGACCATTTTGTGTAACTATACCTCCAGGCTGCTATTCTTATAACTTTAGTTTCATTTTCTTCTCTCTTAAATTAAGTCCTGGTCCTGAAAGGTGCTCAGTACTTGTGGTGCAGTCACCTCTATTTCCATTTAAAATCAATGGGAAAGAATGATGTTCACCCTTTTGTGGTACTTATTCTTCCTGAGAGAGAGCAGTCAAAGGTTTGCAATATTGGTCTTTCAGATGATTGATTGTCAACCTCATCAAATTGAAATTCAGACTTTCTTGACCTCTGGCTAATGTTGTTGACTTCATTTAACATTCCATGTTAAATTAAAAAAAAAAAAAAAAATTTAATGCTGTCTCCTTAGAGCTTTCTGTCAGCCAACCCAGACTGAACTAGGGAATATGAATATATTTTGCTTTGTTTAAGCTATCTAAAAAAACTTTATTTTGGTTATCTTTTACTAGAATAACCTAATCTTTCTTCAGTCTGCTATACTGCAAGTATTGGAGTTCATTCCTATTTCTGACACAGACTTGAAATGAAGAAATCCAGGAAGATATATTCCATCATTGATCATGCAACCAGATATCTTTTCATGCTAGTAAGAGCTTGGCATAAGCTAGACAAAAGGTTAAATTTTCCACCTTAAATTTTACATGAAATGAATATAGCAATAACCAGGGCAGTTTCAGGCATTCAGAAAACACAGAGAAGAAAGTAATACCCAGTGTTTCCATGACTAGAAGGATGTGTCACTGAGCACAGGATGCACTGCACTAACTTGACCTCTCTGGAAGTGAAATGAGTAGGTTCCCTTCTGGTCAATGAATAGAAAAAGTGCATCTCTGGAGAGTAATGCTTGTTTTGAACATTTGTTCTGGACTACAGAGGGAGCCTAAAACCAGACTTAGACTGGACATGGCATCATTCAGGTGTCTAAATGTAGATACCTGTAGTGCCAGTTTTGGAACAAAGAAGTCATAGGCCTTTCAGAGATACTGCATCAGTTCTCTCATGTTTCGGACCTTTAAAAGGAGCAAAAATGTTATAGTGTGATGAATTCTACCTAAATAGGAATTTCTGAGATTCGCCCTACAAGGACAAGGGTACAAAACTGATGGAGTGGATGATGGATGAACAAAGTGAATTGTAATAAGACAGAAAATGAAAACTTCCTAGAGAACATATCACTTTAGAAGACTATTTGTAATACAGCACAGATATTGGTCAGAAAGACAATATTGTAGTTTATTTTCACAGACTAATATGAACAAGTCTGGGTTCAAAATTCAATATCCAAGTGAGACAGCAATTGGAAAATTATGAATAAAGCAACAGGAAAACTGGAAGAAAACTAAGACAAAAAGAAACCTTTCAAGTGTAATTAAACAAAAGCAAAGATAAATCCTAGTGATGATTTATAACTGCACAGCACATCAGCAGACAGGAAAGATTTGGCATGGGGGAAGAAAGTGGCCATTAAATATTATTTATGTGCATTAGGACTATAATAATTTCTCAAGTGAAGGAAGTAACAAACTGCAATTGTTAGTAAAAAGGCATGTTCTGAAAGAAGATTTTATAACTTTGCACTGGAATATTTAGCAGAAATCCAGTCAAAACTGACAATATCAAAAAAACACAAGCAAAATGATGGGACATTGAGGGCTCTTTCGAAAGACTGTGAGACTGAAGAAAGGACACACTTTAACATATAAGGGGTTTGGTTTTATTTTACTGATCTGTCTTGAGAGCAAAGACAAAAGTTGGACAAATGAAATGCATCCACATCAGTGGAAGAGTGATGGAAACAGCAGATGGCAAAGGTAAGTTTGAAGGAGGATACATAGGGAAGAGGTTTCTGTCAGGGAAGTAAAGACTGTATAAGACACTGTTAAAGAGATAAGAATTACAGATTAGAGAAGAATCACTTTAAAAATTAAAATAGCTGCTCTGGAACTCTGACAAACTGATTGTAAAACACTGATGCCAAACTATGAAGGGTTTTTTTTGTTTGTTTTTTTTTTTTTTTTTTTTTTTTGGTTTTTTTTTTTTTTTTTTGGCAGGACAATATGGTTGTTTGGCTGACTTCAAAGACAGCTGTACTGGCAAAAACTAAATCGTTTCTGGGTCAGTCACATGGGTGTATGTAGCTTGTTTCAGCATGAGTGTTTTCCCAGTTCCCTGTTTCTCTCTCACAGGTTTTCCCCAGTGTCTACTCTTTGATTCAGATGGATACTAACAATAACGTATTTAATGAAAACATTATGTAAATATTTTATGAAACCTCCATAAATAATTTTTGTGGCTGAAATGAATAAGTTGTAATAGATATACTGTGTAAAAATATTTCTGATTATTTTAAGAAATCATATGTTCTCTCAATTCCATTTAGCTGTAATGATGCTTAGTGAAGGAAACACATTGAAAAGATGTTTTTAATGTTATGGGACTTTCTTATTTTGTTATATCAGCACACAACTGTACATCCAAAATTACTCTGTTGAAGAGCATAATGGAATATGGATAGCATTTCAGAGACATAGAGGATGGTAAAGGGAGGTTTTAATGGTAGATGTGTTGAACTCTGAAATGAATAATGTCTGTTATAAGATTAGCCTAGATTTATACAGAAGTCTATATAGTTTAATGGTCCAAACTCTATACTGCCAGGAAACAGAAAAAGCTCTAGGGAAATAATTTGGAAATTACTGATAATCCCTGCATGTAATGTCTGTCTGATTAGGTGAGGAGCCAGGCAGAGCCACATCCTGCAAATTCTATGGAGCTCAAGGAATACCATGTCCTTAATTCAACCTTTGTGCATGAGGAGCAGAGACCCTACCTCCCTACACTGGGTCAGAAGCCTCCTTTTTTGGTTACAGGGCATGTGGAAAAGATCAGCTGTGATTCCAGAAGGATTAGTAAGTGTGCAGCTATTTTTGAAATGCTATTTCTAATCAATCATATATTTGTTTCCAAAAAGAATGAGGTTTGTGCAATTAGGGTGCCTCTCTTCCCAACTTACTCTCCTTTTGCACCTATTAGGTGGTTTTCACTTGATTTTATATAATGACAGACCAAAATTTGTGTGGGTTTTGTTGGGTATATGTGGGATTTTTGTTGAAGTTTTTTGTTAAAATTAATTTATGTGATGATTTTGGAATGATTAAGAGAAAAAGTTGCACATTTGACCAGGGAACAAACAAATACTTTTATCATTGATATAGGAACAAGAAACATAAGAAGTAACACAATGTCAGGAACTGATATACCTACTGTTTCTGATGATTTCTTCTAAATTCGAGATTATGGACATTCAGTCTTATCAGCATTATTTTTTCCCACTGAATGGGAAGATTTCTGCCCAAGTATAAGCAAAAGTTCAATTACTGTAGAAAACTCTACCACAAAGATCCATGTTTTCCTCATTTTCTAATGCAACATTGTACTGGGCTATGCTTTCTAAATTGACAATCCATGTATTAATCATCACTATTTATATTCATTTGTATAATGACTGTAAAAACCCCATTCTAGTCATTATTTCAATCCCTGTCTTCTGCTCCCAGACTTTTTCTCTTTTTCAGGCATGATTATAGGGTAGGGAACAATTTGTTAAAAAAGCTGAAAACTGAATGGAGTTTGGATAAAGATATTTAGTTGCAAACATTAGTGACAAACACTAATGTGCAGATCCATGGAAATCAAATCACCATGGAATTAAATTTCTACTTGTTGGCTTTTCAAACAAAAAGGATGAACTTTGCTTTCAGTTTCAGAGAGGAAATAAATAGGATTTTTGTTGTTTGATTTTTTTTCCTAAAAAAAAAAGCTTGAAGTCCAATCCAACTATCTTTAAAAGACACTCGAAGCTGTCTAGTGCTCTATTAGATTTTGCACTCAAATTAATGTTTAATGATTTGTGGCCTATCAGCACCAAAAGACATATTTTATGAACTCCAATGCATGGATTTACATGTGACTTGTGATATTGAATCATAGTGTGCATAACTCAAAACAATTTTGTATCTGCTTTTGCTGATCATGCTTCCTTACAAGAATTGCTGTCCTAACAGGTAGACAATGCTTTGTAAGGGTGATTTTAATTTTAAAATCATTATTTTTATGTTAGTGGCAGATTTTTCATAGTCTATGGCCCTAAGAAAGATTAGTAGGAAGAAGAAATACCTTTTATGAGATTAATAAATACATCAGAAATGCTCAGTGTCCTCCCCCCTCAAAACCAACCCCAGAACAAAACCTCCCACTCCACAGCTCTTGATTCCTAAACTCTTATTGTACCAATGCTATTTTTTCATGCATCAGTGGGCCAAAGTGGGTCATTTTGAACACAAAATCCAACGTTTAAAATAAACATAAGTATTTTAGTATTCATTCAGTGAACAAATATGTTTGGAACAACAGATATTTGACACAGCTTGAACTGAAGATGACCTGGCAGCACCAATCTGCAGATAGTATTTAGTTATATAATTTAATGGCCTTCACATTTTTCTATCTAGGTGTCTAGGGCAGGTTTCCTCTTTCGTACAAATCATGTGGTAACCTTTGCTCCCCAATGGTTTAAATCACATTCTTAAGGGATTAAACTGTTATGACAAAGGAGGAATGTTTAGATATTCTGCTTTGCAGCTAAAAATTTGTCAGATTAGAAATTGTGTATTTTATAATCTCAAGATCAAAGAAGCTTTCCATCAAAGCTTTACGTCCGCTATAATATTTTCCCAACCTTTGCTGAACCTGAATTGTTTTGGATTATCTCACATTGGGTTCACTGAGTACGCCTAGCCAAATGTGGGAAAAAGCTTCCTGCCAAACATTTTAAACATTTCACATATGTAGGGCAGAGGCGGTAAGCCACAGGTATTAGTTTACTGCAGTGGCGAAGTTTGCTTTAAGTCTTTTTAACTCTACTTTTATATGAAATGCTTTCTGAGATTAGTATGACAGATAAAACCCCACAGGGCAACCGTTTATCTTCCATTAGGAATACCATTCACTTTCTTTAACCTAGTGACCTAAGTGCTTCTGTAAAGAGTCTCTTTTATAGAGTTTTTACATCTCAATGGATTAAGTATCATTTCTCTGCCGAGGAGAAAAAAAACCAAAACACAGTTCAATTTCTTTAGAAGAATGGTTTGTCAGAGGAGAATAGTTTTGTCTTTATCCATTTTTTATTCCAGCAGTCATGTTCCCCAAATAGTCACAAAACAGTGATCATTCAAAGCTCAAATTGTCAGTTCATTTAAAATCCACTCACCAAGCCCCTTTATTACATTTTCACTACAGATTTGGCAAGGCAAATAGCAATCCAAGAGGACAGAGAATTGAGCTGTTCTCTGTGCTGTGTACTACCTTGATAGTCTTTAAGGTTATTCAGTATAATTTCAGTGAAAAATGCATATTTACAATAATATCTTTTTATTCTGCTAAGAAACATAACATTATTTAGAAGTATATATGCATATATATAAAACCCACACATAATCAAAGTAAATCTGAACAACTTCCATAAAGAAATAAACAAAGAATTTGTTTAGACATTTCCAAAGGTAATTGGAATTCAGCATTCAGGGTGAGATTCATTCCCCATGTTCAATCAGTGCCTTTTGGGAAAGGGAGATGGCTTCACTTTTTAATGAATATAATGAAAAATAGTATGCCCAAACATACAAAAATGTTAACTGTCTCTTTTGCATTTGCTTTGCTTTATAAAAATTAGCAATGCTTTTAATGAGCTGTTTTATGCTCTCACCTCTGTTTGTTTTTAGAAATACCCATCTATGATCAGAGATCTGGCCTGTGCTCAGATGCTATGCTGCACCACATTTTAGGCTGAGACTCAGAAACAATTTATATTTGGTGGCACTTGCCTGAAATAAACCTTTACCCCTACCTTTAATATATAGAATATAAATTGTTGCCTCCTGTTTTTTTCTACATTCTTCTTGTCTAACTACTGCACCGTTGCAAATAGCTATTCTTCATTCTCTGCCATGTGCTTATTTAATTTTCTTTTTTGAGGTCAGTAGCCTGTTTTCTTGATTGATTCAGGTAGTCTTCATGTATCTGCAGGAGTTAAAAGTCATTTCAGATTCCCTGTTTCACCTGCACTATTTTAGGCCCTGATCTTTTCAATTGCAACATGAAATGGCCCAGTTACTTCACTGGAGCTTTGAAAAGGAGGAGTAACTCACAAACTGTAACTTGCATTATGGTTTCTGTCCATGCTCAAATAGTTTCACTTTAGTCAGAGTTTATAAAAAGCACTGGATGTATCCCATATTGCAAAGGTTTTATTTTTTAACTCTGGATTATTTAATAGCATCTATATCAATGTACTCAAAGCACCTTATAGGTAGGACTCTTTATAGGACTTTAGCTCTGAATGTGAATCTAAGTCTACTATTTATGGGCCACTTGTAGCAAATATCAATTCTCAAAATCTAGTGTTTATTTTCGATTCTCCTATGCTTATGGAGTCAAGATGAGACACAGCATCATCCTAGTGTGTGTCTTCACTTACCGGGCCTATGAGCTACAATGTTAACATTAATTCATGTTTGTTTCTAAGTGCCAGAATCTTGTGATTTTGTGATATATGAAAAAATCTCTTGATTATGGTGTGCAAAAATATACTAAAAGGCGCTACTAATTTGCTAATTAGTAGAAAAAAAAAAAAAAACCCAAGAAAGGTAAATTGTGCCAAAACAATGCCATTGAAGTAAATACAGTCTTCCCATATTCATTTAGCTACAGAATCTCTGGATCCACTGTTCCTGTGCTTGATTTTCTTCATACGTGATTTCCCCAAAAATTAAAGGAGAATGTTCAGATTGAAGAAATTAGATGAATGAATGTCTTATGGAGATGCTTAAATATTATTGAAATTGTGATATGGTAGATGTGGCTGCAAAAAGTGAAACCTTGCCAACAGAAAAAAAAAAATCTAGAGAAGAAAACACATCTTATGCCTGCTGGGATACTTCATCAAACTGTTTTAAAAGACTGAGAAATGAGATTGTACTTACCCATGGGATTTCTGAACTAGAATATTAAACGTTTATTAGAATTAGGTTTCAAACAATGTTGGGCGTTTCATGCTTGAGTGACGAAAAGACAATTATTTTCCAGTGTCTTTGCTGCCTCTGGGCATGATTAAATAATGGAATTGTATTCTCAGAAAGATGTGGTTTATTACTTTTAACAGCTTTTCAAGCTGAAGTCTTTATAAATAAAAAGAGCTATAATTTAAAAAAAGATAAAAAATATAAAAGCCATGTGCCATTTCATCCCTTTGAAACATGGAAGAGAAAGAATTGTGTACAGTAATACTTATAATGTTCTGCATGTAGCTGTCTTGAGGTGGGTATTCTTGAGGGAAAGAAAATGTGATGCTCCTAGAGTCAGGGGCTCTGCTCATACTGGCTTTGTTGTTTTATGCCTCTCACAGCAATGGATTATGCAAAAAACATGAGTGACTTTGTTGGGACTTGATGAATTTTGATGGCGATTTATCAGGTGCAAAATAAATTAGGAACCCATGCCCCTCCCCCAGCATGCCCACCCCATGTCCAGATACTTTAGACAACTTTGCTGCTCCTGAAAATCTCCAAACCAGACTGTAGCATTTGCAGTCAACTGCTGCTCAGCAGGGTCAGTCCCAGAGCAGCAGCAGTATCCTGTGTCCAGAACTGCTCATGGTCAAGTAAGCTGGGGTACTGGGTTCTTTTAGTTCAGCCCATCTGTGATCTTTCCTGTCCCCACCAGAGCTGTCAAGCTGACTGGTCTCACACACAAAATCTGCTGTGTTGCATATGCACTCAACCACAGCTGAGCCCATTCACCAGAAATCAGCAGCTTTCAATCTACTCTATCTAATGGAATTTCCATTTAACATTCCCAGTGAAGATGGACTCTCATATGAAAAACCTGTAAAAATAGGACCCCCTTTTTTTTGTTGTTTTAAATTACTTTTATTTCTGTCAGACTATTGCTTTAAATCATTTTGGTTATGGTTATCTGGTATTTTTAACATGGAAAGAAGGTAAGAATCTACCAAAAGGGAATGTTCTGCTCTTCTCCAAGGCTGGTCATTAATGCTTGCCCCTATCTCCTCTCCAGTGGCAGATCTAGCCTGTGAGCCTCCACATAATAAAACCTGTTAAGAACAGTTTTCTATGAGAGTAAGTGTCTGCTACCCTCTCACCTCCTCAAGAGTATTTTAGCTGGGTCAGTTCCTTCTCTGAGCTACTGTGCATCTTCAGAGACTCTGGACCTGGCAAAGATGGAAGGGAAAGAGCAGCTGGAAAAAAAAAAAAAAAAGCAGCAGAAAAGCAGCAATGTTCTTGCTGCTGGAATGGATTTGTGCATAATATCAGCAAAATTAAAATCTATTCTGTTGTGTTATTGCACTGTCAGGAGAATCATGAGATATTATGGCTCCATTTGCATAATATCTTAAAGAATCTGTATGTTTGTCTTCTTCTTAGGATTTTGAATGTCTTTCAACAGGTCACAAAACCTTCATAGACTATCACTTTCCATTATAGTAACCGAGGTTAAACTTTGTGACAGCAACTCAAAAAGCAATACTTGTGTGTCCATTCTCTGACACATCATTATTCTGTGGTATGTATCAAAGCTCGCGTCTTTTTATCAGATTGCAGAATTGTCCCATTTGTACAACTGCTCAAAGTAAATAAATAATCTAGACAATGCTAAGTGCACATGCAATTGAAGCTATTCATTGTTTGGTCTCACATCAAGGAGAAAACATGTCAAAGGATTTGTCCAACCAGACCAAGGTGCCAAAATCCCTAGATCTAGCCTTGGCATATGGTACCAAGCAGATGTACTGGATATGAAAAATCACAGCTGCCAGCTAGCTGATAGCTACCTAAGAATCAGTCAGTGCTATTTTGGTATTTTTGTGCTAGATAAGATCTATGTGGTGTGTCTGTGGGTAACTAAATCTCTGTTTACATTAGGTTGATAAGAATGGATATCGTACAGAGTGTCTTAGGAAAGATGTATCCATTTGTGACTGCAATCCACATGACAGCTAATTATTTAAAATGAACACTGCATCAGAAAATGGCATCTATAAAAGCAGGACTGAAGTAGCATCTTCCTCATGAGATCTTCAGAGGCTTTAAAAAAAGCAATTGTACTTGGAGTTTGAATCTTATTTTGATAAGGCCCTAGAGTCTGCTGTGGAGTGGAAATTATCTTTAAAGTGAGTTAAGTTGGTAAGAGTAGCAGAATATTTTCTTAAAATAGAAAATAGAGTCTGTGGGGACTAGATTCAGTAGGAACAGCCATGGTATTTCCCTATTATTTTCCTTCATGTCTTCACTTTTCTCTTTCAATGAAATTGTTCAGGTGTCAGCAATGGTGGAATTTTGTCACATTTATTGTATTACAAAAAACATTGATTTTACACTTTAAGTGATGCCAGTAAACATTTTTTCCGTTGTGGCCAAACCTCTCTCATTTTAAGCACCTGTCAGTGGAATTAGCACTGTCTTCTCAGCCATAAAAAAAAAAAAAAAAAAAAAAAAAAAAAAAAAAAAAGAGAGAGACAGAGAAAAGAGAGCTATCCACCTCCAAATATAACTACTTTGAGTGCAATAGGCCTGATAATTTCCTCAGTGCCTCCTATCTATTAATTTGCAACATTTCCGTTCCTCCCTTTCCTATATCTTACACTTGCAAAAAAAGTAACATTTCCCAGATGTCTTAAAAAAAGATGAAGATAGTCTATCAGATTCAGTCTTCCTTTTTAAACTAGTGTTCTCTCTAATGTCTACATTAATTAAATAAATGCATTTTTAATTGAAACACATGAAGCTTTCAAGTCAAACTGAGTTCATGTCCTCAGGCACCCTATTAATGGAATTTTGGAGTGACAGTGCATGCCAACCAGCTGGGTCAGGACCATGTTAAAGCATCATCAAAGTTTTTTTCTCTGATGGCACAAGCCATTGCAGATTCATTGTAAAAGGGGAAGTCTATGTCTTCACAATTCTTGTCGAAATAACATCTCTTGAGATCTCAACATATTCCACATGCAGTTTAGAAGATAATTGAACCAGGTTTGTCCATTTAAAATATTTTATTTTACAGGCTGTCAAATTTTAACGGCAGTTAATGATGTTCATCTACAGGTTTTGTCTTCCCTTTCAAGGACAGAGGAATCATTTATTGTTCTTTTACTCCAAAAGATCTATGCAAAAGTTCATTATGTACATACAACAATAAATAGTTTCTGGGATTCATTGATGTTATTCTCAGAGGACCAAAGCATTTTCTTTCTTCATAAAAGAGAATAAGAAGAAAGCATCACAAGTAAACCTGAATAGATACACATTACAATAGGTTATCCTTATGCAAATACAAAGCACAGTCACCATCAGCAATGTCTATACCAAAAAGGGGAAAAAAAAAAAAAAAAGCAACCAAAAGGGTGGTTAATTCCCTTGCATTGTTGACTAATGAAGCTTTCCAAGTTATGCACATGCTGCAGCTGCACACCCTTTGTTTTCTACATTGGCCAGGATTGCTGGAGGCTGCTCTGTACCTTGCCTGCATGTGACTTCCCAGAGCTCCCAGGGGGTCTTAGCTATCAGTGCAGGCTCTATTCCCAAGGCTTATCTGCATTTTATAAACAAAAAAAGGTGGAAGAGTCTTATCTGGTCCAGAGACAAACTGATGTAAGCCTATACATTTATGTCCACATTATTTTTTCCCTGAGATTGGAATGGTTTTGCCCCTACACTGTCTGTAGGAAACTCTGGGATATGCTGTATCCTGAATTTCCACCTGTGTAGCTTCCCAGTAGGCATTGTTGTACCAGAAAATACTTGAGGGACAAATTACCTATGAATTACATGACATGCAAACCTGAGTGAAAGCTTAGAAGACTAAGTTTTAAATGTTACTAGAACTGGAAATAAGATGCTGTTTTTATGCAAAGCCTATGCCAAAAAAAAAAAAAAAAAAAAAAAAAAAAAGAAAGAAAAATTTCCCCAAGGTAAAGGCTAGCAAAGGCTAGCAACTTTTAAAACACTTTTTATCTTATTTTAGATGGAAATAATTAAATCTGGTCACTTCATTTTTAGTAAGGTCCTTTTTGAAGAAGATATTTTCAGCCTTGTTTATGGAGTCTGGTTACATGTTTATTCACTGAATTAAGAGAGAAGTAGTTTAACAACTTGGCGCAAATCTCTGACTCCAGATTTTAGAGTCAACTTCATCTTCTACCTCTGTAGCCTTTTGAATACTGAATGTAAGAGAGAAGAAAAGACTTTTGTATGGATTGTGAAAGACATATTTGCTTGAGAAGTCAGTATTGCACACCAAATAAGAAGGTGTGTTTCTTGAATGTTGGCCATGTAGGAGGAAAGGGAGCTTTTTTTTTTTTTTTTTTTTTTTTTTTTTTTTGACAAAGGAAAAAGCACCTTTGGCTTGTGAAGAGATGTGCCCACAAAACCCTCGTTGAAGATGGTAAGCTTCCAGAGTAATGGAGCTCTGTGGAGCAGTGTGCAGGATGCCTACTGCTACTATTAGTGGTCTCTCTCTACTTAGCTTGCTCATCTCTCTGAATTCTTCACTCAGAGGCCCTCCATTGCAGAGGATCAAGCAGTAGACTGAGCTCCAAAATGTCCTCTTCTGTCTCCAAAACTTTCCTCATGTACCTTTTCTAATAATCTGCTAAAATACAATTATCTTTATTAATGCTTGTGAATATAAATTTTTGTTTCCTTTCTAGGCAATTGGTCAGGCAGCCATGATACATACAAAATGCACAGAGATTTGTGATAGGAATAAAAGAGCAGTCACACAGTTCAGATTAATCTAGTTTGCCAACCCTAGCCTGTAAGTAGACATGTAAGCAGAAGGAGGAAAAAACAACAGTGTGCAATACTTCTTTCTAATGCTTTCCTAGTCTTCAGTTATTTTCAGCTCAAGTATTTTCCTCAACATCTGTGGTTTGTCTACTTAGTAACCTTCTATGAGCCCTTCTTTCTACTAATAACACGCATACCTCTTGTATTGACTAGGCCCTTTTGTGGGTTGTTACAAAGGTTAACTCATGTTACATGAAAAACTACCTTTTTGTTTCTTTGAATCAAATTCCACTAGGGTTTTTTTTTGCCAGCAACCACCTTCAGCACTAGAAGAGCAGTGAGTAATGAGTCTCTGGCCAACACTGATTCTGTAGACCTTTGTGTTATGATCTGAAACCATCTATTTTCTGAGCTGAAGTTTCGAGCCTATTGAGTCATCCATACACCCATCCTAGTAGTGTTTGAACCTTGTTGATACATATGTTTTCTGAGATTAGATAACTAGAGTACAAAATTAAAAGTCAGAGTGAATGATAGATCAATATTCTAGAATAATATTTTCTGGTTTATTCTCTGTTTCTTTCACAATAATTCCTAGTATATGAATTTCTTTTTTGAGTGCCTCTGAATACTAAGTTGATGTTTTTGTGGAACTGCTTATCATGCCCTCAAGGTCTTGCTCCTACAGAGTGATGAACAAATCAGAGATCACCTTGTGTATCTGAAGGTAGAGAGGTTTTTTTCCTCATGCTGAGAATTTCACAGAATCATAGAATCTTAGAATGGTTTGGGTTAGAAGAGACCTCTAAAGGTGCTCCAGTTTCACCCCCCTGCCATGGCCAGGGACACCTTCCACTAGACTGAATGTTTCAAAGCCCCATCCAACCTCGCCTTAAACACTTTCAGGGATAGGGCATCTACAGCATCTCTAGGCAACCTGTTCCAGTGCCTTGCCACCCTCACAATAAAAAAATGCTTCTTAATACCTACTCTAAACCCACCATCTTTCAGTTTAAAACCATTACACTCTGTGCTATCATGACAGGCCTTGCTAAAAATATCTCTCTGCATCTTGCTTATAAGCCCCCTTAGAAGTCACAATGAGGCCAGAGACTTTTCTTCTCCATGCTGCACAAACCTAACATTCTCAGATTGGCATAGGAGGGATTTTTCCATATTCATATTCTTTCTGACATTTTTTATCCAGTTACTCAGGCCTGTTAATATGAAATTTCTCATACTCCAGCCTTATCCTTACCATCTTGAATAAAGTAGTGTTATCAGGTAATTTCACAGGAAACTTTTTGTTCAAATGGCTTGACATAATATAGTAGTAAAACTGTCTGTTTTCAAAAAATTTCAAATAATTAATAAACAGCTAAATTTCATTAAAATTTATATCTATGAAATTAAATATTTCTAGTAAGTTATCCCATTAAAATGAGTATAGTGACTACTGTGAAAATAATAGTAAATTGTGATTCAAACCCCACTAGCAGAAATGTGAGGCTTTGGGCTGTGTGCAGAGGACTTTGCTTTTAACTTTGATCCCCAGCAACAAGGGGATCTTATTTTAATTTCTTTTACAAAACTACTTGTTGTCAACACACAGAGGGGTGTCAGAGTGAGTTTTCATAAACATAACTATCAAACAAAGATGTCCTTTTTCCACAAAATGATACTTCAATCTACTTGGTATATTTACCGTGCATTAGACAAGAACCACCCATCTTGCATGGTATTCATGTATTTTGTACCATAAGAGATTCTGGAGTGCCCAGGAAAGACCTAAACCTTACATTAACACATCATTTAAATGAAAGGCTTGCACATGGAGATAGTTGCTGCCTGGGATATTGCAGTTGTCATGGGTGAATTCAGCTGTAAGCAAGAACCAGTCAGCTACAATCCCCTCACTCTCCTTCTCACCTCCCTTGACCTCATGCTTTGTACAACAGCTGTGGAAAATCAAATTGTCCTGCAAACCTGCTTTCTGCTTTCTGCTGGCCAGCTGGCAGCGTGGGCCAGGACCAGGAGTGCCAGAACCTTACAGCTGTACACGTATTGCTGCCTATCCATCTGTAGCATATGCCATATGCCAGTCCCCAAAGTTAGCTGAAGAGAGTATCCATCTGAAATGAAACTCTTTCATCAACATGAAAGTGTTCCTTTCCACTTTCTCACCCTGCTCCTCTGAACTTTTCTACTAGTCATTTATTCTTTTTTCCCTTACTCCATGGTCTAGGAATCATATGAAGAGAATGAATTCAAACCTGTGGCCCACTGCAGTAATTTTTTTCGTGAGTATAAAAAATTCTGTGTGACCTTTTGAGTAGAAGGTGTGGCAAACACCACTTGTCTTGAGTGAAAAATGTAAATGTAGGATTTGCTGCTCCATGGGTTCTGACAAATCTGTTCAGGCAATTTACAGTTGATTTGATTTTCTTTCCCATGAGGTCAACACAGTGCATAAAAGTGGGTTATGAAGAACAAGAGGTTAATTCAAAGATATAGTCAGTTCTGTCTAACTAAAAGAAGTGTGTCCATCTAAGAACAGATGCATTTTCTAGCCTAAGTTATTTAAAATATTTGCTTACTTAAATAATGGTTTTCCCCTTAAAAAGCAAAGGCAGATATTTCTTCACTTCCCAGATTTCTCAACAGCTTAAAATAGAGGTGGCAAGAAGCCAACATGCTTAGTAATGTGCAGTGGCACTCTGAAGGCAAACATGAACAATAAAAATATCTTTGTTCACTGGCAGGGCTGATCATATTTGACTGGAATGTGGATTTCATTATATGTTAAAAGATGAAATCTTCTACCATTCCAAAAGCACACCCCTCACCACAGGCGGAAGGAAACTGTATGTAGAGTGAATTCAGGGCAGATGTGTTTTATTATTTTTTATTTTAATGCTAGATGCAGATGAGAAAAGGACTGTGATAGTGAAGTAAAGGTCCTAGAGCTCTCTTATTCTAACCTGTATACAAACCTCTTCCTGTTTAGCCTTTTTACTGAATAGGCAAAAAGTCAAGTCTTCTGAATTCAGCAATACTACTTTTTTTATTGCTCATAGGTAATTTTTCTAAATAGATCCAAAGTTAATTTTCAAGGAAAAACAGAATCTACCTTTTGTTTGTTTTATATTCACTTTTTGTCTTTGCTGAGTGTTACTTGACTTAAACCAGACCAGAGCATAATAGACCCAAAAGTCCAACAACAGAACTCTTCTGGTATTCTTGACCTGCCTCTTTCTCTTGGTTGTTACGTGATGAGTAGATCTGTGTGGTAAGCCATATGTTGAAAATTTCACATGTAAGTTATGGGGCTACTCATAGTGCCTAACCTCAAGGATCTAACTTAAAAGCTCAAGATGCCTTCTCAGGGTGTCTCACTCTCTCTTCAGGTTGTGCACAAAACAAGTTCTCCTCAAATTGAGGTTGACCAACTGCTCCTAAACTGCCTTCCCCCAGCAACAGTGTGAATTCCTGCCTTCTCCAATACTCCTGTTTTTCTTCACCTACCCAAAACTATATCTGAAGTAGTACAAATTTCATTGGAATGCCAGACTCAGGTGTTTTCTAGAGCAATAACAATGTTGCTAAAGATTCTATTTTTCTTGGAACCAAATTAAAATTTAGAAGGCTCCAATCTGACACTTTGGTAAATGAGAATAATACTCTTCATTTTTTTCCCCTTCAAATATTTGTATTGAATAAACCAAATTTGTTTGCATAACTCTGAAAAGTTGCCATCTGGCAACCTACTGCCTCGATTCATGGCAGAGGGTTCTATTCCTGCCAATTTGAAGCCTTTGTTTTAAAATCTGTGCTGAAAACAATCCAATTCCCTTTCCCCTGAAGTCAGTGGCAGAACTCCCACTAGTTTGTGGGGATGAAGGATCAAGCCCAGACAATAATGGAAGGTAATTTAAAAAAAAATTCAAAGTATCATCAAAGGAGTTGCACTCCTAATTCTATTTGTCGCTGCTTTGAAAACATAATGGCAAGGTTTTGCATATATCAGTCAATAGCTCTAGGCGACTTGAAACCATCTGAATTAACTACTGTACTTCTCAGTGAGGCTTTTTTTTTTTTTTTTTTTTTTTTAAGAATAAATCCCCACGGGAAAATAGAGGAAAACTTTTGAAACAGTGCATACAATACTGTGTTTTCCTTTCTGAAAGCTAAAAGAAGCTGTTAAGTAATTCTATTATTCGTCACTCAATAAATAGAGATTTTCTGAAGCAGGTTGAATTATAGGACGTAAGATCATAGCCATAGAGCTTAGGCTGAAATCCCATCAGATATCATAACTAAAAAGAAGGTGACTTGAGGCCCAAGGATAAAATAGGGTGTTTAAGAAACAAGTGGTGATTCACTTTGCTCTAACTCCTACAGAAATCTTTCTATTTATTTTAGGGAGAGCTGGATCACTCTTCCCTACTGTTTTCTTCAGTGCCTAATTCGAACTATGCCACAGCTGTAGGCCCCTATGGCTAGTTACAAGGCTGAAACCTTGATGAGCTCTGATCACAGAAAAGTGCACATCAATCCTTTCCCAGGGTGAAAAGCTGGCCTCTGTGTTCTGGCCCATTTCCAGGTGAATTCCATTCTGCATCCTTGGAATTGCCCTGTATTTTAGCCATGAATAAATACTTATTTCATTTCCTTTGTTTCAAACTGTTTTGCAGTGTTACTGGTAAAAAATGGCTGTGGTATTCTGATTTGAGATAGCTGTGTGTCACTGGGAGGAAAGTGATACCTGCTGAAGTCCCTGGGCTTGCAAATAGCTGTTGTTATTAGAAATAGTACTGATCTTTCCTTCCCTCCTACAGACTGCCAGTTTCAGCCTAACCCCAATATTACAAAAAAAAAAAAAAAAAAAAAAAAAAATCCCCACACATATAGATATTATCTGAAAAGCAAATTCAGAGCAGATGTCCCGAGTACTTCCTACCCATAATGAAGGTTCACAGAACATTGAGTAAAACAGGACACAATCTACAAAGAAAAAGCAGAACAAAAACACAGACTGAGATGAGAGGTGGGAAAGTCACCTGCCCCAAGCTGAGTGCAAGCCCCAAGGTATGGTTGGTACATAGGCCTTTTTTAAACTCTCATCCTTGCTGTGCCAGCAGGACGTCAGGCGTTTTAGGCATCGCTATTATTTTAACTAATGGACTAGTTCTGCATTTAAATGATGGAATGTGAGCCATATTGGCTCCCTACAGGTAGAAGGAAAATACTACTGGTCCTGCTTATATGCCAGTTAAACATCTGGAATCACTGTGAATGAAGCAAAGAAAACTTAAACATGGGGGTTGGAGCTGGGATTTTGAAAAGTGAAAAGCTAAATATTTAAAATGTTGATTTCAATTGTGATTTTGGTTTAATTCTCTCCCTTCTTCTTGTATATATTATTTTTTTTCTTTCATTTTAAGTACACATAAACTGACCCCATACAGTGCAACAATCAGACCTACCACTTTATTCAGATGTGTAGTTTCATCCACTTTTTTGTGTGTGGGACAAATGTGATGTAGGCCACCATACACAGGCTACCTGCTGGTCTGCAACTGCACGGTATTTACTCCAAATTTTCTGTGTGAACAGTGGGTAGCAAATAAAGGAGATTGCAGGTAACTCCAGGCTGGCTTTTATGTGTGAAATCTTTGTAGGATTCCTCTGATTCTCACAAACACAGTGATGTCTTCTCCCTGAAAGAAAAGTGTCTCAAACTGTCTTGGTGATGGAAAAATCTAAAACAAAACTGTTAAATTCAATCCCATCAAAGAAAAGACAAACATCCAAGAACCACAAAGCTGGGATTTTGACTCATGGTGTGAAGCAAGATGTATTTGGACATAGGTTTGTATTCTTTCCCATTTTTTCTCAGGATGTAAGGATATCCTGAAGTACATGAATGGAAGTAATGTTATTGACATTACAGTAAAAAAAAGGGTTTTGTTCCCACTGCATGCTAGCTCTTACAACAGCTTAGATGTAAGCTTTCATTTCCTGTGGCACTAGGAAATGTGTATGTTCAGTGGGGATCAACAGGCAGAATTATTCAAGGGAGACAGTGTGCTTCAGTAGTTGCAGCAGGGAACTTTGAAAGGTCCTGGCCTGGTTTCAGCATCTTTCTGGGTCATTCTTTCCCTCTGTGACCTCAGATGACTCACTTGACCTTAGTCAAACAGCTGCAAAGGCAGGTAAAGGAGTCTTGCACTGCAGAGGAGGTACGGGATCTAAATTGAGACTCCCCAGGGAAACAACTGCTGTATTTTAAACTGACAGCATTTCAGATTTATGGACAGAAAAAGTATTGAAAGGTAATTCACTTGTAATATCTGATTAGGAAGCAGTGTCCCTATATTCTCCTTCATAGATCATTTCAAAGTCCACATTGACAGCATTAGCTGTTGTGCCCTTCATGTGTATGGACTAAAGCTGCCTAAATGATGATGAGTTAGCTAACAAAGATAACGAGTATTTAAGAAAGATAAATTGTCTCCTAGCTGAACTCTGATGGTCAACAAACACAGAGCCTGCAACACTTTAGTACAGCGTTGCTTAAGCCAGGCGACGTGACAGACCGTGCAGTGTCAGGCTCTGCAGGACTCCAGTGCAGTGCCAGACAGAAGGTGCAGCGAGCCGAGCGCATTCTGCTACCTGGGAAGAGGCCATATCCACCAGAGGACAGGCTCAGCAATGTCCCAGGGTAAATTACACAGCAAAAGTCACTGCTGGCATGAATGAGCACAACTATTTGGAGGTGAATGCTGCTGTGTGTTCACTTTCCCCAACACACGATTCTCCCACTATTATTTAGTTTTGTTCATTAAAAGATTATGATATAGCCAAATATTCAATAAATATTAATTCTTCATTAAAAAAGATCACTATTTTCCAATACTTAGTGCTGCCTCATGTCCTATGAAGTGAAACTGGAAATTGTTAGACTGAGATGTAAAATATTCAAAAATAATTTTAAATTGACCTGAATTAAGCCTTAATTTGGATACTATGACAATCTTTATCTCAGCTGACACAGGGTGTTGCTAGGAAAAGATATTGTGCAACATTTATCTGGTGTCTTGAGTATAAACTCCCACTGATAGTACTGAAATGATCACCTCTGGTGAGATTTAATATGCAAATTATATTTCTAAAATGTAGCCTCATTACTCTATAGTTAGTTCAGGCAGGCAGAGAATTTGATAAGGTTTGCTGTGTACTTAAAAATTCTGGGAAGCTCCAGGTATGATTACTGAACAAATACAACTTTTTGTCAGATTTTAACCCCATGTATTTTTAGAATTCTGTTGTTTATCTTATCTTTAGAATTAATCCCACACACAGTATTAACCTCTCAGTGTTTTAAGTGGGGAAAACCTTAAGCTGGTGTACTTTATCTTGTTTCTTGTTTGTTCATTTTATTATTATTTCTTGTTTAACTAAATCTTAAGTTGTTTTTCTGACCACAGAGGACAACCTGATTGATAGAATTTACTTTCTGTGAATCAAACAATGGTTTTGTCCTGGATGGGAAGCCTGTGATTACAACACATCTTTACTCAAACACCTTTTTATTATACAATGAAATATTTTCATGGTTGCTGTACTGAATTTTACAAAATGTGTAGGGATGTATTTTTCTGGAGGAGCTGCATAAAAATACCGTAGAATTTGCACAGCAGTGCAGGAATGTGGCTTGTTACATACAAAGTCACTGGGAGTGGTGAGTATATGCTCATTGGAAATTGGATTCATTGGGCCAAACAGAAATATATGTACATATGTCCCTGCACACACACACACACACACACACACACACACACACACACACACACAGACATACACAAATATATAATTTGCTCAGATATATAGCAACTGCAGTTGCTCAAGTTAGCATAAAACAGATGCTTATATTCCAGATGCATCCTGGACTGAAGTAGTCAGGATCAGCAGTCATTTTCAAAGCTAGGACAGGACAAAAAGTAGTGCACTTTGGTCTTTGATTATGATCATTGGACATGGCTGCAGTGACCTTATTATAAAGGAACAAATCAACTGATAGTGAACTGACCAAAGGTATATTCCAGACCATATGACATGCCTTATATATAAAGCGGAGGGAAGGAGGAGGAAGGGGGGAATGTTTGGGGTGATCATTAAGACTTTTGAGAGACACAGGGTTTTCTAAAAAAACCCTAGTAAAAGCATGTTTCTTGGGAAGGTCCCAGATAATCACACAGGTTATGAGGTAATAAATGGGCAGACAGACTGGCAACACCTGAGAGTTAAGATTTTCTCTATACCCCAGTTTTATGAGAAAAAGTTTTATTGATTAAGTAATAAGTTCTAAACTAACACTAAGCAGAACTGGGCAAGACACTTTGGCTTGTTTTTGTCTCTAATTTTAAGTAGAAATATTGGCATTTCTGAGTTGCAAGGAAACTTAAGTAGTCCATATAGCTTGTGATTGCAGTTCAGTGCAATTTGCTGTACAATGGTCGCAGTAGTTAGGGAGGGCAGCAGTCCATAGCAGCACCAAGTTGAGCCCAGCTGAACACATGAGTGTTTATCAAATGAGAAAATAGCTCACATTTTATGGGCAGCCTCTCCACATGGGAAGTGTCCAACTGGAAGGCATAGAAGGCATCTGGTTTCTTTTCTAGTAGCTCTGTGGAGATTGAGCCCTTACAGGATTTCCCTAACAAAGTGATTTTCAAGTTCTTCGTCGATGCTGGCATCTCATGATTTCTCATCTTGTCTTATCTCATCTAACCTCATCCTATGCTTTTGAATGAGATACTTGCTTTCCAATCCTTGCGGCTGATATATATATATATATATATATATATATATATATATATATATATATATATATAAATAAAGGTAATGAAAATATTGAAAATAAAACTACCGTAATGCTACTCACTGGCAAATAGGTATGCCTGAGGAAGAACCATATGCTTTGCATTTTATATATTACTCTGTGGAGAGTTAAAGGCACATCTTGTGGATATGTTGTAATATATGTCCAGAATATCTCTTTTCCCAGGATATCACTCCCACGGAAAAAGTGCCTCCAGCCTCATGGCAGTGCCATATCTGTGTGTCTAATGTGAACTACAGATGCAATTGCCCTCAGCTGCATCAAAAATAGTTCCAAAATATTTGTGTACTCATAAGGCTTTCATTTACATATATGTAGGACTCCTATTTTTGTAATAAGCTATTTCCAAAATTAATAGTTAATCCTCACTTTGTGTTTATTGATACAACAAAACCAGAGGCAAAATTAATTCTCATAATTCACAAGAAGATTATTTCTTTAAGATATTCCTTAAAGAATAACATTAAAGAATGTTACAGAATTTCTACAAGGCCTTTATGATGGAATGAGTCAGAGTAACAGGATCAGAGGCTTGCTTTAAGTTTCCATCACTGATGTCGGTTGAAATTTGGAAGCTACATTAACCATCAATCAACATTTGAAATGAAGCATGTGAAAAATACTTTTGTTTGTGAAAGCTGTGAGAGCATCAGAAAGATTTTCTTTTGCATTTATCTCCACTGTTTTGTTGCTTTTGGTTTCAGCTATAAGCAGAAATAGCTTGACAAACATATGTAGAAATATAAATGTGTGTGTATGTATATGCATGTACAGACATGTATATGTATATATGTATTATATTTTGACCTATTTTGTATAAAAGTCCTCTGTAAGTAAATGTCCCTACTGGTGACTCTGGAATTTGAATGGTGTGAAGTTTTAACATGAATTTCAGTTTTGCTCTGAACTATGTTCTTATGAAGATCATCAGAGGCACGACACAGCACTTCTGGTTGTCCGAGTCAACAAACTAAAGTCTGAGGTTCCAACAGGTTCATATTTTTGAAGTTCTGAATAATATTGTTTTAGCTGCCGCTAATAATTTCTGCTTTTCTAGTACTTTTATTCTTCATCTACTCTGGAACAAGCAGTATAAATTGTACCTAATATAAACCACAGCAATCCAATTCTCACTGTGCCCTACAAAGTCAATTGGGTTCTGTACGTAGGGTATATGCCACTATTTCATATTTTCTTAGTAAAATTATTTCAATAATATAAGTTCACTACTGATTCTTTTAAATTTTTTAAAGGCCTAATATCTCCAGTCAACTCTCTATATCTGTGAATTCTTATTTTTTATAATAGAATAGCATTATAAAGCACAAAAAAGCTTTTATAATGACATGGTAAATTGTTAGGATGGTCCTTTTCAGTTTTTAGTTGTTTTCAATAATAAAATAATTAGTTTGTTGACTTAATATAAAGACATTTCAACACTAAAAAATAATTTGGTGACAAAAATGTAATTTTTATCAAAATCAAGTTTTATTAGAAATTGCAAGAGGCGATTTCCTGAGTACACCAGAAATATTTTGTTTTTTAAAAGCTGCAAGCATACTCTTTAACTGAATATTTGTTTAACCTTTTCTACTCCTTTCAAATCTATTATTCTCAGTGAAGGATAAGGAGAAAATGGTAGAATGTAAGATATGGTTCTTACAAGTTAGACCTCCAGCAAATACTTTGGCAGAAATTTTGAGGCTCCATATAGCAGATTACACCTCTCTACACAATTTTTTTTTTTAATTCTGTGGCACAAAATTGTCTGATGTTGCATATTTTTAATAAATCAAAACCAGAAAGTAACTTATTTGCTCTCTGCTAGGTCCTGGGAAAGTCCAGAAAGAAAAGGAATGTCTAGCCACTAACAAATGATGTTTAAAGGAAAATAGATTCCTACTGACATCATTAAGTCTGTAGAATTGTTTTTATAAGGGTACATACCTATGTCCTACCAACTTTTCCCAATAAATATTTATATGCAGAGAACCATGAAGTGATAGAGCCTGTCTTGATGAAATGACCAACTTTTTAAACATGCCATTGCATTTTAAGAATAGCTGCTTATGATAAAT
Organism: Vidua chalybeata; assembly: GCF_026979565.1. Taxonomy (NCBI): domain Eukaryota; kingdom Metazoa; phylum Chordata; class Aves; order Passeriformes; family Viduidae; genus Vidua; species Vidua chalybeata. The sequence continues at coordinate 35,618,339 of NC_071531.1, read as the reverse complement.
TAACAAATCTAAATGTGTATATGATAATTTACCGGAGCTACCAGTTATCAGCTTCTAAGGGAAAGTTTATTATAAAGCTGGTAAGAAAATTTGCATACATTGTGGAAAAGCAGAAAAATGTGATCTGAAAAGTGTATTTGTCTAGTTAATTAAGGTTTGATTTAACTCTTTATGGAAAATTTTTTCACAGCCATAGGATTTGGTAAAGAGGTACTTTGAATAATCGCTTTAAAAAGTTATTAGAATGGTCAAAATATCTGACTCATTATCAGTCAAAATCTGTCTTTCAACAGCTATTGTTTTATTTGTATTTCTAAAAAATTTCTTCTCTCAATTAAATTCAAGAATGTGAATATATAAAAATAATGCAGGTGTTCATGAAAATGTACATTAAAATGGAATATATATAAAGTGAGTATAGCTATTCATGGAAGCAAAGTAAAAGGAAATGAAGGAATGTTATTCTGAGCATAGAATTAAATTTCACTGATTCTCCAGTCCAAATTTATGTGTATCCATTCCTCATTTTCCCCTTCCATGATTAAATGTTATTTCTTTATTGTGAAATTAAGTCACATCCATTCTGCTATTAACTGATACTGTGTAAACTGTGAGCCCTGTGTTCTATAAGATTAGTGAAGGAGCTTTTGAAGGAAGTCATAAGTACTTAAAAATCTATTTACTGTAAGACTGGATATTTGTTTCATTTTTTAAAAACTGCAGGATTTTTTTTTTTTAATGATGAATGCAAATAATGAATGTAAAACACTCCTCAACCTATACCTGGACACCCAGCAGTTAAAATGGTTGTTGAGACACAGAACCAAAATGGGATGGGTGCAGTTTTTTAATATTCTTGTAAAAAGACAGTCACAGATCTAATCTTGTTGCTGATTACATTTTGAAGGGGTTTGTTCAAGAATATTAGAAACAGGAACTGGTTGGAAACTTCCTGAGACATTTCCTTAATCAGAATAGCTATGAGTTGTGAAAACTAAGAGCCTTCCCTTTGGATGCCTTCACAGGTGAAGGGGTGCATTCATGTTGACAGGAAACACTAATTACAGGGCAGCCAAATGGCCCAGACACCCTCTTGGGATGTTCACTCCCTATTTTGCCTCTGTTTGCAACACATTTCATTGGAGAGCAGCAACCATATCTCTGTGGGCTACTCTAATCTCCCTCCAAAACATCCATTGGTGTTTTTCATAAATGATAGTAACCCAGAAAAAACACACCTGTTCAAGCAGGTGGTTTACACTGGAAATGGGGACATGAGATAATTCCAGATTTTAAATTAATATCCCAGCCACTGGGCCACTGATTTTATCTTGGAGTATTTCTCTTTCTTTTATGCTTCTGGGATTGAACAGGGAAAACTATTAAAAAATTTAAAATGCAAAATCAAATTCTAAATTCCTTGCCAGCCCTAATAGAAACTTGCATTTCCATAGAAGTTTTGAAGCCCTTAAACACAAGGGAAACTAACAAGATCAGCAGGAAACACTCAACTTCTTGAAATGTGTTCATTTTGCAGCAACACAGATTTCCAGCTGGAATGTCCCTGATAATAATTAATTTCCCTCTACAGCACTGTTTTCATTCCCTTGCTGGGAAGAGCACTACAAAGCCTGGCTCTGCTGTAGCATCTGAGAACAAAAACATGACCCTACCACTTCTCACTGCCTCCTTCTCAAAACTAAACTCAGATGGAAATTTCACTCCCTGTGTATTGGTTTGATTAATGAGATGATACCAGGTCCAGGGCTAGATATACTATAGTGTTCATAAAGTGTTCGATTTACTGGAACTCTTTTTCTCCTGATGATTGATACGAGTGCAATGGACTACCATTCCCAATTGTTTTGTCACATCTTTGCTACAGAACCCGAGCCTGTGTTGGAACTGAGACTCACTTTAATTATTGAATTAATACAATTTCATGGTTGATATGCTTCTTCCTCACCTCTGGGCTTTATATTTACTGGTCTACTGTGACCTTTTCCCCTATTGGTGCAAGGAGAAATTAATGTATTTGCTTGTTGCTCATGCATTACTATCCATAACAATCCTAAATTAAATTTTACCCAAATAAAGAGTCTTGCATCAAGACTTTTCCCTACAGTTCCTTAAACATTTAAAAATAAGCAAGATATCTTTTTTCATTGTTACAGGCATACATTTATATTGCAGAATAATTACATCAAAGCTGTTATCTCTTTGAGTTTTATATTAATTTATTGAAAACGGATGGTCCAGATTACTGAGGCATAGGAAATGCGCTGGTCTGTCCCTGAGCGTCACTGTGCTATAACCTGTTCAACCGAAATAGCAGCCACAGTTTAGATTTCAGAGTATTAAATTATTCAGAATGTTTAGATATCCAGAATATTTAAGCCTTCATCTAACACATTTCCTTTATCATTAGGCCTGCATTCAGATATGTTTGTTCAGCATTAAAGAAAGAACATTGTCACCTGTGGTGGCAGAGTTCCCCACCAGCTGCAGTAAAAGAAATTTGAGCAGAGGGGTGATTGTTCTCATCTTTTGAAATGATGCTCACTCTTTTCAAAGGCCTCACAGTGGGACAGGCTGAGATTTAGCAGAGAGAAACTTATGCTGGATATGTGACAGCTTATCACCTCCTTGCATCCTGTCATCTTTAAGCCATCTGAAGTAATCTCCTATCACGGTGATAAGCTTGGCTAAGAAGGCAATACATTGCAGAAAAGATAAAGTCATACTTATGGAAAACTGAAAATGTGTGATTATAAAATCATGCAAATTAGCCATAAAAATAAAACATTGACTCAGAACCTTCCTCACTAGTATTTCTTCCTTTGTTCTTGTCTACTTTCTTGTTCCCTATTGCACTGTAATTGTTATTTCATTCTTATGATTATTTTTGTCTTCAAATTTAAGAGTTATGACTACTGCTTCATCAGCTGACCTGGAAGAACATGCAAATAACATAACAATTAACCTATGGAGAAATTAAGAGTTATTCAATAACACAATGGTACAGGGGGAAGTGGGATATGCTCCTTTAAGTAACTGCTTATCTTAATATGTAAGCATTTTTAGAAAGACCATCATCAACAAGTTCTTTAGCTATTTTTCACATGTAGGCTATTTAGAGTAGTAGGCGTAGTGAAGGAATGAGGACTTTTCCCCACCTGAAACTGTTCCGTGTGGAATGACCCCATTCTGTTAGTAATTTCAGTGAAACTACAAGTACCTTTTTAGCAAGAAAGCTGTTAAGTATGTGAATAACTTCATGGCCGTCTGTCACCTGAAGGAAACAAAGGAAAGAGATTTATTATGGTAGTTTCTTTCTTAAATAATTGATTCCCTCCTAATACTTTACTCCCCGAAATTCCAATTTCAGACTTATTAGGTTGTGACTATGAGAGCTTTATGCTCATTTACTTATTACTAGAATTGTTTTGCAGATGGAAATGTTCAGGGCTAGATGGCCTCCTCTACAGCACTTACTCAGGGGAATATTTAATTTTTCAGAGGAGTTATCCATTGGACATATTACATGTCACTGAACTTCCTCCGGGAAGAGGGATTTCACTTCTGAGTAACAGTTGCCAAGTTTGATTCTGTGTTTGTCTTAAACTTGTTGAGCTTAATAGGAGGGAGACACACCACACTGTGTCAGTACAACTGAACTTCAGGTAGCCTTGTTGATGCAGGAAATCCACATTTTGTATATTCTTTCTTTCAGAACACACATTGAAAGTACATTTTTATAAATGGATCTTATACAATAGGATATGTTTTCAGAGCCAACAAAGACCTTGGGAAAGTTAATGTTTTGCTATTATTAACTAATCAAGAAACTGTACTCCCTGCTCATTTTTCTATGCAATGAACCATGATCATTTTGTTGTTGGGTAATGTTTAATTTTTATGGTACATTACTTGATCATGAATTAAAAGGAATTTCAATGGAATCTGAAGGCAGAGTATTTCAAGATTTTCTAATTGAAAGAATTTGTTAAGCTACCAGGTTGGTTTGTTTATATATATATATAAAATACATCTGTGTGTATATCCATGTAATAACTGCTGCATTAACAATTAATGGATTTTTATGAAAAATATCAAAAGAAACCCTGTGCATATACAAAATTAACCCAAGAAAACTCAGATCCAGCTGGAAAAGGATTGCAGGAGGGATGATGAAGTGTTTGGGGGAAAAACTATCACACCAATTGTCTCTATTTCAACTAAGAAAGCAAAAGTTTCTCTTCTGTCCCAGTTTAAAATTTTTAGTTGAGCAATTTTATAAAACTGTATGAAATAGCCAAGGACTTTTTAAACTGTCTTCTATTGCATTTTGTCTTGTGTTAGCCAAGCCTGATAAAACACCCTCTCAAATCATCACTTTAAAGTCGTATGTATTTAATAGGAAGTTATAAAGTCTACCTACATAGTGGCTGCATTCAGAAGGACCAGGGAAGAGCTAATTAACCTCCATTTGGCATCTCTGCAATTTTCTGTCCAGTTCTGGAACAGAACAAATATCAACAATCTGGATAGAGTCTGGTGAAGGGACGTTTATGGACAGTTTGGGTGCTAAAACATATAACATAGAGGAGAGACTGGAGGAAAAAGACTTGTTTACTCTGAAGTACAAAAGCAAAAGGAGACATTAAATTGAGTCTTCCACTCAGTAAAAGAGGTCCAGAGAGAAGAAGCCAAGCTCTTCTCAGAGGTCCACACAGAAAAGACAAGAGCCAAGAGTCACAAACTGCAGCAAGTGAAACTCTGATAATGCATAATTTCTGCCCAGGCCAACCTCTGGAGATGAATCTCCAAGGAAAAGAATTCATCTCAACTATGCCTTTGCAACTATTTTTTGTGCAACAGGAGAAGAACTATTTGCCTCACACTCCTCTATAGCAAAGCTGGGCACCGAGGACTTCTTTTGCCCACTAATTTTAGTGGAGTTAGATGGCCTTTTTCCTGTTAATATAAAAAAATCTTAAATTTGTTGTCTTAAAATGACTAGAAACCCTTTACTAGATATTGCTCACCTTCAAACAGCTCCTCTCAAACACAGAGTTCTCTATACTTTTTGCTTTTCATGGTAACCCCAGATGATACAATAAAAGGTTAGACACAGAGGTTAGACACTGGATAGACACTCATTTGAGGAAAATATATTTTCATACATGCACTGGCATTGCTCCAGTGCCAACCCATGACAGCACTTTGACCAAGCACATCTACTCTCACCCCCATCACATACACTTGCACATGCACATTCTTGGTGGGATTCTGCTGGCACATTTTCAGACCTCAGAACTGCATGACAGGGAATTAGAGGGTAGAGGAAGTGAGAGAAAGCTGACATGTATGACCTTATCAATGTTTGGACCCTCATGAACATAACCCTGCTCTTTCACAATAATTTGTGGATGCAGCTTGACTTATTTCAGCAGAAACACATAGATGAATAAATACCAACCTAAATGTTGGTATGGCATATTTTCCTAAGCTATTTAGATGTTAATGTGGAATTTCAGCTATATAAAATTAAAATTTTTAAACTAGATTGAAGAATAATAATTACAATTCTCAATAGTTTGGCAGACTGTCAGAGCTATATCACTATACAAGGCATATTCTTGTTTTCATCAACATTTTATCATTCATTAAAAATAATAATGAACAACCGGGGTTTTTTATTTTGATTTGGTTTTTTTTTCTTGATTTTAAGATAGCTTTTTTTTTTTTTTTTTTTTTTTTTTTTTTGTGTGTGTGTGTGTGTGCATGTGTGTGTGTTTCTGACCAGAATCTCAAGTTACTGCACAGTGAGTAGGTAAGCTTATTTTTTCTCTCTGAATTGTTTTCAAGATATCTCTACTTGATTTTACAAGATTGTATTTGTATCGCTATTGTTCAACCCCAAAATTGGAAAGAAAATATGCTAAAGAGGATGTAGGAACTGCTTCAGTTTGGTCATTTATGAAGTGCCAACACATCTGAATCCAAATGAATGAGCCCATAATTCAGTTCTCTTGCTCTCTAGCCACACTAGATAAGTATCTATGGGCCTTAAATCTTCCAGACACATGCAATCTTGTACTCAAGCATACAGACAAAACTTTAGTTCAAATATCCTGTTGACTTAGCTTAGTCAAGATCCGGAAACTGTTTCTCTCTCTAAATCCCCTGATTCATTTGTCATGCTCTGAGCATGACCACAGGAGCAGGTTATTCACAGGATAAATTTCATGTGCCTTTTAACTTTTCCATAGCAGCACGGAGGACTGGCCCAACTGTTAGGAGACCCAGCTTCAGCTCTTTTTCAGTGACAAATAATTTTGGCCCAGCATTCCCTCTCTCATCAAAATCCTGCTAACTCCTGGAAAAAACCCGAAACAATACCTTTGAACTGTGCTGTGTCTGTCTACTGAAATTGTATGAAGTATAATTCCAGCCTATTTCTAAGGATCCTTCAATAGAAAATTGAGAAGTTAATTGCATATTCTCCTCTGTGGGCTGTTTCTCATTTTCATATTTTTGTACTTTTATTTCAGATGCTCATTTGAGCCAGTCACTTTGGATCTTCTTCAGAAGGCATGAGGAAGCCTGCACCCCTAGCACAAAATCTTACCATCTATTGACCTTGGAACCTTAGAATATATTCCATACCATGCTTTTTTAAAAGTCCAGCTCTGTTACTGGTTCTAGCTTCTACCCTTGACCCAGGAGGCCAGGTGACAGATGGTAATGAGGTTTCCCTGAATTACTTTTTCCTTTGCCATATTTGAAACTGCATTTCCATGCCCTTCATGCACATGTTCCCTGTATTTTGAGGTGCAACTTCATGCTGATGGCAACAGAAAAAGATCAGCATCTTTTTAAAGATTTTAATATTTTCTCTTACTGTAAATATCAATTAAGTTTCTTTGAAAAGAGAATACCTGCACAAAAAGCAATTTTATCTCCTTGTAATATTCTATATTTCACTAGATATTGCTGAAGTTATTGGTATCTGAATAGCATTGTTATCCCTCATTACCCCACATCTCAGCTTGGTGGTGTGATGAATTCACAACCCTGTATTTATGGCTTCACATTCCTAACCACAGAAAAAATCAGTAATAGCACAAACTCAGTGCTGTGGCTTTACTTAAGATCTAACTTTGTCTGTAAAGCAGACAAAGACTGAAGAGAGAAGTTGCTGTTACAGCATAAATTATTTGAAAAAGAGAAATTAATATGTGCAATCATAATAAAAAGCTTTTCTAAACACAGGGCAATTATATGTCTTTCTTTCACCAACAATCACATTTTTTAATTATTTTAGGTAGCACTTAGAAAGCTTATTTTAACAGTAGTTCAAAATACGGGCTGTGACGTCTTTCCATTTAATTAGGAAGAAGAAGGAAAAAAAAAGGTGTGTTGTGAGGTGGAGGGAAAGCAAATCCTTGTATGAGGTTGTCACCTGGCCAAATTCTCAGTTCTATGTGGTGTTCATTAGCTTCAGAGAATATAGTGATACCACTACAACTGGTTCATCTGCCCTGCAAGGATTGATAAATACAGCTACAAAGATGAGGGAGAAAATGGAGATCCACCAGCTAAACAGGGGTATAATTTTGTATTTTGCAGAAAGGACGGAAAGGACAGAAAGGACAAGGAACGTCCACCAGAAAGACTGGATGAAATTGTCCACTGTTTCCCACTGCTGATTGTAAAAGAGAGGCTGAGTTTCCCTGGACCTGTAACTATAACTTTCCATCTGGAAAAAAAACCTCTGATGGGAACAGGAGTATTTACACTGCTCTGAACGGAGCTTGAACTAAGACTTGCTGACTGTAGGAGTCACTACATGCTGTGATCGTGAATTCGCCAACACTCGCATTACATCTTGTTTGATCTCTACTCAAATTTCCTTATACACTGTCTGAAGAAGTTACCCTCAAACTTGGTCCAAAGTTAGCAGCTGCAGTGGCTGGCTCCCCGTGCTGCGATCCAGTGGGCTGCAGTTGTCTGTACATGACTGCAGCCAGACTGCAGTAACCCATAAAGGCAATAGCCACCGCAGGAAATGCTTTTTCTGCTTCATCCTGCCAAAGGAGTTGGATGTGGCAACAAGCTGAGATGGGAATGATTTTTACAGCTCCTTCTTCTGTCCCCTTACCTCATCCCTCCAGCTGTATCCTGTGGAAAAGATGTCCCTTCTTTCCCAAGAGCATCCATAGGCATTGAGACAAGCAGTCACTGAGAAATATGGCAGCAGGATGATGCTGCCAAGCCATGGACAGATGGGGTGTGCCTCCCTCCTCCTTCACATATTCTCAGGGCCGAGAGTTCACTTTGTCTTTGAGGTGATCTTGTGAAGGAGGAGATAATTTCTGAGGAAGAAGCAACTTGGACAGATGGAAGAATTTTAGAACAATAATTTTCATAAATGGTGCCACATTAGTTTAGACATTTTCAGAAAGTATTTTTAATGTATGAAGTATTTTTGTCTTGTATTCCTTCAATCATGCTCAAAATTATGAACTTCAAAGACTTCCATGATTTAGAAACCTATGGGAAGAGATGGTACTTGATCAAGGTTTGTTTTAAAGATAATTATGACTTTTAAATCTTTGTGCAGACATGATGTTGTGGGCAAGAAAGAAATGAGAAAGCTGCAGTTTTGTATACTGTATGTCTGAGCATCGAGAGCTGTCAGAATATTTCAAAATGAAATAGAATGGGATTCACATAACACTGAACAGTCCCTGTTTGAATCACTATTAGGAGGTTACCCATAACTCTGTTGATTCCACCTTGATGACATCCTTGATTACTGTCATGCTGCAAAGCCTGCCTGTATCCTACATGCTTTTGATTGTAGTGATTTTATGAGCACCATATGAATTTGCACTAAGCAGGGAGTAAGAGATTATTGCTGCCAGAAACTGATCTGAGGAACTGAAGGTAAACAAACCATTATTTTCCCCTTGAAGCAGTACTTCCTTTTGCCTTCATGTGCTTTGTATACTGTTTTTATTCATTGTGTAAATACAAGTGTAAGAAGTGCTACATAAAGTACATTATACTTGCTAAACCTTAAACCATGCTAAAACATCCTTGAGGCACTGCCTCATGGGCTGAAAGATACATCTCCAACAACTCTCATTATTCATGGATCATTGATATGATAGACCCTAATAGCTTCCTCAAAGCCATTACAATGTGCTATATATAAATGCAAGCCCTTAATCCATGGATCATTGGCATGATAAAATGCAACACACGTTTAAAACCCTTGCAGTCTGTCAAGTGAATGCATACTATTAGAGATCTTTAATTTGTGGATTATTGCCACAATTGATCATTACACTTCCTCTGGGGCTGCTATGGTCTATCCCACTAGCATATGAACATGAACGCTAATCTGTAGATTATTGATAAAAGTAGTTTCATCTGTTTTGTCAAAAGGACTTGCAAGGTTGAAGGATCACTCACTTATAGGCTCTCCTAGACTCTTTATTCTTTAGTTCAATGATTTACATTTCCATTTCTTACTTTTTGCTGTTTGCTTCTGCAAACAAACAAATTCATATGTTCGAAACGGTTTTTGTGTACATGTGAGAAAAATGGGACTTTAGCTTTCACTTCTATTATTTGTGAGATCTGGCACAAAATGATGCAGGCAAAAATATGTGCTTTGCCGTGAAAGTGTGGTCCTGAGACTCCCGTGTTCTACGAACACCAGTACTACTATATTTTGTGTGGAAGAGATGGTAAAAGAATTCCTGAAAAAACATATCACACTTCTATGCATACCAGTACTGAGCACTTTTAAACAGACTGTCTCATACAATTCCTCTATTAAAATTCCTAAAGTTATCAACCCAGACCCTATGGATTTGTAGTCTTGAGATTAACTTTTTAATGTTTAACTATTAGGAAAGTTCTTATTGTTGTCCTGTGCCATTCAGCTATTTCTGGCCTGCAAGCAATAAAATGGCTAAATCTCACCTCATAAAGCCCCATAGCTTACATTCTTGCCTATTCCTGGTAGTATTGCAATGATAGGCAGCTGAGGTGGGAAACTGATGGACTAGAGAATGGCTCAGAGTACCACACCTCCCAGGCTGCTAGGTAGCAAAAGGATCGAATTCAAGTTTCTTATGTTGCTTGAATTCCCAGCTGGGACACAGCTGCAGTGACCTGGCTGCTTACCTTCCTTGAAAACTTGCTTTTCAGTTTCAGCAAAACAACAATTCTCAAGAAGAAAAAAAAAAAAAAAAGTCTGCTTAGATGGAAAATTTTTAATTACCTGTTCTGCCTCTCAGTTCCCTCTTACCATGGTTTGGATAGACCCCTGGATGGGTCCAAGTCATGTCAGTGAGGCATATGGCTAGTACGGCTGCAGTGACTGCAGAATCTCAGGTCTCATTAAAAGATTTTCTTTTTTAGCCTTGGTGGTTGCTAAGAAAACTTGGAATGTGAACTAAATACAGCAGCTTTCCATACAGCTGCTTGGAGATACAAAAGAGGAGCAGCAGATGGTGAAGCAGCAGTGGTTGCTAATGCAAAAAGCCAGCAAGAAAGCCACTTGCTTGCACATCTGCAGAAACAGGCATAGTTCTCATTTTCTGGGGGCTGATGTGAAAGGCTGGCTCAGAGGAAAAATCTACCCAAGGAAGGGACATGGGAAGTGAGCAGAGATGGTTGTGGCAATAACAACAGTGAATAGGATCAGGAAGAAGGTTTACTCACTCTTCTCTGCCTCATCACCTGTCTCAGAGACTCAGATATTTTCTGCTATCAACCAGGGTATGCTGTTTCCCATCTTAAAAGTTCTTATCTAGTCTAAAACTGCTGATCTTGTTTTTTTAAGAGATAACTTCCATTGTAGCTAAGATTTCTGATTTTGTAAAGCCTGCATCCTTTCACAATGAAGGATTGCCACATAAACTCTGTAGCAGCACAGTGTAAGATATGTGAATTCCTTTAGCCCTTTTTTCTAGCCTTCTATGAGCAAAAGATAGCAAAATCAATTTAAAGTAGATAGATACGATAAATAAAGGGGGTGGGGGAGAGAAACATCTCAGCTGAAGCATATGTGGATTTTCAGCTAAGAGCATGTATTTTTAGAAATCATTACAGCTTTTCAGTGGGACAGCAGTAGATAGTTTAGGCTTCAAACCTGACTTACGTTAAAATTATCACAATCTGATGGAGATAACCTCAGCAAGTTATTTTATTTACCTTCTCTCCATGCTATTAGAAGAGCAAATCTTAAAATTCCATTGATTTTAGGGAATGCAAACAAATTATTATAACTAATGTGTTACTATTTGCCTTACAGCAGCGCTCAGTGTAACTCCACGAAATTACTTTCCAGGGCGCAGTTCTTCATTAGAATTACTCTGAAGGCAAATCTGCAGTGAGAGGCTCCCACTGCAGACTTTTGCCTCACCGCAGATTGCTGCCCTCTTGGATGTATTTGTTCAAGAGTTTGTGTATCTGTGCTCTAAAGCAGAGCAGTGAAATGACCATCAGTGTACACAGCACTTGTTTTCCAAATCCTGCTCTTTTCACTGGTCACATTTATAAAACAGACCATGTGGTGCTGGATAGGAAGGTACTGTGTAGTGGAAGGGGAGCCTGCCTGTGCAAGAATGGGACAAAGGCCTCTGAAATGGTTTTCATAGAGCCATAGAATTTTAGACTACTTTTTGTTGGAAGGGACCTTAAAGATCCTCTAGTTCTAGACCCTCTGCCATGGGCAGGGGCATCTTCCAATGACTTCAACCAACCTGGCCTTGAAAGCTTCCATGGATGGGATTTGCACAACTTCGCTGGGCAACTTTTTCAAGTCTCTCACCACACTCATAGTGAAGAATTTCTTCCTTATAGCTAATCCAAATCCACCCTCTTTCAGCCTGAAGCTATTTCTCCTTGTCTTATTACTTCAATTGGCTGAGACTGCACTCCAGCTCACAGTCCATGATGCTGACAAAGATGTTAAATAGTGGCAATCCCAATACTGACCCTTGATGAATGCCACTCATCACTGTCCTCCACTGGTTTTGTAGAGACACAAGTCATAATGTTGGATATTATATGGGGATTGTACTCATATTAGTGGGACTAGAATGAAGCATTTGAGGTGTATTGTTCTGTATATTCTTTCAGGTGTATTTGAGTTATGTGTATGTCTGAACAACTGGGATTATTAAAAATGCTCATCTATTTTTTTCAGAAATAAAAACAAATCTAGAAATAATGTAAAAATACTGTATTTGTTTTCCTTTTTCCAGTGACCTTTAGGAGCATTCTGTGAATGAAAAATTCAATAAAAATAAATATTTTAAAATGACCTGGATTTTCCCTTTAAATTATTGCAGTGCTACTGGCTGTTGTGGCATTAAATGCTCACATGAAGTTCCTTAATGATATCTTGTTAGTGATGGAAGATAATGAGATGATAAGGACAAAATTCATTGACCTTTCAAAGCTTTTGATTCACTAAATGACACTGTTAGATAAGCTAATTAAATTTTGCTTTTTCTACTGGAATGACGGCTTGGTTCAGATCTTATTAGATTAAGAGGAAAAACCAGTGGCTGTTTCAAGCTATCATTATGATTTATAACTATTACTATTGAAAGGTACCCTAGGGCTCAAGAGCTGATTTACTTCTTTTTATTTAGTCCTAAATTATCTCTAAGATATTTGTGATAATACCTAAATTCACTTACATGGTATTTGACAATACTATTTTGTACAACAGTCCTGTAATATCTCTGCTTTAACATGCTTGCTTCCAAAATCACTGTAACAAAAGCATCTGGAAAGACAAACTTGAGATAATGATAAAAGACTAACTTCATCTTAGTTTCCCAGGAGACTTGTCAAGGGGAAAGATATATTCTGCTAACTTTAAGACTGTAATAAATTGTCAGAGAATAACATGATTAGTCAGAATACTTTACTCATGGCATGCGTATACAAATGCTCCAAGATAAAAGCATTCAGACCTGCAGTTCTGCAGAACCCTCTATCATTTATTTACTTCTTGGCATTTGAGCAATTTAAATTTTGTGTTCTTTAGCCTGTCAGTGGGAATCCAGTTAGGTTTGATGAGAATTCTCATGCTCTAACTCAGCATATATTTCTGAATTAGACTCATGCTTCATGAGAAGCAAATTAAATGGTGGCTATTCCTAAGTGAAGAAAATGGGGAAAAGCATGAAGTCTACTACCAGGTGCATGTGCAATATAAAACTTTCTTGATCTGGTGACAGTTTACTACCTTATGACAAATATTACTTAGCCGACTTACATATCAGTATTCTTAAGCAGGTTGTTTTATGAAGAACGATAGCTTATAAAATATTTTGCAAAACTAAGTGTATTATGTCCATTCATCTAGCTTCATCGCTCACACTTTTAATGGCATAAGAAACTGATACCAGGTGTCATGCTCTATTTTTCTTAAAATTTTATTGACAGTTATTATTAATACATCTTGTCTTAATTTGTGTCAGTTAAGTTTAAATAGATTTTCCTTCCCTACTACTTCAACTGGGATGCTGCCAGTGACTGAGCTCTAGCTGGTCAGGCGGTTCCAAAGAGATTGGTGCTACATTAGGATTCTTCTACTCCTTTGGAATTTCCTGAGCTTATTATTAAAAATGACGCCCCATAAACCAGCAGGTTTCTGGAAGCCCTCACGAAAACCAGTTTAGGTGAGAAGTTCCAGTTCTTCAAGACTTTCTGCTGTGAAATTAGTGCTCAGGGCCTGCAAGTTTTGCAGAACCTCCTTCAGGCCACAGGCACCACAATAACAGTTGTCTGTCTCTGAGTCAGACTCTGCAGGAGCCTACCTCATTCCCTCCATCCAGAGCTGGGAACGATTCAACAGCAGCGAAATTGTTGGGCAGCCTATGAGGAAAAGTACAGGACCCTGTGTGTATTCTTCAGATGAGATCTTTAGAAAATAAAGGTATGTCTGCAAAGTTGCAAAGGAACAGACCACTAGCAAAATCCACAGGAGCCATAAAAGTCTATGAGAGGGATATAAAGAAAGAGGTTATACAACAGACACTGTAGCATTTTGCAGTAGATCAGTGTACGTTTGTAGCAAAGGAAAGAGAGACTGATTCATAGGCAAGATCAGAGAAGACAAGTTGATGCAGAAAGTGTATGTGGTGGAGGAAAGCAAAGTGGAAGCACCTGATACTTTCCATAACTCAGGACTCTGCAGCCCTATAGTGACCCTGCAGCCCTTCAAGTGATCTCCTGAAGTACCACTTCTCATTCAGTTTTGTCTGGTACAATTACAGTTTCATGTGCTGTAATATTTTCCCACAGTGCCAACTGAGGCAAGAGATGTGAGAATGACTGGGAAATTTTCTTTAAAAACATGGTTCATATCAAAAGAACAACATACCCAAAAATCTAGAATCCTTAAAGTGGGGAATGATTAAGTATTTTTCGGTTCAGGGGCCTGAAATATGTGGTGAATTTTGCAGTGGATCCTGCTGGCCAGTGATGGTTAGGAAGAGAAGAAACTCAGACAGATTGCCTAAAAAATATTATCTAGAATAAAAACTTCTAATTTGTCATTTCACTTGTGAAACCATGTCAGTGATTTTAGATTATTTGGATTCTGCTCTAAAATCTGCACTTAAGCATAGAGATTGCTACAGGTGTCATCTTTCAGATCAAGCAGGGGATATTTAAAAACTTAATGGTTTAAAGAATTTTTGCTACACTTTTGAAAGCACTACATGTAGATACAGTCATTGTAAACATTCTTTTAGAACCTATATGGGAAAAATAATGTGTTACATTCAGAATTTAAATAGAGATACTGATTTCTTGACAGCTATGATAGTGTGCAGACAATTGTTACATAGATACTTTGTTGGGTAATTTTTTTTTTTTTTTCAAAGTCAGGTAGGGCAAAATTTCAAGATTATTCCAGTGAATTTAATTGGTATATGCTTTCTGCTTTCTGCTTTCTCTACTCAGTTATGTATCTATTATTGAGCCAGTTGACATCCACAGGATCTGAAATTTTAGTGTCTGTACAGTAAAGTGTTTTGAATGAGTCTTGGTCTTCTTGAGGTTGATGCCAATCAGCAGTCTCCTGACAAATCTCCAACAAAGGTTTGGACTTATAGGACAGAGGCCAAATGTGCAATTAGGCACATTCCCAGTGTAGACATCCTGTTTTGGACAGCAAGTAGTCTAATAGCATGGATGCAGCTGTTCTGCTCCACTTGGCCTCATCATGAGACTGGAGCTCTGAGTGTACTCAATTAAGTAGTTTAGGCATAGCCATATGAGCAGAGATTTGGAGAATGTTGCATCTTAAATCAAATGTATTTTCTATGTAACATACAAGTCCTTGAAGCAGATTCTGTTTTATCACTCTTTTAAGATGCCATCGTGCTTATTAAGTCTAGCATTATGAAGTGTGGTGTCCAAACCAGATCTGGGGACACCTACAGCTGTCTGTTTCCCTTTCACGTCTCCAAGAATGTGACCCTGCACCACACAGTGCTAAATGGCATGGCTGCTGAAATACAATACTGAGCTGCTCAGACTAAAAAAAATGTTACTAGCCTACAGGGTAAGAGAAAATACAGCTTTACAGTTCAACCAGTTACAAACTGGATCACTTAAACATAGAATACTAGTTTTGAAGAATGCTTCAAACTATCTATGCCCAAAATTCCTATTGACTTCCTGCAGAGACCAGTATGTGGCAGATTTACAGAAATAGTTATTAGACAATATGATTGTTCAATAAGCAAAACTGTGTAAGGCACATTTTTTTATATAAAGTCATGTCTACTTTATTCTCCAAACTTCTTTTTTCCTGTTTTCAATTTCATTTCCCAGTCATGTAGAACAATGTGGTGTAACCCAAAAAGGAGACTGAGTAAAATGAAAAAGGGCAGCATACAATGTAGCATGCAAAATGCAGCCTGACAGTGGTGCTGAATGCTAATGAGTAATTATTTGGTCTCATCCCAATCAGTCTTGATCAGATAATTAATTCAGGGGCTGACCATATGACCCGAATTTTTGAAGGCAATTGCTGCACAGTATCTTATTTTTTTTAAATGTGTGAACAGGTGGTTCACAAAATACATTCATTTTAAACAACAACAACAACAAAAAAATCCCTTCATATTAATTTTTGAAAAGCTTAACAAAATAATGCATACTTATAAAAATCTGTAAATGTAGGTTATCAATATTTTGGACCCAAAAAGCCGTTTTTCAAGATCACTGCCCATGTATAGGTCTCTTGTGCTAGTTATTAAGCACAGCAAAATTACCAAATTGTTGCTTAGCACCTCCAGGTTATCTCAAATTCCCACCACTAAGTATCTATTTATTAACTAAAATGCTATTCAAGCAGAAATTTAGATCTGTAAATTCACCTTGGATGACTCTCAAAACATAGATTCTTCCTACATGTAGAAAAGTAAATGAATAATGGACTGTGTATTACTTTAAGTATTAAATTCTGTGTTCTTTTTAATTTTACTTTGAAATTTTGCCTAAATTCCAGTAAGACAGTGACAGATAAAGGATACCGGGGACAGGAGATGGATTTTATTTCCTTTGCATATGTACCTAAATATTTTTCTTTCAAGACTATAGGCAAATGTTGAATAAAGGTAAATGTAGTCTCTGAAGAAAGTTCCTTCTCTGCTAGAATCACAGAGAATGTGCAGGAAGACCTGCATTACTGAGTGTCTTGAAGAAACAAAGATGGTATGTGGTGTTGCTTGCAAGATTTGATATTTAAAGTCATCCTGGATTCTAGTTCAAGCTATCCAGAGGGTCAAGATACCATATCCTCCTGCTTCTCACATTGCTATAGATTCAGGAGGTAAATCAATAAAGAGATTTCAATAAGCACTCTTGATATGAATAAATCAATATTTATATGGAATTGAGGTTATGAATCTTGTTTGTATGGTGTCTTGAATTTGAGGCAGAGGGAGAGGAGGGTGTCTACTCTGAGTCAGGAAATAAATTTGAGAAGTGAGGGAAGAAGTAGGATTTGACACAGTCAAATCACAGAAAATTGCAGATCCATAGAAGTTTTAGTTAGACCAATGATGGCCTCATTTTGAATGAAATAGACCTTATCTTTAGAGGGAGGACTGACTATAAATCAATAAGACAGGTTTGGAAGTGTGTTAGTTAGAAGAAGGACAGGGGAAATTAGAGTGTTCCAAGTCTGAGAATCATCACTGCTGGTGGATTCCTGAACATCTCAGGAACCTACTGCATTAAAAAAATAAAGGAAAATTGAAAGGGAAATGGAAAAACAGAAACATTGGAAGCATTACTAATATGGATAATCAGTCGTCAGCATGAAAGACTTTCCAGCTGGAGAGGAGCATCCCATGTGCAGGATAACTTGAAAAAATGGAAGACATTTCTGGATGCTGGGATAATAACAATGGAAGGTATCTGGCAAGCCATTGAATCGCATGGGACGCATATGAACTTCCTTCCTATCCTTATGTAGGCTTCTATAGATAGTGTTTTGTTTTCTGGCAGCCAAGGATTAAGATGCAGAGGAATCAGGAGACAATATAGAATCCTTTTGTGTGTTCAAGAGATCTTTTATTTTGATTTATGTCATCTGGTATTTATTATAGAGCTTTAGAAACTGGTTTATATGTAACATATATAAATTTCTCTAATGCATCAATTCAAAAGTCCTTTTGAGCCAACATCCTGTCTCAAATATTTTCCACTTTCTTGTACTGAAGGAAAAAATGTAAGAACAGGTGTAAAGTGATTCTTTTCCACTAAAACCCTCCCACTTTCCTGGAACTTGCTGAGGCAGATTGTATTTCATTCATTGTATTTAACAGCTACTGATAGGCTTAATGTCTATGCATTTTCTTAATTCTCTCTCAAATCTACTTACAGATTTTTGGCTGCTGCTAACAAAGATTGTGTTTCTTTCTGAGGCAGAAGGTTATTGATATATGGAGCAGAACTGCATACCTTTATAAATTGTGGGACCTGAAAAAGAAGGTACCTCTGCTCAGGTTTTATGTCTTAGATATGTAGGCAAGGAGATAGCTAGAATACTCTCTAGTAGCTTAGGGTAAAGGTAAGCACCGGAAAAGGGATATGCTGTAGATTGCATGTTAAAGAGGCCTTTTAATTACCATTTATATTGCACACCTAAAGGAGTAAATTGTTCTCTTTTTACTAAAAGTTTGTCAATATTGGGTTTGGGTGAATTCTTTTAGTGAGGATTTTAATTGTTTAACTCTTGTCAGCAACAGACCTACATCTACCCCATCCTTATATGCTGAAATTTATGTAGAAAAAAAGAGGTGATTTTATGAGGCATTGAAATCTCAGAATGAGATTCTTCCACATTTTTTAGGTCAAGCATACATTTGGTCATGTACTGTTATTTGCTGTTAACCTATGGAGTTTGTCAGCACTCATTAGAATAACGGAAACTTTTGTTAGAAGATGGGATTTGGGGATAGCATAGTTTGAAAATAATTTTTTTCTCTCTCTCTAAGACTGTTAGAAAAATTAAAGATATTTTCAGAATATGAAAGAGTTCATGAGTGTTGCAAAACCACGTAGACAAAATGAGACTTGACAAAGTAAAACCTACTGTTTTTTTCTGTGTTCTTTTGCAGGAAACAAGTATCTGCTTGCTATCACATCCTCAGATTCTGGCTGTTACAGAGACCTACATCTTTGAAATTGTGGAACTCATGGACACACTCATCCTAAGGAAAGTGGCTGTAGGAGAAAGCTGGAGTCAGCTGGATTTGTGAAGGACTATAGAAGGTAGAACAGCCTCCTTTAATGTATTTAGGAGTTGAAAATATGTGAGGTTACACACAGGTGGGATTAAGAGGGGCTCAACACACTGGGAGAATACAGAAAGAAACTGCTGATGTGCTGAATATGATTGAAGAGTAACACAGTAAACTCCTTCAAGGACAAGCTACAGTTTCTTTACTGTAGAGATTTTTTTTTAATAATTGTTTCAAGTTTCTTCATTTTAATGGTAAAAGGAGGAATTGATGAACTCTACATTTAGCAGAAGGGACAGTATTAATTAAAAATTTTGTTACCACTTGGTTTTCTGTATCAAAAAGAAAACTGTTGTTTACCATGACACCTATTTTTCAGATGTTCAGAAGCAATGAATGTAATTTATAAAGCATCCGCTGACCACGTACAGGAAAGATTTAAGCATGTTACAAAGCCTTCTTCAGTTTACTTGACTGAGAGTATAGAGCAACAATATTTTCATTTTCTGGAATCACTAGAAAATATCAAGGACTTCCCAGTTGCTTCTGATGGAGGGATTGAGGTAGCTTTCCAGGATGCATTTGTGTTAGCCAGTACTCTGACTCCTGTAATTATTATTTAAAAGCTTATATTTTACAAATAAAACCACCTAAGCTAAGTGTAAACTGCTTGGCTCAGAAAATTGTAGTTTATCTAGATTCGAGGCATATGTATGCTGTGGAGCATCCCTTCACAGCTTCTCTGGGCAACCTGTTCCAATGACTTACCACCCTCACATAAAGAATTTCTTCTTAATATCCAATCAAAACCTACCCTCTTTCTTTATGAAACCATTTCACATGTAGTGATGCACACTACAAGGGCACGTAATGTATGTTGCTACACGCCCTTGTAAAAAGTCCTGCTCCAGCTCTCTTGTGGACTCCATCAAGTACTGACTGAAAGGCTGCAAAAAGTCACTCCAGAAACTTTTCTTCTCTTAGAGACAAATTCTTGAGAAGCTGCTTAAGGTTTTTATCCTCATTTGATTTATTTTATTTTTGGAATTTTTTTCTTTCAAGCTTCTTGGTAGTACATCTTGGAAGAAGTCCCATCTAATTCAGTGTACATTAGATCAAGCCAAAAATCAGCAAAATGAAGAATATTTTCTAGAAGGTAACCTCTTTTTTATGTAAATGGCTCTAAATATTGTCACCTGTGAAACACCAATGTACAGAAACAATTTCTGTGGTTATTAAAAATGTCTAAATAAAGAAAAGTTACAGGCTTATGTTAGTAAAATCTTTAAAAGTATATTCTTAGGTAAATTTTCTGATCACAAGCTGTGAGATTAAAACTGTATTATATATATTTTAACCATTAAACAACAGATTCCTAAAGAAAACAATCAAAGACTAAACACACTTAACATTTTTGCTTGGAGTGCTTATGTTTTTACAGTCTGAACTGTTTTTAGCATAGCATGAATGTGGTCAAAACACCCATCAAAATTCTTTGTTTAATCTTTAATTATACTCCACCTTTACTAGCTGTTCTGAAAAATTATGTAGTGGTGATGTAGTTTGATACAGAAAGAATCATCAATCAATACAAATGGGTTTGGACCTTTAAAAATATTGCCAATTAAAAATAGGCTGATAATACACCAGGACTTCCTTCTGCCTTGTTAATGAGTACAAAAATTGAAAATCTAAGTAAATATTGCCTGAATTCTCAGATCTCTTTGTCTCAATGGAAGAAGCAGTGCAATGCTTCTAAATGAAGTGTGGAATTAGCACTGTTGGAAAGCCAGGGCCCCACTGACATTAGAGACTGGGGATATATGCAATTCCATTTCTAACCATCTATTTATTAGCAAGCTACCTCTGCATTATGAAACAGACTTTCTATGAGAGCTTCTGCATCTCCAGACCAGAGGACCTGCTAAAAGTGTTGTTCCCTTCTCTCAGGAGTGGGAAGGTAAAGAGAAATTATCCTTTATCCCAGAGGTGAGGCATAGCTACAGTGCAACTTATAATGAATCAATCCAGAAATGATATCTGCTTTGTCTGGACCTTTCCTACCCTAGCATCTGCTTTACATGTCATTGTTTCTCCAAAGCAGTCTGCAAGCTGATATGAGATTGCAGATGTCCAGAGGAGCACCTCTCTGTGCTTCTCTCCTTGTGCCTTCATGTATATTTATCTAAAAAAGAGGTATTGCCAGTGGCATGAGATTTCTTTGCTTTTATTTTATTAATTCATACAAAACTAGTATTGAACAGTACAAGCAGCTTGTTTAATTTTAGTTCTGGGCCCTCTATATTTAAAAAGTGTGCTTAAAGACTAACACTTTTGGAAGTTTTTATAAAAATGCATATCCAAACATATCTGAGAAATTTTATTTTAAATCTTAAAATATATTATAAAAACTTCAGAAAAGACCATAAACTAGTAGTGCATCAGAGGCCTTAAGGAATGTATCTAGAAATAGAAATAGCTTGACATTCTCAGAAATATAGGGGAAGAACCCTACCAAAAACCAAGGCTTTTACATTAATGTAAACCATACCTTGCTGTCTAATTGCTAAATTGGTTAGCAGTTCTCAAGAAATTACTGAATCAGGTGGATGCATGTGAATTCTAAACTATGAGCCCATAGAGAAAAGAAGGCAGTTAGGCGGCCTTGCTTGAAGTATCACCATAGAATACAGGTATTAAATGATGACCAGAACAGAAAGAGAGACCTTCCTGCAAGTTGACAGGTCCTTAGAAATTCATGAAAGCCACTACGTACATGTGTTCAGAACTGGCTCTCAATTTATTGAGATAACAGAAAATCTGGAAGATCCTCAGTGTTGGAAACACCTGGATAGTAAGATTACTAGGGAAAATGAAGGTCTTGTGAGGTATTGTGAGCAGGTACTTCTCTTTATAAACTTTATAAAGAGAATTCTTTATGAATTCTGGAACTAGAGGAATAAGACTGTTGACTCAATCCTGTCCATCTCAGCTATTCTGTCACCTCTCATATTATTTGCCAGTGTACATGTGCTCTGATGAATTGTCATCTCTTGAATTTTTTACACAGAATCACAGAAACATGAAATTGACCTCTTGAGATTGTCTACTTCACCCTTTTCCCCTCAAGCAGAGACAGATACAGTAGGTTGCCCCGGACCATGTTCAGCCAGTCATTGAACATCTCAAAGGATGTTGATTCAACAACTACTTTGGCAACTTCTTTCTCTTTTTGACCATCTATACAGTAAAATGTGTTTTCTTGTGTTCAGATTGAATTTCAAGTGCTTTAATTTGCATTATTTGTCTCTTTTTCTGTCACAAGATAAAGAGTCTGGCTCTGTTACCTTAATTCCCTCTTAGGAGGTAAGTGTGCTTTACCTAATTCTCCCAGTTCCTTACTTGCTAACGCTTGCTTTGCAAAGAGCAGCTATACTGCATTTAGAGGCAAACAGCCTTGAAAGAAACATAACTTGGAGTGGTGCTGTACTAATAACTCTTGTAAACCTGAACCAATTTGCACTGCCTACATCCATTGTTCTGCTGATACAGTACACAGATAATCCATCCCTAGATTACTCAGACACATTCATATTTAATCATTAGCAAGAAGTGTAGCTATTGGCTGAGAGTTTTGGTTTAATTGTCATTTATCTTTAGTGTGTTGTACATCACAATAAATGTAAGCCCAGAAGCTAGTGTTGAATCATTTTGATTCATTGCATTAGGTAGCTTAAAAATGTGACATGCTGAAATGACAAAATACCAGATCTCTGTTGAAGATGTGAAGTGCTTAGAATTACTTTTCATTCAGAAAGAACATATCATTTCAGAAGAGGACTTGTGGAACAGAAATAGGATGATGGAGGATAAGACAAGCATCTTTCAAGGTCATAGACTGTCAAAGTCAACAAATTCAAACACAATCTCTAGAAGCAGGAGTTTTTGAAATATAAATACTACAGCTTGTTCTCAGAATCTGAAAAATCTGTGTTATGTAACTCAAATCTTTGGAAGATCATTTTTTCAGTCTAAATGCATAATTTCAGTCTTTTCAATCATATTATGCTACATTGTATTTCACAATATTTAAATAAAGCAAACTCCAGTTTAATGCACGGACTACCTGAGAAGGAAAGCCATTTTTTACCCAATAAATCTATGATATTACAGAGATGGAATAAGCTGTTTTTCAAACACTTTTTGCCCAAGTTTGCCCAAAATTTCATATTTAACGGCATTTCAAGTGGGGTTGTATGTATGATTTTCATTGCACTTTGCTTTTTGTTATACAGATACATAATAATAAAGGCATCTATTTTATCTGAAATGGCATATACCAACATTACAATTAGTATAAAAAGTTCACAACACCTTCCATAAAAAACAGTAGACACAAATTTCAATGCAATTATTTTCTTACTAACAGTGAATTAAATGTACTTTTTTCATACAGAGTATTTCTACAAGCATTTCCATTTAAACTAATGGCTCACATAACATCTTCCAACACACCAATTTCCACCTCTTTTAACAATTATACCATGTCTGCATAACTTGCCTACTAAGACACTGAAAGCAGAGGAACTTATACATGTAACTGTGAAGGTACTATGGGGAATGAGGTGCAGGGAAGACCAAAGTAAAGAGCTGTTGCCCTGTTCTTTTAAAAGTTTTAGTTCTTTTAAAAGTTTTCTATACTTTCTGATGTTTGCATATTTCTACTAGAGTTTCTCATGTACTGTCATGTAAATAATGACTGTTTTGCATTCTTTTTTGTGGGAGGAGAGAATTAATAGACTGTTAGTTTGACCAGTGTGGTTGGAGAAGTAGCAATTTCGTCCTCCAATCCACTTTTAGAATTCTATATATTGCAAGGTCAGAAATAAAACTTGCTTCCTTTTACTCTTTTGATCTTAGTGTGCGTGCATGAGTTATTTCACGTCATAGTGTGGCAAAGAGTGAATCCACCTCATCACAGAATGGTTAAATTTGGAAGGAAGGGACCACTGTAGGGGGCATGTAGTTCAACCTCTCTGCTCAAGAAGGGTCTTCCTGAAGTGCGTTGTATCGGGTTGTGTTCATATGGATCTTGCATACCTCCAAGTGAGGGCGACTCCACAATCTCTCTGGGCAAAATTTTGCTTCATGTTCATGTGGAACTTCCTGTGCATCAGTTTCTTCTTGTTGTCTCTTTTCCTATTGCTCAGCACCACTAAGAAAACCCCAAAATATTTGCCTGCTCCTTTTAGTTGAGCTGATGCAATTTATGCCATTCATGTAAAATGTAGCATACTGAAAATAGGGAAAAATTGTTACCACATTTGTTAACAGGTATTTAAAATTTTTCAAGGGTTTTCCATTGATTTGAGAATAGTAAGAGTTCCTGCTGATGTTTTGTAACTTTGAAATCCTTTCTGAATCAGGTTTCATCAAGAAGCCATCAGGGCTATGTTGTAAAGAACACCCTAAAACTGGCAGAGATTAGTTAGAGAGTTCTGATGAAGAAGAGCACCAGTTTTCTACAGCAAGGTCTCAATTACTGAGTTAATTTTAACAGAATTGTATTAGCCCACATCTTTAACATACCTGAATAAAATACAAAATTTACTTATTTTTAGAAGACATTCCCATAAAAAAAGCAAAATTAATGGAGTGTAAGAAAAAAAGAGGAGAGGAGAGGAGAGGAGAGGAGAGGAGAGGAGAGGAGAGGAGAGGAGAGGAGAGGAGAGGAGAGAAGAGAAGAGAAGAGAAGAGAAGAGAAGAGAAGAGAAGAGAAGAGAAGAGAAGAGAAGAGAAGAGAAGAGAAGAGAAGAGAAGAGAAGAGAAGAGAAAGAAAAGAAAAGAAAAGAAGAGAAAAGAAAGAGAAGAGAAGAGAAGAGAAGAGAAGAGAAGAGAAGAGAAGAGAAGAAGAAGAGAAGAGAAGAGAAGAAAAGAAAAGAAAAGAAAAGAAAAGAAAAGAAAAGAAAAGAAAAGAAAAGAAAAGAAAAGAAAAGAAAAGAAAAGAAAAGAAAAGAAAAGAAAAAAAAGAAAAGAAAAGAAAAGAAAAGAAAAGGCTGATAGGTAATCAATAAATGTTTGGCATTTGAATGATACTTGGACAGACAAATCAGAAATTGACAAAAAAAAAAAATTAAACAATTAACTTGCAATATAACTTGAAGAAAGTTAAACATATTAATCAGACTTTGCTGTTCCATTTTTTTTTACTTGAAAATTGATCTGGATGTTGTTTTCTAAAGAAAGCTAGCATCTATTTTTCCTAGTTTGTTTCCTTTCTACCCTTCAGTGATGTTACCTTTCATAAAGGAATAAAATCCCTGCCAGATTCTTATAACAACATCTGAAAGAGTAATGTCTCTGTGTTAGTTTGCTTGCCAAAAGAGTAGCAGAGAGAAAAAAAAATCCACAGGCTGCTAATCAAAGTTCTAGAATTCACCTTCAAGGTGGCTATGCCGGAGTAACTTTAAGGTCACTGTGAATGAAACAATTGATGGATGAGAAGTAATAACACAGACACTTTTTAGTTTCAAATATCAGAATAACTCAAAATGTCCATACTTTAATTACTTTTGTCAAAACATGTATTTTTGGAGAAATCACTTAACACCAGTATTGTGAAATGTCATAAGAAATAGAAAACTCAAATACCTTTTCTTAAATGATATAACCCTATTACATTTTTGAGTGCTGCACTTCTAAAGTGACCACTGAAAATTTATGTTAACTTTTCCTTAGTACAATTTCACTTTGCTCTATTTCATTAAACATTTATCTTCAACTGAGGAAAAAGATGATGAAAATGAAACTATATTGACTAAAAAATTAAGTAAAATAGAATGTAATGTTAGTTAAAATCTCATTAGTACTGTAATGAATAGTTTGGTTTAAAAATATTCTTTTTCAAATATGTATTTTATAATTTGTGTAATGCTTTAGTTGATTAATATAGCTTAATTTAGTTGAATTGCAAAGATATCTGGAAAATAGATCTGGTTGTAAAGAATTTGTCAGTTTGAAACAATAAAGGATAGCTGGACAGAAAAAGATATGAGAAAGTAACAAACAATGTATCATTTGTTTAAAGTACAGTTTAACTAATTTCATGGAGTGAGAATCAGCAATGTTATTTCTTTAAGTCTGAGCTGTCCATCTAGACTCTGTCATCAACAGCAGGAGATAGTAATTTCCAGGTGAAAGGTTTCCCCCATCCAATCATAATGCTTAAGATAGTTGGGCTGAATATAGGTTGGGAAGTAATATCTGTCTCCACAGGCAAAAGAAGAAGCTTTGATTCCCAACTTGGACCAGGTGACTCACATGTGCAGACAGAGGTGATGGAACTGACAACCTGAACCTGATTTCAACACGCTTACCTAGAAGAAATATTTTGTAGCATGATAAAAGCTCAGAAAATAAAAGAAAATAAGACAATTAACAAAAAACCTGGTTGTCATGATTTTACATATTGATGCTACCCAGAGTGATAAAAGAACACTCAAGCTATGACTCAGTGACATGATTACAGACTTTTAGTGAAGTCTGTGCTTGAAATCACTCAAAGTATTATCAACAGGGCAGAATAACATTTCTGATATTCTGGCATTTTGTACAACTCACTGTCTAACTGATAGTGATGAAAGGTGCACTAGAACGCGATGGTCATAAAATATGATATGAGAAAAATATTAAAACGAAACTGAAGAATAAATTTAGCAATAAGCAAAAAAAAAGAAGAAAGTTGAAGAATTCCAATCTGAGTTACAGCAAGTGAATACACAAAACTAATTGAATTACTGGACGTAAAGGTGTTCTAACCTCCCTTGGCGCTTCTGTGGAGAGAATGCATATTATCAATTTGTGTGCATAGAGTTTTTCTCTGAAGAAATCTTCATAAAATACACGGTAATGAATGAACATCTCATAATAAGAATTAAATATGTGAACTTACTATGTGATAAATAAAACTTATTTTCTCTGAGAATAGCATTTTTTAATATGAGAGCTGAAAAGATTTGGAGCAGAGACTAATAACTTAAATGCAGGTCATGTAACAACTGACAATTGGAAATTTAATTTTTTTGTTACTTTGCTTTATATTGCAGACAGAAAATTGAGTACATGCATATCTTGTATTCCATCATTAAATACTTTTTGATGATTGTTTCAGAATACAAATCAACTTTAACTAAAATAAGCTTCATCTTCTTATACACAGATCTGTTTTCTCAGAATTGTCCCATGATTTGCTCAATTGTCATTGTTCAAAACTTCTATCATGGCTTTAATTTGTTATATTTCTAAGGATCTATTATATCAATAACTACCTAATACCTAGTACTCTGAACCTCTACTCTAGACAAAGAAAATGAAGAGTTGCTCTTTAAGGCATGATTTTTGTAAGGTATTTTAAATATTTACTTTTAAATAAGATGAATAATTCTTTCAAAATATACTTTTCTTTTTTTTTTTTTTTTCCCTCCATAAGTTGCATAGAGAATCTGGATGGCTAGTTCAAAAATATCCATGTTTTAGATATACAAGGTTTAACAAGATGAATCAGATCTTCAGTCAACTCAAAATCTAACCACTGCTTGAAAACAGAACACAAACCTTTTCATGTTCATGGGCCAACATTTCTGCCATGACATGTTGAGGTTTATGCAGTCACTGTCTACCGTTCACCTGTCATAAAGGATGAAATAGTATTCCTCCAGGAGGATTCAATTCATTCTTCATTTGCAGTTTGAAGAATATTTTCCAAGTCACCTAAATCCAGTCT
Organism: Vidua chalybeata; assembly: GCF_026979565.1. NCBI lineage: Eukaryota > Metazoa > Chordata > Aves > Passeriformes > Viduidae > Vidua > Vidua chalybeata. Next base: position 35,590,748 of record NC_071531.1, on the reverse strand, counting down.
CACAACAGTGACATATACAAAGACAACAGTTTTCTATAAAGACGCAAGAAAAAAAGAAAATGAGAATACAGCTCCTTATCTACTCCATGCTCTTCCAAGAGTATATTTATACTTTAGAAAGAGCAGAAAGTGAAACTCCCAGTGACATTATACTGGTGCTGAGGTAATGCTTGATAGGTTTTTGGTTTGTTTTATTTTTGCTTCTTCGTGCTAGTGGAAGAATAATACCAGCTTTTTACCTTCTCAAAAAGTTTCTGCACATTAATTTTTCAGACACTCTGAAGTAAAAAAACACCATTAATAACTGATATAAAGTTTCTAAAGATAATGAGTTTCCCCTGAGATTTTTTTGAGAAATCAAGCTCACTTGGTGAGAAGCAAAAAACAGTCACGGATCAGAAGACAGCTAAGAATTGGGAAACAAAGAGTAGGAATTAATTATTATTATTCAACAGGGTGAAGGTTAACATATCAGGAGTTCTTAAACTGTATTGCAAAAGAATTTTAATGATCCTCTAAAAGTGAATGGCAAGCTGGTAACAAAATTGCACAGGAGTGTCGAACAATAAATATCTTTCTGGCCTAAATTATACTGCTAGAAAGTACTCCTACATGTGGGGCTGTAACAATCTGGTAATGGGGAAAACACAGTTACCCCTGGAAGAATAGACAACATTCTACTGACATAAAGATGTCCTTTAAAAATGTAAGCTATTTTGCTTTTTGAACAGGAATTATTCCCACTTCTCAAAACAAATAAACAAATCTTTCCCTAGTTGGAAAGTTTTCAAGTAGAATATCTACATCAAATCACAGAGGATTATGTTTACTTCAGGCATTTTTATAAGTGATAAACTGTTTAGGTGTGGGAAAATCTTAAAATGGTTTATAAAGCAGACTGAGAAATTGAAAAAAGTATTTTGTATAGCCTTACTGTCTTTGTATAACACTCACAAAGAAAGTTTCAGAAGCAATGCTGGGAAAGATAACAGTATTTGGGTTCTTTATAATGATTTTCTAGGTAGTTAGTGCATTGTCTTCTCTTTGGGGCATGCTTGTATAGCTAGTCCACAAAGAAGCTGTCTAAATAGAAGATACACAAGAAGTGGATTGTGCTGCATTTTTGTCTTCTTCAGACTGGAATTTCAACACTGAAACATAATTTTTGTATTCCTTTAGAAATAGGTTTGCATATTTTTATGATATAATGCAGAATGTTTAAAAAGTTGTTTCTACTTTGATTAAGTTTAAATAAACAACATTTAGGACTCACGTCACTGCTATATGATAACACCTGTTAATACTCAAAAATGAAAATATGATCCTTCATTTGGATGTGGATTACAGGAGAAAATTCTACTTGAGACATAATCTAACTAATGGTCATTTTAAAAAAGTATTGTCCCTTCAAATAAATAGGATTGTAAACTTCCTGCAGATTTCTGATAATCAGAGAGAAGATACTGTTTTAGATAGGCCACCGTAATCTGCATGTTTCCTTCCTGGTAACGAAGGTATGTCATTTTCTTTTGGTCACACAAGATATATTTGATCATTTCACAGTTATTGATTAACACCTCAAAGCCATCTTCGTGCATATCAGTGGTAGATAAGAAGTGAAAGAAAAAGAGCAAAACAGGATAATAGCCAAATTGAACCACAGGCAGAGACAACAGAGAAGTTGCTGCAGTCTGTTGAGAAAACCTGATGTTTATGCATAGCTGCACACACATGCATAGGTAAATGAAAACCTACAATTATCCATAAAAGAGAGTATTGACAAGTGTTGAAATAAATTTTTAATATATTTCAGACTCTTTAATGGGGAATAAAATAGTAATATCACTGACATTTGAACTGATATTGAAATAATCACATCCAAAAAAACACATGGTCAAAATGAACCCCTGAATTTAAATAATCAATTAATAGTAATACTATTTGCTTAATATACTGTGGATAGGATAACTTAATATGCTGTTTATAGGATAGAATATAAGTGCTATAGTCTTGCTTGACTAGTGTTTTTCTTCACAAACTTTTTCAGACATTGAAAAAAGTAACTTTGTCTGGAGGACCTTGTTCTTTTTATTTGCACTAGAACATTCAAATGGATTCATAATGCCATTCTTTCCTTTTATAGATGCCAAAGCTACTTACTTTCAAAAGTATTTCAACTATATCACTTTGAGACTAACAATCTCCAAGTCTTTAACCTTGCACTTAAATGTGTTGTTACTTCTAGTTAGTTTCACTTTAAAGTGAAGATTCAAAGAAGTGTAAAAATTAAATAGGAGTCTGAAATGATGATAAATTGGTAATTTCCTCATATATGCATATATGAATTTATGCTTGTATGTATAAAAGTGTAAAGAAATAGTTTGCACATATAACCTTGTAAAGTTTAGTCTGGGAACTGAAAAGCAAACTGCATTAATTTGTATTGCTTTGTTTGCACCTCAGCACAGCAGAAGAAATGTGGTCACTTAACAGCTGCCATTTGAATACAGACACTTTTCCAGTGTAGAATTTCCCTTTAAAGGTTATCTCAAAACACTTATCAACATCCAATAGGCAGTTGCACGAGTGCAATGCTGTAATTGGAAATAATTTTCTCACACTCCCGTGTTGCTGAAATATTTGGATAATTGATACTATTTGTAAAAGCATCTGTAATGAAGAGTACTGTATTTCCATGTAAGAAACTGGATTCATTAGTGTGTTGCTAAACACTGTGGTTTTGAAGAATGGATAAGAAGCTGCATGAAAAAAGTACTTTCCCAGTTCTTGCTTCATTAAACAGTTTGAAGGACTTCTCCAAAGGGCACAGACTTGAATGCATAGGTTATCTCAACTAAACCTCTGTGCTGAAGAACCTACTTCATTGGGAGAGACTCCTCCATGCCTCTATGTGAATGATAAAAAAGAACAAAAGATTCAGCTCTTTCAAACAGAAGGCATTCATTGAATCCAGGTTCTGTATGGAGGCAGACTTTACGATGCTTGAAGCACAACAAAACAGCAAGGAAATAATTTACTCTAGTGTTACCAAGTTGGAGAGTGAAAGCTCTCCTGTTTGAGGGAGTATTGTTTTGAAAGCAGATGAATCAAGTTAATTAGTAGTGTATATATCACAGATCATGAAGTAGGCCTTCAGGATTTTAAAGTATCAGCCTAATACTATGAACATGCAGAATGCATTCTTCATTTGCTTCTATTATACTTTTTAAAGAAATGAAATAATGAAATGAAATGAAATGAAATGAAATGAAATGAAATGAAATGAAATGAAATAGGGATGTGATTGAATGACAACATAATAACCTTTAAGAGCAAATCCCTACACAGAAGTCTTTTACTTTAACAAAGTATTATTACTAAGGCTTTCAAAATGATGCTAAGCTTTCTGCAAGTAGTAAAAGCAAAAAAAGCAAAAATACACAGTCAGTCTTTGCCAATAATAAGCTTGACAAAGGCAATCCAGCTAATAAAGCTCTTTGATCTCATCAGCACTAGAGGAGAGTGAATGACAAACATGAGTAAGTTTCAATAGCAGATACAGATATTACAGATGTGAACTTCAAGTCTGCCTCTGTAAATCCTCTGAAGTATGTGATTCCAGAGAAAGAAGAACAGTAAAGCAGAAATTCATTTGTAACTCAAAAAAAAAAAAAAATAGCATTTTTAAATGTTCAGTAAATATTAGCAATGCTTAAGGATTTGTCTTCCACTCTTAACATATACTAGAGTCACAGGATTTTGCAGTGGATCTGATTTACAAACTCACATATTAATGAGATTCCTTGCCAGATTTATTGTGGAGAAGAGGTTTATGTCCATGTTTAAGTGTTTGTGTGAGCTTCCTTCTCCTTGGCCCAAAAGCTTTTAAAATCAGTTCTTTTCAGTCCATGTTAACAAAGGGATAGAGGTCTCAAGAAAGCTCATTATGTTGAGTTTTCTGCAAATTGATGAACTGGTATGAAAAAATGAAGGTGTCAGGTGTCTCAGATGAAGGAAAGCCAGTGCCATGAGCACACGCATTAGACCCTGGAAAGTCTACATCACCTCAGGAAATTGAAGAGAATCCTTAAAAATATCCCACAATCCCTTAAAAATAACCCCCCCACATGGGGTTAGCATCTTTTTGGGCATAAATTTTAAGCAATCTCCAGCCAGGAAATTATAGAAAATCAGACTGGTTTAGTTTTAATGCTTATACTCTTCTAAATGCATTTGTGAGTAACAACATTTTCTCCAGAATAGCTCCTCTTGGTTTTCTTCCCACTCCCCTTTATATTCTACTTTTCATCTGTAGATCCCACCAAGGTGAAGAATGAAAGTTTCTTCATTTCTACTTAAAAAGGGTGACATATTGTAATTTAGGTAAAATTGTGTTATTCATAGAGAATGTCTTGTATGACAAAAATATAGACCTATTCCTTCCTACAGACGACATAAAACCCTCACATCTTTAAAGTTGCATATTTTGACATGACTTTAAAACTACTTGAGAATCACACTTATACCTGACAGGACTCTAGCTCATGCTTGCCAATAAATTCATTCAACACAACTTAAATAGAGAAGACCTTTTTACCCTATTTCACCATAGGGAAGATTGTATTTTTCCGGGAAGAAAATAATGCAACTCTAAACTACCAGCCCTGTAAACCTACAACAAGACATTTAAAAGCAATAGTTTGGATTGTAAATAAAGACTTCAATCTTAAAATTCCTACTGAAGGGTTAGATGTCTCCACAGTAAAAGAAAAGTATTTTACGGTGCACATAACAATCAAGACTTTCAGATGCCACGGCATTAAAATGCTCCTAAAAGAAATTAAATATCTGTCGTAAATATTCTACACAGAATATGATGAAACAAATATATCTGAGCTAGTCCTGTCACCAAAAGAAACACATCAAATAAGAAAAACACTTTGTTCTGGGTATTTTTTTCAATTCTGACTTCATCTTAAAGTATATCAATAAGATTATGAAAAATTTACATTTATTGTTTTTAATTTATAAGGTAAAATTGGGAACTCTCCAGGTGGTGACTGAAAAGGCATGGAGATACATAATGTTCAAAATATCCACAAACATATAGAGGATAGAGGCAATAGGATGTGGACCAATATAACTGTTACAAACAAATTTTCCCCTGACATTTAGTATTTGATTACACTATCGAGTTTTTGTTAATAAGTCTGTCCCTAACTGTATATCTGAAATAGCTGTTTATTTCAGTGGAGTTGCATTCACAGTCAAAATCTCATCTAATATACATATTACATAATTAATATAGGATATTCTTATGTGTGTACATTTTTTTACAAAATAACACTCTTTCCTGAAGACCAGAAGTCACAAATCTACTGACAGACAAATCCTGCATTTGTCATACTAGTGCAATATTTTCTTTTGTTATTTTTGTGGTAACAATCACAGGAGAAAAACCTCAGAAGTTTTAGGCATAGGAACATAAAACTGCAATTACATACACAGGAAGATGCAAAAAATTAATGTGAAAATTCGATTAACAGCAAGATGTTTTGGCCAAGAATAGATCTGACAGTTATAAGACTGGGTACAAAAGGTTGTCTGAAAAGTTTACCTGTGGAGTGAAGTTTGGTGTTTTACAAAATTTCCCTTCTGATAAATGATGTTTAGATTCACCACTGAACATTTCATCCAGCCCACAAACATGATTTATACTAGGCTGTTCATCTCCATTTGTTAGAATAATGCTTGCCATATCTCTAAGGTCTTTCACCTTCTGAATGATCTTTCACAGGTGAATGAGATGACTAATATAACTTACTGTGTCTAGAAAATAATGCTGCAATAAATTACAGACCTTATAGCATGTTCTGTAAGAAAACAAAAGTTTCTAGATAGGCAAGTATTGGAATATTCGAGCAGATGAAGAAATATAGTGAAATAGGAACACATTACTTCTCACTATTTTGAAAGGGACCTGGTCTAGGAATAACTCTATTTGGACCTGAAGGCTGATGGACATTTTCTTTTAGATAAGTTGACTGAACTGAAAACACTGAAACTGAACATGAGTGTATATGTGTATAGGTAGGCACATTTATACGTATGGAATCAGCCGTAATCAGTACATACATTTCCATTTCTTCTAGGATTTGTTCCTAAGTATAAAAGCTCATTTCTAAGAAGAGCAATGAGTTCAGTTACAAGTGAGGCAATATGATGCCCCTCTACAAGAAGGGCAAGCTGCAGGATGCAGGAACTGCAGGCTTTTCAGCTTGTTCTCAGTGCTGGGGAAAGTCATAGGGCAGATAATTTTGAATGCCATCATGTGGCATGTGCAGAACAACCAGCTGATCAGGCCCAGGCAGCATGGCTTTGTGAAAGGCAGGTCCTGCTTAACTAACATAATCTCTTATGACAAGGTGACCCACTGAGTTTAGGGAAATGAGGGAAAGCCTGTGAATGTTGTTTGTCTGGACAACTGGTTATGGGCAGAGTGGCTGTAAAGCTGTCCAGCAGAAAAAAACCTCAGGGTGTTGACAACTGCTAAACAAGAGCCAGCAGTATGCCCAGGTAGCCAAGAAGGCCAATGACAACCTGGCCTGTATCAGCAAGTGTGACCAACAGGACCAGGGCAGTGATTGTCCCTTTGTGTTCAGCACTTGTGAAGTTTCATCTTGAATCCTGTGTCTGGTTCCACGCTCCTCACTGCAAGAAAGACATTAAGGTTCTGTAGAGAGTCCAGAGAAGGGAAATGGAGATGGTGAAGGGTCTGGAGCTCAAGTCTGATGAGGAGTGGCTGAGAGAGCTGGGGTTGTTAAGCTTGGAGAAAAGGAGGCTGAGGGAACCTATATTGCTCTGCATGGCTACCTGACAGGAGGCTGTATCAAGGTGGAGCTGATCTCTTCTCTTAAATTAAAGACAGGAGGATGAGAGGAAATGGTCTCAAGTTGCAGCAGGGGACATCTAAATATTAGGAAAAAAATCTTCTTTGAAAGGGTTGTCATGCATTGGAACAGACTGCCCAGGGAAGTGGTTGAGTGACCACCCCTGGAGATATTCAGAAGGTGCGCAGGTGTGGCGCTTAGGAACAGGGTTTAGTGGTGGACTCAGCAGTGCTGGGTTAATAGTTGAACTCAGGTAATATCAGAGGTCGTTTCCAACCTAAGCAATTTGGTGATTCTGTGCTAAAAAGGGCTTCTATTGCTGATGATGTGCTGAATTATATTTTAATATTAAAATGTGGCATAGAGCTCATTCACAGAAATAAAATAGTTGTATATATTAATATTACTTTATTTTCTTAAATACATACTAAATTAGTAATAGTCCTTTCACTGAACTGAGTGATGTTTAGGACAAAATCTACCTACCACAAAATCAGGTTTTTTTTGTGCATTCGTTGATGGCAAACTGTCTACTATTCCTCAAAAATTATTATGATAATAGTAACAAAGAAATTTACTGAATGTGACAAAGAAGAAAGAGCTCGGTATTACTGCTTGGCTTTATGGCAACCTCCCTAGTTTGCCATTTCAACTATCTAAATGATACACTCTACAGAGGATTCAATACTAGAGGATCATGCAGCAGTTATTCTCAAAGTAGTTACCACTGATAATTATTATTGCTGCATATTTTTATGGAATGTGTGTGCAATGTTCCCTTCTTTCCTGTGACAATCAAGGGGTGTTTTTCTTCTACTTCATCATTCTTGATCTTTTGCTTGTATGAGCTCTAGTGCTTGTGTGGTCAGCCAGATTAGTCAACTGATCCAGCTGAAATTTATCCCTATGAAACATATCTGTCCGCTTCTTTCTCTGTGTGTGTGTATGAAATTTGTCACTGAATCAGATCCCCATTCAGCTAACAGTGTAGTCTCATGAGTGCTATAGTGCTAGCAACAGTATAAGAAAAGAGGTGGGAAGATATAACCAAGGGCAGGAAGGTAAGACTACTTCTCATAAGATGATTTAAATCAACTGTGAAATTGGATCCTCCTTACAGACTTTCACTAACTGAATGAAGTTCAATGTGAGAGATGAAATTTGATTTAATAAGTGCACCTAAAACTCAGGCACTACTTCCAAATGTGGAATATTTATACTTTTATGCTCATTCATTTTGAGGAAATTTTTTGAGAAGATCTCTTTTCTTCTTTCCCCACCCCAAATTTGCTTTATTGTGTGAGTTGTGCTACACTGTTACATAATTTCTCTATCAAGAATATGAATATGGAACAGTTACTTGCAAAAACAGCTTATTTCAAATAAATATTATTTCAGAAGTCAGTTCTTGCAATTCACACTGGGCAATACAGAATGACAGTGAAAATGAACTGATCTATGCTGAAATTATGTACTCAGAATGCCCACAGATATTATGCAGATGGGGAATTTCTTGCATTTTTAAAAGTGTGTGATAGTTTATTCCAGAGAACATGTTACAAAGCCCCAGAAATCTCTCTCTGTAATAAAGCAGCAAGGGTAATCACTGCATTTTTGATAGTTGAAGCTGTAGTCAAGATCACTGGAAAATCATGGGCAGTATAAAATAATGGATTCTGTGCATTTCACATAATTTCTCAATTTTCTGCCACCTGGCAATAATACTATTCATTTAGCAGCCTCTATGGAAGGCAGCAGTTTGTAATAATGCTTGAGTCAGATGAAAACTGAAAGCAAAAAAAAGAAAGAAGCATAAAAGATGATCTGTACAAAGAGTAAAGAAAGGAAGGTGGTAAAATAGGAAGAAAATTTGCTTTAAGAAAATAAAAAGAAAAAGAAAGAGATATGAAAAGCGGAAGTGATACAAGTATTTAAAATTTGAAGATGGGAATTTCCCTCATTAAATATCATATTGTGATATTTAATAGCTGTGTCTGAACTCCCAAATTCACACATGTGCAGGCAAATCCCTTTGTGCAATGTATTTTGCCTTTTGGGATGAAATATTTTGTGAGCATTCTTCTCTCCAACGGGACCTATCTGTGACAAAGAAGTGTTTCTGTAGGAAAAGAGCTTTGGCCCACACTCAGTAGAGCCTCCAGGTGGACCACAACACATATCACTCAAAAGCACAACCCTTGTTTCCACATTAACTGAGTACAAAACTCCACTTTTAAGAAATCCTTCACACTGGCGATTGTCTCCACATTCAGAAATTACATTCAATAACTATGCAAAATGCTTCGGCCTTGACACATCTGTAAAACAGAAATACAAATATCAAAAGAACTGAATTCTAGATAGATTGTGAAAATGTCTTTTGTTCCATGGAAATTTTCATTGTGACTATATATGTCGATTTAAACTTTTGCTTGTTTTGATTGTTAGATGTTCACAGACTAGGACAAACTCAGCCTGCAAGAAATCCTCAAAACCACAAAATTTTGGGATGGTGACTGTTTCTTTGCTCTTATAACTTGTATATCTTTAATAAAATAAAGCATAAAATACACATTTTATTGGCTCAGGTCAAATCTGAATAATTTCCTAGTCTCGTCTTTCTGGATTTCAGTTTTCCAGGATCAAGGACTCCAACCTGAGACATACTGTCTTTCTCTCTAGCTAGTGGAGTGAAATTCCAGAAAACAAGTAAGACAGCTTAATTTAGGATCAAACTAATTACTTTCCTGGAGTGGCTTCCCCTACCTTTCGCCACTGACTGTGGAAACTACAAGCGTCAACAATTTAGTCAGCCAATGCCAGTTGCAGTGAATCTAAACTTTGAACTTTGACTCTGCCAAAGAACTAATACGCTAAAATCCAGACTGAAGATTCTGCAAAATCTGTCTCAGCTCTTGACTACTAAAGAGGCACCTTACTTTTTCCATTAAAATACTTAAGGAAGCTATATGATGCTATGTCTGCATTTGTAATGCCTGCCTAACACAGGAATTAAGAAACAAGATACTGTTCTGCCTCAGTGCCCTGTGAGGTTTTTCTGGGAATGATTGCTCTACAGCTTGTGGGAATGGGTTCTGAACACAATCTGTTTGTAGTTGCCACAGTTTTTTAAAAACATCACCAGACAAAGTTGATTTATCCTCAGTTTAAGTATCAAAAGGTTACAGTAATCCCATGGGAATGGGGAAAGAGATGGTCACAAGCCTGACACTTTCATGCTTCAAGAAACTGCCTCAGCAGTCAGGTTGCAGGTTAGTGCAGGCAGAGGGAAGAGGAAACATCCACACACCAAGAAAGATGTGTGTTTGCACAGCAAGAAAGCAAGGTGGGGTTTGGTTTTTTTTCCTCCTCCCTAATCTTTTCTGATTCCCCATTAGGTCGATAAAGAATTCATTCATTAACAACAGCTAGAATAAATTGTACATAGTGACAAAGTGTTGATGTGACAAAGATCCCAAGAATGTATTTTACCTTATTTATAGGAATAATTCCAAAATAGGATGTGAGACAATTGGTGTACAATTGTTTGTTCAATAGAGATCTGCAAACTGCAGAGTAAATATCTGCAACCAGGATCTCTTGATCCCTAACAAACAAGTCTCTCTGGTCTCTTATTATATAGGAATGATAAGGTATTACTTAGTTTTTTTTCCACTTGCCAAAATGTTGACTGAGTCAATTAAGTCTTATTCAAAGTTTCTTGTAGAAAAGCTCTTTTACAAGCTTCTTCTTTCTGTACAGCAGTCAGCCCACTCTGTTTTGCTTTGTTTACTGTTTTACTTTGTGACAAAAACTGAGAAACCAAAGAGTCAAAGAAAAGACACAAAACACAACAGTACCCTTGCTTTTAGTCTGCTAAAAATTAAAACTAAAATCAAACCCATCAAATATATGTGCAAAAGTGGCTAGTGCAATGGGAGAGAAGTGAGTGCATTTCAATTCAGCAAACAAAAGATTACCAATCCTGATGCCTTCAAGTATTAGCAACCCAAACTTGTAAAAACACGCCTCTTCCAGATCGTTAGCAGTGGAGATGATTGTAGGGACGAGTCTGAATTCCTCGTGGCATTGAACGGCAGTCTTAGAACTGCTGGTCTGTTTACTTTCTTGGCTGCAGGGTTAATGATATAAACAGCTGAACAATTGGAAGGGAATTGAACTGTATATTGCAGGGTATTTCTCAAGTGCCAGGAGGATAGATGACCCTGCTGTGCTTTCATTTTCAACCCACCCAAAATTATTTTTCTGGAAAATCTCCTACCGATCTTATGTGCACAATAGCTTAAAATTGTACATTTTCTTTTCCTTGTGGGGGTGTTTTTGAGGTACCATTTCCCATCCAATTTATGATACAGTACTTACTTTCAATTGTGAAGGCTTGTGTTCCAACATCTTTCAAAATATTACAGCAATTTACAACACCAAAACACATTTGATATTTAAGAGAAGACAAAATTAGTTTAAATTTATTGTAGTGAAGAATTTTTATTCTCTCTTAACAATAGAACAGACTCAAAATATAGGAAGTCTGGCCTGAAAAGCAGACAAACCTGAGAACACACTTAAGGGTTCATGGAAACTCTCCTACTGAACAGTCTTCCTAATTCTCTGTTACATTTCATGGATCAAAGGACATGATATGCCAGAGAAGAGAGCAAAAATGCACTTTACACAGCTATTACAAGGCAGAAATTCTGTGCATATGGGTCCCTTCAGGGAAAAAATATGTACAGTATGATTTTTCCTTTATTTCATATTTACCTGCTACTAGATCAGAAGCTTCACTTTCTCAGACTGTTTCAAAAATCTTTCATATTCTTCCAAAATGATACGAAAGACCTCAGATAAATTTAATAGCTTTTATCAAGTTCTTGTGAGAGTCAGGAATTAAATATCTTTTTATTACCCTGAACATATAGAAGTCTATTAGGTAGACTATACAAGTTGCTTGGCAATTTAACCTAAAAAACTATCAAGGCTAAATAAGAGGAGATAATAAATGTCTGGGAGAACAGGAATGTGTATTCCCATATTGCAGAGGGAAAAAAAAAAAAAAAAGGAATGAATGACTACTACCTCTCTTTCTCTTCCTGGAAGCCAGTTAAGATCTCACATGATTACAACTTGAACTCATTCAAATTCAAAAATGCATATTATTTAATTTCAACTTATGTTGAAGGGAGTGGAACACACTGCTTTGCACCCTTTGGTTGTGTTTTACATATAGACCTCCAGAAAACTAAATTGTCACTATACTGTTAAACTATTCAACTTACAGATTTTGTCACCAAGACTAGAATCCTGCTCTGTAAAATACAAACAACTATATATTTTTTCATTTTTTTCCATCAAAGAAATATATCAGACATAAAAACTCAGTCTGCAAAAAAGAAATCTTATGGAAAATGTGACTCCAACATTTCAGAGTAAATTTGTCTTTTTCAAGAAACACATCCTCTTCCAGTAGAGAATTAAATTTTTGATTCATTCCTTATGAGAATTCATTTTTGGGAATAAATTTTCCCTAGCCAGCCAACCATAATGAAGTAGACATTTCATTTGGGTGAGGAGATTGAGAGGATAATTGTTAAATAATGCATCAGTTCTTAACTGTTGTTAGCCTTAACTATTGTTAGACATCACTTTCTAAACATTTCTTTTTAAGGACACAAGAAGTTTTATACTCACTAGGACCTGAATCTGGGAAACTGAGCATCTTGACTCCAATGATGGCCAGTATTAGATATTTGGGAAAAAATGTGTAAGAAATGAGCGAATGCTTTTCCTTTGTGTATTTTTATACTTTCCAGTTAAAACCAGAAATTAAGACAAAAATTCAGTGTTGACCATTGATTTGGATCCTCTTCCAATACACTCAATCCTGTTTGGTAAGCTCTTGAACTACAGCTTCCACCATCTTTCCAAGAGAAAGGTTGTTTCTCTTTTGTGATATCTGTATAGTGACATCAATAGGTGCTCTTCAGTTTTGTGTGGTGAGGAACAGTATATAATAATTTCTTAGTAGTTTTTCCTTGTCATGCTTGATTTAACTGGTATATACCCTAAGACTGCGTTGTTTTTTCCTAACCAGAAGACTTCCATACTTTAATAACCATACTCTTCCTAACCTCTGTCAATGTGTTGTCTTCATTATTTGTACCTTTTCCAATTTCTCTCTAAATCTCTGAGAGACAGCAACATGAATTCTGTGCAGTATTCATAGATGGGGACTTAAAATAGATTTATACAATAGCATAATGACAGTAAAACTTGTACTTTGTTTCCAATTCCTTCCTACATAATTCTTTATGTACTAGAATTTTGTCTCTTCTCCTGACTACCAGGTTAATATTTTTGGGAGTGATATACTGGGCACACAGTTATTCTTTTCTGAGTAAGTAATACCAAATTTAGAGCTTGCCACTACACAGATGTTTTTGTAGTCATATTTTGCCACATAGGGCACTTTCTGCTCACTGATGCTGCGTTTCAGGTGTTATTTTGCTACCTATTTCACCATATATTACAAAATCTTCTTGAACTTCTCATTTTAAATTTTGTAACCAAGTTTTGAATTTATTTTTTGTCATCTGTAGCTTTTACACCCTTTTTTCTCCCCAGGGTATTCAAGATTATTTCAGGTTGTAGGAATGCCGGGCCAGGTTTGGTCTAAAGCTGCTTATACATGCCATTGTTCTGGATATTGAATGTGCATTCCTGTCCTTTGTATCCTATTTAGTGATTGCTTGCTAGTCTTAAGAGCACTTCTTACCCTAGAAAAGAAAATATCCTGAGATTTTTCTTTTTTAAGAACCTTGGTTGAAGATTCTCCTAGAAAATTAACAGCAGTATATTAGACCATTTGTGATGCTTTCATGTTGAGTGTTTTTTTTTTTTTTTCTTTTTTTAACCTTATTACTTGCATACTTGCATGTAATCTTTTATTGTTGTGACCATTCTCACTTCCTCTGTGCTTCAAAAGTTATTTGGGAAACTTATATTTAACTCATTAGAATTCCAAACCCGTATTTTCTGACAGTTTTCAATTAGAAGGCCAAGATTAAAAAAAAAAAAAAGCTAGTGATTTTGGAGGCTTAATTGCACTATTACAAACATTGGATGGCTTAGGAAGGTACCGGTGCAACACATAGCTGTAACTCATCCCACTCTAAGATGCAAGTCTTGAACAAGTCAGATGGGTCAATCATTAAAAACCCCTGGTTATTTCCCCCCACTAACTAAAAAAAGAGCTTATATGATGACCTTGGATGTAAAAGCCTAGAGATATAGGGGGATACAGATCTATCCCACCATGCTTATCTAGGGACAGTTGGTATGAAGAGATAACATTTTTAGGGCACATCTATTGTCAAAGCTATCAGCTTTCTTTTTGTTGCTTAGAATGAACAAACAGATAGGAAAATTACACGCGTATGAAATTTGTATGGAGTCAGCTGAAATAATCTGGACGTTTAGAGACTTTTTAGTCTGTGGAAGGGAGAAAACAGCATGAGAATAAAAATTTAGGCACATTTGACCATGGTTTACTTGTAAAACTGCAAGGAATCCACATTACAATTTTTTATAAACATCTTTATACTAAAAGGTGAGGGAGCTTTTTTTATTTGGTTTGGATTTTTTTTTTTTGTTATTGTTTGTGGGGTGTATGTTCTTTAACTAAAAATAAATACATATTTTTTGAAGTTTCTTAAGGCTGTCATGAATATGGAAGAGCAGATACATCATCTCACATGGACTCCTTAATGCAGGCAATATTGTCAACAGCTCTCCAGGGAAAGGTTTCGGAATTGCATTTAATTGCATTTTCTACTTCTTGTAACAGTGAGGGATTAAATTGAGACAAAATGTAATGGAACCAACTCTTTCCTATCTGTTTAAAGAAAGACAGAAAGCTAACTGAAAACTGTGTTTATTAACTTGCTAAGGGGAAAAAAAAGGCTCCTCCAAAATTAATGAATTTAGAAGTCTATTAGTTCTTATGACTAATGGAGAATTCTTCATCTGGAATCTAAATGAATTTTATGAGAGGTTAAGAAATGAGCATGGGAAGATGCTGCATTTATTTTCAAGTGTTTAATTTTCTCATAACCTGATGAATCTAACTAAGGACTTCTAAGCATCCATGTGAAATGAGAAACAATGCTCAGTTAGATATTGTACATTACTCAGGGATGTAACAGGTAGTATGTGTTAGTATTTATAGCTGTTCATAAGAAATACTCATCTTGTGTATTGCTTTATTGTTTCCCATTATCCTTATACTTTACACAATGCAAATACTGGAGGTTCTTTCTGGAGATTTTTTTTATACAAATTTTAGTACTGTAAAATTTGTATTTATGCTCCTTCTTTCTTCTTCTGGAAGAATTCTTTCCTGTATATACAGCAGAGAAATAAAATATGCCTCTTCAGGCAAACAATGACTGTGACTGAATACTCATCCTCAGTGTGGATCAGTGATATTTGCATTTTTCAAGATAACAGAACTTAACTGGTAAGCAACAACATTTCTCCACTATAAAGGGATTGATATTAAACACACAAACAAATGAACAAACAAACAACAAAGAACAACTGCTTAAGATTACAAAAAACATTTGTTATAAATACATGTGGTATTATAAATATATGCAATATTATAGAATCACAGAATCATGGACTGGTTTGGGCCAGAAGGGACCTTATAAATCACCTAGCTCAAAATCATCTGCAATGGGCAAGGGACACCTTTCACTAGACCAGCTCATTCAGAGCCCCATCCAGTCTGGTCCTGAATACCTGCAATACCTGAATACCTGAATACCTTGCACAGCTCCTCTGGATACCTCTTATAGCGGGCATTTCTTCATTCTCCCAGTTCCTGCTTTTACCTTCTGCAACCTGGGTAGTGTGACTGAAGCAGTAGATGGTGAAGACTGAAAAAAAAAGAAAAAGTCATTGAGTACCTCAGCCTTATCCATGTCCTGGGAAAACAGAACTCCCATAATCTTCCAGAGAGGACCCACATTTTTTCCTATTCTTTTTTTTATTTATGATGCATATTGATGCATAAAGAAACGTTTTTTGTTACCCTTGATATTCTTGGTCAGATTTACTTCTGTCAGTGATTTAGCTTTCCTAACCAAATCTCCAGCTGTTTGGACAATTTCTCCCAGGAACTATCTTTCCTGTTTTCAAGGGATAGAGTTTTAAAATTCCATATTCTTATACACAATAACTCTAGAGCTGGAACATTTAACTGCCTCACTCAACCAGAGCTGTTAAAAAGCACAATATTAATGCAGTAGTACAGACGTTTCTGAAGTTATTGGGAATATTCTTAGGCTTAAAGTGCCATATTATCTTGAGACTTGAGCTATCATATAAATGTACAAGGATGGACGTCTTGAATCAGACCAAAATTTTAAGAAAGTCAGAATTCAGTCTCTGGCTGTTGCCAACAGCAGAAAATAACAAGGTAATTATGTAGCGATGTTCCCTTTGTATGTCTTGTCCATTTCTGGCAATTTGTTGCTAAAGGAATTTTCAAGACAGATGGAGAATTGGGCCTGACATTCCTTCCGGAAATCAATGTTACTGCCTTGCTTTTTGAGCTCATTCTGCAAGATGGGACAAAGTCACTTCCAGCTGCTTGATCTCAGAAGAGTAGACAAGGGCCTAGGAAAGTTAGGAAGCAGATGAAAACTTTCCTTGCCTAAGAGCAGTGAAAAAGCTTGATGCATGGTAATCAAGCAAAGGGAAAACATCCTTTCCTACACATTTGTGATGCCAATCTTTTGTTACATTTCCTCCTTGCCATTCTATTCCATCTAAGAAGCTCTGTGCTGTAGGGTTTAGTTTAAGCAGCCTTTGCTACAACGCTGTTTAACACACACCCTTGCTTGCTTCATTCCTCTGTTGCATGACCAAGTATATTTCTATTAGGCATTACACTTTCATAAGGAGTTAATCTGTTCCACTTTAACTGCCAGGCATCTTATAGGTGTAGAGGCTTCAACCCTCCTTCCTGAGAGCCTCTTGGCTCAGAGCTTGGCAGGATGAGTTGGCTGACTTTACAGTTTAAGGAAGAGGCTAAGTTTGGTGGTCAGTCTTCACTACTCCTCACCCTCTGACATCAGCTGCTTTTAGTTGGTCACAAATATCTGTCCCTGTCTTGGGCACCAAATCAAGCTAACATACAGCGGCTGTTGCTTGTACCCTGATCTGCTGTCTCTGCCTATACCTTAGTGCTGTAATGGATATGGCCTTACCCTTATTTTATTAGATGGTCCACTTTTTTTGTCTGATAGTTTAAAAAAATTGTATTTTGAGAATTGTATTTGACCTTTTACTTTAGACCTTTTCATTTTTTCTCATTGTTGTAGATTCCATAAAGACCTGCAGTTCAAATCCTGAAATCAGTTACTACTATCAATACAAGAGATTTTGTAGAATCATTCACTCTTGAATGTGTTGAAAGAGTTTTATTAAACAGAATCTTGAAAAGTGCAATGCATTTTTGAGGTGCTTTTTTATTTTTCTTTTTAGCTTATATTTTAAGAGAAGAAGTATTTTTTTATTCCATGATCACTTTTTTGTCAATTCTGAATTCGCTTTTTGGTTACTCTGTCTTCTTCACATATGTACAGCCTTATTTCTCTCACTCTGCCACCTTGTCAGTTTTGTTTTATCTTGACAGATAAACTGAGACAGACAACTGAGAGCTACTTAATATCTGAAGTGGAAGAATGAACAAAATAAAGGTAGCTTTTAAAGTTCTGCATTCTGCTTGCCCTACACTCTCTCCCAGAGCTCTTTAGTGAGTTAGTTTCATTTTGCATTGAAAAATACAATCAAGTAAACAAAGCAGCACCCAGTTGGATGTTTTATTTTCATCATCACTAAATTAAATTACCCAGCTGGTCAGATGAAGGGAGGAAAGCACTAGAAATTCAATGAAGTGATTAAAAAATAAAGATAAAAATATAAAAAGCTATCTTGTTTAAATGTAGGAACTCTAAAGCAAGGTTTTCTCCCTTCTCCATCCCCAGTTACTCTGTTATTCTGGTTATATTGTTTACTACAATACACTTCATTACACTGTTTAATACAAACATACTAGGCAGTAGAGAAAAGGGTTTCTTGAGAGGTCTTGTAGCAGCAGAGGTAATCTAGACTAGAGAGGCTGATCAACAGCAGCAGCCATGGGCAAATTAGAAACTGAGAGGAATGGGAGACTTCCAGGTTAAAAGACAAAGTTTGAAATGAGGAGAGACAGCAGCTTTATTAAAAAGTGTTAGGCATATTCATTCTTGCCCTTGTTTACAGTCATGACAGCATCTACTTGCAGAGGACTTCTAAACTGTGGGGTAGCCTGCTAATTAAACACAGATACACACATAAACCCTTGAGTTGCCTAATCACAACCAATCTCCAAGGATATTTGAAATCTTTCATGAGTAAATTTATTTGGCTTTCTTGTCTGTAAGACTAAGTCTGTAAGACTAAGTCTGTAAGACTTGTTTTGTTCATTAAATATACAAGACAAGATCCACTCAGAAAATGTAGTAGTTGCAGTATTCTAAGTTGAAGTCCTACCTTTTACTAGCCTGACTAGAAAAAGTGCCTGACTAGTAAAAACATTTGACTTAGCAGAGTTTTGTCATTCATGTAAAGCTGGGTTGCAAGGACCTGACTAAATGATATGATGAAAAAACGGTATCATTTGTGGGAGAAAGGGGGGTATTGGATCACCTCTGTAATATTGGAATCAGTAGGCTGGGTGAGAGCTAAAGTGGGACCAAGGCATGCTAGTCTACCCTTAGTAGATCTGTGTCCTTACATGCATCATAATAGTATTCACATATGGCTTCCATAGTAGGACCCAATATTAGCTTCGCAATTGTGAACTCTGGTGTATCTTAAAACTATGCCCTCTTTGAGTTTATGCTCTTATTTTGACAGAGTGAAATATCTCTATGCAATAGACTTGCCATAGCCTTATACAGGAGTAACTAGGGCCCAAAATAAAATTAGGAAATACTGAGAAAATTTTGAATAAGGAAATAACATGTGCTTTTCTGCTTTATTATTCTTTCTTTCAAACATGAATTGCTAAATTAAAAAAAAAAAATCATTAAAACCTATATTTTCCCATATAAAAATTTTGGATGACTTGCATGAAACAAAATAATGTGGTAAGGAAAATCATAAATGCAAAATATCAAATAATCACTCCAAATTCATCTCAGTTTCAAGATCTCTAATGGCCTTGCATCTACTTTCCATACATCTTTAAATGGAATCCTTTTTTTTTTTTCTGTTGGATTAGGTTAGAAAAATCATTTGACTTGAATACAGAGCTAATCTAAACAAATTCCTATTAATTTTTTTTTTTGTTTGCAGTGTGTCTGTATATGGCTTCTTGTGCTTTGAGGACAGGAAGCTCCATGGTGAATGGACATTCACCACCACCTTGGAGTGGTGTTTGTCCATTATTTTACATTTTCCAGTGTTATTTTCTTTTAAAAAAATTATAATACTGTATTCTTGTTCTCTCTCTCTCTGTTTCTTTGTTTCTCTTTCTCTGTTTATCCAACTTTAAGAACAACATGGTTGGAAAAGTTCACAAGATTTTAACAGACATATCATTAATTATTGTCTCTCTGGTTCCTATACACCTGAAGAGAGATATAGGTTATTTTTAAATATTTTTTGTGTGAAAATAAATTAAAATTCTGAATGTCTATTTTTCAATGTGTGATGTTACCGAGACTAATAAAAACCTGAGACTTGTGTGTACTGAAATGAATTACAACTAGCTAGATCTACTTGCCTTGACTTTCAAATACAGATTTGTGGTATATGCATACCTCACATAGAGAGTGAGACAAAATGATAGCAAGGCTATCCTGAAGCCCTGTGGGATTGATTGGGAGCTCCAACAACCTTCTTAACTGGCCACCAAGTTACTGTACATATGTGGTATCTCTCATAAAATTCAGTGTGGTTTTTTTAAATTTTCAATTGTCTCTCTACTGACAGATTTTCATGTTCATTCTGCATTTTCATGAAGAATGGTTGCCCTAAATAAATGTAAAGGTTTTAGGTCACTCTTCCCTGGAGAGCTTTAAATAAGAGAACAAAAACCTTTGAATGGAAACTCGAATTTAAATGAGAAGTGTGGAATGACACTGCATTATAATATGTTCATGGGACATTATATGACCAGCTTTGGATAAAGAGATCAAAGAGATCAATACCAACATTATATTTCATAGGTTCATATGTAGCCAGCATGGCCTTAGTAAATTAAAGGAAATATTTTTGTGTGAGAGAGGGACCTTGATTGTCTATATGGGGATTACAGACTAACTTTAAGTCTCCCAAACTTTTATATCCAGGTTTGACCTATTTGCTTAAGATTTGTTTATATCCATCAAAGAGTAGGAAGCATTCTTAGGCTTAGTTGGCTTTACTTCTCTTAAAAATAAACTTCTTTTCGAAGTTCCTACCATGAGAACTTTAGAGTGATGTGTCACTCAGAAAGTTTTTAGTCCTCTCCCTAAGAAACTTTAGATGACAATGTCAGGCCACCATACCAACCTCAAAGATGCTGGAGTAAGATATTCCATAATGATCAGTCATAAATATGCCATTGTCATTTCCATTTCATAATTTGTTTTCTCAAGAGTTGCACATATGAAGATCTACATATAAATCTCGCTGAGACATAGCTAGGGCATGGGAGCTGACACAGAATATCTAGCAATGTCAACATTCATCTAATAATTGCCTATGAATAATTGTTTATGTGGAGAATAGATATTCAACAGCCACTCTGCCTGGGTGTTGCAGATGAATGAATATATATTCATCATATATTCATGCAGAATTTCTATCACTTCTTCCTGAAGATGACTTCTATCTAAGACTGGCAAAATATAAAGAGAATTATCTCTGAGTTCAGATAAAGTGAATAAACTCAAAGGATTTTATTGCAAATTAATTTCTGAGGCATTAATGCAAAGAAAAGAATAGAATAGTTATGATGACTTCAGTTGTGTATTTATCTCTTTTGTACTGAAATTATGACAGCTGTTTGGGAACCTTCCACTGGGAAATGCACATTTAACAACATTTCAAATGTTCCACCATGTCAAATTCTTCTAATTTTCCAGCTGGATCCAGGAAGGTTTCTTAGGAAAAGTCTGTTTCATTAACAGCCAGCTTCGTGATTCCTTCCTCCATGGGCACTCCCCATAGCAAGCTCCTGCAATGCTGCTAACTTGGGGAATCCAAGGAATTCTGCCTTTAGTGGTCCTCTGCTGTACACGCAGTCCCCAGCAGCCCTGAGTACCTCAGCTTGCCTTGAAGCTCCTGGAGCTCCCAGGCTACTGGCCACATGGAAGAAATCCTGCTAGAAAAACAGTTTTGGTTTGAGGGAGATTGGAAAGTCATACTAGGAAAAAGAAAAAAAAAGAAAAAAGAAAAGTAAACTGTTTTGCCTAAAAGAAAGATAGCCAAGAATTTCATTTCAAGGAGAAATATCTGTGGTGCCTAAATGGTCTACTGCAATGGGTACAAGCAGCCAACTTTTTAGCAGCATGATTTAGGACAGTAAAAGGCTATTTGAACAACCTTCTGTTTGTTACACTGAGGAAAAGCTGTCCTGGCACCTGTATTTTGCACTTTTGTGAGATAGCTCTTTTCCTGTTTATTATCCTGGTCTGATTAGGGAAAAGTTGCATGCTTAATGGTTTAATCAGTTCAAAATGATGAGTAATTCATCACAGATTTGGCTCATTTTGAATGGAACTTTTTAGAACTGTAGAAGCTGACTTTCAGAGGGAGCAAACACTGGTAGAGATATTTGCTAAGACCTAAGAAAGGATCAACTGCAGGCTTTAACAGCTTAGTCAGCCCTGCTATAGCTGGAAAAGATGTACATTTACAGCCAGCAGGAGGTCTTCTACAGCAGTACAGTTGCATCACCACTGCAGAGGGTGGCATTGCAGTAATTTAGTCAAACTTAAAGTAGTACAAATGAAAGCGTTTGTGGGTGCTTAAAGGGATGCTTTTCTGATTTCAGGCAAGTTCTAGGAAGACACAGCAGAAGTTCGAAGAAAGTAACACACCTGCAGAGTCAGTGTAGCAGTCAGAATTCAGCATAGCTGAAAAATGTCAGGGAGGAGCACCAGACAGATTGTGGAAGATTGGCTAAATAAAATGCTAAGAGAAAGATGACAAGTCTTTTCTGGAAAGGTCAGGAAGCTAAGAACAAGCTAGGGTTTTTGTGAAAAGGAAAACAGAGTTGGGAAAATTGGTGTGAAGAAGAAAGGATGAAGAGCTAAGAAAGCACATGCTATTCCCCAGTTTCTTCACAGACAGGATTTTGTACTGTACACATATTATAGCTCTACTTGAAATAGTTCCCTGGAGGTTGGGTTGAAAATGAAGATATATGTTTCAAGGCAAAATAAATATGAAATATTGCTTTGTCAGTGAAAGCAAACATCTTAATTAGATTGCAAACAACCTAAAAAAAAAAAAAGATTAATTAAGCATTTACTTCTTTTTTAGTGACATATGTGTAAAATATGGGCACAGAATAATCCAATTACAAGCACTTTCAAATTATTGGGCTGAGCTGTTAATGAAATAGGATGCATAATTTTCATACTATAAAAGAGTGTTGTCACTGTGGTCTCCATCCTTTTACTTTAATATCTCCTGTGTAATGATAAACAAAGATCCAAAGACGACACCGGCACTACTGAAACGTACAATATGGATGTCTAATATAATTATAATTAACAGTTTCCATTCATTTGCAAGATATACCCTGATGGCATTGCTCAAGAGAGGGGGAGCATTAGTGGTAATTATGCTTTGACTTTGTAATGTTGGATTGAAGTGATGGTTTCTGACAAAACCTGAAATGAGTGGTTGCTTTGAATAGTGTAACAGCACTGCCATCTAACTGCTCCTACAGAGAACCACAAGTTATCAACAGGGAAAAATACCTCAGGTCCATGAATCAGAGTCCTTGTATTTTTTATGGTGACTGCATGGAGATAGTCTCTCTCTTTTTAAAATAAGAAATTTAAAAATAAGAAATTTAAAATAAGAAATACCTGATTTTTCTTTACAAGTAGTAATATGTACTTGTACATAAAACTTTTGTTTTTCTTCTTGATTTGACTATAAGAATTGAAATTTTGGCTTGTCTTTGAATGACAGAGGGAAGTTTGAAACTGTAATGGAAATGTACTTGACTTTGGAAATTTGTGTTTGCTCAGGAACAAGAAAAACACACAAAACAGCCTGTGTGTTGGAAGGCAGTAAAAAGCCCAAAACAGAAAAAGACTGCATCACCACAGGAATTTCTTCATCAAATCACACACTTAGACTGCCAGTTTCCTACCTTATACCTAACAAATGCTCCAGGAAAATGCTGAAGAACACTTAAAATAGAAAATGGTAAATAATAACGGCAAAGACAGTATTAGTCTGTAAGGTTCTATCATATCTTTATGCTACCTCAAGTTGATTGAGGTGATCTAATTATTACTGTTTTTTCATGTCCTCTTAACACTGCTGTTTCTGAAAGGAACTTTCATCAGAAATCAGGTGACTGAGTAAAAAAGTCTTTTACTTCCTTGCTTTTAATCTGATGTCCTTCAAGCCTATTGGATGGTGGATTTTTTCCCTCCAACAAGTCAGGGCTTCCAACAGTTCTTAAACCAAACTTTTTTTTCTTTTTCTGTGACTTTTCTTTTTATTTTTAATTGTTTAACTTTTCCAGATATTCTTACTGTGTCCAGATATTCTTACTGTTATTTTCATAACTTTTCTTTCTTTCTTGCTTTATGCCATCTTTTTAAAGACAAAACAAAGTGTAGCCTAATCAAACTACATTATTGCTATCAGATTATGGAGAATCAATGTATTCTTTCCATCTTTGTTTTGCTTTTTTATTGGTTAGTTAGCATAATACAACTAAATAATAAACAGGTTCAAGTGAATCCAAAGATATGGGACTAAAAGACCTACAGGTAAAGATCTAGGAGTAAGAGACTTGGAATAAAAACAAAATGAAAATCAAATGTCAGTGGGGTTTAATATCTAAAAACACTCTTGAAAAAAAAATCTGCTGATGTCTAGCTATATTTCTCTCAACAGGAATGTTCAAAATAAAACACACATGCAGACCAGAGCTTTCCAACTTCAGTTTTCAGAGTATGACAATGGTGTTGAAAATCAAGATTCTGTTAAACAGCTCTCTGTCCTTTAAAAGATTAATCATATAGAGAGGGGAAATGCATATTCTCTTTCTCTGCCTGCCATAGCTTTGCATATCTCACTCAAAGCCCTGATATAAGAGAGTGAGAAAAACAAGTACTTAAGCCAAATTATTATTATATTTTACTTGGGTAGAAAAGGCAACTTAAAACTCCATATAAATTTTCTTCAGTAATATTCATTATGGTTACTGTCCAGAAGCCTGAAAATGCCACATGGATAATAAGCTATTACCAGGCTGTTTGAGAGACAAAGCACATCTTTCAGCAGAACACATTTCTTTCCAAGGTTATCTGCTCAGGACTTAATGAGAAGAAATACGTAATTTAGAAGCACGAATGTGGTTTCATCTAGTTTCATCCATGACAAACAACAAGCATAGTATCATAGTCACCATGGAGATACCTGTTTCTGCTTTCTGTTCGCAGCATATTCTCTGTCTGCAGTAGCTGCTTCAGAAGAGTTGATGGAGCAGGCTAAGTCCATGGAAGTTTATGATTGCCACCTGGTGGCTAGTAAAGAAAATCAATTAGTTTTTGGAAGCTCTGAGGTTATTAAGAAATAGTATTGAAGCTGCTTGATACAGGTAATATCCTGAGGAAGAAGCCAGCCGAAATTAGGCAGAGAAATGCATGCAGAATTTTCATTCATTCTTTTCCTCACATTTCATTGTTTTAAAGAATATTTAGACGTGGGAAAAAAAAAAAAAAAAACAAAACCCAATGCATTCAACAGAGGACCTGAGCTTCGAGCAGTCAATATGTTATTAATGAGGGGGTCCCTGAACTGCCTTCTGTCATCATACATGGGTGGATTTTTCTTAATAGATGGTGGTTTTTTTGAGTGAAACTTATTTATAAAAAACAACACTGTTTATAAACATTCAATATCAACAATAAACCTCTGCAAAGTTCTTTTCCTGCATTTGTTGTTTGTCTTACATTTACTATTTGATTTTAGAGGAATTTCTGCTATGGAAAAAAAAAATCAGAGTAAGCAAAGAGAATATGCTGTCAAGATTTGAAGCATTGGATTACAAATTTCTCTTCTGGCTTTAGATGAACTCAGTATCAATGACTATTCAAGCTTACTGTAATGAAGCATATACCCAACTATTTCAAGAAACAGGCTAATGGTAGTAACAGAAAATTAAATTCATGATCCTGGGATCACTATGCCACTCAAAAATAGACAGAATTTGCTACATTTTTTTTTTTTTCTCCAGTGATTAAAAGTATTCAAATTTAAAGAAAGAAATCCCAAAATATTGGGATTTGGAAATCCTGTGCCTCATGATGGGTGGAACATCTGAGTCTGCCTTCCTTTTCTCTGGGCCAGGTGTCCTGAGCAGCCATATCCCTGGAGAATCACCTTTTGGAAAAAGGAGGTAATGAGTCATAAAGTCCCTGGATGTGATGGATGAGGTGAAATGTATTACAACAGAGACTTGGAGAAGAAAAAGGATATGAAGGAAGCAGATTTATCTGCCCTCTTGACTATTTCATTCTTGTTCCCAAGCTCTCCTTTTCTGTGACCACTAAGTTGAAACTGGAAATATGTCATACATGGTGGCAAAAGAAGATGAAGAGAAATGGGACTGTGCCCACCAGCCTGAAAAAGCACTTGCAGGAAGGAAACAGATCTCAGCCACAGAAAGAAATTAAATCACAATCACATATGCTGCATTTAAACTACTTTATGGAAAAAAGTATGAGAGTGTGCAATAATACAAGGAGGGCAAGAGAAAAGAAGATGAGAAATAGAAAGGAATTAACTCACCACCACTACCACCCGCAATATTAGAAATATTGCTTAGTCTCCATTTCAATTCTATCCTTGGGCATTTGGAGGAGGGATACCTCACACAAAGAGAGAAAGTACATTTAATATTCTTGCATATATTTTCCCTTCAGTGTTAAATATGGTGTCTTAATCCTGGGGCGTAAATTGCAAAAATATGGAATTTTTACAAATACGGAGAATAGGGGATGTTTGCATTTCTTCTGACAACTTAAGCAGTTTTCTGGTTATGTTTATATTAAATGAAGAACTTCCTTTTTTCATCATATTCTACAGATCATGTTTATCTGACCCAGAGACGATAGTAGGTGTCAGCTAGGCAGTGCAAGCCTGAATTTATATTATATTTATTTGTTTATTTAATTCATTGTACTTATAATGGATATATTCATGCATTCTACTTAGAGTAGAAATTTATTTAGAGGAGAAATTTATTTATTCTGTTTTAAAATGTGATACTTCAGGGACATCTCTTAGGAAGTGAAATAAGATCTGAATTATAAAGAAGACAGAATATGAACACCTAAATGGGAATTTTGATTTCCAGAAAACAAGAGCAGAGGTTGTTTAGCTCTAGGTCTTTGATTCAATTGCATACAATACAGTACCTGGCAGAGAAATTAAATTTCAAGTTTCTAAATACTAAGCATTAGAAAGAAAGAGACTTTTCAGACCATATGGAACATTTGTTTCATATCCATCTTTGCTTTAATAAAATACTGTACAAGTTCAAAGATTGGTGTTATTACTGAACTTAGTGCTCTGGCTAAGATGAAAAATTCATAACTGCTTTCCTATGGGTACTTTTTCCCCCAAATTTTGTTCTACTGGAAAGATCAACATCCATGGCACCTCATGTAATAATGGTACAGAAAAAAACTCACCCTAAACCCCATGGAGCTAATACAATCTCAAAAGCCTCCATAGAGCAGCTCTGGAAGTACTTCTTGACTGTAGCAGGATTCCTCCTGCTGCACAAACCAGCCCCTTGGGTAACCAAAAAATTGTGTACATCTGTGTGTAGAAATTCACAGTATTAATGAAGCCAAGAACCACATATTGGTATGGTGAGGACTAATACTTAGAGAATTACTTGTTGCAGGCAGTAATAAGTCACAGTCCCTTTGATCCTGTGGTTTTCCATCAAACAGAGTGGGAATAACTGTGCAACTGGATTTAGGACCTAGATGGTTTGAGCTGTATGGATGACTCAGCACCAAAACAACCACAGTCCCAATTTCCTTCCATTTACCTAAACCTCCAGGTTTTGTAATTCACTTGATTCTAAACTGATTTTGACATGGTTTCCATGTATCTTTTGATATTTCAAAACATTTGGGGTTTGGATTCAGTTCTTAATTCACTTTTTTTTTTTTTTTTTTTTTTTTTTGCAAGGCTAATTTTTATAGCTCTGTGTGGAAGACTTGAATTTTTACAATGTTGTCACAATCATGAGACACCTTGAAGTAAATGTGTAATTATATATTATTTTGACAAAGTAGGAATACACCACATTCCTAACATATATCGAGTAGATAGAAATAAAAGATATATATTATTTGGAACTGATACTAGATATAACGGTAGGCATAATAAAGTTAATATTGACAAGAAATGTGTATTTCTCATCCATATAATTTGGATAATTTAAAGTAAGCTTATTGAGATTCTTCACTATTCGATAAACAGTTATTATAGCATTACAATAGACGTATCCTATAACAGGTTGTTAATTTCCTTTTTTTCCAGATATGAAATGTTTGCCTCCTCAGAAAAAAGGGCTAATACACTCATTTGGGAATGATATTTTTTTTTTTTTAATTGGGAGCATAATCTCAGAGCAACATATTATCAAGGACAAAAGGATTGGTCACCTTATGAAAAAAATTTCCAGAGTAGCCTGAAAAATTTGTTCCAGTAGTAATAGAGAATGTCCTTAAAATGGTGGAAAAACCCCTTGAACACAATCCTGAAATTACACACCCCTCAAAATTAGAAATAATTTTTATATACCAAAAAATCCTAAATTCTTGACCCAACTTGAACAATTTGGCTGTCACTTTTAATTTTGTTCTTTACTTTTAGATTCTCACTTGTTAGAGTGCTAGACACAAGTTTCCACAATTATTTGTTTTTATTGTTGCATACTCTGTGTTATTAAATTTCATATAGGATTGTGTGCCTCTGCCTAGTAGCTCTCCTCCTAGTTTCTGACTAGATATACCTGTAGTAGATTCAGCTGTACCTCCAGTTTTAGCTATTTCTGCAACCTTTATGCTCTTCTTAATTTAAGCTTTCTTTCATTCAAGCTTTTCTCCTGGTGGCTTCCTAAAATATTTTGAGGAAGACAAGGCTTCTGTGAAGTATCTGAAGAATAGCATAAGTAAAATGCTTAGTTTTCCATATTGCTCTGTTTTAATTGTCCTTGGGGAAAAAATATAATTCCTCATAACCTTTGTTAAATCACTGTTAGATTAAAATAAGGTGAAGTAGTGTATGTATTTGACAAGAAGAGATGTATTCTGATTCTGGAAAAATACAGATTTCTAAGAGTGTAAATTTCTCAAGTCATTGAAACTCAAGGCAAGGACGAGGGGAACAAAATCCCACTCATCAGAAGTTAAGATCATATTCAAAAGCACCTGAGGAACCTGAAACAAACAGATGCCTCCTAGGGTCCTGAGGGAATTAACTGGTGTAGTTGCCACTCTCCATGAAATTTGAAAAGTAATGGCCATCAGGCAAAGTCCCAGTGCCTGGAAAAAGGGAAAGAGCACACCCATTTTTAAGCAGGGTAAAAAAGGAGGACCCTGTGAACCACTAACCAATCATTATCACTTTTGCACTTGGTAAAATCCTCTTGGAAGTTATTTCAATGCATGTGGAAGACAGGGAGATGATTTGAGACAGCCAATATGGCTTAACCAATACAAATCATACCTGATTAATCTAGTAACCTCTTGTGACGGAGTGTCTGCATCAGTGGACAACACAAGAGCTACAAATCTCATCTACCT
Organism: Vidua chalybeata; assembly: GCF_026979565.1. Lineage (NCBI taxonomy): Eukaryota > Metazoa > Chordata > Aves > Passeriformes > Viduidae > Vidua > Vidua chalybeata. The sequence continues at coordinate 35,561,716 of NC_071531.1, read as the reverse complement.
GAACTTCTGTAAGACCTTTGGAATGGTCCCACACAACATCCTTGATGCTACATTGCAGAGATACATGTTTGGTGGATGAACTGTTGAATGGATAAAGAATTAGCTGGATGGCCATGTCTAAAGTCTTATGGTCAGGAACCAAATGTCCAAGTGGAAAGCAGTGGCATGTGTTGTCCCTCTGGGGCCTGTAATCTATTTAAATGCAGTGGGATTGAGTGCACCCTCCGCAAGTTTGTGGCAATCTGAGTTGTCAAATATGCTTGAGGAAGAGATTTCAAGAAGAACCTGATGGCCTTGAGTGGTGGCCCTCATTCACTTAAACAAGGCCAAGTGCAAGATCCTACAGCTGTGTTGGGCCAATCCTCAGGGTCAATACAGATTGGTGGATGGACAAATTGAGAGCAGCCAAACAGAAAAATACTCAGGGACATCAGTGGATGAAAAATTGAACGTGAGCCAGCAGTGGGCTCTTGCAACCTGGAAAGACAATCCTTTCCTGGGCTGCATCAAAAGAAGCATGATGGGCAAGATGAAGGCCTACTCCATTCTTGTGAGATGCTACATGGAGTACTGCATCCAGCTCTGGGATCCCCAGTACCAGATAGAGTGTTCCAAAGGAGGACTACAAAAATTGTCAGAGGACCGGAACATCTCTTCTACAAAGTTAGGATGAGCGAGTTGGGGTTGTTCAGCCTGGAGAAGACTGTGGATCTTTTCACAGTATAAAGAGGACTTAGCAAGAAAGGGACATTGAAGCAACACCACAAGGGGAATAGTTTTAAACTGAAAGAGGGTAGGTATAGATTGGACACAGGAAAGATTTTTTTAATGATGAGGGTGGTGAGGCATGGGTACAGGTTGCCCAAAGAAGTTATGGATATCCCATCTGTGGAAGCATTCAAGTCCAGGGTGGACAGAACTCTGAGAAACTTGGTCTAGTGAAAGCTATCCCTGCCCATGTCAGGAGCTTTGGAAAGTAGGTGATCTTTGAATGTCTCTTCCAATCTAAGTTGTTCTACAATTCCATGATTATATGAAATGCTCAAAGCATATTAAACAAAAGGCCATAGTAAACAACTGACATGGAAGAGGACTGGATAAGCTAAGTGGGTAGGAGTGAAGACTTGAAAAAATCTTTGCTTGCTTGGTCTGGTGAATACATTTTGAAGAACATTATGCATCACTTTCAGTATAGAGCATAGACTAATATAATCTTGTGAGGTTTTATTAAGAAGCTAAAAAAGATGGAAAATAGAAAGAAAAAAACCCCAAAAAACCAACCAGGTTCTTGAAATAACATTACATATATCAAATGCTTAATGAGTTTTACTTTGGTTTACGCATGCTCTGTTTCCTTTTTTTCATCCCCATGTGAAAATGCCCAGCCAGAAAAAATATTTCATTCTGTGCCCCAAAAGGTTTTATTAAAGTAGGAATCACACTTATCTGGCATTCACTTTATGCCTGATGATGTTGCATAGATAAAATGAAACCTCAATACCCTTGCAGTAGAGGGGACCTTGACCATAGGTTTGAAACAATATGTAGTCCTCATATCTCCACCTAGGAAGCCTAACGAAAAACTGGCATTTCTGGACGTCAGATTTTAATCTACTGAATCAGAGAAATTGGTCTCCTTCACATCGGATGCTATTCATCACAAGGAAAATCTGGTTTCAACACAGACATTATTACATGCAGTTTGTATGTAGTACAAACTTGTTTGTACTCTGTATGCTGAAGTAGAACAGTTGTAGAGGACTTCATTCACCCACTGTAGGTACCTACCTGTGTGAACAGGTGGGTAGGGCAAAAAGTAGGTGGCTGTGAAGGTGTGAGTAGCAATCTTAGATTATACATCTGTGAGGAAACTGTGAGACTTCTGATTTATTTCCTCACCATATTTACAGCTCAGATTGTTACAAATGACTTTTTATTTTCATCTTTGATTTGTTGCAGTACCTTAAATTGGATACATTGAGTTGTTATTCAGGTTATCAGGGGGGTCAGCATTGATTTCCACAGGCAGGTTGCTATCATTTACTGTTACCCAAAATAGTTCCTAAAACATTTGAAATCTGACTTGTAAGCATCTCTGCACTCACCTCTTTGAACTATGGTTTGGTTGCCAATCCTTTTTGAGAAGAACTGATCCTTGTGCAACCAGATGGGCATGTATCTACCACCAATTCACACCCTCATTGAATATCCCATAGGTAGTAAATAAACGTGTATTTTTGCAGACTTTGCATCATTGAAATTTGATGTACATCTTCTAAAAATTAAATGCTCTTCTTTTGTGGGTATTATTTTTCATTTCTTCTAATTTTATTCCCTTCGTAAGGGATCTAAGCTAAACAGCTCTAAAGTACTATTGCTGTGTCATAGAGCACAGCCTGGAAAACCAGTTGAATATGAGGAAATTACCTCAATCTTTATATTTTTGTCTATGGCAATTTATGAAATAGGTAACTGCAGTCCAGGCCAGAACATAAGTGTCTGGGCTTTTTTATCTCTTTTTATTTTAAAAATAAATTTGTTTAAATTTAAGCATTATTTAAAGTTATTATTCCCCCCAACACCTTGGATTTAATTTCAGTCACAAAACCCTGACCCAAAAAGTCAGACTCACTGTTTGCACCTTTAAATTTATTCTTAGTAGAGCATTATTGTTAGTATTTTTTTCACAATCTTCAACAGTTTCTCCTGTCATTTGGAAAACAAGTTTTTTCTGTGAGTCATTGTAATAAATTATTTCATCAAAGTTCTCTGTAAAAAATTAAAGATAGTAGTTGCTTAACTAAAGTTGCTATAATAATACAATATTTAATATATTATTACAATTTACAGCTTTTTTTTTTCTTTTATTTTTTTTTTCTGACAGGACCACATAGCCCTCTTTTCAATGCTAAGAATCATAGGACATTCCATATTGTTAAAAAACACTGATGCCAGTTTAGCCCATTTCAAATAAAATCCAGTCCTTAACTCTGAAGAAAGAAAATAAAAACAAATAACAAAGAAAAGAAAAAAGAAACAAGATTAAACACAGTTAAAGAAATCTATTTTTAACATGAGCTTTCTGTCATACAATTTGGAAGGAACAGAAGAGTAGAATAATTTTAATTGCAAATCTTTTAACAGAAACATATAATTTGTAGCTGCATAGTTCAATCTGAATCTTTAAAAGGTCAAAAATCTGGTTTTGAACAAAACAAAGGGAAAAAAACAAGTGAAACCAAGCAGCTTCTGAAGAGCTACATAAATAAATTGTCATTAAGGGTTAATGAAAAAAAACCCAAAATTATCAGAATTTTAAAATTTTATTTTCACTTGTGGGAGTGAAAATATTATAAACTTTTTTCAGTCTTTTTCCTAGTATTTATAATCCTTTGTAAGTTTTTGCATATTCAAACCCTGAATGAAACTTGTTAGAGTTCAGAAAAAGAAAGGTCTATCAAATCAAAGCTCAAAGCTTTGGCTCAACATGACTTTTGCATAGAGCTGCAGCTAATTTGACCGAACCCTTGGACAAACCTTGGGAACATTTCAATCTTTCAGCTGATCACATGTTTATTTATCTTATCCATGTGAGTTTATCAGTGCTTAAAGGGACCTTGGGCTTTTCAAATCCTCCCTGAAGTCCATGGAAGGACTTGCTCTGAAACTGGCAGATTTTGATCCATGGCATTAATCCTAGTTCCATCTAAATGAAAAGCATGAGTCTCATTGAACTCAGTGGACCTATGGACTAATGGTGAATAGGAAATGATGTGAGAACACCTCTCTGTGGATGAAAAAACAAATTATTTCATTAATTGTTTTGTGGTTTTTCATTATTTTGTTCTGTTTTTTATTCTACACATATAGGAAATATGAAATAGGAGAATTTAACCTTTTATCAAATGTACTTAATTTTTCAGAGGGCTACCAAGGCAAAATTATGTCCTAATTCAGACTGGTGACACTGTCAGAGAAAGGGAAAAGTGGAGGGAGGGAAGGAGAAAGACAATTCTTTTTTCTTTTGCCCTTGTTTTTACTGTTTTTCTACAAAACTATCAACAACTAGTGACTATTTTTTTTATTTATTATGGGTATGATATCTTCCAACTTATGTAGCTGTTCTGCCTTTTTTCAGAGTTTTCCTAGAGAACTGAATAGTAGCTTACAATAGTTAAGTGCCACTGCCACATAGGAACTTGGTCTTGTAAAGTGCTAGGTGCCCTTCATCATCAAATGAAACAAGTAGAACTGCGCACACTTGAATTCCCTGTGGAAATTATAATGAAGGCTGCCAAAATTCCATAATGCTACCAGATAATCTATCAACATTCCTCAGAGGAGGAAAAGAGCTTCTCTCTCCTTTACGTGTGTAGTAACCAGAGTTTGTACATTTGTATTATTATTTGTGTCCACTGGAGAAACACTAGAAAAGAAACAAAATTAGTTTTTCTTTCTCATTCAATAAGAGCATTCTGCTGATTAGAGAAGGACTGAACCGCATTCACAGAAAACTCATTCACTGCATTCCAGACGGTATCATGTTGCCACTTCATCCTACACTGCATTTCATATAAAAAAGCTGGTGGAGGAGACTGTCTAGTAAAAAACTTTCAGAGACATGAGTTCCAGGTAGACATAGGAACTTCCTGGATGCTCTGAGAATGAGCCCAAGAGAGTAGGAGTAAAATAGGGCTATCCCACCCTGTGTAGAACACTGGCTTAGGTAGTACTTTCCTCATGAGATTCTTGGTTTGTATCACCAGCTCCTACTGTGTATTATGCTTCATCCACCTTAATTCAGAGTTGTATATTTGCCACTTATAAGACACATAAAATTTTGGTGCTGCAATGCTCAGTGTTGTGCTGACTAAAAATACATTCAAATACTTCTTGTAGTGATCTATGAAAATAAATCCCTCTGCTGCCTAATTTATCCCTTTGACAGAAAGTACCCTTCCTCTGTCTTCAATTTCCCCCACTGCTAAAGACTCCTTGGAAAGGTTGGTATGTCTTTGTTGCAGTTGTCCCAGTTGGCATTCTAGTCTTCATCCAGGTGTCCTTCATTTTCCACTGGAGTGGGACATCACATCTTCTTTTATCTTGTCCTACCAGGGACAGTAAGTCCTGGCAAAATCATACAAGGGGGTAGCTGGGAGGAGTGTCTTAACTGTTGCAGAGAGATTTGACAAAGACTGGTTGATAAACCCCTTCTGCTGAGATAGTTCTCAGTGTGAAAATAGCAAAAGGGTCTAGAGGTGTATGCAACTGGCTTGCTCAGAGGGATTGTTCCAAAGCATGCTTATTATGTTTATTCCCGTTTCAGCTGTTTGGGGTGTTCGGTGCGTATATAGCATTTAAAGCACAGTAGTGTTTCCTCTGACTTGTGAAATGACCTTGTGACTGAGGCTGAAGGTGTAAGCAGGCCATGCAGAAGGTGTAAGCACATGCCCCTCAGAAGAGGAAACTGAGTCACTTCATGTGTGTCCAAGAGATGAACACAGTGTGAGGACAGAGGGAGAGCCTAGAGTTTGGACTGAAATGCTGAAGCAGAGGCAGCACTTTGAGTGCAGACTATCCCTTAGGACCCATGATTGAGACATCCTGTGTCACCAACAGCCACTGGAACTGCTGGGAAGGGGTCTGTGCTGGGATCTTCCTGGGTAAGTCAATGAATTCAAGGAGAAGTTTAGAAAAAATAACTAAACTCATAGGAGACAGTATGTGGAAAAATAACCAAACATGTCCCTTTTGCCCAAATTATTTACTTTTTTATTATAAAATCTATTTCTACAGCTGAAATTCTACCTGAAAATTCACACTCCATAGTAAGGAATATAAATACAGCAATTTTGCTCTATTTTTTATAGGTCTTATCCTTTGGCATTTTTGTTCTACAGTATGCTGTATTTGAAATAATTTTAGAGAACATATACTTTTGTATCTCTTTTTTGAAATAGGTCTATTTCTATATAGCTGTATGCCTACATATGCATCTTTTTTTTCTTTATTTTTTAAATCTCAATTGTTTTTTGAAGAATTATAGCTGTTTCTTGGATGGATTTTCTAAGTTGGCCAAGCCCTTGTGTTTTTTTTTTTTTTGTTTTGTTTTTTTTTTTTTTTTTTTTTTTTGTTTTTTTTTTTTTTTTTTTTTTCTCCAGAATGATTCTCTCTCCCTCCTTTTCCGTCCAGGGAGACTTCAAGTTTGTTAACATTTGAAAAAAATGCTGTTAACTATTGGACACCTAGAGGTGTTCAGTAATGTAATTTCTCACGGTTGCTGTAGGAAATATTGGCAAATTATATCCCTTAGTTGAGATAGTTTGTGCTCCAGTCCTATTTCTCATAAAATCAGCTAGCTTTAATGAGAATTATCATACTCAGAACTAGACATATTATTTTCCCAAGCTTTTCTAAAAGACTGCTGACAGCTGCTGAAAGATGACAAAGTACCTTTTTACTTCACAAAGCTATTTAATTTCTTCTTCACAATGACAAAGTTTCTGGTAGTTTGTCCTCGGTGCTTATAGTTAAATTTTGAAACCACTCCTTCACCAAACTAATATGAGTAGACAATAATAATAAAAAAAGGACCATTCACCATAAATATGCTTTTGCCAATCTCTTGTCAAGACTTGGCTAGGGCTGAACCCAGAGATCTTCTATTTATGCACTATGCCCATGAGCAATTCCTGAGTAAAGATTATGGGATAGCAAATTGAGACATATGTGCTACCATGATTTTTTTTGGGTGCATGCCTTTACCTGTAGCACGGCTCACTGAAGTCAGCATGACTCTGAGCCCAGCTGGAAAAGCCCAGCCTGAGCAGGGCTTATCATGGGGCTGTGGCACTGATGAGACATATTGTGAAAGCTGAAGTAAGGACCAGGCACCTTCAGAGGCCCCTTGTTTAGGTGACTCTTCACATGTATCTTGAATTTCCTAAAAACTAGGTCTACTCCAAAAATTAGTTTTGCTTGTGCTTTGAATAGTCACTCAAGACAGGTTTCACTGTGTAAATTTGTGTGCATGTACTCTCTTCAGCTCTCATGGTAGGCAGGTATCTTCTGCGCAGAGAGGCAACGCTTGCAAAAAGGACATTCATTATCATAAATGCAGAGAGAGCAGAAGACAATGCTTTGTCCCTCACTCTTTAATAGAAGAGTATAACTATATAAGCTGAGAGTCACAACGTGTACCAGATGACACCTGCTATCTCTGCTGTTTGAAATACACTTCTCATTCTTTTATTCTTTCTTCTTTAATCATGCAGAATAATATTATTTTTATCTCTCAAGAAGAAATATCTTTGTTTTGTTTGTAATTATTGTTCCACAGATTCTTTGGCAGCTGATGGCTTGATTTCATAATTTATGGAACTAAAACTTCATCCTAACGTTTTGTTGGTTTTTTGTCTTTAGATTATGGTGTGCAGAAGGACAGCCTTCACCTGCTATAGAAAAAAAAAAAAAAAGAAAAAAGATACTGTCTCTTTAATGAAAGAAAAGCAACAATATACTGTATTACTGAATGCAAATGCAATAAGGAATAACATATAGCTCTGGTTATGTTATATGACATTTGGCTTAGCAGTATTAACATATTGCACAAAATCTGCATTCTCCCTATTGCAGAAAATAAGACGATAAAAGACATGGGAAATTAATTTCTTCCATATGATCATAAAATAAATATTCTTTTTTTTTTCTTTTTCTTGTCATCAGTCATTTGCAGAAAGATTTTAGTGTTACTTCTTTGTTAAGCCAGTTCTTTATCATGTATGTATTAGGCATACAGTACAAGTAGAAATGGAACAAGATGGCAGTTATAGCAGTGGCAAGATGCAAATTTATTCTGAAAAAAAGTAATATGTGCACAATATCAAGCATGCTTAAGTTTGTGCCAGGAAAACTATTACGAATGAAGAATGGATGGGATGGAATTTTGCATCATACATGATTACATGTTGCTTAACTTCATAGAAGAGTCTTTGTCTACTCCTGATGTCCCAGGTGTCACCAAGAGAAGCTGCTTACCACACTGCTAGAGTGAAAATGGCAACAGATACCCCAGCAGTATTCAACTGCAACATGACTCTTTGTTTCAGAAATTAAAGAAATAGACCTCAAAAAGATGACAGAGAAAATTCACAGACCATTGAACTGCAGGCACTAACTCCAGGTAGGGAGAGGGGGATGAATTTATTACATCTTGTATTTGTAATTGAAAGTCTATAATTGTTTTCAGCTTCATTTTCCCCAAGTTTAATCAGGCTACATTATGTATGTGACGTTGTTGTCACTGTTTTTCCTCCTGTCTCTCTCATATTGTATGACACATGACTGAGTGTAGCCAAGCAGTGGAGGAGTAATTTTTCACTGACACCACTTGAAAACATTTTTATAGAAAAATGAGGGATGAAGAATGAAGAAGAGAAGAAAAGAAGAAATAAAATACCTTAAAGATAGATCTCTACATTAATTCACCATGAAGCAAAAGAGAAATAATAAAAACTCTTCTTCAGATGCCAATTCAATCAAGATGAACCAGACTAGGTACTGTATTGGTACTGTGTAAAAATAATGACAGTGAGCAATGGTGTGAACAAAAAACCATGAGGAACATCACAAAAATGGAAGTTGGATGGCCTTTGCACAGCAGAGGTAGATAAAGGTTATAACAAACTGTTTACTGACCATGTACACTTACTAGAATTAAGAGGTCAGTTGAACAAGAGCTCACCTAGTAAGAGCTTTCTCAGTAGTGTGACTTATCAGCTGTTGTACAGTACCAGAGCACTGCCCAGTTATTGCTCCTCACTTTTCAGTAACATTTCTGTCCTTCAAAAGTCTACATTCTACCATTAGTTAAGGCTTTTTCTTTTGCATTTCTACATTTTCCCCCAATTTTGCATCAATTCACTGTAATTAATACATGTGCCTCTAAAAGAAAAGAAAATAAATAAAAAAGCACCATGTTTTATTGAACAAAATATAGCATGTGCAAGGAAGGGAAGGGAGGAATTATAGAAACAAACCAGTGCTGAAGAATTTCGCATTAGCTGGTGCTTTTTGTAGTTGACATATTTGCACAGATCGTTTTAGGCTCCTCAGTCCAGGTTGTAGCAAAACACTATCAAAACAAATACTCTTGCAAAATATTTGAGCTTCGCAGCTTAACATGTGCATCTTGAACCGCTTAAGCAGCATGGTTATCTTCTTTTTGTTTTTCTCCAGAATTTAACAGACCGTAAATTGTATACAAAAACGCATTATGCACCAGTGATTAAATGTTCTTACAACATTAATATTTATCAAGGGGTATTTCATAGCTAGAAAGTAGGTAACTATATTTTATTTCCTAAGAGAACATTTTCTATAGTTTTCCTTCATTTCCCAGCTACACAGCAAACATCTCTAAAGTGCACTTCCCAAGTGTAGTTAGAGAATAGGAAGGAATGTAAAGTTTTTAAAAACAGCCCTTATTAACTTTTCCTTCCATAGATTCTACTGTAAACTCTAAAAAGCCTTTTTAAAAAGCAAATTCTCATACACTCAGCAGGTGAAATGTTCCCACAAAAAATAAAAGTAAACAAATTCAAAACCACCCCAAACAATGAAAAACCAGCATATTACAATCTTTTCTCTTGACTACTCATATCCTAGTATATATTTACTGTTTTTATTGCACATTTATGAAAACGGTTGTCCTATATATTAAAAGAAAAATAGTTTCTTTATCTGTGCTAACACATTCTTGTGCATCCTTAATAAACTAGTTGCTTTCAACAATACGTAGGTAATAGCAAAACAATGTAATCAAACCAAGGAGATAATTTGCATTGTAGATGTTAAAAGACTTCTAGTATAATTCAGTTGCAAAAAAAAGAGTTGAATTTTGGAAGTTCTTGGCTCCCATTTGTTATGGAAAGCTGCTGGTTGTGTGACAGCAGGAGAACTCAAAATGTGATTCACAATGAATGTCAATCCTTCACCTCCAATATGAAGGTTTCCCCAATATTCAACTTGCTGAGCATAACTGGTTTTACTTAACATATCTAGAAAAGGCTGCTCCTGTTCAACTGACCAGTGAGAAAGGACTGGACTTCTTCAAAACGGGTATTAGAGCAACAGTTTGTTATATATTTCTTCATACTTTTTAACTGTCCGATCCCACCTTGTAAGGAGAGCACTTGTTTGTTCAGCTAAAAGGAACCCCCTTCATGCTCCTTTTGGGTTTGCTCAGTCAACTGTTTTGTGCAACAGTGGCAGAGGCACACGGGAATTGTGTACCCATTCATTGTGATTACACAGACAGAAGCAAATGTATGTTATCTGTGACGGTAGATGGGAAAGGGAAAGGAGATGAATGGTTCCCATGGATAAGAGGACAGTAAGGTTTGTTTGGGGTTCTTGTGGTTGCTTTATTTTTTTTTCTTTTCTTTTTCTTATTATTTTCTCTTTTTGGTTAAATTTTGTTTTTTTGTTGTTTATGTGGGTTTTCGTTGGGGTTATTTGTGGTGTTTTTTGGGGTTTTTTTTGGTTTGTTTGTTTTTTTTCTGTTTTTTTTTGTTGTTTTTTTTTGGTTTTTTTTTTTTTTTTTTTTTTTTTTTTTTTTTTTTTTGCTATGTCATGAAACCATAGCAGTCATTCCTCTAATAGAAACTGACAGGACATAAAAGACAGAACTATCAGATGAACACACACAATGACTAGAAATATATCGACAGAGAAAAGACTTAATTTAGCTTTGAGAAACTGTCCCAAAAATAAAATCCTGTATTAACAAGTGCAAAAAACAAACAAAAAAAAAAAGAAACTCCAAACATTAAAACACAGTGTATAAAATGGTGTGAGAAAGTTAAGTCACCAAACAGCCTTTTAGTCAATAAAAAGCTGCATTTGTGTGTCCTTGTTGTTTGGGTAGCGGCCCATTCTTTTCGTTTTACCCAAAAGGTCATTCAAGAAGAGCTCTGAGGGTAAAGCACTCAGTCCTTGCTAGTTTTGACTCTAGTAATTTGGGCCTGTTGTGTTTCTATCATGTAAGATGAATCCTTTCTTTTATTCTTCATTGGTTGAATTATCTTCCAAAGTTGTTATGCTTCCAAAGCCCAGTCCTGTTGAGTTCTGTGCTGCTGAGACTGTAAGTACTGTATGTAAGAGAATTAATACAAGAACACACAGTTTAAGTCTGCTGTTACACAGTCTTGATGCTGATGAAACTGTGAGCGATGTCCTGTGACACATTGTTGAGCCACTTGTTTTTATAGTCCCTTTGGGTTGATGATCTGATAATAGTCCCCATCTGACATCACAGCATTCTGGTTCTGCATTGGTTGGATAGTTTTCATAGAGCCCTGTAGGGTAAACACAAAAGAAAAATAAATACCAGGCACAAGGATTGGCAGAAATAGTAGCTTGAAGGAACAGTTGACATTTAGTCTAAGCAGTTGAATCCATATCTTTGAGGCCCTCAGAAGTTCTGTCATTCTGAAGGTCATTCAGCAGAAGTATGACACTGAGCATGATTGTGTAAAGAAGCAACATTAAAAAGCAATTGATATTTGAATGATAAGGGTGTTTGAATTCTTCCTTTCTGGAAAGTAACAACCAATGATGAAGTAAGAACTAATCAACCAGGATGTTTCCACAAAATTTGGCTTTGAAATTCTTCTTTCAGTATGTGAGCACATAAAGACAGGCATTAAATAACAAAAAATGATGTACTGATGATATTGGCTATTTTGGTTTTCAAACCTTTGTAAATTAAACTGCATCAGAGGAACAGCTTCCAAACAGAGCTGTTCAGAACCTATTTGTTTATCCTACCTCATCTGAGTTCTTCCACCTAAATATTGCCTTCAAAATATCCCAGACATGAAAACAATCTGTCCTTGCCACACAATGGATCTCTTGATGTCTCTGATTATACAGATAGGTCATTTTTGCCTTTGAACTTTACTGAGTTCAAATGATCTGATTATGACTTTTTGAACATTAAGAGAAACTATCTTTTTGGAAATTGCCAGTGTTCTCTGCATTACTATATAGAATAACATAACCAGAGTGTTCTGTTTGCTTCTCATGTACCTTTTCCTCTGATAACTTAAAATAAGCGAATTTGGCCATTTAACTAGTGTTCAAATGCAAGAATAGCTAACATAATGGACAAACACCTTTTTTTCCATTTAAACTGATCTTAGATTAGATTCTGCAGTGAATAGTATACTCTATGGTAGAACTAGGTTTTCCTAGGAAAAAAAAATCTATCTGTGATGAAATATTAGGATAGTGATTTTGAAAGCAGCTTTATTTTTTGGAACAAGATTACATTTTCTCCAAAATATCACAACAACAATATTACTTTGAAACAGCAATTTAGGTGTAACATTCTGAGGTCCAGGCATTAGATTTCTTGCACTTTGTGAATAATCTGTAAAGAAAAGCAGTACACCTTAAGATATGATAAACCTGAATGCTTTGGTTCCTACCTTCATAAACAAAAAATGTGTTAGGTATGTTAAGAATGGTAAGATGCCTAGATTGACACATTTTTGCATAGCTGACACAATTTTCTGCTATGCTGTATCTAAGTCCAAACAAAGTTGCATTTGTTTTTTGATTTAACCAAATTTTTAAAGATACAGCAATGAAAGCAACTTGTTTCATGTTCTGTAAATTCAGAGTTTATGCTATACTAAACCTGACGAATTTTTCTACTTCTGCAGTCAGAAACCTAATGCAGCATTCCAAAGGTTGAAAATTATTTATTCTCACTCTAGATCATAGTTGAAAGAATCACATTTTTATTTAAGAAATTCTATTGCATTTTGGAACTTCTGGACAATTGTTCACTGAAGGTATAGTAAAACAGTCTTATTTTCTGAGACCTGTTTTTAAACATTGCAACATATAGGCAATGCCTCCCAGAGCAGGGAATTATGATTTGTTCTGTGAACTGCAGCAGCTCAAATGATTAGTAGTAATTGAAGAGACACAGAGAATGGCTAATGCTTTGATCCCACTGAGGCTTGTTTACTTTTTAAACTGTATTTTCTGCCTTTCTTGTTACTGGAAAACCCAGACTTTGAAATCAAAGCTATGTATATAAGTGGGCAATCAAAAGGTATTTAAATCGTTCATATGCACTTACTGAATTATAAATAAATTAATGACAACTCTACATTCAAAGATGAATTGAACTTTTTCCTTAATGTAAAATTACATTTCCTCTTTATTTCAATTCAGCAATTGAATTTAGGTTTTGAATTTGCAGTTACATATTAAATAAACAATTAACTACAGAGCCACTATTCATATGACAGTGTAGAAGATTTAGATAAATTCAGTAAGACCTTTTGTACTGAACACAACACATGTTCTTCACCACATACTTGTTTGTAGCCATAAATATAAGCTTTTGCCCCTTGTATGTAATTAGTCCATCTCTTAAGTCAGAGGTTTACAAATGTGTGATTTTTCTAGATATCCATCTGGCTACATCTCCTTGGAAAATCAAGGAGGAAAAACAAGTTTGTTCTTTTATCAAAATAGTCATAGAATCATAGAATGGCTTGGGTTGGATGGGACCTTAAAGATCATCTAGTTTCAACCTCCCTGCTGTGTACAGGGACACCTTCCCCTAGACCTGGTTGCTCAAAGCCCCATCCAACTTGGCCTTGAACACTTCCAGGGATGTGGAGTCCATAGCTTCGCTGGGCAACCTGTTCCAGTTCCTCACCACCCTCACAGTAAGGAATTTCTTCCTAAAATTCCTTCCTAATATCTAATCAAAACCTATTCTTTCAGTTTGAAACCATTCCCCTTGTCCTATCACCACTCAGTATTTTAAATAAAAGTCTTTTTCCATCTTTCTTGCAGGCTCACTTCAAATACTGGAAGGCCACAATTAGGGCAGCCTTTTCTTTTCCAGGGTGAAAAATCACAGTTCTCTTAGTCTTTCCTCACAGGAAAAGTGCTCCATTCCTTTGATCATCTTCGTGTCCCTCCTCTGGACTTGTTCCAACAGGTTGATGTCCTTTCTGTGCTGAGGACCTCTGAGCTGGATACAGTATTCCAGGTGAGGTCTCACTAGAGCAAAGTAGAGGGGCAGTGTCACTTCCTTTGCCCTGCTGGCCATTCTGCTTTTGATGCATGTTTGGCTTTCTGAGCTTTGAGTGCACATTGCTGGACCATGTCCAGCCTCTCACTCACCAGAACCCCTAAGTCCTTCTGGGCAGGACTGCTCTTGATCTGTTCATCCCCCAGCCAGTTTTTACATCGGGATTGCCTCGACCCAAGCACCTTCTACTTGGTCTTGTTAAACCCATGGGATGCCCATGGGCCCACTTGAGCTTGCTTAGGTCTTTCTGGATGGCATCCCATCCTTCATATGTGTCAACCACTCCACTTATCTTGGTATCATCTGCAAATTTACTAAGGGGGAACTTGATCTCTTCATTGAGAATGATATTAAATAACACTTCAGTGTAGAAGACCACTCGGTTGGTCAGGAGGACTGGCCCTTGTGGAAGCCATGTTGACTGTCTCAAACCACCTCCCTGTTCTCCATGTGCCTTAGCACAGCTTCTAGCACAGGATCTGTTCAGTGATCTTCCCCGCCACAGAGGTGAGTCTGACAGGTTTGTAGTTCCCCAGCCTCTTCCTTGACCTATCAACTCTTACCCTTTTAAAAGGTGGGTTCAATGTTGTCCTTTTTGCAGTCACCTGGGACTTGACTTGATTGCCATGACTTCTCAAATATCATAGAGTGTGGCTTGGCAACTATATCAGCCAATTCCCTTGGGTCTCTGGGGATGTAACTCATTGGGTCTCAAAGACTTGTGTACATTCATGTTCCTCAGGAGATCATGAACTTGAACTTTACTTACGGTGGGAGGGGCTTTAGCTCCAGTCCACATCCTGCTGTCTGTCCAGTTAAAAGATACAGGAAGAGAGGTTGCCATTCAAGCCTGAGGCAAAACTGTTGTTGAGTACCTCAGCTTCCTCCTCATCCACTGTTATCAGTTTTCCAACATTGTTTATAGGGATACACCTTCTTTGGCCTTCCTTTCCTTGTTAATATATGTACAGAAGCCCTTTTTTTTTTATTCTTTGCATGCCTTTAAAAGTTCAGTTCCAGCTTTCTCTTGACCTTCCTTACCCCATCCCTACATGACCTGATTTCATCTCTATGCTTTACCAAAGTTACCTGTCCTTGCTTCCACTGCCTGTGCATTTGCTTCTCTCCCTTTTATTTGATTGGTATTTTTGTTTAAATATTAAATACATGGGTATAAGAAATAAAAATTATATTTGTACCCACCAAACTATGAAGGATTCCCCCTTCCTCTCTTGTCTTTATAGTTCAGTTTGTAGACAACATTATATTAATTGGATGTTTAGTAACTGTATTTCTGAGGCTGACCAGTCATCTGTTACTGGCTTGGCATCTATTTTGATTTTCACTTAAAATTCTCAGTTCTGTGTCTCCATTTACCAAGTTTTCCAAGCACTCAGTCATATTTCATCAACAGAAATCTTAGTCCATATGGAAGTACTTGGACATTTATTATAATCAAGGATCTAGAATTTGCCAATAAACTTTTTGATTTCAAACCATTCTCCAGAGAGATACAGTATCATGCACAAAGGTCATGCAAAAACTCTTTTCTTTGCAATCAGGTTTTTTTCCACATGAAGATAATATTTTGGTGATCAGCACAGAAGTTACAACTGTAGGGGCTGCGTGTTACTAATGCTGATGCAAGTATTAAGGCTACTGGTTCCACTGAGATTGTTAATGGAGACATGAAGTGAGAAATCCTGTATGTCCTGCTTAGTTGAATCAGACTGAAAGAAAAAGGAGTGACAGCATGAATATCATATTCACTTTATAGAATGTGCCTTGGGGGAAAAGCAGCAAAGCCAAAAAAAGTTCTTACACAAAAATTGAAATCACAAAGACAGTTGATGCATGCATGGTCTGCTGATCAGCTAGAACACCATCTAACTCAGAGACTGCTGTGGTTTCTGCCTGAGCAGTTGCAGGAAGCAGCCTGTAAAAGTAGTGGTTGCATTCCTACGACTCTTAGCACTTTCAGGATGTGTGACTCTTGTGGCTGAATTTGAATCTGCAGCAGGTGGTCTGACTTGGCTTCTTGGATTATTTGTAGAGAAAGAGTTATGGAGCCATAATATTCTGCTTTATGGGAAACTGATCCGGTTGATATATGTGTTGTCATTGCTGGATAAGTATTTGGGAAGCCACAGACACAAAACAGATCTTATGATATGTTATGCTTTTTCCTCTTTTGCTTTCTGTAGAACCCTAACCTGTGTTCATTTTTTACATAGATTTCTGATTATTTTTGAGAGGTATATGAAGCTTCTTGTGCTTGAAGAAAAGACCTTGAAACAAGATAAGTGGATATAGTATACCAGAAGTTTTGAATACTCCATTTTATTGTGAAGCCCAAAGTAAATAGTGTCTGCCAAGAGCGATCCATCCAGCATTGACATCATTGTATCAGTGAATGCCAGCACTCTGCATGGCATTTCTGTTTCTGAGGAACTATTTCTGAGATTTCAGTATTAACATTTTCCAGCTACGGAAGTCAAGAGAACACATTAGATATTATATGACTAGATTTCACTGCTTTTGTACAACTGATCTGGAAGCCAGAACTTTTTGATCTTATCCAGATGGTCTTCTCAATTTCTAAATTGCTGTGTCTGTGACACATCATGATGATTAGACATGTATTTTATACCTTTCACATTTAAAAAAAATGAAACAAAATTATATGTAGAAGAATATTGAAGATAAAGAAATCATTCTTTATTCAAATAGTTTATTCTTAAACTGGTGAATAATACTGTTCAGCTTTTTTGAAAAGGCTAACTTCTATTAGTCAATTCCAATTGTTGGAGGAAATCTGGGTTTGGGATCTGTGTTGTTGTGTTTTAAGATATTTTTATCACTATATGTTGGTTATTATTTCAGATACTCCACTCATGAACATTTTTTTTATGTACATGTGCCCACATTCAATAGGAATTAATAGTGTTTCTTCATTATACATGTATTTCTTGCCTAAATTATGCATAGGGCTAATTTCCTGCTGCTAGTGTAAATCAGTGTTACCGCTCTAAAACTGCTGCTGCAAGTCAGACAGATGAGTAAATAGCTGACTCTCAAAACTATACAATGAAGATTTTTACCTCTACACTTTTGAGATACAGGAAAACTTGCTTCTAGAAAGCATTTGTCTTTCTCCAGTCCCTCTCCAATTTTGCTTCTATATGTAGAATTTTTGACCAAAAGGATGTACTACTGAGATATGATAGGAAAGGATTATACATATCTAAGTACTGTGTCACCATAGAAAGTCTAGGAATATCAATAAGTAAATTGTCTGGATCATTATTTTAGGAGAATAATATTTACAGCTAATAAACCTGTTATCATATGGGACCTCGTTCATGGTAAAGCCCCAATACTCAAAACTAGAACAACACTAGACTCAAAAACATGAGCTATTTAGTTGACAGATTTTGCTGCAAAAATAATGTCAAATTTTCCCTGTAAGCAGGTCCATGGCTAGTAATGATTTAAACCATGCTTATCAAACATAAAAGGGATTTGCCCTGCTGTCTGCATTAGCTTAATATTTTGATATTTTAGGACCTATTAAGAGGTGCAGACAGAAGGCAAATGACACATTATAAGATATTTTTAGAGGAAGAATTTGGATCAAATATATGGGTTTTTTGAATTTGCCAAGAACAACATAAAGCAGATTAAATTCAGAGGTATTTTCTCTTGTATTGTTCTACAAAATAGATAGATTGTATTCCTTTCTATATATCAGATTTTCTCAATGAAATTGCTTTTCAAATTGCACTGAAATCAGGGCATCTGTTTTGAAAAAGACACACTATAACTTAACTTGTTGGTGAAACCCAGTCACACATCTGCCCCACAAGAGGAAGCTGCAGTTTACAGAATTTCTTCTAATACTTTTGCTGAGTTGTGCTAGTCATCAAACTTCTTCTACAGATTGATGAGAAGTCTCTGTGATAATTCTCACTATGTCTTTAGAAACATGATTGTGTGCTATGAAGCATGACTGACAGTGTTATTTCCAGTGAATTCTTTACTCTAAAGGAGGTGGAGTTTCCATGGAAGTGTTACTTTGCATGGATCACATAAACATATGTTACTGTTATTTGCCAAAAATTGATTCACACTGTGTTCCAAAAAACTCAGATGTTAATCAGAACACATAAAATTTGACACATGAAAGACATTAGTGACTTAAAGCACCTGAATCACCTGTCTACTTACCTCTTCTCTCCCTTTATTCTCTCCTTCTGATTCAAAAGTATCAGAAGTCTGTTTAACACAGGAGAACAGACAAATTTGATTCTCCTCTTGATGGCAGAAGACTCATTCTGATGGCACTGCTCTTAGGAAGTATTAAAGAGTGTCATGCTACTTTTGGAAGAAGTTAATGCAATACATCTCTGCCTTATTGCTGCTCACTACATTCTCTTCCTTTCCTTCGAAGAGGACCTCTCCTTCTCCATTAAATGCCATGACATCTATTGTACAGATAAAGAGTGTGAGTATGTGCCTGGGATTTCTGGCCTGAGACTTGATGCTGGGTGATGGCCCTGTTTTGCCACAGGGCACAAAGGGACCATAAGTCACGGTCATTTCAAAGAAAGCCCTTAGGACACAATTAGCCCTAAGCCTGCACTCTAAACTGGTCCAGACTTGGCACGTGGACAGCAGTTTCTCCAAACAGAACAGGCTGTATTAACAAGTAATTTTGGGAATATGAGAAGACCTGTACAATGAAGCAGCTGGTACTGAGTATCTATGTCATGTCAACCCTAAATGCCTCTGAAGGGATTTTTCCTCACTCTAGCTCTAGTGTAATTTTGTAGACCAAATGTGCATTAATGGCTGGCATAGGGTAGTATGGTGCTGTAGCCCATTCAGTTAAGGAAAAGATGACTACATTTACAATAGAAAACAATCCTGCTGGTATGAACACTGTTTTCTTAGAAGTTACAGTTAAAAACCTTGACCTGGAACTTCGCATGGGACTAATTCACTGTAATTTTCCATGTGTGTGTATGTACACCTGAAAACTATTGCTATCTCCCTCAAATGAGATTCTGGTTTACATGGGCAGTTCTAGACAGCTGAGCTGTAAAAAGAACATTGGATGAAACCACTGGAAACTTTAGTCATATGGATATGAACTCCAAAGGTCTAAACTGAAAGTAATCACTCAGTTTTAATGAATCTGAAAACCAGCAGGTTACAGCACAGTGCCTGATGGAAGGATCAACTTTTTCCTTCTGTGTCCTGGAAGAAAGTGGGCAAGAAGGGAACACTAAATTCTTTCTACCTAACTGCATATTTTCATAATCAGAACCACACTGTGATTCTGATTTTTTTGATTAGTGTCTTGAGTACTTTCTTTTGCACTGCAGTTGTTCCACACCCTCATGTGCATTTCTACAAAAGACAAGTTCTGGTGATACAAAATGAGGGTAGCATGCTTTCTCCCTTTCCTATTATAGGTTTTCTTTGGAGGTGATCAAGTTAGTCAGGAATTTCCAATAACTTGTTATTAATCCATATTATAAACCACAATTTATTTTCTTTTTAATTTAATTACAAATATAACAATGACTGAAGTATTTATTGGGGAAAAATAGCCAGTTCTATGCTGTTTTCTCATCATGAGGACCTTCCAAGGAAGGGTAAAGCCCTTGTTATTATATCATTTTACACCCTCCAGGCTGCAATCCTGGCCTGAAAGAAAAAAAAATAATAATTTGTGGGTTCCATATTGTCCACCAGTGCTGCCACGTCCTCATCTCCAGCAGATCTCTGTGCTCTGACTTACTACTGTGGTAGGACAGGATTGAAAGGGGAGGTGGCAGCTCGTACTGCCAGGGCACCTCCCAGCATGGAGTATGGAGCCACACCAACCTCTACCTGTCTGCAACTGGAAAATTACAGGTAATGTTTTTGTGTTCATCCTGAGCTCTGGGCTGTAGTCAACACCAAATAAAATCAGCTATCCCTTGCATACCTTCTCTTGTTACTTGACATCTAAATATAAAATATCTTTTTATCTTACTCTTTTGTGTTTTTCTAATGGAGAGACAGATCAATAACTAAAAATCTCAGGTGTGTGCCAGACAGAAACACAAAAAGTGCAGTAGGAGGTGTCCCTCAACACATGGGTGACCTTCTTTCAGCTGTTTTTTCTTTGAAAGGATTTCAAGTTATCTATCACAAGCTATGCTGGGGTAGAGTGTTTTGTCTGCTGTTGAGCTCACTGTACTTTGAATGAAATAAACCTGTTTTCATTACGCTGCAGAGAGGTATAATTCTTCATTCCTGCAGCAGATTATAGTCTAATTTCTCATTGTTTAGTGGCAGGAAGCACTCTTACAGTGAGCTGCTGCTTAATAAGGGTGAAAATGGGTCTGTATTCCAGACAGAGTTTGAATTGCTGCCTCATACCTGTCCTCAATATCTTCCCTTGCACACAACTCTCTAGGGTCAGCATACTGACTCCCATGTGTCTGTGAATACAAGCTCTACTCTGCCACTGCTGAGTTTGGGCTTAAGAGGACAAAAGGTTCAATCAAATATTTGTTAGTGGACAGCTGAGATGAGATTTATGTCACCCTGACTTTAAATGTCTGCAGTAAGACCCTGGTGTCTAACAGCAGCTACAGCAAATAGAGTACAGCCAGCGATGTCAGCAAGTCCTCTTGTCAGGCGCAGGTGCCTACTCAGGGTGAGTTAAATGGCTCTCAGCTCTACTGACTACAGCAATGACTCTAGGGAGAGCTTAGCCACAGAGTTTATTTGTAGATACCCACATTAACAATACCTGCAACAAAATGAGTTTAATCTTCCCCTAAAGCTGCTTTTTCATCCCAGACTGAGAGATGTCAGTAATCTTTTCAAAATCATCTATTTTGTGTGTTTTAGGAAGGAATTTGGATTATGAGTTATACTAGGAAAATGAAGAGATGGATATGTATTTCCTAACAGATTTTCTGAAATATATGCCAAGATGATTTTGTTTGCTGTTGGTTTGGTTTCTTGCCATTGTGTGTGTGTATGCATGCATATATGTGAATGTACATATAGATTGTGTACTTGTGGTAAATAAAATTTTTCCTAAGTCTCTCATTTCTACTATACTACCTTAAACTGGAAAATAATGCTCATTTTCTTACATATACATATTGGAAGGCTATTAATTTAAAAAAACTACATTGAAGTGCGTAGCACCTTATTGATGATTCAAAATTGTAACTCAGCACATTTTTTTGTTATATTTTCTTTTGCATATGGATGAATATTGCTTGATTGTGTGCAATAGGTTTAATTTCCAAGGAAAAAAATCAATAAATGCCTTGCTACCAGAATCACTTTAAATCTAAACACAGGGTATAAGGTGAAGTGAGTTGGCATGATCCTTATGCCTGCATCTAAGATGGTATACAGCATTTATGGATTTTTATAATTGACTGCTTTTAAGTAGCTTACCTTAGATAACTTATTTACTATCAAGATTTCCAGTGGAGCCCTAATTTAGATGTGAAGACAGTTTAATTTCTGATATTTTGATGAAGGTGTCAAATGATCTAAGTGTTGAAACTCTTTTTTGTCAATTTACTGGGAATAAGTTGCCTGAATATCTTCAGGATTCTCAGATGATGGTCTAAGCACCATAAGTCTGAAAATAATATTTGTATAAGCTGAAATTTTGTGTGGATGACTCCCATCTATTCCTGAAAATGTATCTGTGGTACCTGAGGTATACATTAATAATGCTTTTTAAAATTAAAAAATATTCATAAAATGTAACCAGACTCAATAGGAAACAAATAAAAATCAAACAAACAAAGTTTTTCACAGGTAAGCAACTGATTCTTAAGTGTCTTCACTAGTGAAATATATTTTCTTAAACATTTTTTGAGAGCTGCTGCACAATTTTGAATGCTGTGCTTCAGATTCTTGATTCATCTGGCATAAGAATGCAGGCAAACAAATGTGAATATACTAAAAACTGGACCCACCTTTTCTCTCTTTTTTTTTCTGAATATTGCATGACATGCAACCTCTTTATTCTGAGTATTACATGACATGAAGTAAAATGAATCCTCCACCAAATTATTAAGTGTAAAAAATAACCAGAATAATTTTTTTCTAGAAATTTTGTTTTGTAAAGCTGATGACTGGCAGGCTGTATCATAACTGTGCATTACTAGATCTGAGCTCAAATCATAGCACCTCCAAGAAATCTTTCTGATGTGGAATACCTTAAGGCTCTCAGAGTTAGAGCTAAATCCATGACATTGAGACTCATGAAAACAAGTGAAATTGTTTTTTCTGTACTATACCTGTACAGATGAAACTTGATAGTCCTCCATAGATGACATCATCATTATCTGGTAATATAAAGGGACACCTCGTTTGAACCTCCAAACAGTATTGCTTGCAAGGAATTCTGTTGCTGCAGTGAAACTGTGTGACTTCAAAATACTGGGAACAGAGCCAGGCTTTGTAGACAGTCTGGAAAAAAGAACCAGAAATATAGATGGATGACAATGGCACTG
Organism: Vidua chalybeata; assembly: GCF_026979565.1. Taxonomy (NCBI): domain Eukaryota; kingdom Metazoa; phylum Chordata; class Aves; order Passeriformes; family Viduidae; genus Vidua; species Vidua chalybeata. The sequence continues at coordinate 35,539,048 of NC_071531.1, read as the reverse complement.
TCATTATTAGAAGAACATACTGTACTGTACACCTACATTAAGGCTGCTTTTGGAAGAAAATTTTGAGAGAATATCACCTGGGTAAAATATGCTCTTAACTTTTGACTGTCCTCCCACTTCAGAAATGAAAACTCCAGCGAAGTCATTTAAAAGCAACAGTTATTCAGGACTAGGCTTATGCTATTATATTATCTTAGTTTGTAAACAGTTATGTCTCTTAGATGTGACTTTTTATTAGACATGTGCATGCATGGAACACAGCCCTGTCCCTGTACCACCATACCTCACCCAGTTAGATCGTAATCTCATTTGAAGCTGGACAAGGACAAATTTATAAAAGTGCCTGCAAGAAAGAGTTGAAAGCTGGGCTCAGGCCAAGTCTGTCTTTATATCATCTAGAGCTAAGCTATCAGGTTGCAATAGATGGTGCTGCTTCCCTTAAAATAAAACCTTATCCAGTCCACAGCATTAAAACACACATTAGGGTACCTGAACACTAACAGCTGTAGACTAGGGAATAAACCTGCTGCAGAGAAAACCTATGTCTACATTTGGGTGCTAAAAGGAACCCTTTAAAGATGCTCTCATTGGATGCTGCATGGCTGTGGCTGCAGAACTTGTGATTATTGCAATTATTGTCACAATTTAAACAGAACAGTAAAATATACATGCTGGTTTTAATTTTTACTACCTTTTGTCTTCCAAACAATGATGTTTGTCATTAGTATTAAACTCTTTTGGACACAGAAATGTTTCATGTAAAATTAGGTTGGACACCAGGCTACAAAAAACCTGTGTGACTAAGTACAGAGAGATTTCCACTCAACTGTTTTGGAGTACATTATTTACTGTCTAGATGCTTGCTCTCTAGGTTGTTACATAACAAAAAAGAAAAAAAAAATCCTTTTTTGTATTTTTCAGTTATCTGAAAATCCTAGTAACTACCTTTCATTAAATATAGACTGAAAACCAATATAGTCAGCTCATCATTTCCATTCTTTCTAGGAATTATGTAATAAAAAAGAAAATTATAGATGAAATTTTTAAGCTGAGGAAACTAAAACACCAACACCTGAAATGACCAATCTAGATGAGAGTTTGGTTTGATATCAGTATGTTTTGTCTCACTGGTTATAATTTTACGAATGTCAATAGCAGCCTAAGTTGTATAACTAATATCAATGTAGTAGCCCCCAAATCACCAAAGTTTTATTTTAGATTGTTTGCAACAGTGGCAGGTATGTGTTAAGTTGCTAGGTGATACAATGAAGCCTTTATTACCAATCTATGGTTTGTGGTTATCTCTTTATAGCAGTTTTGTCTACTGCATTCTACAGAACATTAAAAATTCAATTTTAATTGCTTACTAAGGTTTCTTATCCACAGTAAATGATTAATGAAAAGGAAGACCAGGAGATGTGTGTACCTTTTGTTCTTAAATAAACTTTTAATCTGAAAGTGGTTTTCCCACTGTCATTTACATCACCCACCATGTTTCTGATGCTTCAGTTGCTTTACTGACATTTGCAACAGTAAATCATAAAATCACAGAATATACTGAGTTGGAAAAGATAAAGGTTCACTAAGTTCAACTCTTGGCTCTGCTCAGGACCATTCCCAAAAGTCACACCATGTGCATTGTCCACACACACTTCCTGAACTCTGTCAGGTTGGTGCTGTGACCACTTCCCTGGAGAGCCTGTTCCAGTTCTCAGTGATCCTCTGGGTGATGAACCTTTTCCTACCTAAACTTCCTCTGACACAGCTTCAGGCCATTTCCATGGCTCCTATCACAGGTCACCAGAGAGAAGAGATCAGTGCCTGCCCCTCCTCTTCCCCTCACAAGGAAGTTGTGACTGCCAGGAGGTCTCCCCTCAGTCTCCTCCAGGCTGAACAGACCAAGCGACGTCATCTGCTCCTCATATGGCTTCTCCTCAAGGCCCTTCATCATTTTTGTTGCCCTCCTTTGGATGTTATCTAATAATTTTATATCTTATGTTGTTGTAACCAAAATTGCATTCAGTATTCAAGGTTAGGTGAAATAAAGCAATAGCTTTTATATTTTTAATTAGTAATGATAGTCAATTGCTTGGAGACAGGAATGCTGGGTCTGGTAACAGTTATACATTCAAAGAGGTCCTTTCCTGATCTTAGACCTGTTTAGTATGACATATTCTCTTCATAAAATAGATCTAATAGAAGCAAGTTGGTTTATGACTCATATTTGAAAGTGTAAATCAGTTTTTAGGAAGTATATTGAAGAGTCTACCATACATGGTAACAAGAAAATGAGCAAAACCATGTGTCTACTGAAGCAAGACAGAACATGTTTATTCAGGAGCAGAACTAAATAATGCAATTGTGGGCTTCTATGAAGATTTTTGTGTATCCAATCTCCATTCATACACATCATCTTCCTGCTCTGATTCACAAGTCCTCAGCTTTGTCTCAAAATGACTTTTGAATTGTCCATATTTCTAAAGAGTGCATGAGTATACCTGTTCCCAAGATCTGTTTCTCAGATAAATGCCTCCCACTCTGTACCCTTCCTTATTTTCTTTAACCTGCAGCTGATTTCAAACTTGTCCATAGTCTATATTGATATTTTTAATATTCTGGTTCCCTTTTGCTCTGTTTTACCCAGTAAAGCTACACAGACTCCTAGACAAGGCACATTCATAATGTCTATCTGTCAGTCCACTGCCTTCACAGCTTTGACCTGTGTTAATTCTTACATTTCCAGAGAGTACTCAGCCATTATCTGGAAAACAGTATTTTCCAGATACAGCCATTATCTGCACACAGTAAGCAGTTATGTCTTTTTCTGGAGAAAAAGGAAAATTATGTAGGTGCTTGCAGTTGAGCTGTGCTGGGTTAGTTAGTAGGCCACAATGTGGTCCCTCTCTGCTCTTACCATTACAGACATGATTTAAAGGCCTGCTTTCCTAACACACATCCCAAATAATCTCTCCAACCCTTCCTGGACTTTCTAGGCACCAAAGGTATTACAAATACATCTTGCTTTCATGCTTAGATATATGTTACCCAGGAGAGAGTACAGAAGTGGGAGAACTGATCTGATATTTGTACATATAACTCGGCCCAACAGCATTTGCATGAGTCCCCTGGCTGACCCACTCAAGTAGGAAGATGCAGAGCAGTCCAAAGTTTTTCTCTTTTTCAGGAACAATGAGAGGTGGCTTTTTTAGATTTAGTAGAAGTCCATAATCTGGAACTGAATTTTCTTGACATTTCTTGAAATTTTCCAGTGAGAGTGAAGCTCTCACTGTATTATATGCTCATGCAAAGGAAACAAAGTTAAAAATAACTCCTAACAAAAACTGAACTAAATTGAGTTATAAGATAGCAAAAATATATACATTATAGAGAAAATGGAAGAATAAACCATTATCAATAGTTTCTGTAGAAAAAAGAGGAAATCTAGTGATTTAAAAAATAATTCAGAATTTTAGAAGACAAAATAATTTTTATTAAGAGAGACCTTATTCATTGAAGCAAAGCTATCAAAACCAAACAAAACTAACACATGAAGAAGATTTGTGATTTTTTTAGAATTACAAATTTTTCTATGCTTTATGATCTTTTATGCATGTTTCATATATATAATGTAGAAGAAAAAAATTGAATGGTCTTGGATTTTGAGCTGGCTTGGAAGATTATTGAAACCTTGAAATATTATTATAGTTCCTAACAGAAATCTCGCAAACTGAACTCAAAGAACAGTAAAAAACCTCATGTTTTTCTGTCTTTTTCTGTCTCTCATATTTTTTGTTTTGTTTTTACTCTTTTTTAACAATGGAAAGAACTAAGCTTAACTGGATTATTGATGCATCATGGCAACCACATACGTAGACTAGATACCTGAATATATATAAATATCTCATCTCTTTACCATCAACATAACTTTAGACACTGCATTTGAAAGAGATACAGTCCTGGCTATTAGATGAGACACTGTGATGGCAAGATGGTAGTATCCCATAAGAATAAAGTTATCTTTCATGTACAGAAGCAGAGATATAAAAATCTCAGGAGGATTTAGTGGCAATTTTGCTCACCTAAATAAATGAAATTTACCTTACTTTGGACCTGTAGGAAAAAAAATTAAGATTAAACCTTTGAACAAGTGCACAAAGTTGGGCACAAAGTGCTGGCTTTATATACCTATATTCATATGTCTGAGTGCCTATCTAGAATGATCGTCATCAAAATCATCTTGATAGTTTTAAATTATTAAAAATATTGTGATAAAAACTTATTATCAATTGGGCAGAATAATTTATTTTTTGGCATTCATTTTATTTCTACTGTACAAGTTTCAAGCAGAAGAGATATTTTATTACTTCAATGACCAGTAACCCAACACAAATATCCAGCTTCAGAAATTCAAAGAATTAAAGCATCACAAACAAACTAGACATTAAACTGCATCTACTTGTCCAATCATTAGAAATAATAAAAGAATTCAGAGTTAACAGGAATGTGGCTGGAAGAAAGCAAGTGTGTGTGTGTGTGTGTGTGTGTGTGTGTGTGTGGAGAATTTTGAGAAACTGGAAGGGCACATAGTGTGCTTTTTCTCTCAGGACATTAGGAAGAACACTTATTTTTGTCTGTGTGAAGACTGGCAGTCCTAGTCTTGTCTTTTTTTTTTTTTTTTGGATATTCTGTATCTCGTATCACACATGAGGTTAGATGGTGTCTGAGTTATTCTTTCTGGTCTTGAAAGGGAACCAGACAGAGCTCTTAGTTAATACTGTTACATTAATCACCTAGAGAGGGGCCAGGAGCTGCTGGCTCCCAGTGTGGACAGAATGGCTGGGTAGAACAGTGCATTGGCTGAGCACAGCCCTGGTCAGTACACCGGCAGACTTCCAACTGGCTGTGCAGCTGCACAAACTAATTTTGACAAGAGGACCTTTAAGGACCCCTCCAGCCCAGGCCATTCTATGATTCCATGATTCTAAGATTCAATTTACTGAGACTGAAACACCAATGGGAAGATAAAGCACCTTGTGTATATGCCCATAGTTTCCCTTCCTCCCCGTCTCATTCTCACTCACCCATACACGCATAATACATGTGATTCTGGATAACCTAAGTTCTGTCAAAACAGATTGAGCATGTAGCCTTAATCATCTGAGTCACACTGCAGGAGATGTCAGTAGAACAGAATGGCTCAATCCAAGCTCTACAAAAGCCATTTCTTCCTGGCTTTCAAGAGATGAATTCAGCTCGCTTCTGCCCCTTCCCCTCTTGTTTCTGACTGCCATTTCCAGGAAGTACTTTAACCACTTTCCATAGAAAATATTTTTTTCATTTCCTCACTGAGAAAATGTTTGATGTTTTGTCTGGGCTATCATAATAATTACACAAAAGGGAACCTACAAATCCTCAAATAGCTCTTACTGTGTAGATGTGGAAGATAGTGGGAGGAAGAGAAAGTAGGAAGAGAAAAGTCACAACAGAAATTCTCTCTCTGAAAATGTAATTTTTTCTGAATCAAAATAAATTTTAACTGCTTTTAACTGATGCTTTGTAACTATATCCATTGCTCACTATGAAAATGAAGTCTTCAAAGAGAGTACAACTGAATTATTTCATATGCCAGTTGGAAAGGAAGAAGCCTCTTATGACCTTGAGAGGTTTTGATCAGTGACACTTTCAATGACACCAGGAAATTGTACCTTATTGGAATAAAGGAATTGCTTTCAGAAAGTGTGATATAATTCCAGCTCAACTTCTCCCAAAGTTTGTGAGTATTTTGAGATAAATTCTGCAGTTCTTATGTATACTCAGGAGTACCTCAGGTTGTGACTGACTAATTAATTAATTTTTCCAAGAATATCCATAAAATAACCTGTTATGTAAGCTGAACTTTTTCAGAAGAGCTGGATGGAGAAGCAGCATTCGTTTAAAAATGAATAGTGATGTGGCCTTCAGGTTTTGATAAATTTCACCTTTGTGGTGCCTGGTACATGCAGTGACAGGCATCAGCTGTGTATGGACAATGAGATCTGAGTGAATCAGCAGTGTATGGACCATGAGATCTGCTTCCTGTCAGCCTCAGCTAGAGCATATGATTTTCTGTAACCCTAAAGATTCTAGTACAGAAGGTATCACTTATATGCAAAGGGTGATGTCTATTTCACATGTCTAATCTTTGCCTGACTCACAGTTAGGAATGTTTGAACTATTTAAAGGTATTATATGTGCATTTAAAGTTAGGCCATATGTTTAAATACCATGGTTAATTTTTTTTTTTTTTTTTTTTTTTTTTTTTTAGTATTCCACAATCTCAAATTGTAGACATTAAGAACAGTAATAGTACTTCATGCGTTGCCAATAACAGAGTTGGAGAAAAGCTACTGGCAAAGGCTAAAACACCTTTCAAACCCTTACTTCCACAAATAAAGATACTCACGAATTCACTTAGAACTGTGCCTGAACACTGACCAGTGTGGAGTTGTATTTTTAGGTTCCACTGTATGTATGTTCAAAATGGTTTATCCCTCTGTACCCCCCTTTGTGCCCTTTTGGTTCATTCCAGGTTTTCCCATCAGCACCTGTGTGTCCATCAGTCCCAAAAACCCTGACTCATGCCCTTGACCCCTCCCAGGTGACTTGTCCATCCTTCCCCTTTGTCTGGAGACTTCTGCCGGGGTCGCTGGTTGATGGACAATGGCCTGGGGTCCCTCCCCTCCTCCCTCCTAAGTGGATACCCCGGGTGTCCTTCCCTCGGAGGGCCACGCCCATGGCTTCTCCCATTGCCTGATCGGGTTTCCTGCCCTCCCTATATCAGGGCCTGCTCAAGGCCCAGAGCTCACTCACTTCTGGGGCCTCTTGGAGTGCAGTTGGGCTGTGGGGCTCTTCTTGGAGTCACAATAAATCTTGGACCTACCCCCAGAAGAGTGTCACCTCCTTCCTTGCCCGTGGGATCAGCAGTGTACTTGGACCCATGAAGGCACTCTCTAAAGCCCAGCTGGGTTCAGCAGGGAGTGCCTCTCACTGCCCTTCTCACCCCGAAAAGAGCTAGCCGGGGCTAGCAAGGGATCTGCACTTGCGAATTGGGGACGAGACGCGGCAGACCAGGCAAAAGATTAATATATTAAACACTATATATAGGAAATAAGGGGATGAGATTGCAATTATGGATTTTATGTAGCAATGAGGAACCTCAGAAGAGCACACCTATTTCTCCCAGTGATGAAAATTTTGCTGTAAAAGTCACTTCAAAAATTATGAGTGCTTTACAGAGCAAAGCAATGCCACATCTCTGAAGTGCAACCTCTAAAAGGCTTTTTAAACTCGGATCACCAGTATCACCAGGGTATTATGTGTTGGTTTGGAAGACAGTACATCTTCCTTAGGAAATACTTGGGTCAGTCTCAGTGCCTGCTTTGTGCATTAGAATCTGAGATACCATGTCAGATGATATCATCTGATACAAGCAGAGATGTCTGTTAGATAGCTTACAAGTGCATTTTATATTGACTGTGTAGCCAAAATATAGAAGGCTAACTGGTACAAAACCTGATTAAGTTTGACAACAGTAGTGTTACAAATGTGGACTCCCCAAGGAACTTTGTCATTTTTAAGCATTAAGGGCAGTCTGACTTCAGGAAGACTGTGGTTTGCATGTGTACTATGGGATAAAAATCAGCTTTTACAGAGAGCTTTCTACCCATGAGAGTTGCAGGACTGCTGTTGGCATTTCTCTTTTGCTGAGCTGTGTTCCCAGTCCCATTCCGAGACTTTGGGCAGCCTCCTGATAGGGTTAGCAAAGCACACAAATAATGCAGCAACAGTGACCATATAGGAGGGAACAATACCCTCCATAAGGTATTTTTACCAATGAATATCAGTGGTGCCATCAGTGACTAAACATTCTTCACTACATGCGGTAGGAAAGGTATAACAAGTGGCTTCAAATATGTGGTTTGCTGAAAATAAGGTATTTTATAGGAACAGTCTCTGAAAGGAGATTTTGTTGTTCTTAAGTTACAATTTTCATTTTGGTTCAGCACTATCAAAGTCAAATAATTTTGACTGGAGAATTATTTTTCATTTGGTTTCAAATATTTCTTTCTAAATAAACTATTCTAATTCTGTTTGTACACCCAAATATTCCTCATTAACCGTTCACTTAAATACATGTTGCATTATTGTATTTTATTTATTGATATTGATTCATAAGTGTTCTGCATTTGGAGAAGTTGTTTTGTATATGCATTCACATCAACCCTTACCCCTACCCCTACCCTTTTTTTTCTGAGGAATTTCAATTTTGTTTTTTTTTTTAATCTGATCCAGAATGAATAAAACATATCAATCTAAACTTCCTGTATAATAGACATTATATTTTCAAGTTATTCCATTCTGTGTGTATTTTTAAAATTCCTTGTGTTATAAGACCGTACCAGGAAATGAGAATATCTGTTTCATATTATGCATACTTATGCCTGAAATTTACAGTAATTTGGGAACAAACACATCTATTTTGTGGTTATTTTAACCTTTGATTTTGTTTGTAGTTTATTATAATGAATATCTTCTGTATCTGCATGGATGGAATATCATAAGATAAATATTTTAATATTTATTCAGAAGATCTTGATGACACAGAATGCAAACTATTGTGTTAAAAAAAAAACTTTTAGTGTTCCTTAAATGAAATAGACAAATTTATTTCTTTCCCTATTTTATATGAATAAATAGAAATAATTTCTATATGAATTATTTCATGTGAAAGATGCACATGCTATTTCATTTGAAAATAGAGAAAAGTAAAACAAGGCTGAAACTTTTTTGCCAGAATATTGTTAATCTCATCTTTACTTTATATGCTATGTAACAAGATTACTTTTAACGAAGTACAGATGTGGAATAGCAAGCTGCTCTGCTCATATCTTTTTTGTTTATCTTGGAAATTATAAACTGAAATTATAAATGCAAATGTGTTGTCTCCTAATAGAAATATGTTTCTTTGATTTGATGTCTCCTCTCTTTCAGGAGACATTACTGCAGAGGAGATGGTATCAATGTCTCACTTTGGTAACCTTAAGGAGGAAGTATCTACATATGTAGAAGAGATCTATAATGTTTCTACCTGCCGAAATAAATCAAGCTTCTGCAAGGAAAAAATGTGCAAAAAACCTGATCCACCAGTCTTATCTCTCTGGTGATTAGCCATCCAATCAACTGAGGTCATCATGATTATTAACTTCACTGTTGTTTTATAATGCCCTAAAACCCGAACTCATCCTCTGTATCACAATTCAGTTTTAGCTGTTACTTAATATAGCAAGGAAACTTTCTTTTGAAGATCATAAACATCCCTTTGGGTGAGCTTAAAGAAAATTGAAGATTGAATAACTCATTATGGAAATAAGTAGTCTGTTAAAAAAAAAAAGGAGGCACTTGATTTTATGAGCTTAATAGTATTCCATCTAATCATAAAGTATATTAGAATGTTCAAATTATAAAGAGTAAAATAAATTAATAATCTTTAAAATGTCTGGTCAACTTCCCCAGAAAATTTAAGATCTAGTGATTTCAAGTCAGCTCACAATGGTCAGGAGACTCTTTTAAAGTTTTACACCCTTCTAAAATTACATCTGAATTCATAAACCAAGTGATCTGTTAAGACTGGAAAGTATTTTTGTTCAACTCTGCTCTACATAATTTCTGAAGTGATGGTAGTCTATATAAATCAGCTCACCATGACAGTATTCAGAAGATTGATACCACTGATTAACAGTGTATGCAGGAAACAAGGAGAGTCTTTATATCCTCTTCTTTCCCAAATTAAGGACCTGATTTTTAATGCCTACTAATCTCCATCATCACTCAGAAGAGAATATCCCTTATGGGTTATGGGGGCTTCCAGTCAACTTGCAACAGCCGCTGCACCCTCTGGCAGATGAGGGGACTTGCCATAAGCTGATATAAACATACACAGAGAAAAAGTGTCCTATGCCTCTTTCCATTTGGAATTATGACTACTTTAAGCATAAGACTTACTCAACTTCAATACTGAATTTTCATCTTGATCATGCAGGGAGTAGAGGGGCAGGTGCTGATCTCTTCTCTGAGGTGACCAGTGACAGATCTTGAGGAAACAGCATGAAGCTGTATCAGGGCATAGACTGGATATCAGGAAAAGGTTCTTCATCCAGAGGCTAGTTGAGCACTGAACAGGCTCCCCTGGGAAGTGGTCGAGCACCAGCCTGACAGAGTTCAAGAACAATGCTCCATGATGTGATTCTTGGGCTGTCCTGTGCAGGGTCAGGGGTCAGACTCAATAACCTGAATGGGGGTTTTTGACCTCAGCACATCATATGTGCTAATTCTTGATTCTATGAAAATTCAGTAAATAAGATGACAAAATGCAAAGACAAGAAGCTAATGAATCCAGACATTTTCTTCTTTAAAGAAAATTTTCTTCTTTAAAGAAAATTTCTTAGGCACCAGACATAAGACAAATGCTTTAGAACCTGAAATATATTAAAAAAGAAAAAAAGACCCCTGAGTGTAAAATTAAGGAAGGAGCCTGTTATGGTGCACTTTCTATTAATATCATTTGTATCACAGATATCAAGTATATTTTCACTTGATATATTGCACTGGATCAAGTTTATTTTAATCATGGTTAATTGAACTGATTAGGAGAACTTTACTATTTTGTAAACTCTCTAGAGGCAAAGCAGATTGTCTTTATTTTTTCTCTAGACAATTCTGAAAGCGTGAACAACTTCAAACTTATAACCACCTTAGGAAACTCATATAACTTTTAAAAAAATTCTGCTTTTTCTCCACAATCTAACCATATGCCTTTGAAGTCTCAACTTTACCAACAGGGTCTTAATTCATTGGTTGTCTTTTAACTTTTTTTTTTTTAAACTGGATTTGCCTTGGAGAGAATTTGAGGCATTTTATTAATTCTTTCTGCTACATTTGCTCATATATAAAGATAAGTAAAATAAGTTTAAGATAGCTAAGACCCTATCCAGTTATTCAAGCACTGCACTTATATAATGTAACGTAGACAGAGAGGGCTGATGCAGTTAAACACAAAATTAAATCTCTGTCAGGTAAATTCTCCACCATTAAGAGCCATATTAAAATCAGAGATTATGACTGGATATTCTTGCTGAGATTAAAGCAGAACTTTTCAAGTGTATTGACACCAGAAATTCCTATTCAAATACTTAAATCTGTCAGGTTTTGCCATTTAAAATCTAATACATATATAATATCTCCTAAACTTGTAATGGTTCTTCATCATTTTAAGCCACTAAATCTTTCTTATTGGTCAATCAGAAAAAACAAACCCAAAAAGGTATGGAATTACAATTCCATTGAAGAAAAGACAGATCTGTGACTTCTACATAATTCTGAGTGCCAGACCAGTGGTCATGTCTTATACACAGTGGAAGAGGGGCTCCATCAGGTTTTCTCTAGAACAAAGTGAGATAGGTGTTACTTTGAGAAAGGTTTAGATTCAGAGCATGAGATTTGAGACTTGATAGTAAAAGAAAGAAAAAAGTCTCAAGAACTTTCTGATGATGGGATTGGTACATAGTCAACAGCCATAGTCTGCAGTCTTAAAGAGCTCATAGAGTACACAGTTTTTCACTGAATGCTCAAGAGTGAGACCACAAGTAAATCATGGGTGCAGAATTCAAAGCTATTAAGCAAGCAGACAAATAAACCCAAATTTAGTGACTCTGAAATAAGTGATATCACTAGCCTTTCTGATTGATAAAAGCTTCTCTTTTGCATAGGTGGAGTATATTTGCTTCACTCAGTTGTCAAGACAGTATGAGTGCTACAGCTCTTTTCCCTTCCTGTCTATTTTTTTTCTTGTTTTCCACCTTTCTTATCCTGTGTTTCCAAAATGCAAATGCTTGTTTATTTTTTCCCAGTCATTTTCTTTGTTAGCAGAAGTCTAACCTGTCCTCAAGTCTTAGTGCCTGGAAGTTTTTGAAAAGAAAAAATAGGTCTATTTCCTTCAAAATTTGTTGTGCTTTCAGAGTTTCCAGAGAAGACCCAGGAATGTCTCAATGATTCCAATCTCCTGAGAGGAGAGGGTCATCTTTCAGTACTATTATACAGTTCTGCAAAAGAAATAGCTGATTTTAACAGTATATACAATGCATATGGCGCTTGTCTTCAAAGTGCCTGATATTGGGATCAGTTCTGCATGCCTCTTCCAGGAAGAAAAAAGGTTGGGTTTTTTTTATGCTAGACTAAAAATTGGAAATTTCAAGACAGGTCATATTAGGTACTCTTTTCAGCTAACAAAACCCCACATCTTATCTAATTGCATGATGAGTGTGATACTACTCTGTGAATGGCTGTACTAGCAGCTTTCTCCATAAAGAGAAATATCCCTTGTTTTTCCTCTGCCAGATTTCCATCATCTTTAATAGTATTAAATCCAAATATGTTTTTATCTGAAATATCAAAATCCTTTCACTACTTGATGAAGTACTTTTGTGGGAAACTGAATAAAACACAGTATCATAATGTGCAGGGTTTGCTACAAAATTCTTTCTATTTGATCCTGTTGGATTATATGATGCTATCTCAATTTTAGACATTATTCTGAAAATTCTGTATTCTTGTTATAAATTAGATATCAGTATCAATTTATTTACAGCCTTTAGAGGTTCTCTGTTAAATGTGATGCCATCTTAGAGAGAATAAGAGGATTTGGGGCTCAGTGTTTTTCATAATTCATTTGTATTCCTTCACTGATTGGTATGTAATAACAATACCCAAAAAGACACTTTGTATTCCACAAAGATATTGTAGAAGAGTTACACACAAATGATACAGGATGAACTTGTTATGAATACATTATGTCACTGCCACACTGTTTTTATGGCATTATATGTATTTGACTTTTCCATTACAGTAACATTTGTCCCTTCTTTGTTTAGGGGCTTGCCAGAGCTGTACAAAACTGATATTTATGCAAGCTGTTGTAAAGGGAACTTTTTCTCTCTGAACAAGTGTTTGCTCTCTGATTTTCAAATATTTACTCCATTGCAGTTTTTCTTAGATGATTTCCTGTGGTACATTGGGTCAAGTCTGAATGTAACTATTTGCTGACACATTCAACAATTTGCATAGGTCAGTAGCATCAGGGAAAATACTTTGCCCTTCAAATTTACTTTTATTTGTTGTTGCTACAGCTTGTTCAGCAAATAGAAGACAATGTTGGAAAACTACCAAGGAGCCAGAGAGTAAAACATCAGACATGCTACCAGAAATTGTACATTAAAAAAGGCTTATAGATTAGAAGGGTTGACAGTAGAGAATATTTTACTTTGTACCTGAGAATGAGTCACTGTCATTCAGAAACTCTCTGACAAGTAAGCCACAGACATGTCTGGAAGCCAACAGGTTGCTTAATATTTAAAACTGGAATAATAAAATTAAATGTAAATGGTGATGTGAGAAAGGCTAAATAACCTAATCTCTACAAAGGTAAGTTCTCTCTCCAATGAATTCAAACTCTTCCAAAGCACAAAAATAAAAATGTGATCCTGATGACAATTTATTTAGTTTTTCAAAACCCCATTAATCAGTCTCTAAAGAAAGGTAATAAACAAATGAATTTATTATTTTTGAGGGTAGTACACAGTCACAAAATGGGTAGTGGGAAACAAAAGGGAAAAAAATCAGTTTTCATCAGTACAAAAGGTTAAAAGTAGGGCGTCTCAGACTTTCATATATATTCAATGTTTTGCTTCTTAATGTATTAACACATTAGAAAGAAAGCTAAACAGGAAGAAAACAAGTGTACTGAAAGAAAAATGTCAATGAAGTTCAAAAATAAGAAATTAAACTTAAGCTAAACTGAAAACTTGCTGAAGTTCACTGTTGAAAAATTGAAAGAAAATAAATTTTGTGAAGAAAATTGTATCCTGTATATCATAAGGGATTTTATGTTCAATGTGTCAGTCCTGGAAAATAATCTGGGTCTTGCTCTTCAGTGAGCTCTGTGCAGTTGCAGGTGGAAAGGACAAATGGATTTACGACACCTGAGAAATGAGATAGAAAAGGTCTCCTGCATAGCCAATGCCACAGGCCTACCTGAAATACTCCACCCAGAAACAGATAACCTCACATCAAAAGGTAGGCAGAGAGTTACAGATGACAGCATTTCTGTCATTGGGACCTCTGAAGAAAGACTGAAAGATTAAGCTATGAAATTTCAGAAAAAAAGAAATGGTGACAGAAAAGGATCTATAAGTGTTGTAGAGAGGAGGGACAATTTTCTGATCTTCTTGTTTTATATTCCAGAAACGGAGGTCAAAGGACTAATGAAATTGAAAAATGTAACTTTTGAAATAATAGATGGAAATGTTTTTCCATGTAATGTGTGAGATTGGCAGTCAGACAGTAATATTTTCTTGAGAACAAGAAACTAAGATTCAGAAAATGATCTTTCCAAGGCAAGGACAGAATATACTTTCTAGAGGAAACTATTTTTGGAGAGCTTCAGAGTGCAAAACTTGGTTCACTTTAGATACTTTGCAGAGGTGTACTTGGTCTCTTTTTGAAGAACTTTTAGGCTTTGCATATGTAAACACACATGATTTTTGAAGAGTTATGGCATTAGATACTTAAAATGTAGATGCACAAAAGGAGGCTTGGATGCCTTACAGTGCCTTGTTCTGAAATTTCTGGCTTCTTCCTCTGCAGAGGCTATTGCTGACTACCATGGGAATAAGATTGTGTTTGGAAAGGCTAATTGATAAAGCCCTGCGACTGACTGTTGCCCTGTGGACTGTTGCCATCTAGGCAATTACTTCAAATTTCAGTGGGAGACAATTTTGAATGAATCATGTGTTAGCTTTACTGATGTGTGTCCAAAGCACAATTACAGGTTCAGAAGGCTTTGTAAGCTTCTACTCTTTGCTCTCTGAACACTCATATTTGTTGTCAAAATCAATGGGAAACCTACATAAGCAGCCATTGGAAATGCTTGGTCTGATTTGTCCGCTTTGTTTAATAAATTAAGGTAAAAAGATATGTGTCTAATATACTAAAAGGAGAACTTAAATGCTTATTATAAGAAAATGTAAAGAATTCTGAAGGATAAATTACAAAGGAAAACTGTTTAGCTTTTTTATAATGCAAGTCCTTGCAAGACTGGGTCTTTTTTACTGACTTCATTCTCAGCTGAATTAGACCTGTGATCCAGCCTTGTGAATTACAAGCATGGGAGAAGAGAATAATTGGGAATGAGAAGTAAGGAAGGCTTATGTCTTTTTGTGCAGTATTGCTAATTTATAGACTTAAAGTTACTGTGCAGCTTAAACCTGCACATTTAGATGGCTTCTGGCCAGTTGGAACATCAAAAGCACACACCATGTTTCCTGTGTGACATTCCCCAGAAATGACTGAGAAAAAAGAAAAGCAGAAAAACATAGAAAATGCAATTAAAATGGTTTAACAGCAACAAACACTACTTATTATTTATTTAAGCATTAAAAGGTCTTTATTTAAAATTAGGCCAGAAGTTATTGATGATCTTTGGAATTTAGACACTTTAAAAGTTCTGAAAACATAGATATTTTTAAGTTTTCCCTGTCATTGTTTATGATTTTTGTTCATTAATCAAAACCCATTATGTCTGGTAGCTTTCCTTTGACTTCTCCAAAATACCTATTTCCTAACTGCACTCAATACAATAATTGCAGATCTTTCTCTGCTAGCCTATGACCTAGCTAATTTTCCTTTGATTAAGCTGCATTTCTCCTCATATTGACAGGTTTTGTTTTTTGTTTGTTTGTTTGTTTGTTTGTTTTTAAATTCAGATGCTGTGTTTATAAATATCAAAGACATTTTGGGAATTCAACACTGACAGCATAGTCACACAATGTATGTGTGTACACACAATGGTATTTTGTGGAATATGAAATGGGATAAAAACAGAGACCAAATAATTTTTTTTTTCTGCAATAATCTGCTTTTCTTCATCCCAGGAATCTCTCCCTTGCTAATACCAATCTGCACAATGGGAAGCTTGGAATTATCTTAAAATGTTAATAGGTCAACAGTCAGTTAGTCCAGCCTTTCCTAGCAACAAAATAGACAACATGGCCCAGCACCCTGAACAGATGAACCTTCAGTGTTCCCCACTTCCCTGGTGAGATTATTCTAATGGCTGATTTTTCTTATTGTGAAAAATCTTCCTTCTGTGGTTAACTGGAATCTCCCCAGAAGTAACTTGTATCCATTACCCCTTGTCTTTCCCAAGTGACTCCTTGTAAAAAGGAAATGTCCTGATTTTAGCTAGGGTAGAGCTAATTTGTTCTCAGTAGCTGTTACAGTGCTACGTTTTGGATTTTGAATGGGGATGGTGTTGTTAACACACTGATGTTTTGGTCTTTTGCTAAGTTGTGTTTATCCTAAATCATGCTCTGCCAGTGAGGAGGTGTGCAAAAGAAGCTGGGAGGAAGCATAGCCAAGACAGGTGACCCAAACCAGTGTTCCACACCACAGAACAACATGCCTGGAGTATAAAATGTGAGAAGTTACCCTGAAGTGGGGGTTGATCTGGGTTTGGGAAGGGGGCTCTGGCATCAGTCAGTTGGTGGTGAGCAACTGCATTGTGCACAAACATATTTTTTCCTATTTATTATCATTATCATTATAATTTACCATTACCAGTGCATTTTACTTTATTTTTAATTATATAGATATTCTTATCTCAACCTAAAAGTTTTATTTTAGTTGTCCTCCCATTCCACTAGTGTGAGTGGCAGAGAGGGGGGTTGAATGAATAGCTTCATGCCACCTTATTTCCAGTTGGGCTTAAACCATGACAGGAAGTCTCCATCTTCTTTAACAAGTGTAACACACTTTAAATACTGGAACATTGTAATGAGGTCTCCATTAAATCTTTTCATCTCAAGGCTGACTTTTAGCCTTTCCTCCTATGGCAGGTTCCCCATTAATCATTTTTGTGTCCTTTTCTGGACATTCTGTAGCCTGTCCAAACCTTTTTGTGTAACAGGAAACAAAATCAAACCCAGTATTCCAGACATAGCCTGACAACTGCTGAGTAGAGTGACAAAATTGTCCTCTTCAGCAGAAGGAGAAAATAATATATTAAGCTCCTATGCTCCTTTGCCATTAAAGTTCTAAAAATTCTAAAGTTCTAAATTCCTTCAAAGTTGGTTAATCTCAGAGACCAGCCTCAGACATCTCTTTCTTTGGGTGATTACATTTTCACTGATTGACACACAGAATCCTTCATCTAGGCTATGAACTCTCTGTGTGTCATGATAATTACTAAAGATTCACTCTCATGAATACTAACAAGCTGCTTGGAAACTTAGCAAATCTCCCCTGTCTACTTTTTTCCTTCTTAGTGACTTATCTATACTAAATTAGTTCCCAATCTTGCTGTGCTAGCTGATTTTTTTTTTTTTCTTACTTTATATTTTGCTTTCAGTTCTATTCCTTGTTCACTAGCACTAAATGCAGTCATATCTAATTACTATTTGTTCACAGACTTGTGTAGAGAGCCACAATTCCTGGTCAGAATCAGGGTCCAGTTACATTACTTAAATTAACTGCAATGGACAAAATGCAACAATGAAGCAGACTACTGACAAGTCTAGAGCTAAAATCTTTTTTTGAATTACATTTTGATTTTTAAAATTTTAATGTAAATTTTAAATTTTTAAAGTTTTTTTAAAAAAAATCTATTTACTGTCATCTCCATGGGTGCTAAAACACCAAAAATCCCATTGAGTTTAACAGAATTGATGATTCCTGCAGCCCTTATATAGTTAAAATGATACAAGAAAATTGGTCACAAAGTCAGAAGTCCAGGACACGCTGAATGCACAGAAGTTTGTCAAAGTAGATACAACCTATTTGGTTTGTACTGTTGTAGTCTCGACATTGTAACAAAAAATTATTTCCACTGTATTTGTTTCCAGAACTGATAGTTTCAAATAAACAGGTGGCAGTTTGGGATATTACATGGTGTTGTAATTGGAGTTGATTTTGAAGACTTGTGAGACAGTCTCATTTTGGGGAATAGTGACAATCCAACTTACTGAGATTTCACAGTAAACTATTTTCTTGGAGGTTACCAGTACAGGAGCTTCACTATTCACAGTCAGTCCTGTTTTACACGGATTAAAGGCATTTAGGCACTATTTTCTTATAGACCTAATTGGTGCCATGTTGTATCTTTATGCTCTATGGACCAGCAACAACAGGGAAAATATTTAAGGAAAGAGTGTCTGCATTAATCAACCTTCATGAAAATCCTGTTTGTGGGAAATTGTGCGTTGGAATATCAAAGGATGGCAAAAGGCCAGAAGATCCGTCTGAGTTTTAGGGAGAGTAAAGCTCACAAAATGAGTAGAATGGAGGGAAAGAGTAATGGTTTAAACCAACATGTAGAACTGACTCACAGAATAATTAAGAATAGAAAAGAGCTCTAAGGCCATCAAGTCCGATCATCAACCTAACAATGCCAAGTCCACCACTAAACCATGTCCCTAAAACCACATCTACAAGTTTTTTGAAGACTTCCAGTTTCCAGACAGATGGTCTATTCCAGTGCATGAGTACCATTTCAAGGAAGACATTTTTTATAATATCCAATCTAAACCTCGCCTGGCACATCTGTTTGTGGGAGACTCCAACTTTACAAGAGAGAGGTGGTCATAGGACCTGGCCAGAGGATCAGTCAAAGCTGAAGACTCTCTATATCCTTATGACTTTCTGTCTGGCGTGAATACTGAAACACTCTACCACCCAGTGTAGTAGGAAATACAAGTTGGAAAATTCTGAAGTCTGTCACCAGTACATCAGATCAGCCATCTAGGTGTACGAACAGAATCCCAGGATACATTTCAGAAAGAACACTTGCTAAGTGTTCTGGACCCCCTGCTGTTCTGGACCTTGCTTTCAATGTCAGCAAAACAATCTCTAGTGCCAGGAGTTTGTATACGCTATTGCAAATTGAATAATAAGTAGGATTTCCCAGTCCTGTTTGTGAAGAGTCTTTGAAGAACTTAATTCAAAATGTAATTGTCAAGACAGGAGTTAATTTTTAATATCTTTTTTAAAGGCATGTTCTGTTAAGACGATTAGGCAGAGTGGTACAAGCGAAAAGGAGAAAGAAAGGGTTAAGGAGTCTTGAAAAATACAGCATCATGCATGATGGCCTCTCTGTCTTTAAATCCATTAAATTCCTTGCATGTATAGCTTCAAAATGTAGAGATATATCTTGCTATCTCCATTCTACCCAGTTTGATGTCAGCTCACTTCAGTTGTCTACAATGCTCCTACCAGAAATAAGGAACTATAAAACAGACTTTGTTCTTTTGGGTACGATAATATAATATGTAGCTATTTAAGTCTCTACACGCTCTCATTTTGGATCTGTTTTTTCAAATATGGGTTTAGGGTTATTTTGGTGAATCCCTCTTGATACACTTCGTAAAATTGCATCTGTCTCAAACACCCAACAGCACCAAATATCTTAGGCTGTGATTTAATTGTTGGAAAGGGAAGTGCAGGTAGAATTCATGCCTCCAGTCTCTAAAAGGAAGTTTTATTTTTAGCTCAAGCAAGGCTGTACTTGTAAAGCAGAGGTGGAGATTATATCAGTTAAATTATTAATGAATCATTACTAACTGGGCACTTCAGGTGCCAGGGTCATCTTTTTCTTCATTTTCAGCGTAATCAATGGAGACACATTGGCTCCAACTATGACTCACCTGTTGAAAGAGCCTAGCTACCCTCGGGATGCAGAGATTTACAGAGATTATCCTCCCCTACAATAAACTCTTATATTAGGGGATATATTTATTCACATTCTATTGATAAACTGCTACTAATTCTAAGGGTATGAAATATATCCAAATAGTAAAGAAAGTTTATTAGCATTTATTTTACTGGGTGGTCTTGCCTTACATCCACAGATCATGGCACAAGCAAATAACAGAATGCAATGAGATGTCTGTATTTAGGAAATGTGGCATTTTCCCTAAAAAAGAATGTTATTATAGAGAAAATTACTTATTGTGAAATTAGCTCTGCTTTTGATTTTTAAAATACGATTGTACCATTAAAGGACATGCATCCATGCAAACAAGTAGACTTTGTGTTCTGTGGATTTAGGTACTCTTTGTCTGTAAATTTAACCTCTTCTAAGTAGCTCAAAAATATTTTATAATTTGGCCACTAACAGTATTATTGGTAAACTCTCATTCCAAAAAGTGTTGTAGCCACAAAATTAGGAACAACTCTTTTGGCAGACTATCCTGATTGTGAATTGAACATGACCAGTTAAAAGACAAGCCAAGGACTTTGTGACAAACTGTGCAAAATAGTTTCATGTCAAAACTTGCTATATAATTTCTCCCATCAGGAAGTCCTCCTTGCGAGATAATAAAAAAGTTTCCAGTGTCTATCTTGCTCCTGTAAGAAATAAATGCCGGAGCTAGACCAAAGTAGTAGTTGTTTAAAATTAAAGATTAAATAATTACACTGATTTATGCTCAGAGAGAGCACTGGGGATAATGTGTTCAGTCTGCATCAGCCAATGACACACATCACCACATACAGTATCCTGTCACATTCTAGCATTGTAGATAAATGTCAGCCCTGTTATTTATTTTCAATTTAAAATGCATTAATATTAGCTCTATCATGCTGACAAATCTTATAATGAAGACAGTTGATGATCTTTTTTTTCCTGAAGGACAGAGAAAGACAAAGACTCATTTCAATGCAATAATGAACATCTCTTATTATTTTTTGGGAAGCTGATTCATTCATCCTGGTCTTATTTATGTTGAAATACTCTATAAGCAAAAGATACAGGAAAGGAGATACCAGAATTCATAATTTCAGAAAAATTGCTAGGAAATGTTGGTGAAAAACCAAGAGCAATATTTTTCTTTTTATATACTCTAGTACCTCTGATTAATTGATTTATATTATGATTAATTGCTTTACCTGTATTCATCAATTTTGTGTTAATTCCAAATTATTTTACAGTTCTCAAAAGTTCTACATACATTATTACTTAAATCCTTTGTTTACTGAACCAAAGAACAAATCACTGACTTACATGATTGATTGACTGACTGACTGACTGATTGACTGAATGATTTGTATTTCCTTTGTCTACCAAAAGACAGTGTATCATGGAGTGTGTCTTTTTAAGCATATGCAAAGTCATGTTTTAACATTACCTATTCCAAACATTTGAATACTCAAGACTGAGACTGAGAAGATCACAAAGCTAGATTAATTATCATGTACTCTTATAAAACACTATGTTAAAGATTCACTTTTACAAAATGGAGAATCAAATTGAGGGTCTGATTTCAACAACATTTGTGAGCAATAAGGCATGTACTGAATAAAGAGGTGCTCTCATTACAAAAATGGTCGCTGAAAGCTATATGATATGGTGATTTTGAAGCAGGTCTGGAGAATCATGAAATAGATTCATTGAATAATCCAGGTGGGAAAGGGCCTCGGGAGATTTCTAGAGCACCCCCTTACCCAAAGCAGAGCCAATTTGTGAGATGAGTAAGTTACTCAGGGATTTTTATTGAACCTCCTCACCAAAGATGGAGCCTGCAGAGGCTCCCTGTGACACTTTGGATGGTCCTCATTTGTAAAAAAATATTTTCTGATTATATTTTGGAATCTCTTTTGTTTTAAGTTATGTCTGTTACCTTTTTGCTGTAAAGGGCTTGTATTTGCCTTCTTAATGATTTCCATTTAGATATCATTGGATTGCTATTAGACCCTATAAACTTTAAGACTATCACTTGATTTTTATTCTTACTTATATATAGTTGGCAGTCATGTTCAGAGAAAGTATTTTACTACCTTTTTAGCTTGATCCATCAGTTTTCTTTTTCTTTTTACTTTTTTCAGAAAATTAGAAAAAAAAAAAAGTTTGTTTCCTTATGTAGTGATAGAAGAGGTGTGAATTCATGTAAAGTTACTATCCAAAAAGTTTGAGATGATGGAGAGCAAATTTAAACATATTTGCTAACTCTTCTACAATTTACAAATAGACCCTTTCTTAAGAAAATAGGATTTTTTGTATAGTCAAATGACTTGATTATTCTTAAACCAGTACAATTGCAAATTTCAAAGAAAACACTATATTTTATGGGTTCTGATAGAAGTTGTAAAATGTAGTTGTTCCCAAAAGTTGTTCCTCTATTCTGTAAAAAAGATGAGGAAAAGAATTTACAAGTAGGGAAAGCTTCCAAAGAGCAGAGAAACCATAATTGGCAAAAGACAAGCCAGGATAAAGGGTTTGTTACAAATAATCATGTGTTGGATCATGCTGTTACTTTAAAACATAATTCCATCATGGAAATTAATTATAACTGTTTAATGTTAATAATTTCCAGTGTTGTGCAGCTCCATGTAGATACTTTATACTATTTAATTCAAATTTTCAAAGGCATTGTCATACTGAGTAACTCTCACCATCTACAGGAAGACATGAAAAGTGTTTGACAAATATGAAAGCAGTAGTAGAGAGTAAAAGGTCAATAAATGTGAATATGAGGGGCTAATATTAATCAATTAAAATAATGAATATACACACAAAGGGTCATATTTCTACTTCATTCACAGCGAGTGAGCTGCTCTACATCCATTTACAAAAGCTTTTCCTTAAATAAGCATATATGAGATAAACCAAGATTTTAAAACAAAATCTTTCTCTGCTGTATTCTAATTAAATACAAAAGTGCTGAGGGAACACAATGTAATTAATTAAATTGAACACAAGGTGATTGAAAGCAAATTTAGAAAAAAAAATTGCTAAATTCTGTTGGAGCTTAGATCAATAATGTCTGTTAAATTAAAACTTAATTGTAAATTATTCTTGTTGCAAAATATGGGTTTGCTTTAAATAAAAAATGAGACATCCTATGAAATAGCATTATTTGTCTTTGAGGACTACACTGTGTTTAAGCTATTATGCAACTATGGGATTGCAACACATATCCAGGGGCTGATTGATGTTTTGTCATTGACTAGGATATACAGTATCATTTTGCAATATATTTTTAAAAAAATCAGAACGTGCAAAGGGACATTTGTGTAAAATGCATCCAGGAGACTTCATGAAGTTGTAAAATGTTTTGCTTTGTCCTATGTGCTGTTTCCATTCTGAAGAAGGTTAGGTTCACATTTTCTTCTAACATGATCTGTACTTTGGTTTATCTCAGCCCTACAAGATAAGTGAAAAAGCTGAGAATTAAGCCTTCTTTTGTAGTAAAGCTTCAAAGTATAAAACAGGAACTGGGGAAAGCAGTTGAAGTTAAAATGCTGTGCATACCAAAACTTTGGCTTCTTCATTCGAACACAATGGATTCATTTCAGCTCCCAATATTGTTAGGATGCTTCATAAAATGTAATCTTTTTAATATCAATATTTCTCTGCAGAGTTCTCTTTGCACAAAGGTCTTTTTCTTTTCTTCCAATGACATTTTCTGCACAAGTGCACTTTATACCTGGGTGTGATCTCTGCTCAGTCAGTGTCTTATGGATTCTGTATCTATTACCTGCATTTTCAAGCAGAACCAAACAAGTAATGTAGTTGCCAAGCTAAAAAGAAGAATAAAAACACTGTAACAATATTGGTAAGTGAAGACCTGTTCAAGGATAACACTAGTCACCTTGTTCATAGAACCATAGAATGGTTAGGGTTCTAAGGGACCTTAAAGACCCTCTAGTTCCAGCCCCCCTACCACAGGCAGAGATGCCACTCACTAGACCAGGTTGCTCAGGGCTCCATCCAACCTGGCCTTCCAGGGAGGGGGCATCTTCAGGTTCTCTGGGCAACCAGTTCCAGTGCCTCACCATCCTCTCCAACAGGATTTTTTTCCTGTTGTCTAATCTAAACCTGCCCTCTTTATGTTTAAAACCTTTGTCCCTTCCCCTATCACTCTCTTCCCATATACAAACTCTGCCTCCTTTTTATAAGCCCCCTTAAGGTAATGAAATATATCACAATGAGGTCTCCCCAAAGTCTTCTCTAGTCCAGACTGAACAGTCCAAGGTCTCTCAGCCCATCTTTGTGGGAGAGGCCCTCCATCCCTCTGTTTATCTTTGTGTCTCCTCTGCTCCCCTTTAACAAGTCCATTTCTTATGCGGAGGACCCTAGACTTGGATGCAGTACTCCAAGTGGTGTCTTACAAAGGCAGAGGTCAGTAGTTCTGGGGGTTTTTTTGGTTTTTTTTTGGGGGGGGTTGGTTTGGTTTTTCTCTTTTTTTTTTGGCTTTTTTGGGTGTTTTTTTTTTGTTTGTTTTTTGTTTTTTTTTGTTTTAGTTTTGTTTTGGTTTTTTGTCATTGGTTTGGTTTGGTTTGGTCTTGCTGGGTGGTTTTTTTTTTTGGTTTTTTTTTTGAGTTTTTTGTGGGTTTTTTTGGTTTTGTTTTTGTTTTTTTGGTGGGCTTTTTTTTTTTTTTTTTTTTTTTTTTTTTTAAGGTGTCAAATGCAATAGAAGTTCAGACCAGTCATGTCAGCCCAATCAGCAAGAGCCTGGAGTTCTGCCTGGGTGCCTGTCTTCCAAGGTGCCTGGGGGAAGACAACTGAGGTTCATGCCTCCCTGTCCATCTGAGGATAACAGCCTTGCAGGTTTGCCTGGTCCTGCCCCATCCATGGGTGTTATGAGAGCAGTGAAGACCCCACTCCTCTGTTATTTGGTTGCACTACTCTCCTTTTCCTACTCCCAGCCAGGGATAGACTACATCTCTACAGATGTAGTCTGTAGAGATGAGGCAGCTCAGTGCACTAACCCCCTTCCTTCTGCAACTGAACAGTTTTCCCTCAGCCTTTGTTTGGTCTAATTCCTGGTTAAACTAAAGAGTGATGAAGCAACAAATGCAATGGGTCACCTGACCCAGTCCCTTCTCAGGAGGCATGTGGCTCCCACTATGGCAGCTGCAGACCTTTTCCCCTGCAAGCATTTCACAGGGGGAGCAGACCCTTCGTTTCTGCCAGAAATAGCTCTTTCCATTTAAAATCATTTGTCTGTATTCCTGTCATCTTCACTGAGATTTATTCTCTCTCATCTGCATGACTAGCAGTGCTGCTTTCATCACTGTTTCACAAGAAGCCTATTTGTAAACTGTGTTTTCCATTGATTAAAGAGGAAACTTGTTGAAATTGTAGGATATTTCAGTGTATCTCAGAACAATTCCTAAATCACTGAGCATTCATGTGTAAAGCAACTCGACGTTCACTTTGGGATCTAAGTTTCTTGCCAACGCTTAGCCTCACTCTGTTTCCTAAGAGTCAATCACTTGGGCACAGATACATTTCTTAAAATTATACATTTTGTAAAAAATTCTTACAAAGTCTGTAGAGAAGCTACTTGCTCTTAATCTATAAGGTGCTTTTGAAGCTCTGAGGAGCTGAAATGTGACCTGTTTGTTTCACTGTGGTGCACAGCAGCATGCATGAGAAATCAGGCAAGAGAAACCTAAAAGAAAATATTGAGCTGCTTGCTGTCTTTTTAAGCATTCTAATCTCTTAATAAGAGTTGGCAGGTGCTAGCGGTTTTGTGCCTGTTTCTTTCTTCCTTTTTAGTTATCTTAGTTCTGTGGAGGTAGATTCGTCACCTGCCTTGAAATGGAACTGCAGGTCCTTTGATAAATACATTAAAAGGTTATCAAATTTCACTGTTTCTACAAGTATATTTGTTATTTTCAGATGAAGTGTTCTTAGCTTTCTAGAGCAGTAACCTCCATGGATCACAATAATTGCCCCTTCTCCTTCTGAAGGAAAAACAAATCAGGGTGCAAAGGAAAGACTTTGCCTTCATTCTTCGGGAAAGACATTCAAAGCGGGGCTAAAATCAGGACTTCCTTCTACGCAGATTTCAACAGATACCCAATGAAAATTAACATGCTAAATTAACCCCTCAATAATGCCATTAAGAGAGATTCACCAGGTGTAATTTCCTCCTGTTATTAATAAGAGCAGTTTGTACATCATGAAGAAGACAAAGCCACAGGAAGCTCTGGTGCCTTTATTGTTTACTCACACTAACATATCTGAGGCAAGCATCAGGTATGTGAAAAGGCATGGTAAAATTCAGGTATCTGACTTGAATTGTAATAGGTTTAAGGTGGTTTAAACATTTGATGTGATCTGATTAGAACACCTCTAAACTAAAACCCTTTGGGAAAAAGATCTAGCTTTTGACACACGGACTTACCTAGGGGGATGCAGAGGCTGCAGCATGACATGACTGACAGAGCTCCTTGAAGTGTAGTGAGAAAGGAGAAGGGCTGTTGCATCCCCCTCCTTACATGGCACTAAGCTCTGGAGCGTAGGAATGGGGAGACTATTTTGCTACAGCATGAACTACTCCTGGGAGATGCCACTCATGCACACACCACAGTCTCTGGGAAAGAACAGGGCCATTGTATCTCTAAGCTATAACCCCTCATGTGCCATCCCCAAATGCATTCTGTGCTGTGCTGCTGTCATCAGGCTGAGACACAGGTGACTGGTAATGTTTCTGTAGATACTCCCCTCTTTTTCCCTAGTATACATCCTTCAGATTCACTGAAAAAACACTTTGTGAAACAACGGCCACAGATACTATGCACATGAAAAGATATTGACTTCAGAGGGATTCAAGTTAAGCATGTACCTGAGGGCTTTTCCAAATCAAGACTGAAGCACAAGTTGTGAGTGGAATACTGTCTCACACAACTTTACTCATGCTTTGTATAAAATAGTTGTATTCCCTGTCAGTTTTCAGATTTTAGAATCTAAATTTTTAGATTTTAAAATCTAAGTTTTTAGATTTTAGAATCAGTGTTTAGTTTTTAGAATTAATATTTCTTCATTCATGCACTGTCTAAAAAGACTGTAAAGCAAGAATGCAAGCCTGATGACAATACAAACAATAACAATACTACAAAAGATAGTCTCTGCTCTGCTAAGTGAAACGTGAAGACCAAATGGCACCAATTAGTTCTCATGCTGCTCAGAGCTTTTAGCCCTTGTGGTAGATGTAGTATTTGTAGCAATTCAAAGGCAGAACTGAGGAGAGAAGAGTTAAATAGTGTGGATAATTAGGATCTAGAGCTTTCTCTCGTGCTCTTTTTCTTCTCTGGATTTCTTTTGTAAGTACTTTGTGTAAAATATGTTATGCACACTTTTTTGACCTTTAGGAAACAGAGATGACCTCATGATTTTCAGGTGTTACATTTTAGGTCTGAGCATAACTTGGTAGCATGAACATGGTCAGTAGGTGAGACATTTCATATAACTTGCTGAAATTCTATTGCATGCTAGATTCACTTCTAGAGTAAAACACAGTAGTCCTTGGCTTCTGCAGTGCTCAGTGAGTTAAAATACGCGACACTTGGGGAAAAAAAACAAAAGGTCAAGGTTATCTTCATTATATTACTGAAGAAGCTCAGAACAATAAACAGCAGAGCACTTGAATGCAGTGAAAGCAAGCACTCTAAAGATATATATGTATTCAGAAAAGTTCTTTAATAAACAGCCAATAAAAATGTTACAATAGGAAAAGAGAAAAAAAAAGCTGTTATCAATTCAGGGACATTTGTGGGACAGTCACTTCTTGAGGTCATGAATGCAAGCAAAGCCTATTACCATGTCAGCAAAGAATTCATACAAGTATTTTTTACCACATCATTGCTTTGTGGTGTGAAGGAAAAGCCTTTCAAAATCAGAACTAAAAAAATAAACAAACACCCAACTTCTACAGGGGCAAGGACAATGACAGTAGGACACACAGTTCTTGTACTGAGTCTGTTTTCCTGACAATAAATGAGTGATTCCTTGCTATGCCTTAACTACTGCTATTTTTCTATTTTTTTTCAAAAGCATTTGTTTTCCCTATCCATTTTAACTAAATGGAACACAATGACCAGAGTCTACAATACAGTTGTGGAGATTTAAGTGGGAGGTAAGGTAGAAGATCTTCCCTTCTCTCTACTTGCATATTTGGTCACATCTTACCTCACACAACCTTGAGTCAAACTGAAAGGGAACCTGGGACAATTGCCTATTCTCCTCAAGTCCACAGGCATCTCTAAAACAGTTTAGTCATGGAAATGGCTGGTATTTCCTTCTGAAACAATCCACAGCTTTGAGAAAGATAAAAATATAGGAAAATGGCAACACTTTTTAAGCTATTCCTGTCTATTTTGTAAGTAAGCTTTTCAGAAAATTACAGTTTTGTGGAAATTATATGTGTAGGGGAAAATGAAGATGGAAAAGAAAAACACTCACTATGACAGACGTTATCTAAATCAAATGTAGATGGAAAATATTGTGATTTCTAGAGTTTTGTGAAAGCTAGCAATTTTTATAATCCTAGCAGACCAATATTCTTTTTTCCAAATGCATGCTTTAAGGAAATTCTGTTGAAAGCTCTATGGAGAGGAGGAGAATCAAGTGGAAATTGCTTTCTAGTTATTTCAACTGTTTCTATGCACCCTGGAACACCCACTGATTTTCATTAATGTAAAACAGGGAAAATATGGATTTGCTTATCAGTAGAAGTAGTAAGACTATCTAACAGCTAAGGCTCTGGAATTATAATCTGTCTAGGCATCTTAAGAACAAAAGCCTTCTTGATGTTCTGTGACTCTGGCATTCAAAAGGAGCTAGAATTCAGACCATGAAAGACATTACAGAATTGGAATACTAATGAATCCATAAACACTGATGTTTCAGAAAGATGTTACATCAGTGATTGGTCTACCACAAACTGATCCAGATCTAGATTCAGATCCATATTCCTGCTGAATAACAGATCATTCAGCCTAAACTGGGGCTTCTAGAAGAAGCAAGGAAATGGCTTGTTCACATGCTTCTTGGCTTGATTTTTTTTGTTTGTTTTCTTGTTTCTGGTGCCTTAGCACTGACATAATCCACAGATTACTTACTACTCTGAACAACCAGAAGAGTTGGATATTGGTTTTAAAATATTTGAAATTTATATTTTCACAGGAATTTCATCTGATGAAATAATTTACACCATGCTTAAATCACACTTTGATTTTTTTTTACTTTTCTTATGTCACTATTGTCTTTTTAAATTTAAAAGTTGAAGTATCTTTGCTCATCTTGACGATTGAGACCTAGTTAACCAAAGTTAATAGTACAAAGCAATAATGAACTTCACAATACAGGCTGTATTAATTTAATTTTAAATAGATTGTAAATAGGCTGTCAGTCTGTCAATAGGTAACACAGAATCAGTTGAGAATCAGTTTATTTCATTTCATATGTGATGTGTAAGAAAAGAAAAAGAGGAAGCAGCTATGAAAAAATATTGTTCTTGCAGGGATTATAAAATCAAACAGACATTAAAGTATCCAGTAAAAAATATCAAAGAAACCTAAGAATTTCACATTTGATCTGCCAACTGACTTATATAGAAGCGTCACTGAAGGAAAAAGCACCTCTAGAAATTCCAACTCATATAATTATTGAAACATTATCCCAATGGACTGTTATCCTAAATAAGCCAAATATGAGGAAACTCCTCCAATGAAAATAAAACCAAATATTTTATATTCTCTGAAACTTGAAAAATACAACAACAGAAGCTCTGCTCAGTGTATGACATCACAGAACTAAGAAAAACCCAATTCAAATAATTTATTCGTTAAAAAAATTCAGAAGACATTGATATGATGCTTTAACAAAACTAAGAAGACAGAAATTAAATTTAACCAGGAAATCTCATCAGATTAATATTGATTGAAATTATAGGAAGAGACAAACAAATTTTTTTTTTTTTTCTTTAATAGGGAGAAAAGTAGTTTGGGTGAACACCAGCTAAATTGTAGTGACTAATTTTGCCTACATCCTAAGCTAAAATTCCTCTGTCAGTCCAAACACAAATATATAAGCAGGTCATTCTCATCTTCTACTTGCACCCAAATAAATGAAATATATGTTTGTGAAATTTGATTTATCTGCTATTATATAACTATAGAAGATGAAAAATGTAAATGTCCTTGGTCAAGAATTTTTCTAGGTGAGTTCCTCGAATTCACAATAATTGTATCAGTTGATATGCACATCCAACTGAATGAACTTGAAGTTTGGAGATATAAGAGTGGAGATTAAGGTCAGTCAAACAGAACTTTTGACCTCTTGCATTTGAGGGATGAGTTGCAACATGACCTACAACAGCTGGAGCTATATGCAGTGAAAAGATGTTCCATTATAGTGAAGGTAATGAACATGTGGTTGTGACTTTATTTGGCACTTAGTGCCATTCTCTAGTTGACAAAGTGGTGGGTGGTTGGTCAAAGACTTGACTCCATTATTTTAGAGGTCTTTTCCAACCTAAAATGATTCTGTGATTCTGTGATTCTGTGATTCTTAATATTATACATACTACTTTATGTCTTTGTACATAGCTCTTCATCTGTCTGCAGGGTCTTTTAAAAAAGAGGTTTCCAGTATAGTAATCTTCCTTCTTGTCCAGATAAGAGCTATTTCAAATAGCATACCTTCAACTGAAAACCATATCTAAAAATCCCCAAACTCAGAAACTTTTCTCAATTCAGTATTTCACACACACGGAAACTATGTCCTGACTATATTGTAGTAGAATGAAAGAGAAATCCCCATCTTCTCTTCCATGACATTCTGGTTTCCCCGCAAAGACCCTTCTACACATAGGGTATGTTAGAGTCTGCTCCTCCTGGTCCCTAATCTCAGTGTGAATGTTGTAATCCTCAGGAGATAAACCTGGAAAGAAATTTCAATTTGCTCTTCTGAAATTTTTCAGAACTTGAGCATGTAATGCAGGAGGCTGAAGGAAAGCTGAGGGTTTTGCTTATAAAGAGATTTCAAGCAAACTATTCTGCCAACCAAAAAAAAAAAATCTTTATATCCCTTTTCTTAGCAGTATCCTTATCCTTCTTATCCTTAGAACTATGGAGACCTACAGAGCATTTATTATTATGTCTTATTAAGCAGCAAGATTGAAAGTAATTTCATAGAAAACCTCTCAAAAATCAAGAAGTAGTTGCAAATACTAGTATTATATATTTTTTCCCAAAGATGTACTAAAAATAAGCTATATTTTCTGAAAGAGAAGCTTTCAAGCCACAACTTCTTATAGACATAAAAAGTTTGATGACTGAGAATTTATTATGCCAGAGTATCTCTGTTGCTAAAATCAACTATAATTAAAGAGTAATAAGAAGAGATTATTAAGCATCCCCAATGCTGTTATGCTTATGAATTATGTGATTTTACAGTTTTCTCCATTAGATTCTGCATTAGATTCTGATTTCTTAAAGTCAGACTTGCAATTTCATAATTTCCACAAGCAAAACTTAAGGTACTGGATTACAAGAATTAATTAAAAAGAGACAGTAAAGCACTTAGCCATGTCCAGACTATGAGATTACTTGTATGCATAAATTTAAAGCAATCTGTGATTTTGCTGTAGATGTCTTAACAGGGTTTTGCTTCATGATTATGCTGAACCAGCATGTGCTACCATTCAGCTGTGGAAAAACAGATGTTCTCTATTAATTCTAAATTCAGTAAAACTGATGCATTTTGATTTGAAATAAATTTATATGCTGCCTTGGGGGCATCTTTCTTGTAACACAGGACATCTTGTTCACAGTTTGGGCAAGCTAGAATAATTCTGCTTTGTTTTATAGCTTTATCCTAGAGCTAGAATAAAACACTCTAGAACATAAAATATTTTCCTTATCAGCATGATATGCAACATTATTGCTAGAATTTTCTGTGAAAGATAAAGTTAGCATCACAGAGTAAGCAATTGACCTAATCATTATCAAACCTCTCATCTTAAGCAATCCCTAAAATCTCCACAAAATTTTGCACTCATAGTTTATGATGGGATATGCCAAAACATTTATTACCACAGCAAACCCCAAAGTTTGTGTTTCCAGTATAGCTGTCTGGTTTAGGACTTGGATTTTTAGGATTGGCAGAGACAGGTATACTAAGAAGACAGTTCAGTTACTTCAATTATTTTACCGGCTAAAATGCCTGCTGGAGATATTTTAAGCACTTCAGTTTGGTAAAAAATTTCTGAAACGGCTATTTTTTACAAGATTTTCTCCCATGAATCCAGGCCCACATTGAAATAGGTTGCAAATATGAAGTCATTATATGATTTAATAAAATAAGCTGAAATATAAAATTGACTTTTGCATATTTGAAATCAAAACATTTTGTAAAAGAGACAGTTTCAAATGTTCTGTTAAGAAGTTATATCTGTAGAAATTTATTTCCTCTTAAGAATTCTTCAACCCAGCTCCAGAACTTGAATTTTTACTTTTATTGAATAAAATATAGCAACTTTAAAAAAATGTTCTAGTTGACACCTGTAGAGTACAGTCTGCCAATAGAGTGCACTATGTCTTCACATGTGTGGTGTCCCATATTTCTCTCTATCAAAACCAGCTGAAAATATCTGCTTCAACTAATAAAAAGTAGTTTCTGTTGCTCCTAACAGAAGTACAGAGAACTATCCTAAATGAAAACTGTTTCCATAATTATTAACTGTTAATTTTAAATACAGTTGGTTTTCTTTTTGAAAAGCAGATTTAACTGTTGCCCTTTCGAAAATATAGTAATGAACTATCTGTCTTCTATAGGAATATGAATGAATTTTAACAAAGGGAAATATTTTAAAAGACTACATTTAAACATATAACAAGAAAATAAAAAATAAATCCATGATCTTCAAGGTCCAGAAGAAAATTCACCACAGTGTTAACTTTTACAAAAGATAAAACAATTTAAATGTTAAACTAAACTCAAAAGCCCCAAAGAGGGATTTACAGAGAAGGATGTGAGCAATTACAGATCTAGGGAGGTTCATTCATTCTGCAGTATTAGAAGGCAATCTACTCCCAGTAGAACAACACTGAAGTCAGTACAATCTGTCTGGAGTAGTTCATTTCATTGGTTTTATGTGTTAAAAATTGAAAAAAATAGTAATATTGCTTTCTAGAAGCCACATTCTACATATGTAAAGCAGTCAAATAAGTTGAAAAGATTTTTGCTAGTTAATAAGTTACACCTTGCACATTTTTATTGTTTTTGTTTCCAATTCCTCTTCCAAAACCTCCTCAAAATATATGGTTTTTTTCCCCTCATTCTTTGATTTAGTTTCGTGTCATTTGGTTACTTATCATTTTTTGGTTACTTATCATATTTTGTAATAACAGATGTTGGGGTTTTTATGAGTAAATTTTCAATCTCTGCAAAGCACTTTGCAAGACAATCACATAAAACTTGTAGTTTCTGCAATTATAAACTGTTTTATATCTGGTTTTCTAACAGCTCAATGTATTTACAGGAAAACACTGCTTTTTTCATGCATATCTAGGAAAGTATCTAGGCTTTGAGCCACTAGGTCTAGTGGAAGGTGTTCCTGCCCATGACAGAGGAGTTGGAACTAGATGATCTTTATGGTCCTTCCCAACCTGAAACATTCTATGATTCTGTGATTCTACCGTTCTATGAAAATAAAATAGATCTTATTTAAGCATTTTATGCCATTTTGATATTTAATGTGATCTCTGAAGCTGATGTGTTGTATTTTTCAACATATATTTACTCATTCTTCATCAGATTCATGTGATGCAGATGACCCTCAATCAAACACAATCAATTCATGACTGTACCATAAAAAATAAAAATGTCTGAGATGCAAATCAGTTTATGAATTTTCCTGGGCTGGGAGGGGTAATAATGACAGGATACTGAATAAACTATTATTTGCTTAATCCTTCCTTTCTGAAGCAGATAAAGGGTGCCCAAATGAAACTTTGGTTCCCATATCCACCATTTACTGCTAAACAGCAAGACATGTTATCACCTGGCAGTGTGGAGCAGCAGGAAAATACCACCACAGTGTAAACATGGAAGCTATTATGGAGGGAATTAAATGTTTCCTGTGTGTCAAATTAAATGTTTGATGTGTATTTCAGTTTTTATAGCCTTGGTCACTTGAACGCTCAGTGTGAATTATAAATTATAATGCATGGCTCTTAGAACTGATTAAATGTATGTCATGGCTGTTGGGCCAAAGCAAAAGATAATAATAAAAATAAAATCAAAAGTGAGAGAGAGCCAAAAAAGCAGCAAGAGAGAAAGATATAAATAATTATTTGAATGTTTCAGTGTGAGAGATTTTGTCATTTACATAGCTAGAAAGTAATTTTTTACAATAGGAATTATACTTTTTAACACTACTCATATTTAACCTTCTCTAAGACCCAGCTATTCCAATAGACCAGAATTTGCTGTTTCTACTTTTGTAGGAGGCTAAAGAGGTCATCTGCTTCAATGAAAACTGCTAAAAGCAACAGCCATTTGGAAAGAGAAAAAATGCACTCCTGATCTTCCCTACACAACTCTCATCTTTTGACATGATTGAATCATGTTGTGCTGTCACATCCTATTACCGTTTTAAATGTGTATGTGGGGTTTCAGTTGTGCTTGCTTCACAAAGGCAAACTTGAATTTCAAAAGCCAAAGTTTACAGCAGGTCACTTAAGGCAGATAAAACAAAAAAATTTAAGATAGAACAACTGGAAAAGCAACTGTTCTTAAAAAGCATTGCTTAGTGTTATTGATATGGATATAAAACCTAGTATATCAATTTAAAATTCATTTACTTATAAAAAACGTGAAATTGTTTTCCATTTATAATTACTGGGCTTGTTTAAAAAAGTAACATTATAAAGATACTAAAATGAAGTTAAATAAAAAACCAAAAAATGTGATCCGTATAGTTTTTAATCCTCAGATTTTGAGTAGTTTTTTCCTAGTTTTTGATGCACTCAATCAGAATATCAACTTTTTGCAGAGGTCTATGCAAAATAGAAAATTAAACATTTATTTTTACATGTTATAAATCTACCTTGCACTAAATTATGTCACTATCTTGAATTTTAAAACTTTTTCTTAAATATCTCTGATTTCCCTCCTCAGCACTAAATAATCTTACAATTTTGTGACCTATTTATTACCTAATAATATTATCTTTTTATGTTAACAGAAAAGTCAGAGTAATATATAGGCTATAGCATAGGTGAATGGCAATAAGTATGTGTCCATGGGTGCATAAACTTGTGTCAGAGAGTCATCATATGGCACTTGTGTCTTTTATTCCTCCCTTTTAAGTATATATGCAAACTCTTGCTTTCTAATGTAAAATTTGCTTTCTAATGCAAACTCTTTCTAATGTCTAAAGACATTAGATAATCAAAGCATGAAAAATTAGAATAAATCACAGTGTAATAAGTTTCTCTCTTTCAAAAACATATTTCTTTTGCATCAAATAATTTTACAGCATAAAGTGTTCCATGTATTTGAAAGGAAGTTCCTTGTGAGTTTTATGTGGTTTTGGTTTTGCTTCTCCGTCTAGTAATTAACACTTCTGCAATCCATTGGGTAATGATAGATAACTTAGAGTACAAATATATCACTATAAACATCTTTCAAAATTATTCCAGGTGAAATCCCTTGTTTTATAACCTTTAACTCTAATACCTTGACAGCCTGACAGTCTTGAAATATGTGCACAGAAAAAAAGAGAAAAATTATTTCATAAGGTTATTTATTGCTTCAAGAAGTCATTAAAAACTAGTGGGAAAAAACTCTAGAACACTAGGGAAAGGTCTTAATAATTTAATAATAGAACTTAATCAGGACTTAAAGGGATCACTGGAGTTAATTAGCAAGACAGAATGCTTGTTATATGCAGCCAGTCTGAGAGGAACATAAATAAAATGAAGCAATGATCTATGCCCGAAAGATACATTATGCATAATCACAGAGGCCATATACTGTACCAGCATAATAGCACAAAGATTAATTGTCTCTATAAAATATTTCCATAGAGTTCATCTGCTACAAAATATTTTAATACAATTTATCTCTACATATATATGTGTGTTTCTTCAGAGGGGGAGATAGAAAAATCACTAGTGTATATATAGATTTCTTGTCTAAACAGAGAAGAAAAGGAGGATCAGATACAATAATTAGCACCAAAATTATCATGAGAAGACTCATGTGGAGCTAAGATTTCATAACTGGAATGAAGTAATGAAAAAAAGAAACTTTCCCAGAGAATAATCCTAAATATATGATAGCAGTACAGTATAATGGCTATGTTTTTTCCCTCCCATAACATAGCTTTCATACAATTGCCCAGAAGCAAGAAGGCAAGCTAAATAGAGACAACCCCTTCCTCCTCCTGCCTTGAGACAAGAAAAAGCATCAGGGCTGAATGGTGAGAATAGATTGGTTATAACTCATTGTACTGACTTTTTTTTAGATTTGTAATCTCTTTTTTCAAAAGATTGTCGATTTCCTCAGTATTGTTCATTATTTCCTCAGCATTGTTGATTATTTCCTCAGTATTGTTGATTGTTTCCTCAGCATAGATGACTTTTCATTTAGTGTCTAGATGCACTAATGCACAGAAGAGTAAAATGCATAGTTGTAGCTATAGAGTTGCAGCAAGGCTGTGTATGACACAGAACTGCTGCATAAGCAGGACTTGTAACCTTATGATTTAATGTTGGGCTATCTGCCATTGAGGTAAGTCAACAAAATATGTTGTCTGATGTTACAGCTAAGCCAATCTGCTGTTGGCTGTTCCTGTGAGCAAGAGGCTGGGCAAGACCATGGCTGATGATCTTTTCAAACCATTTTCCTTCTACGTTCCTACTATAAAAAAGAAGACATCTTCTGCCCTCACCTCCCTTAATCTGTCATTCTTTGGTTTGAACCTTCAGTGAGTCAATTTAGGGACTTAAGTCATACAAAATTACTATGACACAAAAAATATAAGAAACGCGTTAATGCCATTTATCTTCCTGAATGGTTCACTAACTATTCAGGCAAGATTCCGTTCTGCCACCAGATAAAAGGGAGAGGAGGAAATGTGTGGCTATCATGAAAAGTGGACTTTTTCCTCTTCTGCAACAGCTAGCCTTCAGGTTGTACAGCTTTACCATCAAATTGCATGCTAAATTATAGGGGTTTTTTTTGTTACCACAGCAATTCAGGTGCAAATTTACACTGTTATGCTATACCAGCCTAATCAAGTTGCAGTGGTATATTCCATATTCTGTTACCAATACTGTTAACACATTGATTAACAATAATTTTTAAGAAAAAAAAATGCAACAAGAATATGTCTTACTGATTCTTAAAGGTCGTAAAATTCTCATGCCATTTTTTCCTGAACTGAGCTAAGTTAAAAAAAATATATTCCTTCCCTTCCCTTCCCTTCCCTTCCCTTCCCTTCCCTTCCCTTCCCTTCCCTTCCCTTCCCTTCCCTTCCCTTCCCCTTCCCCTTCCCCTTCCCCTTCCCCTTCCCCTTCCCCTTTCCCCTTTCCCCTTTCCCCTTTCCCCTTTCCCCTTTCCCCTTTCCCCTTTCCCCTTTCCCCTTTCCTCTTTCCTCTTTCCCCTTTCCTTTTCCCTTTCCATCAATATTTTGATTCAGTGTCAGAAGCACTTCTTATTGAAGGTGTATTCAATTTATCAAACATGGGACAAGAATATAGGAAGATACTATCTTGAAATGTGAACTAAGTTTAGCTTTAAAACTTTATAAGTTTAGCACCTTACATGAAGTTAAGTTTTAGAAGGATTTTATTTCTAGTTGGTATAAGACAGAGGAAAATTAAAATTGCAATTTGACTAATATTCTATGATTTGAAAAAGAAACAAAAGAAATAGTTTTTACACCTCTATTCTACTGGATGTCAAGATATTACTTCTGTGACTGGATCTTGATTTCAATAATTTGTATGGCAATTTGCAGCTTACCTCTTCACCCATGTAAGGTTTGGGCATGGGATTGGCATTTTTACTATATTTATCTAAAACACCTTGTAAAATTTACCTGCTAGAAATCTGAATTCCTTTGGAAAAGCACATAAAACCTCAAAACACTCACCTTTCAGTTTAACAATGTGCATGATATTAATTTAGGACCAAAGTAGAAGCATGTTTAAATAGGTGCATAATTAAATTCTGTGAATAACTTACACTTCAGTGACACTTAACCTTTTCTTAAGTCAGGCTCACATTCACAAGAGAATGAAAGTACTGTGAATAAGAACAAAAACACAAGGAAGTCCTGAATTTTGCAGGTAGTCAAGTTGGTCTTCAGTGCAATTTCAGTAGGCCCATGGTATGGCAATGTCCATGTATGGGTATGTGTACAAAAAGCCCTACTAAAACTCATTGTTATTTACTCGTAGTGACGTTTTCTATTTTTGAACAAAAGATATATATATATGTGTGTGTGTGTGTGTGTGTGTGTGTGTGTGCGCATTGAAGGATTTTCAATTGATGATAACATGAAATTAGCAATTTTTTATTCTAAATAGTTCAGATTTATGAGAAATATGCACAACACATATACTAATATGCTCTATATCTACAAATAGAAATTATATGTACTCTAAAAATGTTTGTTTTAATTTTACGTAATTTAACTTTGCATAGATCTATGTACACATATAGGTCCAATATCTGATTTAAACTCTGAGGCCTTAAGGTTATCTTTTCCCAATTTAAGTTTCACAATATAAAATGTTAAGAACATGCCACATCTAATAATCAGTAATTTAGGCCAGTAATGATACCTAAAATATATGAATTAGGTATAAATTAGATAAAATCTTAAGGTACCTATAGAAGTGTTAACTAGGAAGTAACTTGATTTTTTTTTCCACAATGAAAAATGAAACTCAAATTCAGATTTCATTTCATATGTAGCTAATTACTTCTTGACCTGGGGATGTAAATGCCAACTATGGTGATCTCTAAAAATGGGAAAGTAATGTGGATTAATTGGATACACTTCTTGAAAACAATTTTTCTTTTAATATGATTATTCATCTATATATTGTTCTGCAAACTTATTCCTCCAAGCTGAAGTTATGAAAATAATTATGTCATTAAGCTTAATTTTATTTTAACAAATTTTTTTCTTTATGCTTCATCAATCTATTTATGTATTTGCTATAAAAAAAGAAAGGACAACTTTCCCAGTAAGCCTATCTGCAAATTAATATGATGAAACAGAACATAGAGTATAGGTCAAGTTAATTCCTTGTATGAAACAGATTAGGTAACCACAGGGGGAAAAAATCCGCATAATAAGCAATAGTAATCATCATTATAAAAATGCATTATCTTTAAATGTAGTTAGAATATATTGTGCTTGCTGTACAGCAGACATTATTTCATGTATTGTTAATTGTTTTTACAATCTTCTATTACATGAAAAAGCTTATTTAAGACTTTGGAAATACTGGGAACTTTCTTTACAAAATAAATTGTCATCATAACAGAAGGGAACACAACAGCAAGGAAACTGAAAAAAAAATAATCAGAAAAGCAAATACTTTCTGTAAACTTCCTGCTGCCTTACTACTTTTCTTAATGAAATTTTTAAAGGAAACTTAGTGCATCAGCTCAACACTGCTTCCTAGTTTTTCTCCTTTTCACAGTTATTTTAAAAATCTCAAATTGAGTTGCCTGTGTAATTTTCAAGCTCTTGAGACATGAGATATAAAACACAGAAAATGCTTTCTACCCTTGCTGAGATCATACAAGAGTTTTTAACAATCTAAAAGCAACAAAGTTGTGAAATAAAGTGTTCACATCCCGTTGTCTACTCAGCCAAACCAGAGATGTGAAACAACACATTTACTACTCAGCTGCCAGGGAGAAAACTTCTGCAGAGGGAGGGCAACCACTGCTTAGAAGCAAGACCTACCCAGGAAGCTGCAATCACAACCTTCAACTTTTCATTTCCCTGAAGCAAAACAGGAGTCCCAAATCCAACCAGTCCTCCAGTTTCTTTATTCTGTATTAGTTTTTATTCACCTGTCCTCACTCCAGGAAAAGGGAAGGGGGCAGGTGATGTTTGTAAATCAGTGCTGTATATTCTGCTGAGAAGTTTGAATTGACTCCTTATTTACAATAACAACTGTGGTTTGGAGACTCTGAATGATTGGAGACTCATTCTGCCAAGTACTGCAGTAAAACTAATAAGTAATACAATGTCTTAATAAATACTAAGGCAGTGGTGGTAAATTAAGCAACTCAGAGCAGCAAGCAGAGCTCCTATCCTGCCTTCCCCTTCTTACCATCTTAGAAGCTGTCTATATGCACTTTATCAAATTTGTTGTTTACATTAATTCCATTTCTGTTATATCATTAATCCCCAGATGAGCTGCAGACTTCTCTGAAGAAAAAATTATTCAAAAAATAAATAGGCCATTCTCTTGCTATGCTAAAGATAAATCCTGATCAAATTCTTATTTAATCATTAATACAAACTGTGGAAAACTAAAGATAGCTGGTATGTCATTTCCTGAGAACAAATGGAAAGTTCCAAATAAAAAGAAGGATGATTTGAGTGATTTCTTCCATAAGACATAAAATGTAATGTGAAAACACTCGGTTCTCAAACTGTTGGCCTAATATTATTTATGAAAATTTTCAGTGTGCTAAGGGAAATTCATGCAGGGAATTCTAGATGTAAAATATTCTTATATTTCCTAGAAACATGCACAAAATCTGGAAATAAAAGACCT
This sequence comes from Vidua chalybeata, assembly GCF_026979565.1. Classification (NCBI taxonomy): domain Eukaryota; kingdom Metazoa; phylum Chordata; class Aves; order Passeriformes; family Viduidae; genus Vidua; species Vidua chalybeata. Next base: position 35,498,353 of record NC_071531.1, on the reverse strand, counting down.
ATTGTCACAATGATTGAGACTAATGGAAATGGTTAATAGCTTTTAATTTAATTCTCTCTTCTTCGACATATACTGGAATATTCTTCTGCCAACCAAAGGCATAAAATATTTAAAATTACCTCAAAGTGAAAAATTTTATACCTGTAAAAAAGCAAGTGACTCTGTAATTGCAAAACAAGATGGAGAGTTATGATAATTGTATCAAAATATCTTGTAAAGGTGTTGAAAGACACTTATCTCTATAATATGCTGCCCTCAGAATCTGATAAGCACTAATCCTATTTCTTTTATGGTATGACATAAAAAACATCTGTTTACATATATGCTCATAAACTAAATTCCTCTTTAATGTCATATCAGTCAGTTCTTTTTTAAAAACTAAAAAGATAAGAAATAGAACCAGATTAAAAACATATAATTTTTTTCATATATTTATTTCAAAAGTGATGGAGAAGGCTATTGTTTTTTACATACATGTGAAGAACTGCATAATAGTTTTGAGAGACTGGCCTTTGTTACTTTATTCTGTGCAATGTAAATAATACACCCAAAGAGAATCTCTGCATTCAGGTTCCTGAAAATTCACAAACCAAAATTTCTCCATTACTATGAAAAATGAAGCACATTCATGAAATTTATGTTGATTCTTGTCAAACTGAACTTAAGGAGCTCAATATCAGCTACACAGAGTCTAAACTGCTCAGGAAAGAGGATAGTTCAAGAGTCTCAAAATGCCCGTGAGTCCTCATTGTAGAGACATGAACATTTTCAGCCAAACCAGAGAAGGTGGCTGCCAGCTTCAGTAGTAGGTAAATGTCTGTTTGTGCCAGGTTAATTAAACAAAACTTTAAAAACTTAAGGATTGGTGATCTACTCTCTTGTCCTTCAGTAACACTAAACAGTCTTACATTAAATGGAAAATTTTACAAGTCCATGTCTGGTTTTTTTTTTTTTTCTATTTTAATTATCAGCCACTTCAGGGATAAGAAGAAGTTAGATTTAAAAATAATTCACTGTCACAAACTTGTTCTTACTTATGCTGATGAGTGAAAAAAAAAAAAAAAAAAAAAAAAGACATTTTACAGGTAAGAAACAAGCAGAAAAGAACAGTAAAAAATCTTGAGTAGAAATATTATACTTATTGTACATGCCACAGTCTACCTCATTTCCTTAGCACCATGGCACTGTCTATGCAATTGCATCCCCACTAAAACATACAATGACTAGATCCCTTGCATCCTCTCTACATAGCAAAGGACTCTTATGTCCTAATATGTCCTTGCTGAAAACACCATAAATTTAGAATTTTTTTCTGGAACTTAAATACACTCCAGTATTTATTTCCCCTCACTCCTAGGAAAGCATATAATATTTACCATTTTTTTCCTTAGACCATATATATATATATATATATGGTCTAAGGAAAAAAAAAAAAATATATATATATATATATAATTCTACTTTATTGGGCCTCAGCAATGACATATATGTCTTTGAGGCTTCAGTATTAATTTGCTTTGCTCAGTGTTCAAATTCTGCTGAAGCCTCGTGTGTCATTCCTAAGAATATTTTAACCTTTCTGTTCTGTGAATATGCAGGATACATTTTTTCTTGAAGAATCTACTTCCATATTACAGCCAAAAATATCCAGTGTGATATTAAAAAAAATTACTTGCTTTATTTGGAATTTTCCTTTTTGAATGGAGTCAAGTGGAAAAAACATTATCATATTTATTAATGAAACTAAATGTTACAAGAAAAAGAGTTCTGTTTTGCAGAAGAATGAAAACAAGAGCTCTTCAATGCTGCTCTGGAGACACTTTTGAACTTCAAGGATTTTCTGTCTTCTATATAATTTTAATTACTGAAGTGACAGAATTAGCAGTTCAATCTTTATTTTCCCACTATACTCAACTGAAAGAAAGAGAGAGCGAGAGAATGTGACAGATGGCATTACAAAACTAAGTTAGGATTTTCCTCTGCAGTACCTCTTTACTTTGGTATATGCACCATAGGTGACCAGATTCTGAATCTAGGATTTATTTAATCACCTAAAGTTAGATGTTCTGAATATTACTGTAAATGTCTATTTTCAGCTCTTTCTAGCCTAGGTACTGCACCATGCCTAGGTATGGAACAGTGCCTGATAATGTATTTCCTTAAAATTTTTCTTTAAAATATTTAGATTTTAAACACCAAAGGATATGTTCCAGAATATCTTCCTTTGTCCAAAATCATTAGTCTATCTCCTCTTGCAATCCCTTATGTATGCGAAACCTCTTGGGTCGTTATTCAGCTTGCCTCTACTACTGATCTAGAAAATGATTTGCTAAATTTCTGACAAATTAAAGAAAGAGTTAAATGTTGCAGCACCTTTGGCTTTCTGTGTTCACTTTTCAGAAATATCAGCTGCTTCTGTGAAAGTCTGATGAATTTCAAGTTCATTCGAGCTTGCTTAGTGACAAAATAAAATAATCAAATGGAAGTGAAACTGCTTTTTCTTTTCAACTTGTTGTTATTTTTCTTTGCAAGAACTGAACATTATTGTACACCAGGAGCAGTGACAGATTGTGATGATAAAACTACACTGACAGAGCTTTTATTGTGAGTGTCCTTCATCATGCTTTTATGGAACTTAAATGTATCTTTGTCAGTCCCTGGCCTCTCTTCACTGCTAGCATTTTTATTCTCCTTAGACTTATGATAATGCTAAGCAGAAGAAGCAACTCGTGATAGAACAAAGGTTAATTAACACACCAGATGGGGAGAAAGACCTGTTGAAATGTTCTACAGATTCTTGGCCAAAGTCCAGGCACAGAGGTTATTATAAGGTACAGGTGGAGTCCCAGCCGACACTGGACTCACGACACTTACAGAGTGGATATACACACAGTCAGTAACTTTGCACCAAGACATATTAAATGTGCAGGAGCTGGAGCAGGCAGAAGAGCTAGAGGATTTCTTGCTTCCCATTCAAAGGATCTTTCATCATTTGCAAGATTTAATGAAAATACTCTCTGTTTCATTTTCTTTTGATATGTATAGATACAATAATTAGATCATCCATCCCAAAACTGTTAAAACAGTGATTGGCTGAGATTTCTAAGATAACCTAGTCATCCAGGCTCCCTTTAAAGTCAACAGAAAGATACCTTCCAAGAAAAATTAATCCCTTTTGTGGCAGACACTTATTAGTTATATGGAATGATATGCCATTTGTTATTCCAGGCCCTCTCACTGAGCTATAGAGGAGCCACAGTCATAAACAGTTGTCTAGGGTAAGGGTTCATTAACTTCCAACAAATTTAGTTACTACATTATTTTTTAAAATTGATATAGAAAGTATTTATACAGGCTTCTAACATGAAACAGATTAATAAAAACAAAATGGTTTTGTTTGTCCAGTTTAGTGCGTTCAGCATTAAAAATATTAGAAGGAATTAAATGGTTTTGTTTGGCTCCTGCAGACACTTGTATAGCTGAGAGCAATACTGAAATCCTTAAGCAAAATTATCTGAGAAAGGAAAATGCTGAAACTCTTATTATAATATGAAAAGTCATTTAAAATTATTAATTATTCAATCTGATATTAAATGTGGATGTCTTAGAACTTCTTTATTCTGCCTTTTCTCTGACTATTACAGGGAATTTTCCCTTATGTATTCTCTGCCAATTAGAAAACAAGCTCGCTGGAAAGCAAAGGAACTTTGCCCTGCTGAAAATAAAGGAACTTATAAAATAATAGATATAGAAGCAATACTTTTAAAGAAAAATCTAAAATTCAGAAAATTTGGCATTTGAAATACTTGTCTCAGATAACTTCAAGTAAAATAAAATTATGTACAACAGGTGCAAGTAATGAAGTTCAGATGAAATGAAATTGGGTTAACTGCTGGTTATTTTCCACCCTGTTTCACATAAATTTGAGCAGTGTTCCAATAATCTTCCAGACTATTTTTAATTTATTTGTACATATATATTTTTTAAAGTTCAGAAACATGTTAAATATCCTCTTGGCTACTTTCTATAGCACCTACTCTTGAACAGGGGAGGATGTAGAATGGAAAGAATATAATTTTATTAGGTAGAACTTTTGCTTCCATGTCACTTTGAATTACTCTTACCCATTTACTCTTCTCTATAGTAGACTTTTATCTAATTGTTTTCACAATTTTGCTGTGCTAAAAATGACAAGAATAATTTATTTTAAAGAGCTGTTAATAATTTTAAATCACTCCCAACATAAGAGAAAACACAGTTTCTTTTATTACAGCCTGTTTTTATTTCCCATAAAACACATATTTAGCTTAAAGTTACACATGGTCATTGATTAAGCCTTGCCAGTACTTCTACAAAGGCATTTGGATTTATAACATAACAAATAACTACTTGATATGCCAAAAGCAGTGTTTACAAGAAAAAAAAAAAAAAAAAAGAAAGAAAAAAAAAAGATGTGAAAAAAAAAGGAAAAAAAAAGATGTAAAAAAAATGTTATTTTACATTTAGGAGAAAAGACACATTTTAAATTTATTTTTTTAAATGTTACTTAAACATCTGAATCTCACAAGTTTGAAATACTTATTGAAACTTAACATTGCAATCCTTTTGTTCATGTTACTTATATTGCAGTTTTGATGGTATGAAAGTTAGAATACTGATGAAAGTTTAATGTTTAAATTGTTGTGTTTTTTTCATTGGTTTTTAAAGCAGTTTTGAAACAAAAAACAGTTTTGAAACAAACAGTGGATTCTAAATAAAAACCTTTCCCATTCAAATAAGTCCAGATTTTTTTTGTTCATACCTTATTTCACAGCAAAGTCATATTTTATTTTGTTTTAATATCTCACTGTCTTTCATCTCATTTATTTCACACAACCGGCAGTCTCTGGATATGATAAAAACATATTTTTCAAGTGTTAAATGACACTCATGTTTTTATCATCTTCCACTGCTGTCATGAGATGCCTTTCCTGTGTAATCTAAAAAGAAATCTACTGAAAGCCACAAGAATTGTGGTCATCGATCCTCTCCCATTTTGCCATTCCTCTTCAAGAAGTTCCTGAGCTAAAAATAGTAGGAAAGTTTCTTTCTAGTATTAGCAAGTATTGTTGTTCTTGCCCGTTTCTAGCTTTTCTCTGGGCATGTGCTAATGGCCACTTCTGAGTACTAACCTAAATGCAAATTTAATCCTATCATTCTTTACTTCCCTAAACACTTATATGGCAAGTCTATTGCCTTACCCTGACAACAGTAAATGATACATTTACATTAAAAAAGAGAATCAGGATGGCATTATGCAACATGGAATAGGTCATTAATGAATTAATCGATTTAAAATTCCTGAAGCATGTACTCTTCGCAAATAGAGGCTCAATAAAAGCTTTCCTAAGTATTCTGCACCACATTGGAAGGAGATACATTTTTTCAAGCATCCTCCAGCTGGCTGTCCTGAATGCTAAGGAGTCCTCTGGAGACAAAAGTTAGATAACACTTTCTTTTCTCTGCATTAGTTAGACTTGGGTCTTGTTTTCCTGAACCAGGAACTCAGCTCAGGAATGAAGTGGAGGAGGTTGATTGGTATAAATGAGGAAGTCTGGGCTCATTTCAGCTGTGAATTAAAATATAACAAGACTGAGGTGATGACAGTTCATTTTCTATTATTTCATAACATTATGTAACTTACTAAAATTACTATCTTTTTTTTCTCTTTCAATTTTACAGTCAGAAAATCCTCAAACAGCTTCATTTATATTACCTGTTTGAGACTTTGCCTAGGAAAGTGTAAGAATTTCCAATTAAGTCAGCCTAGATTAATTTGCTTCTGCCATAATCAAAATGTGAACATCAAATCAAGCATCCAACATGTTGCAGCCTAGCAGCACAACATAGGAGCAAGCTGGTATGTAGCAGAGTATTTGTTATCTAATAGTCAACTAAAGAAGATTATAGATAATAATACAGGTTACTAGGCAGGACCTCTCCATTCTTCCTTGCTTCTTTGGTCTGGAACAGTGGCATAATATACCTTTGAAATTGGTCTGTAAAACATCTTTTGAAAATGATATAACTAAACGAGCTGCCTGCAGGTCCTGTGCTGCAGGGCACAGCACCTGCTATTTTTGCGGCTTTCAGGGTCTTGAGTAGCTATTGTCATCATCTAAACCTGGATTTCTATTGCTTGATTCCCATCAGAATTCTCTTGATAATGCCTTCAAAAGACAGACACCTACCAGCAAAACAGGTACCCCAGTTAGCATCAGTGGAATTGATTCACTTTGGGGACAGCAGATGCCTGTTCCCTGCTCCTACAGTTTTGATGCACAGGAAATGAGAGACAACCTGGATTTTAGAAGTGGAAACTGAAGGCTTTATTTACCTCCATGAAGTATCATGCAGACATATCTGTACTTCAGAAGTTCACATATAGCAACCAGCTTTCTTTGAACTACTTGCTACCTGTGTATTTCAACTCTTCTTTAATCAAAGCTAGTTAGGTTTGCCAACAAGAATTGACTAAATTCCTTCTGTATCTTAATCTGTTTTAACCTTTAGTGATCACAGAAGCAGTCTGCTTCTGCACACAATTGTGTGGGTAAAAAATGATGACACTTTAGCAAGTTTTTGGCATAACAGATAACAGGTAGAAAAGAGGATGTTTGCTGTGATCTCACCAAAGAAAGGACATAGATAAAGATGACCACATTTTCAGGACTGCTTACAATCTCTGTCATAAGATGTCATGGGAATATCTCCATAACCTCAAATTAATTATTTCTCTGAAGTTCACCTAAAATTCCATAGAAGGCAGTTATGGTGTCTCCAATTTAAATGATGGTTTTGGAGGAGCACCTCCACTTCCAATGTTCTCCTACAACAGTGTTTGTTATAGAAGAAAGAAAGTGTATATAGCAGAATGTGAATTTAGAGCATTAGAGGTAACATTTACTCACTCCCAGAAGTATCTGGACTATAGCTCACTTTCCCAGTTGCATCAAAAAGGATCTATTTTTTGTGCTCTCACTTCCTATGCCCTTACTGAAAAATTCTCATTGTAATTAATTACAAGATCTATGTTACTGAAAGTCTTCCAGAGAAAATTAACTGATGGTATGGCTGAATGAACATATTTTCATTAAAACTTCATCAATGAACATGTATTTTTACAGGGAAATTATTGATATTTTATGACAGAAAACAGAAAAAAAAATAAGAGAGGGAAAATATCTGGAAATTCAAAATATTTGGGTGATATGAGAGCTTTAGTAAATATATTACATGCTCATGCTGGTACCTGTCATTTATGGGTTCATACAGGAGAAAAGTATGAACTCTAATTCCCATAGAGAAAGTGTTTTCTTTGGCTGCAGGTCAGAGATGAAAACAGTCTAAGAGCATTTCAGATAATCTCACAGGGTACTCCAGACAACAGCTAGGAAATTTGAAAGGCAGCAGTAAAAAATATTTATCAAAAGCTGTCAAGAAAGGGAATAGATCAGAGCAAAGCTAAACCAGGTAAAAGGTTCCAGGATGTGTCATTGGAGAATGGTCTCCTTTGGGATAAGATTTTATTCTAGGTAATGCATTGTGGGCCACCATGGAAGATAGTGCAGTAGGAGACAGTGATTTCAAGCAGTATCTAGGCAGGGTTTACCCAAAACCCAAAGGGTTTACCCAAAGAGACCAGCATGTTAGTGTGAGTGTCTATGAGATAACTTGAGCACACACTGTGACACGAGTGCTGCCTTTGCTAATGCTACCTGTACATCCCTCTTGTAAGGTCTTGTAAGGTCTTGTATGGTCTCTTCAATTTAAAGGGTGACACTTGTAAGGTCTCGTAAGGGCTGCTCCTACAGAGCCCTGCAGGAGCATAATGCTCAGTGTGAACACTGGTGTGCCATCTAGAATGTTCAGCATTGTGCAGGCAAAAGACTGATAAATCTATTCACTTGTCAAAATGCTGTAAAGATATAAAGAACACTAGGGCTGGATCCACCACAGATGGGATCTGAGCAGCATGTTATGAGGGAAGACTCGTCTGATGTTAAAAAGCTGGGGTTCCCAGCAGCAGAAGGGACATGAGATTGCTATCACCTCTTCTATGATTTCAGCCTTAATCATCCAGTTAACCAACAATGAAGGTCCTTCTTTTTCTTACTGAGATCCTTAATGATAATTCTTTCCTATGCAAAGCAAAATGTCAGCACTACAATACTAGGGCTGACAATGGAAATTAATGGTTAGTAAATTAAAAGTTACTGAAGTTGGTAACAAACTCACAAAAAAAATCTAATTATTAATTTTAACATTCAAGCTCAGACTTGTAAGAAACAATTAAATTAGTTTCTTATTCTGTTATTTTTGGTCAAATGATTACATATCGAACAAACCCGGGGGACCTACTTTAGGACCTAATTTTCCTTAGCTTTATTGTTCTTTATTACTGACTGGCTATGTAATGGATTACCAGAATATGTGAAAAGTGTCAGGCTCATCTATTACTCTATTCATGTTTTATCATGAAATCTATAACATTTGTTTGGAAAAAAATTCTTGCCTACTTTTTTGTGTAAAAGTGGAAAGATGTTCCCTTTCCTCACTGGAGAACAGAATAGAACTGAAATATTTTTCCAAGAAGATTATATGTTATTATTGGGTCTTGGCTAGTTGGTTCTCTGTGTTCTGCTACCTTCCTCAAAAAAAATTTATTTCAACTTCCTCTCTGAAGTAAATTTGCTTGGTTTATAATGATATCTTTAATACTTTTCTTCTAAGAGAAAGGATTTTTTAAAACTACATCATTCTGTACAGAATTACTGAAGAAATAAGAGTGATCAAAGACTTACTCAGAAAAAAAATCCCATTCTGTAAATCAGATTACCTGTATGAATAATTAAAAATGCACAGTTTTAATAAGTAGCAGGCTTAACAATAATAACATAGCCATCATAAGAGAGTCCTTATTAGATATTAATTATTTTGGATATGCAGATCTTCGGAAATTAAGAAAGAGGTGACAACCAAACTCTTTTCCTAGCTACAAAGAAACCCAAACAAAACCAAATCATCTTTCCCTCTCCTGTAGTAGTGAAATGAGTAGCAAATATATTTCATTCATCTCTCCGTGTGCCGTCAGTTGATTCTTCAGAACCAGGCAAGTGTACTCCACAGCCACAGGCAACTTACTTTGCTCTAGTTCATGGAAAAGTGAGCTTTGGTTTTCAATGTTCTGATTATAATTGAAGGACCTGTATGGTGAGTGAAGGAGAGCTTCTTTTGACAAAAAAAAGTCTTAGGGAAAAAAAGAGAAAAATCAGAGGCAACAGATTCTGTCACAAATATCTGACTTAAATATTAATTTTCAGGATTTTATAGAAATATATTTAAGCTTTAAAACATTAAAAAAATAAGCTTGTTCTCACCTACTGGAAAGTGAGTGGGTTTGAAGTTAAAAAAAAAGTAAAATATTTTTGCCTCAGTAATTAATGTTCTCTGGTTTTAGTCAAAATTTAAAAAAAAAAATACAGCAAATTCTTGATGGAAGTACTCTTTGTATTAATAATGGCAATTTTAGCAGTATTATAGCTGCAATATCTGGTCAGTCTAGGTCTAAAGATCACATAAATATGGTTCAAAACCTTTTCCTTCCATTAGCATGAATTTATCAAAGAATTAACAAAATTATGTTTTTTTAATCATTTGCAAAGTTGCATGAAAAATTCTAATATCTTTTAGGTTTCCAAATGAAATATGTTTGTTTAATTATTCAAATTTTATGTACCTCCAAAAACTTCAATACCTAGTATCCAAGCCTCATGTAACCTACAATTTTTTTTTTTTAATATTAAAAATTATTATAAGAACTGTAGAAGTATTACAAGTTTTGTTTTCCAGTGGCGAATGAAAATCCATTTCAAAGGAAAAGAGAGCCTTTGATAATCCACAGTAATGCACTCAATTCCTCTGAAACTTTAATCCTTTTAATTAATGGCACACTTTTTCTTTACACTTTTTAATATGCTTTGTGTAGTCATCCAAGCAATTAATTTGATACATAGGAAGGCCCAGTCTGTCTCAAACTTCTGAGGAAATCCAAGGAAAAAGTACACAATCTAAATATTGTATAGAGAAAACAACAAGACCAAATTATTTTTATAAGCATAAATACTGTGATTTTTCTGACTCTGAATGTTCAACTGAAAAGCTTCTCCAGAGGACTTTTCATGATAAAATAATTTACACAAGGCTAGCATTTATTTTGGATGTAGGAGTACTGTTCAACAGTAAAAGATGGAGGTTTCTTAATATCCAGAATGAAGTCTGTTCATAGTTACAGGCATCAAAAGTTAAAAAATAAATATAAATACAAAAAATCCCAAAGCCCTAAAACTAGGCTCTTGTACAGACAACTGGCTCTGTTCACACATATGTAGTTCATCTATATGTGTTGTCCTATGCTCATAGTTAAGGCATATCACATTTTTTGCGCCTATTTGTTAAAAAATGTATATGCATTACATGAACATACAATCATACAGGCCCTACATCTTCACATTAATCCAATTTATTAATGCAAGTAACAGATTTTTCATAGAACACTGAATTTTTTGTGCACATGTTTCAGGCTGATCTTTTGTTGCAACAAATATTTTGTTAGGTTGCATTTTGTTTAAAATCAAGTTCACAATAAACATTTAAAATAAACCAGATTTCCGAAGAGTATTTGTGGATCCTATAATTAATCAAAAAACTGAGACTGAGCAAGGCTATATGAAATAGAGCTCTGACTCTTTTCAGGCTGCTCCATGTAATATTTTAATCAATTTTAGTTGCTTAAGAATTTACCAAATCAAACCTTCTGGTTTCTGACTTTTTTTTTTGAATGAAGTCATTTTAAGACAGGTCAACCTACCACAGAGTGCATCACATTGAGATAGATTATACATTTAACTAAAAATTATTTTTAATTCTGCATGAAACATTCTTCTGTGTGGTCTGTGCTAGTAGTTAGAAATATATTGAACAAATAAAAAGAGAAAAAAGAAGAAAAAAAGATGAAGTCAAGGGTCACAGTAAAAAGTATGGAAAATTATATTGGTTTTTCAGTGAACTGACAAAACCCTGATTACATTGGTTGGGCCCTATTGCCATAAGTCTGATTCTATTTTGATTTTAGGCTGCTCTGGGGGCTTTTTTTTGGTGAAAAGATAGGCCAATTGGGCTCCATAGCCTCATATAATATTCATAAAAATACCAAAAAATTGTAAACTAGAAAATTTGAATTGGATGCATTTGAAACCAAATTTTAATCCTTCCAAGAGTTTTCTACTTTTTTCCCACTGGGAATGCTTTGCAAAGCACAGAAAGATGTAGAAATTAAATGGCCATTTTTCTAATTGAGCGCAAACAATACTGGAGAATGAAAAGTTTTTATGTATTACATACTCTGAAAGCAAACATAAAGTTGGACATTTGTTAATGTAGTGAATTTCATGATCTATGGCTAGAAATAATCAGTATTTATCTTGTAACTACTAGATGAGGTCATATTTGTGAGAATACGCTTCATGATAAAAAAGTGAAAGGAAGCAGAATATTACCACCTTTCTTCCCATGTCTTTCTGCTTAACTAATTTTCCCAGAAATGTTTTATTAGCACATTACACAACAGACTTAAATACCTGATAGATACAGATCTGAGAATGCATCTGTATTTTCTTTATGACCTAGAAATGTTTCCTTATACTAGAAAGTGTCCAAAAGAGGGCTATGAAGATGGTTAAGGGCTTACATACAAGGGGAGGCTGAGGTCTGTGGGCTAGCTCAGCCCAGAGAAGAGGAGGCTGAGAAGAGATCTCATCTCCAGCTTCCTTGTGAGGGGAAGTGGAAGGGAAGGCGGTGATCTCTTCTCTCTGTCAATCAGTGACAGGGCCCAAGGGAACAGCCTGAAGTTGTCTCAGGAAGGTTTAGGTTGGGTATTAGGAAAAGTTTCTTCACCCAGAGGGTGTTTGGGCAGTGGAACAGCTCCCTGGGGAAGTGGTCACAGCACCAGCCTGACAGAGCTCAAGAAGTGTTTGGACAATGCTCCAGGCACACCTTGGGACTGTCCTGCACAGGGCCAGGAGTTGGACTTGATGATCCTTGCAGATCCCTTCCAAGTCAGGATATTCTATTGTATGAAAATGTCACCTCTTCAAATGGCAGAATGTACAATTACTTTTCCAATAACATTGAGACAATTTTGCTGATAACCTTCTTACACTGTTCAATTAATAATTTTATCTTTTAGAGTGTTTTAAATTACTTCTTACCCATAGCCTCCAAATAAACTATGTTTTACCACTGGAATCAAAGCACTCTAGGAGCGAAAGTAGCAATGTGTGTTACTGAATCCCTTGCCTATTGCTTTTAAATACACCAAAGGAACATGCTCTCAAATCTGCAGAAAGAAAACACTTCAATTGAAAATAGACAATTTTATCTCTACAAATTTAATGAAGAAATAAAATTACTTTAACAGCATGTATCAGTAGGGACATGCAGAAGTAATGTCACTGTGAATAACTCTCAGAAAACAATTAACCTTTGAAACAATATCTTGCTGTATTGTGTTTATGTGACAAGGTTTTGGTAGCGTGGGAGTTACAGAGTGGCTTCTGTGAGAAGCTTCTAGAAGCTTCCCCCATTTTCAAAAGAGCGAATCCCAGCTGACTCCAGGATAGATCTGCTACTGGCCAAGGCTGAACTCATCAATGGTGGTAGCACCTCTGGGATAACAGATTTACCAAGGGGTAAAAAACAGCTGTGCAAGAGAAGCCTGGACAGAGGCATGACAACATGTGAGCAGAACATTCCTGCTGATACCAAGGACAGTAAAGAAGAAGGAGGAAGAGAATCTCCGGGTGCTGAGGTAGAGATTCCACTACAGCCCATGGTACAGACCGTGGTGCAGCAGGTTTTCTCTCTGAAGCCTGTGGAGGATCATGGGGTTGTAGAGATGCACCTGTAGCCCATGGAGAATCCCACGCTGTGTCAGGTCAGTGCCCAAAGGAGGCTGTGAACCCATAGGAAACCCATTATGGGGTAGGCTCTTGGCGGGACCTGTGGCCTCATGGAGAGAGAAGACTGCAGTGGAGCAGGTTTAATGGCACAAGCTGTGACCCCATGGTGGGATTCACTCTGGAGCAACCTGTTCCTGAAAGACTGCATCCTGTACTAGGGACCCGCACTGGAGCAGTTTGTGAAGATCTGCAGCCCATGGGAAGGACTCACACTGGAGAAGTTCATGAAGGTCTGTCTCCCATGCAAGGGACCCCACACTGGAGCATGGGAAGAGTGTGAGGAATCCTCCCTCTAAGGAAGAAGGAGTGACACAGACAAGGTGTGATCAACTGACCACAGTCCTCATTCCCCTGTGTTCCTGGTAGGAGGAATTAGGGAAAATAAGGAATGAGGTTGAGCCTGGGAAGAAGGGAGGATAGGGGGAAGGTGTGATAAGGTTTCGTTTTATTTCTCATTTCCTAGTCTGATTTGTTGTTCAATTAATTTCCCCAGCTTGAGTCTTGCCCATGACAGTAACTGGTGAGTGATCTCTCCCTGTCCTTATCCTGACCCACAAACCTTTCAATATATGTTCACTCCCTTGTCCAGCTGAGAAAGGGAGTGACAGACCTTTGTGGTAGGCACCTGGAATCTAGAGAGGGTAAACCCACAACGCTTGCAAAGTCTTTTGCTCGAGCGCTTGAAGTTATGATGCAAATCTCCGAAGAGATAAAATTCTGATCATTCAGTGTTGACTAATAGATTATCACTGTTTACCATAACATACCTGTGCTTTTGATGCAGTCTAACACAAATTATCTAGCTTTCCAAAGCTTGTATTTTGATTTTATATTGAGCTTGTTATTAACCACAATCAAATATGCAAAGTCATATTCTAAATTTGTACCTTTTTTCCTGAATGACTGTTATTTTCCAATTAGTCATATTGGTGTAATCAAGAATTTGTCAAATTATGTTTTGATTAATGATTTTTTTTTTCTGCTATACTTAATAAGCACACAATGGCAATCATCACTGAGAGAAACCTTCTCCCATCTGGGTTTTCATATTATAAAGAATGAATGTGTTATTAACTGTCTACAATTTTGCTCAGAAACCAACAGATATTATGAACCACAGTCAGAAAGTATGTATAATGACTGTTTGCATGTTTAAACACAAGTGGGTACTTTGCAGCATCATTTTATGATTGTTAGCCTAACTCTGAAGACAGTCTTCCGGTAGTCTTTGAGCATATGTTTGAGGAACTGGCAGTTATAGTGGCATTTCTCGAAATAGTTTCCTCAAAAAAGAGCAAGTTCAGTTTTAAAGATACAGATTCCTTTTATGTTCCTATCAGCATATTCGCAGGAAATAAAGTGGGAGTGGAAAATGCAATTAGAAAGTTCTTTCACACCCTTAACTTCTTCTGCTTAACAAAGAAGAAAATTGCAAATGATCAAATAATGGCTGGAATTGCTTCTTCTGAAGGCCTAGTTTCAAAATGCCTTCTGAGATACTGCATATGTTATTTCAAAGTCATATTGTGGGCCTGGCACTGCTGTTGTCTGGTGTTTCAATTTTCTTTTCTCAAAATATATAGATACATTGTTTAGACTGGATGGTTTGTGATCCTGGTGTGGGATTTTTTTTGTTTGGGTTTTTGTCAGAATAGCAATTCAAGAAATGGTACTAACAAGATCTGTGGATCAAAAGCAAAGATAAGTTATATCCAAATCCATAAATACTAAAGGAGGTGAACTTTATAATGTTCTGCTCATTTTCTCCAAACAGAATTCATTCTATAATTAATGTCCTTTTTAACTGAATTTTACCAGACCTACTGAAAGCTTTACCAGAACTGATGGGCGTCCATGAGAAGTTCAAGTTCTGATACACTACTTTCAGCAAAAAGGCATTTTGCCAGAAAGGCCTCTACCAGATGTGGAAGCAAGACCCCTAAGTTTCACTGTCATATCAGAGACGAAGTTCTGGGTAGTTGATTTGAAACATATAGATGTGCCAGATACTGTATTGTTATGAAAAGCTGGCATGTTCTATACTATTCATCCTTTTGAAACAGATATCTTTACATATATATATATATTTTTATATATATATATATGTATGTATATATATATATATATATTCCTACTATATTAATATATATACTACTACCAGCTCTTAGGGGCCAGTCATTTGTCTGATATTAAGAAATTCAGACTATCTGAATTTCAGGTTTTGTACATCAAAGAAGCATTATAACTAGGCTACAAGCAAATAAGCAGGCATTTCCCAGCTGCTCAAGTCAACATAATTAAGCACCTGAAGATACATATAGATATTAAGAATAAGATCCACAGTAGGATGTAGAAATGACAGTTCTGTTGCTTTACTACTACTAGAACTAGTTAATAATTGCATAGGAAGTGAATCAAACTCAGTAAATATCTTCTGGGAGATGTATGGAAATCATAGAATCGCAGAATGGATAAGGCTGGAAGTGTGGGTCAGAATGGGTCATCTGGTGTTACCTCCCTGCTCAAACAGGGCCATCCCAGAGCACATGGCATGGGATTTTGTCTAGATGGCTCTCGAATATCTCCAGTGAGGGAGACTCCGCAACCTCTCAGGGCCTTTTGTTCCAGTGTGTGTGTGGTCACCCACACAGTAAATAAATTCTTCATCATATTCAGGTGGAACTTCCTGTGTATCTCTTTCTGCCCTTCGCCTCTTGTCCTATTGCCTAGCACCACAGAGAAGAGCCTGGCTCCATCTCCTTGATAGCCTCCTTTCATAAATTTATGCACATTGGTGAGGTCCCTTCCCAGCTCTTGAGGTTGAAGTGGCTGCTCCAAGACTCTGTAGAAATGAATAATGAGAACAATGTGGCAAGAACATGCTCCATAAAAACAGATGATTTGTATTTGGTGTATAAATGAGACTATGTGAGTGTAACTGTGAGCTGCTGAACAGGCTCCTTCTAAACTGTTGCTGTTTGTGCGCTTTTATTAGATTTTACTGACATTTATTTTGTCTCTACAGCTGCTGTTCAGAGTACTACTAACCAACTAATCTAACTGAATACATGTAGTCACTGGTATGGAATGCCTTTCCAGTTTCTTACTATATATTTACAATTATATTATATATATTATGGGCATTACCACTGCTTGAAAAACGGATTCCTATTATTGTCTTTCAAGCTGTTCTGTCATTTGTGTAGTTGTTTGAATGTAAAAGATTGCTTGGATGGCAGTATCATTCTGTTCATTGAAATCAAAATCAAAAACGAGCTTTCATGAAAATAGAGCTTGGTTTTATCACACCATATTGAGAATGACTAATAGAAAAATCTAACTTGATATGTTGTTTCTTTTTCTTTGGTTGATAAAGTAAGATACACTCCATCTTATTTTCAAATGCAAGAGTATCTGATAAAATTAAAAGATAGACTTTATGGCTGATGGCATTTATTCTGATCAACAGATGAATGACACCAAGGATATAAATAGAAAGCACATATCCATGCTGTGGTTGATCATTCTGTGTTAGAAGAGGCAGCTCACATTTGAGTAAGTGAAGGAACTCAATGTTCCATCAGAGAAGGGCAAAAAATTATTCTTAGACGAATCTTAATACACGTACATCTGAAGCAGATTATGAATTTAGCAAGCAGCTTTCATTCCCTCTACATGTTATAATTGTAATTAATATGTCGCTGACTGAGAGATGGACTGAACATTTTTTTTCTCTCTCTGCGAAAGACAGGTTGGGATAGAAAGCTTTGCTAGGCTGAAATCTGTAATAGCTGCTCTCAAATGAGGGAATGGCAATTTGGGCAGGGTGAAAACCATCCGTTTCAGAGAAGCCAAATGACCATATAATTGAAATCTTCAACTTTCAAGGTTCACTTGCATATTTAAATAAAATGAGAAAATTCATATAATTTCCTTCTCTTCTTTTAAAAACACCTACTTTGTCCCCTTTATTTTCCAGGTCTAAAGGTACTAATAGAAAAATGAATGGAAGAACAGCAGTTGTCCTCCTTATTGTTTTATTTAAGGTGGTTGCTGTTTTTTAAACCGAATGTATACAATGGTATAATGATATAATGATGGATTCCATTTTACATGCTTTTTGTTTGTCTGACCTTGGGACCAGAGCCCTCTATCAGATGCTACCCAAAACAACCACTTTTATTTAGAACAAAGATTATTGGCTCATGAGCTAGTGAAGCAAAACAGGATGTTGACCTCCACATCAAGGTAATCTGTGGTTATAGTGCCCTTTTAAAGTCACACTGTCAGATCTAATAAGCTTGCTTTGAAGCTACAGTCTGAATATATTGAATGCAGCAGGTACAATGAAGAATTTCCTTTCTTACAGTGTGGTGTTAATTAATCAACAAATAAGCCAACAAAGACAACTCTCATAATAAGCAACACCAAAAATCCAGGGAAAGGCTTTCTTGTTTTGGTCAGTATAGGAGGTATTTACAGAATAAAACAGAGCCCAGGAACTTCATCTAGAGCAGCTCTGCTACGGCACCATCTGTACTAGTGGGCTAAATAAAATAGTGCCAGAGGCAAGATGATCTTTTTCTGCTAGCTGCCAGTACACTCCCTAATGTGTATTTGATTTATGCCAACTGCAAACTTTTGGACAATGCCTAGGAAGTTTTTGGGGTGTTGAGTGATGTATAGCTGTTCCAGGGTGCAGTACACACAAGACTATTATCTAAGCTGTGATATTTGTCCTCAGAACAAGAAAAGCATTCTTGAACTATTTTAATTACTGATTTAGGTGAACTGTACTGCAACAGTAGTCAATGGCTGGGTTTAGGGTTTTCCTAAAAGTTTAGGAAAGATAAACAGGTAAATAAATGCTTAATTTCTAAGTCTTTGCTCCTCTGAGGGTGTTCTGTTACTGATAAAATAAATTTGTGATTTATATGGATTTCCTTATACTCCTAAATAATAAAGAATTGTATTTCTTCATTTGATTGTGTGAGCTGCCTTTTTATAAAATAGCTGGAGGCTTAATGTGGGAGGAATGTTTATACATGTCCACCAAACTCATCACTTTTCTATTTTTATTCAAGATGACTGTATACTCCTAGATACAGACAATGACAGACTAAGACAGATTCACACAAATACCTGTGAGCAATCTTCCACCCTCTCTTACTCAGGTCAGAGCACCTTCAAGTTAATCAGCATTAGAAAATAAATAAATTTTAAAATCATATTCATTATATGGAAAAGTTGTAGAGAAAAGTGACATTAACCTTTTTCAATGTCATTTATTCAGCATGTTCTTAATTGGGAAAATTTGTCTTTGACATTTTTCAATTGTACAACAAAAAAAAAAAAAGGAATACAAGAAGAGAAATGCTACCTTAAGAATGACCATTCTAAATTTCCTCTAACTGCATTTGTTTAGAGAGAGCATATTTACAAGACAAATTTCTATTGTAATTGAAACCACTTTTATTATTATTTTTAATGCATCTTCATAAAAAGGGAATGAAAAATTTAACCTAAGAATTGGCAGATTTTTTAAATGGATAATACGCTAAAATTTTCAGACTTTTACATCTGAAAAGCTTTTATAGAGTAGAAATTAATAATTTGTACAGAGGAAGAAAAAAGATTATGTAAACCAATGTAAACCAATGTAGAATAGAAATTAATTACCTGAAAATTGCTGAACTGTGGAAATCAGTAAAAATTAGGTTAGTCAGGGACAGAAATTATTAAGAAACATGCTGCGGCACAAGCCTACAAATCACTAACAAAATAATTTCAATTATTTAACATATATTTAACATATATAGATGTATTCGTATGGAAGTATTTCTTTACTTTGTTTTTAATCTATTTTTAAGGTTATCATCTAGGGAAAATGGCTAAGCAAAAGCACAAGAGAAGCTTTAAAAACTACCTGGAAATGGCAATAAATCTGTGTGTGTGTGCATGTGTGTGTGTATATGCACATTTATACAAAAATGAGCACACATTTTCCAGGAAATAATTTTAAAAATACAACTGTTCATGTAATCAAGAATTGAGTAATTGTATTGGTCAAACAAGAGAAATTGCATTCCTGTGTATTTTGAGATATGGTTAATGCTAATTGACTTCAAAAATGAAAACAAATTCTAAAATAACAGAATGTGCAATATTGTCTTGTATTTAACTGTACCAAGTATTGATGACTATTCTGAAGTCAAATTTACAAATGAGAAACTTTCTTTTCCTGTTAATCCATTCCAACAGCAAACATTCACCCTCAGAGCTATCACTGACTCTGAAAACATTTGAGCTAACAAAAAACCTGAAATTTCATTAAAACCATTAAAAAACCTCACAAAAAAAATCCCAATGAAAACCCATTTTAATGGGTTCTAAAACCCTAAACTAAATTTCTTTGAAATCACTCTGAAGACAAAGTCAGGATAATTTCATAAAAATTGTGAGCTATCCTGCCTTTTCTTTGGGCTACTGGTGTACTTGAATTAATGATAAAAGGGCACCTATATTTCTTTATTGTTTAAATAGAACCAAGGTGAAATTTTCAGAGAGTAATCCTGTTTCCTACATTAATACTCTATATTTCTGATCTTGGCCACATGCAACACAATTCCAAGTTCAATTAATGCTCTGTCTTTTATTACTTAAAAGTGTTGAGGGGTTTTTAAAATTTTTAATTTTTTAAAAAAGTATAATCAAAAACAAAGAAAACTGCACTTGCAGAGAGTCTCTTTTTCAGTTTTAGTCAATGTCTTTGCAGCCTCTTCTGTGGTAGAGACTTTAGATAGCACAGTTGATATGCCATAAATGATAGTGTGAGCACAATATATTATCTTGTATAATAAAAAAGTTCAGACTAATCACTAGAGAGGGTGATTTAAGTTAATTTGTTTTATGAACAAGGAGAGATTTCTTAATAACATGGTGTTCAGAATGCAGAAGTAGTAATTGGACAGATGGAGACAGTAATGCTTTATATCACTCTGGCCAGCTTGGCAAAAATGTGTTTGTGCATAACCTGCGTAAGCTGTATATTTTAATTCCTGCCTTATATGATAAAGGAGGAACAGTTGAGAATATGCTGCTCTGAAGAATTTATTCCTAGCTGACCAATAGGTAATTTAAAAGTTATTATTGTGAAAAAGTCACATTTGCATAATCAGTATTCTTATATGGAAAAGCAATAAGTAAAGTTTTTCAAGGGCAAATTTATGCAGGAAAATATACAAAAGTTTACAAATGTTCTGTAGCTTCAGAAACCCATAAAACAAATTGCTGGAAGGTATAGGTGTTTTCTGGATAAATACTCCTGTGTACTTGCCTTGTTCCTAGGCTCCTCGGACATTCAGAGTTTACTGTTGGAAAGAGAATATTGGCTTCCACATTCTTGATTTATCCAAAGCTAGAACAACTTCTTGAAGGTCAGCCTTTCTATGAGCACTGAGAGAAACTGCTCATAACTTCTCACTGTTAATGGCTCATGTAACCATTATTGTTTTACACACAGAAAAATGACAATCACAGAGCTTTAAATAACTAGATGAAGATAAAATATAGATATTGTCTGTCCAAATATAATCATAAAGCAGTACTAATTTCATTCACATTAACAGCATTCTCTTCCAGATAGTACTAATATTATTGTGACACTCTAAACTGCAGTATGCAAGTCTAAGCATGTGACTGCAGTAAAAAAAAATCCCAATTTTTTTTACATTACATGAATCCACAATTCCCTTTGGAGAGTTCAACCGGTTTATTAACTCGTCTGCTTTGTACTTTCTTTTACTTTTCAATGAGCATAATGGTATGCAGCTTTTTGGGAAAGTTATATAAAACAGAAGAAACTTCTCACTATTTTGATCCTGTTTACAATATGATGATTGTGTGTACAAAGACTTTACTCAAGTATAAAACCTGATGGAAAATGCAATGAATTGAAAGACTATAGGAGCAGGTCCATAGAATTAAAAATGCTGCTTGGACATTAATTATTACAGTTCTACTAGAGATTAGTTCAACTTCAGATCAGATATTAAACCAGTGCACATCTAGAAAAATAAGAATATCACAAGTTGGTCAGGCATGCAGTTACTTAATGACACACTCCTTATTCAGGTAGCAGGACTTTATATGAAGTGCAACACTGCATCACAGAGGTTCAACATGCTAATAGACATGCTAAGTCATCTGTAAAGTGTTACACTTATTCTGATAAATATTAGATAAATTTGTTGCATGGGAGATTGTGAAAGATGTGGCTCAGTAGAAAATATTACAAAGTTTTTAGTGTCCATGGAAAACATGTTAACTAGATTAGCTAAGGCTTCAGTATTATTTTCTTGAAACATTGAATTGGCTTTCTGAATTTCTTCCAGGCAATTATGTACTTTGGAACATTCATGTCTTTGGAAGTAAGCTTACTTAATAAGTGCCAAAAGGCAAAACCACGTGTCATTCACTGTGTACCAGATAAAAAAACTAAATCATTACAAATTTTGTTGATTTGTAGTGTACTTTAATTTAGAAAGACATACATAGCTTACATGTTTTAAGCTTTAAAGTCTGAGTTTGCTTTTCTCCTGTGTTGTATTACTCACAAGAGTAACTGTCCATTCTTTCTGTTTCTTTTAAGAGACAAGCAGTTTATATAAAGAAATTTGGCTTAAACCTCTTTATTTCTAACCATAAGATTTTTCAAATCTTGCAGTCCAGTTTTGGCTCCTGATAGACTGAAATGACAAACCAGGATTCATGGACAGTTTATTCCCTTGTCTGATGAAGTCAACTAGTAGTATCACACAAGTAAAAATTCAAGTCCTAAAACACAGCACTGTTTGTAAGGCACATTGCATTTGGTTTAGTTCCATGTTTGCATAAATTCCAAAAATTTTCTCTTTAAACAAAAGCAACAGTAAGAAACTTTCAAAGGAATTTTATATTTTATGGAAAACCTATTATCCATACTTCAGTATTATTTTCAATATTTCTGCTGTCCCTAAAATGAATTTGCCATCTTCAGGAACCATATTGCACCAATTTGGTATCTCATCAGCTAGCAAAACAACAAAACTTTTAAAACTTTTATAAGTTTTAAAAGTGTTTTTCATTTTCTGTTGTGTGACAAGTAATTAACTCTTCACCAGCTTTGAGTAAGATGAATTTAATTTTTCACGAATGTTCTTCTAAAAGTAAGTTTCACCTTCTGATTTGATTTTTTTTCCTAGAACAAGCAACCCAAACAACTTCTTTCAAAGTGCATTTTACAGTTCCTCCCAATGTCAGGAATGTCTGCACCCACCAGCTGATATTGAGAATTAGACTGGCACATCCCTTTCATCACAGAGTTTTCTGAGGGTTTTCAGGTGCCTATCTTTGTTGATAGAATCTCATAAGTACTTTTTCCTCTTGCTTTCCTCACACGCATAAGACATATCAGCATTAAATTATGGCAACATTAAGCTGCTTCTTCTTTCAGAATAACAAGAATAGAAATAGAAGAAGTTCTTCTAATCTCTGCATGAACAGACTCTCATCACTGGGACCTACCTCTATGTTGGTAGGAGAACATTTGTTGAGGACATTAATTTGTGTGTAGAAAGATTTATATATCATGTTCTTGAAATATATCTACTTAAATAATTTCCAGTATCTTGCTTTTAATTATTTTTCCCAGAGCTATTTGCTGTTGATGTACTTGATTTTTTCTAGATAGAATTTTCTATGGTGTAGCAAATAAAAATAGCTCTTTACTGAATGCCATGTGTACTCTGCTTTCCAGTTCAGATTTTTTTATATAATGAACTGATCAATACAACTTCATTGATATTTATGTACTTTGAAGATTTCAGCAATCATTTTTCTTTATTAGCTGAGTTATTTTACTCACAGAAATATTCTTAGTACTAAATCCTCTTGAATTATGAAGGCAGTAATCTGAAAGCCCTGTAACTTATTTAATTTTTCACTACATAAATCAGTGAAAATCCTTCCAAACAGATTATAGAAAAACAGAGTTTGAAAGATGTGCTAATACATACTATGAATTGTTGTTTGTGAAGAAAAAAAGTGATTTTTTAATTATTTTCTTAATGAAGTGTAGGAAACAGCTTTTGTTGTTTGTCATATGTCCTCATTCCGTCTCTCTGTATATGAAGAAAAGACCTTCTGATATTATCAAAGATGAAGAAAACAAAACATCAGTTACTGCATCGCATAGCTTCCTATTATCTGAAATCCAATCTCTTCTTTGTTCAAATGGCAACATTTTTTGTAAGACTAGAGAAATCCAAAATTTGTCTGATGTTCTGAATACTACTTTAAAAAATCAGTTTAATTTAAAAAAGCTTCAGAGCATGTGCTGTTCAGCTTCATGAAAATCCACTATTTCTTCATGTCTGTAATTCTACATCCGTTACATATATTTCAAAAGTCACTTGTTAACATTAGAATAATATAATTCATAGGAGAATAAAGAAGCACTTACACCATATTAATCTGTGTTTTTTACTTGTAATTTTGAAACAAGAATGAGACAGAATAATAAAAAAAAAAGGGAAATGTATAAAGCTCAATGCTTACTTTAATTTTTAAAATATAGAAGCAATTCCTAAACGTTCTGAAGGTCAAAAAACACCTAATACTCAAATAAATCTAACTGCTGTACGGGAGGAAAAAAACTCCAAACAAACAAACCCACAGGTAACAATAGGAAAACATAGCTTAGAAATGCATGCAATTGTACCATTAACTTTATTTCCAAACTGATGGAAATCATTAGAAATCAAAAAGAAGGATTGCAAAAGTCTTAGAACAATATAAAGAAGAATATAGAGAAGTAAAAATATACGTATATAGTATGGGAAAGTGTGGTCACCAAATGCCTCTGTTTTAAATGATACCAATAAGTAACAGCAAAAGTAATTGTGAAATACAGTAAAAGGGTGAACCTTAATATTTTTTAACTGTATGCTAAACTTCTTGAAAGGTATTTTTTACAGTAGGATACAAACAAACAGGCAGTTACCATAAAGGGAGTATTTGACAAAGCTACATCTACCTTTGCTGTTCATGCACAGATTACAAAATTTTCTCGTGAAATGTTAGTTGGATTTGAAAAGAAAACATCATAGAAGTGTTACATGAAAGGGGCCCTGATAATTGATGTATCTCCTTTAAACTACCCCTGTAATATCCCAA
Organism: Vidua chalybeata; assembly: GCF_026979565.1. Classification (NCBI taxonomy): domain Eukaryota; kingdom Metazoa; phylum Chordata; class Aves; order Passeriformes; family Viduidae; genus Vidua; species Vidua chalybeata. Next base: position 35,474,081 of record NC_071531.1, on the reverse strand, counting down.
GCAGATGTGAAGAACTGTTATGGAAACAAATAACCATTTATGCAAAATAACCCTATGCTACAAGACAAGCACAAATTGCTATATCAAATTATTCTCCTATTAACTTTCATTTGACTCCTTCTTTAGGGAAAATAAAAAGGAAAAAAAAAATCCTAACCCCCTGAAGAAATATTTGTGGATAGCAAGTAGTGTCATGACACAATTATGCTACATTAAATCAATATCAAACAACTTCTGTTAGTAAACAAGGCTCTTCAATTTCTCCTTCTCAGTGCCTCAAGATCTCCACTGAAAGCTCATTAGGTCTCTGTACTGTCAAATGCATCAGAGCACAACAGATCTCTAGGTTCTTGAAGCCTCCAACTTTCCTTCAAAAACACTATTGAAAGGACCAAGATTCAGCTTTAAAATATTTTATGATATATCATTCTAGTTGGAACACTTGTTATCAGATAAATTAATTATTTCAAATATTGTACTGAAGTAAATACTTTGCTTTCCACTGAACAATAGTAATAGTAACAGTAATAATCATAATAATCATCATTATCATCAAAATGATGTTTTCCAAATTTGTTTTTCTGACCCTACAAGTTATATGGTACTATTTCTGAAGGCATAGGTAAGTAACATCCCATGTTTTTCTGTTTTAAACTTTGCATGTTATGGTTTATGAAATCCATACCAATAGCATTATCAGATGAATGTTGGTAGTTAAATAATCCAAAAGGCAGCAGGCATAGCCTAGTTACTGGTCACATTCAATATGTAGAGTATGACCTGGTTTTGAACATATCTGAGGTGTGCTCTTTCCAAAGAGTAGCACAATTCAAGAATTGGCTGAATATTGTAATTTAATGCTGCTCAGTGGAGCATTGTAACATATGCAGCAACATATACAGCAACTTTGGCTCTGTATTTTGTTCTGTGAATCTCAGAATTTCTACTTGCTTTTTCCTACCTCCTGGGAAAACACTCGATCCTGGGAGTAGATTGAAACACAGGAAAATCTACAAGATCAATTTTACAGATAACTGATCATTTTGTCTGTGACAGGAGCATGTAGTGACAGGACAAGGGGCAATGGTTTCAAACTGAAACGGAGTAGGTTTAGATAAGATATTAGGAATAAATTCTTTCTTTTATAACAATATTAATATAATAACAAAATTAATCTTGTAGAAGGTGTAGAAGACACTGGAACAGGTTGCCCAGAAAAGTTGTGGATGCCACATCTCTGAAAGTATTCAAGGACAGATGGGATGAAGGTTTGAGCAACCTGGTCTAGAGAAAGTTGTCCCTACCCACACTGTCTGGGGGTTGGAACTAGTTGATCTTTTAGGTCCCTTCCAACCCAAATCAGTCAATGACTCTGTGATAAACTGCTCATTGCCTTAAGGATAGCATGACCTGCATGGCCATTCTGTCATTGTCAGAACCGGATTAGTACAAAAAGGATTTTATGACTGGATTCTCAAAATCCTAGGATTCATTTGAACTAGGAATTTAAATGAGACATCTAAGGGGCACTCCTTAGATGAAGAGAAAGAAATTGAGAGAGAAATTGGTTCAGCCCACTAAAGATATGGATGGATTTGAAGCTGGATTGGATGGATTCGTGCCTAAGTATCTAGGGCTAAAAAAGTCCTTAAATCACAATATACTAGTTATTACATGAAATCCATTAATATTGACCAAATCCTGACATTTTACCCTATTTATAGTCAATTTTCCTCAATTACACATCCTTTGAATGTAAAGTGTTTGACCAAGTAAAAATGAGAGTCATAAGAGTAATATCTGCAGGATTTGCATCACTGATAGCAGCAGCAGAAAATTTATGAGAAGCAGAACTGTTCAACTGATCTGCTATTAATGAAAATTAAATTGACTATGTGAAAAATATTATTTATTTGCTTTCCCTCTTTCACAGGCACAAAAAACCGCATTGATTAGGGGGAGCATAAAAAAGGGAAAAGCATACTTTTCTTTCTCTTTTTCTGATCTGAGCTCACTCTGTCTTCAAAACCAGCAAATAAAACATGACAAAATACATTACTAATATTGTTATAAAGTGAAGGTTGTTATGGTGCCCATTCAAGCAGATACCTTTGCTGACTAGAAAATAGTTTGCAGAGCAAGAAACTGAAGGTTGAGTACAAAAGGATGATGGGTTTAGGCCTCTTAAAAAATATTTCCTCTTCCTCTTAAGATTCCTTTCATAAACAAGGGTTTGAAGTTATGTTAAAGTTGCTGGTCACTGAAAGTAGGAAATTTTCATTCTTTTGATTCTACAAAGAAAAGGTGGTAAGATAACCTACTTTCATCTGTTGCATCTACTCAGGAAATATGTGAAAATGAAAGTAGTATTTTGTCTTGCAATGAGCCTAGAGGCTGAATATTAAATAAATATGAAACTTCAAAATTTTTAGATATTGTAAATTTTGAAAGAATAACTTGCCAAGAAACTCTGCCTTGGTAACCTCTTCAAAGTTTTAAAATAATCAGATAATTTTGCCAATTTTTATAGCTGAAAGACATTGATTTATGACTTAAGAACATAGCAAAAACTATATGTATAGTTGTGAACTTCCACATTAGAATCTGTGCAGGCTGAGATCTCTCAGTAGCTTGAAGATCAAGAAACACACCACAGAAATGTATAAACTTTTCTGAACTAAGAACAATGTATTTTCATCCAGCCCTACAGTATTATTGAAGCAACTGGAAAATAGACATGAAACTTAGAATCAACATTGCAACATCTAGGATCAACATTGCACCCTTTGCTTCCTAGAAGACTCAGCTCTGACTTTTATGCTCCCATTACAACACAGGTAATGAAATAAATCTTGTGAAATTAGGATTTTGGTAAATGTAATAGTTGAATGTTCATGTTCTGTAAATCTCAGTCTCAAAAAAAAAAAAAACAAAAACCAAAACTGTGTCTCAGAAAAATATGGTCTTTTATTAAAATATCCTAGAAAATATTTGCATGGGTTATGTAGAGTCAAAAATAATTCTTTCTTCTTACTGGACAAATGTCCATCACTATGATATTCAAAGCTGATTTAATTACCTAAGCATTAAACTAGAATATTGCTCTGTTCATGTCTCCAGTATTAGAAGTCAGAATAGGAAAGGACATTTAGGGATGTCTAAATGCAATTTTTTTCCCTGCAATTATGCTTTTATAGTCTATCTACATTGTGGTTCTAGTTTTTCTACCACTTTACATCTTACCTTTACTACATATGTATGAGTAGGACTTTTATATTAAAGCAGAAAGATTTGTGGTAGATAACAGGACTTAGTGTTGCAGTGATAATACCGCTAAAAAATAACTATACACAGTATTTCTTAACACTGAGACAAGTTAGAGGTTATATTCATGGCTTAGAGCGTAGAAAAATTATGAATTTAGAAAAAATAACTGAGCACATTTATTTTCTATTCATTGCAACTGTACTGAAAGAGGGTTTTATATTGGAGAAATGTTGCAAATGAAGCCTTGTGAAAGCTAAAAGTGTCTGGAAAATCAACTGACCATCAGAAATCACAAAAGAAAGCCTCAATTGAATTAGAAAATGTAAAAAAGTATTGATGACTTTAAAATCTATTAAGCTTCATCATCCACTCAAAATTATCTAACAATCTATGGGCTACTCATCCAAACCTGAGGGAAATTCTCATTATCTGGGTAATTCTTCATATTTTCACTTCAGTAGAGGGAACAACAGTAGCTATAGTAACACTACCATTTGAGAATGCATTTGCTTTCAGAATAATTTCTGTATATTTGTATACAAACTGCTGATCCTTACCTTTCAAACTGAATATGACACTGTTCTGAATTCAAATGCTGTGACAATGAACAAAACATAATTTTTAATATAAGAAGAAAAAAAACCTTAACATAATTCTCCCAAATACAAAGACATTTCTACCAAAAGCTTGTTTTTTTATACTTTCTGTTCATTATTCTGCTTCTCCATTGAAGGTGGTTGCAACTATGATTTTAATTTCAATAAGTCTTCTTATTCCATAGGACAAATAAAATGCTATGTTGATTATGAAGAGAGAAAAGCCTATGTATAATAAGCACTTGGATGATTTGGAAGAAAGATGATGCCAAATATAACACCTATATCACAATTATTTAATCTATTGAGCAATGATATTGTGAAATATAGTTTATCAACTATGTAACTTCTGCTAGAAACTTTAAAATTAATGAGAGCAACAGAACTGAGAAATAACTTGATAAGATCAAATTGTTTGCAATTGATTTTTCTAGAAAATTTGGTTAATACTGGGAAAATCAAATGAAATTTAAATTGAAACCTTTGCTAATTTTTGTTAGATGATAGAAAACACCAGAGCTGTTTGCTTAATTCTGTTAGTATTTTAAGGCATAATATTTCAAGGTCCTGCAGAGATATTTACTAAGGCACTCTAATCTTTCCTATGTCAGAGGTACAGATAACTGAATCTGCCTAGATATATATAAGATACCTTAAGTTAAGCAAGTGTTCTTTAGCCTCTGTTCTGCAACACAATCCACAAAAAAATGATTTCACACTCACTGCTTCTATGATATGGCTGGGCTCATAGTACTGTAATTCATGAACTGATAATTCTGTAGAGCTACAATAATACTTCAGTGCAAAGACTAAATAGTGCAGTGCTTTGTCTCAAAGGTTTTTTTCATTCAGCTTTGGAAAAAGTTGCTAAGTACAAAATTAAATATAAACCAGAACTATAACAATTCCCTATATCAAGTCAGTGGCAGTTCTAAAACTGGTAAACAAGACATTTAAACATGATGAGTCTGAGGTGAAGAGCTTCTTCTCCAGGTATTTTTGAGGTAGCTGTGAGAAGACTTCTAAGAGAAGGTTATCTGTGGAATGGAAAATGGTACACCAATTGTCTCCAAAATAAAAATTGCTTTTTTTATCAAAGAGTTTATTTTCCGAAAGCACAGATGGTGTCAACGTGCTTCAGTAGCCATCTTTCAAATAGCTGAGAAGAGAGTGAAATTGGAAACTAGTAGAATAGACCATGTGCAGAAAGCAGATCTGTGCAATTTTAATGAATAAAATGGAGTTGTATCTCATTATGATCAAGAAGAAAAAAACTGGCTTCCTTTACTTTATTTTAAGTCAGAAAAGTTTTAAAACAAAACTACCTTTGCATGTCAAAAGGTCATAATATCTTCATATTTTTCCAGTTCTCCATGGGCAATAAAAATTGTTCAAAGCCTGAGTGTAAAAATAATTTTGCTACCTCTAAAACTATTCCCACCTTTCTGGTTGTTTTCTTCAATCATATATCCTGTTGAATCCTTCAGTCTCAGAACTGAGATGGTTAAGTAATTTTTAATCAAGGCTATAAGTCAGAGAGAAAAAGATAAAAACCCCTGTGAAGGGCATTAATATCCAAGGTAATATAAATAGACCCAAAATGTTCAACAGCTTTAAGGCAAAAAAAGAAAAAATGGACATTACCTTTCAAAGGACATTTTAATCTTGTCCTATATGCCTTTTTTCCTGAAACTGATGCTGAAGATTTGACCATGTGTATTTTCTTTTGTCCCCTATGTTTTGTCATGTCAAATTGGCGCAAAAGTGAACTGAAAAGAATGTATCTTGTGAACAGGTCTTGGTCAGCCTGTCCACCTACAAGCTTGTCTTTTCAAAGTACATGAAAATGTCCCTTTGCAGTCAGAGGTGATTTCTCTGACTACTCAGGCTTGCAGAGATGAGCATGTAGCAGCTGGGGCTGAATAGGAACGGAGGCACAGGAAAAAGTTACAAGGTTCTTTACAAAGTCATTAGCAGTTGTTATCTTTTCCATTCTATAATAGTTAAATATATTTATCTTGCTAATATTATTTTGCTATCTTAAAACAAATAAAACTATACCATTGTTTTTTTCTATTATAATCTACTCTTATTTTTTCTTCATTCATTCCATCAGTTTCCTTTCACCTGCTCTGGCATACCTTGCAACACCAGGGTTATGGGGGAAAAAAAAGGCCTCTTCTATCACTGGAGGGTATTTAGTCTGTCTTTCTGGAATACTAATATTGATGTTAATCTACATTAGTAGATTATAATACTAATGTTCATGGTAATCACACCAGTGACAGGATGAAAGGGTGAATGATAATTTCTCTAGAAAGTTTGCAACTGAAGTTTAAATTTAAAATATTCATCATGGAGCATTTTTTTAGTCTTTTGCTTTGTGAGTTGATTTTAAAATGCTGAGCACTGCAGCGAGTAGAATCTCAAGAACTACGCTGATGTACAGATGGACAACAGCATCGGGAGAATTAGGGGTATTCAGGTCTTTTTACAAGGACAAACTTATGTACTCTCATAGAACTGGTGGCCACAGTGCCTTTAGTACCTGGAGTTGTCATAACTTTTCTCAAAATCACTCTGAATTAAATTCTTTTGCTTTTACACTGCACTCCTGAGTGCCCTTTCAGAGATAGAGATTTTTTTAAAAAGTATAAAAAATTATATTTATCTTTTATTTTTTCTGCAGGTAAAAGGAAAGTGACTATTTAATCCAGAAGAAATTACATATGAATGCATGTAAGGCAATTGAAATAGCTGCAGAGGATAGAAGTGTGTTATTTTTGACTTATATTGAAGAATAAGAGATTTTGGTTGGAAAAGAAAGGGGAAAGCATAACAATTCTGTGAGATTACTTTGCATATTTAAATTCATTCTTATTTCAGTATTGATATTCACAACACTGTTTTCCACAAACACTAAAAAGAAACAAAATTCTTGGTATAGGTTGACAGAGAGAAGATTTTGAAAACAGCAGTATGTGGGCCTCATACAGACATAATCTTCTTCACTGAGACTATTTTTACTGTTATCATTAGGTTAACATAAATTGCTACATTATACTTCTAATGCTACTGAAATGCTACTGCATTAGTACTTACTAAACTAAGGAAAGTATCTGCATCATTATATAGTTATAATTTTATTGGATAAGATTTTTTTAAAGTTGAAACAATTAAATAGTCAACTTCTGTATTGCTGCCTTCATGCCAAGAGAAACTAAGAACAAAAAATGATGCAGTTGTTATGAGAACCACTACCAATCTTGTTTGTGTCATCTGTTATGAACCTGAAGTCAATTTTTTCCAACAGAAGGAGCATACCTATAGGTGTAATTGGGAGCTTGCTGTTTCCATGGCATTACATGGAGTCAGTTTACGAAGTGTTGCTAGCCTCTAGTTTGCTACAAGAGTTCATGTCCCTCCCCTGGATAAAGAGTATGTACAAACATTTCAATGCTAAATGTGTGCAGGAGGCCTTTGTAAGAACCACAGGCTTGCCTCTCAAAGTCTTAGGTGTGTCCTTAGAAAAACAAAATGTCCAAAACCCCACCAGAAGGGTGTTCTAGGCTAAAGTGCATAAACAGAATATGTATAATACAACACGCACATCAGTACAGGGTTTTCCATTAGCATTGCTCATTGCATAGTAAAATAAGAAACACTTTGCAGGATAAGAAATAAGCAGAAAATAATTTCTGTATTTATCTTTTTGTCTCAGTTTCCTACTCTCTGAGAACTCACCCGCCAGCAGCAGGAGCAGGCTTTTGAAGCTTGTGGTTTCTTTCCTAATTTGCAGAATCTTTCTGTCACATTAAATTTTTTTTCTGATTTCAGCTAGTCTGAAATCCACTAGTCTAGTTAGGTCAGGCTATTTCTGATCCAGGCCTAAGCTCCCTGTATTCTGAACAGTGTCTCTTAAAGACTCTTATTTGTTTTTCCTCCCTACCTGCCCTTTCTTGGTGAGGTTTCCACCAGCATACAACACCCAGTGGATCATAGACTTCTCTGTTCTGCTTCGGGTAACTTTCCATTGTTTCAAAATAAACTCTTTCCCACAGGCAAAGAAAAGAACACTGGCTCTCCTGGGCTTCTGCTAGCCCATCCTCCCAATTTGCTTTTAACTACTGTCTGTGGTCTGGAGGGACACAGAATAGTCCTTGCCAGCAATACTGCATTGACTTCAGAATGGAAGAATTAAAAAAAAAAAAAAAGCAGATGAATTTTGTTATACTTTTACCTCATGAAACAAAGTCTGTAAATTGTGTAAATCCAATTATTCAAATCATCAGAGCCAATTAACTTATTTGGATTTGATGCATTTTTTTTTTCTCCCAGTGGAGAAACTATAGAACTATTGAGTTCACTAGTAGGAGAGTACTCCTGAGACAGAAAATGAGATACAGATAATCTCTTTGCAAAAACCTCCTGGCACTTTCATCTCTCTAAGTTACTTTTACGCAATGAGCCAAAATGACTGTGGCATACCATGCTAAAAAAAAACACATGGATTTTCATCCTTCACTCATCTTCTGTCCCAGATAGTAGAAGGGAGAATGAAAATAATGCTGTGCATTTTCTGTCATTATGGAAAGGGCTGTGAATAGTCATTATTTATAATCTACAATACTACTGAAATTTAGCAGTTTGTAGATACACATTTTGTCAGCATTTCTCATCATTGCTACAAGAGATTTACCAGCAGGAAGTTGGATGGACCACCATGTTTACATATATTTATCTAAACATGTTTATATTAATGCTAACCAGAACATGTAAAACCATCCATATAAAGATGGATGAAGCATAGCTGAAGGTTTCCAATCTAATTTTAGTAAAGCAAGTTGTAACCCACTGAAGGTTAGCTTTCACAGCAGCCATTAATAGGAGTTAATGCAGACAAGTTACTCTGTGATCAAACCTTCACAGGGTCATTAAGATTTCAAGTTTCATACTCTTTTGCCCTTGAAACTCACCAGTGTCATAGGGACTGCAGAATGAATTTTAGTTGGAAAATAACAGGTCAGTGAACTAGAACTAGATCTCTTGCTCCATTTTACACAGAGGTTGAGTGAAAAAAAAATAAAAAGGGAATAATAATTTTCCTCCTTCTCTATAAGTCAATTTTTCCTGGGAACAGGAAACAAGTAAAACATTGGTCTTACTTTCCAAAAAGTAAACAAGGCAATAATACCAACAGCCACTCTGTTAAACTTTCCCTTATACAGAAATAACTTTGTGATCCTGTAGATTTCTGCCAAATACCTTTGCTTCAGTGCAACAAAGAGGCCAAATGAATGCACCATAGTGAGTCCCTAACTCAGCAGGAGGGATCACAGAGCGAGGACACTGACTGGCAAACGATGACAAATCTTGCGACAGCCCCCAGCTGGTGACTGCCCTTCTGACAGGGGTCAACAGCAGAGTCAGCAGAGATAATGTGGGCCAGCTTGTCAGCTGCCTCTGCACAAAGTCCTTTGCTGGCAGCCTAAACTGAGACTTCCAGCTTTACATTTGCACCTCTAAGGGTGAGAGTTTGTGATAAAGCTGAACCAATCTAATGGCTCACTTCCAGCAAACTTGGCTGTCCCTTTCTCCTGTGTTCTCTCCTCCTAGATGCTGACTTTGGCACTCATCTGACCAGAAAATGAGGCAGTTCAACTTGCTCAGCCAACAGAAGGCTGACATTAAAACAGGAATGGGTACCACATGTAGGTGGCTGAAAGAAGGAAAGAAAATTGTGCCTGTAAGTGTCCAAAAGACAGCTGTTCCCTTTGGTGCAAACCAATCTATCTTTGGTTTATAGATTGGTTCATTCACATTGTAGACCCCCATCCTTTGGAGTGGAAATGGAGAATTTGCCTCCTACACCAGCGACAGTGGTTAGTGACTGCCACCAAACATAAAGAACAAATAGTTGTGGATGCTAAGGTAGCCACAGCACTATTTGCTAGAAATAATGTGCTGCCTGGGGTTATCCCATGTTCAGATTACATTGGAGTTAGCCATTAAATCAGTAAAATGCTGGGTTTTCCCCATGCTACAATCTAGCATGCTATATCACTATCATGCTACTATTTAAAGCCACCAGCACTTGGATTCCAACTACTCCAACAAACAAGCCAGCCACTTAGTCTTATGCATGCTGTAATTATGAAATGTAATCACACATGCAGGGTATTTGAATTAGCTTTAATCTGGTTATCATATTTGTAAAAAGAATAAAACTGAAGTGCTTCTGCAGAAGACATGTAAGACTGCCTAGAACCCTGCAAATTTATTTAGTTGTGTTATGAAATTTTGCTAAACTCAGAGCAGCTGAAGACCGCTTTATGCTTGCCAAAATTTAATATAATGTTAGAAGCACAGAAGTCAGACACAAATGCAGTGCAGATATCACCTTCATTTAGACTTTTATAAAACAAATTGCTCTTGCTCCCCATGAACTACCAAGAAAGCCCCACTTGCAGGTTCTCAGGGTTGAATATGGCAAGGAAACTTTGCAAGGTTTGCCTACTTCCTACTATTATTCTTCAGTAAATTAAAAGTAATATAAAGAAATGTGCCAATATAAACCAGTCAGTATAACTGGACAAATAACTTCTAACTAATTCCAGATTATTTCACTTGGTTAGCTGTGATTTGTCCCTTGATTACAAGAACAATAGAATTATCCTCTTAAGTACAACTTCCTAAGCAGATGCAGTCCTGGAGCTCAGAACACAACAGTCTAAAGCCTAGGATGCAAAAATATTGCCATGGAAAAACACAGCAAAAACCAGGAAGCATCACTAAAGCTGAGTCGTTCTTGTTTTAATTTAACTGGCATCAAACCCAATTATTTAACAAATCTACGATTCTCTGGTTTGGATTGAAACCAGGCGATTGAAGCAATATTTGCAGGAATAGGGCAGGGGTGCAGTGGGAAAGAGAAGGCAGGCAAGTTTGCTCTGAACATTATGTTCAGCTTCTTGAGTCTAAGCCATTTGTTTTGATGATTTTATGTTGTACAGATGCTCACTGTGAATGTCAAATACTACCACAAGCTAGAGCAGATAATTTTCCTTTCATACATCTCAGCCTCACCAAATGAAGGACCAAATCCATGTCAAAGCCTTATGTCAATTTTGCTCAGACCTGTAGAGAAGTGTCATGTGTCTCTAGTTTAGTATCATCTCCTAATCCTAGGATTAATTTGCTGTCATGCTAGCACACAGGGCCTGGATAGAGCTAGAAGCTGCTTCTGGAGGAAGGACCTTATTTAAAGTGATGAGAATGCCCTGGAAAAAAATAGAAAACTTTAGAGGAAACAGTCTGGCCCAGACTAACATGCTTCAGTTAATTATATGCACTTACATCTCACTGAATTATGAAGGAGTAAAAGTCCCGCTTAAAACCTACGTCTTTTGTTTCCCACTGAATTAGTCTAGCTACATTTAAAAAGATGCAAGCTTCTTAAACACTTTTGATTCAGGTATTTTCATAACTACTTTATAAAATATTATAATTCTGTATCCTTCCTACGATGTCTGTGATATATATGACAACAGGTAACTGTGTGAGAAGCATGTGAAAGCTCAAACTAATCTGTATTAAAAGTAGGAAATAAAAAGTCACTGAGACTAATTTTTATGAAACTTATATACTAGTAATATTTATCCCCTCAGCATAAAGTTTCCAAAACTATTACCCTTTTTCCTTCAGCATGTGCAATGTAAATGGTGAAGTGTATGAAACACTTCAAAAATCCAGGCATGTTTGTTTTAACAGCAATAGATCTTCATTTAGATTTTCATTAATCTTTTTTCTTTCTTTGTTGCTTCATTTCATCTTCTTCTTTATTTGAGACCTTTTTTGGTCTTTTCTTGCTAGCTGTATTCTTCCATTAACCAGTCATAAAGCGTTCCCATAGAAACATCTGGGGGTTTATTTGCCATTATACTTTATTTTATATTTTATTATTTTTGCATTTGTTTTATGTTTCTCCTCTGCCATATTTTCAACTCCAGATCTCTATCAAAAATATATTTGCTCTGATAGCTGACTCATCTAGAGATGTAAAGACATAGTTTAGTTGTCAAATTTTAGTTTCTAGATAGATGATGTAAGAAGCAAAAGTGTTAATCCCATGTTTTCACATCCACTGCAAATTAAATATTAACCAGGAACAATTAGACAAAAATTTATGTCCATAAACGCTCACAATACACTAAATAGAAATCTACAACAATCAAAATAATAGAAAAATGCAGTTATAATGAGTGTAATATTTTAACTGAGGAACTAATTTATTACTTGGACCACTTACCAAAGCACAGGTAGATTCTGTGCTATTCAAAGTCCTTACTATTGACCTACTAGTATCTTAAAGGGCATGTTAGCCAGAAACTTTTTGATGAGTGGTTTAGAGTCTCAAATCACAAGAAAAATCCAAATGTGTTTAAAATCTATGCAAGAAAAAAGTTAGAAGATGAAGTCTTGCAGAAAAAGCATTCACTTTTCATAAATTACTGTCTTTAAAACATTTTGACTTCTTAAAAAGTCTAGGAAAAATATCTAATGAAGAAAGACAGGAATGAGTGGGATTTATTAAGATTCAGGAATTTTCCAGAACCTAAAAACAGGTGGAAGAGGTGTCATGATTGAAAAGGCCATGCAAAAAAAAAAAAAAAAAAAAAAAAAAAAAAAAAAAAGATAGATATACTAATGCTTTGCATTAAAGAAGCAGACTGACAGCAGCATAAATTACAGCTGTCGGAGATGGCCCCTGTCTGTCTTGTTGCTGCGGGGCCTGTTGGAGGATGATGCTACATTAAATCTCTCTGGGAGTTTATGTCATTAAACAGTATGCATAATACTAAGGAGAAAAAAAGAAATTGGCAAAAGGACTATGTAGTTGCCTTTGTAGAAGACAATATTCAGCACTTATACACAGAGATTTTTTTCATACATAAGATTAAGCAGCATATTTTCAGGCTGTTGTCTTTCTATTGATTTTATTAAAAATTTGGAATTATCTTTAACTCTTAGCACAGCCAAAGATGTAAAAAGCACTTTCTCCTTGCTCAGCAACTCACCTACCACTACAGTGTAACTGCTAATAAAATTCGAGGAGACCTTCTGTTAGTGATAACTAATATGAATTTAAGACCCATCAAACTTACAACAGCAGAAGCTTCAGCTTCTTCTGAAATTCATTATTATAGCAGATATACCACCTAAATATGCTTACTTAAAGAAAGAGTTGTTTTACTGAAACCCTCATGAAAATAGCTAACCAAGCAGCAGATTTTTAAGAGCATTTTTGGACATGGAGGTACAAACAAGCCGTCAGGGAGTTTTTCTTTCAAATCATGTCATTCTCCATCAGATCAGAGGATGTCAGATTCTCTACAGCAGAAGCCATCAACTTGTGAGTTTTTAAGCAGCCCACACGTAGCTTGCTTACAGGTCCCTTGGGCTGCTCCAGGTACCAGAGCTGAGCTGGTGCACAGACTTTGGGTAATTTGAATATTTGTCTCTTTATCTCCCACTAATCAAAAATTCCCACACTCGCTAAGGATTGTGCCTTCACAGAGGGTTTTGAAACATGACACTTGGGTCAGGAACATTTGTCACCTTTGCATTTAAAAGGTTTCAGAATGTGGCTAGGCTCCCAGTATATCCCTGTTTTCCTTATCGGAAGCATCCTGTATTTTATATACAACATCCTGCAAGCTTGGTATATTCCCCTGAAGCTATGTCAATTAAGAAAGTGGGCAGAGCAGCCTACAGCACATCTTGTCCCTCTGCCCCCCTCTGCCCCTGCTCACAGCATGCTTATAATACATCTAGCTTTACTCAGAAAACTGAAAAAAAAAAAAAAAATAGTCTATATGTCTGGACTTCAGGTAGTTTCATAACAAAAGCTGGACTGAAAATGAACTGGAGTAATTTTGTGGATGAATTGGTCTATAACAGGAACCACTTTCTTTGGGAGGGTGCTTGCAAAGAGGTTCAGACCTCCTGCTGCCCCTCCAGTAATGAGTTGTGTTGGATTTATGGCAACAGTGGCCCTGGCTGCCCCACCCAATGTTTCTGTCTGGTGAGTGCAATATGATTACATTCACCACTACCTACATTATTCTTACATCTAATGTTGATGATGGGCACTGCTATGTCGGACTGAAGTACTAGTACACCCAGTCCTTAAAAGTTTTTTTCACTCCTGCAAATGTTCATATGAAAACAACCATCTCTGGAAGTGGATACCTTATTACTGTGTTGAGGGAGGTTTTGCCAGTTTTCAAGTACATCTCAAGTGCAGATTCCCAAGTATGTTGATTTTCTGTGGAGTCATCAGCTCTTGGCTCAGATGCCACATCCCTGGGATAGCCTCAGAAATTTAGGTTGAGATATTTTGAAAAGCACATTTAGTAAAGCAAATTTATCGGGAAATATGATACTGCTGTGGGCAATATGCTCATTCCTTGTGAACTTGATTGCATGCCTCTGAAATGAGGGAGCCTTACTTCCTGTCCAGAAAGTTCCTAAAGATAACAAAGAAGCAGAGGAATATCCTATTGCCATAGAATCAGATATAGTAATCCTTGTCTTATTAGAATGTTTCTTGACCACACAACACTCCAAAGTTCAGTCTAAGGTTAATAGATCTATATTTAGATGCTGTTTAATTTAATTTTTTTATTTAAAAAAAAAAACCTTTTCAGCATGTTTAAAACTATATTTTGCAGACTTCAATAGCTTCTATAATGCTGAGGGTTGTGCATTACTGAGGCTAAAGTAAAATCTCCTCATGGAAAAATCATCTGCATTTAGTGAGAACAAATGCTTCAAACTGACTTTCAGACTGAAACATAAATTCCTCTAAATCAGGGTCATGTTTAACTGTACGGCAGCTGAACTGCTTTTCTATTGCAATGGGGAGATTATCTGGAGCTGAGCTTTTTTTCAAAGCAATGATGTTTTGTTTTCCACAACTATATTCAGACATTGGGGAAAATTTTCAAATAATTCTAATCACTCAGATAAAATGCTGTCCATTTATCTGAGTAAATATGCTTTAAGTGCAAAGCTGAATGTTGTTAGAATTTCATTCTTGTTTTTCTTGGGAAGCAATGCATCTGTAAATGGTCTGGTCCTATGATTCAGTTTAAATGCTTTAGATTCTATGTTAATTGAAAACTAATGCTTTGGTTTGATTAATGAAAATACTATAGCTCCAATGCCAAATGTTAATAGCTAAAATGAAGGGCATATATAAGTGAAATAGTATAAAAAGCTTTAAATAATTTGGAGTTTGTGAAATTGACCCTATAATTTTTGCTTCATGAATCACTAAGTCAAACCTGCAAAATGCTTAGTAATGAAAGGGATATTTATTTTCAGAGAGCAGTAAAAAGATACTGTTTAAAGTATATTCCATATTTTTCTGTTCTTAAATAACATAGAGTAATTCAAATATCTCAGTTAAAATATATTAGAATCCAAAACAGAGTTAGAGACAGCTACAACACTTTGTTGCAATCATATTATTTAAGAAGGTCCTACTACCTTTACCTTGGTGGCAAAAGGACATACATGTGTTTATACTGGAGGCAGCAGCACACTTTTATAAAAAACTGTATTTTAATCTGGTTTTGTAAACTCAAAATTATATAAATGAAACTCGATCAAAGTCATCTGTTGACTCCATCTTATTATCATACGTCTGATATAGTTTTGCAAAATGCTATTGAGCTATAACTGATGGATTCACTCACAAAGAATACTCCAACTTTTCCTGAAATGACACTAATCTCAGTCCCAATTAGTATGCTTCTAAACACCTCAGACTCACTTTTAAGGTATTTTCTAACAATCCACAAACTTTGCATGTTACCCACAGTGACATTTTGCTACAAAGCAGCAAGTGTTTGGTTTTGTGATAGTTCCTCATGAGAGACCAGGGTCTCTGTCTCTCCTTTTTTATGCCTCTTTTTGTCCCTCTTCAACTCTCAGTGTCTCTCTCCCTCTCCCTGCAGTGGCTTTCCACAGAAAGAGAAATCACATCATAAAGATCCCAAGCTGCGCATTTCTTATACTTGGCTTGTACCTTATAGACCAAGCCAGTGTAGGACAAAAAGTTACAGTCTTAATTTACTTTCTTCACAGAGGAAAGAAAAGGAAGATGTAAACCAGAGGGACAAGACAAGAGTACTACCTAACTCAGAGCAGCAGAGTGATCTGGATTAGGGGAGTATTTTACTGTTTCACATTAAAGGCATAACTTTAGGATGTCCAGCAAGACCTATTCCAGGAGTGAGGCCTTAGGAATTCTGTAGCCCTCACAGAAGTTCTAACATCTGCTTAGGGATTCACTGAATTGAACACCATTTAAATTTTTTAAAAGGATAAATTACAGTTCATAAAATTATTTTAATTATGCTGCAATTGATCAAAAAAGAGAAAATAACACATACAGAAGAACTTCTGCCATCTCAATCCAGAACTGTTTCCAGATCCACCATTATTTTAATTTGCTGACAACAGATTTTTTTAATATACTTTCATTAGTAATTGAGAGCAATTCCTCATATCGATGAGAATCAATACCTACCCTTTGGAAGCATGAGCTCATGCTTACTGTTTCCATTTAGGGCTCAACTCATATTGATACAGATCCAGAGACACAAGATGTTACCAAGAGGTAATGAAATTCCTTTTCATATATCTGTCAGCTCCAAGCAGAGTAGGTTGAGGTTTAATCTAGTGATATATCATGATATATTTAGGACTAGTTGCATTACCAACTGATCTCCAGATGTTTTTAGACCAAAGTAAATAGTCTGTAAATAGGTTTGAACTAGAGCTCTATCGTTATTAGCCAGTATATTTCACAATCCTATCATAAATATACTGAAATGAGTTAGCCCTTTTTATTTAAGTTAGAAGGTCATAGTCCTTTCTCCCCTCCACCCCAACTTTATTTTTCTGGTGGTTAGAAACCTTTTTCTAGCCTAAATTTAGTCATGAACTGTGTGTACTTATTTCTTTTTATACCAACATTACCTGTGTGTTTTTCTTCTCCCTTACAAGTGTTATGTCCCTAAAGAATTTAAAAAGAACAGTTGTATCCATTCTTGGCTATTCTCTCATTAAAGTAGAAAACTTGGGATTGGATCCTCTGAGGTATTTGTCTGCCTGACTCTTATTTAGGCCTCACTTTGCCACTGAAACCAATTACTTGAGTGGGCATTTAGCTATTCAGTAGGATTTCAGTGTCTGAAGTGCTTGGGGAGGCTGAACTGAAGCATCTTTTCAACAAAGCATTTCTATCTTTCTTGGACATTGACAGCACTACACCAAAGACAGCAATTTCTCAGTTCCTGCCTTATGGAAAGCTATTAATATTTTCCAAAGTCTTTTGGTTAATTTTGCCTTTATCTAATATTAAATTTACCTTTCTATAAGCGGAAGTGTACATGAGGTACTGCGTCCAGCTTGTGTAACCAAGACTTTCTACCCATAATAATTTCCATTAAATAATTGATGGTAAAATTATTAGCAATTACTAGCCTTTAATTGCATGCCTGTAATTATAAAATTTCATCCTAAGTCTCTAAGTTTACCTAAGTTTACCTAAGTTTACCTAAGCTTCTTTAGGACACTCAGTTCCTCATACGTACTATTTGATCTGTTTCTGACTGTACACACCCTCTAGCATTCCCACAGCTTGGTGTCATCAACAAAATTACTATTCCTCTCGACTCTGGTTTTTAATTCTACTAGTCATAGCTCTCCAGTCTTGCAATTCTTGTCTTTGCACAATTCACCAGTGTTTGCACCCAGATGGCAGTTGTGGTTTTGAGCAAGATTTGGTAAACGGCAAAATACAGAGCTGCATAGTTGAAACTTTGTTTGATCATGCATTGATCATTAATTTGTAATTCCTGTGCTCTATTTCCCAGCACAATTAGGGGTTTCCCACATGGTCCTATGTGGCGTGGGTTTTCGCTCTCCTTGGCCGCACGCGGCTCTTGGGAGCCCGGCTGTGGCGTAGCTTCCACGTGCTGCCGGGGTTTGCTGCCGCGGGTTCCCGGACACGGCTCCGTGTCTCGGGCACGTGGGCTGGCCAGCCTCTGTTACAGTGCGCTAGGGATCCGGTAAAGAGGAAGGAATTTGTCCATTTACTCCGTGCTTGGCAGGAACGGTTTATTGGTCACGTGGCGTGGTTCGATGGAAAGACGCAACCGCTCCCGGTACTCGCATGGGAGAAAATGGCGCCTGGGTGCCGGCGGGAAAGGGTTTTATGGAGGGATGGGGCGAGAGGATCCACGACCTGCTGGCCAATAGGGGCGGCTGCCGTGGCAGTGACGCCAGCAACAGCGACCAACCAGAGAACCCCGCAGGGGCGGGCACCGAGCCTCGGGCTGAGCGGGATCGTGTGGATTGGGGTGGCAGGCACGGGGTTTCCCGGGGCCAGACGGGGGAGTGGTTACAGGAGCGGCACAGGGGGAAAATCCAATGGCAGGCAGCTTGGGGCCAGAAATTGCGGGGGGGGAACGACACGGGGGAAGCGCGGGGGTACACAGGACTCGACTAGCTAACACAAATAAGAACCCCTAAAACCCAATCCCAGGATGCAACAGTACTACATCACTGCTTTACCATCGTATCTATAGATTAGACTATTTGGAAGATCAGTTATAAAGATAAAATCAAACTTAGTCTGGCATGATCTACCTTTGGTTTGATTTCATTTTCAATGAGTTTAAGTGTTCTTTTCACCTGATTTGCTTGATCAAAGATGTAAGTGATCTTCTGAATGGTTGATTTATCTGCATCTTTTTCCCCAGTAGATTGACTCCAAATTTAGAGTGATTCCTCTATCTGAAAATGTCACCCTGTGGCTCTCTTGGCTTCCCCATGCCTTCAGACAATCTGAAACATGCTCAACCTCCTGTTAACTGAAGCCAGCCAGTGTCAGGCTTTTAGCAGCTCTATTTTAATATAGTAATTGTATGTTAAGATTTATCTGCATCACTCAAGAAAAACATTTAAGTGTCACTGTTGTCTTTATGAAAAGTTAGAAAAATTGTCACGCCATTAAAAATACAAATGTAAAGTGCACTTAAACACTGACCAAGTTTTTATACGGATGAAACTTAATTACCTGTTGTCCATGAAATGTAACATGCTGCAGAAAAAAACACAATCACCGAGGCACAATCAAGTCTGTTCACACATTAGCCAAATCCATAAACTCGAATGCTAACTGACTTTCATTATGTCCTTGATCATCATCAAACCAAAAAGGAAAATGTTTGTGTACTGGTCCAAAGGACATTCTAAAGAGCAGCTACAATCCCTAATTGAATACACATTACAGAGGATTTTGCCTTTGTGTTTAATATTACAAACTCATGATGCTTTCCTCCTAATATTTGCCAGGGAAAAATCTCTGGTACTGACAGATACAAAAACAGATTGAGAGTCTCTCACCACCACACCACTTATTCAAGTCCAAATATTAAGTACAAGAAGCTGTATGTTTTTCATGTACTTAAAATATCCTTTCTTAGATGAATGCAAACAATTTTCTTTACCTATATTTTACACATAGCAGAAGAAATCAGGTTTTCTTTGCTCCTATTTTCTCAGAATCAAGAATCAGAGAATGGCTGAGATCAGAAGGGACCTTTGATGGTTATCTGGTCCAACACCCTGGCTCAAGAAGGGCCACCTGAAGCTGGTTTTCTGGGACCATCTCCAGGTGGCTTTTGACTAACTCTGAGGATGGAGACTCCTCAACCTCTCTGGGCAACATTCTTGATGGTGCCAGTTCTTGATCACCATCGCAGTGAATGCATTTTTCCCGATCTTCAGATGGAACGTCCTGTGTTTCAGCTTGTTCCAAATGTCTCTTGAAAGATTATGAAAGATTAATTAATCTAGGAGTTTTGGGGTTATTTTTGTTTGGAGTTTTGTTTTGTTTTGTTTTGTTTGTTTGGGTTTGTTCTTTTTTTCTTTCTTCCTTTTTTTCTTTTGCTCTTTTTAAACCTACTATTGAGACATAAAAAACATTATGAATTTGCTTTCAGAAAAATTTAAAATTTCCTGAAATATCTTTCAGGAAAATAAGTGGGGTTTCTCTTGAAGTGCAGTGATAAAATACTAGATTTCTCAATGTGTGATCATACCTATAATTTCATACAAGGCTTCTCCTGAAGCACCAGATAACTCAAGAAATCTCAGGGGACATTTTAAGAACCAATGTACAAATAACTCCCCTTGTTCAGTCTGCTACTTTCCCTTGCCAAAGGTGGGTAGGGGTAGCGACATTGATGAAATGTCAATAGAGAACCTCCGTAACATTTTTGCAAACAGAAACAGTGCTTGCCTTTGTCAGCTGCTTTTCTATTTTATTACTGATCTATCTCAGGATTAATTTAAAATTTTGTTAACTCAACCCCTCAAAATTGTTCTAATCATCATTAAGCTAGCATCAAATGAATACCTTTTAGTTGTTAATTTAATAATGTTGAAGCAAAATATAACCTTATTTGCAATTTATAGCAAATATAGTAGCAAGTATAGTCCTATTATATCTCCAGGAGGAAAAGTATATTAAGTATCTTAAAAGCCCAAACCAAAGAAAAGGCTGATGTACATGCCACCTCTTGTTTTGACTTTTTTTCCATAATTAATTTTCAAAAGTTTTGATTTTTAATTGTGTTTTTACCTGGTTATTAATAAATAACGCAGGATAATAAATAATATAACTTAATTATTTAGGTATATTGCAATCATTAAGTCTGATGTGAATTTTAACACACATAATCCAGCAGATCTGCACTTTTATTCTTCCTGCTCCTTTTCCCCCTACCCCCAGTTCCTTTCCCTCTCAAATAGCCTTTAATGAGCTCTCACCATCTGATGACTGCAGGAGACTGATATCTCATTTATAAAATATTGTAACTAGTGTTGAAAGGAAGGCAGAGAAGATTAAATTGAAGAAATTGGCAAAGATGCTTCTTGGACAACCATCAGTTTTGAATATACATGTTTAGATTTACCAAAGGTAGCAGGAGCAAACTATACAACTACCTCTTATTATAATTTCCTCATTTACACTTTAATGAAAAAATTATTATGCTGTATCAGTTCTTCTCTGCTACCATGATGAAACTTGCATTTATATAACCTGTAATCAATTTCATTATGGGCACAAGGGAAAAATTGATTTTGAGATGACAACCACAAAAAGTTTTTTACATACAGATTGGTTTGGAAACTTTGCAAATGGTTTGTAGGAACATACAAAAGGGAAAGTGCTTTTAGAGGTGTGTCTACAGCAATTATTACTGTGCTGAGAGCCAAAATGGATAGAATGAATAGGCGTGACATCCCTGTTCCACTTTCCTGAGCTATAGCAGAGATTTTGCTTCCTGTGATTTACTTTGCTGCTATTCTGCTTTGTCAGAAGATATAACTGCACAAGATAAAAAAGTGTATTTCAATATGAGATCACTTAATTTCAGCAGGCCTGAGATATTTTGCTAAATGATCCTCATGCATTTTCATTATATAGGTATCACTTTTTCCGTTGAGATTTTTTTCAATGCCTATAAATAAAGATATTAAATATAATTTGTCCCCATTCTTGGGAATCTTTTAAGGTTTAACTTTCCAGATTTTCAGTGGAAATAGAGAAATTATATTAAATTTTACTTTGTCTTCCCCTTCATAGAACACTTGCTGGTTTCCTTTATCTATTGAAAATTGACGGTTACTCAAAGCAGTTAAGAAATTTGAAGGTCAACTTCAGAATGGGAGAGGGGAGAAATTAATTTTCCTACACATCATGCTAAATACTTTTACAAAGTGCTTATACCTTTTTTTCTTTCTCATGAGGAAGGACTAAAACTTATTTAGATCTGTAGCTTTACCTTCCTAAATTCATTGTGCTGACTGAATTATAGTTTTACTAGTGGCAGAGCCAATATATTCAACAATTCTGCAGAAGTATCTAGAGTAGAAAGAACTTGGATAGAAAAATGTAGATGTACCTTTTTCCCCAGCTTCTTTTGTGGCAGAATAACATGGTATCCTTTTATATCCAACGTTTTTTCAGCATCTAACTTCTCTATCATTATATTTACAACTTATCATGATCACTATGTTCAGAAAAGAGCTTCAGTTCCACAGCCACACAAGAGGTAGAACAAGAATGGGAAGCCTAAGTTGTTTCACCAATATAACCCCCAGTGCTTTCCAAATAAGATGAATTTGTCTTTAAAACTTTCCCAAGAATTAGTGTAACTCCCATGCCCTACACAGTTCCCAGAAACCTGGGACTTGCCTCACCAACAGCTAAGAATGATTAGGAAGAGCTAAGGAGGTGGAAGTTGCCTATGTGCACATACTTCTCATTCACAGTCAGCAAAAATTAATAGGTACTAAAATATGACTTTTTTAACTGCTCCACCAAACTGGTACTGTAAGTAGCCAGTTTCCTACACATCATTTTTGATAAGGACTAAAACAACTCTAGCTTCTTTATCTTTATCCTAAAATAGACTTTCTTAACATCCTGGTGATTATGAGAAATGGCAAATTTCCTTACACATGAGTTCTGAAACCCCCTCCCATGAATTCAGTAGTATCCTAGTAAGATGTTTTTGTTAAATTCTGATCATATCAATATAATATCATTCTATTTCTTCTTTTCTACCTTGACTTTTACTGAAGTTCACAAAAAGTTAGATCTCAAACTATAGAGCTTTGCTTATTTTACTTATGCACAGTACACTGGCAGAATCTGAGTGTGCATATAATGCTTACCCTTTCTTATTATTAAATTTGCTTAAATTTTCTGCTCTTTTATTTAAATTCAGAGTCATTGGCAGAAATCTAAGAAATAGTAATGCAGCGTTGTGTTCTTCTCCCCAGTCCCGGGCAGCTCTGAACCAACCCGGGATGCAACATAGAAACTAATAGCAATTCCAAAAAAATAACTCTGCCATTGATTAACTTTTACTGGAATCTAAATTCCCCATTATGAAGCAATTCTTGGACTAATTTTTAAAATTTATATTTCATAAAATGTTGATTCACTCAGTTTTAAATGAAATTTATCAAACACAGTGTCAGTTCTTTGTAACACAGAGAATTCACAAAGATTTAGAATTCAGGCAGTGGTAGTTCCACATCATGCAGCAAACACTGTTTACTTAAATTCTGTTTTTATGGCTAGTAACATCTCAGTAATTCAAATCATGTCAACTGCTGCCGCAGTGGCCCTCTTGAGAGGAGAGGGGTGTAATAAAGGTTTTCAATTTGTCTGCACTGATTTAGCTGAGTAGAAAACATCAAGTGGAGCTTTCACATTTATAATGAATATGATTAAAGAATGGATTAATAAAAATGCATTCTTGAAATATGAAAATAAAATTAGAAACAATGTTGTGAGCATTGAGTAATATTTGGGAAGAGGGCTGTATTACTAAGATCAGAAGGCTAATACTGAAATTTAAGTCTCTCTGGCATTTTAATAATTTGTTTGTCTGTATACTTTGATTAACAGCTGGCAAGCAAGTCCACATTTGTTTCCAGACAAAACATGTGTTGTCCAGTAGTGAGTAATCTTTCCTTTTGTGGTTCAGTTCTTTCAAAGAATAGTCTTTGAGGACCAGGAAAAGAACTGTGGTGCCAGGCAGAATTAAATTGGTTTGCATATCTGCCAACTTGGCCATTCTTGGAAATTCAAAACAGTAAATTGTGCAAAGTTGTTTCCTTTTGAAATTTAAATCTTGATGATAATATGGCACATATCTAAGGACACAGCATCGGTGTCTGAGGTTTTTTCTTTTGTTGGCTGTACTTCATTAAGCGTACCCAGTGTATGTTAAAGAGTAGTGGTAAAGCATAAATTATAATTTGAAGTAATTATTTATACTAATGAGATATTTGGTCTACATTGACAAAATTCTGGATTTAGAAAGAGTCCTTCATTGGAGCTACAGGGACTTGTCCTCACTTGCTTGGAACATTTCTGTGAGCATTTCTTCCAAGTTCAGCTTTTCAGCACCAATACTAAATTATGCCTTGGAAGATGAATATGGAAACAAAGTGCTTATCAGAGGCACTAATAGTAGTAGTAAGATAGCTGGACAATGGCAACAAGAAAAGAGTACAAAAAGCATGTAGAGAATTAGAGAATACATGGATCTGGTTTACTATATTACCTCTTTGACAACACTAACCAAAAGATATTTGGTAATCCAAAGCATAGATTGCATTTATGCTACTTGCTCTAGAAATTAGCCCATGTGCTTGCTTCAGAATATCACCTTTGCAGGAATCCATAAAGGGAGTAATAAGAAACTGGTGTTCCGTTGCAACAGCCTGCCTTCCTTCTGTTCCCAGCCTGGCAGGGGATGTGTTTAAATTTGATGATGTGATGCAAATTGTGACATGTCCTTAGCAGATCAGAAGAGAACTGAAAAGCTGTAGAACTTTCTTAGTCATATTTATTGTCATCATTTAAATAATTTAAACTATTAACTATTATATTTCTTGCCTTCACCCCTCCATGGCCCCCACCCCATTACTGAAAGGTCTTGAATGTGAAATTCCAGTTAAAACAAGAATGCAGCTATAGTTAAGCTGCAGAATCATTTATTGGTAGCTCACAGCAACCTTAAGATATTTACCACCAAATTCAGGTAAATAATACAGTAGAAGCCAAAACACATGGCCTGATTTTTCTTTCAAACTTAACCTCTATGCAAATGGTAGAGAGACAAATAAAGATTGTACTCACTAAACATCCTCCTCCCTACAGCATAAGCATAAGTTGACTGCAGGGCTGAGTTTTTTCCACTGTTGGAACCACACAAAATTTTGGTCACAAACATCTACATGCTTTCCCAGAATTTTCATCTTCCTTTCCTGAAAACATTCATCACCGTTATGTCCTGAGGTCCTTCTTATTGCAGTTGATGTAGAAGAAAGCAAATCTAAAATTCTTGTCTACTTTGGAAGTATTTGGTTATTTTCTTCTTTTTTTTTTTTCCTTTCTTTTTATGTCCCAACCTTGTTTTAAGCTTTAAATCGTATCAGAAGGCTACTATTTAACTGATAACTTGATGTTTGTTTTGTGGGTTTTAAAAATTTGCATTCATATAGCAAATGTAGCTTTTATGGAATAAAAATACATTAATATTAGAAAAGTTTCTAGGTGATTTTTTTTTTTTAAGAACAGATGATTGTGATGCATGTCAAAGGCAAGTGATTTCTGGATGCTGAAAATCATTAGAACACAAGCATATCCATAGTCTGATCTAGGGTTTTTCAAGTTGACTTTTATGTTGGCAGGTAAAAGAAGAAAAATCTAATACAGAAAAACTGTTTCATGTGGAACACTAAAAAGATTTTTGCTTTTTTTTTTTTTGTTTCCTTGAGACCCAAAAATTTGAAAAGGCTCCCTCTGTATCAAATATGTCATTATATTTAGGCTGAAAAGAAATATTTAGATATTTTTAATGAAGAAACCGAAAAAATATAATTGTATTTAATTTTACTGAAACCCAGAAGTTATGGGATATGGAAACCTCATCCTCAGTTCCTTCTTCTGCCTGAAACATATCTATGACCTTCTACAAGAATATTCTAGTTCAAAGTATTTTTGAGAGAGGAATGCATTCATCCTTGGCTGTTTTTCAAAACCAATCTTTGCTAATTGAGCTACCATCTTCTTCTTACTGCATAAATACTAGAGTTTATAAGAAATCACAGAGCTCCAACAGGAACAGACCACTTCAAAACTGTAAACTATAACTTTCAGATGACAACAGTAGTGATTTATTCAAATGTCTGGGTTAAAAGAACAGATGCCAGTAAGAAAGAATAGAGGAGGGAATAAATGAAGAAAAATGTTCTAAAGAAACTCAAAAAGAATTAATGTTCAGGTAACATGAATGAATTAGATAATTGTTGTAATTCTCATTTCAGGTTTTACATAAAACTGCTAAGCATAAAATTGAGAGGAAAAAGCATGTGTTTAACATTTCTCAATATCAACCTTTGTATTCTAACTGCCACACAATCAGGGGATGAAATTTCTATGAGACCTATTTGCTGTGTTGCAGGAAAGAGGCTACTTGTGCTACATGCTGAAGAGTCATAGTTCTTTCTAAATATGCCTATCCATGCGCTTATTCAGCTTCTTTTCAAGATACACAGAAACTGAAAACATTCAACAAAATTAAAAAATAAATCAGCCAACCAACCAACCACACACACACATGAATGCAATTGACTCAACTTCTGTTGCCCAACCACCACAAATTAATGAAGGAAGCCCAATGAAGTACAGGGAAATGCAGAGCAATTTGCAAGTGTTCTTTTTGATAGAAAATTTATTTTGCATCTGCACAGTTTCAAACCTGTCCTTTAAGGTTTGTTTAGGCCACATGAAACATGCAAGTAAGACTTGCACTGAAATCCATGGCCTAGACCACTCTTCTTCCTACTGTGCACCAGCTACACTACCAAATTACAAAAGCATTTCCCTTTTGTCTGAATCTGTGGTACTCTTGTTGCAATTGGTAGCATTTGTTACTCAAAGTGGCACAAAGAGTGGTGAGCATTCAGAAAACATGGATATACCCCAGCTCAGCTAAAGACAAAAGATTATGGAGCTGCTCTAAGTATGAGAATCAAGTCACAGGTGAGAAAACAGAGAACCCAGTTCTCCCAAATGCTGGATTAGTGCAGTAATTAGAGTTATTGGACAAATTTCAGTAGTAGTTCTCTATCAAAAAACATAAGTGAAATGAATATGGCCATTCCTCAAGCACCTTGTACAACACTCAGTCATGTCAGTGTTTACTAAGGAAAATTTGAGTACCAATTTTATGTTATATCCCTCTGGAAGTAAAAGAGATGAGAATGCAAATCTGGTTGGAGGATCTTAAAGTTCTTAAAAGAGGTATTGAGCTGCTCAGTGATTTCAAGATGGTTATTCCCATACAAGGATTGATGATTCTAAAGTACACAGTGATTTTAGGAGTAGAATCTAGGCAGCTGGAATCTAGGTGTGTGTTTTTAAGAATACAGTCTTTGACTTAGACCAATAAATTTGACCTAGTATCGGTTTTAATGCCTTTATAAATCAGCATCTGCAGCAGTGGAGTAGCATTTCCATTAAGAGGTGATTTCTCTGTGATTCCCTCTGCTGACAAACCCGTTGGCTTGTCAACCCTCCAGTGCAGCATTGGCTCACTGCAGCATTTGATCCAGGAATCATCTCCTAAAACAAGATCTGTGTGTGCTGCTGAACAGTTTCACAGTTACTTTGTTCTTTTGTCTGGTAAACCCTAGATTTCTTTCTATTTGAAGGGTTTTTTTCCTAGAGAAAATTCTGAAGAAGCACTGCTTTTATGATAAAACAAAATGGTTGTCACAAACGGGACTGTATTATTAGACCAAAAATTATATGGAATGAGACTATCACAGTTAAGTCCATCTTCTATCACCATCTCTAGTAAAAAAATTATATCTTTCCTCCTAAATGATTGCAACATGAAAGAAGTCTCAATTTAAGCTGACTTTCAGCAGTTTCTGGAAATGACCCCTCACGCTACTGTAGGCAGGTAGCAAATTTATGAGTATCTGCTATCTGGGTCTCTAAATTATCCTCAAGCGCCACTCATAAGCTTTTTCAAAATGGATTATTTATAGCATTCCTGAAAGTAGAGCATATAAACTCTACTTCTACAATATTTCCATCAATGACAGTTTTTTATGTGATAAAAACAAATCATATCCACTATATTTATAGTGAATATTTATAGAGAATAATCAGATAAAGAAGTTAAAGAATTGTGACTAATCCAACCATTTCATTGCTTTTGAAAAATATATCAATCATTATTTTTTTCTAAAGCATAGGAATAGCTCAAAAAATGTGCCTGGATCTATATGAAAATCTTGAAATAAAAATATTCTGCAATGTGGTTAAACAGGAGAAGGATGCTCTGGTAACATATAATTGATTTGCTTTCCCTTTGCTCCTGAGGTCTTCCAAGGAGAAAGATCTTTTTGTACTTGATCAGAAGTTGCCACTGTTAGTATTGCGGCTGAAGTGTATTGACTTCCACAGGACAACCTAATACAATGAACTCTCCTGATATAAATGACCTCTACTTAGTTGCTCCTCAGAAATATTTTACTCAATTGCATAGCAGCAAGTTTTATCTGCAGATTAATAAGGAAAGAGTGAGTTCAAGGAAAAAAGAACAGTCTGTATAATTTATTTTTAATTGTTCTCTTTGTAAGTAGCTTCAGAAACACAGCCAGTGGTGTAGGTAATGAGGGAACATCATTGAGAAATGAGATTTAAACAATTTGAGAATGAAGAAACTGGGCTGAATGGGCAAACTTCAACACAATATTTATGATCATCTTGTAGGGACAGCATTAAAAACAAAGGTGAGGAAAGCGTGAAAAAGGTATAAGCTTATTTCCTTTTTTTTGTTCTACTTGCATACAAACTATCTTTTTAGATATAAGTTTGATATCACAGTTGGTTTCTCTCTCAGTTTGCATTTTGCAAATCAAATAAGAAATCTATCAGTAAAGACATTAAAAGTTTGTCTAGTGTACCCAGATATGCCAGGATTATGAGTAATTGAAGCACATTTTTCTAGCCTCTGACTTTGATCACTGCAAAAAATATTAAACTTCTATTTTTCAAAAGAAAGGGAAAAGGTCAGGTGTATTATTGTATTCCATGTTTGCATGTAGGAAATTTGTAATCATCCGTTCCATGAAACTTTGAAATACTTAAAAGTATCTTAAAACTCAGAACACTTTGACTATAACATGCCATTAAAGCGTAGAGGCGTGGAGTATAATGAGATAAGAGAGATTATATGCCATAACTATCTGGTCACATAAAAGCTAATACTTAGATATTGATGTAATATATCCTAATGGTGCATTTTGTTCCAAAGTGGTACTACCAAATGCACGTATTTTTGATAAGAGCAGGGAAAAACAAATTGATCTTTTAAGGAAGTTATAGTTTTAGAAATGTTAAATTGTTTAAACATTTTTTATATATGATATATGTATATATCTGTATATCTGGCTATATATAAGAACTTTATCATACATAAATCAGTTGTCACCTGGGAAAATATAATAAAATAAGTCTAATCTGTGCTTTCTACTTTTCAACCTATTTGTGATATCTTTATGGATTGCAGCTGTACCTTGTATGTCTCCAAATAGCCTCAATTTCAAAATTTCTTCAGAATGAAAAGTGGATATTTAATTCTCTGACTGCTACTAATTTATGTTGAGAACAGAACAGAACAGAACAGTCGATCAGAACAATGTCCAATGTGGTAAAGGCATAATTCTTACACTGGAATTACTGCATCTATCTGGTGGAAGTTTTTGTAATGTAATAAACTTAACTCCACCTGAAGTAACACAGGATGTTTCTCAGAGTGAGGTGACAATACCAATACCTGTTAGGATGGATGCGCTTGCACTTTGTGTATTTCCAAGCAAGCCTTACCACATATTCAATTTCTGTGAACATTTCTGAAATTATTTTAACGTCTGTCTGTTGTAACATGAAGAGTATGAAGTTCTGATGGAATAGAAGCCTTGCAAATACACCTTGCATTTTATTAATGGTCTTAACAGGAAAAAATAGACTGGATGCAAAACTCATGGAAATCTCTAAGAAATTAATTTTTTCCTATTAACTTAAAAGAAATTGTTCCCAGCCTCAGAATTCTCCTGTCAAGTCCTAGTATCTAGATACTGAAAAAGATCTGAGAAATTATTTTTTGAGAACCTATTCTGCAATAAGCTAACATCTCCCACCTGCATCCACTTCACAAATACAATACAAAACATCAGAGTACCTATTGGTAGCTGTAGATATCCACAACTCTCTTTTATCATGGGCAAACCACCACAAAAATGTTATGGGCTAATAAGTAGTATACAAACATGTGATACTCTTATAAGAATGAAAGAAATAAGTATTAAATACAAGTTTCATTTTGCAATTTAAAATTGTACACAGATTACAGTTGTCAGGTTGCCTAATGGCTGGCAGGGTGAGGGAATAAAAGAAATATTTTGAGTATGTGTACAACTCCCTCAAGCAAAGCTGAATACTGATGTTTCTCATTACTCAGCAGTGCCAAAATCTTCAGATTGCACATAAATTATCTTTAATACTTCACCAAGTCATTGTCTATGTCATCTGAATGTGTATCTTTGCCTACCTGTATGATGCTGATTTCTTCATTTGACATACATGTTTCAAGATGAAAAGTAGCACAAA
Organism: Vidua chalybeata; assembly: GCF_026979565.1. Lineage (NCBI taxonomy): Eukaryota > Metazoa > Chordata > Aves > Passeriformes > Viduidae > Vidua > Vidua chalybeata. Next base: position 35,443,862 of record NC_071531.1, on the reverse strand, counting down.
GGTCCATAAAGTTTCATTAAAAATTAAATCCTAAAATATGGTGGTGCAGTAAAACTTACTGCAGTTCAAGTTAAAGAGCACAATGTTGCAAACATCAAGGTGGTAGTGACTAAGACTTAACAGCTAGAATTCAACCTTTAAATCAAGAAAACATATATGCATATGAGAAACTACTAGCCAGTGCAATGTTTTTATGCATTTGTGAATGAAATTATGCAAAATGTATGAGCAAATGCATGAATTTTACTCACATGCTTGCCTATATGCTATCCTGATTATATGATTGCAAAATTCTGCTATTAAAAAGAGGTTTTTCCTTGTTTTTCTGCCTTGATTTATGATTGTGGTTCAATCTTTTCAATTGTTTGCTTTGTAATGTGATTTTGTATTGCATTTAGAGGATTCTCACATGACTGTGTCCAGAATAAATTAAAGACAAAAATAGTTATACAAGTTACAGAAAAACAGGAAGATTTATATACCTATACAGGTATAAATAAGCATAGTTAACTGAAGATAACTATTTATAAAATTCAGTAATATTTGCTTGCATCATAATAATTAAAGTATAACTTCAGCTGAATTATTTGAAAGTTGTTTAAATTTTTGTCAAATATATATTAAAATGTTTTACAAAGTAGTTTCTTAGGGGAATTGAAGTACGAGATTCAAATATACATTGTAGTGGCTAATTCTCGCTTGACATAAACATCATAAAATTCACAAACCAGAAAATATCTGTGTTTTCAAAGATTAATTTTCTTTTTCTATAGAGATCTCTGGTATGTGACTGATTCTGTAGCTAAGTTAATTAATTAGAATATTTACAGGAGCTGAACACTTAATAAATTCAATAATCATTTTTTGTAATAATTTTAAAAAATCAGACAGAATATAGTCATTAAGTTCTACCTTGGTTTAAAGGTATATGATTTTTTGGTTGACACATCTGTGTCCTAACTGCCAGAAACCCATCACGTCACAAAAGCATAGGAGGACACCAAAGCCTGATCAAACATATGCACTCCAAAAGGAGAGTTTCACATTGTCTAATTTTAAGAAGATAGTGAAGGTGTGCGAGTTAGAAAGCATGTTTTTTGATACAGCAGATCTCTTCAAAAAAGACTTTTCCACCCAGGACTTAATGCAGTGAATGAAGATAAAGGATTCTTCTCAGAATCACTTTTGAAAAAGCCATCTCTTTCCACCAGGTATGAACAAGGCATAGCAAGATTAGTGTATTAACTGGGACACACAGATACTCCTCTCAAATTGGGCAGCATGGGCAACTCCTAACCGATGCAATCATTCCTAGCACAGATGAAGAGGGAGCACTGAAAGGACCATAGCAATTTTTAAATTCTGAGACTGTTAAATTTATACTGTATCATGGATCTGAAATCATGTCACAGTCCAGGAACCAGAACAGAATCTCTAATTTTCTCCATCCAGAAGCCCCATGATTCCCCAGACCCAGGGAAAAGTCATGCAGAAATGTGAACTAATGATATGATGTAGGGAAAAGGAAAAGACATCTGGATTTGGCAAGATCAAAAAGCAATATCAAAAAGCAATGCTTGATATTGGACAGATTCTTTGGGTAGCAAATAAACAGGGAATTTAGACAGTCTTAATAAGAAAGCATTTTGGAATTCCAAACACAAAAGGGTGGTGTCACTAGAAAGAGGGTAGGTGTGCAAACCTATTATAGCTATTTTCCACAAAGTTTAGTATTACTTTAATTGGAAAATACTAGATCTTTGGTTGGAAAATGCTAAATTGCTCTCAAATACTGAATGATCCATGGTATCAAAGTATTGCTAAATTACAATGAATCAGAGTGCAGGGAATTTAAAGAAGAGGTTAAATATTCTCTCTTTAGTCTACTTGTATAGAAAGTAATGCAATTTTTTTTTATCATATGTATATTTTGACTAAATAGTCTTGTGGAAAAAAAAAACCAGATTTATAATCCCAGATTTTGATATGCTATAACACATAGCAAGCTCTAATAAACCACCAGTCTTACCAAGTTGTTGATTGCTCATAATGACAATTCACTGATAGAAGTCTTCCAATCACCATTGAAATACAATGGAAATAAATTAATTTTGGGGGAAAACATGTGAGGAAGAAAATAAAATCCAGGTTCCCTGAAGCTTCAAATTCGGCCTCAGAACTATTTATCTTCTATCCTAGCCCCAGAATATTTTTACAACATGAAAATGGCAAAGTAAATTGTCAGCTTTTCTAGTCTACATGAATTTAAAGAGAGCAATGGTAGACAGCAAACATTTTATCAGAAAGATGTGTTAGGTGATCAAAGAAAACTTTTGCATGTCTTCCTTTTCTGCTTTCACAACTTCCTATAAGGCATGCTGTCATTTTCTTATACTGCAGCACTCCAAATAATAGTTTTGCAGTTCCAGTGGTGACTGTTGGGATAGTAGGAGCAGTTTGCGAGGTAGGCTGCTGGCCACTGCTTGTCTGTTCTGTAACTGAAAAGAAGACTCCAATAAATATTAGGAGTGTTTCAGTAAACTTGAATAGCATAGCAAATGTCTTATTTCAGTAATAATATATGTAAACTTATATTTATCAGTCTTTAAAGAGAATAACACAAGAAAATACCAGAGCCTAAGTAAATGACTCTGTTCTCAGTGAAGGAATCTAATTTGCAGAAAAGAAGTAGGATGTCATGTTTTAATGTCAGTATTTAATACTAAACTCTGGAACAGCTACATCTGTCATTCGATTTTTGAATTAGAATTTTTCATTTGTGCTTTTCCTTTGTTTTAAGTACAAAAGTAAATATATGTGATGCATTGACTTCTTTCAACTATCAAGTAGCTTCCAAAAAGAAAAAGTGCCTGGATATAGAAAGAAAGGAGGAATTCCTTTGCTCTTTCAAAGAACTTCCAAAGAGAGTTTAGAGGAAGATGACATTGTCAACAATGTCTAAATTAATTCAGAGAATAAAAGGAAATAGCAAGGTCCTTTTTAAAGATACCTATAAAGAGAATTTCTTAAAAAACAAAAAAAAAAAACCAAAAAAACAAAAAAAAAAACAAAAAAAAAACAAAACAAAAAACAAAAAAAAAAAAAAAAAAAAAACAAAAAAAAAAAAAAAAAAACAAAAACCCAGAAGTTCCTAGGCTGCTTCCACCACATTTTCTCTGTAAAATTAAAATAATGATTTTATCAACATTTGTCAGGGAAAAAGCTATCTTTTCTTATTGACAGTGTCTCCTGTGGTATTAAGAATATGAGAGAGATTTATTATAGTCAAGAGGACATATTGGTGAATTTAGAGGAAAAATGTACTGGTTTGTTTCTACCCTAACTGAAACTAATAGAATTTTCACCACTGAATTGGATGCAATAGGGTTAAGAATTCAGTTTTATCAAGTTATTAAAATTTAGAAGATTGATTCTGAATCCTGATCTTTTGCAAGGAATGGCCATATCTCTATGGAATTATTCAGAAGATGACCACCTAATGCATATTTAAGTCAAATAGACTGCTTTCGTTAATGTTGTTTACCTTCATTGTTTATGCAGTGTGAAATTGGGGAAAAAGCAAAACAAAACAAACTGAAATAAAAGCCATTTTCCCCCCTTGCATGCTTGCAGCCAAAATTTTACCATGTTGTGCATTTGAAAGTACAGACTTGAAAAACACTGCACAGCGGTTTGAAGTAAAAATCAAGTTAATATTTTTAATTTTAATTTTCACGCTGAGAAGTGTAAATTCAATAAAGAACATGTCTGAAATACACTGATAAATGGTATTATTTGAAAGATCCTTAATGCTGTGTTATAATTTAAAAGAAATTATACAAAGCCAGTAATATTATTTCTTTTTTTTCTAACTGTTCTGATTGAGGTTCAGTATCTAAGTGTCAAAATATACATTTTATGGCTTATGCTATGTGTGGAAAAAGTATCTTATTGATTTTTTTCAACAGCATGTCTGTTTGATAGTTGACTGTAGTTTCTGAGGATTAGGGTCAGTCACCCAGGTTCTTCTGTCCTTTCTGTGCTTCCATATCCTGTTTAAAGTTCCCTTAAAAAGTATTATCTTCTCCCCAGCCCACCATAGGCCCCTGCCTCTGTGCTTCTAACCATATTCAACTATTTTTTTGTCAGGCTAGAATATTCTTTGTAAGCTATAACTGAAGAGAGATCTTTGTTTTGATTCTAGTGAAATTTTTCATTGATTTTTCAGAATGACATTGTGGATCATTGAGTTCACTGCAGACATCTAAAGACCTCGGTGCTTCAGAGAGAGTCCAGCTCCATTGCAACTATAGAATAGAATCATAGAATCGTAGAATTAAGGTTGGAAAAGAGCACTAACTCCAACCTTTGACAGAACATCACTGTGTTAACTAAATCATAGCATTAAGTTCTATGTCCAGTTGTTTCTTCACACTTCCACTTCCAGGAATGGTGACTCTACCAGTCCCTGGGCAACCTGTTCCAATGCTTAACCACCCTTTGAGTGAAAAATTTCTTCCTGATGTCCAACCTAAACTTCCCCTTGTGCAACTTGAGACCTCTTGCTCTGATGCTTCTTACCTGGGAGAAGAGGCCAATGCCCCATCTTGTTATGCCCCTTTTGGTAGTTGTAGAGAGCAATAAGGTCCCCCTTGAGCCTTTTTCTTCAGACTAAACCCGAGTTCCCTCAGCCACTCTTACATGACTCACCCTCTACACACTTCACCAGCTTTGTTACCCTTCTCTGGACTCACTCCAACTTTTCACCAGTGTTAAGCACAGGGAAGTGATCACTTCCATATTCCTGCTGGCCACACTATTTTTGATACAGGCCAGGATGCCACCGGTCTTCTTGGCCACCTGGGCACACAATGTCTCATGTTCTGCGGCCATCAGTCAGCACCCTCAGGTCTTTTTCTGACAGGCATCTTTCCAGACACTCTTTCCCCAGAGTGTAGCATTGCATGGGGTTGTTGTGACCCCATTGCATGGGGTTGTTGTGTTGTTGGTAGCGCCTGGCACTTGACCTTGTTGAACCTCATGACATTTGTTTCAGCCCATCTCTCCAGTCTGTCCATATCTTTCTGTAGAGCCTTCCTGCCCTCCAGCAGATCAACATGTCCACACAGCTCGGTGTTGTCAGCAACTAACTGAGGGTGAACTCAATCCCCTTATCCTTATTATCTGTGAAGACTTTAAAGAGGGCTGGCCCCAATACTGAGCCCTGGGGAATACCACTAGTGACCACCTGCCAACTAAATGAGACACCATTCACCACCATTCTCTGGGCCTTTCCTAAATCCATGCTGGCTGGGCCTGATCCCCTGGCTCTCCTACATGTGCTGGACACTCAAGATTATCTGCTCCATAATGGCACTGAAGTCAGGCTGACAGGCTTGTAGTTACCTGGATCCTCCTTTTTACTCTTCCTGTAGATGCACATCACACTGGTTAATCTCCAGTCCTCTGGAACTTGCCTGGTTAGCCAGAATTGGTGGTAAATGATGGAGTGTGGTGGTAAATGATTGCTCTGAATGAGCAATAATAAAATGATGCCTTTTGTATTTTTACTATGTCACATCTTGCCTTGAAATATTTCCAAATTTGTTGAAGTAATTAATCTTTAAAACAATCTTAGATTACACAGAGTTAAATTAATTAACTTTTCCCATTAATCTGTCTGAAATAAACATTCTTTCAGCAAGCCAAGAGGCAGCACCTCTGCTACCACTGACAGATGCTTCAGGCCTGTTTCATCTCCAGGATGTGAGGTCTTCTGGGGCTTTCCTTAGAATTGTTCATTGTTGCTTCTCTGTAAACATCCAGTAATTAATCTCCCTGATATGAGGTCTGAGATCCTACTCTCAAGCTTTCACAGTTTGTGGAGGTTTTCACAGTGAAGAGGATGAGAACTCAAAAAGATAAAGTCATATGCAGAAAATAAAGGTTAGTGGCCTCACTTTAGAAACCTATTAGTATTATGACGCCCTAGTTATTGCAGGCCTTGGAGAAAGTACTGTGTATGGGGGCAATTATGTCAGGAAAAAAAAAATTTGTGTGTAGCTGATTTCATGTATGAGACTGATGGAACAATGTGGCTGGATTTTTCATGACAGTAATGCCCTGGTGATGAGCAAATTACCTAAATCAAATATTTTTAGAAATATTTACTAATGCCTGTTTTCTGGATTAGCAACTCAGGATTTAGTAATAAGCATTGGCAACTGAAATGCGAAGTCGTTGTTATTCCCATCATATACTTGTTACTTACTCATAAAAGGGAAAAAAGATCTCAGTTGGTGGGTTTGTTCCTTCTCATATCTGATGTTTAAAGGATAGGTTTTTAGCCAGTGATAACTATGTATTTCATTCATTGCTAATGGAAACAATTGTCACCCTTAGATGCCAATTTGACACAATCTAAGAAAGGTGTGCGGCACCTCTCCATTGACAACAAAGGACAATGAGAGGAAAAGCTTAGGCTAAATGTATAACTGTAAGGTAGATATTATAAGACAGAATAATTCAAAAGTGATTAATAATTTTTGAACATCATTAGAATAAAGTCATCACTATAAACCCACTTTTTAATAATGTTGTGTGATTTTCTGTGTAAGAAAGTATAACTTTAACAAAGACTCTAAAAAGATAAACAACATTGAATTTTTAAACAAGTAAGATACTGGGCTAGTATCTAGACAGTAACTAGACAGTTTCTTGTATTTTTTAGATGCAGATAAATGCAGTTTTCTGAATAACTGGAAAAACAAGGTTTAAAAAATTACTGGAATTATTGTGTACTCTTTGGTGTGGAATAAAAGGCTCAATTAGAAGAATACAGAAAAAAAAATTTATAATGTGTCTTTGGCCCTGTGACTTCCCCATGCAGGTCCTGTGACCTTCTTTGCTGGTCCAGTAACTCTACATGCAAAGTAGAGTGTGACTTTGTAATAAATTAAAAGAAGCTGCTGCCCAGCCAGTGGCAGAACAAAGAAAACAATATTTTTCCAATACATGCTGCTGAACAGGGACACTATGCAGATTCTGAAAATAAACATTTAAAATCATCTGTAAAAAACAGAAATGCCATTCCTAGTTAAGAACTACCACAAGTGTTGTGATAAATTTAGGTTTAAAATCAGCTTAGGTATTTAGTAACAAGAAAACATGACAGGATTCCTATATATACCAGTCTGGGTGAGCTAATCAGTGGTTTTCCTTTTCCTCGCCCTGCTGAGATTGATGTCATCTGTTTCATTTGAACTCCTCTCTGACATATGCTTTTTATTGGTTACCAGGCAACCAGCATCATCAAGAAAGCTAAACATGTGCATCAACTATTATTCACATCAATGCTTTATCTCAGAGTACCTCAAAATGTCTCTACCAATTCACAATTTTGGTTTCCCAGCCTTCAGTCCTTCAGGAATGGCTTCACTTCACTAAATTGAGAAGAAAATAGGGATGCAGTTTTTTTGAGCAAATAAAATTTTCTGAAAATTTTATTGAATGTTTAAATGTAGATCTAGAATTCTGACAGTTGGATTTGTTGATTTCTTTTTTTCTTAAACCCAACAAACAAAACCTTAAACCTTCACTATTCATTTAGATCTCTTCAGGAAATCTGTAATGAGGCAGCACAGCTGAGGTATACATGAAGATTTGCACTCTTTCTCATAAGAATATGTCATTTTCTAAAGGTCTTGTAGAGGTTGTGAGAAGTTTAAAGAGTAGCATCAATGTTGTGCTATTGAGAAATACATAAATAAAGTCTGAAGTAATGAGATGAACCTATCATGGCCTTCACAAATATTTTTTCAGGTCAAAAATGAAAGCATAAGTTAATACACTTTAATAACACTCTAATATTATTTTCCAATTAAGAGTAGTGCTGTTCTGCAGAGGTTGCTCAAGGTAACTTATATGAAGAAAATCCTGGCACAGAATTGACATTGGAAGACCTAGACAAATCTTTTGAACATGATTTTTAATTTTGTGTATTTTTGTTTGATCCTAAAATGAAAATTTAATGCACAGGACAAAAAACACTCAGTGGCCACACAGTATATGAAAGCTTACAGTGCAGAAATCAAGTTCATAACTGGGCTAGTAAGAGCTCTCTGTTTACCTAATTGTTAAGAATAATTAATTAGCAATCAATTTGTGCCTGTTGTAATTGCCAAGAGAGTTCAAACTTGGTTTATGTTTCCCTGAGTCACACAGTTTTCAGCAGCTCTATCATTCAAATTGAGTTCCATATTTGTGAACATATCTATTGATTTGTTAAAACTAAATTCCTGAAAAAGATTAAATCTATAATATCCCTAAAATTTATAAAGATGACCTCTGCTTTCTGTTTACATAGGAAATTGCTGATCGAATCTGTCCTTGAGACTACCCAAGACTTTGTCTTCTGCAGATTTTCAACCCTCTTAATCTTATTTCCCAAATAAGTAAAAATGGCCATTTAAGTTAACTTCTGTCAGTCTTGCAATTCTCCTCACAACAGTTATAGCACCAATTGAAGTTGTAATTAGAGTATTATCCTTTATTTTCATGAAGAAAGCAAACTGCATTCAGTAAAAATGTTTGATTCCAGAAGGAGTGGAGTGGCTCATTTCTTCTGTTTTCATACAGTCTGAAATAAGGAGTGTGAAGGAGTATCAGGTCACCAGTGTAGGCAGTATTTTGTAACATAAATGTACATTACTGCATTTTTAATGAAAGACTGGGAATGATGGGCCAGCAGGTAACATAGTCAGTATAGCAATAGTTGTCAAGCCGTGCCTGCAAACCGTGGGTGTAAATTGTATAATCTGTATAAATTGTCCCAGCATCATAATGATATTCTGTAAATGGCAGTTTATGAACACACACATCAACATATTGATGCAGTTAAGATTTTAAAAATTATGGGATACATAAGGATATCACCACATTCCTACCTGCCTTCTCGTAAATGCTCAGGAGCAGGTACTAAGCAGACATATATTTGTCATGAATTCAGAAACCAACATATTTTGCTTTGTTTTTGAAATCCCTACCAAGTGCTCTTCTATAGTCTAACACAAAGAGTCTCTGCTGAATATTTGTTCTTTGCCAAAATTTAGACTGGATTTGCAGTGAGATCCTGGTGGATTTGGAGTCTGGATGACAACCTAAGAGTGACAAGAGTATCCTGGCTACTGTTCTCCAGTACCCAGAGCTCGCAGCTGTGGGTTAAGCCAGCCCTGGTAAGGGGCCCTTTTAACAGAGCAGAGAGGATTCAGGGCCTTTTGCAGACCAGCACTGCATAAATTATCACTTGTTATCAGGAAGGCTTGAGAAATGAAGAGGTCCAGCACATCTGTACATTCTAATTTGTTTCTTTCACAGTATCTGGCACACGCCAGTTCTGGTACAAGCAGCACAGGAGGAAATAAATGGATTTGGGAATTGTTTAAAAGACAAATGGCTTTTTTTTCTTAGTTAATTTTTTTTATACTACATAGAGATGAGGAAATCTTTCTTCTATTTTACTAGAAATATATTCCAGGGGAAAAATAAGTATTTGAAAAGCAAATTTAATTGTCTTTTCTGAGCCTGGATGTGGTCAAATATATTATTGATGATTTTTTAGAGCTAATTTATATAACAAATAAAAATCTATTGTTTCACAATGATAAGAAGGCTTTGAATATTTTAAGAAAAATACAGGATCTTAAGAGGAAAGCAATTTGATTGGCCTTTTAGTGCCCTTTGAACCAGCACATCTCTTTTATATATGATTTTATTTTCTTAATAGTGAACAGAAAAGTCTATTTCAGAATCAAATGAAACACATGAATAATAGGGCTTCTCTTTCCTTTTTTATTATTGTATATATACAATTTCTGCATTCTGAATAATGGGTTTCTAATGTATCTCTTCTATGTCTTAGTCGTGACAAGTGACAGCACTAAGAATTGCACCACCATTTTTTTAAAAGTGAAGATGCATATGGAGATACACCAATGCCTCACACAGTCTACAGCTTCAGGCACATATGGGTTGTATGGTTCACTTTGTTTTGTGCTTTGTAAGTATGGGCAATCACAGCTGAGAAATGCTCCCTAAAGCTCACAATTAAAACTTCTTTTCAAATTATTTTTCAACAGTATGTTTTGTGGTTTTATTAAGGATGAATCTTTTACACATAGAATGCCCAATGTGAAATATAAGGATTTATTGTCACAAATTTTAAGTGAATTTTTATGAAACAGTTTCATGTATTCAGAAGTAAAGGTTTCTTGTCCAACCAGAACTATGAGTCTGATTAATAGGCTAATTGCTTCAATAATATTTAGTGCTGAGATTAGCAATGTAACAGGAAAAAAAGACACAAGGAAAACATCTAAAACACATCATATTTTACCTATGCCCTCACAATTCACTTTTTCACCTGTAACCTAATTTTATTTCTGTAAGTAGCTGCACATCAAGACGTTTTCTTCAGTAGTACCTCTTATCAGTGTTGTGGGTTGGCAATATTTAATAGTTTTCAGAAAAGCATTAGAAATATGAAGTATAAAGAACTTAAAGGAAAATAAAAGAGATGATAAATACAGTATGAAATATTTTTTTTATTTCTGCAACTTGTTTGTAATGTTGCTGTTGCATATCAGAGGAAGCTAATATTGTCCTTCATCAAATTAAGAATCTTGCCACATTCTTCCAATACATATTACCTTGAATTATTCTTTGCCAAAAATTATGCCAAATGCCAACAACAGCCACTGAGGCTGTGGAGTTTTTCTTATAAGCTTTTCAAAAATTATCTAGAAGATTTCTGATTTTATTGCATGCTTTACAAGACTTAGATGTATTTTAAGATATATTTCTAAGCTATTTAATCTCATAATCAAATACTTATTGAATTAATTCCAGGCTAGCTATTTTTTATTAAAGTACTATATGTGAAGAAACAATACTGACTTTTTAAAAAATAAAGTAAACTACTTTTCTAATACTGTGGAACTAGGCCTCTAACAACTTAAGTTTATTTTTAATGAGACTCCAAAATCTTTTTAGAATTCCATAATAGATTTGAGTAAACAAATGTGCCCATGCCTATTTCCTGTCTCTTGAGGGACATCAAGTTTCCAATAAATAGAAATTAGCTAACTAAATATATATTATATTACAAAGTTGGAAATAATATAATTTCTTTCAACAACTGCACATACTGTACAATTGAGTGTGAATATTATTTAGGAACATTCATGACCTGACTTGCCAATTTTTGCTTCAAAATAATTATAGTAAAAGAATAAAAACAGCTTCAATTCTGTCAGTTCTGAGAGAAAGGCTCATAATAATTCATAGTAAATAAGAAAAACAAAGTAATTAACTTTACAGGCCCAAACCCATGATTTTAATTTTAAAAGACAAATACCTCAAAAAATGCCTTTGTGAAAGATTTAACTGTTTAGTCACTGGCAGTGACAGCAACTGCATTTAACCAACCCAGTCCAACTCAGCCCACACTAACAGACAAGTGAAAGAGTTGCCTTAAGAACACATACATTTTTTTCACAATAATATGCTATCCAGAACCTCTCATATACAAAGTAGAGCATTCCAAATCATGTTGACAGACCATTACCTAATGTGACTTAAGCTTAACTTTTTTTTTGTGTTTGGTGGTAACCAAAAACCAGACCATATCAGAGAGAAACTGCTGATGCATCTTGCATCCCTTGTACATTGACTTGGCCAACACAAATACCCAAAAACCTGTGAACTGCTAATGTCATGTATAATGGACTAAATTTACATGTCATCTGTATATAGAGACAGTCTCTTTAATTTTTGCCATGATTTTCAAAATATACCTCCATGCACCCAATTAAAATTATATTTGTTTCAAAGTAGTGGTCAACTGTTTACAATTTTCTGACTTTTAAAGCTCTGCAGGGAAAATTTCCAATGCACAATTAAAAAAAGGCACTAACTACAGACTTTTCTTCAAATGCTTTCATAGATCCTAAAGTATGCAAACAGTAACAATGAAAATTATCTTAAAGATATCTTTAAAGGAATGTACCCAATGTCCTTTTTCTTCCTGAATTCACAGACAATCATGTTCGCTCAAGACAAATGAATATTCCTTTTTCCTGCAAGCCACAGTCATCTTCATAAGGTTCTTTTTTGTGGCCAGCAGCATTTATCTTCATCACATTAGTGATGAATGACACTTCTTGCTGCACTGTATGAATTAGAATTTCTCTCATTCCTGATATAAATTGGAAAGTTCTGTTTTTTTCTGTTTTTTTCTGTTGGCATTGGGGAATAAAATAGGGGTAGAAAGAGAAAATACAGATAATTCACATTATTTTCAAACATGCAGTGTGTGAATTTGTAATTTGCACTACCATCCACATGGGAATGACTTAATAGACTATTATTATCAGCATAAATTGCTCCCATGTATATAGATGTACAAAAAAATCATCATTCTATATAGAAAACAATTTCCTTTGGAGTAGCCAGTTGTTTTATTTATGAAATTACTTGTATCCCTGGAAATTAAAAAAAAAAAAAAGTTATCACTGGTTTCAGATAAAAAATACAGAGATCATTTTCAAAACAACTTTTTCACAGTGTTCATCACTGATGTCTAAAATTAAGAGTTATTTCAGTAACCTCCATAAGTGAGTCCACTATATTTCTAGTTCAATAAGGAATAAAGGTTTGTGGGAAGGAGGCACTGCAGAAAATGAAAAGATACATCCATTTTTCTATTATTTCTATTATTACATTTTTCGTCTTTAATGGGAAAACTTCAATCGAAAATGCTACTAGAACACAAAAGATTTGATTTTGGCTCCTGTAGCTAGCAGAGCATTGTAGGTGAATGGCATGTTTTGCTGGAAGCCTCAAGTGGACATCCACAGTCCTCAGCACATCATGTAAATGAAATAATAAGCTTTCATATGGCTCAGTTTTCTGAGGTTACAAAAATCTCTGTCTAGTATAGACAGGATGTTTCTTCAAAATTAATCACTTTTTCTATAACTACATGTCTCTTCTATGATCCCACTGAATTTAAGAGGTCAATACTGGAATTCATGGTGTTGTGTTTAATTTCTCCCATTGTCATCTTAAGAATCTCTGAATCTGGTGTCTTCCATTTACCATCCAAACAGTCAACATTGGACTCAACTTTACCAGACTAATGAAATCTACATTTTCAAGATCAGGAATCCATGCCATCTTAATGATACTTTTAGAAAGGTCAAATGCTAAAAATATGATTTACAGAAGCCAGAAAACTGGGATTAAACTCAACAATGAGTACTGGAAATGAGTATGACTAATACTTTATTGTCAGGGAGAATTTAATGATAATCTGGAAGAAAATGTCTACCTCAATTCAAGATTCTAAACTTTAGACTATATTCTTTGTCTTCAGGCATGCAAACGGATAAACTCACTGTGAAATAAGCTAAAAAAAAAAAAAGATTCCTTGACTGCTTTCTATGCAGCAATTCAGGACTAAGAGAAATCATCATTTCTGTGGGAAAAACATGGCTGAAAGCAGCCTTCCTCTGATATTTGCATTAGGTAGCTACATGCATGTATTTCTACCCAGAACTCTGTCTTAGCATATTCGAGGTTTAGGGATTTGGGTCTCTTTCGCAATCTTACTTTCAGTGCAAGTTATTTGAACATCATTCAGAACAGGAACTGGGACTAATTACTCTTTTTTTTTTTTTTTTTTTTTTTTTAGGGCAAGGTAATTTGCTTGTTTTTTTTTTTTTTTTCCCAAAAAAAGAATCACAGAATCACTAGGTTAGAAGAGGCCTTCAAGACCATCGAGTCCAACTCAGCCCTAACACCTCAATTAAACCATGGCACCAAGTGCCACATCCAATTTTTTTTAAGCACATCCAGGGGTGGTGACCTTCCCAGGCAGACCATTCCAGTACTTTATCACCCTTTCTGTAAGAAACTTTTTCCTAATATCCAACCTATATTTTACTTCAAGCAGCTTAAGAAAACATATTAAAGCATGTGTTCCTGTAAACAGGTTTGGGAGACATTTACCAGATAACTTAAAGGACTCTGATTAAAGAAAGGTGATGGGAGATGGGTGTTAATCAGCCAACTTCATCAAGCTCCATCTGTTCAAATACTTAATAGTAGAACTTTAGATCCCTAAAAAAAGCTGGCCATTTCAAGAGTGAAAAAAAGTATTCTTGTACTTTGATTTTTAAAGCAGAATAGAGGTACCCAAATCCATTTGTAGATCATGGTCTGTGCCATTCATTCTGACTGCCAGTGTCTAAACTCACAACAAAGTATACAACAAAGTATAGATAAATTTATGAAATGATTGACAACCTCTTTTTACAAGCTTAGAAAGAAATTAAACAATTAAAATTGGTTTCTCTTTGTTCTTTTTTACGTGTGATTATAAATGATATAACATATGCTCTTTTAGAAGAAAATAATTAGAGAAATTTTAAAGAAAAGTTTTTAAAACTTTTTCAAATCAGGATTGAATGCAGCAGCCATCTAGGTAAACCTCTATGCACTTAGATTTTATTGACAGAACGCAATTTGCTTTCAAACTATTTACAAACCAGAGCAAAATGGTAATACTTTGTACATTACATCCTGTCTTCTTCTGGAAAACCCTGGTTTTCCTTAGCTTTTAAGCCAGAGGGTGACACATGTTAATTCTAAAGCAAAATATCAGTCTGTTGTTCTTGGAACCAGTAACTGCCTCTCAGAAAAACCTTAAACTGGATCTGGGGTCTGGACAATGAAATTAACAGCCCTTCAGGTATTAGTTCCATCCCCTCCTGCTCCCTTCCAACTCCCAAGGTGGAGGTGGAGCACTTGTATGTCTTTTATTAGAACCAGGGTATGTTTTTACTGTGCATTTATACCTACAGTCCTCTTGCAATTCTTCTGCAATTTTCTCAATGAAATCGCAACTACACCTTTTGTCAGGTACAGTGACAGAAAGGCTCAGTCATGAGTCACCCTACAAAACCCATGGCATTTTTCTAGTTTTTGCAAAAAAATATTGAGTAAAAAAAAATTCTACTCACACTGCATTTCGCACATCATGACAGTTTCCCGTGTTCAGAATTGAGGATATAATGTTTTCTTGAAGAGATATTTTGTTTTCATAAACTTCAGTAAACACTAACTGCATAAATCCCTCGTAAGCAAATATAAAATAAGCTTATCTTCAAGCTCATAGGAGAGGAGCTTAATATCCACTTCTTTTAGATAAATAATTTTGGAACCACACGGGGTAAACATTTCAAAAGCAATTAAAAAAGTAATCCTGATTTTTGATAAAGTACTTGAAGATCCAGTGACCTGTAAGCATATCAAAATACTTTTTAAATTGAAGAGCATTATATTGTGGATAACTACATGCAACTTATCAGAAAAACAAGTAAAAGGTTATTGAACAGTGAGAGTGGGCATTTGCTTTACACTTGTGTTACAGACTTCTTTATTTACATGGCCATTTTCATCAGCTGCAGTGTAAGCAACATAACTTTCTTTTGCAAATAAAAAATAACCCTGAAAATACATAGATGGGAATTGAAAGCTCAATATAAAATCAACACCTGGATTCATATACCATTCCCATGGTAGCAGATCCTAATTTCTCAATAAAACATGATTATAGCTAAGAAAACAATTACTGGTTTTATTTTACTGGGACTCCATAAATTTGAAACACAATATCTGAAAAGAAGGCAAAGCAATATCAGAGCTTTAGACAAGGATGAATACAAAGTTTGTTGTATAGTCCTTAATTGTGTCACAAATAACACGAAGTAAGGGGACAAATACAGGGAGAGAAAAAAAATTGGAAAAAATCCTTTCTTTCACTTGTTTTCACTCTATTTGAGATCATCCAGTAGGAGGAAGATTACTTTGTAAGATGCTATATGAACTGACAGAGAAGCACTGCTGTGCAGCAAAGAAAGATAACATGATGCAGAAACTTAAATTGTGATTGGTAGAGATAGAATTAGTTGATTTTGCTTGAGTAAATGAAATAGAAGTATTTCCATCTTTTTAGGGCACACATTATTTAAAAAGCACAAAGTACCTGATTAAAAAAATATCTACAGGTGACTGGTTACATTTTGTTTACTGTAAACAAAACAATTTTTCATTATTATTCCTTTGTTTCGTATCTGTTTCCAATCCACTAGTTGCTATTTTCCTTTTTTTCATTTGCTTGCTAAATTAGTATGGCTCTTAATATGCATTAACCATTTCAAAGCAAAAAAGAAATCCAAACCAACCTCAAAACTACCACCGCCACCAAAAACAGTAAGAAAAGCCAAAGCCCTCTTGTTCATTAGTAACTCTGTCTTGAAGAAAAATTAGACGGATTTGATTGCATCTCTTTATCCAGTTTGGGTGTTTCTGAATGGCACACTGTAACAGGAATTTTGGAAAGTGGTGGGACTGGAGGGATTCTCTCTGTGAGAAGAAGCCAGGGCCTGCCCTGTGCTAAGTACAGGAGCTCCTACTGGCTCTGATGGACTTACCACTGGGCACAGCTGAGCCCTTCAGCCAAGTGTGTGATGACTCTGGTAAAGTGTACCACACTGAAGTGGAGTGGGTGGGTAGGTAGGTCGGTGGAATACTGGGATCAGGTGAGCAGGAGGTGCTTCATAGCAGAGCTGGCAAAACCCCTGGAGAGCCCACAGGCTGTGTAGGACACATGCTGTGGAATGGGTATGTTCCTGAAGGGAGTGTGATGTTTGGAGAGCAGAAATTAGTGTGAAGAAATGCAAACTGGGAGAAAAGTACAAGAAGCAGAAGTGGTAGGAAGAGAAATGTTACCAGCTTCCTGTGCTTCACTGAAGAGCCTGAGTGCAGCCTGCAGTAGTAAAAAGGTACATAGAGATTAGGAAACGGGGAAGAGACGTGCTTTCCATAATTGCTTAAATGTTTGGCTTAGTTTCTGAATATTTCAATCAGTATTTATTTTTTTATTTAATTAGCAATAAATTCCCAAAGTTGAGTCTGTTTGGCCCATGACAGTAACTAGTGAGTGACTTCCCATTATTATTTTGATCCCGGAGTTTTTTTCACTGCTGTTCTTTTTATTTTTTTCCCCATCTTGTAGTAGGTACGAGTGAGCAACTGGTTGGGTGTTTGGCTGGCAATCAGGGCTAAACCAATGCACAAGAAAGACACAGAAAGCTTGCTTTTAGGCTTTTGAGGATTACTCAATTGTGCAATAATTTCTGACCATTCTAAGTGAACCCCCCAAAAAAAAATTCTGTCAGATATGAGACTTTGAGAGGATGGGAATGTCAAATACTATATAGTAATAAATGTTGGAAGATGGAAAATACTTTATATATCAGGTTTGTTGCTACAAGCATAATGTAGATAATTAAGCTTGATCAGTTGTGAGATAAATAAAAAAATCACAAGGCAGTCATATAAATACTCAGAAAGTATTGCTGCTGCAGAAAAGTAGACACATTGAAAATGAAATTGCACAGAGAAATTTGTTCCAGTGGACAAATAACAAAATATAAGAGTGAGCAAGAAATCAAGTAAAGGGGAGAGGAAACCTGCATGAATGAGCAGGGAGCTTCTATCAAATATCAAAGAGCATAAAGATACTTTATGGGATGTGGAAAAAGGGACAGGTCACATAGGAGGACTATAGGAACACTTTGATGAATGCAAGAGGGAGGGCAAAGCCCACTTGGAATTGAGTCCAGGAAGGACAACAAGAAGGGCTTCTAGAAGAACATTAGCAGCAAAAGGAAGATTGGGGAAAATGTGAGGCTGCTGCTGAACAAAATGGATGATGGAAGACACAGAGAAGGTGAAAATACAGAATGTCTTCTATGCCTTAGACTTTACTGCTGAGACAAGCCCTCAGGAATCCTAAACCTTGGATTTAAGAGAGGAAGGCTGGAGAAAGAGAGACTTCCCCTTGGTCAGAGAGGATTGGGTCAGAGATCAGCTAGGCAAACTTAGCACCCATAAATCCGTGGGCCCTGATGGGATGTACGCATGGGTGCTGAGGGAGCTGGCAGATGTTGCTAAGTCGCTATCCATTATCTTTGAAAAACCATGGAGAGCAGGAGACATGTCCAGTTAGAGGAGAAAAGCTAGTGTTACTCCCATACTCAAAGGATAAGAAAGAGGGCCTGGGAAACTACTGATGAATCAGCCTCAACTTTTCTACCCTGGAAAAGTAATGGAACAGATCCTTTTGGAGGTGCAGAAGATTCATCAGCAATAAAAGCAACTGAAGTATATAAAAAGAGAAATGGAAAAATGAACCAATTTCCCCTTGACTGACAAAAGTAGTTACAATACTGTGAGCAGGAGGAAATATTAAGAATACAGATAAGATGAACCATCAGTAGATCATCAATATTAAAAGCTGGAATAGAGAAGAAAAGAAATTGATCATCTCAGCTGCATCTAAGTTACTGCATTTCATACATTTGTACTTGGTGTTCATGTGATCATATATGCCTGAAGGAAAAGTTATGCATTCAATGTTTTTCATATGATTATATAGCAATAAGTTCTTGCAGTACTGGGTAGTATTTGAAGAAATTACAGAGCTTCAAGGGGAAAAAGAATTCTGACAAAAAACCTGCCCTCTTCTTTGTAGATGAGACAGTAACATAATGTCAAAATATTTTGTGGTCTTTTTCATTAATTTATTGGAGAAGTCCCACAGCACTAATGTTTCATGCAGAGGGCTTAATACATACTTCATACAGCTAAATCTTGCTTACACATAGAGGGGGAGGGGGGAAAAAGCATAAACACATGTTAGGTGTAAGTATTTTACCCCCTTTCCAGTCTCCACAGAGGAAAAGATCATATGAAAACAATAATTTTTTTTTTATAATTAAGCTAAAAATCAGGAGATTGTTTAAGCATACTGGGGAAGATGATGCTCCTCCACAGATGCAAAATATGACTTCCTGAGCAGCTTTTAAAGAGACTTTGCATTCAGTCCAACTAGGAGAGTAACAATATATTAGAACATAAAATGACAGATGAAACCGACTTCAACGAAAGTACATGGTTATTCAGCAGGACTAGTGCAAGGCATGATGCAGGAAGAGCATTACATTGTCTTCCATTAGAAATAAAAGCATTAGGTAGCTATTTTCTGTAAGGTTTTAAGGAAGAAAAGGATCCTAAGGAGAGAACTGAGCAAAGAAAGTAGTCTTTGTGTTTTATGTTCAAAAAAGAAGACCAAATTCATGTTTTCTTCTACTGGTGAATGTCAACCTAATTTTTTTTCTGATTAACAAAGGATTTTGCTGTTTATCAATAAATTGAAAATTTGACCTGTTTTCTAGATAAATGGCAAAAATAATAAATATATTTTCCATTCACATATTTAGTTTCCTTCTTTTGTTTGAGAAATTTCTCATAAGCCATAAGAAATTTAGATTACATTATTGTCTTAGAGCATAAGCTAAATGATCAACTACTTTCATAACAAGAACAAATATAAGGTATTTTTGGCTACATGGACAATACAGTCCATTCTCTCACACCTGCCCAGCCCAGCTTCGTCCCTCCCTTTCAAAGAAAGAAATCAGATTGTGAATGGTTAAACAAAGCACATATTTTTTTTGCTTACAATAAAGGAAATAACTTTTTTTTTTTGGTGTAGCAGAAAATTGAATTTGTTTCTTTTTCCCAGCACTATGCTACACTCATGACAAAAAGGAAAGAAACACCTAAAGAGCAAATGATGAGAGTAGAAGTAGCACAATTCTGATAAAAGTCTTAGGCTCTCAGATGTAGGAAGAGATTTGAGAAAATGCTTCAAACTCTTATACTGAAAACCTCTAGTCCCCTACTTCTGTTTCTGAAAACAGCAGATAATCTTCCAAGGTAACTAGACTTTATATCTTCTTAATGGGTGGAATTATACCTCAAGCTGTGAAGCAGTGATACACTTGTACTTGATAAGTTTAGTATGACACATAAAGTTAAAAAAAATTACAAAGATTTTGTATTCCAGTATGCAATCATACACATGAAAGCAAATAAAGCCAAACATTACCATTCCAGGTAAGAGTTTTCAACAGAAGTCTCCAAAATTGACAAAAGGGTAGATTGTCTTAGTAGTGTGTACACTAAATGACAAAAAATTTGTGGTTCCACCATAAATATTGAATACAAGATATTTCAAAATAATGAATGTGATTAAAGTCACCTAAATTAATTGCTAATAAAAAGCAATTGCTTGCTTCTAAACTTACAAAATCTTATTGAAATCGGGAATTCTGTCACATTTTATGATGTGAGTTGCCTGGCTCATGCTGAACTGCCACATTATCTGTGTACTCATCACAAAGTCCCTTCTAAACTGGCATAAGAATAATAAAGTTTTTGCATACAAAATAATTAAACCAATAGAACATACAAACAGGTCCACAATTGTTTGCAAAATTCCTTCTGATTACCTCAAGAATTTTGATGATCTTCAGACAGATTTTCTGTCAAGATGTGAATGTGTAACTTCAAATAAACCTTGTAATATACAAAGTATGGGCATGTAGACATTGTAAACAAGACAGAGCTGTCATAGAACTTAATTCTTTGTAATGCATCAGAATCCCTAGTCAACACCACTGTTTCCACTGAGATTTTTGGTAAATTGAGGATGTATTAGGGAAACAAGACTGTCTGGAAAGAAAAAGAACCCAAACAAGCCTGAAATAGCTAAAACATTATCTTTGAACTCTGAGTAAAGAGACCAAGAAGATGGAATACCATATAATTTATAGAAAGATATGTAACTATAGTTGGTGTTATTCAGACCTCCCTTCAATACATAGGATCAAATTGAAGAACTAGCTTGGCTTTCAGCTTTGTTAAACACTCAGGAATAACTCCTGGCATGGAGATTGCAAAAAGATAACTTTTCCAGTATTTAAAAATGAATTAAAAATGGACAAAGTATTACTGTTTGCTTTAATTTGCAGAACTGTGGCCACCTTAAAATTTATCCTTTCTGATTACTTAGCTATTTAAAAAATGTTGGAAAAACATAGCCATAATATTATAATTCCTTAACTATTTTTAAATATTGGTCTGTCAAAACATTATTTCTCAAGTTAAAGAAGAGATGTGGTCCATCAGCAAGAAAAGTATGTTAGAAATATGCACCCATGGACCAAAAGAGGATTGAAAAGAATGAGGAGGAAAAAAGACATTTATTTTTACCACATTTTTCATTTTTTTTTAATAGAGCAGAGTTTAATATTTTACCCCAAGCTGGAGAGTGAAGAAAAAGTTTGACAACACCTGGTTAAACCCTCTTCCAATAATTCTTGAAATAGAAGCTTTTCAGGTCCTTTCTGGGGCCTTAGGAGTGAACTTAGGCAAGCACATACAACTGAGACTTCTGTTGTCTGGCACTTTGGTTTCTTGAACTGGGAAACAACTTTTTTTCCAGATAACCAAATAAGTATCATTATCTAATTTTAATGAAATTCTGATTCCAACATGTCTTTTTTTTTTTTTCCATTAATTAGTGCAAATATTGTCAATCTCTGATGTTTGAGTTCAAGTTTTAAATGGAGACATCATCTTCGAGTACCTGTGCTTGAGACTGGGAACTCTCATCATATTGATGAGAGATTTCAATATTTTCATATTGAAAAGAGGTAGATTAATTTAAGGTAAGCTATGTCTTTTCCATTAGACAATGTTTGATTTCTAATTTATACACTCAGTTAATTGACTAAGGTTGGAGGGACTAGGCCTGGGCCTTAACATGCCTTTTATTTTTGTGAATATGTGTACACTTTGTGTACACTTGGAAAAAAAAGAAAATTCCAGTGGCTATACTAAGAAACACTAGCTTTCAGCAGTTGGGGATTTGGAAATCAGGTTTTGTCCCTTCTATTGTGAATAAATGATGAGGAATTCAATAACTTCAAATATAGTGCCAGGTAATGTTACTTTTATTACTGCTCTACAGAGCCACATCCTTTGCAGTTGCAGTTTACACAGCTCAACAGATATTTTTCATTTTGAATTTACCATTAAGCTAAGAAACTGCATGCAGCAGAGAGTAACACTAGCCAGGACTCAGACAGAAAAATGTCTGAGTACTTTTAAATATTTAGAGTATTTTTAGCCCTTGAAAATTAAAGGAGACAAGGAAGAACTTTACTCATCCAGTGTACAGGCTTACTACGGTTTCCAGCATCAACACTAGAGAAGAAAATCAGAAAGATTACACCTCATACTTTATGGAGAAAGAACAATTTCCACTTTACTGGTTAAATGAGTACCCAAAAATGCTGGGATAAACTATAGCAATTCACCTAACAAGGCCACTTGGCTTTGAAATCATCACTCAGAGAGTATAACCCATACAGTTCAGTCCTACCATGGCCAGCCATTATTGTGCAATGAGCATCCATGACTGAGAACTTAGCTAGTGACTGGTAAAATAAAATAGAAAAACCTCCAAAACTATTTTCTTTCTTTTTAGAAATAACAGTTTAAAATGCATTTGGTAGAAAGCTTTACCTCAATGGCAAAATCTGTGCTGTGAGATCTTCCAGAGTATGGGAAAATTCATAGCTTTGTCAGATTAGTATCTTTTAATGACATTATATAGATGCTCTCTTTTCATTATAGAGTATGCAACAGTGAAACAATGAACTTGAGGTACATAATAGTTAATAGGTTGTGCTATTTAGGACTGAGAAGCTCAGGACACATAATAACTCAAAGGTGATTGCACACTGATATAGCTATTGCACCCTTTCCTCTCCATAAACTCAGACCAACTAAGAAGGTTTGGTAATAGGAATGTAGAAAATATTGCATGTGCTCCATGTGGCTTGTGTGAAGTGGTTTTGTTCAAGAAGAAATATTAACAGAGAAGGAAATATCACAGCCTTGAAATAAAGATAAATGCTTCTCAGTGATGAAGACAGGATGGTATAAGGTATCCAGAGAAAAAATTCAGAGAAAAAATTATTTTCAAGCAGTTTGAGATATGCAGTAGGGACAGGTTGCAAGACTGCATTCTTCAGGCAGCTCATGGAAGCTGTGCAGGCTCCATCCTTGCAGGTTTTCAGGACCCAGCTGAACAGAGACCTGAACAGTGTGGTCTGATCTCACAGTTGGTTCTGCTCTATGTAGGGATGCACTGGAGACCTCCTGGTATCCCTAAAAGCTTCAATAGCCATACAACACAGTTTACCTACAGTTTGTTTTGTCACTCTTCCTAACCTATGAAATGAGGGTCATTACTATTCTTGTCATGAAATGTCCTACTGTGTAGGCTATAATAAAGTGCTATAGAAGTTAAAAGGAATGCTAAGGGAATATTAAAATAAAATAATTAAATAAAATATATGCCAACCTTTTTTTTTTTAATAGAAAAGTATGAACTTCTCTTTTTTCAACTTCTTATGGATATTTGTACAATGCATCTTTGTAGAACATGAATTTGAAAAATTTGGATTCACATGTGCGAATGGAAAAATAATTGCTCTTCTAAGCAAAGAATATTTAATCCTGTTCTTGTTGCTGTGTCTTAATCACTAATATGTTTCCAATAGGTGAGAAAGAAGATCATAAGGCCTGTCTTCTGTGAACTACCTGCTCCCATTACACAACTCAAACCTCTCTAGGTGCTGAAAGATATATCAATGAAAATATCTTTTCCAGGAAAATTTTATTTGCTTGCAGATATTCAGGAGCACAAAGTGTTTCTAAATTTATCACATTAATTACTCATTGGATTATTAAAACATCATGTTTAAATATTATTTATTATTATTATTATTATTATCAGCATCACCAACAATATTATTACTATTTCCATTGCTCATATACCCCAGCTTTCACTGCTGAGTGTCAGGTCCAAATATTTTGTGATGAACTGATTAATGAGATAATTAAATTTCCTTTCCTGAACAAAAATCTTTATATTCCCTAAAAATAGTTACTTTCATCAAGTCATGCTAGAAGCACTGAAACTGCTGATATTATATTGTCAAAGAAGACAAAGAAAAAGGATGATTTGCTTGAAGATCCTTCCTTAAAGAGTAGTACAAGATATTAAGTAATCTTCTGTATGATGGATTCTGGAAGGAAAATATGATTTTAGAGAATATAGATAACCAGGCAGTTTCAAGGTGATTGCCAGAGAATGCTAACAGTTTATCCAGTTTTAAAAGTCACAAGAAAACAACAACAAGAAAACACCCCTGCACGAACAACACCCCCCCAGAACCCCTCAGATTTCTCAGAAGTTTGACTGTAATATTTTACACTCTTTTTTCTTCAATTACATAGAATCATATTAGCATGTCTGTGTCAGGAAAAAACAAAAATGTTAGATTGGTTGGAAGTATTTCAATAACCTTCCAGTATTGATTAGAGAGGATACAGAGCTTAATATAGATTTATTAAGGTCAAAATGTCATAATATTTTTTTTTCTAGGAAAAGAGCAGAATGTAGATGAACAGCATAGTAATTTTTTAGCAACAGACATGGGTAACTCATGCTATGCAAAGCAGAGAGTCTTTATTCTTCATCTATTTTAATTTTTTAAATTGGCTTGATCTTTTATATGAAACTTCTTTATATGTTAAGTTCTTTGCTGAAGTTAACTAATTTAGCTACCTCCAGCCAGGTAATCAAATGCTTGGTCAGGTCATTCCCTGCACCCACTCAGCACAATTTGTCCTCTCTTCTCATTGAGCGAATTTCCAACTCTTTTTCTCTTAAGAGGGCTCTTCAGGGTGCACATGTCTGCATAGGTCTGTGTGCTGCATGCCAGAAACAGGAATCAGACCAGGTCTGTCTGTCTGTCCGTTTATCTGTTTCTGGTACCAGCAACTGCAGAGGCCAATGACCTGCATGATGAGGTGGGCTGTTTGCAGCAGCATGTGATTGCTGATGAAAATGAAGCTGGACTAGCTGGCAAGTAGGATAAAAGGTTTGGGAACCACAAAGTGGAATAATCATGAAGATACAAAAGGATCTGCAAGTTGGCTACTGAAAAGGGGAGGAGGTCAGCTAATGGGAAGGCCATGGGGATAAGAGGTCGTCTACAAGTAAGCATATAGGTTGGGTCCAGCTCCTGGCAAGACTCTTTAGTAAATGTGAGTCCCTGTGTGTGAGGAGATGAGAGGATTTAGGTACAGACTGGATGACTGTAGCGATCTATAATGCATGTGAGAGTGTGTGCTCTTGCTATGTGCTCCTTGCTGTGTGTGTACACGCCTGAGTTTGTAGCAACAGCAGAAGGGCTTTGGGCTTCAATGGTTGGCATGTCCAGATGCCAGAAACTTGGGAGACCCAGGGGTCAGCTACTGGTCACAGCAACAGGAGACTAAGTCAGTTTTCTGATTGTGGTAAGGCCTCAGAGTGTTTTGGAGTCAGAAGCAGAAAAAGGGGAATGGACACTTCCATCCTTCGTTAATAAAGTACCTTTTCTTCTCCTGGCTGTGTCAGAATGGCTGAGGCTTGCCTACTTCAATCCACCTCAGAGAGGATGGCGAGATCACATCAAAGAATGGTGAGAGTGATAGAGGTAGAATTCTTCTTTATTCCCACGTTGGCTATTTCATGAAATGAGAACTGCAATTTTATTTTCTTAGTTGAAAAGATATAATTACTTAATAGTTATATTTTAAAAGCACCTGCAGGCCCTGCTCTAGGCTGTGAAAGGCATTGCCTTTGGATTTACTTCCTGCCTAAAGAAACTGTGGTCAGTGGACAGACTGGCAGCTGTAGAAATCTATTACTGGAACCAAAACTACTTAACCCATTTTCAAACAGTTTGTCTTTTAAGCACACAGATGAAAGAAGTTTCTGTGCAATGTGTGCTTGAAGCCCAGAAAGCCAACCATGCTCTGGGCTGCATCAAAAGCAGCAGGGCCAGCAGGTTGAGGGAGATCATGCTGACTCTATTCCACCATGGTGAGACCCCACCTGAAGTACTGTGCACGGATGAGGACCAGCAACATGATTAAAGGGATGAAACGCCCCTTCTATAAGGGAAACCTGAGAGAATTGGGTTTGTTCAGCCTGGAACAAAAGATGGCTTTGGGGTCACCGAGTTGCAGCCTTCATATGCAGTATGTGAAGGGAGCCTGCAAGAAAGATGTAGAGAGATGTTTTAAAAGAGCATGTAGTGACAGGACAAGGGGAATGGGTTGAAACTAAGAGAAGATTTACATTTGGTTTAGATTAGCTGTTAGGAGGAAGTTCTTTGCTGTGAGAGTGGTGGAACAGGTTGCCCGAAGTTGTGCCCTGTGTCTGGCAGTGCTCAAGGCTGGATGAAGCCTGAGAAACCTGCTCTAGGTTTCTATGTTCTATGAAATGTTTTCATATTTATATCTAACAGGTTTGTTTCTTTATTAGTTGTGCTGTGCAAAGATGTGAAAAAGGAGGATCTGATTATGATTCAAATTATACTAGTTCATTTTCACTTAAGGATCTTAACATTTATTTCATAATATGGTTCATGATTTACAATATGATAAATATATATTGTTTTACAAAGTCAGTCAACATATTTGATGATGAAAGATTTTTTGCCATTATGTTTTTCACATTTGCACACTCATGTGCTACCATTTACTGTAAAAATAACACTTAAAATTAAATACTATAGTCATTTTATCTTTGCTAGCTAGAGATTAAGATTTCCTAAGGGAAAAGACCAAAAGAGCAGGGGACCAAAAAGGCTTAATAGCGAACAATGTGAACCAACAGTGTGATGCACAGCTCAGTGGGAGCCTGTGTTGAATCTGAGAAGTACTCTGAATTGAAGGCCATAGGATCAGGAAAATTACATATACTTATTCAGGTGAGCTGGCAGAGTTTG
Organism: Vidua chalybeata; assembly: GCF_026979565.1. Taxonomy (NCBI): domain Eukaryota; kingdom Metazoa; phylum Chordata; class Aves; order Passeriformes; family Viduidae; genus Vidua; species Vidua chalybeata. The sequence continues at coordinate 35,416,977 of NC_071531.1, read as the reverse complement.
CATCATGTGAAAACACCTTCCTGAGATAGCTAAGAAATACCATTAACAATCCCACAGCTTCAGGGCTGTGAAAAGATGAGGTACAATAAGCGCTGATGGGAAACCTCAAGAAAAATTCTACAGTGAGAATTTAGATGACCCATTTAGCTGACAATGTTTTAGCCAACTCTCTTAAATAAATGGAACAGAAACAACAATAATTTATCATTGTTCTACCTCCTTGTCTCTCCTATGAACCTGAATGTATTAGAGCTCTCTGACTCTTTTCTGCACTACATTAGGACATGAAGTTTGATTATTCATGCATGAAATGGTTAATTTTTGTTTTAACTTATGGAATATCCATTGCTGTATCAATGCTGTGATTAAAACAGCTCTTCACTGTGTAATTAACACCTAAATGTATACAGGTATGACTATATCAAAGAGAGCTAAGGGGCAATGATGCCATTTACACCAGCTGTCTAAACTGTATAGGAATTTTCTACTTTTGTTCCTTTTAGGAAAATTCCTGTTCATGAAAATCACATATTTCTGTGAAGATTCATCATTTTTAAGGAAAAAAAAAATGGAATATGTTTGTTAGAACCATAGTAAAGATTTCTTATGCACTAACAACAAACCTTTTTCCACACTCAGCCAATGGCAGAAGACCCAGGCATAAGTCTTTCCTCTCAGTCTCTCTGTGGAGAGACCTGAAAAAGACATTCTGTATCCCATTTAAGTCTTCTGCATTGTTCTTTCATACTTTGTTTATCACCATCAGGCAGAACAAGATTTTTTTTTGAAATATGGAAGTTTCATGAGTGTGGAAGTGAATCTTTATTCAGTTGCAAATCAACTGAGTATTGAGATTTCCTAGAATTAAAAGGTACCCTGCTACAGTTTTCTTTCTAAAAAAAAGGTTTTTTTTCTCTAAACCATGTCCATCAACACCACAGCAACCATTTATCTTTGCCTTGAAAATACATTGCAGAAATAACATGGAGAAGAAACAGATTCACACATGATGTGCATTCAGTTTTTAAAGAGGAAAATAATTATTATCTGTTGTGTACAGAAGAGCAAGGACATTTATATTATAGCTACATCAGTAATAAAAATATGTACACATTCTCTAATAGCTCAGTATTTTTGTGGTACAAACCAGATGTGACTAGACCACATTCTCTCAAAGCTAATCCTTCCTTCCTTGAGATATGTAATGCTAATTTGTTCTTGATTATAAAAGAAGTGCCCCGTTACTGAGCAAAATAAATCAAGAGAATAAACTAGGGGAAAGCTATTTGCTATTAATTTTCTACTATTAGGAGTGTGTCTCTTTCTAAGAAACACAAACATGAATTTGCATCATATCATTCTGAATAATTAAAATTTTTCTTGAAAGGGCTTTGTAATGTAGGTCTAAGACCCTACAGAGCTTTCGGGGGTTGGGGGAGGGAAGTCTCATCCATATATCTGATCCATAACTGTTTGGTGGTGTTTTTTTCACAAACATAACTACATGAATTAAATCCTCATAATATTGTTCAATAAGATTTAGTAGAGAATTGCCTGGCTTTTGATTTCAGTGAAGGAACAATTCATTAAAAACTAGTACTATGGAAAACAGGGAGTTAATTAGTCGTTTATAAGGAGAGAATGAGAATCAAGTCAGAATACAAAAGGTTTGATGAATACTTATCCTTTACTAAAAAAAATAAAAAATTAGTTTCCTTCCTAGTTTCCTACTCTTACCACTTCCCTCTGTTATACAGCTGGAATTTTTTTATGTTCCCACTATATGATTAGGCTGCAAAAGATTTTATTTTAATTTTGAGTTTTTACCTGAATTATTTCAGGTATTTAGCTTACTGTAGAGTTTCACTAATGGTTGACAAAGCAGAGAAGACATTAGCTTGTTACATGGATAGAAGAATGAGTGTCCAGCTGTTCTTAAAATGGCTTTTACATCAGAGAAAACACAAACACACGGTTGAATGACATCCTTTGGTACCACATCTGAAAAAGGACGCAAAGAAAATGAGACATATTCCAACCTTGGTTTCCCAGTGCACATTTCAAAACATGTTGGTATACTGACACAGACGGGATGATGTAGTTAAAACTCAATTTTTGTTCATACAAACAACTAACATGTAAAACAGAATTGCAGTTAAAAGTTGATTGGATAGATGAGCAGAAAAAATGTTCTTATTTAAAATCTTTTCTTGGAACAAAACCTCAGACAATTCACTTGTTCCATGCAGTGACTGGGAAAGACTAAAGACGATAACTCCAGTGCCATGAGTCAAAGGAAGGACTATGACAATAAATACTTTTTTTGTATAATGCCTACAAAATAGACCACTTGTTGACAAGCTCTCATAGCTCATTCTTGCAGTGATCTAAGTGACAGTATTTTAAAGATATTATCCTGAATATTTTCACTTGGAACATACAATAAGAGATGTATCAGCTAACTCTATAGGAATATTTCAGCACATCTTAGATGATTTTTGAATGAGACAGTCTGTGTAAAGGAAAAGTTTTGAAATTTCAGTGCTGTAAGAGGAAAGAAGTTTTTTATTATTTAAATCCTTTTTTTGACTAAAAAGAAAACCCTAGAACAAGTTTAACTATTCAGTGTTTAACAGAGCAATAGATGGGACAGCTATGAGAATTTTGTATGAATTTTGTAGAGATTATTAAGTGGTTCCATTGTGGGACATCTTAATATTAGGTAGATATCAGTCTGTATTTTTTTTAGGGATGTGTCATATTTCTCCAAGAGACTGATGGCTTCCCTTCAAGAAGGGGTAGCCAAAATGCAAGGAAGTATTATTATAATAAAGAAGATGCTTTGATAAAATCAAAATAACAGATATTATAAAGGAACAACAAAATACACTTTCATCTATTAAGCTAGCCAAGCAAAAGGAAGGACTTTGGATAATAAAAAAAATTTAAGTGTAAGAAATCTAAGAAGAATGAGGCAACACATTATTCAACAAGCATATTTTTGTTTCCTTAGAGGAATATTCCTGAGTTATCTACTGTAAAAAGGGCTTTCTTTCTTTGACCTGTACTTACTTTTTTGCTTCCATTACCAGACATCTCTGAATTACTCAAGGAAAATGACAGACCTACAAGACTGGATCGCTAGAAAAGTTTGTAATTAAGCTACAATGAAGCCAAAGGCTGATATTATGAGAAAGTAGGAGGTTTAAGTCCTAGTTTTAAAGCAGTTTTGAAATTTTCTGGGAAAACTGTGAAAGACAGCCTGCTGAGATCTGAAGGCTTGGTGTAATAAGAAACAAATGGTGCAGAATATTTTTTTCTTTAATGTTTGGCTTGCTTGTTGAGACATTTTACTAATTTTGTTTGGAACAATGCTCTCACACTCCCGAAGTCCTGAATCAGTTCAGAAATGTCTGATTGAGCTACCTTCACTGAAGCGCCTCAGATTTGTTGACTGTTCATTAATGAGGGATACCAGGTACTTAAGGGGCCTATAGTAGGACTGGCAATAGACATCTTACCATTTGAAAGAAAACAGTATTAATCCTTTCCATAACGTTGATGTAAAGTTCTAAGTGGCATCTGAGTTGATAAACAATGTGATGGTGTCCTGGGTACAGAGAAGGGGGCAGAGATTAACACAGTGTGGGTGTGACCAAGTTGCTTAATCTATACCACTCACATCATTGCTGTTGTTTGTCCATGTATTTCACTGTTTTCAGGCTGGGGGGTAGCTGAAGGACCGCTCCTTACTTTACTGCCTTTGTTTCCCAAATACCATGTGGTGTGGGGCATGGGAATCATTGCCACTTTGCCTTTGTCTGGAGACCAGTTTCTACTCATGTCAGTTGGGAGCAGCAGAACTCCACGATTTTTTCGATCAAGTTTTGAAAAGAACCATCCATCAAGAGATATTTCCATTTGGGAAGCAGAAAATCTTTCCATCTGGAAAGCAGAAAATGGGTACAATGTTCCTGTCTAGTTCAAGCAAGGCTGGAGATATTAAATAATCTCATAAGAGAATTATTAATTTCAAATTACAATAATTTCTGAATATGTAAGCCAAGTTCAGGTAGCCCATAATCTGTTTGAGTACTAGATAAAGAAATACAAAAATCTTTTTCTTGTCCTTGTTCTTCACATATTCATAGCTTCAAGATCTCAAAGAGAATCACTCACTAGCACTAGCTGTAGCAGACTCAATGAAATCACAGGAGGAAAAGAAAATTTAAGTCTAGACAGATAAGAGCAGGCTGATTATGCCAAACTATTTTATAGTACAGGTAAAGGCAGGAATACAAAGGTTGTGGAAAACACACTGAGAAGCTAATTTATTTGGGGAAAATGCTTAAAATGATGCAGTCATTACAAAATGAGGCTGCAGTCATAGTTGCTTTTATAAAATGAAAGAAAATACTCCTATAAGAGAAGGCACCAACGCATTTGTAATACCTTAAAAATCCGTGTCACTATTTGTCGTGCATATTATATATGAAATAACTATATACATACATCCTTAAGCTAATGCTGCTTATTCTATAAGGTGCTCGTGGTAGTTTTCATATGAGGTTAGAATGAATATTGATGGACATTTAGTCAATTGGCTACAAATCTGTGTAACAGGTTATTAAAAGGGTATAACTTCTATAAAAACACTCCTAAAAGACTTCAATGGGGGAAAATAGTATGTAGGATAGATTATCTCTCTTTTGCACACAGACATCTCCTCTGTAAAATGCTTATTTTGTTCCTCCCAATTTGCATAGCTAATATTGCACTAATTGAAAGCTGAGATCAGGAGTTTATGATATTCTTGGACTTCTTTAAACCTGCGTACACTCATATTTCTTTATTTGAGTAGGCCCATTGACATGAATCATGGAGGAATACAGCACTGTCCTTGAAATTGTTGGTAAGACAAATAGTTTGCTCTTTATTTCTGAATATCAGAACACGAAATTGTTATAATTTGAAAGCTAATAACTGAATCTCTCTTTGTCAAGTGGTGGAAAAATTAAATTGAATGGGGAGTCAAGCAAGTTCACAGATTTTTTTTTTTTTAGTATGCAAGTAATTTTTTCCTAAGGATTGAATCAACAGAAATATCCAAACATTTATTGTTTAATTACTTGCAGTTTAGAGGTAAATACACAGAGCTGTTCCAAAGTGATTTATCCCTCTCTTAAACTGCATACAATCCTCTGTTAAGTATGTTGATTTCCATTTTTATTTGCATGAAAGAAAAACAATTATTTGACATAATTACTGGCATGCTGTTGACAATATGTCATTTGATTCATCCAACACTGATATTTTCAAGGGCAATTGTTGTGATATTCTTACCATTCCTGTAAACAGTAAATGGTGATTTTTTTTTTCTTTCCCTGCACTGTTTTCCTACTTTCCTTTTCCTTTTCTTTATGATAAATATTTCCGAGTTCTGTGCAAGGTTCTGTGCATTTATTTACTTTCTTCTTCATTCATCTTAGTAGTACTGCAGAAATATTACCCACTCCAAAGTAAAAGAAAAAAAAAAAGAATCGGAAGTAACTGACTGTAAAACAAGCAATATTCAAATTCAATTCAGCGGTGGCAATTGTAATTGGTTTGAAAAGTTGAAACACTTCCAAGCTTTTATACATAGAAGCTCAGATGGAAATGAAAAATCTGCAATTCAAGCTACTGAATCATGTGCTATGGTACAGTTTAGACTGCAAAAAAGAAGCATCTGCTCTTATTCGCTGAATTCACTTTAAATACGTGAATTAAAATGTTTCCACAGCCTAAATGGTAAATAGCATGTTTTCAATGTGCTTGTATGTCCTTTTTCTTAAGGAGTCTCCTTAGGGCACACTACCACTAACTTGAACAATTCACAACTTTGATCTGAAAAGTAGCTCAGGTCTTGAGGAAATAATACTGTGTACACTGTACCATAATACACATTATTAATAAGAAAAGAAACACTTCAAAGGAGACTTTGAATATCTCTTGTTTCTTGCCACAATGTTGTTTTTAGTATAGGCAATTAAATTTTCTCAAGGTTAGCTATACTCTACATGATATTATTAACAACTGTTTCAGCATTTCAAATTTTTAATAAAATACAGCTTCTGATACTGAAAGGTGTTTTATATCCTCAAGTGCTATTATATTAAATGGGAGTAAAGAGCTTGAAGTACCTTATGGATGTTCGGAATATTCATTCTGGCCTGCTACAAGTTAAAATTCATTCAGAACATAATGTTGGAGTATACCAACACATGTTATTCTCTCCAAGTACAACCTTTATGAGCAAAAGAGTCAGGGCTATAATAAATAGTACCATGAAGATTTTCAAGCACTATACAGTACCAGGAAGCACAGTACAAAGCCACGTATTTAAGAGAGAATCTATGAAAGCGGGTTAGACATAGCCTGACTTTTCCTTCTTTGTAAGTCATTACTCTGCAATTTTAAGTCTTCCAGCATAAAGTGTTAGATATGGTTACTGCTGTATTAAAGATTACACGCACATATCATTAAAAAACACTATTTTTACACTAGTGTACAATGCAAGAAAAGTGAAAAAATCTATTGTTCCTTCTGAAAAAACCCGCCTCTAGCATTCTAATTAACATGACCTAAATGAACTATTTGTCAAATGGTGTAAAAGATCAATTTGTTTCCTCAGTCTTTTAAAGTGTAAATTTTTACGCCACCCACATGAAGTTTAACCAAGTCAAATTGTTGAACTGCTAGTCTCTATGTATATAAGCAATACGTTTCCTGTAAACCAACCCTGAATTTCTGAACTGAATTTGAGTAATATTTTTCTTATTAGTATTTCCTGCAAAAAGGAGGAAATATCACTTAAGGAGAAACTTTAGGAATGTTTTAGGAATTGGTTTTGCTGCCACAGTTCTACTGTTCTGTAAGGATGTTCCAGCTTTTTCTGAATTAACTGTATCTCATATATCCATCCTTTTCCTCAGACACAATGCATTAGGTGTATTCCTCAGCCTTCTTGGCCTTGACAGAGCAGACCAGGGAAGCACGGTTTACATTTGTATCCATTCCACCAGACAGCCATGGTCTGTGTACAATATCCTAAATATGAGTCTCATAAGCTGGATATATGAAGAGCCTAGCATTTAAGATTGCAGCTAATTTGTTGTGATTTGTCTTCTTCTGATGTCACTCAGCTTTTCAATACCTTTTTGTTAGTACTTATGTGTTGCAGTGTGCAGCTATGCAAACGGAGCAAAAGGGCTTTGTGAATTTGAGATGGGAGTTTCTGTTTCCTAAACCTAAAGCTGGAGTTTCTATTCTGTATTTTTACGTGTATTCATCCTTGCCCTGGAGTTATTCCCATTGGATTTTGCCTATAATGTATTCACACTGGGCATTGTTCTATTGGTTTCACCTTATCTGTTATTTTCCCCTATATAACCTGTAACTCAACCCCTGATCATTGTCACTTGTATGTGCGGCGTTCGAGCAAATACAACCAACTTTGGACTGCACAACAAGTGTCCAATCTCTTGAGTCTCTTTATCCCGGTCTTGATCGCGCTCTCTAAACAGCTCTGTCCGTATCAAACGAACCCACAAAGGTGTTTGTTGCCTCTCTCTCTCCGGCTGCTCCCGGAAGCGCCTGGCCAGCACCCCAGGAAAGAGTAGCCGGGCGAAAACAAGGAAGTCGGAGAGAGAAAAGAACAAAGCAACACTTATGAAGAGAAAATACTTGCACTTCTAATAAATTTGATAACACCAAATGATACAGCTCTCAGAAAAAGAACATCTGAGGAGCTCTACAAAATTTTCTGAACTAGCTTATTCTTTTGATTTGATTTGAAAATCCAAAATATAGCTGGCTGAATATACATTTATTATCATAGCATGTGATAATAGAATATACAGATGGGATATAAGAAATCCCTTTCTGTCTTTTATATAGGAATGAACATCTAGAAAAGTCCTGACTCTTAGTCTTATTTGCAGTTCAGACTATTTAAGAAATAGAAGTAGGGAAGAAAGAAGTTTTCTGTGTTATGTTCAGAAATTTCATTCAGTACAATGGAAAGAGTAAGATTTCCTTAAAATATTCTGTTCTTAACAAGAGCGTATTGCTAAATTAAAAGTGGCAAGTTGAAAAATTGCACACCAGAGCTATACTAACTCAATATACTTTGTATAGCTCACAGCAAAAATAAGGGAACATCACCTGGAAATATACATTTGTTGGTTCTGCTTCCCCTCTCCCACCCCCCCCCCCCCCCAATTCTGAAGTCAAAATTATGTAATTATCTTAGGGAAAAAACAAACAAACAAACAAAAAAAAAAAACTAAACAAACAAAAAACCAAAACAAAACAAAACAAAAAAAACACCAACAAAAAACCAAATACCAACATCCAGCGCAGGTTCTTTTCCTTTACAAAAAAAACATTCTTTCTCAGCTTGCAGTCTTCTGTGAACAGTCTTCTGATGTTAACTAACTCCTATATACCATAGTAATGGGCATTTTTTGCAGTTTCAATATCTTCTGGCTTTGAATCTTTTCCCATCCTTATAATCTACACCCTTTTCATCTACTCCTGCTGTGAACTCATTGATATGTGGGACAGTAGCTGCTGCATGAAGGTCACAGACAGAATGCACACTTCAATAGACAGCACGTTGTTCAATTCTGGATGCAACTTTGCTCTAATACACTTCTTATTATCATAACGAATGTCATACAAATAACAATGAAACCACAGTTTACAAAGGACAAGGGGTTTAGGACAGTGAAAAGTAGGCAAATGGTGACTCTAAAGGAAGAAGTTGCCATTCCTGGCATTCTGCTGGAAGAAAGAACCAGGAATTTGGGGAAAAACTCAGGAGGAAGAGCTTAATCTTAGAGTATCACATGGAATGCTTGAATTCTGTATGTGAGTGATAGAGATGCATTTTTCATCAGGCCACTTCATATTGTGTATAAGTCAATAACCTCATTGTTATTGTTACCATTTTCTGCTGTATTCCGAGTGTTTTTTTTCTCATTTTCTCTCTTCTATTTTTAGACTTTTTGTGAATCTAAAAATTTCATGATGCTACTAGAAACTTTTTATATTAAATCTTCATTACTGATTTAGACTAAGGGATCGAGTGCACCTTTAGCAAATTTGCAGGTGACACCAAGCTGAGTGGTGCAGTTGACACACCTGAAGGATAGGATGCCATCCAGAGGGACCTAGATGAGCTCGAGAAGTGAGGCATGGGAACGTCATGAGGTTTAACAAGACCAAGTGCAAGGTGATGCACCTGGGCTGGGGCAACCTCCAGTATCAATGCAGGCTGCCCTGCTGAGAAAGACCTGGGGGTGCTGAGACGTAAATGTGCACTTGCAGCACAGAAATCATGGCCAGGAGGTCAGGGAAGGTGACACTGACCCTTTATTTCTCTCTGAAGTGCTATATCCAGTTCTTGGGGTCTCCACACAGGAAATTTTACCACCATAAAAAAACAAGTCAGTCACATTAAAAACATCGTTCAAGGCTTTGTCTGTATAAACATAAAGAAATATTAGTTAAAGCTGTTTTGCAGAGTAAAAGTACTCATTACCTTGAATGGGGATCAATGATTCTGCAGAAGTTTTGGAAACTAAATTTTGTTTATATACACGTATTTTACAGGACTGTAGCTCACATCTGAACATATTGCACTAAAGAACTTGGTTCTCCTATACCAATCACAGAGTTCAGTTTCTAAGAATATCTCAGAAAGTTAAACTGAATTGAGCAACAAGTTCTGTGACAGCAAAAAAATGTTTCAGAGACTGTTGCACATAATGGCGATAAAATTTTCACAAGGATATCTCTTTGAAGAAATTATGTTTATAAATTTATAAATTTGTTATACATTATATATTAAGAAATGTTGTACATTAAAATAAGAACCACAGATCTGGATGTGTATTTATCATTAATGCCTGTCCTGGGTAGGCACTTGAAGTAGCCATTGTCAAAAAAAAAAAAAAGACACAAAGAAAAACAGTCCCCTAAATATATTAAAAATTTATAGTCTCAGATTTTAATTCTCTTTCTACATACACCTTAAAATAAGCTGCTTCTTCATCTCATGCCAGGTTTGATTTATGGCATTCAAAGCAAAAATACAAGAATAAAAGACATGAATACTTGTTATCTCCTAGTAAATTATAGTCTTTTACAAATTGGTATTTTACAGCCTGATGGTAGGGAATATAAATATGAAGCACACTATAAAAGCTTTTTCAGTTCTCACCCAAATGACTTACAAAGATTATTCCTAACAACTGTCAGATCTTTAACAGTCAAGTAAAATAATGGTGGAAGCCATGGGGAGACCTTCAAGTTACCATGTAACAGGAAATTTTTGCAGATTTCTCTGCAATTACAAAATGGCATGAGTGTCAACACATATACATGCACATTTCTATATAAGATGATATCAAGAAGAATCCGGGAAATATCACTGAGTAGGATAAAGAGAAGAATCTCAAGGAAATTCTTTAATGTCCTAACTAAATTTGTTTGTTTGTTGGTCTTTCTCAGTGAGTGTCAGGAAGATGTGAAAAGTATTTTCAGGGAGATATAAACTGAGCATTTTGACAACTTTTGTCAGGCTCATAGTTCCATTCTTAATGAAAAGCTGGAAGAGGACCCAACAGACTAAAAGACAGAAATAAGTGGTCAGATGGGAAAAGAAGAGGCAGCATTTCATGGTGATAAGGACCTCTCTATATAACATTTCAGAGGAAAATTGCTTGTAATTCTTCTAATATTTTTTCCCAGAAAATCTAGGTTTGCTAAAAGGATATAGATGAGGCTTTTGACAAGGATAGAATGCCAGCAAGAACACAGAATAAATCAGCACATAGAATAAATCAGACACGGCTTTCAAATTTCAATGTCCAGATTTCACATTCATAAAAATACACACTCACAAATTTAACCTTGTTCTATTTTCTTTCAAGTAAATGCATGCCCTGTTGGTTAATTGGTCTGACTTTATTAATACTGTCTAATTGAGTATGAAGTCACTCAGAGGAAAGGTCACATACAGCAGGTTGCTCAGGGTTTTAACCAGCAGAGTTTGAATATCTCCAAGCATGTAGAATCCACATCTCTGGACAATTCATTTTCTACCACCTTCAGAAATAAGTTTTTTTAATGTTTAAATAGATGTTATTGTATATCAGTTTGTGCCTGTTGCCTCTTGTTCTTTTCATTAGAATCACTGAGAGAATGTTCAATCTTCCTTTTTCACCCCATCAGAGATTTACACGCAATGATGAGATGTCCTCTTGTTTTCTCCAGGCTGCACAGTTTCATCTTTCTCACCCTCATCTTGTGTGACAAATACTCTGGTCCCTTCATTATCTTTGTGGCCCTGTGCTGGTCTTGCTATAGTAAATCCATGTCTCTCCTGCAGTTGAGAGTCCATGGATGTACACAGCACCCCTAACATGCCTTACCAGAGCTGAGTAGATGGGAGGGATCACTTCATTTGACCTGCTGACAATGTTCTGCCTAAAGCAGGAATTCTTTCTAGATGAAGAATACTAAAAAGGTGTTGGTTGGGTAAATTTTCCCATAAATACATTCAAAGTGAGGAAGAAGTGGAAAGCAGCCAAATTATTTCTCTTTTGAGCACCTAGATTCAGTCAGAGGATCTGCAGCCTAAAATATTATATGGTTTGCAGGTATTATGGATCATTTATGACATAAAACTAAACAGAATACCATAATATATGTATCTGATTTAACTGAGTTTTTGATTTACTCTTCCTACTAGAGAGATGGTAAGATTTATTGCTGTTACTGTAGGTCAAAAAAGGCTTTCAGAAGGTGCATCTTTTATGTTTTTTTTCCTGGTTTTGCCTGTTTTATCATTAAGAATACTTGTATGTGAAAAGAAACACATTGTTTTGGAGGTATGTACACCATAAGCTTTTTAATGTATATCAGTGTTGCTATGCCCAGTCCCTTGTCCATACTCTTTCAAGATCTGTGATTGAGCAGACTCTCTCAGTTCTGGGGTGACCATGTCATTGTCATAAACTTGTCTCAGTTTTGGGGTGACCATGTCATGTACATAAATTGTAACTTTCAGGAAGCTTCCTAAATGTCACCTACATGAATTTATGTCATTGCAGGTGACTCAGCTGGAGCACACTCTTAGATGTGTCCTGAGATGACTAATAAATTGTACTCACAAGCAGTATTGTTTTTCCTATATAGTTCTCCCACTGTGGGATTAATGCAAAGCATGCTTCAGCAGTGTTAGAGTCCAATCTTCTTTACTGAAGTGATGACTGGAGTTATTTTCTTTAATTTTCTAAAGTAATAGAGCAAAATTATTACCATGAGCTGTTACATTACTCAGAAAAGTGGTTGTCAATTAACATGACCCAGACTGAGTAAACAGGAAGTGAGCTGTATGTTGAAATAACTATGAAAATAACCCAAACTGTTACTGTATAGTCTAAATACAGAAAACTTCTTACACATTATACTCAGTTACATCTTTACCAAGTGAGTAGATCTTGCTTATTTGGAAAGTAAAGGGCATTCCCCTTGCACTCTCACACCACCTATTTGCAGCATAAGCTGTTCCTCTGGGCTGTTTGCCCATATGGGACTTGTGGAAGGTAGAACAGTTAGCTAAGCAGGAAAGGAATTGATCTCACCCAGGGTGGCTCCTTGAAAACTGTTCAGTTGAACCCAAACATAATTAAGAGGTTATTTCTCTATTTTGTAGCAGAGCCAATAGCTATTAAAGGAGATTGTGAGTCCTTAGGCTAGATATCATGCAGCACATTATAAAAACAACCTCTTTTCTTATTTCAAAAGACTGAAAAAATTATATTCATATATTCCATTTTAATGATGAAAAATTGAGTTTCACACTTGCTGAAAGTAATGGGGACATTTATATGAGGTCTAAAAACTGAACTCAGACATTTTGATTCCAGTACAGTTTAAGAATCAAGTTCCTATTATCATTAGGCTGAAATACAGGAGAGTTCAGGGTATGGACTATAAAACTGAGTAAGCTTTCAAACTTCTTCAGTCAGCTAATGAGCAATATTCAAATTGACTCTTACAAAAGCTCTGAAAAAAAAAAAGAAGTTAGGTACTTGGGAGTTTATTATACTCTCTTTTTTGCATCAATTTTCAGTCCAGTTTTCTAATTTTAGGTTCTTCATAGGGTCTTAGCAAAGTACACAATTTTTGTAAGCTGCCAAGTTTAGTTGAATCTGTATCCAAAAAAAAAATCTATTTCTCTTTTAAATTTATCTTTAAAATTATACTGAAGTTATAATTGAAGAGTTTAACATAAAAATATGAGAAACTGAGATAATGGCATTCATGAACTTACTTTGAACCCCTAAGCACCAGTTTGCATTCTTTATTTGATTTGCATATTTAAGAAGTTATTACAGCATTGTGGCATAGCTCTGATGATGTTTCTGTCTTCCCCCTCTGCCATAAAATTTGAAAAATAAATTGTCAGCCTTTCACTAAAAATGGAGGATGTTCACTTAATATACAGGGTGACTGATCAGATTGTGTTTGTGTTTAAAAAAGGATTTTCTTGTGCATAAGGAAGGAATTCTGTGCACACATTGATTTTCAACTTAATGCTCTGTGAACAGTCTTTCTGAAGTTGGCTTCTACTTGAAGTGTTGGAAACTAACATGCATAGAAACCTGCATAAGGTCTAAAGAGAAGCAATCTAAAAAGATAAGCAACACCTTATTTTCCAGGTTTTAAAATACAGCAGAGCATGAGCTGAACTCTCTCCATACAGGTAAATGATGGCAACTGCGGTGTTGTATTACACTGTGGCATTGCTGCAACCTCTTTTCCCAGCTCTATTGCTTTTGTCACCACTTCTGTCTGCCTCATTGTTGCTCTGATTGCTCGCATTTATGTTGGTGACAGGAGCAATGACAGCAGGCAGCTTCAATCTGTGACATACATCTTCATTTTGGATATCCTTTGGAAAAAGAATGTCTTTCATGTAATGGAATATGAGGAGTAGCACGATGTGCAAGGTGGATAAAGGATGATTGACACATACTCTACATAAATTCCTTAAAAGCAAAGAAACAAAGTGTAGCATGTAGAAATGTAAGTTACATCTGGAATTAGTTTTTGGTTATTTTTTGTTTTGTGTTTTTTTTTTTTTTGTGTGTGGTGGTTTTTTTTTGTTGTTGTTTTTGTTGGGTTTTTTTTTGTTGTTTTTTTTTTTGAGGGGGGTGGAGTTGGTGTTGTTTTGTGGTTTGGGTTTTTCTGGTTGTTTTTATTTGTTTGTTTAGGGTTTTTTTGTTTTGCTTTTTGGGGTGTTTTGGGTTTTTTTTTTGATTCATACATTGGAACAATTATTGGAATGATTCATTCTCAAGGTGGAAAATGCCAAAGAGAAGACTATAGTTATTTTGACTAACACTATAAACTCTTTAAGGGAAAGATAAAGCAAGAACCAACTGAGCTGCAAATTTATAAAAAAATATTTTCTTTTATTATTTTCCTGTTCATAGACTGAGGGAAGAAGAAAAGTAAAGAGAGAGAGGGAACCCAGAGCCACAGTCAGGGCTTTCAGGGCTCCCCTTCAGAAACCATTTTCATTTTTCTGATTGTCATTTCCTTTTATTTGATGTGAGACAAGGAAATTATATTTGCTGGAGGGTTCTCTTTTGAGTAGCATAAAATCTCTTAAGTTGAAGCATCACACAGCAACAGTATTTTAGTACCATCTGAGTCCAACAGGTGACATTTTCTGATTTAGTTCATTGGTTTTCTTTGTCTTCTTTATGTGTTCATGGGTAACTGCCATTTATTATCCTTTATTTCCTCATGCCCACTGTAACAAACTGTTTGTCAGATATCATTTGCTCAAAAACAACCATCCAAAGATGCATACGGAAGTTCAAATAAAATGAAGCAAGAGGTTGAAGAGATTTACATAAAAATATAAACTTTTAAGGTTAAACTGGTCTTTTAAACCCACCAGTAAAAGAAAAAAAAAAAAAAAAAAGAATGTCACACACTAATTCTAGCATTGTAATCCCTATGGAAAGGAGTATTCCTTAACACTCTTGCCCAAGTGTTAAAGAGAGACACAAACTGCTTGCACAGAACAGGGAACACCTCTCTTTCCTATCCTTGGCATTGGCTCAGCTCATTTAGTCTTAGAATGAGAGCTTATGCTTTCAGCTGGTAGTTATGGAAAGTTTTTCCTCCTCCACTTCAAAGCAGCCACACTGCTATTAGCAATCAGAGGTAGTTACTTCTACCCGTGCTAAGTACCCGTGCTGGTAATTATAGCACTTTCTCCTTTTCTTTCAGGAATGTATAGCTCCCCTCGAGCCAGAGAAGAAGAATTGTCTACAGAAAGGAGAACAAGGACGGAGTAACAGAGGGACACAAAAGACATTTGTAATTTCTAAGAGTTTGAGAAAACACAAGTGAAACAATGCTAAATAATGCTTAAGACAGAAAAGTTAACAGAATCTGCTACCTGTAGTTTCAGTCTTGCATAATTCAGAAGCACCATTTTTCTAAAGTTTAACAGATGTAAATAAAATATAAGTGCATTCACTACAGGTGATTCTTAGAGAAAAATTATTGAAACGAAACTTGGTAAAAAAGTAATAATAATCTGGGCTGCCCTTGACTTTATACTACCATATGTATAGCTTCACTATTACATGTTCCAGGCCCCATGCACAGTGCAGCCAAACAAGACTTGTAATAAAGGATAAATCTTTTATTAGACCAACGTAGTATAGCTGGGGAAAAAACCTCAAAAACTAGACAAGCTTTTAGGCACACATGCTTTTCTTTAGTTCTGAAATAGAGAGAACAGCTACAATTCTAGAGCAGAACTTGCCAGAGTTTAACAAATAATGTACTAACAAATTGCCCTCTGAGATAAAAAGTAATTGGTACTAGCAGAATGAAAGAAATGTTGCAGGGAGAAGGAGCAAAAAAAAAGAGGAAAAGAGATGTGATGAAGTTATGTTATGGGAAAAAGAGACACATGCAGAGCTGTAGAAGAACAATTGCTTTTTAGGGATATTGAAAACCAGTATATCAACTCAGTGACTTTCCTTTTCTTTACTGTTTCTTCTTCTTCAACCACGATAGCAGCAGCAGTGCCATTACTGGGATACACTATTCAATACAGCTGTTTAGGTAAATAATGTGCAAAATTAAAAAAAACATTTAAATTGCAAATGCTGGCTCTGCAGGTAGTGCCTGGGCTTTCCTGAACTTCATGCAGTGTCTTAGCCTCTTGAGACATTCGTTAATCAGAATTTTTCAGAATAGTTTTAGAATTACCCCTAAACTATATTGATGAATGGTCCCAAAGACCCAGTAAATCTGTCCTCATGAGCATTTCTTGATTGTTATTAAAATGCTTCTCTGAAACCTAAGGGAGGACATGGATATTCAGAGATATCAATCATAATGCCCAGCCTTTCTTGGCTGACAGAAAGGAAAGACCTTAAACATAGAACAACTCTTTTTGAAGCATTTTTTGTGCACGTTTTTTGGCTAGGAATGCTGGAGATTATGATAAATTTTACACTATTTTACGTCACTTTTTTTTTTCTGATAATATGAATTGCTTTTTGTGCACAGATTAACATGATCCTTTGGATTATCTGACTATCTTCTATGACTCTCCTATAACGAGCTCACACTGTTACTTATGACAGTAATTGGCATACTGTATATTTGTCTTTCACAGTATTCATTTTATATTTTTAATAATATTTGCCTTGTAAAACTGTGCTTCCTGTTATTGTCTGGACTGTTGCCCAAAGCATCAAGAGAAAAAGGATGCTTAGGTGAAGAGGAAGGATTCTTTTTTCTAATGACATGATTTCTGCCTATACATTTGTATGCCTCTATATTTGAGGTCATACAAAAGAGAGGAATGGGATTGATCTTAGCTTGGTGCCATCTGAAACACCATAATTTTCCTTAACTTCACAAGTATTTAAGATAAATTAAGGTTTTCAGTCCATAATTTACCTTGACAAGTGCAGATGTCTGGACTAACATGAATTAAACAACCCCTCAGACTTATTAAGTCTTATGGACTAAAGGGGAAATAAAAGTTCTCAGTGAAAATGTACATCTTGGTGTTGCAGATGTTTTCATATGGTTATCTGGGGCAATTCTGACCCCAGAATTTTGGGGGAAACCTTAGAAAAAGAAAATTGTGCTATCTGCAAATTCTACCCTGAGCTTAAAATTTTACCTGCTCTTATGATCTTAAACGTCCACACAACCATATGTGAGCCACAGTTTTATGTGGATATACATAGTAACTTTGTCAAAATTTTGCAAACCACATTTTTACCATAAATTTCTGTCATGGGCTGATTTTCACTTGGAATAAAAACTTTTTACTACTTATTTCCAGCACTAATCTATTTGTTGTTTAAAAAAACATAATATTTTTATTTTGAAAGTCTTTAATTTACAATCAGACTTAGACAGTATTTCAGTTTTTTTTTTTCCTATGAAGTTTCCACTTGTGTCTAATTTGCATGAATAAAAAGTATAAAGTAAAAAAAATCCCAAACCCTTAGATTTCAGGAATTCATTAATTAGCTTAGAAAGTGTTCATCATTGCTAGAACAAGTTCCTGACTTATAAAGAACAGGAAGAAAAAAAAATCTGTACTTCAGATCTAAAGATTTTGAATTTTGGTTTATTGCTTACTTTTTAATATATCATTAATATTTACAATATCTAGTTTCCATGTTTATTACTTTTAATTTTTCAGTACTGTTCTGCTTCCATTTCTATATATTTCCAATTACCTAACAGTACCTGTAGAAATATAAATTACTACCTAATAATGACTAATTAAAATTAAAATTAAAATAAGATTACTTAATATTTTAAAAATAAATTATACCTCTTTATATTTAGTCATGCTGCATTGGTTGATTGAATAAACTAAAACCAAAGGCATTTATCTTTACTAAATGACTACACTCATATCATGCCGTTTTGTCTACAAGAAGGGTAGAAATTAATTCATGTCTTTCTTTCTAATTCCAAATTCTAAAACTGAGACATGTCAGAATTCTCACATAGATGAGGTATATTGGATTCAAATTATCTCTAAAATGTTTTCCTCTTTCAGTCTTAATTAAACATTTTATGGAGATCCTATCAAGCAACTGCTTATGTGATGAGAATAACTGCAACATTCCTATCAGCATTTCACACAGTTTGTTTTAGCTTCATTGGATATGATTTTTTTATCCCCTTATGAGTCAAAAATAAAATTTAATTTATGAAATCACTCGCATAGTATTAAAAGCAGCTGAGGCTAAATTTCTAGGACTTACCAAGAGCTAAGTTCCAGGGCTAGTATAAGCAATTTAGAAAGCTGGACTGGCTTTATAGGAATAGCAAACTTTCCCTGTAAACTTCCTGTTGCTTTTATATCAAACTTTACCTGTAAATTTCTTAAAACTAACAATTTCTTCTTCAAAAAGCAAACAAAACCACCCTATTTTACTTCCTCCCTATTGTCATGATAGGAATTAATTTTAAATATGAAAAACTGTAACTGTTATTCTGTAATATGCTCCAAAAACTTTCTAATTCTTAATTCTCTGTATTTTGCCTCCTTCAAGAATGATAGAATTTCATTTCTAAGGTGGACACATATAATTTGTTCAGAAACTCAGCAAAAAGGGCATTCCAATACGAATATCATATCTACTTATCCACTTCATGCTTTCTTTTCAATACATGAAAGAAAGATTTTACAACCCTCTTGCTGTGCTGTGCAAAATCTTGCTATGAAACACTTAGAAATTCCAGATTATTGAACATCCAAGGTTGATGGCAAACTTTATTCAGTTCTGGTCTTCAGCAGCTCCTGATCATTGTATATAAACAATATTGAGAATTTGGAAAATACACAGCACAGGAGTCTGTATTCTGAATTAAATAAATTCTTCCAAGCAGAGGATGGAACAAAGAAATCACAGCATTCTGTGAAAAGAACAAGCCTGATGTATTCTCCCAAAAAAGGGAATAAAGACGACTAAAAAGTGAAATTAACAATAATGTTTCAAAGTCAAGCTAATAAACCAGCTTTTCAAACTTATATCCTTTTTAATGTACTACTGGACTTTTTAAGGGAAGTTAGCTTTCATTGAAAGAAGAGTCATAAAGGTTTGAAATGATCCTATAGCACCTATGAATTAGTTTCCATATAAATGAAACCTATATGTTATATGACTCCCACATAGATACTGAAGCTATATTGAAGTACTCTGTACAGGTTGGGGCTCATGAGAGGCAGAAATCAGTCTCTCCATCCTCTTAGTCACTTTGTAAGAATGAATGCAGCAACAGGAGTGAAAGGCACTAAGGAAAGTGGGACACTGAGGAAGTAGCATGTTTGAAACTTAGTGGTTAGAGGAACCAGTAAAAGATGTGGGGTTTGATTTTCAGCCTGCCATTTAACATTGTTACTTCTTCAGATCTTGGCATTCATGGATCCTGAAGTGACCTGATTTTCCCTTGCATCATACAGAAAAGCAATTTACTTAAGACTATATTTAATGCATGGCTGGATTCTGGCTAGAGTATTACATGAGAGCCTTGCAGTGGGTTAAATCTGTTAAATCAGCTTTTCTCTCTAGGAACCAAAGCTTTGTTTCATCAGGTGCTGGGGGATGGATATATGCCCAGTTCTAACTTGAACACAGGGTTGTGAGACAGAGACAGGAGTATATCCATCCATGGAAGGCAGAAGAGTCTTTCAAAATATTACAGCTATGTGACTGGAGGCAAATAAAAGAGCACAAAGCTCTTCCTGTTGGTAAAATGAATGTAGTGATATTTCCTTTCTTTTGGCCTTCTTTTGTCTGCTTATAATTCAAGCAAAAAAAAAAAAAATATCTATAATGTCAAACTATCACTAAGACCAGCCTAAAGATGTATAATTGACCTAGAAATGTCTGAGATTTATTTCTAAACAACACAGCTCTTCACTGATATGCTTAGCTTTTCAAAAACTGGTATACAAAGCAACTGGACCACCATATAACTGAGATTTATTCAAGATGTTTACCCATCATTTCAAGTGTGTTCTGTTGCTGGAAACTGAGACCATCAGGAATGTTTTGTGGCGGGGTTTTTTGGTTTTTTTTTTTTTTTTTTTTTTTTTTTTTTTTTGTTTTGTTTTTTTTTGTTTTTTTTTTTTTTTTTTTTTTTTTTGGGTTTTTTTTTTTTTTTTTTTGTGTCCCTTATCACATATCACACCCAATTCTGCCATTTCTGGGAATGTGTTAGTCATGTTGCTAACATAATACACTACTGAAGGAATTAAATACTGTGGTCATTATCATAGACTATATAATTTTGAATAAAATCTTTAAGTTCTTTTGTCTTGCTTTTCTTTCCCAAGACATTGTACTCAGTTTTTTGACAATTCAGCCACAGGCCATTTGGGGAAATGAAGTTAGCACATTATAGCTAATTTCCAGATGGACCAAACAATGGCAGCTGCAGCATCTGGTTTTGGCCAGAAGCCTAGAGTGTGAATGCAACCACTCAGTATTTCATGCACAGTTAATGAATATCTCTTATCTCCTGATTACAATATACTGACTTGGAGTGGTTATTAGAGTGAGTTACTACTAACAAGTGACAGAATCAGACAATCCTCACAAACGCCTTCCTCTAATATTTAACTGCCTATTAAAAAAATAAATCAGTGTAGTTAAAAACCTAATATTAATAATTACGGAAGAATATCATATTGGTGACAGAGGTTCTACTGTGACTGCAGTAAAAATTGTAATCAGGGATCAGCTCTGAGCTTTGCAACAGCTGTGCACATCTGTAATTATGTGAATTTATCAGCAATGGTTGGAGAAAAATACTGCTACAATCAATAAGAGACCATTCATTCATTCATTCATTCATTCATTCATTCATTCATTCATTCATTCATTTTTCTGAAATTATGAAGCTCCCTTCAGTTTTGGACCAGAATATTATTTAACTGAACTAGTACTCTACCAAGAAGTCAAAAAGTCTGGTTCAATGAGTACAACCAGTTTGCTGGAGTATATTCAGAGAGCACAGACATTCTGTTGGAATAGATTTCACCAAAGAGATATTTTAGGTAAATTACTGTGCTATTTTAGTGCTGTGTTTACAAAGAGTTAGATAAATTACCTTTAAATGTTAAAAAGATTTGGACCAAAGACTCATTATTTAAAAAAAAAAAAAAAAAGAAAAATGGACAGCTCTTGATTTGACCACTCAATCACATCTTTGAGCATTTATCAATTCATACCATTTACCAATACCATCTCAAATGGAACTTCTATTGGGGAAGTACATTACCAATCACAAAAATCTTTGAATGATTTTTAAGAATATTCCTGATATCTACTCGAAGTGTGTAGGGAAGCAGAGGCTATTTTTAAGAAATACTCAGCATTCATTAAAATGCAAACTGGTATTCTAGTCTGCATTTAATTGTTCTTAAACCACAAGGTTCAAATCAGAAATGTATTAATGTATGGATGCAAACTAGTCCATTGCACAGAGGCCTTTTTTCAATATTGATGACAATAAAAATGTAATAGTGATCAAAAGAAAAAAGAAGCAACAACAGCATTTATAGGCCTGTCAGTGACAAAAGGAAGAGTAGGGAAAATGTAGGCCCTCTCTGGAAGGAAATGGGAGACCTGCTTATCTAGCACATGGAGAAACCTAATGTACTCAATTTTTTGCTTCAGCCTGCACCAGCAAATCACAAAAACCAAGGGAAAGGTCTGGGAAAAACAAAGAATTGCACACTGTAAGAGAAGGTCAGTTTTGGATCTATCTTAGAGGATGTACAAGTCCACATGACTGGTGGATGAAGGGACTGTCACTAAGCATCATATATGAGAAATCATGGCTGAATGTATGACTGATGGCTCTCATTATTCATGGCTTCAGTTTAGAAATTAGCAATCATGATACTTAAGCCCTGAGTTTCAGATACTGTTAGACTAAATTGAAGACACAGAATATTGATCCTTTTTACCAATTCAGTAGTTCCTTTCTAAAAGGTGCTAATGCATGTGCAGAAATTTGATATGGAAAATGAGCTAAATTTTAATGAGTATAAATTCACATTATTTAAGGTACTTACTAAGTGCTGAGAATATGAAGAATCTTTGTAGATGAAGTAGCTATTTCACAATTACCCACTAGAATTTTTTCTTCCATTTAATATGAATGTCTAGCAATGACTACCATTGATGGTAGATTATACAGTTCATTGATTTCACCTAACAGAATTACCATAAAAATCATGAATCCAAAACTGTTGAAATTAGAACATAACAATTTGAAATTATGTCATATACATCTATAAGCATAACATGTAAACTATGATTCTGCTTAGTGTTTCAATAGCCCTATGATAACATAGTACCAGTGTAACTCTGGGGTTTTACATGAAATACATATTTGATCACAAAAATTCTGATCTCTTAATGTTTAACAATGAATCTAGCCTTTTACTATATAGTATGTTTCAGTAACATCAAGTGCCCAAATATTTTAAGTAGTATGCTTCTTTTTGGAAGCCCCAACATGCTGGAAGCCCCAACAGCCAAACATTGATGTGCCATTGAAAGATTACATACCACATAACGAAAGTAACTTGTATTTTATGTCAAAAATCTCATGACTATCAAATAGAAGTCAATTTGAGACTCTTTCATCTCCATTTATTGTAACATAGCTGAAACTATAGCACAGCTAACATTATAACAGCTACCCTCCTGATGGTTCATATTTATGATTTACAAGTGTTACACTTAAAAACAATCTGTTTCAAGACTATTGAATATTGTTTTATCAGATAAGAAAATCTTATATTGTAATTTCTACTATTTGTTTCAGTTAGTTGAGGGTGAAACAAGGCATCATGAACTCTGCTTTTCCTTGGAGGTACTGCTTGTTATTTTTTCAGCAACGAGTTCTTTCCTTGCTTGGTTTGGGTGAGGTGTTTCTTTCTGCCTGCATACCTGTAAACCAATTTAATTGACAGGCCCACACTTCCCTAGCTCTGTAAAGTAGACTGTATAATAGTTTTTCCTTCCTACTGCAGAGAAAAAATATTGAAAAAAAGTATTCTTCTCAAGTATACTTTGCCCTAGAGGAAAATTTGCAAATATATTCAATGACTCTGTTTATCACTTTTCCTAATGCACATGGAAAACAATGTGATTTTTCTTCCAAATTTCTTTTCCTTTTTTTTTTCTTATGTAAGTGGAAAAATTGTTCTGAGGTGAGAAATGGAAGCACTACTGAAGCTGAGACTGTAAAACTGAATAAAAGATCCACACATTAGTGGAGATTAACAGTAAAGAGTGGTTAAATTTTGCTGCTTTTGAGACAAACACTAATAAAGGAGCCAATCACTGTTTAGAAAATGCAGTTGCATTAGTACATCAAGTTACTAGCTGCAAAACAATATATTAGAAAGCAGTTAATGCAAATTTTCTGTGAAAAAATAAGCTTTTCTGTGAAAAATAAATGATTGTTTACATTTGCAATGCACTTTCATATTAAATGTGACACTGATAATGGCAAATGCAGTTAGAGATATAATATTAAACAAAATCAATTTTGAAGGCTGCATATAAAAATCATATTTTATCTGATTTCCTCTTTCATTGAAAAGACCAGTGCTCTTTACACGCTAAGAATGTTCAGCATTTGCTCAATACCTTGTATCATTGGAGGAAAAAGAGCTGCTTTGAGAACCTGAATTGAACCTAAGTGAAAACCAGAGTCTCCTTATAAAGGCAGGGATCTTTATAAATACATCAGCATAGAACAATCTCAACAACATTGAGATGGATCCTCAGTTCACATATACTGCCATAAATTGTTCAGAGGCAGCACAGATTGCTATTGGTGTAAGAAAAAATTGGGGGAATAAAGGAACTATACACTGATTATATGGCATAAAAACAAAAGGCAGCTTAGCCTACTAATGACAGGGAAATTACTATTGTTGAAAGAAACAGCCAAAGAAGGGGGAAAAGAACATACAGCTGCAGCAGAGAAAAATAAAACTTAAAACCAGCCAAAGTTGAAATCAGATTGGACAGCAAGGATGAGTATTCAGCTGCAAAAAAACATACTATAAAATTGTATAGAACAGGATTAATGATACAGTTATTGAGAATCCAGAATATTAAATAGTTCTAGAGTAAATATAACTGATGATTACTAGAGATAGAATATCTAGATGGGAATATTTAAATTGTTTGCAAATATGTTTACTGTATTTGCCCAGGATAATCCTTGAAGTTCTGCTTACATAAAATTAAATCTAAATATTCAGTTGCCATAACAACATAATGTATTAGTTCTCTAGTTTATTTTTGATCATTTGACTACAGGATTTTTTGCTAGGATCTTTGTGACTTAAGACTTCAATGTTTCTCAGTATTGCTAAAAAAAAGACTCCACATATTTAATTTTCACAATACTTTATATTTTTTCTTCTTAGAGGAGCAAGACAGGCTTAAAGAAGGCTAATACTTAAATAACAAAACCAGAAGAAAATACTGTGCTTTTCTTGGCAAAATCACAGAAAGTCTCAGAAAATAAAACTAGATAAATATATTTAATTTTTTAAAATGTTTTTATTGCCACTATTAGATGACAGCATCACACCACTGCTATCCATCTGCCACCATCGCACCCCTGAATTATACTATCTACTTAAGAGCCCTACTCTTAAATATGTTTTTTAAGTATAGTAGTGCCCGTATCATTTTTCAAATTGCCACCCTTTCATAGAGATCTGTGCTCTGAAGGCTGCATTTTAGCTCCTGCATAGTAAAACCAAAATTGTGTTTAAAAAATGCAGAACTAAATACATCCTCCTGACAATCTAGATAATTTTTGCCAAGGGGAGAAGATATCCCTTTTAATGTGTCTGTTCCCAGGGAAAAACCAAAAGGAGGCAATTTCTGTCTGTGCCTCCTGTCTAATGAAAGCTAGGTCAGGACTCCACATTTGTCTCAAGCAAGAGGGAAACCTTCTACATCAGTGTGGCTAAATTTGTATTAGCATGTCCACAGCAATGGGAAATAGGACTGCTTTACACAGGCTAGGGCTAAAACTCATCAATTGTTAATGGATAGCAACAGGTATAGCAGCTGCCCACAGACTACTCATGAATATATTAGTATACAGTTAATTGTAAAACAGTTCACCCAGAAGGGGTCTTAACTTTCCACTGCTTCATCAAGTATTTACTGAAGGATCAGTAAATGACTTAAATTATTTGAATGGTCATAAGTTTCAAAGACTATATTCTGTCTTTTGGCATAGTCCAATTTATCTTTTAACCCATGCTCTTGTTATGTATATTAGATACCAAAGTAAACCACGTACAAGTAGATGTAACTGTAGCAGACTTAGGGAGGCCATGGAAAATATAATTTGCAAAGTTGCCAGTGGGACTAGACTAAGACATGTAGGCAAAATTTGATTTTAACAAAAAAAATACAACAAAACAAACTAAAGTATGCATTCATTGAATGAGTTTGAAAACACATTCAGTGAAGAGATAGAGGGAAAACCTAAAAATACCTAATAAAAGAAAAGAACTAACTCAGTATTTGGGGAAGGGGTTCTATGTTAGTTCTTGAAGTTTGCTATATTTTTTTATCTTTTTCAGTTTTGTGTTTTTACCTGTCATATTTCCTTGTAAGCTGCTTCATATAATGAATCATCATTCTTATATCTTGCTCTTAAGTTATAATAAAATTGGTAAAATACCAGCATAGAAAAGGTTCACATTCACCAAATAACCAAATATAAAGAAAATTATTAGGTGTTGAATCAGATACTGAGTAATGTACTCTTTCAAAGGCATTACCTAAGCCTAAGTGAAAAATTGCATATGATTGAAATTTATGAGCTAACACTAACCTCAGGTTGTTCATATGGTTCAGTCCTGTGCCCCCTAGACAGGGCTTTTTCAAATCTTACAAGCAGTAAAGCCATTAGTGCAGCTCACAGAATTAGCCATAATATACCCATATATATGCAGCTGTTCTGCAGATTGTTTTATTATGCTTATCATGTGAAATAGATGAACCTTAAAAGATGTAAAGAACATGAACATTAAATGATAAAGGAAAAGGGGAATAATTCATATTTAATACCTGGAGAGAAATTTCTCATTAGCTAGTTTGAAAAAGCTAATAATTTATGCATTATTTTCCAGGTAAAGTTTCCCATTAAAACATGTGAGGGAAACTTTGCAATACATTTCTCCATCTGGGGGATTATCCATAAGTATTTTCAATTCATCTTCATATGTTACATAAAAGGACTGGAAAAAACTTGTAGTGCTTAAGAGAAAATTCTGGTATTATAAAGGAAAAAAGGCAAAAATCCATAGAAATTGTTCCTGTCAAGAGGGTTTTGTGTACTAAATTCATTAGCTGTTGTAGTGCAAAATGAAATCATGAACCTATAAAATGCAGTAAAAACTTCAATTTTGTGTGTGAAAAGCTTAGATAATTCCATCATAATGGTGTGTAAAACTCTAGAAACATTAATCAGAAATTAATAATTTGTAGTATGCATTTAAATAACAAACAAAAAAAGGACTTATCTATTGTTTAATGAAAGATTTTTTTTCGGGGTGACATAGGGTAAAAGTGAATTGCTAGGGTGGCCAAGTAGATGGAAAGGCACAATATTCAGTGATGGTGACCAAGGAGGGCAGGGGAGGGAAGTGACAACTGAGCTCAGCTGAGAATCTGAGGAGCAAAGAAAAACATATTTTACTCCTATATTCAACATTAGGACAAATCCCAAAAAATTTGAAGATGGTGACAAAAGAATTAATTTTTAATTTCTGAGGATAGTGAAAAAGGAATCAGTTTTTAAGTGCTGTTGTTTAAATGCAATACATGTTTATTTAGCTGTCAAGGGCTCTGAAATGATATTGCCTCTAAAAAAGAGGAAGCTGAACAAAACCATTTATGGAAGGATAAGTTGGCAATACATGTTTCCATGCTAATGCTTTTGAAAACCAACTACAAATGTACGAAATATGACCATGTCACTGTTAGAATTGCATAAAGTTTTCTATTAGTTTCATCTAGAAGAACTAGAAAGCAACTCCATACCAGAAAATTTCTGCATGCCGGATGATATAGGAGAAAAGGATTCTCCACTCTCTAATATTTTCTGGCAGTAGAGAATAATCATTTGCTGCCTTATGAGAAAAGGGAATTCAGCACATTTCCTAACAATAAAATTTATTATTCAGAACATTTTTACAAAATCATTACATTCAAGTTAGCAATTAAATAAGAGGAGGCAAAAAAACAAGTAAATTACTTTTTCTTGGATCTCGGGGTTTGAAGTTGCTTATTTTGTGCAATAAAAACACCTAGATATGATATTTTCGTAATTTCTGGATTCAAGAAGAGGTGGGGCCAGAAACCAAACTCAATTCTAACATTTCTATGTCCCCTGCTTTTTAAAATGCAATCTGTGGGACTTGCATTTTTGGCTTCACAATAGCGTGCTCAGAGGACTGATCACCAGACTTATTTGTTTTCTCTAATGAAATGTGGCTATGAAGTCTCCAAAATGAGAAAAAATATAGAACCCAGATCTCTTATTTCTTTGACAAGTGTCTCAAGAGTTTTATCAGAGCCTGGTGGTTTCATGTCTCATTTCTACTTTATATTCAAAGATTAAATCCTGTCCCTGGCTTTTAAACATAATTAAAGTAAACCTTAGGAAAGGATCCCAGGAGCATTTCCCTCCTAAAAATATTTTCTCAGATAGCTAAAAGCACGATGAGGACATGAGTTCAGTGCCATCCCTCTTGTTAATGCTTTTCAGTTGACTAACTTCCTTAATCCCTCTGCTCAGTTAATCTATTAGAACAAGAGTTCTAATAGATTAACCTTATCATAGAATCAGAGAATGGTTTGGGTTGGAAGGGACATTAAAGCTTTAGTTCCATCCCCTCTACCATGGGCAGGGACACCTTCCTCTAGACCAGGTTGCTCAGAGCTCCATCCAGCCTGGCCTTGAACACTTCCAGGGATGGGATGCCACAACTTCTCAGACAGCCTGTTCCAGTTCTCATCACCTTCACAGTGAAGAACTTCCTAGTATCTAACCTAAATCTCTTCCTGTTTGAAATAATTCCCCTTGTCCTGTCACTACATGCTCTTGTAAAAAGTCCATCTCTGTCTTCCTTGTGGGCTTCCTTCAGTTATTGGAAGGCCACAATTTGGCCACCCTGAAGCCTTCTCTTTTCCAGGCTGAACAAATCCAATTCTATTAGACTTATCTAATAGGAGAGGTGCTCCATTCCATTCACCAATCATCTTGGTGGCCTTCTCTGACTTCAACAGAGGAGTTGAAGGACTCCTCCTCTTCCTGAGGAGGAAGCTGTCCTGAAGAGGACAATTCCTCTTCAACAGGTTGATGTCCTTCCTGCACAGGGAACCCTAAAACCTTTTAACAACACAGCCTTAACTCCTAACCTCCTTTGGCTAATGTAATGAGGGAAGGTGGTGATCAGGTTGGAATGGTTTCTCCATCCCTCAGGCACTGCATCAATGTTACTGATCTTCCATAAAGCTAGGTTTTTTTCACCCTTTTAATCTTCTAGCCCTTTGACTTTGCAACAGTTCTTACTGGTTGTTATGCATCTATATTTACAAATTATATTCTTAACTAGAACTGTATACTCTTAACTAGAACTATATTTCCTATACTCTAAAAGTTTTAATTTTGCAAAATTGAAGCACACCAAGCTCAAAATTTGGTTTATTTTCCTTTCTTTTTTTTGTTTTTGTTTGTTTTTGTTTGTTTGTTTTTTTATTCCTAGCAGTCTTATATCAGTAGAAGAGCTTGTTTAACATTAGAAACATGATTTCCAAATGCAATAATTGTGTGGGTCAGTCCCTTAGTATAACTTATTTAACAAGTCATTATTTTATCCTGACTCTAAATGACAATCTATTCCTGTAAGTATTTGCCTAATGATTTCAGTTAAGGATTATCAGCCCCCTTTTCCCTAAAGCATCCAGTTGGAGTTCTCAAGGGCCACGGTATTGATATTCTATAGTTGTGAAAGGCAGAGACAAGCAATTATCCAAGTACAAAAATTTAATGATACTCAGGTGGATATGAAACCACAACTTGATTTGCCCATTATATTAGAGATCTACATGCTGTAGCTTCCATGCTTTAGAAAACAATGTTTTAGAGTTTTTGTTCAATTTACTTTTTTAAAAAAATTCTTATTTTTATTTAGTTTTTACTGCTTCCACCAAAAAAATTTTCATCATTTTCTCAGTATACCTCTCTAATCTATAGTGTACTGTGCTACTTTAAGATCCTGTGCTACTTTCTCATCTAGTTCCAGTGCCTTCAGAGACTTAGAATGTGCTTGATTATTTAAACCATTAGCAAATTTTCAGCACTGCTTAGGGATGGTTTTATTTTAAACTGACAAATTGCCTATCAGTTGGCATCAGTGCTAAAAACAAACCCAAAATTCTTTCATTTATCTTCATAAAATGAATAAATAAATGAATGAATGTAGAATTCAGAAGTTAACAGCAATTAAGTTGAGCTTTGTTTAGATCAATGTTTTCTGATTGCAGCAAAGAGGTGATACCAACATTTGGAATTTTATGAAGGGTAGAAAGTCACTTTGGTTTTTGTTATGGAAAGTACATACGTGTAGACAATTTATAAGGCATTCAGTTTGAGGGGGACCCATGGTGTTTCAAGGCTGCCTAAAATTTGAGATTTCTTTTTTTTTGCATAATAAATAAATATTTTTGTAAAAGGAGTGAATTTAAAGTATGTTTGTTTAACCCCACTGTTAAAAAAAATGCAGCTATGAGTGAGAAGATCATGAGTGAAAAAGGGCAAGGATGGATGGCACCTGGGACTATCAGCCTTGGTATCTACTCACACACCATACAATTATATCCCTCAAGCAATACCTATGGGCATTCAGTCATTTGAAGTTGAAGGCAAAGCACTGGAGGGTTACTTTGGCTGTCAGCTTTAAATAACAGCCAACTCCCTGCTCTCTTTCTGTTTAGCATATGCTTCACAAACAAGGAGAATCACACTGTTGCAAAATGTTAGGCTGTAGCGATGGGCGCAATGACCTTTTTAGTGTGTCACATCCTGCAGAAAGTTATCTGTGGTGATAGATTAAATTGTATTTTCCTTTCTGATTGTGCCACTCTATGCAGGAGCCCTTTTCTTACAATTGCTGAGATTGCCTGGGAAATTGGTTTCCTGTTTACAAGCAGTCTTTTGATTTTTTAATTCTAATAATCAGAAATATATTGGAGTTTATACTTCTTGTGCTGCACTGTAGGTTCCTGGAAGTATCAAGCATTTTGTTGATTGTGTATGTATTGACAGCTGTTATGCAAGATACACTTTTGGACACTGGATTATTACATGCACCATTATTATATAAAAGCACAGGCTTTCCCCCATCATTTACCACTAATTTTATGTAGTGCAGTATGTTTTCTAGGGGCTCTAGTTTTCCAGGAAGGCTTTGGACAAAACATCATGCTAAACACAGAAACCCCAATTTATGAGGAAAATATTTCAAAGTATTCAAATCGTTCTTGGAGTGCAGAAAATTCTAGATTTCATATTACAGATGACTGTCTATGCTTATTTTATATGTTAATACTTGTCTTTTATATTTCCAGAGTTTTTCAACCTGAGGAAATCCTTTATTCAACTTAAAATATCCATTGGAATAAAAAAACCTTGGGGTAAGCAATCTGTTTAAATACTTCAGAGATTCAAATTAAAGGGAACATAGGGTTTATGTCCTCTAATAGTATAAGAGAATTCTGGAGTTTGATAGCTCTTACAGTACCTTCACAGATCTTTTTCTACCAGCTCCTTTTCCTATTTGCTGTCAGGTCATAGTCCTGAGCAACCTGACCTGTCATTATCCCTGCTTGAGGCAGGGGGTGGACCAGAACTCAGAAAACACCTTTGTCCCTACTGCCACAGCAGAACAAATTTCTGGCAGTTTTTCCAGTACATTTGCTTGGTTGGTGTTTTAAAAATTACAAGCTGCTCATCTATGATGCTCTCAGCACAGAGAATTCTTAGAGGTAGAACATTTTAGCTGTACTGAATGCATTCTCTTTTACCATTCCAGCAGTGTTCCAAAAGGCTTAGAGAAGTGGTTAGAGATCACCTGTCCCCCTGATAGCACTACACCCTACAGGGAAGTTCCTGTGCATTTGGCTGTCTTCAGCCCCCCTCATGGCAAGATGTAATTCCTCACATAATCCCTCACCTCCCTATTATACATTAGTATAATATCATAATAAATAGGCACTGTTGAGTTGAATATGGGAGATCCAGCTTTGCTGTAGTGCAATATATTTGATTGAACTTGCTCTTCCACTTCCCACATTTTCACCAGGTGAAACATGCTCCCTGCATAGCTTATCAATAACTATTTTATTTCTGCAAGAAATTATTCCTCAACTACAAATAATCTCACCTAGGATGTGCCCCTATGAAAAGTTTCTTTTCCAAGTAGATGGTATCTTTCTTTCACCCCATCTTCTAATTTTTTTCCCTGTGATGAGACATTTGATTTTTCTACAACAAACTGATACTATCTTTAAGAAAAGAAAATAAACATATGTCATAGGACTCACTCTTCTGCTCTCTGTGAGATATCAAAACTAACTAAATTGTGACAATATTTCATCTGGCTTCTTCAGAGCTTGCTGTAATGCATTTCATCCAAACCTATGCTCATATTCCAATCTAGTCAGCTTTTCTTTCACATTTCTGCTTCAAATGTCACTTTTTTTTCCCTTTAACTATTAGATTACATACCACTAAATTGAGAAATAGCCTTAATCAAGACATTTCCCAAGGAATGGAATTAAACCTAATGATACTTATCAGCAAGAACTGCAGCTTAATTGGGATGGTAATTTGCTTAACTGGGATGCCTGTAGGTTATTTACTGTAATCAGATAAGGACATCTGATCCTTATTTTCCCAAGAAGGTTATCAAAAGTGTTAGCTCTAGAAAGATGTTGTAATTATATCTATGTAATATTTCAAGAGTGATACCCTCATTTGAGTTCAGCTGTTTGCAGCTGTTTTTGGTTTTTTTTCACCATATAAGCTATAGCAAAGATATCCTCCTTTCAGGCCCAGGGACCAAGGAAATGAAATCCTAAGTGTTCCCTAACCCTTGGGGCAGAATATAGCAGCTCATGTTATGAATAAACTGGGAAGGCACTTATTCATCACAGCAAAACCACATAACCAGGATTGGACTCATGAAATAGTTAAATAATGGCTAATAACAACTACAGAGTAGATAATGCCAGCAAAAAATGATTCTTGTAAGGTCCTTGAGGATGTACACATACAACAAGGACTTGAGCCACAGTGATTTTATAACTGCAGATGCTCTCTCTGAACTGTTTAGGAGGCTACATCTGGTATGGCTATATTAAAAGAGTGTTCAGGTAAGTGTTTCAATATGCTACTTTATTTCACTATGCTTTAGCTCACTTGGTCAAATATAACAAAAGTTGAACTGCTGATGACACAATAGAATTTTCAGCTCCTTAATGAGACAATAATTTTGAGATGGGTAGAGCAACAGAAAGATTCTTCAGACTCAAAATAGCATTTTTCTAATTATACTCCATCACAGCATTATGCAGATGAAAGTATTCAGACTCTCAGTACCAGACATAATGGAACCAATCATGCAAAGCATCACTTTCAAGATAGAGGTTGTTACAATTAGGACTAAAGCTGACAAAACCACCCCCTGATTATTATTTTTTCTTTTTCATTATTAACATTTTTCCTTCAAGTTGGGTGCAGCAGAGCTTTAAAAGTTATAGCTAATGGACAACCCATTTTTGACTGTTCTCTTCCTGAAATTCACTGTTACTTTTTTCACTCAGTTGAGTCTCATGCTTTGCTTGAAGGTCAGGAGTTTACTCCATGTAAGCCATTTCCATAAAGCTACCTTTCTTGCTCTTAATTTTTTTGCAGTTACTGATATAGAAAGAAACTTTTGTAAATTCATTCATTGACAACAATCTGCATGATCATTACAGTTTCTTGGATAAGGGAAAGATAATATTAACTTATAGGAGTGGTCTAATAGCTATTTTGCAGCTTCTCAGATTGTTTTCACTCAGTGATCCCATTCCAGCAATAACTCGTAGAGATCATATGTTCATTGCAGGACCTCATTAACAGACAAGAACCAAGCAAAAGAATGCATAAATATACAGTGAACTTCAAAGCAGCATTTATATACTCAGTCATACAGATATTCTTTCTGGTCTTACTGCTGCTAACATCATTGGAGGTAATATTCTCCACCTGACTCATTTTCCCAAATAAAGCAAAGTATTTCTGTTTAACAGTTCCATTTTATCAATATGTTTTGATTTAGATTTCTAGGACAGTTGAATAAAGAACAACTTCAAGCTATTTTGGCATGCTTTGAGAGATCAAGCTTTGAAATGGCTCTGTATAGCAGGGGTCATAATGAGCTCTTTTAGCAGCCTCCAGAGACACTCTACTATGTGCAGCAATACTGTACATCTTCTACAGAATATTCCTAGACATCAATCTTTTGACAGATATTTGGAAAAAAACCCAAAGCTTTTCAAGACAGCATGCAGTCTGTTCCCTGAGCCAGATCCACTAGTGTGTGTTAGACTGGTGATGATGACAAAGGCTGTAAAGCTCTGGCAGCTCTTTTCCAGGAGTTTAGTGCTGCTGACACTGTAGGAGCTGACTTCAATTCCATGTTCCTGTGTCAGAGCTCAGCTCCTGCTCTTTGCAAAGTCTCTGTGATCCTACTGTCAGATATATGTTTCCAGTCAGGAACATGAGTAGTCTCCAAAATCTAAACTAGAAATATGGATATACAGTGAGTGGTATAGCCAAATGGAAACACCAGTGAGTTCTTTTGAACCTAACTAAGCTTGTCTCACCTTTGAATTCTCTGTGGGAGCCATTGGAACCACATACACAGAGGTTGGATACCTCTTGCTCTGTACTGTAATCAGGCATCCTTCTTAACTAGTAGCAACATGCTATTCACAGTAATTCTATTTAGGATTTTTCAGTGTCCCCCACTGTGTAATCTAGATGAAGAGACAAATATTATTTCTTGATCCAAGACCTCTTGATCTCTTTATTCCTGGAAGCATGAGATTATGATGATGAATGAAATTGTATTTAATTTCCTTTTTTTTTCTAAACAATATTCAATCTGCATTATCTGACATTCACAATTTAACAGCATTTTACGCTTAAGAAAGTATATCAAGACCTCACTGTTCCTTTCTCAAAACATATTAGTTAAAATAGCTTTGTGGCTTTTCTTTATGTGAAAGAAAAAAAAAAAACTTTTCCTATTAAGAGTTTAGGCAACTCGTAGGTACTTAAATAAGAGGCATTTCTACAGCACACTTTAAAAGATTTTTCTAGCTAGAAAGATTTTATTTACAGCTGGCTTTGGACTTAAGTGATCTTGAATTTACACATAAATAAAAGCAGTCTCCAAGACTAAATTCTTCAGGCCATTAAATCCTTGCACATTTAAAGTATTAGGATGCATAATCTTCCTGTGACCTCAATACAGAACTACATTACTAGATAGTGAAACAATAAAGACATCATATTTAATTCCACAAGTAGGAATATCTTTCAATTTCAGTACTGAGGTGCAGATTTATCATTACATCTGAATAAATAACTTGCCCTTGAAAAAGAGTATAAAAATGTGATACTTCAGGACATTTAAAAAATCCTAATTTTGTGCCAAATTTGCAAATAAATTTGGCTTAAGAAATTAGTTCTTTCATTCAAGCAAACATTACATTTGGAAAAAAAGATTAAATTAAGTAGAAAATTAGAAAATTCCAAAAGCCAAAATCAAATTGTTTAGAATGAGTGCCATTTTGACCCAGCAACTTAATCCTAAACTGTTTGAATGACAAATTATTTTGTATTTTTAAAAGCTCTTAGAACTGGCTTAACAAGAAGCTATGCATTCATCTTTCTTTGGTTGGTTTTGTTTGGTTTGGTTTTGCCTTGTTCATATATAACACATAAATATATATATATATATATATAACATATAATTTAGCTAGGAGACAGAGTAGTATTTTTATTAAAGGAATTATGTTCAAAAGTCCCACATTTCTTTTCATTTAGCTCTATCAGAGATATTTCAATTTTTGTTTTTTAGTTTTGAACAAGCCAAAATAAAAAGGAAGAAAATAAATATGGTGGTCTCACAGAGATTTTTGTCCATCATAAAATATGTGTAACAGTTTGGGGTTTTTAGTCTCTTTTAAAAATTGAATTACAAAATCCCAGGAATACTGAGTGCCTGTAGTTATATTCATGCAGTTCTATAGGGAAAATCTATAGAGAAAATCACAGGTAAGTAAAGTTTTGCTATGGTAATTGCAGTATCTCCCACTTTCAGCATACTTTGTTCTAGGTGCTTACTGAAAGTCAGATTTCTCTGTGTGTCTTAAACAATTTGAAATGACTCTTAAACCAATTTGTTTATTTTCTGACCTAAACAAACCCTCAATTTTAGTTTTCCTTAATTCACCAGAATGTGATTTGTAACAGTTTAGGAGCTGTCACGCTAACCTCTGAGCTGTGCTAGCAGTCAATACAGCAAGATAATCTAGAGTGGCTCTGAAAGCTGGAAAGCTGCTGCAAGGAACAACTTCTCCCAGTTAAGTCATTCCCAGAACAAATCAGCCTTTACATAGAAATTCAATGCATACTGAGGAGACAAGTCTCACTTAAATAATTACCAATGATCTAAACACAAACTGAGATGCGATTATTAATTACTTATTAATATTTAATAATGTCTTCATTATCATTGAGGTCAATTATTTTTCATTGAATCTCACACAGGCTTGTAAAGTTCAGACATTTTTTTTCTCTTTGAGCTCTTATGATAGCATCCTTTGGACAATGTATACTCCTATGCTTAAACATAAGATTGTTCTGAAGACATATCCTCATCTGGTTCAAAAGCAACTTTTATAAAATGCATTCTTGAGTCATGAAAATGCATTTCTTTTCTGTAAGCCCCACACTGTAAGCTGGTTTTAATTGATTTGCTTGTGAATCTGTGTCTATTATTAAGATGCAATGATGTTACACTGGGCTGAGCAGCTCAGAACCGCAGAAACCTTCCCTGGAGAAACCGAGTCAACATTAAAGGAGGAAAACCATAATCAAAAACCATAATCATACATTTTCCTTAGGCAGCATTCCTAACTACACAAAATAGGATGCTAGTCTTACTAAAATCACAGTGTAGTAGCTCACCTAAATGTTTCACCTAAAAAATCACTCTCCATAAGTAAACCCACCATCGCAGTAATGGCCTCATTTTTGTAGCTGCATTTACAACTGTTTGCAGTTCCTAACCCGTGGGCCTCCAGTGATTGTACTCCAAAGTAGCACCTTGAAAGTCTGAGCAGTCATCAAGGTCAAGCAATGCTTTTCCTTTGCCTTTCTAAAGCAGCATTTGGAAAGCTGTCAATTATTTGTTTTATTAGTTACTTCAAATCTAGTCTAACACACCCATTTCCATTGAGTAAATTAACCTTCTTAAATCCTGATAAGCATAATTAGTATATGAAGATTTTTGCACTGTACAACTGCATTTTAGTATCTGTGTGATCAAGAGGACACTGTAAACAAAACATGTTCTTTCCATATAGAAATTAATTGATTTCATGATTTAGTTCCCTTTATAAAACTGAAATATTTGAACACTAGAATTCTTACTAAACAGAATTTTAAGTGGTTTCTTAGTAGTTATTCTCTTTTCAGCTGTCACTCTTGAAAATCTGTAGTAGCGCAAATTCTTTTTGTTGTACTGCTGAAAATAAAAACTACAGGCCAAAAAACCCAAAATAAGTGATGCCTATCCTTCCTACCCTTTAAATAAATTTGTTTTGGTAATAACACAAAATGAAAACTTAAATCCCTACTCCCTCAAATCTTGGAAACCATATCACTTCTTCTGTTTATTTTGGGAAACACTTCTATGCTGATTATGTAAGTGAATGAACTTTAGGACATGAAACCTTTAGGACATAAAATGAAAATGTATAATCAAAAATATGTGCATTAGAATCATAAAAATATAAAATACATCAAACATATTAAAGTTTCCTTTGGATTTATTTTTTTAAATTCTATAGACAGAGCCATAAAAAGAAGGACTGATACTATTGCTCTGGCTTTTTTCAGATTATTAAGGTGGGCTTCTTTTCTTCTGGTAGATCAGGAGTCTCTTGTTCAAAACAGAAAGCATTTTGTTGAACGTTCAACTTGTTAGTGGCCTAAAATTCAGCTAAAATTAATTAATTCAAGTAAAAAAGATCCTCTTTAAAATTAAACTTTATGTAATCAACATACTTTACTCTGCCAACAGAGAAAACTTTAAAATGTGGTCCTGTTACATCTCAGTTGTTGATGGTCACAACAAGTATTTTAAGAAAACTCTTTCTGTACTAAAGCTGGCCTTGAGATATACAGTATATGCCTGGAAACCTGAACCAAAATGATACATGCCTGAGAGTCTATAATCCTAGAAATGCTCAGGCCAGTTCATTCTGGCTTTTAATTTCTCTGAGAGACAAAAATGTAGACTAATTAAAACAATTTTAAAATACTTTTCACTCATGACATTAACCTCCTTTCCTACACAGATACAAATCTCTCATAGCATATAAAGGATCATTAAGCTTCTGAAAAAATGTTTTCCAATAACTGAAGAACAAATTTAAAAAGTCAAGTCTGCCCATTTTCTGACTGAAACTAGAAAACGGCTTTGAATTCAGGATTATGTGATCTCTTTCAAAGCTTAGAAGGCAAGAAAGAGCTCTGACAAGAAAATCTCTAAATAACAAAGTCAGTGGAGGATAGATACTTCAAAATGGGACAAAATCAAATACAAAGTAATGCATTCCTAGGATAAAACATTATGGTGTTATTACTTCAGATTATAAAAAAAAACAGTCACTACTTTTTTTTTTTTTTTTTTTTTTTTTCCCTAACAAGGACTGAAAGACCAGGCTCTAGCTTTTTCTGGTTTTTTTCTGTTTTTTTTTCCCCCAAGAGACATAAAATCAGTCTCAAGCTGTTCCAGCTTGGAACTCCTGAAAATATGGAAAACATATTCCTATCCAGGAACACAAGTTAGTGGGCTGGGAATTACAATCTAGGATCAGTTCCAGCTAAAGCATCTTAGAAAGGAAAATTACACGCAACCTTGAAGTTTCTATTGGCAAACAATGAAAGTACATAACAGTGTTTTCAGTTTTGATTATTTTCTCACAAGTCTGAAGAATAAGAAAATGCAGATTATGCTTCAGCTCATATCAGAATATTTCCTCTTCAGGTAACTCTTAACCTTAGTATGGTAAAATACACATTATGTTTTCTACAAGAGTTAACCAAATGTTCAGCTATAATGTTAGTAGTTTTGTTATGTAGAGGCTTATGGATAATTGCCATCCATATGAAATTAAAACTTCATCAATTGTGTTGTGCCTGGTTGCATTCCTAAAAGCATTGAAAATAGTGCATTTCAGCACTCTAGAGACCGCAAACTAGTAAAAAGTAATTGGACACTTTGATATCACTTTGGCTAG
Source organism: Vidua chalybeata (assembly GCF_026979565.1). NCBI lineage: Eukaryota > Metazoa > Chordata > Aves > Passeriformes > Viduidae > Vidua > Vidua chalybeata. Next base: position 35,378,134 of record NC_071531.1, on the reverse strand, counting down.
AGCATCAAGAAAACTGGTAATAGATTCATATTAGTTTTTCTTTTGCATGGAACATACCCACACAAACACCCACACAAAGCAAAACCTTGTTTAGTGCAGGGCTTTTATTAAATTTTGTAGAACAGAGGAGCAATCATAAGAAAGAGCTCATTACAGGTTTAACCACTACCAGACCTGAGTTTAGGCAGCATTTCAAGAAATTTTTCTATTGTCAAGTTCCTTAGAATATTTTCATACTTAGATATCACTTGAAAATACACATGAGCTCTGGTGAACTACATTTCAGTGAGCTTAGCACTGTAATTTTTGTAATAGGGGTAGCACTTTTGATAGGAGGATTTCCTTTGGACAAGTGCATGCTGAATTTGCCTCATCTTGCGATTTAAACCATTGGCATTTTAGCTACTGGCATAGAAATTATCATCATCAAATGACTAGTAAGTGTCTAGAGAATTGTGTCCCAATCACTTAAAGGAGACACTTAAAACATTCATGTAGAAAAATTGTGGGCTGTAGAAGCCTAAAAAGAAAAGAAAATCTAACAGTATGCTTGGCTGGTCACCTCTGAAAAAAGTCCTGCTAGAAAAACAAGTTATAAGTCCTCTCTTATATAAGTCTCATCACTGCTAAGTACTCAGATTAAAACCCACTGCTGAGTTTAAAACATTATGGGCTTTTTTTCTATAGTATTAATCAAACTCAAACTCATAATGATGCTCTTCTTTATAAACAAATGTTACAGCAAAATGCAGAAATAAGGATGAATGTAGACTTGCCCTTAGGCAGTCCTGACTGGAGGCAGATCCAAAAGTGTGAAATGTATCTAGTTTTCCCTCTGTCAGAATATGCTTATGATATTAATTTTATTAAATTTTAAGGTACTTTAAAATACTAACATTTCATTGTTTTAATTATAAAAATATAAATATTCAGATCAAAAGATAAAAAAAAAATTTCCAAGTATACTTAATGTACCAGCTAGAAATATGCATAGTCTACTATATATATATATATATCAATCTCCATGACTGATACTACCAATCATGCAATGATATATAAGATAATTTTCTAATGTGTTAATTCTAGCTAATAAAGTTGTAATTCAAAACTGTTTTAAGAGACATATATAAAATTTCCCCAAAGAAGCCACCCAGTAATTTTGGATCAGGCACCCTGTGGCTTCATGTGGTACTGTTAAAAATACACATAAAAATAAGAATGAAAAATGAGACCTTTTATAGGGATTTCTGAAAACAAATTCTCTTCCTTCATCAGTTCATGGCACAGCTTCTGAATAAACTGGTTTCCACTTCTTCCCCTTTATAGAGTTTTAACCTATTTTCTTCTCAGACCTAATTTCACTTGCTTATCACACAAACAAGTTTAGCACCATGATTAAGGCATTTCTGGGTTCAACTTGTATGCAAATTGTTATATTCAGAATATGATGTTGTAGTAGCACTAAAATGAAAAGTCATATCTTCAGAAGTTGTTTAATACCAGAAAGTTTCAGGAGTACCCAAAAACTTGAAAATATGGGTAGAGATACAGTTTAGATATAGTATAAAAAATTATTTAAAGGATGACTGAAAAAATGTGTTCTCTTACTGACTATCCTTATAAACTCCTCAACTTTCCAATATTTTGACTGCCAGAAATTCAGTTGATTAGTTCTAGAAACAGCTGACACATACCACCATCACTGAAAGTAATGCAGCATCTGAGCAGCCAAGAACACCTATGTTCTACTTTCTCTTTCTTCCTCTCATTCCTGCAAATCAGCTAAACAAAGTAATGCTTTACACAGTGCTTAGGAAGTGCATGGGGCAGAACTTACCTCACCTCTGCTACATTTTAAAATTATTCCAAGAGGGGAATCCTTTCAATGCCCCAAAAGGCAATTATGACTTGGGGTAGAATGCAAGAGTGGCATCTGAAACACGATCCAAAGTTTATCTAGTGAGAACAAGAAAAGCAAGGAACCAAATATGCTAACCTTTGCTACAAAGATGAAATAATGTCACAAGCTTCTTGTATCTGAGATCTGCACAGCTTTTCTCCTCGTGCCAGGCAAAGACCTACTGGTCACTGTCCTTGAGTTCTTCCTGAAGTTCACAGTAGTAAGCAGCACAAATTCAAATGGAGATGTGGAGGGCTTCCCTCACTGTGGCACATTTCTTCATGGCCCACATGTTCTCCAGAGAAGTGAGAAGTCAGTTGGGATTACTTCAGGATAGAGGTGAGTGACTAGCTGGGATTCAATGTCCCAATTAGTGGAACCCCAACAATTAATTGTATTTTAAAAAAAGCCACCTCTTCCTCTGGTTTTTGAGCTTAGACATTCACATTCCAATGGAGGTTAAGGGGCTATAAACTCCACATAGTCTCTTCTGGAGCCCCATCTTGAGCAGCTTGTATCATATCAGAGCTTTCCAGACTGAATTAGTTGGGCCAGGGAAACCGAGCACGTTGTCTAACAGAACAGAGGCCTGCTGCAGGAAACAGGATTAGCTGCCACTGCTTAAAATGCCAGACTTTTTCCATGGGCAATTCTGATTTGCCTGATGAATCAGGTATTATTAATTGAGCAAGGGAAATAGATAAGTTATTGTAGTATCACAGTCAGTCTGTGCAGTTGATGAGAATTGGGGTTGCTTAATTCCTAACATGATAAAGACTTTAAAAGTTAATGTGCAGCTTGTACTGAATAATAACAGGAAAATATTATAATGAATAGTTAATCATCACTTAATTAAATTTTCAGGATACAAGGGCTACTAAGCAATTAAGCAAATATTCTGTACTTAAGGGCATAATTAAAGGGCCTTCCTGCTTCCTGCATATAACATAATTTCAAAAACTTCACATTTCTCATGATCATTTCTACCAGGAAATACCTGTGAGGCAGAGAACAGATTATGCAGCAACATTTCATTGTTTCCTCAAGCTCTCACAACTGAAAATAATGTTATAAACAACCTGCTAAATAATCATTCATAAAAGCAATTATTTGTTAAGTCTGGCATATTAAGGGTCAATGCATTATAACTAGGTTGCTGAAATAATAGCATGTGATCTTTACAACAGTTTGATACCTGTGAATGATTCATCATATCCTTCCATCTGTACCTAATAAAATCTTCCTGGCACTCTGCTTTTCAACCTGTTAACTGTAGAATTTATGTGATGGATTGATATGAGACTAGATGTTGTCTAAGGACAACAGATATGTATGCAAATATCGTAATATTTTAGGAAAAAAGATTTATAGATCAAGGTTTTTTGAATCTAGCATTATTTATCAGAATAAGTTCTGGTTTGGAAACCCACGTAAGCACTCTTGGGATTCAGAACACTAAAGTCAATTTTCAGTTTTTAATTTTCAGCAGTATGAGTAAAATTAACACAAAAAGACATTACAAATTAATTCAGTATAAATATATCAGTGGTTTCAGACTCACACTTTCCTTCTTTCTGAATTTATCCTGCTGTTTGAAACATTCTTGTCATCCTGGCATCATAAACTGCTAGAAACAACTCGAGACTTTTGCAAGAATTAAAAAAAAGCAATCACCTCCAATTCTGTAGTATCTGCTGTGAAGCTCTGCTTGTAGAGGCCTTATTAAACTGGTTCAGTAGGATGCTACGACAGAGGTATTGACTACTCTGGTTTACACTGGAGACTCCTTATTATTCCATTGGTCTCTGCAACAATAATATCTATTCCATTTCTCCTAGTTATCTTGCCACCCAACCAACTTTCTGTACATTCTCTGAAATATGTACATAAAATTTTCCTAAATTTTACAGTGCTGGGAATAATGACAAATCTAATGTCATTATGCTCCTTTTTTATGTGCTATTTTTAAAAGAATCCTTTAACTGTATAGTGTCAGGAAACAATGGCCAACTTAGAAAATGTAGGAATAAAGGCAGCAGATTTTCACAGTTACTTTGTTCTATTTCTGACTGACATTGTAATGGATATATCTTTGGGTTTCCTCCTGGAAGGCAGGTAGGGCATGATTATTCTAATTTTAATGTGTGAAGTGGAAAACGAAAAGTCACACAAAGAAGGAAGTTCTTCACTATTCCTCCTCAAAATCTTATGAACTGAGTGAGTCATCACATTCCTTTGCTATTTATCCTACCAGAACAGTTTATTTGGATGTCAGGAAAATCATATCTAAGTCCCAGTCTACACTTACAGAGAATTGGTTGCACAGTTCTTCCCACCTACTCATAGTCTACTACAAGACCCAAAAAATCCCAAAACAACACAACAACAACAAAACCCAAACAAACAAACAAAAAATACTCCAAAAAACAACCACCTCCACACTTCAAAAACCTCTATAATAGTAACATTGTAAATCTGCCAGTGCTTTCCTCTGTCTCTCACTTTCTCTCTGGTTAAACACTTGTTTCATCATTAGCATACAGAATCTCATCTCTTCATGAAGACAGCTGCCAAGATCTAAGTTGCTGAGACAGCAATGATTATAAAATAAACCAGGCAAAAAACAAATAAAAAGAGGTTATACTTTTCTGGGGCTGATCTCGAAGTTTAAATCAGTGCAAAGTTCACATGCACTGGTTTTCAGACTCAAGAAGAGAATTTAGCAGACATGAGAAGCTATATGTTATTGACATAAATTGATTTCATGTTGAATCTTCCTTAGGATCTTTTACAGTACACATAAGCATTTAACGGTCTACCACTGTTTTTATGAACAGAATGCTAATGCACACCTACCTTCACTCCTTCATAATTTTCTGCATAAGAATCCTTACAAAGCAGAATAAATTTTATAGCAACACATCATGTGAAAATTTCTTGGAGGAGTTCTATTTGAAACTTATTACACAAATTCCTTACTTACCCAAAACCAGCACAAGCATATTGATTTCATGGAGCTGCTATTCATTAGTCAGTTGGCCATCTTTCTCTTAGGATACAAAACCCTTTCAACAGCACATTTTCTGGGAAATTATTGCTTCTTCAGGAAATGTTCTGTTAGTGTTATCCAAATAATCTATGCAAAGGACTTTAAGCTATTCTAAAAAACTTGGCTAAAAATTTGAGCTCAATATATTGAAGACACTAAAATCAGGGATCTCTTTTCATAAAAAAATTCTTGATCTCACTTTCTTAGCATCTCTGTCAGGTCATCCATTTCTCAGGAGCCCACTCATACTCCTAGATATATTTTTCATGAGCCTGTAAATTCTGAAACTGTACAGCTTCCAGAGAACTGTGTGTGCTTGGAATCCTGGTTTTATAACAGCTAGTTCGGTTAAGATATTAAAAAATAAATATACTGCAATCCTTTTTGAATCTCTTTAAAATCTACAGTGGAAGATAACATATGGTCAAGGGTCGCAGAAAACAATACACATGATCTATTGGACTTCAGTATCAATTAGGAGCTTCAGAAGGGTTTTTTCTGCCTATGAGAACTCTATTCCATAATTAACAAAATAAAAGCAAGAAGAAGGAAGAATATTTGTGTCACTTATACGTAGGAACTTATTTTAGTGTGCAAAAATGGCTCAGTCCCTTTTACAATCCATCAGTTTAAAAAAAAAAAATGGTGATAGGAGTGGGGATTACAAATTATTCTTTGAATACTCCTCTATATCTGTCATTCATTTTTCCTGACAATAAAGATAACAAAATAGTAACTTAAATGGGTGACATGGATGCTCCAAAAAAAAAAAAAAAAATAATGGATGTTTATTTTGGCAAATGAAGAATCTGATTTCTGTATTTGAATGAAAATAAACCTTAAACCTTGATATACTTTTTAAACCCTTCATTTTTTAGTCAGTCTTAGCTATACACTTAAGCATCAAAATATTAATTATTTTGTGCAATATTCGACATTGTTGATATTGAGTATTAAAGGATTTTCAAATCTGTTGCACACATGAATCTTAAAATCAATGAAGAGAAGGTAAATTTATATAGGAATAAGATTGCACAGGGTGCTTTATATTCTCCACCACCTGAAGTCTGTATACTAAAGAAGGAGTGATTTCTAATGCCCTTTCCAACCACAGTTACTATCAGAATTCATCATATTTGAAGTAAGCACATGAACAGGATTGGAATGAAGTGCAAGTTATAAAGAAATGTGTAAGAATGCCAAAACATTTCTTCCTTCCTTTCGTCTCCAGAGAGAGACCTGGAAGGCTGACTGAAGTCACTGTCGCTGCTCCAACCAGTAGAAGAAGAGTCTCAGTGTTAAGTACCTGAATAATAATAAGAAGAAGGAAAAAAAGAATGCACTATGGCATTTTCTCCTTTTTTCTCTTACTTTTGTGTATCACCTTGATGTTGCATAAACATCTTTTTATTCAATGATCTTCTCATCAGGAAATTCTGAGCTTTTGATTTGCAAAAGTGCCAGAGGATTCCTCTTCACAGAATTTCATTTGTCTTTGTCTTTGCAGTGTTTGGTCTCAGAAATACAATACCAAAAGTCTGAAATAGGATCATAAGTAGCAGCAGCAATAACATATTCATATTTGGGTATCTTTGTGAAAAAATGTCAATTAAACAAGATACTATCACTAGTTGCATTATGACATAGAGTTCCCTTCTGATTATATACTATGCTACAAGCAAAATCAACATATGTTCAGAGTATGTTTGGATTTTTTTTCTCCCAATTATTTTGTCCCCAGCTCTATGATTCTGTTATTGAATTTCTCTCTTTTTCTATTGTTCACTCCTGGGTTTCTATCCAAGATATTTGCTAAATACTACTAACACTCATTTAGATGAAATGGAGATTTCCCTTCATAAGAAGTCTTTCTCAGCCTTATTTTGTCTTACTGGAGTAAATGTTGAAGGAATTTAATGTTTACTTACTGCCAGTTTTAATGCTGGCATACACTATTTTAGAAATATAGCCTAAGCATAATTTATCAAATTAATTTTTCAAAGGAGCAGGTAATACTTTCTAATCCAGGGTGATAATGTTGTTAGTTTATTATTCTGAAAAAGTTTAATATCATTTATGCCAGACAACATAGCTTGCTTAGCTTCTTTGATATTACTTTTTCTTTTTGTTTTCAATGATAAAACAAAAATGATTAGGTCAACATTATACTCATAAGTCTTCTCACATTAAGGATATAACTACTTAGTAAAATGAAATATAAATATATATGGCTTTTTTTTTCTAGTTCATATTTGTATAATTTTGCCTTTCAGTTGCTCATTTTAATTGTATGTAATGTATAGTCATGAATGTGATTATTGGAATATAGATTCTAGTGTCGTACTATTACCAAAAAGACTGTTACTGTCCTTGGATACCTGAACAAGGGAAATATTAATTAGGCATGGATCAGTTATTTTTTTCCACTTATTTTTAGTAGTACTAAGAACATTTTGCAAATGGTTTAAAAAGAGTAATGAAAAAAAATTGGAGGCAGTTCATAAACAAGGGTCCAGAATGATGTATGGACTGTAAAACATGACATTAATACCCATTCAGCAAAATTCACCCCAAAATCTGTGTAGTTTATCACATTGTAATTAAGTAGTTAATTAATCACCCCTGATTTATAGCTTAGAAGACCAGACCCAATGGCTGATAGTGAAAGTTGGGTAGGTTCTTACATAGGATTGAAAATGTTTTTTTTGAGTCATGGTAAATTTATAGTGCAATTTTTAATGGTTGTTTAACCTTTCTGTTAAAAATGGTTACTGAGATTTTTGAATTCTTGGGAACTTGTTTATTCAGTTTTGTTTCCAAATGCAGGTTCATTTATGACCACAGAAAACTGATGGCTTAGTTTTTTGTTCCCCTTCATATGCAAGCATGATCTGCTTGAAAATATGCCTAGTTTGGATTGCTCATCGTAGTTACTTTTGGGCCTACTACTAATTTTCCCTTGTCAAGGAGAGCTAATCTAACCTCATAATTGAATATGCTTATTACACTGCTTGTACTGTTAATCTAAACATCCTTAGGCAGAATCTCAGTATCCTCTTGCAGCCTTTCCCTTTTAATAAATAAAAAGATGTATAAAAATAATTTTAAGATTTATTCAGTTCCAGTGAATGAGAGCTGGTTTTTTATGTTTGCTGACTTAGAAGAATTGTCTATAATATTGTAATAAAGGCAATTAGTCTCTTTGTATAAGAATCTGGACGTTAACATCTACAATTGGCAGTTACTGAAAGGAGAGAAGAACACAAAATATGCTCGCAGAGTTAAGTGTTTCTCTTATATGAAAAGCAAAGAAAAAAAGCCATATATTAAGCAGTTTTAATAATGTAAGAACATCAACTTCCAGATTTAGAGGCCCAGATCTGAAATACTAAAGATATTTTTTAGTAAAATGAAGCATTCCAGAATAACAAAGGTGATTTTCATCAAGCATAGAGTTACATCTGATTTAGTAGTGAATGACAGCATTTACCAGGCAGATTTTTTTTCAGGGATAAGAAGAACTGTCATATGCAATCAGAAATTGGTCTTTTAAATTGAGAACTGTAGAATGTTATAATTATCTGAAAGAACTGGCAAGCTTGGGCTTGATGACATTACTGGTCAAAAGTAACCTCTGAGATTTTGAAACTTCGTTCTTATTCTGAAATCTTAGAGATTTATTATTTGAAACTATTATTTTTTCTGTATCTGTCTCAGTTCTTGTTAGACTACTGTGTTACAAGATTTCTAGGTTACTTGCAAATGCTTTTATTGCCACAGAAGTTAAAATCAGGCTTTATGTATAAAATCCCAAACCAATCTACCCACAAATTTATATCTAAAAATTATCCTTTTTATTTGCTTCTATTTTTCTCCTGTTTTTGGTCTCATAAATGAATACACAGATATTCCTAATGCAATCAAAATTGGAAATTACATGTTCTGCATTATTTGGGGAAGTAATTTCCTATCTTTTTAACATTTACCATCAACAGAACATGTTAATTTTTTTTTTTTTTTTTTTTTTTTTTTTTTTTTTTTTTTTTTGAGGGAAGTGTTGTGGGATTCTGCTGTTGTGCATGTATGCTTGTATATACATGTATATATTGGCTTTGGAGAAAAGACAGATAAAAAAGTACAATGCTGAAGTTGAAGGATTCCTCTCTATAAGACACCAAACCTCTACAGCAATCAAGCACCATCATCTATTTCAGAGTGAGTAGTAGGAGGCTGGACTCAGTCCAAGGCACCCCTGGAGGCCATCACCTAGAGCCCCCAGGGCTCTGGAGCTCTGGAAAGCAGATCAGACCTTGATTTCCCACTGTACAACTTCCAGTGGGCTCCTTCAATCTTTTTTTCTGTTTCCAGGAACTGCAGAATTCTGTCTTCAGTCTCTTCACATCCTATATTGTAAGTAAAGTTAGTCATGTTAACAAGCACAGAAAATCTTCTGCATGACAAAGAGAAAAGAACATTATATAAACAGGAACACAGGCTCTACTATCACTCCCTCAGCTTGGAATATTTCAATGCTCAATTGATCTAATCAAAGATTAGTTCTTTTGAAGGTAAGCCTTCACTAAAAAAATGTTTGGATATTTTTTTGTTTTAAACTATCACAATCCTCTTTAATGAAGCACAGGACCCTATAAATTAGCTATTCCAGCCATCCTATCATGGACAAGGACACCTTCCACTAGACCAGGTTGGTCAAAGCCCCATCCAGCCTGGCCTTGAACAGTTCCAGGGATGGGGCATCCATAACTTCTCTGGGTAACCTGTTCCAGTGTCTCAACACACTCATAGTGAAGAACTTGTTCTAACAATTTCTAATATAAACTCCCCCTCTTTCAACTTAAAGTAATTTCCTCTTGCCTATTACTACAGACCCTTGTCAAAAGTTCCTCCCCAGCTCTCTTGTAGGTCCTTTTAGGTGCTGGAAGGCTGCAGTGAGGTCATCCCCAGAGCCTTCTCTTCTCCAGGGTGAGTAACCACAGCTTTCTCAGCCCGTCTTCATACAAGAGGTGCTCCAGCTCTCTGATCATCTTTGTAGCCTCCTCTGGACTCACTTCAACAGGTCTGTGTCCTTCCTATGTTTGGGGCCCCAAAACTAAACAAACTACTCTGTGTAGAGTCCATCCATCAAATTCATGTCTCTACAGTTGAAAGACAAGGATGTCATGCTTGACAGTATCAAATGTTTTGCACAAATCCAGGGAGATGATGTCAGCTGCACTTCCCTTATATCTACCAATGCTGTAACGCCATCATAGTATGTGGCCAAATTTTTCAGGAGCTATTTGCCCCCAGTGAAGCCATGTTGGCTGTCATCAGTCAGCTCATTATTTATTATGTGTTCCTGTAGCAGACCCTCACTATAATATCCTGCTCTCCTTTTAATCCTGACCCATAAGCTTTTGGCTGATTCCTCTTCCATCCACAGATAGAGCTCCTTGCACTCCAGCTGGTCATGGACACAGAGGGCAACACCACCTCCTCGGCTCTGGTGCCTATCCTTCCTTGTATCCTTCCATTCTAACAATCTAGTCATAGGAACAATCTCACCATGTCTCCATGACATTAGTAAGATTAAAGCCCTGCAGGCATGCACATCTCTAATTTCTGGGTTTTGCTATGTGCTTTGCATAGAGACATTTCAATTGGGGCCGCAGTGAAGCTGACTTAATGGCTGTAATTCCTTTGTACTGCTCTTCAGGTGCTTTTCTGCTGACCTGTGACCTCTCTCTGCAACCTCTGTGCATCAATTGCTGGCCCTGGCATCCAGCTATTAGGAGCAGGACAGATTGAGGAGTAGGACAGATTGTCCTTCCCTGGCCACTTTAGTTTAAAGTCTTCTGACCATCTTAACAAGCTTTTGACCAAAGATGTTCCTCTCTTTCTCTGACAAGATGGATCCTATCATCTCCCAGTAGACCACAGTTTTTCAAAGTGAGTGGCATGGTCTAAGTAGAAAAATCCTAGTTGTGGTTCCAGGTCTGTAACCACTTGTTAATTCTACAGATTTCTCTGGCCTTTTCAAGCCCTTTCTCTTTGGGAGGATTAAGGAAAAAATAACCCGTGCTCCAAATTCCCTCACTGCCACTCCCAGAGCTCTGTAATCATTCTTTGTACTCATCAGTCTGCTTGCAGCGGTACTGCTGGTGTTCACATGAGCAGCAGGTAACAGTCAGTGACTGAGAGAAAGAAGTTTATTGCCAGCCAACAGATCAAATTTCACTGTCTGCTTTTCCCTTTCCTCAACTAGAAAGCTTAGTGGACACTGAACCGAGGGTAAATATTTTTGAATGTTGAGACATGGACAGCATGTAGAGTTACAGGCTTGCACTTAACAGATTTATATCTGTCTGTGTTTACATCAGTTAAGTAAATAAGGAAATATTTCAAATATGTGATAAATAACATGTCATAAATAATTTATAAGTTTTGCCCAGTGCAAAAATGAGATGTTTCATTACTAACTGGGAAGTTAACACTAGCTGGTAGCCTCTGCTCAGGAACATTAGACGGACCAAGAAGAAGTACACCTTTGGCTGAGACACAGGCATCTGGCAGGCTGCCAGGTAGGAGGTGTAAAGCAATATCACCCACACAGTCCAATGACAGAAGCAATTCCTCACAGTTTCTAGACTGTGCCTTAGGCTCTGACAACACAAGATGAACCTTAGTTAAAGGCAAAATTTCAACAAAGTTAATATAACTTCATGCAGTCAAACCCGAGGTGACGCGTCTATGCTTTACCTTATGTATGTAATTTAACAGTCTGTTTAGCATCGCTCCACAGTGCAGCTCATTTCCTGCATCAAGAACCAGAGTCATGAGAGCAGTTACTGATTTCAGTTCTCAGACCTGGAAATCCTAGCAAAGCAACTCATTTGATCTGATTTTCCTTTGTGCCTTGTGTGTTTCTAAGACTATGATTTATCACATAAACTACTCGAACAACACTCTGTAAAATCTATTAGACACAGGCATAATGCTATTTTGGTGAAAATAAAAGACAATTGAAAGGAGCAAAACTATCAGAAATTAGCATGCCTTTTAATAGCAGTATTCTGTCCAAGGTTTTATTCATTCAAACCTTTTTCTCTACAAATTCTTTTCTCCTAATCCAAGTTCTAAAAAAACCCAATTGCATGTTTTTACTTTTTCTATGTAATCATTAAGGAATAATATCATATCTGATCCTACAAGGCAGGTGAGCTGAACTCAAGTAGTGTGTGCTTCTCTATGATGACTAAGAAGGGATTTTGTAGAATTAGCTTACAGACATGTATGTCACAGGCATGTAATCTTACCTAAGAATTCTTGTGACATTCCTCTGAATGTGTCAGACATGCATAAGGTCTAGGTAAGAAACGCAGAAATACAACTATTTCTTAACTATCAAAAAATATCTCTTCTGTGGATTGTCCCTGGGTTTTGGATGTAGAAGGAATTCTGGACAGAAATTTATTTTTAATTTAAGTTTAATGATTCATTTTTGTTTTATTTCTAATTGTTTGGCACAGTCAGGAGATAAGTGTTACTCCAGAGAACAAAGAGTATAGTTTGCATTATTTTACTACTGAAGTAGGCTGAAACTTCTGACACAGAAGTTGTCATATTTGGATAGCTTATTTTTTAAAGTAACTGATAGTTTACAGGTACAAATTATAGATAGCTTGCTGGATTAGTAATGGGCATAAGAGGAGAAAATTATTCTGCATGAAGCTCAACAGTTTTGCTTGATTTATCTTCCTAGTCAGGCTGAGTTTACAAATTTAGCTTTAAAAAGCCTTTTGCTTCATTTCTTGCTTCCCCAATACCAAAATCCCCAATTTCATTTTACATCAATGATGTTCAGATCTGGAGAACCGTATGCAAATTCAGCACAATATATAGCATCCAATTTTTTTTAACAGCAGAGTCTTTTGTCTCTTAGAAAAATCTTATTCCAACTCATATGTGTTTGTTGTGTATCTTACTCCAACCCAACACAAGCCAAACCAAACCAAACCAAACCAAACCAAACCAAACCAAAAAGTTTGGATTTTTTCCTGGAAATTTTTAAAATTTCAAATATTTCTTAATGTTTTTATTATTTATCTTTATAACTGAAAAAAAAAAAAAAACATCCTTACTAGTATTCTGTGTATAACCATCCTCATAGAGCAAACAGTCTAAGTATCTTGACATATTCTACTCAGGGGGCTATTTCCATCTTTGATTTATTTTTATGTCAGACCAGCTCCAGTGAATCTCAAATTTTTAATTTGATAGTTATATAGCTAGCTTCTTTTTTTTATTATGATAAACTATAATTTTAATTGAAAGTTTATTTTAAGAATCCATATAAAATAGCAAGAAGTGACTGCAAAAAATATTCCTTAAGTAAATAAAACTCTCAGAGTTGTATCTTTCTCTTACAATAATAGCAAGAATAATCATTATTATTTTTGTTTGCTTTTTAATACTCTCAGTAACAATGAAGTATTTTTAAAGAAATGAGGCAAGAATATTCCTTAAATAACCCATTAGTAGAATTTATTTGGTCCTTGTCTATATTTCTCCACTGAAATTTCTCAGTATTACACATCTCATTCCAGCAATCATAGTCAGGAAAGTCCTGCAAATTAAGAATGATGGCTTTTTTTGAACTTAGTTTACAACACCATGATTAAATGTCAGCCTCATTAGTATAGGAGTATTTTCACTGTTTCAGTTCTTGCAGCAGCAGTGAAGAATGATAGGGGTAGCAGATCACTGTAGACAACAATTTAATTTTAACCTGTAAGATCTGCATAAAAATCATCTGCTCTGGAATAAAAGAATGAAGCTAGAATGATAATTATTGATGGATTCACATAGGAAAATACAAGAACCAAGACAACTTTTGATTCACAATCTGAGTTTCTATGTATGCCAGCTGAACAAAAAATATGTGAGTGTTATTCTTCTTTCAATTGCCTTTTAATTTGGAAGTCGTTGAAATATAAAGAATCAGTAAGACATCATGAAGATGAAAGCACTTCTTCACAGGAGCAGCAGAGTCATTCCTATACTGCCACGATGGAGAGATGCTTGTCAAATATTTGCTAGTGGATGAGTAATTGCTATGCAGTGATTGAAGCTTATACAACAAATCACAATTACCTGTCATTAGTATTTCATTGCAACCACTGACTGCAAGTACTTTTGGACAGGAGCTGTCTCTTCTATACAAAACCCAAACTCTCACAGTTAAAAGGAGGCAAAACTGTAACACCAGTATATCTGAAACTAAATAATTAAATTAACACATTTGTGAGCAGATTTAAGGTATTATTTCAAAAGTGGCTTAACTGAATGTGAACCCTGAATTTTAAAGATGTGCTTTTTTCTGTTCCTTTGTTATTTAAAAATAAACATCACTGTTTCGACCTAGCTAAACACTTCAGAGAAATGAAGAGTTTGTTCCTCTTATAGCATCAAAAGTTATTGCATATAGAGCTTTGATCTTTTGTTTTTTTATTATTTTTAGGTGTATCTGAATAAATGCATAATGATTCTACAGCCATTTGTTTTCTAGATTCAATATTTTCATGGAATGCTCATCAAATGAATTTTAAATTTGCCTCCAAACTCCATCATACTTTCATTTCCCTAATTTGAAGCTAGACTTTGTTGGTCTAGCAGTACCCTCAAGATACTGTTGGAGATTCCCAGATTTAGTAAGTTTATCAAATATGTATGTCAGGAAATCTGGAATGATGATCACACTGAAAAGCAGCCATTTTTCTCTCAGTAATTTAAGAGCTAAATCTATTTCATATTTATGTCATATTTCATAGTTATTAAAGGTCCAATTTTGATTGACTTTTTCCATTGTCTCGCTGGTATAGTGGCATTTCATTATTCCCTCTAATTCACCAGCTGATTCATATTTAGAATCAAATTGGGTGTGCTTGAATCATGCATCCGAAACCTGAAAAAAAGATATCTTTTTGTAGGGTGTTTTTAGGTTGATTCATCTATTTTGAACAGGATAGGTGCACTCAGAATTTGGGGATACAACAAGCCTGCAAAATAAAATGACCCTAAAGAGCTTTTGGGTCATATTCAGTAGAATATCTGCAAGTAACTGTACTTTAGGGTCTTGGTAGAAAATGAAACATTTATTCAAATATTGAATAGGTCCTAAGGTCACAATGAAGGTAAAATTGTGCCTTCATATTTGTTTATTTTCCATTCCAATGAACTAAGAGCTTTTATTTCTCATAATGAAATGAGCAAAAAGGTGCCATGTGAAGGAGAAAAATTTAGGACAGGGAAAAACCAAACCAAGCAAACATAAAGCCCCTGAAATAAACCAAACTAAACCAAATCAAAAAACCAAAACAAAACAAAACTCCCCCAAAAAACCAATCCATTCCCGAAAAAAGGAAACCAACCAAACACAACAAAAACCTAAACTGGGAAACAAACAAACAAACAAAAAGCCCCCAAAACCTTTTCCCCAATGCTTTCCACTAATATTATCCTCTGAATTTGAAATAAAACCCCAACTAAACCCACTATGACACAAAAACACAGGTCAAGGCCATTATGTTTAATTTCTCTGGTATGGGGGAAAGTAAAGCTAAGGGTAAAAAAATTATCAAACTTCACCCGGTTTACCATCTGTATCTCCTAAAAGAAATCGGCACATATAAATTGTTTTTGATAGTGAAATTATACAGCAAACAACTACACATCCATGAAAGAGAACACCCATCTCAGCATTTATGTGTTGAAATCTTGCATTCTCCCAAAGCACTAAAAAATAAAGAGATCTATAACAATAGAATATAATACTGTAGATTTCTACATTCCTTTTGCATAATGCTTCAAAGTAAATTTCTGCAGCTAAACTGCTACAGAGACATTTAATACATCCTCAAAATACTGAAAGGGGCAAAGAAATTGCATACAATTCTGTCCAGAAATTGGATGTGTCCAAGACTTTGGTAATGATTAGGGTGCCCCACTTCATCACAGGACATCCGACTCCAATGTCCTCATCTGAATAACGTGATTTAAATTGCATATGGCTTTTCATGTGTATTGTGCAATTGTTAGCTCATGAAAGACTATCACTATAATCAGATGAATTAACTGACCCTGAACCAGTACTACAGGAGCCTGCTTTGATACTTGAAGAAGAAATGGTTTATTTTGTCCTCCTACTGGGCTTTCCTCTCCTATACTCTACAATTAAAGTTATGATACCGGGCTAATGAGAAGACCTGGAAGGGCCACATTTTCCACATTTCATGTAGCTGAATATAATCTACCGTATAACTTTGCCAGCTCATATGCAAGATTTGGAACAATGGGAATTCCTTTTTTTGGCTTGGCTTATACATAATAGATAGAGATAAAGTTTGTGCCATGAAGGACACTGAAAGTAGCTGCAGGATGTAGAGCACTAACTGCTGAAAGGCTTTTGGTCAACAAAACCCAATATAGCAAATGAGGACCATTAGGGTTTTTAGTTGTATTTCAGATTATTAAAATATAGAAAGCATTCCTTCTCATATTTTAAGGTTATAACAGACCAACAGTTTTGGCAAGCAGTGCTCCTCACCTGTAATGGCCTACTGTCTGAGACTGCAAGCAGGACTGAATGAGATAAATCTACCTAATCTTGTTTTGTGATTTCTTCAGATATGTAAGTAACATAATAAAAAACCTGCCACTATCTCAATTTTACCTAATAATGTCTCTTAATAAATGCAATTATTCCTGAGCCATTTCATCTTTCAATGTTAACTTTTATTAGCCAACAAAAGCATTAATCAAATGTAAGTTAAGCAAACTGGGGTCTCTTTCTTAGTATGATATATAAGTGGAATCCATGGCAATTTATTACATGTGTTTCTGTGCACAGGAACAATAACCAATAAGTCACATCACCATAACAGCTCCATGTTATTTTCCCTTCCCCTTGCTTTTGCTCCACAAAGTTGGTAGCTCCTTCATATATCCCAGCTTTTTCCATGTTCCCTAAAACATATCCCAATGTACACACTTCCCTCTTTCTCCCCCTAACTAGAACTCAACCAGCAGCAGTGTCTCTAATGGCTATGAGAGATCCTGTTGAATGGTCTGAGTAGCAGGTGCTGACTGATCAGAAGGGTGGGATTTTATGTCCTTTTTTACTCTATTTATCTTGGCACAAAGGTCTCTGTAAAGTTCAGAGTGGTAGCGTGCCCACAGACTATTGATTGGCTTTGGTGGTCAGACCAGTCTTCTATTTGTGGAAAGGCAGTCCATAAATTTATCTAACGAGATTGCTTGAAAATTTATTTCCTGGATTGCTGTGTAATGCCACTGCATTTGTTAAGAAACTATGCCTGTGTGGGCTGAGAAGATTTGTATGATGGAAAGGTTTACAATGTGCTTGAAAAGAAGAGATGCAGCATCAGGGAGCAGCACAAACATAGAGAGCATTCTTGGGGCCAAAATCCCACTGTGTCAGAGGCAGGTAGAACACTGCCAACTGAGCTGTCCTGTCTGTTACAGCACGAAAAAACATTCAATAGGTGTTGATAACTTGGACTTGGCCTGCCAGTTCATTAGTTCACATTCAGTAATAGAAAATCTATTGCTCATGGCAAATGAAAATAAATGTTACATTATAGAAGATCTATAGCCATGTAGCTGGCTTGATTTTATGAACCCTTACTACCCTGCAGCAAGTGACACAAACTCAGCATGCTGCACTGCATTACTTGAAGTAAGATACTCCTCTATTTGCTGCCCAGGAACCTACAGAGACCCTTGTAATTTTTTTGAATCTGTTTTCCAGTCAATTTGCATGACTGCTGATATACATTTTATATAACAAACTGAGGATGTGTTGGAGAAAGACATAGTATAAAAAAAAAACATTATGGTGTTGTTTACAAGCAGTAAAAAAATAAAATTAATCACCATTTACTTTTGAATCATTATGTCTAGAACTTCTAAAAGCACAAGTAAGCTTTCACCTGTATCTGCACACACCTGTCTCACTATTTGTTAAAATAATACTGATTTTATCTCATTCGCTTTTCTGCTAGAGTAACACCAACAATACCGGACATTAATTTTTTAGCTAAACTTTCCTACAAACAAGTGTTTTTTACTGATTCGGCAAACTTTCATACATAGACACATTTTGACTTTAGTTTTTTCATTATACAGAAAGGTAAAGAAAACCACATACTTTTAGAAAATGAGAAAAATCTAACCTAACATTTCCCTAGTGAAGACATGATCAAATATCTAACACTTTTCTTAAAACACATATATTGAGAGACTGATTTTTTTTTTGCTGTGCCTCTGTTTATGTGTGCTTGTGCATTTTAACTATTGAGGATACATAATTATAATGTAGTATAGGCTATATTGCACAGTCAGTGGACAGAAATGGTAAGCTGTAGTCTAGTAAATGTCCATAAAAAAGATATTACTACCACCTGAACCAAATTTTAACACTTTATTGAGGCAAGTATGAAGGAAAAAAAAAAAAAAAAAACAAACTATCTTGAGGTACATGTGGCTTTGCTGAAGATATGGTATCCAAAAAGCAATATTGACTTATAAGAGAAATATATGTAACAAACACCCACAAGACAGAGTTAAACATATTTTTAAAGACTTTGGACAAGACCAACATAATTTTTTGTGTTCCACAAATGATTCCACTTTACATATCTTCAGTTTTAATTAACTATACAAATGTTTCTTCACTAATTCTGAAACACCTCTGTTTTTTACATGTTTTTTTTTCAGGATGGTACATCAAATAACATGTCAAAGCAAAGCTTTTCAGGAACTTTAATAAATCTGCAAACAATATAAACAATAAAAATGTTACTCTGGAGGATACCAGGAAGTTATCTGTACTTCATCTTTATGATATATTATTATGCTATCTTAGCTATAACATTTTATTAAGTCAGCTGCAGGGTACTCCAGATCTCTTAAAAATAGTAATATTGTTTTTTTGAATGAAGGTGGACTTTTTCCTAATGATTAATCACTGAAATGGTCCATAGAGAAAGAAATAGCAGATTCATACCAAACTTGCATTTTTAAAAACAGAAATTAAGAAACTCTACCTAGAGAAGCTGGGAAAGCACTTTTACCTTAGAACTTAGACATAAAATTCTAATAGTCTAGACTTTTTCCTGCAATTTGCTTATGAAAAATATATACAATTTCTTGAAAGAAAAAAAAAAAAAAACAACTGCTACTGCATGAATTATCTTTCATGGAATATAATAATGAAAATATTTAATTTTTGCAATGAATTAGAATGATAGCCTATATGGAACTATAACCTCTGTCATCATCAGGACAACAACTCATTTTCTCTCTCCTTTCCCTATAGATGATTCAGTAAACCCTTTCACTGACCTAGCCTGGTTTTTAATGGATTATTTGTGGACCCTGGGGAAAACTGATCCATTCACACACTTCAAATCAGGATCAAATAATTTATTTATTTATCAGGATCAAATCATAATTTATTGATTTACTAGTGACATGTACTTAAACAGCAAACCCTATACTCAGGATAAGAAACACAGTAAAACACTCAATATTAGACACATGTATGCATGCCTTCAGGTTCTAAATTCCATTTATATTTCATTCCAAGAAGCTCCACCCCAACCCACCTGACCCCAGTGAGGTTTCCCCCAGCTGTGTGGGTCAGAAGCTTATCCCCACCCCAGGAGTGGGTCCTGCTTGAGCACACCATTTTTGTGGGCCATGTGGGTGACCTGATGTCTTGTTGCTCTTTGTTGTACTCTTCACCCACTGACCCAGGTCCTGGTGAGAAAGCACTTCACCCTGGTGGGGTTGCTACCCCTGTAGCAAGGTCTTTTCTGCTGTGTCAGAAATCTCTTGCTTGCTGTTTAATTTTGCTGATGGTTGCCTTCCACTTTAGTGTGATCAGCACAGGGAAAAGGCCCTTATGGACAGTTTTAAGTGCCCCCAATCTCTCACAGACAAACAGAGCTTATTCCCACTTTCTCCTTCTAACATCTGTGGTTGTAAATGTCTTTTTGTCAAGGGTCAGGAACGTGATCACTCTCAGGATATTTGAGTCAAAGTCTAGGAGACAGAGCATTTCCAGCTGGCAAAACAGAGGTATCAAATACAACAGTCCCAACAATCATTCAATGAGAATCTTAAGTGCTGTAACTGCATGCTGTTTTCCTCTCAGTACTGACACTTCGCAGGGCATCTAAAACCAGCTCTTATGGCAGAAAAAAAGAAGGCAACCTGGAAGGATCTTAACAGAAAGTAGTACAACTAATTTGCAAGTCTTTGTTATGCTACAGTGAGGTCTGTAGAATGCCCCTGTTCCTAAGAGACAAGAATTTGATCTTTCCTCTCTTGTGTTGCTAATAACTCCTCCCTTGACTCCAACCCTAACTCCACCCCTTCGATACCCTATAAAAACCCCATGACCCTGCCTTTGCCTGGTCTTTCCTCTCCATCCCGCCCCTCCTCCCCAGGGGTAATAAATGGATTCTCAAGCTTTCTGAAATGAACATCTGTCTTGCTTATTCCCATGCAAATAAAGGCCCCGGCAGCTGCATCCTCCCTGGACTCAAGGAACCCTGTTGCAACACACTGCAACAGAGGTCAAGAAAAAACATACAAGCCATGAAGGATAGCAATGTAGAATGAAGTGATGAAATTATTAACTTTTGGCTGTCTATCACCTAAAGTGAATCTCAAGCTCCAGGTGCCCAGGAGCTTTCTCCAAGGGCCCAGGCAGAGAACTGATGTACTCCAATAAGACTGTACTCCAACACAGACTGCAGCACAACTCTAACATTACTGCATTTCAGAATAAAAGCCAAAGAAATGCCTGTACTGAGCTGAGAGGATTAGTGTGGCAGCAGCTCTCTGGCCACAGAAAGAAACACATAACTTTCCCAGGCATTGCCTGAGAAAGTCAGAGAAGATCAGAGAAGATCAGAGAAAAGAATGAGAATCAATTCTTGTCTTAACTTGCTGCACCTGTTGTGAACATGTGGAATGTGTTATGGAGATTTGTTTACCAAAGGGTGGTTTCTTAATTAGCCAATAGTGATGGTGTTTGGATTGGAGGACCAATTAGGTGTACCTGTATTGTAACAGTCTATAAAAAAGCAATGGATTTCTTAGCAGAGAGATTTATCAGCCTTCTGTGAATCATGGAGTCAGTGCTAATTATTACCTGGCTGGAGGCCTGCTGCAACGATAAGTTAGCAAGAAAATACTTGGCTAAAATGTGAATGGCAAGGCAGTGGAAGAAATAATCACAGCCAACATGCAATAGAAGTAGGAAATCCCTTGAAAGACTGAAATCAGCGAAGGAGAAAAAAGTCAGGGAGGCGATTATTCACTTGAAGGGTGTGACTTGACCAAGGGTTAGGTAAACATGAGAATAGGGGAAGCTCTTGAATAATACCTGTGCATTAGACAAATTATGGCTTTCAAAACAAATTTAGAACAAATGCAAGTTTTGTTAGATTCTTTGAGGCCTTCTGTCCTCCCTCTCTCATTTCCTCCCTCTCTCATCCTTGGTTCCTACCTTTTCCTTTCAGTAGTTTTATGGTATTACCTCAAAATCTAAAACTTATTCAAATGTGCTCTTCTAAACAGGGTCAAAATAAAGCAAGAACTGTATTCTGAGCACATTAGCATTACTTTTCAATTATTTGAAAAATATTAAGTTACTAAAAAACTCAGTTTATGCGTTATCCCCAAATTAATGTCTCAGAATATTACTTTTTTTTTTTTTACTTGCCATGTCTTGGAAGCATTCAACAATCCCATTTTACTAAACACACAAAAAAACCAACACAAAAAAACAAACAAACAAACAAAAAAGGAAATTATGCATCAAAGCAGCAGTTTTGTGATGCTGATTTCTGTGCTGCATAAAACGATCTGAAATATCTGCAAAATTCTTTATCAAATTGTTCTCATCAGCAAATGTTTAATGAATTGCTTAAAGTGCAATTTTCATAGAAATTGACTATTTCCTGAAAAGTCAAGAAAAGCTTGGCTGAGAAGCAGCTGTTTTTAAACAGCAGCATCCATTACTATTCACCTGGCAGACCCAGGAGAATTATAATTCTCACAAAGTCTGTTTCCAAGATGAAATTTGAGCCTTGGCCTCCTGAATCCCAGAGACAGCCCAGATCAAGGACCACTGGACAAAATGGACAACAAGCAAAAATATTTGACAGGTCTCATTTCATGTTGGAGATGAAGTAGACACCCTATTAGATCTTAAAAATTTCCAGTTAACCGTCATGAGATATTTTTCTTTATGTTTGATACTCATAACTAATTCACTTTGTGAAAGTATATCCAAGATAACATGTTACAAAATAATAAAAATAATAATAATTTAAAAATATTTGTGAAGGACTATTTAATTTCAACTTCAAAGAAAAGCAGACCAAAAATATATAGCTAAAATACATTCATGCAATGAGATATGTAGATATGTATATACATGCATATGCATATTCATTTAGATATAAACCCCTGTTTATATTTGTTTACACACAGGTATTTAATTTTTTTTCCACTTCTGTAGTGTCAAGTATAGTTAAACAAATTCAATTAAGAAGCTTATTCTTCTGGTGTTTTAAGTAACCTTTTCAGAGCTCTGCTGGTATACCCATGTGTGAGTTGGAGAGAGTGAGAGGAAGAGGTAGGGGAAGATGAGACTGACTGCTTTGGAAATATTCCCATTGGCCTAAACCATAAATCATAAAGTAAATGGATCCAACACCATCTTTCTTAATTGAACTAGGTAGTCCTTTCTTCTGTGGGCAATCTACAGGATTTTAATAGAACATTATTTGTTAATTTAATTGGGAGTTCTTCAGGAGTAAAATACTAAATGTAAGGAAACTGGAGAAAATATGAGGAATAAGGGAGTTTAAATCAGGTCTGAGGAGTTGTCTCCACTGGTGTTTTATCACACTCAGCTTAATGAAAGTCAAGCAGCTGCTTTGAGAAATGGAGTCACAAAACCATATCTGACCATTTTCTAAATGGCCAACACTGAAACTTGTATTGAAAGCATCTGAAATATGTCTACTTGCCTCACACTGGTAACTGCTTATGGTTTTTCTCCTAAGTGTTTTGAAAAGAAATTACAATAATGATATTTAGAACTATATAAATGCATATTGTAGGTTTTGTGGCAAAGCCAAGGCTCTTTCTAGGCATTGAAAATTTCACTTCTAATATATAGGGATAAGAGTAAAGTTCAGATAAGCTACCAGATATAGATAACAACAGTGGATGTGCTACAGCCATTCTTGGCTGTGGTTTTTGCTGGGTGCTTGTGATGAACATCTGTGATTTTTATAAGAACATTCTTCACTCCTATATCTTCTCTCCAATCTATGTAGGGCTTTTTCCTCATTTAGGGGAGAGATAGGCAATTTTTCCTATCTTTTCTGGAATAAGGAGATACATTGGAAGTTCAAAATACTAGCTAATCTTGTTCATCACAGGAGGTAAGTACAAAAATATTGGGGTTTTCTGTCTTCATATTAGCAAAGTCACATAGCCTCAAGTTCCAGACATTCATGAACTAAACCCCCAGAATATCATAAAGGTACTTTCAGCGTTTAAATTTTACAGGTAAAAAAAATAAAAACCTCATATGTTTTGAGGAGAGAAAAGGTACTTAGAATTTTCATGTTAAGACATGTACAGAAAGTCTCTAAAATTATGCTTAAACAAAATTGGCTCAATCCTTTTCTGATTATATAAGTAGAAATAAAATATACCTCTACTACAAAACCAGGTTGTGACCATTTTTTGGATACTGAAAATTGGTCCAAGCTATAAACCTGGTATAAACACAGGCTTTCATGAAGAAATCAGCTCATCATAATAGTTTTATTGCTTCATATATGAAGCACTAAAAGTGATTTAGTATGTATGCAAACTGTGAAAAAAATGCCAGTGAAAACTGTCCACTTTTCAGAGCTTCAGTATATAACACAGTTTTAATGAGAGAGGTAGAGAGGTAGAATTATTCTTATTCTTTTCTATGAAGTCCCAAATAGTGGTAGAGAAATTAAACTTACACTTTTCTGAATCATGTTACTGTCTCTAAGACCTGGTAGGAAAAAGGTCTGGTGATGGAAAGACTCCAGAGTCAAATGTATGACCACATTGCAATAGAAAGAGGACATCTCCAGTGACAGGATGTGCACCCTCTGTATTATGACAGATTTTTTGCATCCCCATGGGGCAAAATATCTCACTTCAGCTCCTGCCAGAGTAGTGTTCATGCCCCAGTCCTTATGCAAGATTTAGACAACAAACCACCATCTGTCCTGGAGCTTATGTGTAATACCACTTTGCCAGGATATTAGATTGCCATTCAGTTATTTATTTCCAGGTACACATCCTCTCTAAATATATTTCTTTTAACAGTTTTCAGGAAAGGATAAAGGAACTCAAAATATCAAGTCTGTAATACTAATGAATTATGCATTTGCCTACAACAAAGCCTTCATCCCAATGTGCTACAACAACTCTTTTCTTTAATACTGGTTTTATTTTAGAAGTATCCCTCTGAATGTCTTGTTGTTTCAAGAATTTTTTTGGGAAAAAAACCTAAAATGAGCTCAGAATTGTTATATTGATTGAATAAATGAGGGACTTTGTGTTGTTCTAAAAGTGGCTATCACAAGCCATCATCTTACTTTTGATGATAATATGATGATTAACAAAATGTATTGCTTTCCAGATTTAACAGAATATAGATCAGCCAAGGAATTCATACTTAAAGACCTAGAGCTACTCTGAAAATATTAACTGGTGTAGATAGTGGAACTGTCTGACAAGCAAATCCATTAAAACTGAAATATTAATTTTTACCAAACTATATCAAAATTTAGCCATTTAAACCAGCATTACAGACTTGTAAAGGATTTATTCATTATTTTGATTGTTTAACTTAAATTTATTTAATTGAAAAACTGTAATGGTTAAATTAGTGCACATTTCATTTTAATAAATAAAAATAAAAGTAGGATTGATGCCCCCTCCTTCGAAATCTTTCTCAAATGCACTGCAACTGATAATTCACCTGTGAGAGATAAAATAAAGATCTGCAGACCTATATAGGGAGTCTCCCATCTATAGTTTCAGAGGGAAAATTCTGTCTTCTTGTGTTGCTTCTGTTATTCTCTGTTCTGCAGAGGCCACTGCAGCTCTGGTGCTGCATAATCGTATTTCTCTCCTCTCCTAACGACTCTTTCACTCCTTCTTATTATCTTCGCAAGACTGTCTCCTCATTGCTTCCTCCCTCCCCATGCTGTCTCTTTTCTTGAGGAGTTCCTTCATAGCTCCCAAAGTATTCTTTTCATTAAGGATGCTTTCAGGGAGTAAAGGCACAGCTCTGACCAAATCAAAGGCTCTGGAGTAATCAGGCAGCCAGGGAATCCCTGGTGATTGTAGAAATGAAGTAAAGCACTTCCCCTATGTTTGCAGAGGTAAAGCCACAAACAAACCCCTTGCTATGGACTATATGGATATATGTTATAGAATTTGTTATTAACTTATATGACTGTTAGTTTCCTGGGGAAAAAAAAAAAGGTTATCTTTCCAGGTGAGGCACACCATGCAACATAATATGCAGAAAAACTTGACAACCTCTGGATAAAAAGGCAATGTTTGACACAACAAAACCACGGTAAATATTCCCAAAGTGACCAGGCACTGGCAGAGGGCTCTAGACATTGGAAGAAAATGGACAAATAAATACAGAAATTAAAAATATTGGAGAAATATAGAGTATAATATCTTCAGATAATTATTTTGCTGTGCATGTAGGAAAATAGGAGGAAAGATTCTGGCCCAGAGAAGTGACAGTTCAGAATCTTGACCACAAAAAGAAAGGACGGAACTTGATTCAAAAAAGTTGAGTTTGGAACTCAATGTGTCTATATTCAGAGACACAGAACCTCAGAACAACAGGATCAGCAGTACCTTAAATGTATTTCAAACTGCATGATGGTGGTGCTACAAATTTTCTAATCTCTGGCAGGGCTTTGCTGACATTCTGGACAAGATGCAGTGTTAAGCCACCTCTACTTGTTCTATCTCCATTGGATGCAAAGACAGTTCCCTCCCTCTGAAAATCACCTCCTTCTAATTTGGCATGCTTATATTGAAGTAGATAGGCTAGATAGATTAAAGCAATATATTAAACAGGAGTGGATGAAGGACTATAACTGTATCTTTTCCATATGTCAGCTATGCTAAAGAAAGAATTTTGCACATTAGTAAGCATAAAATCATTGCACATACAATTGTTATCAACAATCAGCATTTCTCTGTACCTCTTCTAACTATCACTGTTCTTTACTGTAGCAAAAGTAAAAGTAAAGCTGAGATTTTGGTTGTTGTGAGAAAATGTTCTGGCAGCAACTGCTGTTATTACCCTAATTCTGTGTAAAAAGGTAGCCATGACCACTATGACACCAAAATTATACTAGAGAACATGTTTTGAGAAATGGTACATAGTCAGAAAAGAGGCCATCCAACTAATTTTAGAGCATTATGGAATACATAATTAAGAAGCTTTTCCATATGATAAAAGCTCATCATTCTGGCATTCAGCTGTTGGAATCATTGCTAGAATGTTACTTAATCCGTATTTTAGAATAGAATTTCACAGTAATAAGTACTTCCTTCTTCCTGAGTCTCCTTTCTGGATGTGAAAGAGGAATATTCAAAGCACAAATAATAGAATATAATAATAGTGATTCCCTAGTTTTTAGGCATCAATTTGCTTTGCAATGCATTGGAAATGATTAATAGAAATAATAACCCAATAGCAATGTGGCATTAAATTAGGCTATGTGTCCATACAAGGCCATTTAATTGATTGTTAGATACATAACTACTTTGTACAAATTTCTGTAGCAGATGTTGTAAGCCAATATTAAAAAAAGGAAGAAGAACAATGAAATTGAAATAATTCTACAACATTTTCTTCTGACTTAAGATTCTTTCATTCATTGTATTTTCATACAACGAACAGTCCTACAACCACTATTTGATTAATGACACTTTGGTCTCTCAGTACCTAACTCTGTGCAAGAATTTACAGGAATACTCATTTGCTCCCTCCTGCTTCTGCAATTGTGCAATTAAATTGAAATTAAAACTTCCAAAGAGTCCATCTTTGAAATCTGGTTCTGTACAGCATTTAGACAAGTACCTTGAACTAATCCCCAAGACATAAGGTATGAATTAAGACTGCCTCTTGATCAAGAACAGTCTTAAAGACAGGCTCCAGAGAAAATTTATAGGTCATTCATAATGATTACTCCAGCGCTGCACATAAGGTGTAATTCTTAGAGAGCAAGATGCATTCTCTCAGGAAAAAAGGCTCAGAAGAACAGCAGTGAATACTTGTGCTTGGATGCTTGGACCACTTATGGTGTTACATCACCAGGTTGTAGGCGACAACCCAAAAGTGTCCCATCTATCATCTATCATGTGATGTCACATTAACAAAGTTGTTACAACCTAGAGACAATTACAACCTTTCATGGCAGAACTAGGATACTGCCTGCCACAAGGTAATTTTTTTTTTTTTAATAAGAAGCCCCTTTCCAGCCTTTTACAAGAGCTAATTGGATCTATCCTGAAATGTCTCAGAAATCCATTAGGATCTCCACATCTCTTATGTCAAACTGAAGAAGGCACAGTACTGACATAATTGAGGTGACTCCAAAGTTGTTTTCCACATTTCTTTTTTTCTTATTGTCAATATGACCTGAGACAAAAGCGTGAGACGTTGAATTCTTATCCTCTCAGAAATCCACATTTCATTCTTCCTTTAAAACTCCAACTCAGCCTCAATCCCAAAACTAAACTAAAGCTCAAAAGACTATTCTCTACAATTGAAGGAAAGCAGGAAAATGATTTCCTGGCCATCTACCAATTCACAATTAGGATGATTGACAGTAGTTTTTTTTAAACCTGAAGCACAGATCTAATATATAACTCTGAATCTTTAACAGCATTCTTTAAACATGCTATTTATTTACATTTAATCCAAATTAATCCCTAAGCACTCATGAAACTTCACACTAAGCAATAGTCCACTTGCTGAACCACAACTCTACATTTGAATATCTTAACAGAATGTATCTTGAATATGTCACTCAGTTTTCAACCTCCTGATGTATCTGGAACTCATCTTCAAAAACTTTATGTTTTTACCATACTTTAGTCTTTGAACCAGAGACTTGGTTACCCAGGACAAGGCTGAGGTACTCAATGACATTTTTCCTCAATCTTCACCAGCAAGTGCTCCGGCCACACCATGCAAGGTGCAGAAGGCAGAAGCGGGGATTGATAGAATGAATTACTGGTCACTGTAGGATAAAATCGGGTTCAAGATGCATCCTCAGGTCCTGGGGGAACTTGCAGATGAAGGGGATAAGCCTTTACTAGAGAATATTTCAGAATATTTGAGAATTCATGACTGTACAGTGAAGTTCATACTGAAGAAAAATGGGAAACTCCTCCATTTGTGGAGGAACTACAAGCCGGTCATTCTTAACTCTGTTCCCAGACAGGTCATGGGCCAGATCCTGGAAATTGTTTTAAGGCACATGAAAATAAAGAGGTGGTTGGTGACAGAAAAAATGGCTTCATTAAGGGTAAATCATGCCTGAAAATTTTGGTGGTCTTCTGTGAAGGGCTTAGAGCTTTGGTGGATAAGACAACAACTGACATCATTTCCCTGGAGTTGTGGAAAGCATTTGACAATATCCAACACAACATTCTTGTTAACTGAAGAGATAGGGATTTGATGGATGGACCCCCTGGAGTACTGTGTTCAGTTCTGGGGCATACAAACACAAGCAGGACATGGATCTGTTGGAGTGAGTCCAGAGGAGAGCCATGAAGTCAATCAGAGGACAAGGAAGGAAATCTTAAAACATAAACATGGTAGATTTAGATTACATATGAAAAAGAAATTCTTTATTGTGATGGTGGTGAGGCACTGACAGGTTGCCCAGAAGGCTGTGGATTCCCCATTCTTGGAAGTGTTTAAGGTTGGGTTGGATGGGACTCCGAGCAACCTGGTCTAGTGGAAGGTGTTCCTGGCCTCTGTAGGGGGGTCAGAACTAGATGATCTATAAGGTCCTTTTCAAACTAAACCATTCTATGATTCTATGAATTTAATCATTTGGATGACAAGTCAAATTACTCAAAGAGGGTATCTCTATCAAATTTGTATTACTTTTGTCCCGCCTGTGATGCAAAGATTTTTAAAGAAGCAATCTGAATCATATTGGCTAATAATATTTTCATCTTCTGTGAGAACCAATCCTCATTCTGAACATTGTGCTCATAGGAAAATAGGTTATAGTGTCAGAATTTGCAGGAAAAGTAACTGTTTTCAGTCCAGCTACTGCAGTGTAACATCTGCAGTGTAATATTAGTTGGTTCTAATATACCCTGTCTTAGTCTTTTTGGAATCATAGTCATTATATCTCAATTTGATTGCTAAGGAGACAGAAGAAGGATAATGAATTAGCTAAAATATTGAGATCAGTAGCCACTGAGAATATTCACACTGGTATGATGGTCTTCCCCTGTGCTTGGTGCAGAAGTCAAAGTATATCTGACCTACATTAATAGCTTTACATTAATTTGACGAAATGTGATCACAGAGGGAGTCATTCATGCATGGCATAAGTAATTGTCTTTTCAGAGAAATACATTTCATTGTGCTATTCAGTATTCTGTCCTGTGTCCATACCACTCTAATATCACTGTCTTTAAAATAGTTTTTAGAAATTACAACAGAACTAGTACTATAATAACATCACAATATGATATCTTCTCATGCAATATGGTTGCTATTCCTTATGCTCCCATTTGCGTGTAGGTTTATACCTGTCATAAATTAGTTTAGCAAGTTTTCTCTAATCTAGGCAAGTACACACACAATTATATTAAAATGAAATATACTTTTCTTTGCCTGTGTACCACATACTTATCAGGTTTCTGATTTTAAGAATTACACAAAACCTTTGCAATAATTCATGTTAACTGGTAAGACAGTCTTCACTAATGACTTAGTATATATATTTCATTCAGTATCTTCTGAGGACCAAATTTCATTATATCTGTACATTCAGGTCAAGAGAAACATTTTATTCTGTTTCTGTCAAGAGGTATTTAAAGCATGTTTTTTAAGGAGTTTTCCTAAAAGAGATCATCTGAAGAATCCATTTGGGGTCAATTTTTTCTTAGTCTAGCTGCCAGCTGTCTTTGTTGTGGTTCTCTGAACAATGAGATTTCTCCCAAGGAGGGAAGAATTGAAAGAAAATTCATCATCTTACAGTCGCTATACAATTGACATATTGAAATAAACTATACCTAGTTTAAATAATTTAAGTTTCTGAGTATTACTGTATTAGCTAGTTCCTGTGTTAAACTGTGTATTTCTTTTCTTATCAAACCATTAAGATATTAGTTTGATTTTATGGTTGCTACTACCTACATCTAATTATGAATTCCTTGCACCCTTCTGATGAGCATTTATTGATATCAGATTTTTAGGCAATCATAAATGCTTGGAAAATTTCAACTTAAATATTAGGCAACATTATGTGACTCAGGAGTTTGAAAAAATAAGAGTATTTTTATGTTTTAACAAGTCTCTTGCTCTTTCTTTGCAGCCTCACCTTTCAAAAATTTCTCCCTCCACTTTAGGAATTCCACATTGGTTTTATTTGCTCATTTATTCCTGATGAATTGCTATTTCCAGATTAAATTTTCTATTCCTTACTCTCATCTCAAAAATAAATTTTGCTTGGTAAATTTAAGAAAACTCTTCAAATGTTACAGATAGAGAAAAGAGAATTATCTTTTTCTGTAAAATTAAATTCTGAAATTAGATTGCTTATCAAGGTTATTTCTTCAGCTCCTTAAATAAAATTAACTGCTCTGACAGTTTGCTAGACAACATGAAATTTTGGAAAATTAAGTGAAATAGTAAAAGGCAGTTAAATAAATACTTTTCAGCAGCACATAAAGTACATCATGCTTATTAACTTTTAAAGTAATGACAATCTTTAATTAAGCCTCTGGTCTCTTCCACAGACTTCCTAAGGAATAAAGAATAAAGAATGCTGCGAGGATCGACAAATAGGGGCAGAAACCCAGAGAAGATAAGTCATGCCTTTGCTAAAGCTTTCTTTCCCTAGGCATGGCACAGACCCATACTAACAGACTGAGTTATTTTGCTTTCTAAGAGCTTCTTTCCTCATTGACAAATCTGGTTCTATTTTTTTTTTTTTTATTTATTTTTAGTGCTAGAGTTATTTAGTTCCAATTATTTTATTCCCAATTATAGGAACTTCATGTTAAGGACATTACTCAGCTGCTTGTATTTCCATCAGTGTCTCCTTCCTTTACAATCTGAGAGTTGTCCAAGTGCAGAGGAGATATAAAACCTCAGCTTCTTAACTCAATTACATAATTCCAAAGTTTCATTAATTTCAATAAATGTAAGCTGATCTGGCAACAAAGGCAAGAGCACAAGAAACTCCCTAGCTTTGGCACGCTGTCATTTGGCATTTTACATATGTTTTAACTCCAATAAAGAGAACATAGAATTATGGGGATATATAATTTGTTTTAACATAAAATTCAACACTGCTGCAAATACATATATCAGATAAAAACAGAATTTTGTCTCCCAAACAGGAACTTGGTGACTTAAAAGACTTTTTAGTGTGAGCAATGCATTTTCTTTATAGAGATTAAAATATGTCTTGAAAATGATCCTACACAAAACACAGCTATTCAATATTTGGATCATTTGTATTAGATCGAAAGATAATCTGTATAAGTCTCATTGCTCTCCTCTCCTTCCAGCTGCTGCTGTTGAGGGCACTCATAGATTCCCAGAGAAGCAACATATATATTTGACTTTAGGACCCCTTGCTTCACAAGGCTGTAGTGTCAAATTAAAGACACTTGGCAAAGGAATTTACAGGGGTATTAACTGAAATACTGGCTGGCCTTTGACAAGATAAAATACAGTGGAGGATACATTTTAATTAAAATTCTTCTACAGGAAGATGTCCTCAGGCAGCAAAAGCTGGTCTCCCCCATGCCTCTCTGGTTCTGATGATAAACTGCTGAATCCTGTGTGTGCAAAAGGTTACTGAGCTCCCATGCGTGTAAATGGGAAGGAATATTTTCCCTGTCACGTCACACTGACACACCCTATTCTTTTTCTGAATTTGTTCTCAGTTTTAAAACCATGCTACTCAAATTTGTCCAGCTGACATGAAGCCAATCAAAATTCAATCTTCGACTTAAATTTGCTGCTAGAGTGGGATGGGCAGGGATAAGAAAAACCAATTCTTTTTGCCACAGTCTAAAGAGCAAATTTTTCTCCTCCATTACAGTACTGGCCTGACAGAAAAGACATATCTTCCCTTAACTATCCCCTCACCAAACCCTTCTGCTATATTGACTTGTACCCTTTAACACAGCCAATATATAATATCAGAGCTCATTTCATAAATATGCATGGATTTCGTCTTTGAGCAAGTGATATAGAAACCTGTAACAATAGAAAGGGAGAGTGTAAATATAATGAAATATTAATAGTGCAGCAATTACACTATTAATTTACACTATAAATTGGAAAAGCTGCAAATAGATATTACACACTGTTATTTTCATGTATCCTGTTTTTCATAATCTTTAATGGTTAAACCCTGGAAATTTTAGTTGATTATATAGTCAACTAATAAGATGAAAGTAGAAAATATGAACTACCTTTTAAGTTATCTACTAAATATGAACCATTAGCCAGATACTGTATCAGGCTTTCCTTCTGAGGCACAGAGTAAGCCAAATCCCATAAATCCACATACTATTGGCTATATGTATAAAACATAAAAAGTAATTTCAGTGAGAATTCCCCTGCTCAGAACCAAATGGAGTTTGATATCTCAGGATCAAAAACTTATTCTTTATGTAGTCTTTCTCTTTCATTGAGATGATTTGAAAAGTAAGGTACTACAACTCAGGCCAGGAATGCAGATTCTATCTCACCATTCATGCTGTGTAGACTGCTTAAAACTCGGAAGATGCTTGGAGCATATAAACTGAGGTTCAACCTACCAAAAAAATAAAAATTGACATTAAACTTGAAAAATATTTTAAACAATATGTTGGAATTCCAGACACAGTAACTCCCTTGCCACATGAAAATTAAATCTGGGTTTAGGACACTACTGAGAACACACAAGAAGTATTTGCAAAAACTGACTGCACTGAAGTGTGAAAAATCAATTAAAACTTCCAGTCACCTCTGGATATAAATATTTTATATGAAATAATTTTTTTCTAAAAAAACCTCATAATTATACACTTTAAAAATAATCTATTTTATTAAAAAAAAAGAAAAAGATGAATTGAAATTAAATAGACAGAAGATTTTATTTACATATTTAAATTGGATTAACTGGTCTTTAAATATCAAACCCATAAATATTAGTTTTTAACTCATGTTTTCTGCTTTATATTTATACATCTCTTTGCTTACATAGCACATGTGCTTGACCAGTCAGCCTTAGATAAGTGAATACTCCATTTGATCAAGCCAAAAATCTGTGACTGCTGCTGTGTAACCTCTCCACAGCTGAATGTCACCAGATTTGCTGTACTGCTCCACAACTTTGGACATAAAGCCACAGTGTGTCCTCACCACTCATCCCCTTCAGCCTTCCCTGTGTTTTGTACTCTTACTACATCCTCCTTACAGTAGTGTATCAGCTCTGCTGCTTCATGGACTCATCTCTTTGCTGCATTTGGAACCTTCTTTAGTGAGAGGTAAAGAGTGTGAGTGAATGAATCCCTCAGGAATTCTTCAGTTCAGTGGAGCATCTTCTGGCAAACAGTGATCTCAGACATTCAGTAACAGAAGCAAGGGGTTATCCACCATTCCAGTAATGAACTGGGAGGACTGTACTAAGGATACCAATCAAGGTGGAGGAATCTTGGTTGCCACCGCTACTTTTAATAGCTAGATAATTGTCAGTTTGCAATTCCAAAAACTCTGGGAGAGTTTTAACTTTATTTTAATGAGAGAAAACTTACTATAACAACCAAACAACCCAAATTAACTTTCTTTTACTACAGTAATGTCTAAATTACTCAGAGCAATATTTTTATGGGGACAGAGCTGCTGAGAGGCCAAGCACTTTTTCTCCAAAGCAGATTACAACACAAAAACTAGTATCTCACTGGATCAGACCAGAGGGCTCAGAAAGTTTAGTGTCTTGTAGATGACCTTATGCATAGACTGTACTTACTACATTTATGGAAGTATTAAAATAAATTTAATCTTTCTAGTTTAATAAACAAATGCCATAAGAATGTGTCAAGTTTATACAAACCCATCAGAGACTGGGAATACTTGTCTATAGTGAACACCATACTGCTGAGCATTTTTTGCATCTTTTCTGTTGTGTTTTGCTTTGCTTTGTTTTGTTTTGCTTTAAAGCATGATGGATTTTAAAGAGTGCTAGTCAACTTATTGATGCTGTCATTACACTGCCAGTTATGGTAGAAATCACACCCAATAATGGTCCACAGAAAATGTTTGAAAATGAAGCAAGTCATCAACTCACTAGTGAATCACACTCATTGTAAAAATGTCTTTAAACCTAAATTGTAAAAAATATATTAAGATATTTTAATACACTTTTAAATATTGGTTTTTCCATCATTAGTATAACAATTATGGACAATAAAATATAATTAATTTACTGAATTAAAGCCAGAAAATTTGATGTACTATCCACTGGGAAAATTACTCACTTTGAATGGATGTTTTTTCTTTTTTAAATAATTTAAAAAATGAAAAAAATAAACAACACACACAGGAACATGCAGGCGCGTGGATTAGTAGGGATGTTTTAACTTCAGTTCTGTAAACTATTGATTTAGTCTGATCAGTTCCTTATTTGGTAACCCAAACTCAGAATGGCTTAACCTGACATGCCTGTACAAGTAAAATATTTATTTTTACTATAAGCAGAGAATAATATGTTATTTTTTCCAGTAAGCAACAGAAGGGGGAAGGTTAGCTGATGAATCGTAGCTTGCAGCTGAGGTTATCCTGTCACTGCTAGAAAGCTCATATCACCTTAGATCTAGCATTTCTGGATAGGTGATTTCCATGCTTTAGATAGATTGACCTTTTCTTGAAATCCGTGTTCCAGTGAATCAGCTACTACTACATCCAAGGAGAACATGCCCAACTTTGCTGTAACCAGCTGTCCCTGCTCATCTCTTGTCAGTCTTTGCCTGTTAATTTTTTTGCCACAGAGAGAAATATTTCCACCAAGGAAGGGAGAAATAAAAGGATGGAAGAGGATGTCACAAGTGGCAGAACTTCTGCTGAGACTTCATTCTCCATGCCTGCTTGGGACACTTCCTGCTTCTTGCTATCTTAACATGATCCAGCTTCAGAACAGATAACCCCAATTATACAACAACAGACCCCAAACACAAAAACCCACTATAAAAACACAAGAGCTAGGATAAGAAACAAGCTATGAAGATGAGGATGCAGGAAACATCTGTGAGGTGTTGATGGTCTCCTTTACCAGAATCAGCACTGGCAGGTGCAGTCATAGAGATTTTCATGGGTCATTTTGTTTTCCATACTCACCTTTTGAATGGCAACAGTCAAAGAAGTTGGGTATGTGTGACAAGTTTATATGAGACAAAGCCTGGCACAAACAGCATCTGACAGGCTCTAACAGAGTCCTACAGAAATGTCACAGTTATAGGAAATTCTTGCCTTTAAAGTTGAGGAAAACAAAAAAAAAATCACAACAATCATCATATATACTTGGACACAGAAATGCTTATTGACTTTATAGAACTCACACTGTCATTTCCTGTAGGATTTCATTTCCTTGTAGTGGCAACAGTTGATGCAATGAGTCGATTTTGTGAGGCAGCTATGCAAGCCTATGAAATGTAATTCATTTCATTGTGTCTTTCCTATCTTAAACCAGCACTGTGTCTTTCCTATCTTAAACAAGCACATGCCAATGCTTTCTAATTTGAATTAGTTATCCCATCCTACACATTACAAACCATCAGATCTCAGCCTCTATCAAGCTGTTCCATGTTGCCAGCTATCCTTGATACCAGATCATCTGATTGTTGCTTGGTGGTTGCTAAGGCAGTCCTGAAAAATCTCATTCATGCAGTATAAGATTTGTTCAATGCTTTAGTTCACAAGCTACCTGTCTTCCCAAATGAGTTTCACAATGGATTTTGTGGTACATCAAAAAATTGCATCCTTGTTCAGAGTTTTTTAAGAAATTCTCCTTATTTCAGTGTTCAAAAATAAGCAGGACCTGACAGTGACA
This sequence comes from Vidua chalybeata, assembly GCF_026979565.1. Classification (NCBI taxonomy): domain Eukaryota; kingdom Metazoa; phylum Chordata; class Aves; order Passeriformes; family Viduidae; genus Vidua; species Vidua chalybeata. The sequence goes on along the minus strand of NC_071531.1, from coordinate 35,341,686 downwards.
AACTTCAGATAGAAATCCACCACTGTCATGGGTTGACCCAGGCCAGATGCCAGACACCCACAAAAGCTGCTCATTCAGTCCCCTCTGCAGCAGAATAGAAGAGAGAAAATTTAATGAACAGTTCATGAGTTAAGGACTAGGAGAGATCACTCATCAAATACCATCAAAGGCAAAACAGGCTCAACTTTGAGATACAAAGTGAATTTATTACTAGCAAAATCAGAGCAAGATAACGAGAAGTAAAATAAACCCTTAAAAAGACCTTCCCATTTGCTGGTTTTACATCCTTTACATCCCCCTACCCTTCCCTTTTTCCCAGCTCTACCTGCTACCCCAGCAGTGCAAGGAGGGAGGGAAGGGGGGTTATGGTCAGTTCATCACCTGTGGCTTGTCCCGCTGCTCAGGGAGAGGAGCTGTTGCCCTGCTGCACCATGGGGTCCCTCCCATGGGAGACATTTCTCTGTGACCCTCTCCAATGTGGCTCCAATCTCACGAGCAGCAGCTCCCTGTGAACTGCTTCAGGGTGAGTCCATCCCATGGGCAAACAGTCCTCCCCAAACTGCTGCAGTGTGGGTCACTCTTCCACAGGGCGCAGTCCTCCAAGGACAGGCTGCTCCAGCATGGGAGCAGGGCCCCTCGCCTTGGGTCTGCCATGGGTTTACAGCCTCCTCTCAGGCATCCACCTGCTCCACTGTGGGACTCCTCCATGGGCTGCAGATGGATCTCTGCATCCCCATGGACCTCCACGGGCTGCAGGAGCACAGCTGCTTCACCGTGGTCTGCACCATGGTCTGCAGAGGAATCTTGGTTCCAGTGCCTGGAGCACCTCCTCCCCCTCCTTCACTGACCTTCATGTCTGCAGAGTTGTTCTCCTCAAATCACCTCGTTCCAGTCTTCTCAAGCTGCAATTATAGCTGTGCAATAACTTTTGTTTGGATTTCTTTTTAAATATGTTATCACAGAAGTTACCACCATTGCTAATTGGCCCAGCCTTGGCCAATGGCATGTCCATCTTTGGAGCCACTGGGGATTGGCTCTGCCAGATGTGGAGGCAGCTTCCAGCACCTTCTCACAGAAACCACCTCTGTGGTCCCCCTACTCCCAAAAACTGTGCAAAGCAAATACAACCATGCAAACCTGAAGTTTTGCATACTGTCTGATTTTCTGTTCTTCAGCATTATCAGACAAGCATCCTCCTATTTCTAAAAGCATTTCTAATTCAATTATACCAAACCATACATTAATTAGCAGAATCCATATTTCCCTGTACAGAGCATAGTTTCTACTTCAGATAGAGATTTGGTTATGCAAAATCTAAAGCGCTATTTAGCTCACTGTAAGACAAAACACATTTCCATCCTTACTTCATTTCTGCTCTGCTGAACACTGGAATCAAAGTGATCAGGATCACAGAAAAGCCACTTTTTGTGCCAAAGCTCATCTGCTTTTAATACACCATTTAATCTCATGATCACTCTCACACTGTCTGTTCTGCTTTAGTACAACAGTAGCAAGTCTATCCTTTCATACCAACATTTTCCACTATGAAAAACAACTAAACAGAGTTAGATTTAATATTTTTCTTCCAAATTACAATTGTTAAAGGAAAACAAAAGCACATCTATAACACTTAACAGTTAGAATTTTAGATATTCCTTTACAGATGCTGGGAAGATTTTTTGAGTGTTGTTTATAGTGTGTGGAGATACGCTACAGTGGGAGGAAGGTTATGTTTACAAACAATTAACCATAGTGTGCCTTTTATAAAGCATGTCATGGACATCACAAAATTGTGTATGTATTTGACTGGAATTATCAAAGAATTTCATTTCTAGGGGAAAAATAAGCTCAGATACAATGAGGTTTGGAGAGGAGAAATAATCCTTCACTTGGCATGTCACTTTCATCATCATTGTGAAAGCCAATTTTCATTTTTGCTGTCTTGCTTTACAGTGTGCCAATGTAAACTTTCTAAGAAATATTTCTAAAAGCATATTTTTGATTTGGTTTTTTTTCCATTTGTTTTTTTATTCATACCAATGAAATTTGCTATTAAAATTAGAGCTAGTAAAGTTAGATTTATCTTGGTCTTTTTTTTTTTTTCAAATTTAATCACTGGTAGATTAAAAAGCCTGATTTTTTAATATTATTTCCTTATATAATAGAATGGGCAAAAATCTACTTGTCTGTTGCTAATATTTAACAAAACTAAAATCTTGTGTGGCGGTGGCCAGTTAGAGGGTAAGAAAGCACATACTTTTTCTGTGAAATTATTGTTTTATTACAAACCTTTTTTATAAGAAATATAGCAATTCTGAAAAGAAGGTTCGTTAAGTCTCTAGAGTGCTGAATGCATGTCTCCAAAGAGCAGAGGTTATAAATGAAATGGCCTTTGTTGTTGATGAACTTTGTGATTACTCAAATTTGTAAGGACCACACAGAAGTTCAATACAAGATTGAAGTTAGTATGCCTTATTTAAATGAAATTTTGGATTTTCTTGCAGTTTTCAAGTCAGAAACTCTACCTCAAAACCACATGACAACCTTAAGGTATGGGTATCAAATTAAGATAAATATTTATGGTTTTCAGTAAATCTAGACATCACACTCCTATGATGCTTCAGTGTTGAATGAGTTGAATTTTAATATTAAGCTGCTTGTTTTCCCCCACATGAATTTTCTCGTTGCCTGTATGTGAACTTGTGATCCTATCAAAAGGTCAGACTGCCATGGACCACATCTAATATCTATTACAAAATGTAATCAAAATATAAGGAAATTGGTCAGAGAAGTATATCTTAAGTAAATGTTTAAGTAAATCTAGTGTAATCTATCTCTCAGGGGAGTCAGTGAAAAAAAGCTGTTATGCAGAAGTTACATAACAAGGGATGATGTATGAAATTTACTCTGTGGCACATTTTCTGTAATTTTCTTCAAACTTAAGAATTACAGTGCAAGGGTTTTATCCACACTAGCTAACACACAAGTATTGTGGGCTTCAGTGTTCCCTGCTTGGTGTACCTCTCAACTTGGAGAAGAGAAGGCTCCAGGGATTCTACAACAGAGCTGGCAAAGGACTCTTTAGAAGGACATGTAGTGATAAGACAAGGGGAAATGGCTTTAAACTGAAACAGAATGGTAGATTTAGATTATATATTGGAAAGAAATAATATCTCAAAAGGCATTTGGATTATGCCTTAAATCATTTAAATTTTTGGACCTTTTTGCAGCTGTGATCCAAAAGCTTCCAGCAGATGTACAAGCCTATGCTACTATCCCAAACATCAGTGTGTCCATGTCTTGACCTTTCAATTTCCTTGAGAGCCATACCCACTGGATATGATTTTAAAACAAAGAGAAGAAAAGCTTCACCACACTCTGGCATTTTCAGGGGAAAAAAAAATCCAGCTAATGGAAAGTGCTTGACAATGTTTGCTTTTGTCTTTTCCCTTGCATGTTCAGCTGAACTTAATCTATTGTTTGCAATTAGACAAAAGGCAGGACAAATTACATGTTTGCCTACGCCTATTCAAAGAAAGGGAACAAAGGTTTCAGAATCAGCCGTGGAAAATTGAGTTATTTTTCTCACTCTTTACAAATATTTAAGTTGCAGGCATTTGAGCTGCAGAAATAACAAGTCTAGCTGAAACTGTCTTTTCCCAAGAAACCTGAAAAGGCTTAAAAAAAACCCCAAAAAAACCACTTCTTTTCACATCATGCAAATATTTTCAAGAACAGTTTAATTTACAAGAAAATAGTAATTTTAAGATATTGCAGTTTTGTATTTAGGTTCTTTTGATGAAAAAATGAAGTAGCCAAATCCACAATTTTTTTTAATTTGTAAAATATTTGTTTAATAACAATTCTCATGTACTCCTGGCCCTAAGAAATACCATACCCCACAAATTTATATATTTCTAAATTAAATAAATGTTTTAGTTTTACCAGAGAACTCTCACCAGTAGTTCAGCTGCCTTTTGTATTTCTCGCTGACTTTTTACTGTACAACCATATTGCTTCTTGCATCATGTTTTATGTAATTTACTGAGTCCAAAGGATACACATTTTACTGTACAACATGTAGCATTGAGAATTAATAAATTTCTCCCAGGGGACATTAGCCATTTTTAAAAAGTGTTTTAATGTATTTTCTACTGCCATAATTTCCACTGTTTTGGAAAAACAGGAGATTTTGGCAATGGGGTGGATGGTAGCCTACAATATCATGATATACCACACTATACCAATGAGGTCAATGGCATGTTTTGGAAAAGGCATATTTTGTTTAATTATGTTTTTGTAAATATAACCTGCTCCCAATTTTAGCACATCTGATAAAAACATCCTGGTTTTGAAATGGAGTTGTGGTGCTGCACTGTCTTTGTTAGCTATACCACATTCATAGTTGTCCACCACTGTGGTTGTTTTCTTCTTCTTGCATGCCATTTTAAGGGAAAATGAAAAATATTGTCACTTTTAGAATGAAGTAAAGGTTCTTCTTCCTTCACAACTAAAAATCAGGTAGCTGCAAGCCAGAATTTCACTCATACAGTTTTCTGTGGACTGCCCGAGCAGGAAGGCAGCCATAGTATTGAGAGAAAAGAAATGGCAACTATCAGCTTTGAGCACTAGAGACACCAAATTATTTTGCATAAATAGATCTACTCAATAGGGATTTGTTTTAATAATACAGTTGCACAGAGCTTAGAAATGGACTGGAAAAATCACTCTATTTTAAAATATGGTTGCTATGCTATAATTTTCTCATTTGCCACCAACTAGACGAAAAAAAATCAATCACTTTGTTCATTGCATAATTATTTAATGATTAACCCTTCCATGTAATCCCACAAAGTTCTATAGCAGCAGAAGAATAAGATGTATCTAGAGTGAGTGTTCAATTTTATGCAACCAAAGAGGAAATATTTATCTATTTAGCACGACCTGGTACAGGAAAACAAGTGTCAGATTTCTTCTGGAAAAATATTTCAAGATGAGCAAATGAGAACATGGTCTAGAGAATGCCATTAATATCTGAAAGTACATAAATAATTTCATAGGCATATGTGTCTGAGAGGAGTCAAGTCATTCCTGTGTTTCTGTAGCTAATTCCACAGCATGAGTATGTGCCTTTAGAGAAAAGACTCTTTAGCATTAGGCTTTCTTAGATTTGTGTCTCTATCCTATCAGTTGATATAAAAAGTTGTGCTACTAATAAAGTACGCAATACATTTCCTTGATTTAAAAAACCCAGAAGAAATCCAATACTGGGACTTCTCCACAAGAGTGCGATGGGAAAAGGGTTCTTTGGTGACTGACCAAAATAGCACAGGAGCAAATGGATCTTTACAGTTTACATTGAATAAAAATTGTCTGTGCAAATAGCCTGAAGTTACCAAGATGCTTTTTCAAATTAGTTGGGGGGTCTGAAATGGATTCTTCAATGCTTTGTTTTGTAACACGAGCTGAATTTGTCACAGCAATATTGGTAAAATTCTTGGTTGCTCATCCACTGCATTTTTAGATGAAAAATCTAAAACATTAGCAGAGGTTTATTCATCCTAAATAATACTTGATCTTCTGTGATGCATAAGCTCCAAAAGTTGAGGGTTACTTGCTGTGCATTCTTCATGAAGATTGAAAAAGGTTAAACTGTCATAAAAATCCCTGCTTTGTACTGTTAGGAAGAAAAGATAGTCAAGCTCAGAGGGTCTGTGTTACCTTCTCTTAGCAGCTATCAGTACCCTGACCTATCCATTTGCCCTCTGCTAAAATAAAGGTCCAATGCTTTTTATAATTCTCTTTGTCAATGATAGCTAAATCTCTCCAAAATTTTGAAGTCGAAAAAAGGTTAATCTCTCAAAATGCCATTTTAGTTACAGCCCACTGTTTGTACTTTGACAAAATCTTTTTAAGATTTTGGATTTTTTTTTTCTTTTTGATGACATGTCAGGTCCCATTTCTCAAATTTTTGTTTACTAGTCACCTTTCAGTTAAAGTGAATCATGGTTGTCATCAAAATCTTTCTCCAAACTTTTCTTTACACAACAAGCTAGTTTATTTTATTTTTTTCCCTTTTATAACTACAGTAAGAAGTAAAGTAAAAGTTAGCTAAATATTTTAGCTCTATATAAAGGAGACAAACAGTAAGAAGTTAAACTGAAAAACAATAAGGAGTTAAAGTAATAGGAATACAGGAGCAAGGATCAGGGCATATTTGGTCTATCTTGTTTTTATATATGTGTTTGAATACAATCTATTTAGAATGAAGGAGAGAATAACTATAAGCTTTCTCCAAACCTATGTTATTTTACTAGAGGATCTTTCATAATTATCTTCAGTTTTAACTGGAATTCTAGGAACACTTTGAAGCTTTGGACCACTGTTCTTGATATAAGAGACATAAAAAATTCCTCTAACCATCCTCTAGCTACTACATAATGGCTTGCTTTTTACAGAGAACATAACAAAAGGTGTTCCTAAAGGTATGGAGGATGCAAGGATAAATTTTGGGAATGCTAATAAGATCACATGTAAATATTTTTTCTCCCAAATTATTATACTATAAAAAATGTATTTTGAAATACATTTTTACAATATAAATATTTTCCAATAAATTTCATTTTGAATATGTGTGTTGGAATCTGCTTTCATAAACTAATGCACCCTAAGTTCATCTAAGATAACCTCTGATGGATTAAAAAAGAGATTTGCTTGAGAGTTTCTTTTAACTGGAAAGTGAAACTTATTTCACCTTCCTCATTGCAGATGTCTGTAGAAACTGGATTATATTTTCTCAAGCATCTTCCAGAAGCTGTAGCATAAACCTACAATCCTAGTTTTCTTCTGGATTAAAGCTAGGATAGTCAGCTTCATCAACTTCCAGGTTATAGTCCCATCTGATGCTAATTAGCTACCATTTAATAAACCTCTCTAAGGGCAGTAGTGGGTCTATGCTTTTAAAATTTGTATTCTTCTTTGTTTTGTAATGAAATTCTGATGCACAGCTGGCTGAAGCTCCCACATCAGTGTTCCCCACGGACCTTCCTGTGTCTCAGAGAGTTAAGTACACAAATGAGAAGACCAAAATGCAATATGAATATTAATGTTTTGGCAGCGTGTCTTTGAGCTGGCAGGGCTCTTTTACTTGGGCAGCTGCCAGATGTGATCATTTGGAATGCAAAACCACGTTATGAGAAAAGTATGAAATAAATCTAGAATCCACTGGAAAACCCAAAGCTATTGTTTCTTTATTACAAATATACCTTTACTTTTAGCTACAGACTACTAGGATATCTTCTAAAAAATAAAAAGTAGATTCTGCCTAAAATTGAAATGCTAAAATGCTACAAGCCAACATTGCAGAACAGTGGAAGAGGTGTGCAAGCAGAGGCAGTGCCTCTGTTCCCTTTCTCTGAAATATTGAACATGTATTAGCAATTTATGTAATGGATGCCTGACTATTAATATGTTTTTATTTATCTCTTTCTTTCCCTCCCTTTCTAGGGTGTTTTAGTTTAGTTGAGTTTAGTTTAGCTTAGTTTAGTTTAGTTTTGTAAGATAAAACAAGGCTCTCTGCAGACTGGCAGTGTCTAACCCCAGATGTTCCCTGCGTATGTTCTAAGCTGAGCACCTCACATTACCAGTTGCTGTGACACATGTAATGTCATTAGATAGGGAATAAACAACTTCAAAAACATCTACAGAGCCCAGCATCTAATTAGTCAAACAAGCAGGCTGGGAACTCAGAAACACCAGAGCCAGCTCTATCGTGCAGTGTGCTGTGAGAAAAACTTATGCCAATTGAATCTTTGCTCCAAGGCAGTACTGACATTATTTCAGGTACAAATAATCATGATCACATGAGACTCAAAAAAATGATGGTCTTGTAATTCTCGAGACAAAAAAAAAGGACAATATTTTATATGCTATGGTTGTGTAGTAGAAAGAAAGGGGAGAAAAAAAGCTAACTTCTTCAGTGGTTAGTGAAATGGTATCATGGGGAAAGAGTGAGCAAGGGATGTTAGGGCCTATTGGAGGGGAGACTAAAATTTTGCTCTTGGAAAAATAATATAAGATGATTGCAAAATATTCACCACAAATCCTCTTCTGACTGTGGTGGGGCTTTTAAAGAAGAGTAGCTTTCACACAGCCCTTCAGGTTATGTCTATAAAACTTACCTACGTGCATGCTCAACCTGTGACTTTATAAATTACTCCATATTCACCCACTGCAGAAAGTGGGGAAATAGGAAAGACAGTGTTCTCTGAGGCGCACTAGAAAACAGAGAGGAAATAGGCTGAACGTAGCATGGCAATTCCTGCCTGGAGAAAAAGGAAAATATATGATCGAGTTGCAAGTGTTTATACATGAGGCTGTGTTTTCCAGAGGCTCCTGGAGATTTTCAAAACTGACCTAGAAGTCTTAAGCAAACTGATCTACTTTGAAGTTAGTTCTGCTTTGAGCAGGTGTCTGGGCTTGATGAATATCAGGAGTCTCTGATAACCTGAATTTTCCTGCAATTCTGTGTTATCCTACCTCGTTTCAGGGATGCTAGATTCCTTGAACTTTTAGCCAGGGCTGCATGTCAGAACTGGAATTCATATTTTGGAGGGTGTTTTTTCTGACACAGGCAATGAAATTACTGTTTTTAAATGTGAACCGGTTCTTTATGTGCTTGCATATTTGATTTCATTTCCATATGTAATATTTTCTGTATTGTCACTTTGTAACTAGAACTTTCTGAAGCACTTCTCAACCTGGCTGCTTTCTCAACCTGGGCACCTTTGCTTAGACTATTTTTAATTGAGTGAGTCAGAAGCAATGTCTTTGCTTCTACTCCTTAGGGACTGAAGGAATATTTGGGCTTATTATTTACATATCCTTTCTCCTGACATGCTGCCATCTCTAACTCTTCATTTCATTTCAAGAACCACTCAATATATTAAAAAAAAAGGGTGTGGGGTGGGGGGGGGAGGCTGAAAGAAGAGGGTGAGAGAAAGGTCCCTAAACCATCAAATATAAGTGATAGCAATTACTGAAATATGGCAAATGATTAAAAGTTGGGGTTTTTTTTTGTAATGAACATGGAATTTTTTGTCTTACCATTTGTTGTTTGGAGTTTTTTTTCAAGGCTCCAGGGCAAAAATGATCTGGCTTAGGAGAATATATGCTTTGTCTTGATCTCTAACTTAAGCCCTTGCACTGTTAAATCCAGTCTAGATTATGCAAGGTCCTAGTAGTCTAGGTCTTGTTACTGTAGATATAAGAAATAATAAATTCCTTCCTTTATGCTCAGTTCTATTTATTCTAGACTGAAAATGTACATAAAGGGAAAAACGTTACTCTCTTTTAGAGTATATATAGAATCTTTATCTGTTTCCATCTCCAGTGAGAAAACAGCTGCAGGAGTGCACAAATATTGCTTCTCAAAAGTAAGGTAAGATGCTACTCAGGAATTTTATGGGAATCATTAGGCTTGTAGCAACAAAATAATGAAAATGACAACAGATTTCTGACTTTTGCTAGAAGCTGGCATGTAGAATTAATTGTTTTTTAATTTATTACTAAAGGAAAACCATGTGAACATAATTGGTTTTGCCAAAATGCTACTGCACATTTTTCCCAGATGTAAGGGGGTCATCTAGAAATAGAAAATTCCTCTGGTAGCCACAGCTAGAATGGTATCTTGCCAGCTGAGCCAACCTCTTCAAAAGTTGTCTGAGGTACATCATGCTGGAAAATCAACAAGATCAATATACACGTTATTGAGAGCAGCATGTTTAAAGGAGGAATACAGGTATTATAACATAAAGACTTTCTCTAACACAAGTCAGAGCTGTCCATGGACTGAGAAACCACTAATGGGACAAAGACTCATAAATATCTGGTTGTACCTGGTAAACACTAAGTCTTAGCATCAAACTGACTCCTTTTCTGAAATGAATTCTACTGATCCTGGACTTACATATGCTTTTTACTTCCTTTAGCAACTTTATTTATAGAAATTATTGTATACAGAGGTTTTTGGGCAAAATCTTTTCCTCCACACATTACATCACTGTTTGCTAGCAGATAGGTCTCTAAAGATGTGCATTAACATCCTCCTCATTGTATCACGTTATATTTGCAGTCTTGCTCAGTACACACAATTTTCTTTTGTTCTTTGGAAAATAGTCTTTTTGTTTGTTTGTTTATGTAATACTTATTTCCTGTTTTGTTCATAGCTGAACTGACCCAAAAAACCCAGACGACTTTTCAGCAATTCTAACTGCATAATTATGCTGGTTTAGCAATGCAGCTACCATACAATCCATGCATAAAATTTAACTATGACAAAATCACCTTATTACAGACAGAACTTTCAGTCTTTCACAAATATTGATGTAATGTAAAGCAAGGGCTTATTTCATTAGGGCCTGAACAATCTCTTGTCAATCTAGTGATCATAAATAAAAAAAAAAAATAGATGACAACTGGCTTACTGTACAAAGAAGACCAAAGACATTTCTGTGTCAAAAACCATAGACTGCTTTACCACTTCCATATTTACATAGGTACCCTGTATCTCCTTTGTTTCTTCCTCACTACACAACTTGTTAAAGACATTGCCATGAAATAACTCTTATTGATAAATGAAAAAGAGAGAGAAAACATTATCAAGCTGATCACTAGTGATAGCAGCTGTTACATAATTTTGTTATGAAGCTATTTCCTGCTGCTAGAGGGTTTGAAATAACATTTACTTGTATAATTGTAATTGCATTTGTTTTATTCCTCCTGGCCTAAATAAAAAGCAGAAATTAAACAATATTGAATATTTCATAGAGATAACATGTTTAGAAAAAAATTAATTAAATGTTTTTACTGATATTTGACATGTTATTACAAAATAACTGGTGGTAGAATCATATCCTGAACAATCAAAACTATGCTAACTTCAAATAAAATTTTTTTCTCCACATAGGACTAGACATCCATCCAATCATCTTCTATCAATCAGTAAACTATTTACTTATTTATTTACCTTTTTAATACATATGAATATTACATAATATAGGGACCATAGCATCTTCTTTAGCCATGTTAAAGACATCTGCTTAAAACCATTAATTCAAATTCTATCTATAGTGAATGAAGTGATACAGCCTTTAGGGTGAAAAATATGTGTATATGAGACATCTCTCTCCTATAAGAGATTTCTCTACAGTGGTGTGCCCCTTTTCTCCTCAGGTATGGGTACCTTAAACTATCTGTGCAGCTTATCTATGTCTGTTATTAATAAATAATGAATTCTACCTGACATGTGGGAGTAATTTTTGTTCAATTATCTAATGGTTAATCTCTAAGACCATACAATGAGACTGTTGCTGCTGACCAGAGCTTTCTCCCTCTAACTGCATGCAACTGAAGAGGCTTGATGTCTCAAAGAGCATAAGACTTAATAGCAGCAGAGGTCTGGAGGAGTGCAAGATGTTTTCAGGGGATTGCAGGATGTGAGAAACTTCTCAGGTGATGCTAAGGAGACGAGTCAAAGGTAAGAAAAGGAAGGGAACAAGGTGGCTGTGAGAGAACAAGTATGAAGGAAAAGGTGGCAACACTGGTGGGCCAAGGGAAGCAAGAATGAGACACCACAAGCTGGTGGGTTCTGAGTGTCCATTGTTAGCAATTCAGAGAAGCTTAGCTTTGGGACTTGCTAAGAAGAGGATTGAGCAGGTCCAGGTAGCTATGCAACAGGTAGATTTATGCACTAATTATCTCCCATCCTGAAAAACTGGAGCAGAGGAACAGTCCATGCTGCTTGTGTTGGGATGACAGCTGTGCTAAAAAGACACACTTTTGTCAGTCTGTGCACCTGGCCATGTTAATATTGTGCATGTCTCTGCTGGTAGTATGTGCTCAGCCTTGCAGTGAACTGGACCTGGGAAAAGAGGAGTTCCATGGGTCCTGTATGTCCCCAGATCCAGCAGCCACATGAACTTCAGTAACAGGGCAGCTTGCTCTCCAGCTGCTTGTGGAAGCACGAGCATTGCCTAACAGGTCATTCTACCCAGTTCTCTCTTTATTTGGACAATGACTGGAAGGAATGACCTGCCAGATCTTCATCTGTGGTCATATCTCTCTTCTTTATTATCTGTCTGTAATTAACTTTTTTACATTTTAAAGTGATGGATCTATGTGTTCTTCTAAAGAGTTTCCAAAAACTCATGTGACATGTGGAATGAGGTTCATTACATGTGTTCAATTAATTTTTAAAAGCAGTAAATAAGCTCTGACTGCCAAGAAAAAGTAGTGAATGAAGAACTCTCTTCAATTCTCTGGTGATTTACAGGTCTTTCTGCTTTCCACACAGCACTAGATTCACATTCTTCATTTGTCTGTACTATCAGTAAATCAGAGGGGGGAAAAAAAGGACTTTAAAAAAAGAAGCTGCTCTTCAGACACAATTATACACAAATTAAGACTCAAAAAGCTCTTATCAATGATGTTGACTACAAAGCTTCATCTTGACCTCAATGCATTGCTCTTATTAAGTACCATCTTGAATGACAACAGAAACTTGAAATGTGAATCACACTTTACTCTGAGATTGTATCTGAATATATTTCATCCGTTTCCCTGAATATTTATTTCAATCACTCCCTAGCATGATCCACCACAGAGCAAAATAAAATAAATAGTTCCTGCATAAAAATAATGTTATTGTCTCTTATTTTCTAATTTTTTTCTCATTCTGTACTTGTCCCATACTTAGTAATCCAAATGCTTGTCCTAGGCTTATCCAAGAGGTGTTTGTGCTTCACTACAATATAAATATTTAAAATAAAGACATTCTCAAGTGTTGCACTACAGTCTACAATCAGCATGAATGTAACATTAAAGCAATGGCATTGCAACTTCTGCTTTTGTTGCTAGTGATGTAGATTCAGAACACTGTTCTAAAATCCAGCTTTTAGATAATGATTTGTTGGAAGCAGACAAATGATCAGTTTATGATAGGAAACAAAAGAAAAATGCAGGGAAACACAACAGACTGAGGGAGGATGAGAAGTAGGAAAAGACAAGAGAAAAACAAGAAAAAAAAAGAAGGAAAGGAAGTATATTAGAGAAAGGTAGTGGCAGATAATATTATTTACATGAGACAAATGAGAAAAATGCAATAAAAGAGAATTATAGAAAAATAACAAATAGAAAGGCTTAGAAAATTTAAAGATAAAAATTAAAAAATCATGAAATCAAAGGAAAATAATTAATTGATACAATATTTTTGAATACTTTTTTTCTGTGCATTTTTACCTAGAGGAAAGGAGGGTAAGTAGAATAAGTCAAGAACACTAAAAGGATAAAAGGAAATCTCTAGAGATACAACTAGTCAAATGAAAGAAAGGCAAAGAGCAAAGGTGTAGAACATAATACATCTTTTGCAGCAAATACTCATATTTTACAATTTATTTTACTTTCTTTTCATTCACATTCATTATATTCTGCACTATTTTAGAAATCTTGTCTTGAGCTATATCCTACAAGTCAGTAGGTATGAAATTCCAATGAAATTTTAAAATAAACTTCTGAAAGTAAAACATTGGTGCTAAATATTTCCCATGATAGAGCAGATGTTTCAGTTTAGTTTCAAGTTAATAAGTGGCATTAATTTATTATAATAATATTTTTATTTTGAACTTTTCACTGATGTTTGCATCAGATTTGAAATATGATTCAGAAATACCTCAATACAGCATACAAGTATTAAGCATATACTTTTGACATGCATCATTAACATTGCATTTCACTGCTGTTTAAAATAGCTAGAAATGAGAAACCCTTGAGATACACAATATTTATCCTCCGGGTTTGATTTTCATTGGGATTTTCAGTAGTACAATGGCCAAGATACATTATTAGTTGATGACTTTTTTATATACATTAAAATTTGAGGGGTCTTTTCCATCAATATTTAAATAAAGACATCTCAGAAGGTCATGTAAGAAACACCGATCATTTATAGACTAAATCAGACTGAATTTGTTCATTTCCACAAAATTAAGAGACAAAAAGGGTAAACTTCACTGCTTTGCCAAGTTTTTGTCCCACTGTATGTATTTAGCCAGCAGGACTGGAATGATGAGGGTCTCTATCATAGAGGCACTGACTCAGTGGACCAGTATTGCCCCAGGTGGGTTAAGATCCACCCAATCTGCATCTTGTTTACCATACTTGCAGATTTTCATCAGTGTTTTTGAAAATGAGGCAGATAATAGTAGCAGAACATTTTAATTAATATCTGTCACTTTAGTAAGACCCAGGTTTTTATAGGACGATTCTCTGCATAACAGTATTTAATGTCTCGTGTGTTTGTCGAAATCATTTATGAACAAAAAAAAAAAATTTCTTTGCCTTCTAGAATTCTGCAAGAATTATGCAATTTCAGACTTAATTTCAAATGAAAAGAATGTTTCCCTTTGTGTATCTCTTTTAAGAAAATTTGAAAATCCATATGGAAGCATTAATGAGACAGTTTGTGATTTGCTTACTAAAGAACACAATTGCCTGCCTCAGTGGGTTTTGCCATGAGATAAGCACAGGATGGAACAACAGGATGGTGTTAACTCAAGGTCTGGGAGAGGTAAGATCTGGTGAGCTCATCCTGGCTAATGCATCCAAACAAAAACTCCCACTGGGGCAAACAGTGTAGAGAAACAACTACTTATATGCATATCACTGGTCAAAAAAAAAAAAAAAAAAAGGAAAGCCAAATTAACAACTGTGCTGAAATCTGCTCTGATAGGTAAAAGGTAATTCTGGCAGGGGGAGATCGTGATGAGGACTTGCAGCCCATTAACTCAAGAAACCAACTCAAAAGAAGAAAAAGACTGAAATGGGGAATAATTGGCATTAGAAGTGAGGGAATCATTCAACCAAGAGAATAAGAGAACTGTGTATCCAAGGAGCCTTAATTCCTATGTTTGCTAAGATGTATTAATGATGAAAAGTTTTGAACAACCTCAGGAAATCCACAACCAAGAAGAAGAATGTGAAGTGGGATGCCTCTGGATCCATGGGTGATGACAATCTTCTGCTTGTTCTTTCTCTGTCTACCTCCCTTTTCTATTCCTTTCTATCTGTCTATCTACATTTATTGTTAAATAAAATCTGTATTGTTGACTTCTGCATGTGGTCTTTTGCACCTCTCATTTGCACCTTAATTCAGGCAGAGGCTTCTCTCACTAATTAGTTCTTAACATTTGGCAAAGCAGACAGCTTATTCCAACTTTCTCCCTCATTTTCTTCCAATAAATCTCAATAGTTTTTAGGAAAAGAGCAGTTTCTGCAAAACTTGCAAAGCTGAAATTGTGTTGTTTTAATTCCAGTGAAGAAATGTCATTGTAAAATGAAAGGAGAGAAAACTCAGTATTGACTTTGTTAAAAGGAATTTCAGATGTTTCACTCAGCTGTTAAATATTCACATTCATTTTTATATATTGTCAGTGGATTTATACACTCTTAAACACTATCAGACAATTCCTGTAAGCATTTAATTCCTGTAAGCAGAGCGTCATCCCTGCGATGTTATGCCGGAAAGTACAGGAACAGAATTCTGACATTGTCTGCTTTCTAATAGCCCTTGCAATCTAAACATTACTATTCAGTGCCCTAAGGCTCTCTTTTTGCCTTAGCTCTTACTGATTTTGTTGTATATAAGAAATGTCCAGAACAATCACAGACATGCTTCATATCTTCCCATCTATCTTTAAAATGTTTAGATCGCTGGAGGTTAAAAATGTTCATTATTTTGTTCCAACAGCTAAAGTGTTTGCAGAACACCTACAAAATTAAATTGTTTTATTTTGAAAAATATTTTGAAATCTCAGCAGGAAAAGGCTGCAATGCTGCACTCGAGGGATGCAGGATAAAAACCTTGCACTTTTAAATGCTATCAAATTTCACATTCAGTAATCTATAAAGGTCTGTAAAAAATTCATTTTTGTAATCGTGTGTGTTGCATAGGCAGAACCTGTATCCAGGTATTCTTATTTTCTATGCCTAAATTCCTTAATGCCTCAAGACATGAAACTCAAGGCTTGAAAAGACTCTTATCAGCCACCAGATCCAGTCTCCTGCAACTGTGGAAAACAATTCAATAGGGACTGAACTCAAAAACGTTCTCCAGAACATCTGCACTATTATCTTCTGTACAATAAATATGTGAGACACCTGTAAAATAGAACACATTTAACACTTCTATACAAAGGACCATATGTCTCAGGGTATCAGCAAAAGAGTAGGAGAAAAGAAGGTTGCCAGTAATGCATTGAATTGCTGAAGTGCAGAGTTTGTTATCCAAAAGTGAATGCAGTCACTTCCCTAATGATCTTCTCCCATCTGCCCAGAGGAAAATTGTTTCCTATTTCCTGACACGAAATATCTAGTAATTTTATTATGTTGGCTTGTAAATACAGGAGCAAATATCAGTAACCAGCAACTTAGAAATTCAGAAAACAGTTTGTATGGAGAAACTGGACAATCCTTTTCATCCTTAATTTTGAGCACAGTGAGCTTGAGATATGATATAACCACTGCTAGAGTAAGACAATTTCTTTCTGAGAATGGGGTTTATTGCTTATGTGTATTGAACATATTAAAAAAAAATACTTAGATTCAAACAAGTGACTGTGATGTAAAGACCAATAAACTCAGGTAAAGGGTTGGGAAAGGAGAGGGAATCACAAATGGTATTAAATTCCTTTATTGTTGAATAGCACTCCAGTGACCACTACTAGAATAGACCTTTGAAAAATTCAAGCATGGATATTTGTGGTCAGCTTCCCAGCTATGGGAAAGAAAAAAACACAAAATAAGCCTTCACTGATAATTTCTGTGGATTGTTTTCTGAAATACAATTTAAATGCTGTCTTGTAAAATCACCTTTTAAAATTTGAAGATATAGATCTAGATTATTATCCTTTAGCAAACACAGTGTTATCAATGGATACATTGGGGAAAAAAAAAGGGAAATACCTAACAACCAAATCAGAAAGAAAATCTATTTTCCCAGGACACATTTTTTGTGATCAAAGAATATTTCCAATTTAAGAATCCCTATAATAATTATGCAGTTATGAAATACATAATCACCTAAATGGACATAGATACTCAATTGTTTTCAGAACAAATGCTGATCTGAAAGGAGAAAAGTGAAAGGGGAAAAGGAGATAATATTTTGGGATGTATATGTATATATGTCAAGAAAATTTGGTAGCATTAATCAGATCTTGCAAGAATTGAGATATTCTATGAATAAGGAGAGAACTAAACCAAGCCTCCTATAAAATAATATGCTTCTAAATTTGGTCTAAAAAAATTCTGACCATTTACTCCATTTCAGAGGTATTTTGCCTCCTTTCCTTATAATCCCTATTAATTTAGGAAATGTTCCTTCAAGAGGCACAATGGATTATCACCTTCCCAATAAAGCAGCTCTTTAGAGAGATATAGAGTGGTTTCCAGTATGGTTGAGAACCAGTCTCATATGAGTAACCTCAAAAAAAACCAAAAAACCCCAAAAAACCACCAAAAAAAAACCACAAACAAACAAACAAACAAACAAACAAAAAAAACCATAGGAATTAAGAAACTGAAAATATGTTGTTTTAAAATTGTGCCTTGTGTCCCAGGTACATTACTTGAAAGAATCAAACTAACAGGATTATAACTTCTTATTCTGGATTCTTATCAAGTTTAATAAAAGTCTTTTGAGAAGGTATTTAGCAAAAATTTTTCCTAGACTATCCATACTCTTCAAAAGGCAAATTTCTCTTGTAACTAAGGCATGATACCAGAGACAGCAGATAAACAAAATATGTCTGCAAGAAGTACTTTAGAACTTATGTTGTGATCAATTTTGAATCTGAGTTTGCAAAAGCTATTTACTGTACACTTCTCTACTTTCTTTAAAAATTCACATAAACTGGTATAACCCACTTTAGTGGTTATAATTGGTATATTTCACTGAATAAATAAGAAATAAACAAGTTATAGCTTTTAGGGTGGACTGGGCCACCACAATTTTTTAAAGCAAAACCAATAGGATCATGCTTCCTTTAACCAGCATTTATATCTTAAATATATAATTTGAATTAAATAATAACTCTACTTATTGGAAAAGAGAGACGTTTTTCCTGTCTCATAATCACATAATATTGTTTAACAGTAAACATGAACATTTAGATCTATTCATAGTAATGTTGCATCCACAATCAGGTTTATGGTGCATCTATCTGTAAGCACAAATGGCTACAATCAGGTGTCAAACTGAAATGTTTTCCAGGAGCAAAAACCTTCCAAATCCTTTATATTTGCCATTATGGACTAGGTTTAGTTAGAAATTATGTGAAATCATGTTGGCAAAATTCAGCTTTACAAGATCCAAACAGTATTTCAAGCAAAATTCTGCCATGTGTTTTGGATAACTGTCTAAGCCTGGGGAATCATTGCTTTTGGCTTTCCTTATTCCTGGGTGCTCCTCCAGTACATCTGGTTGAAGTACTCAGGTCCTGAAATTTCCCATCGGAGAGTCTCCTTTGGATCCAGCTTGATTGATAGGCGCTGGAGTCCTTTGTTGTAGGGTGACCCTCTTCTCAAACTATGGATGAGAGTCCTGGATCTACAGATCTCCACTCAAACACCTTCAGACCAAAATAAAATTTAAAATTTTCAAGAATTTCCTAACTCCATTCTGTATAGTTCTACTCCTGATTTATTCTCTAGAGCAAATTAAGGTTTTGTTTTGCTTTGTTTTGTTTTGTTTTGAATAAAATTTGAATAAAATTAACAATTGTAGGCAGGAAAAACTCAATAATTATTTTCATCCCAATCTGCTTGTAACAGGGGAGATACAGATGAAGAGTTTTGTCTTGAGTGGTGACAAAGAAGGTAAAATGTCCAGTTCATCTTTACAACTTAAAAGATGGATGAGCACATCTGCAACATATTCTCAAAGAATTCTGGAGAGATTTGGTACTTTGCATACATGGGAAAAAGTACATCTATGTCTACATATTACATCTTCTACTGAATGCACCACAATTTCCTTCTGTTTACTGGGAAACAACCAATACATCCACTCTCAAAATTACTGATTGTACCAGGGAGACCAGTGAACCTTGTGACATGATATCTCCTGATAAATTATCATGGTGGTTCTCATTATTAATGACTGTAAAGGTATTTGTGAATGCTAGTTTATAACACAGATGTGTATTACCTGATACAGGAACAGTCACTTTTGTTAAAAGCATAAAAGCAGCATAATTAATGTAGCTAGCAAGAAAAATTAAAGCCTCATTTATTTCAGGGGAAGCTTTGTGCATAACTCTATATAAACAAGGCAGCTGAAGTGACTGGAATGTCATTATTCAAATTCACGCTTCCTTGATAAAACTAACACAAAGTCATTTATTCTGCTTATTCATTTTATTCCTCATTTCTTCATATATTCTGTGTAGGGATGACAGCCCCAGCCAGCTCTTCTAAGTTACTCTGTGTGGTGACTGTTTCAAATGCAAACTAAATTTTAAAAAATACAGAAAAATTCAATAAATTACCCTTTAAAATGCTGTCTTGATTTAGTAAGAAGAGCTTTATGCCAGGTTTGTTTTGGGGTTTTTTCAGAATAAGGTAAGAATAAAACCATCTAAAATAGTAGGGGATCTTGACTGCACTGTCTGGCTTTTTGTGCCCAATTTGTTTATGATTTTCCTGACTTTGCTCAATAAGTTTACATATATTAAAGTTTGTTTTTCTAGGTATGCCTTCTCTGGGACTCCTCAAGTATGACCTATATTTCTGGGCATTGACGTTAAATAAATTCCGTTCAAAAAGCTAGACAATGCAGTTCATACATATATTCCAGTTCTGCCATTTAAAATGGTAAAGAGCTCTGATTTAATGAACTAAAGTGAACTAAAGTAAACTAAGTCAGCATTATGCACACAAATTTTCAATATTGACATTTCAGAATCAATAGTACAGAGATGTCAACCACACTAAAAACCAGCAGCTGTGAAACTGCTTTCCATTAATTCTTATTGGAAAAGTTACTGAAATAAAATTCTATGCATAAATATGTAAACGCTTCCTGTTCTTGTTCTTATATATACCTAGATCTGGATTGCGCCAGGTTTTGCTTGATTTTAAATTAAAACTGAAGTTTCTCCTTCCTTCTCTCTAAAATTAAAAGAAAAACAAATTATTTGGAATACAATGGTGGGTTATTTTCCTGAATAACCCTGTAATTATTCTCATGTAGTTATTTTCACTGAGAGGAGCAAAGATTATTTGTCTAATCAAGCTACAGTTGGAAAGAACAAAATTCTAAGTACATTCCATACTTTGAAGAAAAATAATACAAAATGTAACAAACCTTCCCCAAAAATCAGAAGATTGTTCAAATGATATTTTACTCTTTTCCAGTGTCTATTCATTTTTCCAAAGCCTTCTGGACTGCCCTTCCACTGTGAGAAAGGTACTGTCATTTATCATAGCCTGCTCCTTGCTTTCAGGGCCCTATTAACCTCACTGTCAGGCCCTGACATCTCTTCTTCGGTAACCATGAAGGACAGCTTTCCCATCATCAAAATATTACCAGAGAATATCACCTTTAGTAGTCTCACTTTTTCCTAGTTTTTCCTTACCAAGAAGGCACAGTTGCATAACTCTTTTATGCCATAGTTAGTTCAAGAATGTTTGAAAAATTGTCAGGTGGTTGGAAACTGTCAAAGTTTCTTATCTCTTCAGTATGTTGCATGTGTACTTAAAAATCTAAGGGGAGTATTTGAGGGCAAAAAAAGAAAATGCAAAGCTGAAATTTACACTGTGGGGATGTATTCTGTTCAGAAAAATGTAAAGATTTCTTCCAGGTGACATTCTGCTCAGTTCAATGTGTGTTTAAATAGAGCCTATTCACTTAAAGCTTCTCACCAAAGGCACAGCAAAAAGCACTCATTTGGATTTAAAAATAACTGAAGTTTCAGAATTTTCTGTGGACTCTTCGCTCACAGCCATCTTCCTCCTTGCTCAGTGCTGCCTGATAATCTCAAACCATCATCAGGGCAGCACACATGGCTGGCTCTTCAGAACTCCTGACACTGTGAATTTCCCCCGTTTCCCATGTGCTGCAGAAGGCTGGGCACCCAGGAAGAAGGGCAACCTGCATTCCAACATGCTACACAGGGACTACTTTCTAGGTATGGTCCCAGCACAGCATTGATGCCCATGATCATGTACCTTAAAAAGAAGATCATAGAGTACTAACACTCCCCTCATGACATGACCCTCATTATATGGTTCACATAAGTGTATACTTACCTACCTGTTTAGCTTACAATACATGAAGTCATACAAGCACAATACAACCAAAAAAACCACAAGTCAAATGCATGGAGATATTTTTGATTGAGCAAAAGAAAATTTTATTATCATGACAATAGGTAAGAATCTTTCCCACTATTTCCTGGCGCATTTTCTACTCCCAGCTGCTCTGTTGTTTCACTTACAAGCAGCATATGACAGAAATAAGTATATACCACAAAATTATCTTCACATTTTAATAACAGACATGTACTTCTGTTCATAGTTTCTATAGCAAGCAAATAAATCAGAAAGTGCCTATGAAAATTTTAGCTCAAATATTACCATTTTATAAGCAAAATTGAGTTAATAAGAATGGAGCTAGATTTGAAATACTGCTAAAATTTAAGTCTAAAAGCCAATTTCATGCAAACACAATACGGGTAAAGGCATCTAACAACTTCACACTTGGAGGAGCTGTAGCAGTGAGGGAATTATAGGGAAAAAAAT
Organism: Vidua chalybeata; assembly: GCF_026979565.1. Lineage (NCBI taxonomy): Eukaryota > Metazoa > Chordata > Aves > Passeriformes > Viduidae > Vidua > Vidua chalybeata. Next base: position 35,319,831 of record NC_071531.1, on the reverse strand, counting down.
AGGAAGACAGTTTTCGACAGAATACCTCATTTCTTAAGCATAAATTTTGCATAATGCATGTGAGAAGGTTCTATTAATATCCTTGGACAAGAATGACAGGAGTGGAGCAGAGAATTGCATGTCTTATTGCTGTTTTTCTCTAATATGTATTCCTTGTCAAGCCGTGAAGGTGTTGATAAAATTATTCTCCATGTCTTTTTCCCATCCCCTCTCATAAAACATTGATGAAAACAGAAAAGGATCTGCACTGGAGGAAAGAAAATGACATACAAAACACCAACTTAAGATGAAGTATTTTTGAAGCAAAAGCCTCACTTTCCTATTAAAAAGTGATGAAAGGGTTGTCTTTTAAAGTATCCCTATTCAAAACAAGTTCTAGCTGGCAGAATATTTGAAGCAGTAGTCTTTATCATTGGACACCTGAAAATTTTATGTATTATTAAAACAAAACAAAAAGACAAAAAAAACCACACAAGAAAACAAAAAAAATCCCAAACAAACCCCCAAAAAAACCCAAACAAACAAAACAACAACAACAACAAAATCTGGGACCACAAATGGCTCTTTATTCACTATTCTCTCCTACATATTCTAGTAACAAAAATTTGGTAACAGCTCTGTACAAGTTGGCAAGGATTTTAGACATCATGTAATGTATGTTAAAAAAAAAAAAAAAAAAGCCGTCTAAGTAGAAAACTTGTTTATAAAGAACCCAAATCCACTTTCCCAATGATAAAAGTGAAGCTATGACACTATAATGAATTGGATAAGTTTGCTTTTGATTTATTTTTTTTTCTTTCACAAATAGTCATTGCAATGTTTGCAACAAAAAAATCATGGCATTTGATAAAATATTCAAAATGTTTATATTTCTGCTGGGTAGAGACACAGCACACAGCAAAAATACAATCTACAGAGCAGAAGCAGAATCTTCCTCATTGCTTTCTCTTCTTATCATGGTTAAATGGCTTAGGAGAGTGGGTTTTTTTTTATAAAGTCCACCACCAGAACCTTATGAAAGGGTGTCTAGTTTATCCTCAAATCATGTCCACGGTTTAATGAAGTAATTTTCTCTAGAAAATTTTCAGTAAATGCTTTCAAGAAGTTCCTTGATGCCCCTAGCAAATATACATCAAATCCAGCTTCAAGTGTAAAAGTGGCAGCACAAGGACACCTGAACTGGAGAAGTGAGAAGATGAAGAGATGCTGAAATCTGCTTCCAATCTATCTCCTGAGAAGAAAGCTGCAGGCAAGATGAAATAGCAACAAATGAAAGAGCTGGAGTTATAGGCACAGGAATAGACAGATACTTTTGACATTTTATATTTTGTAACTCTTTCTTTGATAATTGTTCCATATTCTTCACCCTTGTAAGCTTGATTTAATCTTTTTTTTTTTCAAAGTCTGTCTAGTATGAAGTATGATGCCTTTTTTTTTTTTTTTTTTCCCACTCCAAAAGATGTTTTGAGGTCAGGTAATACTGAATGCCACATAACTGCCAAAAAAATCTCCTCTCCAGCCAGTTTTTTTCTGTTAAGAATGAGCTGACAGTGCAGCTTTCAAAAGAGGAAAACTATCACATATTCCTCTGTGACTCAATTTCCCCAATAAAAAAAAAAAAAACTTATTTAACATTTTACTGTATTTTCATAGGATGCAATATTCTCTCCCTTTTTTTTTTTTCCATATTACCTCTTATGTGATTGTCTGAGCTGCATGACACGAATAAAAATAACTCACTGGATTCCTTAATTTATAGTTTTGGGTATCTGGTATATTGGATATCTGAAATCTCACTTTATTTTTTTAACCAGTTTAGTGAAATTTTCTGTTGATTTTACCTGAAGTTTAAAAAATAACAAAAAAATAATTGTTTTCATACATTTTTAAATTTCTAAAGACATGGATGAAATTATAGCATGTCACATAAAGTAGTAAATACCTCTGGGGAAAGTCTTAAAACCTTTTCTGACCTGTGGCCATTATTCAGTTATTCAGTGTGGCCATCAGGTATGGACAAATATGTCACCAGTGACAACACTGACCAAAAAGATTAAACACATGCAGACATTTGTTTCATCTGACTAAAAGGAGGTGTTGGAAATGAATTATGAGTCACAGACAGTAGACTCAATACAGCTGGACTGTAGTGGTGAAGATCTTCTCTCATGAACATTTCTCTTGCATGGTGCAAGTTTGGCACTATTGAAAAGGCATTCTGTTTGGATAAGTATCTAATAAATCACATTTCTCAGGAGGAGAAAAAATGTTTTGCATCTCTGCATTAGGCAACTGACAGCACCAAGTGTCTCATAAAGACACCATAGAATTAATATTCTGTAAACATGCAAGAAAATAGGGTCCCATTCACCAGTCACAAAAATGTGCCAAGAAGTGTAGTGTGATGCATTTTTGATACAGATTAAACATTTTAACAAGTTGAAAATTATCAGCTTAACCAAAGGTTAGAGCAGGGTGGTGATAGAACTGATTTGATTCTAGTCCAGCTTAATTTAAATGCTGGCAGGGACAACAGAGGCAGTAAACGACAAGCTGGTCACTGCCAAGATATTTTGGACCTCTTTTTTAGAATATGAAATAGTTTGTTTCTGTGATTTTTTCCTGCCCCCAAGCAGTGTTTATGCTATTACCAAAGCAGACAAGTGAGATGTACATATTTGGTGAAAAGTCTGTGTTTTCACAGCATTTCATAAGAGGAGTCCTACTGTGAATTATAAATCACTGATAGCAAAAGAGGTACCTTACACAAAATAATATCCCTGATCTCCTTTCCCTCAGTGGTCAGTGGTCAGTCAGTCCTCTCTGTCTTCTACCATTCCTCTGGAACAGATCATTAAGAACAACTGAGTTTATTTCTCTGTCAAAGGATTTCTTCACAAGAAACTCAACTTCTGCTATTTCAGTATGCATGTTATCATCTTGTAATAAGTTGACATATGGATTCACACCCAAGGTCAGTCATTCTGACAAGCCACAGAGCTGCCACTGCATAGGAAATCCAGCTTTTAGTAGTAGAGAATGCAATGTTGCTATGGTCGAAATCCATTTAAAATGTGTGAAGCAGCCTTTCAAATCAATGAGAGGCAGTGAGCTGTAAAGGAATTGCGTCCTAAAGAATTTCCTTGCACTTTTGTTTTAATGCACAGCATCATTACAGATCTCACATCACATAAAATCTGAATTCTTTGAGAACAAATGAGGGCATTAAATTTTTTAACTTCCACTGACATGGCTGTAACAATACATCATGTTCAGAATTGCTTGGAAGTCACAACCTAAAGCTAAAAAAATTAACCCATCAAAATTACTTAATTTTTGTCATGGCTCTATATTATGCACAAATGAAAACCTGCCTGTCACAAATGGAATTAATTCAACCAGCAAGGAAATCCAATGGGATAACACCTATTCTATGTATTCATAGGTTCAAAGTATTAGATTCCCTTCAGGTGCCAAGTGCAAGTACTGTCTTTTCCTTTCAAATTCTATTTGAGTATTAAAAATTTCAAACAGCATGTAGAATATTTTTGATCATGAGATTTTGCATTATTTCATCCTCTAGAACATGTCCATGCACCGGTGAAGGTGAAATCTCCAAGACACCAATGAAAACTTTATCAGATCTGCAAGGAATTGACAGGCTTCTCAGGAACCTGTGAAAGCTTCTACTGCTGCTAAAGGAAACTGAGCCAATGGAAGGGATTTAAAATTTCAGGAACAAACACAAAAACAGCCGCTGGCAAAAGAATTGCTAGCTACAAACAACACAGCAAAAAAATATTGATGCTCTAGTTCAAGTATCAGCAGCACATTCCCTGATGACCAGCTAGATGACTGTTAATTCCCATATCTCCTACCAAGAACAGGAGGATTGTTGTTCCATCTGTTGGAAACAGAGAGGGGGAGGTTAGAGGGGAAGTCACTTCTACCACTTCTTGAAAAAGAAATATAATACGTCTTACTGCAGTAACAGCAACATAGCAACAATATTTCAATATGCAAACAGCCAAGCTCAGGCCTCGTATTTAAATACTGCTGGAATTGTTGAAATTGAGATGCTACATTTTCCAAGGCCTAAGGCACAATCCCTTGTACTGTGGGGAGCAAAGATGTATGTGACTTGCAGGGAGGAGTTCATGTCTAAAGACAGTGCTTTATGGAGATACCAAGAATTAAGTATTTATTATAAATGTGGTAAAACAATAGCTCACTGGGCAGCAAAGCTATCAGTACAGCAGAGAGTTATAGCAAGTAGTAGTAGCTGGCTAAATACCTGTTTGTTTAGATCACTGTTAGGAATCTGCAGTAGATTGTCAAGTATTGTGCAGGAACTCCTGTGGCAAACACAGCTGCTCCTGCCATACTGTCTCTTAGGCAGTGCAAGAACCCATCCAGTGTCCTGGCTCTTGGGTGTTTTCCAGTGGGAGATGCAAATGAGCTTCATCACAGTTATTGTCTTTTTCCCTTCACACACTATGAAGGGGACTGTTCCCTGCCATCCTTGGGGAAAGATAGTCCAGACACACGAGGATTTTGTGAGAATAAGAAAATATTACAGTGTTTGTTTTACATCTTCCCTTTGGTCAGAGCCTGTTCAAAAGGGAACAAAGCATGATTCAGGTGTTCTTGTTTTGTGGAAATACCTCTAAACATTATTTTTTCCCCCACATGGATTTTTTTTTTAATTTGAATTAATTTATTACTTAAACTTATAATTTACATTTAAACTTCTTTAATCAGTAGTATTCCATAAAAGTAGTAGAAAGGAAAGGAATTACTCTAAGCAGTCTTTCATTTAAAGAAGAATTCAGTGGGTTAAGGCAGCTCCTGGAGACAATAAAGACTAAATGATTCAAAAGACAATGTTCTCCTGATTATAAACAAAAGCATTTTTAAAATTTTGAAGGGTTTAAAAATTCAGGGGTAAGGTGCTAGACATTTATAGTGTTGTTATGTTTGCAATCGTTAAACTCAGAAAACTGCAGCAGTATGAGAAAACAGCAGACAGAAGTAAAGGCCTCAGGCTGTGAATAATAACACAAAACTTTTATATGTGAAAGCATCAGATACATAAAAAAAGTCAAAATTAATTCTACCAGAATTAAAAAACAAAAATTAAAACAAAAGCCCTAATCAAACTATGGACAATATAATATTTTTTTTAAGTAGGATACACCATTCATGTAGAAATATACTGTTTCAATTTCTTCAGTTCTTCTTTGTTCAGGAGAAAGAATGATTACTTTTCCTGTGAAGCTTATGATACCTGTGAAGGCTGCTGGGGGACAAGTAAGCAGGTCTGTCAAACTCTGCATGAAACAAAGAAAGTAAATACAGCCTGAGGTTTACTCCTTCATTACTGTAACACTGGGATGAAGTCTGAAGTACTGTGACAACTTTGTGACATAGCTTGTAAAGAATATCAAAGTTCCTTTCATAAATCACTTATTACTAATTTAAAAAAATATATTGTCTTTCAACTTAATAGAAGATCATAGAATCACAGAATCATGGAATGGCCATAATCCAATTAGGCATCATCTAGTTCTAACTCCCCTGACATGGGCAGGCACACTGTCTACTAAACCAAAATGCTTGGAATTTCATCCAGATTGGCCTTGAACACTCCCAGGGATGAGGCATTCACAGCTACTCTGGACAACTTGTTCCAGTGCCTGACAACCCCCACAGTAAAAACTTTCTTCCTTATATCTAATCTAAACCTACCTTCTTTCAGTTTAAGGCCATTCCCTTATCACTACATGCCCTTATAAATTGTCCCTCTCCAGCCTTCATGTAGGCGTCCTTTAGGTACTGGAAGTTGCTAGGAGAACTCCCTGGAGCCTTCTCTTCTCCAGGCTGAACAACCCAAACTCCTCAGCCTGTCCTCATAGAAGGACTCCAACCCTCTGATCATCCTCATGGCCTCCTCTGTATTCACTTCAACAGGTCCATGTCCTCTTTATCTTGGAGGACCCCAGAGCTGGACACAGCACTCCAGCTAGGGTCTCACCAGAGCAGAGTAGAGGGGCAGAATCACCTCCCTCGACCTGCTGGCCACGCTGGTTTGGATTCAGCCAGGATATGGCTGCTTCCTGGACTGAAAGCACACAAATCTGCTCTCCAAAATTCCATGGTAGTTTGCTGTGTACCCTCCTTGCTGCCCTGCCACTTCATATGAACTTACTCTCCTGTGTCCAGCATCTCCAATTATTATCTATTTCATTACTTTCTATACTCTTTCCATTGCTGTACTTCTCTCTTGGAGTAATCAAACCCCCATCCTAAGGAATGCAAATATATCAGATGATAAAGCATGAAAACATATCACCTGTCCTTCAAAACAGCTGCTATCACACTGCAGGCACACTACATTTACTTAAATTGGTTACATGGTGTTCTATGTTATTCTACTAGGTTTTGCTCAGGCTAGTTCACAATGTTCAGGGGAGATAAACCAGAGAATCTACTGTGGAACAAGGAGCTGATCATGATCTTGTATGCAGTAAAAGTGATTAATTTAAAGAACATGACTTCAGTGAGGAAAGGAGACATGTTAAAGTGAGGAAGGAATACATATTAAAGTCACTATAATTATTTCCAGAAGTGTGATATAAGGAAAACTATTAAACAAAGGAACTTCCTCAAGGAGAAAAACTACTCGGCCACTGGAACAGGAATTCCTTCCTGAAGCACCAAAAATTATGGGAGACAAAGTACAGGAAATTGGGAGTGGCTTGACTGATTCTTTTTCAAATAAAATAGTAACAATAACAAAAAATATTTTAATTTTCATCAACTATGTGGCTGGATTTCAGTAGTAAAACTGTAGCAAAATCCATCAACTCTAAATTCTATAGAATTTTTCTGTCTTAATTTCATAATGAATGTAGTACCTAATTAGCTTTCTAGGAATAAAAAAAGTAGAAGAGTAAAGATAAATTTATCAAATTTTTGTAAATTTATGCAATATGTTGTGTAGCAGTTAAGCTAAAATCCAATTTATGAAGCATATTCCAGCCAAAATATATCCCTTAAGTGAAAGAATAATTGAGCTTGGAGGGTGTGTGAATTGTTAGAGAGATGTTCTTCTGTCAAACTGAAATATCATTCTTTTCTAAGTGCAAACCTAAATATTCCTCAAAATCCTTCAGTTTAGCATGGAAGAGAAGGAGCATGATGGGTCAATTTTTTCCTGATTTTTTTAAGGGAGGTGAAATGAAAACTGTGACTTGTTTTCACTGCAGCACATGCCAATGTCTATCCTTGCACTGTGTGTTTGAATAATATCCTGAGAGGTGCTGTGGAATTTGAATATTCAAAGACCAAGTTTAAGGAAGCACAGCAACTGAATTACCAATTATACATGTAAAAGCATCCAACACATTCACTGAAGCTCTTTTGAGTTTTGTGATGCACTCAAAGTTAGTCTCAGCCACTATAGAGCCAAAATAGCCCCCAAGAACAAGCTCCTGTATCTCTAGGGAGTGCCCGATACAACTAAACAATATTAACTTTATTTTGTAAATATTTATGCTCAGTCCAGCTCACCACATGTGTGAACATTAAACAGAAAAAAAAAAATAGCAGAAATGTGTGGTGATGTGGAGCAGTATCATCCCTCTGACACAGCATTTCTTGGAACTCTGATAATGTATGGATCAGTAACCTATCACAGCCAAAATAATGATGCTGGAGCATTAATTTCTATAGAAGACAATAAAAAAAAATTTTCTACCAGTGTCCATGAGGCCAAGATTCCACCTGTATTTGTTCAATGGGACATATTTGCCTTTGACTTAAGGTTCTCTAAGCCTCTGTATAGATCAATATATGTAAACACCTTCAGATCTCTTGACTGCCTTGTGGTATCTTTGCATGACATATTGGACACTCATAATTGATTTAATACGTTGAAAAGTCCTTCTTGAAGCAAACAACATCTAGAAGAAAGAATCTGGCTCTAGCTTAAAAGCATTTAATTGCTGTTTTTAAATTGTCTTTACCTCAGAAGAAATTCCATATCTATATTTACTGGAAACAACAATAGCAGCAGGCTTTGTGAAACAATGTGAATTCTAAGGGGAATAAATAATAACCTATTGATACAAAATCTAACGAGTCAACTTCTCTTGAAAAAATTCTTCATGAAATAATTGCAGTATTTTTTTCAAATGACCTCACTCTTTTTCAGAAGTAGAGAACAGTTGGAATAAGCCTCCTAAATACTTCATAATTTCAACTAAGAACATGGAGAAATGTAATTTTGCCACAAAATGTAAAGCAGAAAAAACTTCACAGGTTGAAATGTGCTCTTTTCTGTTTTTCAGCAACATATTCACTTTGAAATTGTAGTGAAGAAAAAACAATGCATATTTCCTCACCATTCTAGCCTGCTTTTTTCAAAGAAGGTTTTAAAGGCAATGATCAAGACAATGTACTTGATCCCTCATAAAAGAAGTGTGATGTATAACACCTCAAAATTACCATTACTGCTTTTCCCACAGCTGAGAATAGAATATCCACAGGTTCTAATTGCCTGCATTCACTTGAAAAAAATAAGCCTTTTATATGCATTCATTCTACAGTAAATCCTGATTTACTTACCCACCTTTTAATTCAGGCAGAACTCCTAAAAAAACCAAAAGTCAGGATAAAAGCTACACTTCTCAGGGTTACTTAGTCATTTTTTTATTTTGTGTTTTACTAAAATTCCTCTTCTATTCTGAATATTTTTAATGGTTATTTTTCTCTAAAATAGCTTCCAGTTTTTTCTAACATAAGAAAAGAGTCGAAGTTGAAAGTAGATTTTTGCAAAAGTAGTTTTGAGAAGAGGGATAATAACTCCAGTTTGAGAAGACTTTCCATCATGTGTCTTCATTGTCTGTGTATCATTTGTTTATTTCTGTGACAGATCTGGCTTTAGCATTTTCAAACATTTTCTTTAGATTTGCCCTTTTTCCTTTGTTTTTATTTATCTCGCTATTTCTCTCTTTCTCCTTTTTTTTTTTATTTGTTGGCCATTGTTCAGTTGTCACTTAAAAATGCAATTCATTGCTGTTCAGTTCCCCTGGGAAGATACTATTAAGACTGTTCTTTGAAAAATAATCCAAATCTATCTATTTTAATAAAGGTAGCAAAATTATAAAATGCAAGCACTAGAATTGACAACCTTCCAATAGGAACCCTGTAAATTTTTGCAGCAAAAGAAGTTACCTTTGGAAACAGGTTGTCCAGAGAGGTTTCTTTTGTAACAGGATGCCTGGAGATATTGTGGATGTCCCATCTCTGAAAACATTCAAGACCAGGTTGGATGGGGTCCTGAAAAACCTGATCAGGTGAATGGCATCCCTGCCTGTGGCAGGTGGGTTGGAACTAGGTGATCTTGAAGTCACATCCAAGCCAAAACTCTCTATGGTTCTATAAGATGCATGGATCTTGCACAATTATTCCTTTACTCGGGTATACCTTTGCTTGCTAAATGTAGAATTTCTTTTCACATGTCTTATAGGTGTTTAATACTGGAATTGTAGAGAGCAGGACTTCTAGAGATGTGACTGTTAGTAATCAACTTTTGTACCACTATTTTTTTTTTCAAAGTATTCACATTTTTTCCCCCGAAGTCTCCATCTGATTATAGGGATATTTCAGATTTACTTCACAAGATGGGAAACGTGGCAGATATTTTTCTACTTAGGCATAGAACCATACACAAAAAATATGCAACTGAACACAAAGAGTATGTCTTTAACATTCAGAGCTGCTTTAAGGTGACTTAAATTGCTGATGTATGAAGAAAAGATGTTTCTATACAAGAGAAAGGACTGTGAATTCATACAAACAAAATTCTATCCTTTTAGTATAAGCATCCTGGATTCAGACTAAAATAAATACAACAAACACTGTAATTCAGCTGAAAAACTAAAAACAAGGATCATTTCCAGAAATCTTGATAACTGGGGATGTGACATTGCAAAAAATATTTCCAGAATGTGATTCTCATGTGAAAAAAGAGTTCCTTAGAAATCTTCCAAAGTATTTGGTCACTGGAAAAATAATTTGTTTCATTTTTACTGATTTGCAAACGAACTTGCAGCGAGTCTGAGGTCACCTTTTTTTTTTTTTTTTCATTTTGAGAGAAACTACTTTATCACATTCTTCTCCCATTTTGGCAAAAGTCAAAAGGATTTATTGCAAAGACCTAAGCTAAGCAGAAAGGTGAGAGAGAATAATGACTGAGTATTTCTGAGAGTAACTACAATAAAAAATTGCTCCATTATACTGTGAATAATACCCGAATATTAAGGTAGATTCTGATCTTGATTCTGACAGCCAAATTTATACATGTATATAGAAATATATCCATGTTTGAAATACATATAATATTTCTATATATACACACATACACACACACACACACATATGCACACCTTTATGATCAGATGTAAAAGGATGCACTTCATATTATTCCTCTTTCCAACTCTGTGGAAATGCAGGAACACAAAAAAGCAGGGAAAGCAGAAACAATGTTTGATTGGTATGTCAGAAAATGTTCAACACACTTGTAAGGAACAACTGAAAAGTCAGATTGGAACCACATACCTCTTACAGAGGCAACACAGCCAGTTCCCCAGCTTCCACAGCTATTTGCTCCCTACAGTACAGATGCCAGCAGCCACCTCTAGGTGATGTATTTCCACCATGATCACCGCACTGTATCACTTTCCCGATGATGAAACATCTTAGCATTGAATGACTGGTAGTAAATTGGCTTTACTCACAGTGCCCACAGAAGTCACCAGTTCCTTTTCAATCTTTCCTCCTCTTTTTTATAAGGGCTATTCATGAACTGGAGTTGAGCAATAGTGTGGCTGCTAGTACAAGTCATGATCATATCTTTGGGGATGAGCAGCTTGTATAATAACAGGTTCATCTGGACTATTTGAGAAGAAATCTTCACAACCAAAAAGACTTTCTTACTATTCTAGTTATCTTTCACTGTACATAAATCATCCAAACATACCAGGGATTTAAAATGTTAGACAGAGGTGGGTTTATCAGCAAATAGCATAATGTGTTCATCACCTTTAAGCATATGGTTATGCTGATTGAAGTCAGAGACATCTTTGGTACAGAGCTGGGAGATAAATTATATTCCCAGCTCCAGGGGGTTTATGACTATGAAAACATTCATCCTCCCACAACTCTGAGTACTTTCAACACATAAAAACATATCTCACAGTGATATTAATATTGCATGAAATGCAGTATTGTTACAGAAGATTCATCTTATTTATGAGGGAAGGGAAGGGAAGGGAAGGGAAGGGAAGGGAAGGGAAGGGAAGGGAAGGGAAGGGAAGGGAAGGGAAGGGAAGGGAAGGGAAGGGAAGGGAAGGGAAGGGAAGGGAAGGGAAGGGAAGGGAAGGGAAGGGAAGGGAAGGGAAGGGAAGGGAAGGGAAGGGAAGGGAAGGGAAGGGAAGGGAAGGGAAGGGAAGGGAAGGGAAGGGAAGGGAAGGGAAGGGAAGGGAAGGGAAGGGAAGGGAAGGGAAGGGAAGGGAAGGGAAGGGAAGGGAAGGGAAGGGAAGGGAAGGGAAGGGAAGGGAAGGGAAGGGAAGGGAAGGGAAGGGAAGGGAAGGGAAGGGAAGGGAGAAAAAAAAATCAAGTTCAGTAAAGGGAAAAGAATACAAAAAACAGGGGGAAAAGCTACAATGCAATCTCAACAAACAATGAATAGCAGAAAATTGTACAAAAAGGGCAATATAGAGAAGAAAAGGAAAAGCAGGATGAGGATAAGACATAAATATTGAAGGGTTGCACAGAGATGATGAGACTAGGCAGGAGGAATCAATAAGACTCTGGGAAACCCAGAAAGGGTGGAGAGAGGAATAAGTTGCACTTCCTACCGATTACAAAACTGTCATGCAAAAGGGCACTATAGGTAACATCAGCTATTACAAGAATTTCATTTGACAGCTATGCTTTTAGGAGTGTTTTATACTGGATGTTTCTCTTTTTTCCTTACTTAGTATGTATATTATATTTCTTTAGTCTTTACTTGTTAAAAAGATACATAAATGACTTTGAGATGAAGCACATCTCTAGGAAATAAGTGTTCATGTGTCATAGTTGGCATGAAAGCTCTTTTCCTTTTAATACAGTCTTTTTCCTGCAGCACAGAACTGCTACCCTGGGACATGCATTCAGAGAACTCTTGCTCTTCTTATGTATGTAAGGTCACTACATAAAGTGGCTTTAGCCTCAAGCCTTATGAATGACACTACTGGAAACACATTCTAACAGGGATATTGTCTGCCAACTGCTTAATTATATCCAACTCCAGGAACCTGATTATAGACACATTCTTAGCTGGTGGGACCTTACCTCCTATCCAAAGGACATCCTTCTATGCACCTTTAAATTTTCCCTGTAATTACAGATCTGGTGTCCAGAACACCTTATGTAGCAAAATGGTTTTCATGGTTGTTTTGACAATTAGCACTCACTACAGCAGTATTTTGTTAATGTTTACAAGATGAAAACAGTACTCTTGGGTGGCAAATCTCTTTCACTACACCTTTACTTCTTCTACTATTTGTTATTGATTTGGTTTTGGTTTTGGTTTAGTTGTTTTTTTTTTTTTTTTTTTTTTTTTTTAATGAGAGATGTTTCTAAACCATGGACTAGGATGCAGCATATAAAATGGAACTATTGGGCTGGATTACTCATGTATGGATTTCCTGGCAGTGCAAATGACATGCAGGTAATAATAATTTCATTAATTAGCACATGTATAGCACTTTGTACCTTGGAAGAGCCATACAAATGTTAACTAATTAATTCTCACAACACCTCTATGAGGAAAGGGAGCAATTATCTTGAACCCCATTTAACCCACAGAGAATGCTTAAAGTATTATTCTGGTTGGAAAACATAAACCATAGGTTGGCACTATGGTGCCCTGTGTTTGAGATTTCTCAATGATATTGCTCTTCAAAGCCAAGTCAGTGAACTTGGCTTTTACTCTGGCATGGGAAGAGGGTACAGTGTGGCTGAGCCAGCCTGCACCATCATGCCCTCTCCTGCTAGGTGAGAAAAAGGCATGTTTCTTCAACCCACTTTGGGAAAAAAAACCAGTACATTTCAGTGAGAAAAGTTAGTGTGTGACTTCAGAATTTAATTCTGCCTTCTTGTGTGTGTGTAAAATAGGCACCAGAATTTAAGTAACATCCTATTCACCTCCCAGACTGATTCTGTGAACATATTGTGCAGAGGTAAAATGTGACATGCAAATAGAGCAAGCCAAATGTTCATACAACATATTGATTAGTACAAGAAGCAATCCCAATTTAATATATATATATATATATATATGTTAAAAGTAGGTTTCAGGACTATATATAATTTCTACTGGACCTTTCACCTCACTACTATTCCTTTGTAATCCCAGTGGTTACAATTATGAAGTACTGTTCAGGTAAAGGTTATCACGAGATGTTTTCACTATGCATTTTCATTGGGCTGGATGCTGCCTTCAAAAATGTACAAGTTCAATACTGCAGAATAGGATCCCTGTTTTCTAAACCTGTGCTGATATGGCTTTGAAACTACAAGCACATATGCAGTGGCTGTATTTTTCCTATCTGTAAAGCACAGAGGTTTTAACAGTTAGATATTCTGTTGTTCTAATAAACTGGACAACTGAGTGTGCTGCAATTTCCTATTCATAGAAAACCATGAGAATAGATAAAGTAATCAAAAGGGATAAAAGGGTATGGTTTTCTGAACTTGCTTTGTTTATGGATTTTTTTGAAGAAGCAACAACCTATGTAGTGCTTTATCTCAGGCTTGCAATAACACTTCCTTTTCAGCTAAACTTCAAAATATTTTCTCTTGGAAAGAAGCACAGTATCTGACAGATGTAATATCTACATGCAGATCTTTCTACGAGGTAAATCAAGCTCAGAAATCTAGTCAGATTTCACTCTAGATGAGAATGAAACAATTAGGTAATTCACTTAATTAAGTATTACATATTTGTGAAACAAAATTGATTTTGTAGTGTAGGTATATCAAGAAAGGTACTTAATAGTAATTAATCATCTATCATCTTTGCCAGGACTTCAATTGTCAACCACAATTATGCATAAATTCTTCTCATTAAGACAGATTTAATCATACAAATCCAACTTAACTTGTAAGTATGACAGGGCCAACAAACAGTACAGTACAATAGAATTGTATCTGCACCTCTGTGAATTCACTATTCCTGCAGTGACTGTGAAGTAAAACCATCTGTGCTCAGAAGTACACTACACTTGTTGCTATCTACTTTGACCTGGCTGGTAAGATACACAAAGTTGCATTCCCTGCATAAATAGGTAATTTAAAAGCTTTCTGCACAACACTGTATCTCTCCAGTAAGACTACATATTAAAGAGTAAAAGGCTATATGTTTTCTTAGATCCACATTAAAAAAAAAGTCTTTTTCAAAAAACTGATTAGGATAAAGTTTATATTTTATAAAGAAATTAATGTGGACAACTGCTGATAACTTCTTTTTCTGATAATTATGGGAAATATGTTTAAATATCATATATAGGCCTTTAAAAATGTCCAATTAACTAGGAAGAAATTAACAGAAAGGGTCAGTAACTGCCATATCCCACTTTCAAAATGTTTCTTGAAGTTTTCAAATAAGGAGGAATGTTGATATTTACCTGAATCTTTTAAATAGAAAAAAAGTGCTTTAAAACTTTATAAAATTACTACAACTTAGTAGTGTGTTCTATGTAGTCAGACAGAAGCTCGTATGCTTCTGATAATTTGAGTAACTAATTATTTCCACTGCTGGCTTTGCTCTAGAGTTGCAGCTGCATTTCTACAACTGAACCAAAAGGTGGCACTAGGAATTTCTCGAAAATGTCTCTAAATTTAACACATTCTGTGACTGTAAATTAGATTACAGGTGATCAGTAGCCAAACTAACAGTTATGTATAAATAATAATAACTAAAAGAAGCATTTGGAGTATGAAGGAAGCATAGAAGGAAAAGAAAAAAATTTAAAACCCCCAACTGTCAAGGGCTATGAAGCTCAAAAACAGATGGCATAAGAAAAGACAACCTGATCAGAGATGGACAGAACAGGTTTACAAGAATTGAATCATGGCAGAAGCAATACAATAATATAGGAGTTGATGCAAATTAGAAAGTCAAATAAACATGGAATGCATTTCTGTGATGAAATTTACCTATAATGTGACTGAAGCTTGACTTTAAAATTTAAAGCACCTTAAATAATTTTTTGGGGAAAATTAGGTGAATATATGAACATTTGACCTATATGGAAAAAATTAAATTGTGCCAAATGTAGAGGAAAATGAGCATCTGAAAGAACAGCACAGAAAAGGTGAAATGCATCCAAAAGGTGACAAAGTGTACCTGTAGCCCAGGGAGGGATACACAGACATCAGTCATATAACATCCTGACCCACAAAGGCCTGCAATGGTTTTTGCAAAATTTATAAAGCATGAGAGCAAGTTGCCATGCCAGGACACATTAAAAAGGAAAAAAATGGAAAGTGGGTACTTCTAAGAAAAGTGAAATAGTACTCAAAGGAATTTACTGCTGGATCCTATCTAGAATTATACCACCTAATCAAGTACCACACCACATTATAAAAACCAGATATTCAGAACCACACACATACACCAGTGGTTTTTAACATATCCTTCCTTGCTCTCCTCACTATCAAGATGAATTCTTATAGGGAGACTATCGCTCACTTAGAGAAACGTTCACCCAAAAGATAGCCAAAAGTATTGTTTCAGATATTTTGCTTAAAAGATTAAAAATAAATAACAAATGTGTGAAGGAAATTAAGTATACTATATGAATCTAAAGTAATAACTAATCTTAAAATGCTTTACAGAACAGCAGATGATATATCAAAGAAAGTTTACTAGAAAACAAAGCCTTTCAAAGAAGTGTAAGAATATTTTCCTAAATAGGCAAGGTTTTGTTGGTTTTTTTTTTTAATAAGTTTGTGATGGAAGGTACAGATATTTAGACATTTTTTGAAACTCAAATACTTTATCTTATTCCAAAAATTTATGTTTATTTAAATCTGAAATAAAAATTATTTACTCCTAAATTTTATCTAAACATAAAACTACATGACTATGCACATTTTGGAGGGAATATAGTGCTATCCAATAACAGACTTAATAAGAGCAAAAACAGAGTTACAAAGAGCCAAGATTTTTCAAGTATAGCAATCTTCATAGTTCTGATAATTGTAAATATCTAACTGAAACAATCTAACACTCTACCAATACTTATGGGGGCTCAGTAGACAAAACTGAATGGTGGGGAAGAAAAAGAAATTACATCAGCTTTTGAAATCATCTTATTAAGAAGAAAGTTAGAGACAGATGTTAACATCTGTCACAGACATCATATATAGGTTTCCAGAAAATAATTAGAAATATTTATTCCATCACTTAAATATTTGCTTTACATTAAAGAAATTTGAAAGGAATTTAGTAAAAAAAAAAAAAAATTATCAACTTTTCCATTGTAAATGTGGCAAATTCAAAGGACCACTTTTTCTCAATGGCAACAATGTAAATTCTGGAACTGAGAAAACATCTGTTCATCTGAAACAAGTTGCAGTAGGAAAACAAGGCTGAGATCCACTATATTAAGAAATTAAAATTTTATTTTTTAAAACCAGCATAAAAAAGGGAGAGAATGTCTAATTGTAATTTAAGAGAAGAAAATAATTACTAACATTTTCAAATACCATCTTTGTAATTCAGAGAAGGTAAACCACTAAAATCAGTAAAGAGTTTGAAAACTCTTTGGTGCATCATGCTTGAATAAATTTGTTAAGGGATTGCATTAAATGAATGAAATTAAAAAAAAAAAAACAAAAAACCTTCTGCTTCTCAGTCCTGTTTTACGGACTCCAGAGGAAGAACAACCCAGAGCACTGCTCTTCACTCACCCCTATGGCTGTGCAAATAATTAATTTTTCAGTTCACTAACCACTTGCTGGAGTAGGGGTAAAAAAAAAAAAAATCAGGAAGTTAAAATAATATTACAAGTCAGATGGAAAAAAAATCCTTTACTGGAATTTCTTTACAAAATGGAAAGAAAGAAATCTTTTGAGCCATCTTTAGTCTGGATTTTGGCATTTTTACAGACAGAAGTCTTTTGTTTGAAAGCAAAAAAAATATTTATTTTGTACTAAAATACCAAAAGAACATATTTTAAATCTTCTCTTTTCTTTCTATGGAAGATCCTAAATTAGATCATAAACAGGACTCTCTTCAGTCTGTTATCACAGAGTCAAGTTACTGAAGAATTTTAGTAAAATTGTAGTAGAATCATATGAACTTGGCACAAATATCCATATCAAAGCCTATAGGCAGTCTAAAATCTAAAACATGCTAATCTAAATGTCATCTTTGTCTTATTTTTTTTTTTTTGGAGGTGCTTTTTTTGTTTGTTTGTATGTTTCTTTTTTTGTCCTAGAAAATTGCTACAAACTGGTTTCTGCTGGTGAGAGGCTGCCAATTTTATCTGACAGGGAAAACCCTTTTACCCCGTGCAAGGAAATAGGTTGCAGAAATTCTCCTTTTCTCTAGCTGAAACACCTTATCCACCCCTTGCAGGACAAATTTGAGGTTTAAAAATATAAGAGACACATCTTCATGATGCAACATCTGAACATTTAAGTCCTGCTCTTCCACAATCCTAATGAGCATTCAGTGCTGATTACCCACATGCTCTGGGATATTTTTTAAATCTTACTCTTTATGATAAACTATCATTTAAGGTGACTAGTTACCTAAAATAATTTCCAAATTTGGTGAATCTATGCCCACTGGTAGCTCCAATTTGTGCTGTGTTTCAACTGTTTTGCAAGACATTAGAACTTAAGAATTGACAAAATTTATCATATTGAGAGCATTCTCAATTTTGTTATAAATATTCATCAGTAGCAATGGGACATAACTTGCTTTTGTAGACATTTTGTCTGTCATAAAACACAGTGGTATCAGGATCTATAAATGGACAACATGAACAAAAGGTAGCAGGTAGACATTGAGGAGGAAATCTACACCAATATGGATTCCACCATTTGAGCTCAAGTGCAGTTTTAGCTCTCTTCAGTTATAACAGCAAAGGTCAGAACAGAGCACTGCTCTTTTCTGGGCATAACAAATACTTTCCCCCATCCCAAAGAAACTGTGCAAATAGAATTTATCACTTGAGACTGAACTGTTCTGAACTAAAAAAATCTTCAACTTTTCCTACCTTACTTTGCTTTTGAGAGGATGTTTGCTTAATTTTTGCTGTTTAATTTTACTTAAAGAGTTCAATCCTCAGAAATTAAGGAAGTTGTTTGGGTTGAACAAAATAGATAGATAAAGTCATTGCTTGCTATCTCTAAACAAAGTTAAAGCAGGCTTGGTGAAATAGCCCAGGTGTGCATATAAAATCAGGTATAATGGCAAGCCAGACCACTCATAACATACGAGGAAACCCCTGCACAGCACTTTTTCCCTAGTAGGAAGACTAATCTGAGCAACAAAAGCATCAGTTCAATTTGCTTTATTATTTGTCTTGTAGAAAATACTTCCATTAAGAAGTCATCCATTCAGAACTGCAGAGTCCCACATTAATGTATGAACACATTCATTTAGGAAAAGAAATACAGGACTTAATTGCTTGAGAAATGCCATGGTAATGAAATGCTAGATTATTGAAAGTTCAGACAGACAAGCCTAAGCAGATCTTAGCAGATGGTAAGGAAAGAAAGAAATCATGCAAGGGCAAATTTGAAAATCCGAGATGCTACGAGTTCGAAAAGATATCCATGATGGCAAAAGTCAAGCAACATTTAACTATACAAGATACACTCACACACAGAGTCTAATATATATATATATATATATATATATATATATATATATATATATATATGCACTTCAGGGATCAGAGCAAAGCACAAATAGAATTGCCTCCATCCAAATACCCTCCTTGGCATGTTACATCAATACACAAAGCAATTTATCAGCTTGGTACTAAGTGTTCATCCCTGCAGCTACAGTCTCTGCCCTGCAGCAGGACTAATTTGCTTGGCCTCCCTGCTATGTTGCATGGATAGACATTTCCCATTGAAAAGCAAGGAAAAGCATTCCTTATTCCAAAAGACTTCCAATGGTAATTTTTGACGTACACATAAGGATTTTTTGATTTGTTAGGGGAAGAATGCTTTTTGCCTGTGCCTTTAGAATAATAGCCTGAAGAGCAGAAAGTTTTCATCAGGTCTCTGGCCTGAAGTCCTGAAGTTCAGATTCTGCTAGAGCTTCAATCAAATAAAAGGTTCACCCTTATCCTTAAGTCATTCCTACCCACCTTGCTGAAGCCTTTCTTCTGGATGCTGACTTTGCAGACTGTATCTCCATTAGCAACCAATGTGGTGCCATAGCAATGGATCCCTAAGGCAGGAGAGTTGGTGCAGAGTCCCTGATCACCTCACTGAACATGATGCAGGGGACGTTTACTGGTGAATAGCTCTGGTAAGGTCTTGTAAACAGAGCAGTCATTAACACCCAGAGTGTATTAAGACAGCTTCTGGAGTCTCTTGCTGGTTAGTTTTACTTGAAAGGAGTCCACTGTGAAACCACAAAACCAACCAGCAAGTACTGGAAGATTGTTTCAAAAGTGCAGGTCTGACCTGAACCAAAATACCAGTATTGGCAGACTGCAAAGTATCACCACAACAGGCCATGAACAATCTGGGAGTGTGCAGGCTGAAAGGATGAAAACAAATGCAAAAGGCTCTGTCTCAGGAGAGCAGGGAATCAACATTTTGTTGTTCAGTTGAAGCATTGAACTAGAGAGATCAGACACAGAATGACCTGGGTTGAAAGGGACGTTAAAGATCCCTCCTGCTCACCTTCATTGGGCAGAGACACCTTTCACTAGATCAGCTTGCTCTGTCAGTCATGTTAAAACATAAATTAATAACCTATTGGTCTATAGATTGGAAACTAGAGCTCTTACTGCTTCACACAGTAAAAAAAAAAAAAAAAAAAAAATCAGCAACTACTATCCCCAAATACAGCATTAACTGGGCACCAGCAGGCCTAACAGAGTAGTTATGTCCAACTACAGTGTGCTCCTTTTGAGTCCAGCCCTCACTTATTGAAAAAGTCTTGAAAGGTAATAGGTAAAAAAACCAAAACACCTCTCAGCTCATTTTTTTCTGTAATTGTCACTGCTTTTGTGTTTAAAGTGTGGGAAAAATACAAACAAACAAATAAACAAACAAAACCAAACCAAAAAAAAAAAAAAAACACAAAACAAAAAAAAACCAACAACAAAATAAAAAAAAAATTCCAAAAAACAAACCAAAAGATCGCTTTCCTCTTCTGCCTAGGGGTTTTTACTTGGCTGGTTATGTGAAGCAGGAGGATGTTATTTTCTTCATGCTTCTAGATTAAGACACCATCATTTATGATCATAAAAAAACAGCTAGAAATCTTTTGGAAAGTTGTGTTTTTATGATTTAATTTTATACTTTCTGTTATACTTTGTACATATTGATTATAATTACAGTTTACAGTTCATCAAAATAGCAGTGTTCCCATACATAAGACAAGACATCTTTCCAATCATGGACAGATGCTAGATTCACAAAAACTCACTTAACAAAGTTTTTACTGAACTTTATTTTTTAAGTTTTCTGAGTGCTTTAAAAAATTTGTCTACCTTAGCTCAAACAGGTAATTAGCAATTCTGTATTTTATCACTATTGCATGCAATATTTAGGTCTGCTTACTTATATTTACATTAAGACAAGTGTTTCCTCAAATTTGATTCCATTTTCTGAAATCATAGCAATTTCATTGTATTTAAAAAGTATATAACTGAAAGATACAAAGTTCCTGAGTTTTTCACAGGTTTACAAACAAGATACTTCTTAAAAGAGTGGGGAAAAAACCCAACACAAACAAAGTGAGTCAGCAGCACTGACTTAAATCACAATCGTTCAGAAACCTAGTTACATAAGGCAGGTACAGGTCTGCTGAGTTCACCAGAGCTACATGCCCTTGCACTGCTTTAGGATGCAGTCAGGATAATTAAACACACCTCATCCCTCTCCCTTCTTGATTCTGCATTTTGCCCTTGTTACTTGAAAACAGACTTTTAGAAATGCTTTGCATTCCAATTTCTATTTAATGACAGTTGATCTATTTTAACAAACTTTTCAAACACTGTTTCCGGATGTCTATTTTTATTTTTAATAAGGCTATGTAAAAACCAAGTATAAATAAAGCCCGAATACAATAGTACTACATAAACACATGTGTTTTGCTCAGAACAAGAACTCTGGAGAGATAATTAACTCAAATTGCAGGGGTTTTGTCCAAATGCTTGCAGTTACTGACAATTTCCCCACTTTTAACTCCCTTATAATTATAAATGGTCTACATGCCAGATCACTTTGTCATTTTTCTATTGGCTACCAAGAAATAAAAGCTCAAGCTGTAGTCTGCTTTCTTTATCGTGCCTTTTTTATTCCGTATTGTGTCATCTCCATGGTTGCTATTAAAATGAGAAGAAGGGATAAATCTAACCTTAAATTCCCTCCAACTGCTATGTTGCTAATTTGAAAATCCCACTGAGGGTCACTGATAGCAATGACGGTTACTAATAACTGCACTGACATGTCTTAATAAAACATACCAATTCCTTTTACACAACAGCCATTATTTCCACATTTGAATACCCATTCATCATGACAGTGAGCCTTTTTTATATGTTTTTCTTTTTTTAGGTAGTTTTATTATTACATAACCATTGATGTAATTTTTAGGACAATATTTTTTCTCTTCCATGTATCTAACCACCATAGTTATACCAGTGGTATCCCTAGAACATGGCCTGAAGTGTCCGCTCATCGAATTTGATGGACTGCCAAAATAAGAGGTGTTTTTGGTGTTTTTATTTGTTAGTTAGTTAGTTAGTTTGATTGGTTTTGGTTTTTTTGGGTTTTTTTGTGTTTTTTTTTTGTTTTGTTTTTGTTTTTTTTTTTTTTTGTAAAAGATGTATTTGGTCAAATTAAAGTTGTGCAGTAGCTATCAGTCTGAAAGACAACAGTATTATTCATCTTGTCAGCAAACTGAACTTCTTGCTTTTAGGTTTTGGATTTGTTGCAGGAAATGTTTCTGTTGCATTGAATGTAGCTTCTTGGTAGAAGTTTATTTCATCTGGGGAGATACTAGAATTCATGTTGTTTTTACATGTGTAAAGGTTTTTTATGAATGGACAGAAAGGAAGTCATTAAGTTTCCCAAAATGGCAACATGAACATTAAATAGCTGCTGCTGACCACCAAAATAAAGAAAAGGCAAAACCATCTGCTCTGGACACTGTTGTCCCTTCTCTTGTATTTTTTATGACAGCTGATATGTAAAAGCTCCAATGATGAAAACTTTCTATTTTCCCTCTCTTAAGAAACAAAGAGGCTTATTCTAGGGAATAGATTGGTCTATGAATATAGGTTGATTCTAATAATGATGAACTGCCAGTATTCTGTGTAAGCCACATATTCAAGTATGTAACACTCTTGGAGGACCAATTTTCCACTGCCCTGTGGTGTTGTCTCTTTTTAATGAGCAGAGAAGGCCAAGGGAATCACTTTTTCAACACTGTTCACACTCCAAGGGTCATGATCAGATCCCATCTAGCCAGACTAATATAAAAATTGTTTCATAAAATGTCTTCAAATGAACCTTTTAAAAAGTAATGGTACAGTAATAGCTTCTGTCACAGAATTACTCAAGTACAATGTTTTGAGAGAAAGAAACAGGACACATGAACACATATTTGAAAGATAGTTTTTTGTTTTTCTATTGACACAAGCAATATCCATAAAGTTAATTTTTCTTTTACCTCATGGAGCTGATTATATTGCAGCCAACCTCCAAATTTTATGCATCAGTACACATTCCTAAACAAGCTTCTTGTATTTGTGCAATATAATTATAGTGCATAATAATGCAACATAGTTATTACAGCAAACAAACAACAAAAAAAAAACCCACCCCACTTCTATGTTGCATCCATGCAGACCTAAAGCCTGAGTAACTAGTCTGGTATTTTTGATATGACAAAACTCTTGTTGACATTAATTGAGCTAGCACACCATTCCCCCTAAAGCAGCCTCATTTCCTTTAAATAGATTTTGGCTTTGTTTTTCTAGATTTTAAAAGTATTTTGGTCATTTTAAATTATACTATATGTGTTTAATCACCTCTCAGTTAAGTAGTCACCACTCAGGCAAAGGTTCCATAAATATGAAAAAAGGTTACAAGATCTGACTGTAATTAATGGCCATAAAGATACAGCCAAGCTATAAATTTATAAATTATAGGCACATAAAATTTAAGAACTATTTCTAACTCACTCTAGTTATGTTTCTATAAAATAATTAAAAAAAAAAGTTTAATCGTATCGTAAGATGTGTGATATTAATGAGGTATTCTTTATTTATCCAAAGAGTTGACTGTACCCTCCCAACTTCTTGTGCACCCTCAGCCTACTTGCTGGTGGGGTGGGGTAAAAAGCAGAAAGGGCCTTGGTTTGTGCAAGCACTGCTTGACAATGTCTAAAAGACAGCAATTTGTGCTGTATTTGCAGCACAAATCCAAAACATGTCACTGTGCAAGCTACTGTGAAGAAAATTAACCAGCACACGGACTTATCCCATATGTATAGAAGCTAATATTTTTCTTTTATGCTATGCCATTTTCTAGGTTTGCTATTAAGAAAATAATAAAAAAATACCCAAAACCAAAAACAACAACAAAAAAATATCCCACCCCCCCAAAACCAACCAAACAAAACAAAAAGGAAAAAAAAAAAAAACAACAAAAAAAAAGAAAAAAAAACAAAACAAAACCCCAAAAAAACCCAAACCTTAAAGCTATCTTGGATAATTAAAATATATACATATTATACATAATACATACATATGCATACTGAAAACTTCCTTAGAAACAATTATTGAAATTCAATGAGAAATGCCCACATTATGCTATTTACTTTCTCATAATAGCCAGAAAAATCCATTTTTCCTAAGACTGAGACTCTGATGAGCTACATTACTACTTGAAAGTTTATAGCTTGCAGTGGTTATTGAATCTTTTGGAGGTAGATGCATGTAAGAAAAATAGTTAACTCTCGGCCTTGCTCCCATTTTCCTTCCCAGTGAAATCTATGGCACTATCAACTCCTAGAAGAAGAGTGGAAATCTAGAGGTCCTTCTCATACACTTCTGAACATGAAAGAAAAAAAAACCCAAAAATTTAAGGAGGTGAAATACTGACCCCAGTCAGTAAGGCAACATTAATAGAATTAGTTTAGGTGTCCTATTAACTGCAGCGAAGTCTCTACATTTTACAGGTAGGCAATTATTAAAGCAAAAGCATTGTCCAAACAAAATAAGTGAAGGAAGGATAAATGTTAGGGGAGGAGTAACAAGACAACCTTCTAAAAGGTCAGCAGGAGTGATAACAGGAAGAGCACAAGTGAGTGAATGTTATGTTTGATTTTGCATCAGTAGACATGGAAGGAATGTTGTATGATTTTTTTCTATGACTGCAGGGAGAAAATCCCGTGAGAAGTGTATGATATTTTCTGTGACTGTAGGGAGAAAACCCACTGAGAAGTGTTGTATGATCTTTTCTATGACTGAAGGGAGAAAACACAGTGAGGAATATAAATGAAAGGAAGAAAAGAAAAGAGTTCCAGGATGCAAACTCACAAAAAATGCCAGGAGTGGGTACTTTCTGTCCTAAGATATGGACACAAATAAATATGAATCTTTTTATATGCTTGTATATAAACTCCCCATATACATTATATTATATTTAATATATAACACACTATGTAGCATACATATAAATACACACACTCACATATATATATATATATAATTAGTAACTATACCCTTCATTAAGAAAGTAGCTTAGAATATTAAACATAGGTAAATTACAGTTTGTTGTAGTAGATAGGATGGTTTAAGTCTTAAAGATATTGTCAGTGAGTTTGAACTTCTTCTGGAACATGACAAGAATATTTTAAATCCTTCAGAATACTTATACAATCAATATTGTCATCAAAAAGCTCCACTTCTGTGGAAATACTTCTACAATATGGTATAGACTTTGGGCAATATGCCATTTTTCAGAACCAGTCCCTTGGTTCCCCTCCCCTTGTTTAGCCTCAATTGTGTTTTTAGGTTTCTTAGGTTTCTTTGCTTTCTCCTCTTGCAAAAGGAAACAAAAAAAAGCCAAAAAAAACCAAACCAAAACTGTGGTAGCTGATTCTGGCTGTAGTGAAACCTACTGAGAAAAGAACTGACCTGCTGCTGAACTCAGATAACAAGCAGCTTATGCCTACCCCAGATAGCTCGTGCCCTTTAGAGAAACAGACAGAGGCAGTTGCACTGGCAATTGCACTGGCGATTCTTCCATCTTCTCTTCATGAAATGAAGACATAAACCAGTCCAAAATCCAGAGGCATCAGGAATATGCAGAATGGTAGTGAGATTTCAAACAGCAATGA
The DNA here is from genome assembly GCF_026979565.1 of Vidua chalybeata. NCBI lineage: Eukaryota > Metazoa > Chordata > Aves > Passeriformes > Viduidae > Vidua > Vidua chalybeata. The sequence goes on along the minus strand of NC_071531.1, from coordinate 35,294,162 downwards.
GGAAGACAATAAAATAAGTCTTTAATTCACCAACTTGTATTTTGATGAACTATGCTGACCTCTTTCCTTCTACATTTTTTTCCATTACATATATTGTCAAAATTATTTCAAGTAAATGCAGTCTACTGCATTTACATAGACATGGATACCTGTAAGCCTACTCTCAGTTCTCATGAAAGAAGGAAATGAGATGTGTCTGTTAGTGGATGGGAAGGCAGTAATCTCTGGGTCTTAAGTATAATAAGCAATCCTACCTTCCCAATGTATTTTCAGAAACATCTAAGCATGAAATAACACTTTCCCCTATGTATCAAGGAGCTGCTGGAGTTTTGTAAAAAGCACATCACATTAGTAAGTGCCTGGTTAAATCTAATTTCTAAGTAGAAGAATTATCTATGATGCACTTCATCTAGCAGAGGTGGAACCCAGATTTCTTATCTATATAACATTCTTTATAAGACTGTAGGAAAGCAAGTCAATGAAAGTGGGGTGTTAGCTGAACAGCAAAACACTATAAATAAATTTTGGGGTATACAAAAACTTCTCTGGACTTGAAGGGGCTGTGCAGAAAGACTGACTTTGGGATAGGAAAAATACAAAAAAATGGAACAGGTGTCTTAAGCACAAGCTCTGTCCTTTAGAAACAAGTTATGTATCTTAGGCCAAATATCAAACATTTTTAGCATTAATTCACAATAAGAACTGCAGAAGATTCATTCATAAAAAGGAGGAACTAAAAGAATTTCTGAAAATTTTGGGAGTCAGATATTTTTATCTTGCAAAAATATTTTAAAAGGCAATAAAATGAGATTAAGTATTTTCTCTGCAGTTACTCAATGCAATTTTTTGGAAAATGTAGTAGAATTTTATATCAAATACTAGTGAAAAAAGCTCCAGTTCAAGCAAGAAATTCCCTCTATTCTTTAGTTATATCTTAGCTACTCAATTAAAAATCAGTCATCTACTTAGCATTAACCTGGAATTTATTTAAAAATTCAGGTAGAGACACATATATTTTTTACAATAACTTTTTAAAACAGTTTCTGAGTTTGATAATATAAAGTGGATATAAAATTTAAGACTTCTTTTAAATAATGAGGCAGAGAACTTTTCTTATTACAAATTGGGTAATCTTTGCTGCAGCTTAAGGAAAATGTGACCTCATTTTTATTTATGATATGAAAATCCCAGGTATATTGTATTTAAGGAGCAAAGAGATTATTTAGAAGCTGAAGACTGAGTAAAATTAAGTATGTAATAGTTAAATGGTTGATGGCTTAATATAATGTATTAACACAGCTAAAATGTTAATATGGAGTTAAAATGGTACTGAATTAATGATTTAAGACTGGTCTTATGATGAATACTAATATTTCTGTTAGTAAATATGATTTCAATAGCTCATTTTATTTATTTTGGTGAACAGCTGCCTACAAAAAATCTAATTTCAAACCACAGAAGTTTAATTTTTTGAGTTTACATTTAGTAATGCCATTTGCTTGTCTTCTGAAATGGTAATTTAGAATACAGATACGTTTGTGTTTAATTCTTTAAGGTTAATAGCCTTCTCCACTGTATTATGCTTAAGCCACAAGACAAGAGGTCCAACCGTGTCTGGTTTCAGCACCTGAACTCTCTTTAGCAGGAGCTTGCTGGAGCCTGCTACTGGAACTAGAAAATGATCATGATCTGGTATTGCAAAAAAAAAAAAAAAAAATGGAAAACTCACAACTTTTAAAAATTTAAACTAGCAAGGACACACATTCATATTCACTTGAACCTCTCTTTCCAGAACTAAACCAAGAAAGTTTGGGATCAAAAATCATACAAACAGTACCTATAAGCTTATTCATTAAGCTGTAATCTGCTGTTCCAGCTCGCTCTATGTCACAGTGACCTGAGATGGAGTAAGTAGCACAGATCCTATACTCCACTCTCTATTTGATATGAAACTTCTTCAAACCCATTGATGTAAAAAGGTTCTACATTCGTTTCAAATTCAGAGATATAGACTGAGAGCACAGATAAGGCCAAGTAATATTTTAGCATGAGACAGAGCTAGAGCAGAGGTTTTTCCTTCAGCTGTAAAAAAGATGTGAAGGAAGAGAAGCAGAATGGGAGACCATGAACCATTTGTCTGTTCTGCTGAAGAGAGCAGACAGATAGATAGCTTGTCTCTACAGCACAGAGCTTGTACTTATCTAAATTTTCTAATTTTTTTAGCCATTCTAACCAAGGAAGGAAGAAGAACCATGCCATAAGGAAAAACACACATTTCTTTTGAATTAATGAATCTTTTCATCATTAAAATGTGCTAATCACCAAATAACTAGAGGCATTATTTAAATAATTACTATAGAATTATGAAGCAGAGGTTATTGAAAATGAATACTTAGCTGCTAAAATTAATTCTACAGCATTTATATTTCCTACATTAACAAAATGTATTTGTTGCATTTGGTTTTCAGTATGCATTTACAGCTCTGGAGTGAGGCCATTTGTGGTTTATTTATACTCAATTAAGTACATGCTAAGAAAGAAGTGATGTCACTCTGCCTTTAAAAATGGTAGCAAACAAAGAGGAGTTTAGAGGAATTTAAAAAATGATTCAGTCACAATTTTATGCACATCTGACACATAACAAAGAAATGCATTTTGCCTACAAAACTAAAGGCATTAATCAATGCAACTTGCTCAGGTTTCCCATTTCAGAGGCTTTCTCATGGGATGGAAGCTGACATGTAGTCAGTAGATATTTATTCTAACGTTACCACCTACCTGTCTAAGGGTCTTTTAGGCTGGATGAGTAGCTAAGTTCTCAAACAAAAGATGGCAATGCAACCACGTTATTCTGAAACAAAAATAGCCAGACACCTTAAACTTCACCAAAATAAGGAAAATTGAAAGCTAGTGACGGAGTGCTGCTAAATTATAAAAAAAATACTACAGCTGGTAGCAGAAGCAGCAATACAGATGTATAAGTCTGAGACTGTACTTACCAGACTAAAGGAAAAAGACTTCTGACCAAAAGGAATTTACCATCTATAGAAGAGTCATTGGGCAGAGACTTAGCAAGAGATAAAAAGAGATTTTAAAAAGAATGCTGCTCACATTTTAGACACAAAAACAGTCCATGTAAGGAATTGAATTGGTAGGAAGAATGACAAAATGTAGTTAAAACTTAATGTTTGGGGTATTTTCCAACTTACAGACCAACTTTTGCTTCAGCACAGCTTCAATGTATTTTCCAAAGAAATATACATGGCCATTTCACAAATATCTTGGTCTCCCAAGCCATACCAACAACAGTGAGTTACATTTTATACTTGAGAAGAGTTCAATTTTGCCTGGATCACTGGTAAGAGTTATTGAATATAAATACACCTTTTTCATTATATATATTAAATCTTTTTTTTTTTTTAATAATAATCTTAAACCACTGATTGCAAGCTTTAATGCATAAGTTATCTTTCTGTTCAGAGAACTTAGCCAGCTTCAATTGCAAAATAAAGGAAATGTAGTCAGGTCTGAGCTAATGTTAAGCTACAATTGTCACTATACATGTCCTACATAAATACCATCTATTTCACTTCCCTCCCTTAGCTCTTAAGAGGTAGTATTGTAAGTATATTTGTCATTTATAGAAACACCTGCTAGATTTTTTTACACCCTTGTGGACATTATGCTCAGTTAGCCATAGAAAATTTGGTTTCAATATTTAAATATTAAATACTCTGTTTTACTATTTGACACTAATAGAATCATTTATCTAGAAACGAAGGAGCTGGTTAAGACAGATACTGAAAACACTAGATTATAAGTCACACACCAGACATACATTAGGAGTTACTTATTCCAGTTTCTTTTCAAGCTGATGATTTTTAGATTTCTAGTGATTCAGTGTGTAGGCTTACCAGCAATGTAACTCAAGACCAGGTTTCTTCCCTCAATTAAAAAATGCCTATTTTTTATCTACGCTATAAATGCAAATACAACTAAGAAGTATATTTGCATATATATATGTATTTTTTAAAATTTTATATATATAGTACTATTGTTAAGCTGCACACACTTTTATTAAGGTAGTCTGTATTGTTTTGATTAGTTTTTTTCTTTTTTTTGTTGTGGAGGCACTGAACTCACTCATCTGCAGTAAGATGAAGGTTGACTGTGGAAACTTCTCACAACTTGCGCATTTGACCTTCTGTCAAAGGGCTTCTAAAGACATAACCAGGAAATCATTCACTATATGTTTTTTATATTTAGTCAGTTGATAAAAAGACAAAGGTGAACACTCCACACATTCTCAATTTCCAGTATTTTTCAATTACATTGCTATCAAAAAGATACATGATCTATAAATAAAATAACAAAAATAGGACAAAAGAGAATAAACTGAAATATACCAATAAAATCTTCTAGCAATCCTTCAAAAATTCATAATAGTACTACTTCCTTTTCTACAGATGTATGCACACATCTTTTTTCCCATTTCTAAACATTTTCTGAAATCAAAAGGTCTATAATTTTTCAAAACATATTGGGGCTTTTCAGTAAAACTTGGGCAGCACATAAAGAAAACAACCAAAACAGCAGAAAAGAAATATCCTTTACTGAGCTAATTACTATCCTTTATACAACCAAATGAGGTCTGAAATTTTCTAATTACATAGTGAATATATGAATATTTCCTCTGGCATATGGGATTTAAGGAGTGAGTTTGAGAAGATATGAAGGAAAATGAGGACCTTGAGAGATCAAGGATGAAACCATTTTGATTCCATTACAATAATTTCTCAGCTGCTGTCTGATTAAAATGAAAGAGAATACTCAGGTTTCTTTTTTATTATCATAATACTATGACACTTATTAGAAAATCTTATAATGAAGGTCTGGACTCTGTTTGATGACTTACTAATTTACTAGTTAATTACTATGATTACTTTTTTTTTTTTTCAGAATTTAGCCTGAGTCAAGTCAAACTTGGTTAACCAGTAGAAACTGCAATTTTTGCTGCAGGAAGTTGGAAGCAATTTAGTGTATAAAGCAAAGCTTTTTCTTAAAACTTTATGTGAGAGGTTAAAATCATGAAACTATAAAATAAAAAAAAAATTGTTCAGAGCATAAGGGGAGAAAGGAATATGAGGTATATATCCTTATTTCTCCAGAGTGTGTACAGTTTCATTGTAACTTTTAGTTATTTAGTGGTGTTCACCTACCACGACTCAAGCATCCTGTGGGATAGGAGAATTTGGGTGCTGGTTTACATATGCAAGGAAAAGCAGGACCAGGTTCTGGTCCTTGCTAAGCAGCAGAACCTGTTTAATTCTTTGACTGCCACAGGCAATGCTTTGGGGGTCAACTTCTTCTCCCAGGAAACCAGTGAGAGGACACGGGGGCATAGCCTCAGGCTGTGCCAGGGGAGGCTCAGGTTAAACATCAGGAAGCATTTCCTCACTGAAAGGGTTGTTAAACATTGGAATAGGCTGCTCAGGGAGGTGATGGAGTCACCATTCCTTGAAATGTTCAAGTGCACTTAGGCACTTGGATTTAGTTGGCCTGGTGGTGTTTGGTCAGAGCTTGAACTCAGTGATCTTGGAGTTCTTTTCCAAACTTAATTGTTCTTTGAATCTATGATTCTAAGTATGTTGTTTCCTGGCAGTTGCCCTTCTTTACTCTTCCTAATGTTTCCATTGTCTCTGCAGGGTAAGACAAAACACCTTCACATTTCCCATTACCTCTCTCCCACCAATAAACATGATTTCCTAGCAGTAAGTTAGATCAAATATTTTTAATTGCTAATTCACAATGTAGTAAATCATACACATGCATGAACATATGTTAAAAAGAAAAGTGGAACAACAATATGTCCTGAGGACTGATGAAAATAATCAAGATGCCTTTGCTCTTTCTTCATGAGAAGATTAATTATACTTCCAATATACTCAGGTATAACAAGCAGAGCAACAGTAAGATATTATCTTCATAGCCTCCTGCATGACTTCATGAGTCTACATTGACCTGATTTTCCAAAGTTGACAGGGGTGTGGAAGAAGAGTGAAAGGAGAGGAAATTGGCTGTGCACATATATAAAGTAAGCATGGTTTACTTTTCTTCCTGTCGAGCAATATTTCTCAGCTCTAGCTCATGCCATGAAGCACTATGGAGTCTCCCATCTTGCTAGGCAGCTGAACACAAGGCACATTTCTCTGTAGATAAAAATCTGTTACAGAACACCTGTATAGCTGGAGGTACTCATGTTGTCATCATTTGTGGAAAAAGCTGGATTTAAAACAAAAGAGAGTACAACTTGTCGGACAGTCCAGATTCCTTACACACTTTAAAAATCATTCTAAAAGAAAAAACTGTATTCCAAAAATAGGCAAAAGAGGGTTAGGGGTTTGCTTGTTTTTTTGTTTCCTTTGTATTTATTATTTTTTTAAGGAAACAGGGGAACTGACCTATGTCATCTGCTTTGCTAGCAAAGACTGGCTTTTTGCAAATCATATTGATGGAAGCCTATTAAGAGTCTAATAGGATCCTACTGCTTTTATCCAACACAAGGTCACATTTCAAAGAACAGTAAAGATAAAAGACCAGGCTTCATGTACAGGTCAATTTCTTAATCCATTATTTGATGTTTTAAATCACTTCATTTGCACTTCTATAGCTCATTTTTCTGACAATCTGAACTCTAAAATGCATTTAATAGTGCATTTCCTAATGCTCTCACTAAAGCGTGCATGTGTGTAGGGCAGGGCAGACAAGCAGGTCTGAATGATTTTGCCCTTTTCCACTAGCACCATGTCAAGTGGACAGAGAACTGATCTGTAGCAAGTAATTTTGAAACTTAGACCACTAAAGATTTGTTAAGCAATTTTATTCTAGACAGAATGGCCCTTTATCCAACTTATTTTGTGTTTGGAAAGACTGTGAAATGTTAAACTCTTGTAACATTCCATAAAATGTTTCACAGTATTAAATGTGTAATAATAAAAGTGTACTTTCAAGAATAGGACAAATTGAAGACATAATGAGCCAAATAAATTTGCAAAACTATTTTACATATCAAAAAGTAATAAGACTGTGCAATTCAGCTAATTTTATTTGCTCTTTTCAAATGTGAGATTTTTATGCAGTGTTTCATTCATTATGGAAAGGCATCCCAAAAATTGCTTTTAAACAGCAATTTTTAATATTCCATCAAGGTAAAGTATTTCCAGAACATCCATTATCCAAAATTCTATTGTCAGTTTGTAAGATTTTCTAAAGCATGCAGTACAAGCACTGACTAAAATACTCAAAACTTTTGTGTGCATCTATACAGGTGTGCATATTATTTTTTTTTTGCATAAAATCCCTGAAATTATTTCCTTAGTATTTTTCATTTTAGAAAATGTCTAATAACAAGCATTGACCCTTTTGCAGGAAATATGCAGCAGGTCTTCAAAGAGCTTTACTGATCCACACAATTTAAATGACAATGAAACTAGTATTCTTTTCATGTTTATAATTTGTGTTGACAAGCACTGCCTTTTTTCCTGAGTCAACTACCACTATGCAATTATTCTTTTCTACATCTTGCTATTTAACTCAGGCAGCCAAAGCCACTTCATAATTTCCTTAGATCTATTATGCAGTAGTCTAGTTTAGAGGATTTGGTGGAAAGTGCTTAGGTTTTTTAACTGAAATCACTCTTTAATGACCACTCTCTTGAAAATATATATTTGACAAAACTTTTTTTTTTCACATTTCTTCCCCTTCCTTCCCATTATGTATACTGAACTACAGTTTCAGTATACATTGGCCAAATGCCTTTCTGCTCCTGAGTTCTTTGTAGAAACTTGCAGCTTAAACAAAGAGAAGGACTACATAAATCAGCAAGGAAGTATGGTGTCCCCCCAGCTAAAGCAGATATTAAAGCACCTGTGATCTCTTCAGCAGGAAGCTATTTGAAGTACGTGGCCGAACATCTATTTCTAATAATCAGTGCTGCTCCAGGCTCCTTTTAAGTCAATGTTACTTTATGTGATGGCTGCCTTGTGTCATAATTTCCTCTACCAGGTGCCATTATACCAAATCCATTTAGCATTCACAGAATCTGAACAGAGAACAGAACAAGAGCAGAAATTGTTTTTCTGGGCAACTTCTGAAATTTTCAGAATCATCTTTGCTTCTTAGTGGAACAGAGACATTTTGAGCATTTTAGTTAAAACAGTGTTTGGCATGGAACTGTTTTCCAGAAAAAAGAGCATTGTCAGAGAAAAAAAGTCTTCCTGAGAGTTCGAGGTGATTTTTTAAAAAGTTTCCAGTTCGAGTCCATGGGCTGCCATGATCCACAGCAGAAATTTTTCATTTCACATCCATAGAACAAAACTTTCAGCTACATCTCACTTTTCTAAATCAGAATTTAACCATGTCATTAAAGCCAGAATTTGCTTTCTCTGTTCTTCTTCCTTCTTCTGGTTTGTCAGAGCTTCTCATTTGAGACAAGAAAGACAAGATTATTTGGAATGGTTTTGATGGATTTGCCAGGCATAAATCATGCAAATCTTACCTGGTTGCCTTATGTCCTAAAATGACTACATCTGTGACAAAGAAAGCACCAGGAATATCTTTTATATACTTCGGCAGGCTTTTGACACTGGAGCCCTGGGAACTGGGCAGGAGTCAGCAGTGAACCTTGGCATCCAAGATGTCCAGTGTCATCCAGGGCTGTGTCAGCAGGAGCACTGCCAAGAGCTCAGGGCAGGGCTTGTTGCTTCTGCCCAGCACTCATGGCTAGACACATCTGGATGCTGTGGCTAGTTTAATGCCCTCCAGCGCAGGAAAGACACCAATAACCTTAAGTGAGTTCATCCCCACAGCACTCAGGACTTGAGAGTGTCCTGTGGGCACTGCCCCAGAGTCTGAGGCAGTGGGACTTGTCCAGCCTGGAGCAAAGACAACTTCAGGGGGACATCACAGCTACCCCAGTGCATACTGAGGGTGTAGAGGGATGTAGAGGGGCAAACAGGTTTTCAAGAGCTGTGAGTGGCAGGCCAAGGTACACCAGGCATGAAGGGCAGTGAGGGGGATTCAGACTATGTGCTGGAACCTTTCCCAATGAGGACAGGCAGGGAGCAGGCAAAGAGCTCCAGTCCTTGAAGGGTTCTGAGGCTCATCTGGGAAAAGTCCCGAACAACCTGGTCTGACCTCACAACTGGCTCTTCTTGGAGCGTGGGTACATGAGGGACATTCTGATGTACCTTTCAGCCTAAAAGCAAGTGACATTTAAATAACGTAAAATTTTCCAGAAAAAGTGTTCTGATCAGATTTAGTAATTAACTTTCCAGGTTGCCATCTGATATCTGTGCTCCCACAAGCTGACAGAGACTTTTAAAGGTTCTAAAGGACTGCTAGCAACATCTTGGCTATTCTACTAATGAATTACTATAATTTCTTAATTAAAATATTACCAGGACAGACTCAGAGGATACACTGACATATGAAATATTCAGGTTGTAATAATTTGCTCACTTAATATTGTTTAAGAGTCAAAATCATAAGCATAAAAAGCAAAAATTAACAAGGTTGATTCCATGCTGAGGCTAATTTCATGTAATGCCAGAAATTAATTTGATACTTATATGGATAAGAGAGTGGAAAGATTTATAGGAAAGCTGGGATTAGGATACAAATGATTGATAGGATCTGCAGGATGGCTGGAAGGCAGCCTATTCACCTCCCAGTTCAGTTTCACCACACATTATTTACAACGGTCAGAAATTGCACTGTTCCTCCTGAAGACCTTTTGCTCTCTTTGCATCAAACACACAGCATGCCAGAAAAGGTTTCTTCTTTGCCATCCACCCACCCAGCACTGTGCCAGGTCATTGCTGAAAAAACAATGTATTTACATATTTGTCAAATTGTTACTTTTCCATAGGTTTTAATCTTACTTCATTCCAGTTCATTTTGACACTGCAAAAATTAATGGAGCATTTAATCAGTTCCAGGTTGTGGAACTTCGATGACCACTGACAAAATGTCTTTACTTACTGAAACATTTCCCCACAAATTGCTAAAGAGTATCACAGAGGTATGGCATTTCCTCACAGAAAATATTTGCTCATGCAAATGTTTCTAGAGGTTTCTGCATGTCCTGTGCAGCATGCCTTGCCTTCATGAGAGCATTTCCCTTAAACGAGCCTGAGGCACAGCTTTTGCAACAAAAATAAAGCATTTCATGACAGAATAAGTCTAAGGAAGATTATCCAATATGAATAGAGTCTATTTTTAAATTACTAGAGAATCATTTTGCTGCCACTTTAAGTAAGCTTTGTCTGAGATGTCAGAAGGAAATAAAAGCAGAGGCTGCTGTGTGGGAAAGTCATAAAAACATCCCAACAGCTCCCATCAAACCTGTACTTTTATAGCAAGACTTTCTACACTTGATCTTACAGGGTGGAGGTGCCCTAACTCTCTTTACTTACTTGGAAAATATTGGAGGATTCTGAAACCTTCCCAATGTCCCAAGGTGAAACTACACGATAGTGAGCTTCACCTAAAAAGACTAGGCTACCTGGATCAAACAAACAAACAAAAACCCAAACAACAAAACAAACAACAAAAAACCCAACCAACCAAAGAAAACAAACATCAAAAACAAACCAAACAAAAACCCCAAAACCAAACAAAAAACCACACACACACCAAAAAAAAACACCAAAAGGCCATCAGGCATCCTGTCTTGTTAACACATTAAAACTCAGACTGCAAAGAAGCAATGAAAAATCAAATTGCTTTTTATCGGGTGTCAGAAGACAGAAGTTTGTTTTCTAATAGGCAGAATTTATCTCTAAGGAAAATCATTAAGAGATTGAGAAATGATCATTGGATACAGGTTATTTCATTTCTGTTTTAACAGCAAAATCCTGGATGAAAGAGTCAGAAAAGAAGGTACACAAGAGGTTTTTCAAGACCAAAGAAGTTCTGAGAAAGGTTGAGAGTGGTGCTCTGAACAGAGATGCTACAGCTGACCTAGGGAAATAATTTTACTTGAAGCTCATCGTTGTAGACCTTGGAATAAAGATATTTTAGAGGTTTGAATTCCTGAATGGATGACAAATAAAACATGAAGCAAAGTTTTATTCTGAATGGAGTCTCTCTCTCTATTTGGCTGAGTGCACACTCAGTCAACTGTAATTCCCAAATAAATCAGGAAGAGTAACGGTATTTACTAGACCACGCAGTTGAAACAAACGAAGTGTTGGCTTTATGCTGGGCTGACAAGAACCACAAAAAGAAATGTGGTCACACTTTTCTAGGACACTAGCAGGCTTATTCTCCTTTAAAGTTAATTCACATCAAAATTTCTAGCCTTTTGAGACTACAATCAGGTCCTACATGTGGAAGGGACAGGAAAAGAACAACTAGGTTAAAAATGTCACCCAAACTTTTAGCTATGAATCAAACACAAGTTAAGTCCAAAGGTTTAGTTGTTTTTATTTAATTCTAAACATTGATTCAGTAAATAGAGATAAAATATATGGTTCAGCAAGAGATATTAGGGAACATGAACCCTGGACTTCACTGACATTTCATGTTTCTGACAAATCTAAGTCCATCTGTTGTTAATGATCAGTTGTTCACTAAGTCTCAAAACTCACATTTCTGCTCTGGTTGTTTTGTTACACTCCCCCCCACCTTCATCTCTGCTTTATTTCTTCCACAGTACCAGTGTGACATGCTATGCTATCCTGCCTATTGACTTTTTGCATTTCTTAACAACAGAAAAACAATCTACTGTTTTACACCACTGGGTTCTTCATTCTTTGAGCCTCAGCAGCACAAAAGGGATGCTCTGCCTCCTTGCAGAGCTGCAGCTTGTCAGGGTGGGAATTCCTTTATCGATCCATGAATTTTGAAGTACATTTGCAGTCTGCCCTGTTGCTATAACTGTGTGACTCTAAGCAAGTTAGCATTCCTCTCTGAAGTAGCTCCATTGAGAGAAAATTCACCACTGTCTAAGCACTTTAAATATTCTCCTAGCATTTTTACATCTAAAAGATTAGTTTGGTTTTTATCCTGAGCTTTCATCATAAAGTGTTTTCTATTTCCCAAATAAATTAATAAACATAAGGATTTCCATGTCTTACTTTTTTAAAAAATTACTTTTATTCGTATCCTAATGGTTTGTTTGCAAAGACAATATTTTCCTGGATTTATATTCCCTCAGAATAAACCAGTACCCTACTGACTTTTAATGTTCACAAATTTCAGCTAAAGATGATGTAACAAAGGGACTTTGTAGAAAAAGCAGAAGTTCACAGCAATTTTTTTTTTTTATGGACAACATTCTGTAAAAAAAGCACTTTGAAGTTTATGGATATTAGTGTACTGTAAGCAGTTTTTCTAACCACTGATACTTTACATACATTTACATGAGAAGGGCAGCAAAATAGGTTTGAACATAAGAGTTTATCTATGACACTGACAGAATCTTCCTTCTTTACTACCTCTTCCTTCCAATAGATCAACATGCAAAATTTCTTTCTGCACACTTATATATATCAACATACATTTATTTTCTATACAATTAATTACCTCTATGATACATCTGCCCTCCCAATAGATTCATTAGGGTTTAGCCTGTGATTGCTAATTTTTATCTGTTATTTGATATTAACTGTACTTTAAATGCAGATATTTTGCTGTTGGTATATCTTAGGAGAGGTTGAAAGAGGAACATGAGAAAAAAGCAGCTAAGAGAAAATTTGAATAACTGAAAGAAAGAGAGATTGTGTTTTTTCTACTTATGCTGGGCCTAACAGAAAAACATCAACTCACAGAAGTCATAATTAAAAGAAAACTTTTATTATGCTTTTTGAAATAACATTACAAAAGGAGTATCAGAATAAAATGTGCAAAATTACAGAATCATGATCATGAGTTCCACACTATTTCCTTTTTTTTAAAGGAGTCAACTATGAGACATACTTGAAGCAATCCTCCTAAGATTGGCCAAAAAATATGATTCCCCTTGGAATATGCAAGATGTTCTAATTAAAAAAAAAAATGTTTTCAATTATTTCCAAACAAACTAAAACCCCTCACCCCCAAAATTCATAGGTAAAACATGACATTAACTTGAATGATAATTCATTGTGTTTGACTGTTTCTTCACTGACCTGAGTTATTCCTCTGAAAGCTTCATTCTCACAGATATTTTTTCAGTAATTCCTTGCAGAGATAAATTTTGATAAGATGTGAGAATAAATTGGAAGAAAGTCACATAATTGCTCCAGGGTTTGGAACTGGCTTTTCTTCTCTGCAAGTTGAATTTTGATGTCCTTTTTTCACCAGTTCAAGTCCATTACGGCAGGCTGGGCATGTTCTCCTTTGTGTACATCCTCTAAGCATCTATGCATAATACCTACTTGTCTCAGAAAATTGGAAGCAACACACACCTCTGCTTGAGATAAACTGAGTGGATTCTGATGAAAGGAAATAACTTGAGAAACAGAAGTTTCTGCTTCAAGGTTTTCTCTGTTTTACTGAGCTTTACAAAGAACTGGTGTCGCCTCATGTTTTTTCTTTCGAACTGCTCAAGCAGCCTTATGTCCAGCGACTCTAGTGACAGCACACAACTGTAGCTTACAGGAGAATGTTGGCAGATACAGAATCAGCACATGAAGAGTCCTGTAAATTAAAACAAATAACAATTTTTTTAGACACTAAAATCCCAATTCTTCACTTTTTAATCTTTTTATATTTAATATTTACAAATTTATATAAAAGATGCTTCTCGCTGGATACAGACAGAACTTACTTCGGAAGGAGAAGTCTTCACCAGTAAGGACCAGGATCATGTGCTCTGCCTGGCTACTTCAGAGAACACAGAAGGGCAAAGAGCATCTCCAAGATAGATGCTGAAAATTGATTTAAAGATGCAGCTGATGACTAATAATGACCCCTTAAAGAACTTTCAAGCAGCACAAGGGATTTGGAGTAAAGGCTAGTGCTGGTTTCATCGGGGGTAGTGTTAATTTTATTCACAGTGGCTAGTACAGACTGGTTTGGTTTTGTGCTGAACAGAGACTTAACAACAGAGAGATGTTTTTGTTATTTCTGAGCAAGATTTACACAGCGCCAAGGCCTTTTCTGCTTTTTGCACTGCCATGCCAATGAAGAAGTTTGGGTACATGAGACGTTCGGAGAAGATACAGTTGGGACAGGTGGCCCCAACTGACCAAAGGGATATTCCAGACCTAATGACATCATGCTCAGTATATAAAGTGTGAGAGGAAAAGGGGGAAGGGGAGAATACTTGGAATGATGTTGTTTCTCTTCCCAAATCACTGTTGCACATGATGGGGCCCTGCTTTCCTGGACATGGTGGAACACCTGCCTGCCCTTGGGAAGCAGTGAATTGATTCCTTGTTTTGCTTTGTTTGTGCAAATGGCTTTTGTTTTCCCTATTCAACACTTTTTATCTCAACCCATGAGTTTTCTAGTGTTTACTCTTATGATTCTCTCCCTCATCCTGCTGGTGGAAGAGCAAGGGAGCAGCTGCATGGGGCTTGGCTGCTAGCTGGGGTGAAATTACAATATTCTTCTAGAAGAAATAAACCCCAAACTTATTTATTTACGGCCTACAACTTGAGACAGACTTTTATAATATACTCTGAATTTATATATATTTTATTCATAGATAGACTTTTATAATATACTCTGAATGTATATATTTCATTCCTATTTATCATTTGTAATGCATATAGCAGATGGTCACTGAAATGACTTCTTCTTGATGTTTTCTTGCATAAAATATAATGTTTCTCTTTCCCTCTTTTAGGGAGACTGAATGACAGGTTTTGGCCTAAGAACTGAATATGTCTCCAGAAATATTTTTGAGATAGCAAAGTAACATCACCCATTAAAAAGAGGTGATACCACTAGTACCAACAGTGAAATCATACTGCTGGATGAATTTTCTTGAAAATATATATTTTTTTCTTTTGCCCCAGGCCTGCCTAGGCTCGGTTTTTAGGATATAACAATTATTTTCTTCAAATTTCCCTCAAGTCTTCTTGGGCCAAAATGATGTACTAATTGTTTTGATAAAACAATCTATTACAAGTTCCCCATAACATTTCTTTAAATAGAAAAGTTTCCTAAACATGATAAGATATTCCCCACGTCCTTTTGCACTAGTCAAGTTATTGATGCCAATCAAACTTACTACCACTGAAGGCCCCTACCTAAGTGCTTCAAATCAAGAGAGTTTGTGTGTGACCCAATTTAGACTACCTGCTGCAGCCCTTAAGGCAATCACAGGACTTACAAGGCAGCTAAGGTTAGGTAGCAATGACTCACTGCTTAAGACTCAGCACACACATTCTGGTTTGGTAACGTGAATAAAAGTGGGCATGATATCAAATATAGAACCTGAACAGCAGTGCATGGTATCACTTGCATCAGTAAAATGTAGCTGAAGCAAGTAGGAATGTGAACATGTTCTCTATGCAAAGTCTTTACACCACTGTGTCATGTTCTGAATTAAGTGGTTAAGTTCAGTAAAAACACTTCTTCAACCTCTTTAGCATGCATTGGAATCGTACTTTTAACTCAGTAGAAATATGTTGAAGTAAGAGTATTCATAGAGCAGCAGGGATTTCATGCACAGATCTTGAAAAAAATCACAAGTGTGTGTGTTCTGGTCTCTTTTTCCCTCCATCTTAATTTTTAATATAATTTATATGGCTTACATTAATGATAAAGCTGCATTATCTCAGCAGTCTATGGGTGAATTTTGAGCAATGAATTCTAGTAACGTGGCTTGAAATCAGCCTCATGAGAAATCAAAGCAAGCACTCACTCTCACAGTCACACAAGCAATACACTAGTTAAAAATAAGGATGAAAAGAAAGCTAATGTTTACCTAGACTATAAATGTAGGTGGTTAAGATGAAATATGCTTTGAAATAATTCTAAAAAGGCTAAAAATAACACTTTTCTTTTAAGATTCTGACATGCGATGTTTAATTATCTTGTATGAAACTTCAGAGGTATTTTAGCTAAAATATGTATGAAAATGCTATTCCAAATTGAGTCACTTATCACTACTTAGGGACCGCACATCACAGGCCCCATAAGTTCTGAATTTGTCTACCTGAATCATTCACATGAAAAAGTATCTGGCTTCTTTTAAATATTACTGTACAAAGCAATTGGAAAATATTAATTTCACCTCAGACTTTCCCATCTCTTACACATTTTATTAAAACTGCATGACCTGCCTCTGAATAAAATATTCTCCTTCAAGTCAGCCTAAGTGTTAAAAGTCAAGATTGCAACTTATTTGAGCAATATATCAATACTACATCGGTTTCTGGGCCAATAAAGCTCAAAAAGGCTATCCAAAGATCTAAGCTCAGGGAAAGGTTAGAAAGATAGTAAGAAGACCTAAGAGGAGAAATCAAGAGCTCATTTATTCTGACAAAGAGTTCCAGAGACAGTCACAACTGCCTACTTGAGCAGCAGAGATAAAAATGAGAGCAAGAAGTATTAGAAAGCATAATAGTCAAACCACATTTTTGGACAAACTTTTTCACTAATACAGTAGTGTACAGCTGGAACAGACATTGTGAAATTTAAATCTTTCCAAGACTCAGAAGAAGAAAAAACACAAGGAGATGGCACAGTGTCTGGAAGTGACCTGTTTTGATAGGCAGTGAAACTGTAGGACTCCAGCATTTGTATGGTTATATGAAGTAAGCTCATTCTATTTGTTTATTAATAGACCTCTATTGGGGTAGACAAAACAGAGAGTACTTTAGACCTTATTAGCATAAGAGATTTGATAAACAAAATGCCTTGGCAAGAGCAAACAGAACTTTGAGGATTAAATCAAGATTGCAAGAAGATTCAATCATGGGTTTACCAGAAAAAGAAAATTACATCAGACTTCTGCAAGCAAAAGATGTTTAAAATGTATGTTTATGTGATTTTTAACTCAATCATTGTAGTAAAACATTACTAGTCTCCCTAAAATATTATATAAGTATTTGTATCCCACAATAAGATCGGATTCTTTGACCACCTCAAAGTCTTCCCCATCTCTCTTCATCACTGATAGACCTCCATTACATGTGTCTAGCATTACAAAATAAACCATGAAATAATCTTCCGGGTTGTTTGGGGGTCTTAAATATCTGAATTAAGCACAAACAGTAAAGACCAAGGAAAGATGTGAAAATCCAAACAGATCCACAAGCTTGAAAAAACAGGAATATGGATATTTCTTCCTAATTCCATATAATTTATTAAAATATTAACCCTTTGATATGAATGATTCTTTTTTATACCAGCCAGGCAAAAGAAACTGCAGATGTTTACTGTAGGAGGTTGACAGCAGATTGCATTCAAAAGGGAAAAGAATACTGTATATTTGAAATATAAATTGATATAAATAATGTGATTTCATTATGATAAATGTAATTTCATCAACCTTGAGATGATTTTTTATTATCTAACTATTATTATGTAAGAAAGTAGTTGATAGTTTCCCCTTGTTAAATAACTTGCCGCTATTAAGACAAGTAAACTATGTCCCTTATTGGATAAATTTCCTTTAAAAATAGACACATGCTTGAAAAAGGTATTCATACTATATTTATCTTTCTGCTGTTTCTGTATTGCAATAATTTTACATCTGTTTTCTCTTTGTTGGCTCAAATTTAATACCGCCTTAGCTATATATTTTGAGTTATTAATTTGAATGATAAACTTAATTCCATAGTTGGAAAGCTTTTACCTTTTCAAGAAAGAGGAACGTGGCCTTTAGCCTGCATTTTTCTGCAGATAAAAAGGCATATTCTATATTTCAGCAGAACTGGCAAGAAAATTAATTTTAAAAAATTGCAACTTGGCACAACATGCATAGTATTTCAGTCATGTAAATTTAATGTACATGTGTTTCTGTAGCTTTGAATTTGTGCAGAATTTTACTGTATTCACTTTTCTGTTATGATGGAGCAAATTTATCATTGATTAATTGTGCTACAGGGCATAAACTTGATTTGAGCTAGAAATTATTGATTTGAAACATGGTGGATATGAAACATTTTGCATATTTATAATTCAAGAAGTTTTGCTGTGTTGCTATTGTAGGTCTTTTTTTTTTTAATTTAGAAATTGATTTTGAATTTGTATATGTAGCAGATTGTTGTAAACCTGCTCAAACAATATAGAGTACCAGGGAGCATAAAAATGGAGTTGTGACAATTAAAAAGAAGAAGGTATTATTCTGGGACACAAAGAAGGAAGAAAGGA
This sequence comes from Vidua chalybeata, assembly GCF_026979565.1. Taxonomy (NCBI): domain Eukaryota; kingdom Metazoa; phylum Chordata; class Aves; order Passeriformes; family Viduidae; genus Vidua; species Vidua chalybeata. The sequence continues at coordinate 35,275,847 of NC_071531.1, read as the reverse complement.
ATTCCTTGAACAGAATGAGAAAAAAAAAAAAAGTTATTTTAACAAGCACCTTGAAAAGATACCTGCAGTTGAATCAAAATATTAAAAACAATCTTTATCTTATCAACTAACTGAAGAATCACAGAATTGCCAAATGATTGACATTGAAAGGGAGCCCTAGAGGTTACGTGGTCTGACACTCCTGCTACAACCCACCCACCCAGAGTGAGCTGCCCAGAATCATGTTCAGATGGCTTTTGAATATCTCCAAGGGTAGAGATTCCACAACATTTCTGGGCTGTCTGTGCCAGTGCTCAGTCACACCTACGGTGAAAAAATGTTTCTGATGTTCAGAGGGAACCTCCTGTGTTTCAGTTTGTGCCATGGGCTCTGGTCCTGCCACTGGGCACCACTGAAAGAGTCTGGGTCTGTCCTCTTTGCACCCTCCTTGCAAGTATTTATCTACATTAATAGCATCCTCCTGAGCTTTCTCTTCCCAGGCTGAAGAGTGCCAGCTCTCTCAGCCTTTCCTCATTGGAGAGATGCTCCAGACCTCAATCACCTCAGTGAGTCTTTGCTGGATTCACTGCTTTATGTCTGTCACACGTACTGGGCATCCAGAACTGGACACAACACTGCAGGTATGGCCTCACCGTGGCTGACCAGAGGAGAAAGATCACCTCCCTTGACTTGCTGGCAGTATTTTGTGCAAAGCAGCCTAAGACACTATTAGCCTTCTTGACAGCAAAGGCATTTTGCTGGCACATAAATAACTTGGTATGTCACAGGACCCCTATGCCCTTTTCTGCAAAACCAAAGGCTTTAAGTCAAAAGACAATAAAAAGTTTGATTAGTATTGTCAATGTTTCTCGGTTTTTGTTTTTTTTTGTTTTTTTTTAAAGCAGATTCTGAAGGAGTTGAGATCATGTATCATTATGCAGATAGACCAGGACTTTAGAGGACTGTGTTAGAAGTGATGTTGTGCACTTGGTAGCTTTAGTGGCACAATTATTCTCTAAAATTCTAACCTAATTTTTAATTTAAGGTTCCTCTCTGCCCTAAAATGAAAGCTAATATCCATTTCATATTTTTCCCATTAGTTAAAGGGGAAATGATAACTAATTTTCTATCTCTTCAGTTACTTTCAAAATTTATTTCTTTTAGCAACTTCATTATAACAAAGGAATTTATTGACATGTCATGTTTCTTGTGTGTTGCCAGACATAGAGACTCTAAAAATGGAGCATACATTTTAGTCCTAAAAATTTCTACAAAAAAAGAAGAAACACACTTAGTAATGTGAAGAATTAAAATGTAAGAAAAGACATGTATTTGAATCTGACACTGGTTCTTGTTCTTTTATTCTGAAAGAAACTTAACTGGTTGTGCATCATCTTTGGTTCTCCCGTTGTGCATCTTCCTCATTTCTTTACATTTCTATTTTTAGATTTGCTTATTTTATACCTTCTTTAGCAACTTGGAAACTCATGTCTCAACCACACCTTCCTGCAGACCTCCCGCGATGTACTTCGTTTCTAGTCCCCAGAGCCCACAATACATTCTATCCCACAAGAAAACAAGAACAAAATGTTACTGGTCTGTGTTTTTACAGCCAATTTGCTATAATCACTTTCCTTTGTATTGTATAACAGAAAGTACAGTACATCATCTTCAAGAACAGAGACACTTCGTCTCAACTATTTTTAACAGATTTCTGGTTTTGCTCTCTTTTCAGCTTCTTTTCTGTAACTCCCCTGCTATCTTTCTCACACCACAGTTTCTGGTTTGACAATAAACACTGAATTTTTTACCCATGTGGTCAACATCAATCGAGACAATGAATTGTTGAGCCTGGATAGGCAGGGTTTTTACATTTGTTAGAGATTAAAAAATATACATAACCAGATACACAGCACGCAATATATAAAATACTGAAGTTACTGTAAGCTTGCATATTTTTTTTACTGTATGGCATGCTAAAATTTTATTCTGTTTAGCCATCTTCACATTTTTATATTTATAATTTTTTTTAATATTAAGTAAATTAAAAAAAATATACTCCCCTGCCATTTGAGTAACAATGATAAAGTGGAATATATAGTCCTCAAGTGGAAAATTTTCATAACTTAGAAAAGCATAAGTGAAAGCTTTTTGAGAGAAACAGGCCTCCAGCATCGCCTACTTTCTTGGAAAAATAATTTTTTTCTTCCTTTAAGGAAATTTTAGCTCTTATACACATTCAACAGAATTATAGAGTAAATTTTTCCCTCATCTTTGTTTCTTATATAGTTTTAGTGATCAATTGTCACCCAGCACAAAAGCAAATCTATTTTTTGCTTTTAAACAACAATTGCTTTATTCTTTACAAAATTTTAATCAGTGTCAACTCATTTTTTTAACTTGCAAAGCTACAAGGCAGCTAATGGATTAACAGAAAAGCCACCCTGGACATTTATCTTAGGAGGCAAGCTTATACAAATCTCTAACAGTTTTGGTTTGGGGTTTTGTTTTTTTGTTTTGTTGGGGTTTTTTTTGTTTGGTTTTTTGTTTGTTTGTTTGTTTGTTTGTTTGTGTTTTTTTTGTTTTGTTTTTGGTTTTTTGGTGTTTTGTTTTTTTTTTTTTTTTTTTTTGGTTTTTTGGTTTTTTTTTTCTGGACACAAGTCATACAGTTACTCTCCTTTACAGCATTCTGATGAACTAAAGAAATGCTGACTTATAACACAGGATTTAGGAAAGGGCAGGGAGTTTTTCTTCATGAGGTTACTAGGATCACATTTTATTATTGGACATAAATGTTAAATAATGCTTGAATTACAGTGAGCACATGCAAATGGGAATCTAGAAACTGTCTCTATAAGGCTGAAAAGCATAAATGATGGGCAACAACTACACTGTGCCTGGTTTTAATTTTTATCTCAGACTTGATGGCATTTGAAAAAATGAAACTTTTTCTTATTACTCCAGTATTTTTACAGATTCCATTTCTTCCAGCCTTCCTCATGACTAAAATATTGACCAACAATGGGTAAAACTGAAGATGCCAAGACTAAAAATGGAATTTTTTTGCAAGAAAAGTTGGTAGATGACTTATTGAACTCACTCAGAAGAAACCAGAACACCATGCAAATACTCACTGAAGACAAACTATTACTTTGAGAAACCACAAATGAAAACCACACAGATCCTTATATACCATGGCAACTAGTGCTTACCATTGTAAAAGTAAAAGCAAATAAACAAGTACAACAATTAAAAACTACAGATAGAACACAGGGCTAAGTTTGAAAATAAATAATTTAATAAATATATTAAGTTTGTCTTCCTGACAGCCATATGTTAGTCCAGCCAGAGGTACCATGAATCATGGCTATTGCCTTTAATTCTACTCAATTGTGAGTGACAATTTTCCTGTACCCCATTTTGCAAGCCCCTTCCTGCTAACGCATGAAGATCATTATTATAAACTTCCACTAGTAATGCAAATTTGGGATATGGGAAGAAAGGTCTTTGGAAGAGATTAGTTTTATAAGCTTGGTATACAACGTGTTGAAAAAGCGAGCTTCTATAACAAAAAAAAATGTAGTTGGTTTACCAGAAGATGTTAGCAATGGATGGAAAATAGATATGATGTTCATTTGGAATGATGTACATTTTACTTTAGTTACCTCCAAAGTAGTCATGTACGTTGGGAAGTGATCCATTACCACTGGTAAGTGTCTGCTATTCTGAAATGATCATTTTCAAGGGAGTCTAGCCCAATGCACTGTAATTTTCTAAAGTTAGGCAGTCCATAGTTCTGTCTTAGATTGCTTTTCACTGGTTTCCTTAGCTTTCTAGAAATGTATTATGTATGCATCAACAGTAGCTTTTCTATGTCAAGCACTGTTGGGTCTCAGCCTATTCTAGATTTTTTATTTGGAAAAATCATGTCAACTTGCACTTGAAGCTGTTTACATGCAGCTCCAGTAAAGCCATATTTTCTCCTTCTGGAGGCAAATAATACACTTTCAAAAAGTGCTAATTACTGTAAGAGTGTCATTGAAAATATGATAGTCTATATTTATACTCAAATACCATGTTTACAGTTTGACTTTTTTTAAATTTATATTCTTAGAACTAAGTTCACCCTCCCTTTTACTTCTTCCCCCACATACATTCACCCAGAACTAATAAGAAATTAATCAGCTTACAGAAATGCAACTTAAAGTCCTGCACACATTATATCCTATTCTTTCAGCTAGTGCCAAGACAAGCCTAAATCTCTTTAAAGCATGTAGCTTTAAAATACAACCATCTAGAAGAGGTTTACTGCAAATGCTACAGAAAGTGACTCTTAGATTTACTAGATACTAAACTTCTCATAGTTTTCACCTATGCTTCACTTGTGCATTGCTGTGGTCTAGAAATTTATGAGCAAAGGCTGCTGTGGTTCCAGAAAGGGACTGGTGTAATGCTGGTGTATGTACACACTCCACTGAGCTGAGTCCTGCTTTTAGAGATTAAATGGAGCATGTAGGAAAAACAAAGGTTTTATGTTATTGCTCTTGGCACTTGATATAATAAGATGCAATATGGCAAGACTGCAGCATTGGAATAGGTTCATGAGTCAGAACTGACGTAAAAACAGCACAGATTGAGCAATATTGCAGTATGGCTATTCTTTCATTGTATATTGTAAATGCCATTCTTGCAATCACCTCAAACTGTGATGTGCAGCCAGTATGATTTTAGGGTTAAAACCAGTACCAACTCTAACACAAGTTTGTTGCTGATCTGCATTGATATTATCATAACTTAAATCTGCTCCCTGCATAAACTGACTAAATTCTGACACAGTACCCTCCCAAAAAGAACATTCTTTAGTAATATACTCTATTGTATATAAGATATTTTCAGCCTTTTACAGGTATATAGACACTAGCTGCAAGGAACAATTGATTGATTATTTATTTATTTATTTATTTGCTCCTCAAACTGTTGAAATAATGTAATAATTACATGGACTCCATACTACATGGCCTCCTTGCCCTGGAACATCATGAACGAATCTGGACAAAGTGGTCCTTCATGAAAAATATTGTGGCCCAAGATGAGAGTTTGGAGAAACCTCTGATATTCCTTTTGAGTTGTGGTCATAGCAGCTAAGATTGGAGAACCAGCCTTTCACATTAAAACACTGTGTAAAAAAGGCTGTGTAATGTACAGTTGTGGACTCACCTCACTAGGAATGCAGTTGTTCAACAAGACATCCAAACATTGAAAGATAATTTCAACTGGATTCAAGTTAAATTTCAGCAAAAGTTGTGAGTCAGAAAAGTAGTTTCATGGTGCAAAAAACTAGTCCAGCTTGGATTCCAACACTCTGTAATTTCATACAATGTGCGAATGAATGCTTACTCAGGTTTGACCTATGTATTACAACATGGGCAACAGACTAAGAGAAGCTGACTATAGGCATAGACATCCACAATTCTATGGATGGCCGTGCCAGACCCCTGGAAAGCTGAGACAATTGCTTCAACTGCTGCCAAAATACTGAAGAGTGCTTGTTGGAGGTTATTCTTAACCAACAAGAACATGGTTCTCACCTCCCCATTACCCACAGTAATTTGCAAGACTGTTTCTCCCACTCAACTGCACCTTGCAGACGATCGTCTTTCCCTCTTGCAGGAATATCTGTGATATTCTCGCAGGAATATCTGTGATATTCTCACAGGAATATCACAGACAGAAATAGACTCTTGCATATTATAATAGCATATTTAAAAGCCGTTTATGCAGTGCATATATAAATGGAGCAAAGATTTCCCATGCTCATACCAAAGTGTTATTTTTTCCCCATTTATGTATATACACTGTTTTAAACTGTATGGCCAATGTGTGAAGAAAAGGAAAGGCATTCTGCATGCTGCAGAATTGTTAATGCAAAAGGCCAAATTATTACAAAGGGACTTTGTGAAGTAGCAAGAAAACACATTTCTTGACTTTTGCACTCCCTGCATGCATGCACACAGTTGGATAGCTGTGCTAGAATGTTTCAGTAGCTAGAATGTTTCAGTAACATCAAAATTCGCTATGGACTGAGCAAAATTTTACACAATCTATAAAACTGCCACTGGTGTGATGCCTTAAATTGTCCTACAATCTCATGAATGGTGATGCAGGAAGTAAAGGATAACATTTATGCTTTGCCAATATACTTAGATTTTATTTTTCCCATTGGCTTGTAAGTTACTAACCCTTTTTCTCACCATAACAGATGCAAAGATTAAGGTGCACAGAGAGCAATTTTCTGAAGAAGGCAATGGAAAGGGAAATAAAATATACTGATGGATCCTATCTAGTCACAAGAAATTTTGAAAAGCCTAATTTTCTGTTCAAGGAAAAAGATGAAAGAGAAAAAGAATGGAAATAAATGACTGAAATGATGGCAGCAATCAGGAAAGAAAAATGTTCATAAAGGGATGCCTTCCAAAAAAAAAGTGGCACTGGAAGACAGGTGTTTCAACTTTTTGTGAAGAAAGGTTAAAACTTACAAGAAATTCAACCACCAGTTTTATACAAAATACTTCCTCTGTCTTCCATAAAAATTGGCAGTCTACAATAGTGGTAGTGAGTTTATGATCACATTATTGATGGAAGTCAGTGAAGTGAGAAAAAAATGTTGCAGTTCTCCTACCTTAAACTGACTCAACCAAGTTCACCATTATACTATTCCATCATTATTAAAATTCAGATTCTGCATACAATGAACAGTAAACACAGTGAACACATGATTTATCAATACAGTTGTGTTTTGTTTTGAGTGGTTTGTTTTTTTAATATTTTTATTTTTATTTTATTTTTCCCCTGGACTGCTGCTGCTGCTGTTGCCCTAGATTCACAATTTCTAGTCACCAGTGTTCATAGTAGACCCAAGGAGCAGTTCTAACAAAAATAGCATGATCTACAGCCTTGTCTTAGGGAGTGGAATTGAGGTAAAAACATAAAAGTAATTTAAACCTTTCCATAGCTTTTCATTTTTACACTGAACAAATATGAAAACAATAAATTTCTTACTGTGACTGAGATGTCACTTTTGCATTAGTTTATGTAAAATATGACCATTACTTTTTTTCCTGGAAAAGATGTCTCTCTTGAGTTACTGACCATGTACAGGAAGGAAAAGTGCTTGAGGAATAATGCAAAACATTCATGCAATTAATGTCAGTATTTTTTTAGAGTAAAGAAGAAGATCCACCAAAAACCCTCACAACTCATGCAGCCATGGCTCTCATCTGAAAACAAGAGATACTTTGACTTCAAAAAGTCTATCAATGTTTTTTCCAGAAGGGTGTGCAAATGCTAGGGTTGTTTATGCATAACCATATAAAACCACAATATAAAACATTTCTCAGCAAGCATGGCAGAAAAAAGTTCTGCACAATGTAAAAATTGAATAATTAATTGTCTCTAAAAAAGAGTTTGAATTTATTTCACTCTCTGTCTCTAATAGTTTTATTTTTATAAACATGTTTTTCTGCCAATATCCCCCAAAGTGACTGCATTAAGAAACCCAAAAATATTTGTAGAACATCTCATGGAGGAAAATATGACCCACAAAGTCCACTCCTTATACAGGAGATGGAAAAATGTGAAATGTCTCTTAAAGCTAGCAAATAAAGATTTTTCATAGAGCAAGAGGGTATTTTCAAATTACAGAACTGTTTGAACAAAAATTCTTTGTGATGCTGCTTGCTTTTCCTAGTTCTTAAATGTTTTGTTAGCTAAAAACTTGACCCCAGCACAACAAACTGTGTTCATAACTAGGTAAATGGGATGTTAGACACATTCTCAGCAAATTGCTGTAAAATTACTAATCTTGCAGCAGCATGACACATGGAAAAGGAAAGAATAAAAGAAAATTGCAATCTGGCAATGTGAATGGGCAAGTTCATTTCTTCCTGCATTGTTGGTACGGCAGAATCACTATCACCTACATAGTACAGTAAGATTTAAAACAGATGTTCTGATTGACACAGAAGAAAGAAACAAACGCCACATTTTATCTCTTTCAAAGTATTTAAAATATAGAAGAGATTAAATGAAAGAAACACTTACTAGAAATGTAATTTTTTTTGTCAATTCATTGCACTGGACAATTTGGAAAATTAAGTATTTCTTGCCCCCAGATCTTGTCTTGTATCATAACACGTAATTGCTTTCTCCCTTTGATATTATATTATAAGATGTCATTGAGCATGAAATTGATCAAATACTAATCTGACAGCAAAATCAGAGAACAATTCAAGATTTTATATCTGGTGCAACTCAAGTCTTCTGAATTCATCCTATCCCCAAAAAAATCACTTGCTTTCTTCATGGTTTTTGGGACTTTTTTTCTTTCCATTTGTTTACTATTAGATTCCTTGGGACCTCCTGCTGAGAATCTTGAGACCTGATCTCACACATCCAATTTCTGTGTAGGGGCTATTCCTATCCATATTAATAATGGTTGATATGATATCAACATTGACTTCTATTTATAATATATTTAAAGTTCTGTGACAATTACACTTTGCTATTATCTTTAGTCTTTACTACCAACACCCAAACAAGTCCTTACAGTGTGTATTACAGTGACCATGCTCACTGAGCATGCTCTGCTAAACAATTATATTATTGCCATGCTGGGAATGGTTTGAGATTAAGCCCTTCAGACTTCCCAACACAATTAATTCCCATTAATACACAGAAATTGCAGTTTCCTTTACTGCCTTATTTGTTATATAGATATTATCAGATATTGTAATCAATATCTGATTTTTTTTCTATTTTTTCTATTTTTTATTCCCCCAAAGAAAGAAAGGAGACAGATTAAGCAAGCAGAAGTAGGTATAGAAGAAAACAATGTTCTTGGGTTTTGAGAGTAACAGAATATAATTTAAAACACATAAATCAGTGTGAAAGAAAGATGGAAGGAGGTTTTAAGGTCTGAACTATGGACGTCCCCTGACACCCAGCTGGTTTCATTGCAGTGCCAGGGATTTGTGGCATGTATTGGCTCCAGGTCTGCCAAGTTCTTCCAGCCATCCTGTCATGTTTAGCGAGATCACTCATGTGTGCAAGGTCTTGCAGAAACAGATCTGAGCAGGAAAAGGTGATGTAGAAGAAATGTGTCACGAAGTAACTGCATCCTAGCAGGACCAATCTTGACTTAAGTAATATTTTCACTTTCTTCAGTACACGAGTTAAAACAATATTTATCTCTCTCTTCACTGCACCTTATGTGTTTTCGCCAGCTTTCCACTCAACACTTGAATACAAGAAAAGATGCAGCTCTAAAACTGTATTATGACACTACTTGTAGTAGCTGTTCAAAAAAGAATAAACTATTTTTTTTTCCAGCCTCATTTTTATTCACTTCCTAAATATCAAACATGAAAATAAGAATTTATCTGAAAACAGATGGATGTAAAGGTGTGTTGGATAGGAGCTGTCAGTCCAGTTCAGCATCTCCTTGGTGAGCCATGTGTTACTGTAATTCTTGTAAAGAATAGCAGTAAAACCATAAGACATGCAGTCATAGTTTTCAAATATTTTATTTTGAAAAGCTACTGCTACATATGTCAGTTTTCATTTAGTAAAACTGTTTAAACATTGTAGCAATCTATAAATATTGATATTTAATTATTTTACTGAATCATAGAAAGGATAAAGGTATTTTCAGGTGAAGCTTTCATTGTGAGAGATATAACAAACCTAACAGCATATTTATAGCTTTGCAGCTTTTCCTTTCTAGAGAAAGAAAACATAACCCTAAATTTAAACCCTAAATTTAAATTGTGGATTTGAGAGTCTGCAATCCAAAAAATCCATAAAAGTTCTATTTCCCTGACCAGCGACTGAAAGAGATGGAAAAAAATAAAAAATTAAATCTGAAAGTCATGACTTTTCATTTTGAGTTTCAGACCATTTCATTTAGTTGCTCCTTTTTTTTATTTGCAAGAATGTTTCACTGAACTTCCATGGCAATTAAGAAAGATAAAAGATGTTCTTAAAAGCCATTTAGTTTCTACTAAAATAAATATATTTGTTTTTTACAACAGAAGCAATTTTTTTAAACCAACCTACTGATGTTGGCCTATTAACAAGAAAATATAGTTCAGCATTTATCATTTACAAGAGTTATGTTTGTGCATTTTACATCATAACAAATTGCTTGCTTGCTTACAATTTAAATTTGACCTTTTTAGGAAATCTGTACACTTTTTTCTTCATAGAAGAGTTTGAACAATATCACCATGCACAATCTTTTCTCTGCTTAGCAGACTCAGAGCAAAGCTGAATTCCCAATTAATTTTCTGAAGTTTATGTGTCTAATGGTTTCACAACACTGTAGTCTTTGTGAAGAAAATAAAGTTGACTAGACAGTGTTTTGGTGCATCACAAGAATGAAATCATTTCAATCAGGAAGAAATGTGACTGTGACACAGCAGGCACAGACAAATTATATTTTATTTCATTTACTGTGTCAGATATGACTACAAAATGAAAATTCACTATCCTTAAAAAAAAGAAAAATTTAAAACAAAGGAAGACATTTATATGAAATATTCTAAAGGTTTCAGGTTTGCATATAAAATATTTTTTGTTATACAAAAAGTAGCCTAACTGAGCATTTCTTACCAGGCTTGTTCGTATAAACCAACATTTTTAAGGCTTACATCAAGATGCTGTTTATGTTGTCTCATTAACTGCAGCTTGGGGAAAACAAGCTTTGAAAGACCATGTCTCAAACATAGACCCAATATACATGGAAAATTATTTTAAAAATAGAGAATTAGAATGATTCTCAAAGTTGACGCAGTACATATTCTGAATATTTTACAGTATCTGTACAAGAAGCTTAAAAATAATTGTTATGATAGCTAGAGAGATTTCTTTGCATGCCCAAGTAAAAAAATCCCCCATTTAATGCCAACACTGCTCCTTATTCTATTCTGAAACTTAATTTTCTTTAAATAGTAAAAAGTTTCATTTAAAAAATGGGGGCAGAACTTTTCCTGTGTATCATGCGGGTGTAGCTATATGCTGCTATGTACACTTTTTTCAGAGAAATAAGTAATACTCCTAAAATATACTGCTGTTCACACACTTACCCACAAACACACAGATGGAAACACACACACAGGTCACTAGTGAACAGGGTACCACAGCTACTTATAAATAAAGATGTATGTATGCACATATAACTGCATATTCCCAGAGAGGGTATTTAGACTATTATCAGGGGATCTCAGCTGGTTTTGGGCATACAGGACATTAAATTCTTGCTCAGAGTAGAAAGTATGCATCTCAATGCATGAATGTTACATCATCCATATCTACAAAAATTGCATGTTGGCATTAAATACAATTGCATTGAACAACTAATGTTTTAACATAGGTTAATCAAATGTCAAATAAATGGTAAACATTCTAGAAAAATCACAATAAAAATCACTAATTTCTCCACAATTGCAAAAAAAAAAGTTAAAATAATTAAAGATAGAAGTATTTTATCTTTTCATTAGAGGTATCAAATGAAACCCCAAATCAAATCTAATTTAAACATACCTTTATTGTGCAATAATTCATTCACAAAAGTTAGTCTTGATGCCTAGATAGTGTTAAAACCAAAAAACTGTCCAAAATTGATTCATATTAGTTGTGATGAAAGAATGATTAAACTGTTTCTACTTTAATTATTAATCTTCTAAAAATTCCTTGAAACATTGTTTCCAAACAAAAGTGAAGAAAGAGCAGAATGATGAGACATGATTTAATGATACTGTTTATTATTAAAGAGCTAAATGAAAGGTGATGACAATATGAGACCATTTCAGTAAGTCAAATGCTTGTTTTTCTCTTTCTCTTTCTCTTTCTCTTTCTCTTTCTCTTTTCTCTTTCTCTTTCTCTTTCTCTTTCTCTTTCTCTTTCTCTTTCTCTTTCTCTTTTTGTCTCTTTTCCTTTCACTTTTCCTTTTTTTTGGGGGGGGGTGGGTTTGATTTGGTTTGGGTTTTTTTGTTTTGCTTTGTAGGGATTAATGACTCAGACTTCTTTCTAACTTGCATAACATTTTGTTTTATGGATTAAAATCAGCATCCCATTAGCTGGCACAGTCCCAGTTCTTATATAAAAGGGATCAGGGAACTAGTTTTTCCTGAATATAAGAGAAGCATCAATGTCAAAAAATCCCTGCTTTCTTTTCCTGACTGTTCTCCAGATGACTTTGCAATACTGAGTTATTTACATCTTGACAAAGGCTGTGATATAATTCCAGAAGTTTTACAAGAGGATCTCTCCAAAATTTTCCACCTCAGTCAACAAGACATATGATATTCCCCGAGCATAACAGCTTTACTGCCAAAAAATAAAATATGTTTCTGCTTGCTGCCAACCCACCTGACTTTACCTAAGTAAATTCCTTGCCAAATCCATCAGCCTTTCCACCCTCAACCCTAAATCCATTCATTCTTGCTCAATTTAATATGCATTCTCTTACCTACCAATTCATGAAACATCATTTGATAGACCCAAAATACACTAAAGTGATATGACTTGGAAGTGGGGCAGGGGGCATTATATGACTGTTGATCTTCTCATTTGAAGTATGCACTATAAATTCAGAGAATAAGATCTCATTTGGTCTGAATGAATTTCTCCTGACTGCCAGTGATTTGTGCAGAAGAAAAGCATTGGTGCACAAGTGCCAATACACTGGAAGTAGGAAAGGTCCCCCACAGAATGCAGGGAAACACAGCCAGCAGCTACCAAAAAGCCACATTGAATAATTGCATCTTCGAAATTCAAAGACCAGGTCTCCTCAAAAAGCACAACCTAAAACTTTCAAACTAAAAAATCACCTTTAGGCTTGTCTGGTATATTCTAAGAACCTACCATGAAGGCAGCTTTGCTTAGATTATTAGTGAAGAAAAAGTAAACAATAAGTTTTTCACTGCAAATTCTTGTCATATTCTAAGATTAAAATTTACAAACAGGCAGGACAAATTCATAACCCCCTTTACTTTTTTTTCATGTCTTTTTAGCTTAAAATCATAGGAATACTCAGAAGACTGATACTACTGTGTGGAAAGCAAAAGCAGCTAAACACAAATGGTGGGAAAATAAGAGAATAAGATTCTAGTACAGCCAGCTATTGCTATTTAAAAATCTGGTTACAGAATCAACTTGGTTACTTAGTCTGTCTTGTAACCTTACTTCCAAACTGTAGGGTAGGAAATGCTATGTGCTAGGAGGGCAGGGAGAGAGCAAAAAAAAAAAAAAAATCACCAAAAGACAACAAGAACTCTGAAACTCATAATGTGTAGAAAAGAGGGAGAATTTTATTAAGGGGCAAACTTAGATCCATCCCACCCCATCTACATGGAAGCACATAATTAAGGAACCTTATTAAAATAGCAAGCTCTCCTATGACCAAAGGTGGTAGATGCCTTCAAAGTAGGCAATGTAATTGAAACACATTTGTGATGCTGTGAACCCTAACCCTGAAAAAAGTCACCTCTCTTCAGAGGCTGCACCTAGAAATTCAGGGCACCTGCACTGCCTGGAGTAGACGACATAAATAACTTCTCACAAGTAACCCTTTGAGGTTGGACAGTTCCTCCGGTTCTAAGAGTTTAACAAGAAACAAAGATCAAAACCAAAAAACAAATATGAGATTTTATTTCAGGAAATTTCAAGACAGTCTGAATTTATTAATGACTCCAAATCATAGCTCTCCACTTGGCTAGCATGCAAAATGCATAATAACATTTTAAAATTTACCCTTAGTGGAGTGAAGCCATCTGCCCAATCTTCAAGCCATTGAAGCAATTGTCAGAGAGCTTTGTCAAATTCAGGCATAATTTTGTTTCTAGAAGGTAACACTGAAGTACAATTAACTCCTTCTGATGCTAATTTGTCAGAGAGAATGTTTTATATAATTTTTCAACTATAGTAATCCAGACAGACAGGTACTAAGATTATGAGTTGAAATTTATCTGGATGCACATTCCCAGTCCATACGCATTTTGTATGACTCATTATTCATAATGCTCCTACATACTATACAGGTAATTATAAATTAATTTTCCTTTCATGTCCTCTATGGATGTGAACACTTTGACTGATGTTCTCAAGACTATATTTATCTCTTTCTTAGAGTAATGACAGATGAAAAGAAATGACCTATTTTAACAATATAATTATTAATTTTTTGCCAGAATTCATTTTTACTGCTTTTCCAAGCTCCATGGTATCATGTGTTTTCCTCATTTCTTAATGTTCCAGTATTTCATTTCCTGCATAAAATACCAGTAAGTGGATTAGAAAGAAAGTATTAAAGATGCAGTATATAGTGCATTTCAGATGATGAAATGTTAGCAAAAACAGGACTGATGGTCCTAGGTGCATTTTTACACTTTGTAATGATATTTGTTCTTTTACAGAGGTACCTGAATGAAACACTTAAAGAAAAACTATGGAAGTCCTTGAGAAATCTTGTTGCTTGGAAAAAGCTGCACTTTTCATGGGACTTCTTTTATTAAATCTGAGGGAAAATAATACACAAACAGAGAATTTTCCAGGAAAGGTGATTTTCATCTCTCCTCGACATACATTTTGCTGTGACCCAGAAATTACCATAATGAATCTTTGATTCTATCTTCCAGTCTTGGCCAAGATCAAGTATGAGTCATTCAGATACTCACATTTTAAAAATATAACATAAGTATGGAATAATCTGTCATTAATATAGAGGAATAATATATAATTAATAATTTATAATTAATCTACATTACATTCTCTTGGGCAACTAATCAAAGGAGAATTGAGGTAGAAATACAGTAATATTTTTAAAATACATGACAAAATAACTTATAATATGTAAGCTTGTCCAAGTCTATTTAAAAACTGTTATTGTGCATATTCACATACTTTTGTCTATACAATTTGCAATCTATTTTCAAGGCAATATAATGCATTTTTTTAAATTTTAAGAGACACAATACGATCCTAAAGGCTATACTTGACACTATATTTCTGATCCGAAGAACATATTAAGTTTTATTCAAGTTGAAAGTTATGTCCCATAAATCCAGGAAAGAGCAACATGAAAAATGATCTCTTGTACATGTATATTATGGTTGTGCATAATTTTTTCTTCAATACAAACTCTGCTATATGCAATGCTCATTAAATGAGTATCCAGCACTTTCTTTTTGAGAAGTTGCTTAATATAGGGACTTATTTATTTCATATTTTAGTACCTAATTTGAAGGCACAATTAGTCTTTCCTAGCAGGATTTTCGAGTGATTATCTGTACAACACAGTGTTTGAAAAGACTGGTTCCTTTTCCTTTGCACCTATTCAATGAGGTTAGATTTCAGTGAAGATCTATCTTGACAAAAGAGACATATTGAAGTAAAGGATTCTTTCAACACTGAGCAACAAACTCAAGGTACCTAACACCTAATTTTTCAAAATACTTTAGCCTTTAGAGATGTGTTCAATTATGCTTTTTCTGAACAAAGTATTACTGAAATCACAGGGCAGATTATGCATATGTATTTTAGATTATTAGGCCAGTCTTCTGGGAGATATCAGCTAGTTGGAGTCCAAAACCTGCCACTGAGCACATGCAAACTAGAATTTTTGCCATTTGGTCAAACTTGGATGAAATTTTACAAAGGTAGCAAAATATTCTTTAGCACAGACACTTCTCTACCTACCATAATGTTTATAGGATCAGCATATTTATGATCCTAGCCTTTTTGCACTGAACTGATATAAATTCAGTCAATCTGAATAAATTACTAGTTCTGCAATATTTCAGATTGCTCAGTCAACAACTGACATTTAGCTCTAAAAGTCACCTTCAGTCAATCCTGCTGGTAGATTTCTATTTTTCTAAGGTAATTCTACACTAACACAAGAATAGTAAGACTATTTAGAAGCAAACTAGATTTGGCCACCTTATTCCCACTGATCTCCTTGTCTATATTTCCAAAGTGAAACTGCCTGATTTGTGTTCTCAGAGTATTTGCTGATTCAGTTGTTTCTGTAGAGTAGAGCACAATAAGTCTCATTAAGTTATTAAATATTTCCTTACATGTTACAGTCACTGTGGCTGGCATCCATTGAACACCAAATTGTAGAAGAATCTCTCTACATGAATTAATTATGGTTTAAGCAGACTGGGTCAAGGGGGAGAAAAGAAATCAAAAAGTGATGTCAAAAGCACTGATACTCTGAAATTTTATTAAATGCTGCAATGAACATGCACCAATTCAGCTTATACAGAACCATATAAGTTATTTGTGGATCTTAATTTCCAAATAAAATAAATATGAAAATAAATCTAAACACATAAATACATAGATTCTCACCTTTATAAACTGAAGTGAGAAACTACAAATTTTTCCCAAAACTATTCAGGACACTCAACTCCTAACTTCTGGAACCACTTAATTGGTTCAAGCATAATTAAAATTACAGCTAGAAATCAGGATTGACACTTGTATAATGAGTGAAATGAAGAAATAGAATTATTTGATGGGAAGCTTTTTGTAGGTAGTGGCAGGATTTAGATCCTTTTTGGCTACATGTAGTGACAGACTGCTTTGAGAAATACCTTTATGTTGCCTTTTCAAGGAACACATCTTTCTGGAAGAATACTATAAAATAAATACATAAAATCAATCACAAAGTGGTTGGGTTGGAAGGGACCTTGAAGATCATCTAGTTCTAGCCCCCAACATGGGCAGATACATTAGGCCAGGTTCTCAGAGTTTCATTCAAGCTGGCCTTAAACACTTTTAATATTGGTGAGTTAACAACTTCTCTGAGCAACCTGCTCCAACCTATGTCTTACCACCCCCATAGTCAAGAATTTGTTCCTAATATGTTATCCAAACCTATTATCTTCCAGTTTGAAACCCTTCCCACTTGCCCTCGCACTACACTGTCTTGTAAAAAATCCCTCTGTCTTTCTTGTAGGCTGTCTTCAGGTACTAGAAGGTTGCAATTAGGTCACCCTAGTGCCTTCTCTTTTCCAGGATGGGCAAACTCAAATCTCTCAGCCTTTCCTTATACGAGAGTTGTTTCATCCCTCTAATCATCTTGGTGACACTATCCGGACTCCAACAGTTCAACATCCATCCTATGTTGAAGATCCCAGAGCTGGATGAAGCACTACAGGTGGGGGTCTCATGAGTGGGAAGTAGAGGGCCAGAATCACTTTTACTGACCTGTTGATTTTGCTGCCTTGGATGCAGCCCAGGATACAGTTGGCTTTCTGAACTGCAAGCTCACATTGCTGGCTCATGTCCAGCCTCTCATGCCCCAGCACCACCAAGCCCTTCTCAGTCTGCTCTTGATCTGTTCATCCCCCTGTTCAATGATATCAGTATAATTGATGTTGGGGATTGACCCAACCCAGGAGCACCTTGTACTTGGTCTTGTTATACCTCACAGATTCCCATGGGCCCACCTCTCAAGAATTTTGAGGTCCTCTAGATGGCCTCCTGTCCTTCAGATGTGGCAACCACATCACTCAGCTTGGTATTATCTGCAAATGTACTGAGGAAGCATTTGACCCCTTCATCTATTTTATTAATGAAGATATTAAATAACAGTATTACCAATATGGACCCCTGAATGACATCACTTGTTACTGATGTCCATGAGGACTCCGAACTGTTGACCATTACCCTCTGGACACAACCATCCAACCACTTTCTTATCCAACCAATCCAATCATCAAATCCAGTTTAGAGAAGGAACTAGTGGGAGACCAGTATACACCTGTTTCTGGTAGATTATATTCTTCTGTGGTGAACAAATGAAATGCATGTGGGTTATGAGTTAAGTAGTTTGAGGACCAAATTATCCTCCAACAAATAGAAACGTAACTCTGTGACATTAAACGCAGACCCATATTGGTCACACTGAACTGGGATTCACTTTAAAACAGCAAAGCCAAGAAAACACTTGTGATTTGTTGAAACTAATCAGTTATCAACATGCAGCATAGTCAACAACATGAAAAATTCTGTGGTCAAAATCCACAGCAGTAGTAATGTGAGGAAAATCAAGTGAAGTTCTACCAAAGGATACAGCCAAGTAGGGGAAACAAGTAACAGATTAAGATTCTGATTCCTCCAGTTCACTTAAGCTTCCAAATCACCAGTGTTGCAGTAGACTTCTGAGGAACTGAATATGAGGATCCCTAATTCTATTATTTTAGTTAATGGTAGGTAACCAAACTTTAATGGGTTTAGCTAATTCCATCCAGTCAGACCACTCACATAAGAAAATATTGAGGGCCTACACAGAGCCAATAACACCCTGTAAAGATTAGAAATAGTTTTGACTTAGTTCTGCATAGCTACTTCACTGGCATGTTACTTCATTTGACATCTCAGAACAACCACATCAGTTTCACTTCAATCAAGTACTGCATTCATACAGAGGCAAAGATGTGTCACCTTCCTGTGATGTCTCATGGCAAAATGCACACACTTCAAACAATGTATATCAACAAATAGATGGCTTCGTTTCACAGTGTACATTACAGGAAAAATCTTCACTGACAGCCTATTTGTCAGTGCCTCGGATGCAGCGCAGTAACACCAGACCATCTGGAGATTCCAGCAAAAAAACATTTAGGGTGAAATTCCTCCTTCATCTACTGCTCACTGAAACGAGGCAGAATAATGGGTCTTTCTGCAGTTTGTCATAACGTCAGAAACCAGGAATTGACTGTGATGCTTTTATTTGTATTGGTTTGAAAAAAAATTGAATATGCTGTTGCAATAAAAGCAGAGGACAAAAATTAAGATTGAGGCATGACAAAACACTGCTAAGATTTACTCCTCCATTTTCACAAGGGAAGGAAAATGTATTTCATATACATGCATTTTCAGTCTTCAAATGTCACAGCACAAAGCCCAGAACACTACTCAGATTCAAAGAGCAATTCTTACCACATTTCTTCATGAAACCATGTACACTACTGAATTATTTTGACTCATTTGCACCTAAGGACTCATGGTCACTAATGACTTATGAACTCCCAATTCTTTAAAGGAAAAACTAATTAACATATTTATTGGTGTAATTGTCAGGTGGAGTTTTAACAGCAATGTTGTCTTGAAGTGAAACATATTTTTTACAATTAGTGTGAATTCTCTTATATATGACTTTACACTATTTTTTCCAATAGACACAAAGAGAAAGAAAAGAATCTTCACAGCTTTTCCCATGATATCTTCTTACTGTAAAATAACATTTAGTGCTACTGTTGGAGGAAAAGTTAATTGGACTATAGATTATACCTAAGTAAATACTGCAAATGAAATGCCAAAAAGAATGAAAAATATTCAGATCTAGTTTGATTACAGATAGAAATTTCCTCAGGAGTGAAAAATCTGGATTGGTCAACATATTTGTGAAGTAATTAAACAACAATCCTACACTAGCCATGCCATACTTTGTTTAGTAACGAAACACTGATCCATTAATTTTTGCTCATGTTTTCTGTAACATACATTGCAGTTGAGGAATACCGGTTGCTGTGCTTTAGTCTGATTTGCTGCTGATTAACAGCAGAAGAAGCCAAACTTAGAGCTTTTCAAGAACAGATGGTGCTTCTATCCTCTTCTTACTGGTCAGAAATTCAGAGAAAATAAGGATGAAGACGGATGTAGATGGAAAGGAGAAGCAACAAAAAGAGGAAAAAAAAGTTTGGCAAATCCCATAAGCAGCTATAGAAACAAATTATACCCATTTTCCACTGTGGGTGTACAAGTTTGAGGATTCACAGATGGCTTGGAATTCAGCTCTTCATCAGAGCTGAATGTGTTCCTAAGACAGTCTGAAAAAGGGGGTACCGAGTGATTGCTGAATCTTTCTTTTCCCACTTTTACTACTTGATAGTGTCCCTTCTTTACCTCCTTTTTTCTCAAAATTAACACTCCATGAAGTAAGAATGGAAGTTTATTGAGGTAGCAGGATAAAATGGACACTGACAGTATTTGCCCACATCAGAAAACTAAAAGTTGTTTTCACTGTGGTTTTCCTAATGCTTAAGGGGACTTGAGGAGTACTCATATCCTCCTACCTACTCCTTATAAATAAAACCATGACTCACTTTTAAAAATTTGGTATCGAGTGAATCATTTTTTTTTGCATGAGCAGATTGAGACACCTTAAGATGGTGGTCTCCATTTCTCTACCAAGAGGGCAGGAATGCTTTCTTGGAAATTCAACCAAATGTAAAGTAAGGCTCTCTGCTTCCATAGAGATAAAGAAAACCTTCTCAACTGCGCTGAATAAACATTCACTCAGTACTTAGGTGCTAGAGTAAGTAATTAGGTGCTAGTACACAGTGCTAAAACCAGATTTGCTGCTGTTAACAAGGTATTGTCCATATTTATTCCAAGCCACAAAAATGTCAGTTTGGATCCAGGAATTTTCATATATTGACTATATCTCTATTCAAAGTCCATGAGCTTCTCAGACATCTTTTATTTCTGATGATGCTCTAATTGCCATCCAGTTTGACCAGGCTCTGTCTGCTAGGACTTGCACTAATCTCTTCTTTTAAATTTTAAAAAATCAAGCATCTCATCCTCCTAGCACATGTTCCTATTGATTAATATTATGAAAGAAGTGAGAAACTTGTTTTGATCTCTGCCAGACTCAGCAATGGACGTCTCATACAACGACTTACTGCACATTTTTCATTCTCTGTGGTGACCCTCTTGAAATTTCATCAATACAGTTCAGCTTGTCAAACTATCAGTGAAAAGAAACTGCAACAGCCTTGCTGAGCCTCTGTTGGCTTCTCTCACAGAGTTCATGGGGGCTCTCAAGAATGGGAAAGCCAAAGGTTCACACATGCCCTGCTTCACAACAGAAAAATCCAAGTATGTCCTATCAGATACAGGCATTAAGTCTTTCTGTAAAGAAAGTAGTTTAACTCTGTTTCTCACTGCAGAATAAAGTCAATTACATTTAGACTTACTGTCTTTAGAAAACTGGTAGGGATTTCATAACAAGAGAAAGGCGAGACTGCTATAAAGAGTCTTTAAATATTTAAAATGCTTCCAAAGCTAAGATAGCTGCAAGGAAGATTTCTCTGTACTCTGCTAAGTTAAGTAGAACTCTCCTGGGGTACATGCTAAAATACCTCCTGTTTTACAGGGCTGGTGCAGTCATGTTAGTGTAAATGTTTTGATGTGCCAGACACTGAAGAAAGGACTATTACTTGAAATCTTAATATTTTTTCTAGGTTACACTACCAATAAATTAATAATGCCTAATAGTTTTATAAATAAACATCTAAACCCATGAAAAACATAAAATGGCATGAAATTAAAGTCTAGAACACAGGAATAGTAGACAGATTCTATCTACACATGTTGGTGTTTGAATTACAGGGAAATGTTATTTCCACAAACCTTTACTTCACCAAAATCACTCTGGGCATGAAACAAGACAGGAACATTTATTCTCCTTCATTGTTCTTAATGAACTGCTGAAAAACAAATTTAGCAGAAGGGAGAGTTAAACTGAGGTTTTCATTTTCTGGAATGAAACTATTATGTTAACTGTTATTCCCTCCCTATATATGATATCACATATTTCAAAACTCTTAATAATTTCATGCAACAATGAAGCAGTAATTTACCTATTGCTTCTCTCAGCAAAATGCTGGGTTTGAATCTTCGTTCCCTTCCACTTGCAATAGTCTCATAAATGCCATATTTCCAAACTGATCTAGACAACTGCAGGTTTTTTGTGATGACAAAAGATTTTTGCCATTTGCGTGCATGATTTAAAGGCAATCTTCTCCAAAAATCACTAAAGAACATGCAGAACATAAATCTAAAATCTCAAAACATCAATGTCTGCTTTCCACTATTCATTGCAAATATCTCTCTGGACTTATCAAACCCGTGAATACCTAGAAGATAGTAAAACACCTCTATCATAAATAATAGCAGTGAGTATATGATGCCCTACACAAAATATGGCACATATCTTAAATACTAATTCAACCAGTATTACATAAAAGTTCTTTGAAAACTGAATTACCTTCCATCTAACAGTTGAAGCTAACATCCTGTCATGCCTAATCACTGGGAAAAAAACCACAGATGACACAGGCCAGTCCATATTTAGTTAATTATGCTTAACTCTATAATAAGAATTGCTAAATAATAAACTTCTTTAAAAAAAAAAATCTGATATTTCAATAAAAACCCTTGAACTTCATGAATCTTCAGAAAGTTTGAGAATGTTAATTAGTAGGCCAGGAGATAGCCTTTATCTTTGAGTGCCTTTACCAATGTTTTGGTTTTTTTTTCTCCTGATCCTCTGAAATTACAGCTCAAAAGAAGAATACATCTGTAGAGAGGCTGTTTAAAAACCCAAATGTTTGAAAATCCCCAGAAGATGGATGAAACAAAAGAGCCATAAAAGTAATGGCTCAAGTTATTGCTGTTAGTGCTTCTTATTTGCTAACATTTATTGCAACAAAAAATGCTAGAGTAGCAAACTGCAATTTTTCTCTTCACACTAAAGATATTGTTGCAAGTAGAAAGACTGTGGGAGGGACTTATTTCAGGTTTATTATTTTCAGGTTTCATCAAAACACCTACAAAAGACATCTGTAATAGGGTATGGAGGGTAACCTATTGCAGTTAGTGAAGCATAGCAAACAATTCAATACCTAACCACTATGTGTCTTCAGATAGATAGGCTGCATTACTTTCTAGACTTCATTGACCTCATGGGGAGCTTAAACTCCTTATAGCCAGCATATTCTAGCACTGCATCTAGCACTTGATGCATTTGATTGAAAACCTAAACAAAGCAAATTGATATTAAACCACAGTCAGTTCTAGAAATATGACCATTATGGTACATCTATCTATCTATCTATCTATCTATCTATCTATCTATCTATCTATCTATCTATCTATCTAATCTATTTTTCTATCTATCTATCTATCTATCTATCTATCTATCTATCTATCTATCTATCTATCTAATCTATTTTTCTATCTATCTGTGTATATCTCCAATGGTTATGATTATCATTATGCTTCATTATGGAATGACTACTAAACCCTGTAATTATGCAATCAATATATCACAGAGTACAAAGTAATTTAAAACATTAAACATATGTTAGAAATAGAATAACAAATACTTTGAGGCTTCATCTGACTCGTAAAAGGAAAATGTCACTCATACTGAAAGACCCTGATTCTCAGGAAATGCTTTTTACCCATCACTAAAATTTTCCCTTTTACAGGACAATTGAGTTAATCTAGTAGCTTTGCAGACATCCAGCTGCTCAGAGCACATATTGTCATGAAATCTTTCCCCAATGACTCCTCTCTGTATTCCATTCATCTTCATAAAATTCATAGCAAGTCTTAGTAGCTCAGCAGGAGTCAAGCAGGAGATGACAGGACAACAGCTGGGCACTCCCACACTGGCACATCTGCTTACAACCTGCCGTGGCCAGACCCAAAGATCCTCCGCAGGCGTCGCGCAGCGCCTCAAGAGCAGACCAGACTAATGCAACTGATGCCGAGAGGCAAACACACTTTGTTGGAGGGTGTCTGCGCTGAGTAAATGCACAAAAAAAGCATCCCAGAATGCTAAGCCGGGGCAACTAATGTGTGATGGCTTTTCAGTCAAGAGCTTTTTCAAGCACAAATTTGGCATCAGTTTTGATGGTTTCTGGATGAGTAAGAATATTCTCCTAAAAGCAGTATGTTTACTGGTGTAAATAATTAATAGGCAAAGCTAGTATGATGGTGAAATCACCAGTATTAGGTAGGAGTTACTTCATTACTGACTACTTCACTACTTCACTACTGACCATTCAATTCTATAAATTCATAAATTGTGAGTTACAAAGGGTTATGATAAGTATACTTTTGTCTACAAAGAAAATTAATCTTAAGAAAAATACAATTTTTTTTAATACACAGAGCAATGGGATGTTCAAGAAAGTTAATAATATTTTTATTACTTATGGGCATACAAAAATCTTCCAATTTTAAAAATAATTTAGATGTTCTAAAATTATAAAACCACAAGGGTAAATAAGTTTCTTTCTCTCCTTAGCCCCTGCTTTCAACCTCCAAAATACTTTTTCTAAAGCCTTTAATCTCAATTCAGATGTGTCTTTTATATGTGCTAAAGAAAATTCTCTTGACCACACCACATTTTGCCCAATGTAGAGCAGGTATGTGAAGAAAATGTGTGTGTATGGTAAATGTACTTTTAATTTAGGTCGGCTCTAAAATTCATAGGAAAAAAATTCAGCTGCTCCCCAAACAATTTAACAGTTTACATTTTTTTTAATGGGTTTTGTAGCTACATATATTTCTTTTACAAGCTTTTGTTTTCCAGCTTCTGCAGGATATTAGGCTTGCTTTTTGTTGTGCTCTCTCCACTAATTTGGCTTCTTTCACTAAGGCTAAGTATCAGAGACTAATTACATCTTGGAGTTTCATATTTCATTTTTCACTGATTGGAAAGAGAACTATGCATTTAGCTCAGACTAGCTGCCTAATTTTTTAAGATCTGGAACGAAATTAATCTGTGAGATGATTCCATCCTTGGACATGATGCTTTCAACTTCTTACACCACATGAGTGCAACCTACAGCCGTGTCTGCATCCTGAATATTTTTCACTCTTTATTTCATTACTTGGTATGCCAGGATTACATTTTGCCTGCATGCTTGTGGCACTGAGACAAGTTTCAAAAAGAAAGTGACTGGCTGAGCCTGGATTGCACTGACAAGCTCTTATCAGTTTGACTTTGTCCCCTCTTTTGTAATATCATCTCCTTTAGGAGACAACTGTCATCTGCGTATGCATAAATCCAAAGCTCAAGGTTTTTTTTGTCTCTGACCTTCTCCAGCTAAAACTGGGGTGCATCTATATGTGGCTGTGGCAGCCTTCCAGTCTTTCAGCAAAACCGCTTGTGTGGTTCATGCTATTTAAGTCACCTGTACATTTTCAGACTTGCTGAGCTGCACTGGGGTGCACTGTCCTTTATAGGAGCTATTTTTTATATTTTGCCTCAGGTTTCATATTAGTAAATTATTATCCTTTTACTTTCCTTTACACAATTTCAAAAGACATCTTAACATGACATATCTAAGCCTAAACATATTTCAAAGAATTATTCTCAGAAGAAAATAAAACAGCACAAACCACAGAACTGCATTTATATTAAAAATGCAGCAACTGGAAAATTAACATAAAATATAACTTCTGAAGAAGTGGAAATAAAGCAGAATAATGCACACTAATCAGTGACACTAATGAGGCTGGCAAAAACCCAATTACACCATTTTATCTGTGAGTACAGTCTCTACTTATGACTTATAACATTGATCAGATAGTAAAACAGATGTGTTTTGTTAATCTCTAAGAGTCAAGGTCAGAGTTATTTAGCTGAATCCTCGGAGGAAAAATTTGGCCAATACCATCACAACCATTATTTACTCCTACTGTGCCTTGCATTTAAAATTCTTACAAAAAAAGTTACTGTTGAGCAATATTTTACATAGGTGAGATGCACCATAATTGTTTGTAACATAATACTTATGGCAGAATTAGATATTTGAATATGATTACAGATTTCTCCTTTTATTTTTGACAGTATGACCCAGAAGGCTTCACACAATATCAGGTCCTTATTGTGCCAGACAACAAAAGGGATGCAATGACGATAAACACAGAGCATGACTGGACTTGACAGAAAAGCACCATAAATCTTAAATATGCAAATCAAATATCATCAGGGTTATCAGTGACAGTTCTGGAGACTGTAATACTGTGTTGTATACTGTGAAAGTATTAAACTTTAATTAAGTATTAAATTTAATAAGCACTTAGGAGCGCACTATCTTTCTGGGGTAGTTTTTTTTTAATTCTACTGGTCATTAGTAATATAATAGATTAATAAATAAATATATTAATAAATAATAGATTAACAACTTAAAACCAAAATTCTTTATGTTAAACAAAAAGGAAACATTTCCAGAACAAGTTTCTAAATCAGATTAGATTTTGAAAAAAGCTTTTGTAAATGCAATTTATTTACCTAGGAACAATTAGCTTGGCAATGACATCTGGTTTTCTATCACACTGGTTAACATTAATATGAAAGGATCAAAAAGATCTTTGATTTTCAGAACCTCCCCGTCAAAATTTCAATTAAAAAAGGTCAATTCTATAGCTGACTGGAAAACAATAAAGAAAGGACCTGCAAAATGAAAACTTCTGAAATATTTTTATCAACTTTATTTTGTAGTAGCAACCACACTATATTTAACTTAATGCTGGGCTGACTGAACCAAAACCAAAATAAATTCCTTAATTTCACACAGTGAAAGATAACTTTGCAAATTGTCTCAAGTATTTTGATATCTATTAAAATTTTACATGGTGTGATTTTGGCCAACTCAAGGGTCAATTAACTTAGCACAACAAGGCTATTTCACTGTAAAGCCATTTTCACAGACTTCTCTGGGACAAAACTCAGTTTGCAAATTTCTCTAGGGTATATCATGAGACCTTCATCACTCATTTTGGTCCTCTGAGCTCTCTCCATTGCTACCTTAGGCTAGGAATTAATTTGTTTACTTTAATTTGTCACAGCTGCATAGACTTCCTTAAAATGATATGATGTATTTTTGGAATCAGATGAAAACAGAGAAGATAAAGTGCAGATTTAAAATCCAGAAGCTGCATGAATTGATAGATGGTAACACCTGATTCTCAGAGATATTACTATCCCCAGCTCTTTCACTGGCAGCAGCCTACAGGCTACATTGAATGAAATAACCTAGGGACATGACTAAGTGTGGACCTGAAATTATTAAGTAACTGGTTGTATTTGATGATCTTTTCCAACTTTAATGATTCTATAATGATTGTATAATTCTATGAACTGGCTGAAGACCTCCTATTAACAGAAAAGAGAAGACAGTATCAGGCTACACAAAGCAGCGTAATAAACATTCAGTGCAAATTCTACCCTCTGTTGATGTTCAGATTCCCCTAAGTACCTAAGATTCTTACTCATCTTTGAAATCAATGACCTGTAGATGGCTGAAATACTCTAGAAATTGAGCAAGTTGCAAAAGTTTCTGCCACACAAATTTATTAGGAGCTGAAGTGAAAGAAGGCTGAATCTAACTCTGGGACAGTCACCTTCATCTGCTTCAGGGTCAAGAAAATGACAGCACAGCACAGCACATGGCTTTGCTGTATCCATAAAGTTGTCTTCTCTTTGCAAAAGCAACAATGTTTGCTATCTTTTAAATTAGCCCATTATGAATATGAGGGTTTGAATGACATTACAACTTGGGAGTAACAAAGGCATTATGAAGCTATCATATGAGTTAGTCCAAGCTGTAGAGCAAACAAGAGGAGTTATCCAAGGCACAATTTGTGTGCTTTGCCTCTAAAGGTACTGCCTCAGTTCTGCTAACACACAGCATTTTAGCAGCTTTCCATATCTGTACAAGTGGCAGCACGGGGACTGGGAATAAATTCTCAAGCTGACATATCATCTTAGTTGAAGTCGCTGGAATGCTACCAGGTTTTCCATGCACAGAACCCCATATTCAGGTCCACGTTCTCAGACAAAACATCTGATGACATGGAATATTCTGAAGAATGATTTAAGCCCTTCTGTTTTAAAGAACAATGCTATGAAGAAAAGAATGGGATAAGGAAAGTATTGAAAGATTCATATTGTGTTAGTTAATATAAATATGTCAAAAATAATTTGGAATCAACATTTGGCATGATAGACACTAACGGACATCTATGGAACCAAAAAAAAAAATCCTCCAAAATAATATCAGAGGAATGAGATGCAAAAATCCAGGCAATTTCAGTTTTCAGCACAACAATAAATACTCTCCAGAAGTAAACTCATATATTAACAAAAGGAAACAGTAAGAGAAAAAAAAAGTCAGTGAATCTGTACCCTCATTTTGCAAGCATAAACAAATTTCTTTTACTTTTAAGAACAGATGACAGTACTTCCAAGAATTTGACCTATGGATATAGAGTGAACACTCAAATAAAATTGCTGACAAAAACAGGACCTCAGAAGGTGCAAATACATAGTTGCCATAATATTTTATTTAAAAGAATCATCGGTTGCATGTATAAAAAAGGTATTGATTTTGCTTTAGGAACAGGAGATTTCTAGACTCCTTAATATTTAATGATAAATTTATAATACAGAAAACAAAAATGTTCTTATTAAGTTTAACTTTTATCCAAATCTGGATTCTGAAAAAGAGGTTTCCAGCCTAAAATCAGCCTAAAATCTCAGACTAGACTACACTAGCATTAACCCAATGTTTCTTCTGCATTAAATATGTCCAGCAAAAAAACTCTACCTTTATTCTCTAAGGATCATGTATAGTTTATCTTGTGTCTGAATTTAACAACCTAGGTGTAAGTTTGTTTGGGTACAAGTTCACAGTTCTGAGAGTTGGCACTTGTTCCATAGTCTTGCTTAAGGAAAAGAGTGGATATAGCAGGGACAAGATGAAAAAGAGAAACAAAGGTCACAGACATCAGAATATTTAATAATTTATAAGGAAAATATGCATTTGTCTTTTGTTCCAAAGCATCTTAGGAATGTGAGGCTAGAACACTGTTTACCCTACCAAAATGAGGCCTTCTCTTTCAGTGGGCATATAAGACTGCTCTACACTCAGTGCTTAAGCACAAAAAAGTCACATCTTTTTGTCAATATAATTCTATAGAAAAAAGGCTTCCCTGGGTAACAACATTTATATGTAGCAAGACAGAATGGCAAGAGAAGAGAGGCTACATTGAGAACAGCTCAGAAAGCTGAGGTATGAAGAGTGCATTTACATCATGCTACCTATATACCCCTCTGGATTATTCCTAGCTAAAACTGCCAGCTACATTCCTCCCCCCCAACCATTCTTTTTACATGTTCAGCAAATACTCACCTTCTACTGTTTGACATTGAGATTCACTATTCTGTACTTTCATGAGCACTTTACAATCTTTGCTGATATTCATACTTCAAGTGAAATGCAATGGGCAAGAAAAGTCAGGCAATTATACAGTGTTCTGAACAGCAAGCCACGTAAGCCTGGGAAATTCCAAACTACATATTCTGTCTTGGTGCTTGAAGAACCAAAAAGAAAATTATTCAGCATTGATACAGACCTTTCAATTTTTTGAGATTTAAGAATTTCAATATGCCTGTAGGGATTCATTTGGACTCAACAACTCAACAGCTGAATAGGAACTGACAGTTCCTTGAGAAGAAATAAATATTAGCCATAATCTACAAACAAAGAAACTGAGATACATAGAAGACTAAACATTTAAAACTAAAATACTTAGAGCTTTTGTCTCTTAAAATCCATTCTTAGAAGCTAGACATATGGTTTAATTACCAAACATGTCAAATTCCAAATAATCTCATTGATTTCATACTATCCAACAGAGCCAAATATCTGTGCATGGGTCTGACATGACTGTCAACTGAAATGGCCCTAAGGGAGATCAGTTGTTCACTTTGAGTGTCATGAACCTGCCAATTAGATGAGCTGCTACAACACCAAAAGTAATCTCTCCAATTGGCTTGGTCCAGTGCTCAGAGTTAGGAAAGTGAACACTGGAAAGAATGATCCTTTTTTTTTGGAATAATGAAATGTATATATTTTCAAAATCCTCCCCTCCATCTTTTCTCCATAAGTTTTTAAATATTGTCTCATTTGTTTTAGAGGACCTTTCCAGCTCCTTTATTTCTTACCTTATTTTTTCTTGTTCACCAAAACCTTATTTTTTCTTGCTTCAGCAATTCCTACATAGTACTAATCGACAACATCCCAAAATAATTACTTCTCTTAAATTTTATTGCAACTGTGTCTCTTGTCTGTCTACAACCCGATTTCAGCTTCTGATATCTTTCCATATCAAGTACCAGATGTTCATCATGGACTCAACATCAGCAGGGAACCTGGCAAAGATCCAGTGGGGCTTACAGATAAGCAAGGTGTAAAAAGCATCCTCACTGATAATAAGGTCAAAGGAAAAAAAATAAATTGCCTTTTTGTATCAGTTTTGACTGCAAAACAGCTTAGGAAGCTTCTAATTTTAACCTAAACGGGAAAGCTGAGAAAAACTTGCTCAGCTGGAATATCTTGCTCTATTCAAATATTGAAGATATTTTGGAAGGACTCAGAAAAAAGAACCGTAAAAAATTCACCACAAATTCTATTCATCACTCAGTTTCTCCAGGAATTAAATTAGCACTGAACTATCATTCTAACCAGGCTCAAGATCAAAAGACAACAGCTAATAATAATAATAATAATGACAATTTCTGAAGTGCTCCATTATACCTGACTTCTAGCCAACATAATGTAACACAAAGTCAGTAGACACATAGTAGCTAGGATGAAGTTTTGAAGTTTTTTTTTAAAGAGCTTTTGTTTTAATCAGAATTTACAAAGTAATTATAGGACATTTTAATAAACTCAGTGAGCATGGAATATGAGAGAAATGGATGAAAAATAATAGGGAAACAAGAGCTTTTGGAAATACCTTTCAACTAAAGCAAATAGAAGCTTCAGAGACCAAGAAAATATGATTGGTATTCAACATTTAAAAATTATTCACAGTAACCAATAATAATAAGACTGAGACCAAGGAGTTAATGAAGGAAACTCTGTTGTTAAGGTGTTGAATTTAACCTTTCATTTTTGTGACTGATAAAAAATATGTGAACATACATGGAGAAAAACAATTCTAACTAAATTTGCATGGTGCATTAAATTATCTGTTGCCAAAGAAAAAAAAGATGTTGCAAATATTGTTGATGGTCCTCTGAACATATAGTGGTTTTCATCAGTGATTAGAAAGACAAACAGAATTATAAGAATTGTTAAGACAGTAATGCAGAAATGTACCTGGATAGGTTTGCATTGAAATCCGAAAATGTAGGAATCTATTATAAAGTAAAAAATTATATAGAAAAGAGGAATAGGCAGGGCTTTTTTAATTTTATTTTATTTTTCTCATGCAAGGCCTACTGGACACTTGAAAATTTACACAACATAAGCTTAAAAAGCAAACAATAAGGACTACTTTTTGTTTTAACAAGTAATCTAATTATGAAACTCATTGCCACAGGATGTGAGAGAAGTCAATGTGTGAATTATATCAAGAAGTCTTCATCCATCAAAAAGTATTTATTTCCAGAATGTCAGTACTTCAGGAAGATTTACATCATAGTTGCTGCTCCTTTTTCATCTTTTCTTATACTCTAACAATTTTTTAAGCTCTTTCAGTGTCTACATCTGCTCTTCTGTAATATTATGCCCTAAACTCCTAGCTATACAGCAAGATTTGTCTCTTTCTCCCACACATGATTTGATGCTGCAAAGCTACTGTTTGGTTACTGATCCTCTGTGTATCACACAGCCCACTACAATTCTCATCCTTCATCTCTTGTCCTTACAAACCCCTTCCTTCTGTCAGCCTGCTAACATTAATTTATGCTTATAGTTTCTGCTCCAATTTAATTTCCTCAAATTGTCTTTCCTTGTCTTTTAGTACTTTGTTATTCTACCTGTCCTTCCAGTGACCCTTGTCAGTCTTGGCTACCTGATGTATTATTTCTATTTAAATTACTGTCTTTCTGGGCTTTCTTTTCACTTACTAGCCTGGAAATCCAGCTGCCCACTGTTTCTGCTGCCTGTAGGATGCATGCTGTTTAAAATGTTAATAACTACTGTGAACATTATCAAATAGGTCAAATTTCCAGTCCCCAGACAAATTACAGGACTACATAGGAGCTATATCTGTGATCTCTGTTGTACTACTCAAGCTGTAGCCCATACTTTAGATATGATATTATATACAGCCTCATAAAGGATTTTCCAAATAAATATGAAAGTGATTTTCTTCTATTTGGTTTTATTTCAGGGCATAAGAAGTGGTGCCACAGTTCCTGCTTGCAGGGCATTATTTCAGATTATTCAGTGATCCTACTGCAGAAGTACCTGTAGGTCTGTGACATGTATTAAATGTTGGGAAGCAGAGCAATAGTTGGTTTATCAGTTCTTACTGATAAAAACTGTTTAAATCTACCTGTAAGAGGCACATCACTCGGTAAAGAGGCAAAAAGAATCAGCCAGAAGTCACGCAGAGCAGTGAGAGTGAAGACTAGTGTGAGAAAAGAGACAGCAGAGAGAGAAATACAAGCTGCAAATCTGACTGGTGAAAGCTCTCAAAAGAGAAATCATAACTTGATTTTCCAATTTCCAGAGGCATAAATAGGCAGGTAACAGTAAAAGGAAAAAAATAAAGTGGAATGTTCTTAATCAGATGAGTGTCATATTATATCAGAACCCCTACAAAAAGGAGAAAGATCAGCTTTGCCTGACCATATATGCATTAAGACCTCACAATACAATCTTTCTTAATTTATTGATATACTTAATAAAATCGGTCTGAATCTTGTGCTTATATCCCTCATTTTGAAATCTTTAATAAACACTTTGGTCAATTTTTTTAATTATTAAGTGTACTTCTGGAAGTAACATTCTTTGAAATTAGATGACTGATTCTACAAATAATTTCACGGTTACCAGAAACAGTCATCAAAATGTTATTACCTTTAGTTCGGTGCTGAAAGCAAAGTGGTGGAGTCTTTTGATATACACAGCTACATGCACCAAAACATCTCTCTGTGATATTAAACAATAGTTTTATGGAACTGTAGGTGACAAATAAGATAAAAGCTGTATATGCAATGAAAAACCTAGTGTTAGCTATTCTACCCTACATTGCTAAAATGTAGGAATGTGAAAACACAGCAAGCAGGTTCAGCTATTCCTGTGACAACAAATAAGCAACTGTTCTACTAAATAAAAAGGGCAAGGTCTCTAATACCTTGAAATAAGGGGCAAGCAGAGCTTGTGTCCCAATAGTTAAACATTTTGTATCCCAAAGCAGGTGGTCTCGTCTATGCACATATTAGAAACATGTCCTGATCAGAGTATCTTTGAAGTGAGCATGGCCACTCTCTGGAAATGTGTTGGTACAGCCAAGAGCTCTCTTGGGGAGTGTGTTATGAAACTCTGAGGAGAATTGCTAAGGATGAATGTGTGACAGTGCTCAAAGCCAGAGTCCTGGCTCTGCTGAGTTTACTGATACAGTTATAACTAGAGGAAACACCTTGTCTTCATTTCTGTGCTTAACCTTTTGCAAATTTTCATTCTGGATGTTTCAAGGAGATCAAGCCACTTAATTATTTTTTTCTTGTTGCACGCAAGTGCAGATACTCTTTTCCAAAACAAGAGGAGTCAAAATTTTACTCAGGACATTACCTTCCCTAATTCTTCAGCAGCCTACTTGGATTACACCACTACACCCAAGTGGCAGGTTACTATCAGGACACACACACTGCCAGCTGATGCCGTGGGAGTTCAAGCTTCCGTAGGTAAGTCTTGTTTCTGATCTCCTCTCCTCTTCCCCTTAAACCAGTGTCTGTGCTATCTGCAAGACGAAATTTAACACTTTGTTTCCTGCATCTGGCTTTGCCCAGGTAAGCATCTAACTCTGAGGCAAAATGCAGGTTAGAGCTCCGAAAATTGCTGCACCCTCTAAGATTTTAAAATGAGTTGGCTGCACTTAGTATTCATTCAATTCTGGCAATTAGTCAATAATTTAATTATGTCTGTCAGTGGAATTTCTAGGAGAAATATTATTATATGAAGACCACAAATCTTTGTGAGCTGAAATTATACTGAAATTATACTGGATTTAGCACTAACAGTTTAAAATACTTCTCAGCAAAATAGGTACTATTTTTACTAAAAGCTGGTTTTACCATTAATTAAAATTAAGGCTGTTTGGTATCAGCAGTTTACAGAACTTGTTTCTTCATATAACTCCAAGGAAGACATTGAATTACAGCAGGCATGTAGTTTCCCACTATATTTACATGCAGGCTTCAATGGACACTGGGAGATTTCTTCCTCTTTTATTAATTTCTGTTTAATTGCAAACACTTTGTGTTCAGTCTTAATCCTAGCTGAAGAACTATGTCTGAATTGTCAATTAAGTTTCAACTATTTTAGCCAAATTAAGTCTAGTTTTCATTAGTAATTGCATAGCCTGAATTAAGAGGTATTCTTTTAACAAACTTCTAACTATCTTTTAATGAGATAAAGCTCAAATGATATAATTTGTCTATATAAGTAGTCCTTGAATGCATTTCACATTGCTTTTGCACTTTAATAGCACTTAATATAACATTTCTTCTTCATTTGTTCCTCACTCACTCTGTAAAGAGTCATTGGCTAAAGAAAGAAATGTGAAAACCAGCAGCCAAGTCTCTGTAACCCCAGTAGAGTGCTCTAGCCAATTGTACACAGAAACAGGTTTCCTTTTCCTTCTTTCTTGGAGAATCCTGAATTATCTTCTGCAGAAAAAAAGAAACAGCTTGATATACCAAATCCTGCCTCTTCTCTCCAGGACTGCTGTGTGATTAAGAGACTCTTGAAGATTTGTCTGAGTATCCTAATCAGAAAACTTGTGTCTCCGAAACCATCAGCGAGTATCTTAATCACAAAAATCTTGAAAGGAAAGGGAAGACACCAGAAATATTTCTACTTCTTGAAGACTGATCTCTGGATTCAGGAGGAAAGGAGGAGAAACCTAGGATGCAGCTGTCAAGCCAAAGGGGGTGATGCTGTTTGAACACCCTGACATGTCTCCAGTTGCTGCTATAGGGAGGGCCATCTCTCCTGCAAAACCTGGACAATACTTTCAAGCTACACACAGGTAACCTCAATCGCTCTGAAGAAGTTAAAACAGCACTACACACGCAACATTAATGTTTAGGCTGTGGAATTGTTTTCACAGGGATGAGTACCAGAGTTTGTTTCCCTGTTAGTTAAGTCTAGGTAGCCAAGACTTTTTAAAATGCTTCCTGTTGAACAAAAATAATTAATCAACTGCATTAACTTCAAGAAATAAATCTTTGAGCTTATTAGCATGTACTCCTAAAAGTATTTCCTTCAGTCCCATCCTCACTTAAAGTTTTTTTGTATTAAGCCAGCTTTTGCCTAAAGGCAGCAAGGACTTTTAATTAAACAAACCTTAGATGTTCCCAGATGCTAATTTGCAAATCCTATATGTTGTCTGTATATATTAATAATAAATTAATAATGCATACGGCCTTCAAAATTGGTAATTTCTAATCTAAATTCTTGCTGTCATGGCCTATGGTCACTCCACACAGCATACAACATGTAGCCATTTCCCAACAGTGACTTCAGACCAAACATACTTTTCAGCACAAAAGAATTGGGAAATTCTGTGTAAAGAAAATTTGTCTGAAAGCAGAGGCAGTGGGACAACATCCAAAAATCTTAGGCATCTTTGTGATTCCACCAACATATTTTGTTTCATTGGACAGGTCACGTAGTTCTCTTTAAAAATGAGAACTGTGACTTCTTGGGAATATTGGCAGTTGGACAGGGACCAAGAAACTGGATCAAAAAAATGGTGGGGCTCAGAATCTGTTAATTTCTCATAACTGCTTCTGGTAGTATTTATATTGATCTCATGTCAGTTCAAAAGTGAGACTAGAGGGTTAGAATATTCATAGCGATGCCATTTCTTACTGTAGTACACAGGCAAAAATGAGTTTAGATATATTCAGACATATTTCACAGACACAGCTTAAGGAAGACTCATATCTAAAATTCCCAACAGCTCAACCTAAAACTGTTCAAAGGCAAATTCATAGATCATACAAATAAGAAATAGATTTATATGTGCTACACATTAAGCCTATCTCCAAAGTTTAACTTGCCCTGGCTTGTCCAGCAGCTGAATTTTGAAGAAAATCATCAAGTTTTGTCTTGAGTTTTTGCAAATCTCACTGTACAGCTAGTTCCCCCACCTTTTCTTCCAGACCATCCAGCTGTATACATAAATGTCCCACATAGACTGAGCATAACTACACCTGTCACAGTTCACTGGGCTATCAATATCCCTGACACCATTCTTTCTTTTACAGATTGCTATTTTCCTCCTATCATTCTTGACCTCTCCTCCCTCCTCCACTAGACTCACTCAGGTTTGATGGAAACTTCATTACAAAAATAATCTTGTGTACACCTGTATCTTTAATAGTACAATTCTGAACTGGCACAGTACATAACAGATTTCCCAAAATCATTTAACATGAGTACCACCAC
The DNA here is from genome assembly GCF_026979565.1 of Vidua chalybeata. NCBI lineage: Eukaryota > Metazoa > Chordata > Aves > Passeriformes > Viduidae > Vidua > Vidua chalybeata. Next base: position 35,239,518 of record NC_071531.1, on the reverse strand, counting down.
AGTGTATTAAGCTAAATAAAAAATGAAAAAAAAAACAGGTTTTCCCTTTTCAACTGTAAAATAAGGCAGTCAAACTCAAGTAACTAAGGAAAACAAGTAACTTTGGCTATGTTCTCAATTTTGTATTGTTTAACAAGACCAGTGATATAATGGCAATGGAAATACTGATATTTTGAGGAAAACTTGAATTTACCAGAACACGCAAACACATAGAAGGAGAGGTCCACTCAGTTATAAAAAATCATTCCCCAAATTTACTAGCACTACCTATATAAGTGTTCAGATTAGTATTTACTTGAAAGCACCCCTTTGAATAACTACAATGCCTCATAGTTTATCTTTTGTAAGTAACCTATCATTATTACTATTTATGTTATTATTTTTGTTTAATTAGGGCAATACACATGGCTTTTGAATGGGTATGAGATGGGGACCAAGTCCTGGGTTATGCTCTGTACCAGGTTTGCACATTAACACTTGTTGTTAATGAATCAGTGTTTTTAGAATACACTGTTTTCAGAATACGCTGAAATTAAGGTTCATTTATCAGTCTAAGAAACCCAGGAAAATTGAACATCTCTGTCTTGATATTTGTGTCTGGTTAGGTGAGAAGATTGTAGGACATCCTCTTGACATAAGACTGAAGGTGCAGTCAAGAGTGGAAGCACTATGGGACCTGCAAGACATGAAATCTCTGGTAAAACATGGGCTGTGTAGATAATCTTCTAAAACTAACTGACTTGAATTTGTTGCTGTAGTTCTCTATGGAGTGTGTGTGGGAAAACCATTTTGCAGTGAAAGTGAATCAATACACTGAGGGTGAAACAGGAAACATAAGAGGGAAATCAGAGAGATTTGGGTTCTTAGCAGAGGTGGGGGCTGGGTGAACTGGGCTTTCCCCTTCCTGGCAAATGTTCAAGCTGCTCTGGGCAGCTGGCTGGTGCAGAAATTCAGCTCAGTGATGTCAGAGACTGTATGAGCACAGATAGCCAAAACCCTGCCTGGTCTTCTTCCTGGGACAAATTCATTCACAAATAACCCTGTTAATTAAGTTAAACTGCAGATGACATAAAAAGCCAAAAAATCTGTATAATTTATCACCTCTGGGAATCCTTCTGATGAAGGAACACAAGTTCCTCTTGTTTTATTCTGTTATTCATTAGAAAGAATGCATATAAATAACAGTGTGTGATTTTCTTGAATTTTTAATTCCTTTAGAATTTTCACGACTTTTCCTAATGTCTCCCTAAAGGGAGTAGGCCTTTCACTTTCTTATTTTTCCCATTTATGCTGTTTTTCACTGGCATGGAGTTAATTTTCCTCACAGTAGCTGGTATGGGGCTGTGTTTGATAAGACAGGCATGTTTTCCCTATCTCTGAGCAGTGCTGGCACAGAGTCAGGACCTTTCAGCCTCTCATCCCACCAGTGATCAGGCTGAGGGATGCACGAGGAGTTGGGAGGGGACACAGCCAGGACAGCTGACTCCCAAATGACCACAAGGATAGCCCACCTAATATGGAATCATGCTCAGCATATAAAGCTTGGGAGAGAAGGAATATGGGGAGAGATTTTGGAGTGATCGTGTGTGTCTTCCCAAGTCCCTGTTTCATGTGATGGAGCCTGAAATTCCTGGCAATGGCCTAACACCTGCCTGCTCATGGGAAGGGGTGAATTAATTTCTTGTTTTACTTTGTGTCCACAGCTCTTGCTTTACCTATGAAACTGTCTTAATCTCAACACATAGGTTTTTTCACTTTTATCCTCCCAATTCTCTCCCCCATACCACCAGGAGAGAGTGAGTAAATGGCTGTGTGGGATGTAGTGTTTGCTGAGGTTAAAGCATGACAACATAAGTAATAACAACAACAATAACAAACCAAATTATTTCAATATTTTCATCTTTAGATTCTCAAGAGGTGGACTCTGTCACTTTATGCCACAGGTGGTTTACTATCACCAGTTGAGGCATTATTTAAACTAATTATCCACAAGTTGGCCATAAAGCACCTCTTTAGATGAACTGCCCTGAGATAGAAGTCCCAAGGAACCACCGATGGCAAAATTCTGAGTAAGACACCACTGAAAATGCTGACTTTTCTGGACCCATTAAGGAAGGAGAACAAACAAGACAGAAATTCATGTCTACTTGTACTTAAGAAGAAAAAGGAGTATAGCCGACTACCATTACTGACATAAAAACATTTTCCTTCCCTCTCAAGCCAGTGCAATTTCTCATATTTTGAATTCAATGTAAACTAAACAGCCCTATTGTACTGCCTTAGTAGCCAACAATAAACTTCCAGCAGCTGTTATCCCTTTGCACTAGACTGAATGGTACATGAGGGCACCAGAAAAAAGGAAAACCCCCAAAGACTCCCGACTGACATAATCTTCTAGTATCTTAATTCATTTTTCACTGTCTTTCATTAAGCAATGAATGTCAAGTTTGGAAGTAACCAATCAGAGAGCAAGAGATCTGAAAGAGGAAAATTTCCAAAGCGTTAAATTGCCACAGCATGGTAGAGATGTCTTACTAGAGGCATGATTCTAAAACTTTTTTCCTTCTTTCTCACACACAAAAAATTTGCATCTTCAGGGAACACCCCACCATATTGATCATGTATTTTGGGAGTCCACATAGATATTTTCATACAGAAAGGAAGGAAATACATTCTACAGTATAAAAGAGGATGTCTCTGCTCAGCGTCTGGTTAAGCAAGGGCCATGAAACAATGGAATAGAAATATTACCGGGTTTCTAATGTTGGGATTAAAACGATAAGCTATTGTGAGCACACTTTAATATCTATCTATGCAATAATCATAGTTATTAATCATATTTGGAATAATTACTGCTAATTTTCATCTTATTTTACCAAGAACTTCATGATGGAAAATGAAAGGACAAGGAATTCTTAACTAGAAGGTGAAAAGTGGTAAAAAAAATCAAAGAAAGATTTCTTTTTCATTTTCATTTTTAGTCAGACAGACTAAGTTTTTGCTCTGGCTGTCCTTTGGTGTTTTTCTTCTTGCTTTGTCCTTCTTTCCTGCTCCTTGAAAAGATGTCTAAAATGTTCCATTTGATGTTCTTCATTTATAAATGCAAAATAAAGTTTTGTATATATGCATTTTGAAGGAAAATTTGTTTATCACTGCAAAGGCTTTCTAGTAAAGCTCAGTGAATAAACAACAAGCCCTAGCTAAATACAATATTTCCCAGAAATGATGCAAGAGCTTTAAAGATGCAAGGTGCATCTACATCATGTTTTTATAATTGGCCTTCTCTCTACACGTTATCAAGTTTCTTGGATGAAAACAGCTGCTATCAAGCTAATAAAAGCCCCCAACTTATTATTCCATTTGAAAATTTGTCTCCCTAGGAAATCATGTAGAAATTGCAACAAAGAATTTTTTTTTACTCTGATTCCAGGAAAAATGTTCAGACCAAAGAGGCTAAAGATGCTCTGTTTCACCACTCTGTTCCAACATATCCTGCAGTCACCCCTGATTATGAGGTAGGGTTTAGAGACTGAATTCCATAATAAAACCATTTCACAATTGTTATCATACTACTTAAAATTTAAAATAGAGACCAATCACTAATGCATACTATCTAGAAAACCTTCAAAATTATTGTTAATTTTTAAGTGGATGTAAAAGGCTTTTGAAAATGTTATTAAAGTCAAGGGAAATGGTCATAACTTGCATAATGCTATCAGTAAGTAAAAACACAAGAAACATCAATAAAAACTACAACTAAAAATGCAGTAGAGAAGAATAACCATCTTAATACGTTAAAAAAAAAACAAACAAAAAAAACCAAACAAAAACAAACAAACAAAAAAAAAAACCAGGCATTTTGATGTTGTATTTTAGATCAGGGCAAAGTTATTGGCATTTAGACTTCACATGCCTAATAATAGTGAAATTAGATAATTATCTAGCTGAGAAATAGGCAAGTTTTCAAATGTCCAGATGGTTCCACCACCCACCTCATTTAGCAATGCTTCCTTTATTCACTCTGCTCTAACATGCTGCCCATTTCCTCAATTTGTACCCATTAACTGACAAGAAAAGGGCTGAGCTCAGAAATCAACAGGCTCTGACAGGAAACCAATTCCCAGAGGCCCTCTTAGAAGAAGTAGGATTTTAACTGATGTTGCCCAGGAGACAGCTGTAGCAACTAAGTCCATATCTAAAGTAATATTAGTGAAGCAGGCAAAGGGATTTACAGTACAAAGATCTCTTAATATTCTTGGTAAGCCGCATGGAATGATCTTTAGTCCACAGGAAGTCGAGCGTGGGCTCAGGATAAGAACCCTAACATAACTTATTTCCCATTCACTACTGAATAAAACTTCCATGTGTCACTAAGTGATCCAACGACAAAATGTGATTTATACAGCTTGGCAGATATAAGTGGCAAGGTCAGATTTATGGTGGAAAGCATTCTCATGGCTGTGCAAACAACTGAGAGTTCCCCAGTTCTGGAAGTTCTGAGTAGGAGTGGCAGCTTCACCACAGCCACAGACGTGTTTCAGGCAAGAGCTTGATTTGCTATGGGCTACATCTGTCAGATATGCAGCCTTCTGAGAGCAGTGGCACGCTCGGCCCTAAAGGAGGACAGGCTGGAATACACAAAGCTCATCTGACAGCCAAAATATCAAGATATGCTACTATCTAATTAATTTTATGTTTATGGACATTACATAATAATGGATGCACCAAATTTGGTTTTCTCTTATCAACCTGCTGAGTCTAAAATATATTTTAAAGCATTGTTGCTTTAACGGCCTTTAAAACATCATTATGGCAGAATGGCAAAGAGATCACTTCATTTAATTTTTCATACATGGACAGTAAAGAATAAATAAAATGAAAATAAAATGTTTGCAGTTTTGTTTCATAACACTGAAAGCAGTCAGCAAATAATGAAAGCTTCATTTCAAGGTCTTTAGTGGTAACTGCCTAGGAGAGAAATGTAATTCACCTGACACTGAACAAAGCTGAGATGCTGTGACAACTGTATCTGTTACACGGCCTGGGAAACATATTAGTTAATTATCTGTAGGCATAATGATTCCCTGACAAAAAACAAATTAAAATGGAATTGCTACTGAGAGTATATATTAGTAAAGGTAAATTACAAACCAGGGCTTTTATAATTATACTTAAATTTTCATTTTAGTCTGAGACATGGGGTGAAGGTTAAAAGAAGGCCATGCATGTTGTGGGGCAGAAATCCAGTGGGGGCAACAAAACCACCTTACTTCAGCACTGTCAAAGATGCCACAGATTACCAATGAAATAGATTTTGCATTGAAATCTAGTGCCTATACAGCATCAGATAGCAAAAAATTCATTTTGCTTATAAGTGGATGCGTCAAACTATCAAACTTTTCTAATACAACATAAATAGGGGATGCTCTGGAACTGAATGTATATCAGCCAGTGCTAGGTGGCAAATGATCAAATCTTTAATAACTACAAAGCTAAAATCTTAATCTAAAATCTTTAATAACAAATAATCTAAAATCTCTTAAGAAAAAAAATTTACATTGGCACCCTTTAGATAAGAAAGATACACTTCTGAAGGAGAAAAAAGGGGAAGACTACAGAAAGATTAAAATTTAGAAGCCTTAATAGTATCAAAGGAAGTTGATCTGACCTGCAAAATACAGTCAGTGTAGAATACTGAGCTGATGGATGTTTTCAGTTACTTCTACCTTTTGCTATAAAATTAGGAAGTAAGAGTTTATCAATATATATGCAATATCCTTAATAAAAGGAAAACAAATGAGACAAATCCATAAATCAAACCTCAAAAGGGAAAAGGAAAAGTGTCTGAGGTACTTTAATTTATCTGCTTTTATTATCTGTTATCTGTTTATAAATAGTGTCATAAATACTATCATCCTTTTTGTCCTTCAGCTGTGTCTATTATCCCAGGAAAGGGAAATATGAGAACTCATAAATTCAGTTCAAAGACAACAACATTTTTCTTTGGTTGGATTAATAAATGACTGCTTTTAAAACATTAGTTTTTAAAAGGAATCTTTTGAAATATATACACATGCATACTTCTTCAAGAATAACATTCTTATTCCTTCATTAAAACATATACATTAAGAAATGTCACTACTTCTGAATATGAAAAAGCTTGAAAAAAATTTTACAGTTCTCTCTCATTTCAGACTCAATATCTCCCAAAAATTTTCAAAATAATCAAGAGGCAAACAAAACCCTCACATTATTTGTATTTTTTCCTTTTTGAACAGAATGGAAGAGGGATCACAATCAAGGTTCTGGATTATTACAATTTGCAATATTTTAATTTCCCAAAGGATTGCAGCACTAGATCTCATCATATTCCCTTATTTCTTTCCTTCATTTGATGGAAATTTATTCAGGGAAGTGAAGTTTAATTTATTTTCCTGATAAATAGTAAACAAGGCAATGATACAATTGCATTCCCTGACTCCTCAGTTACCAAATCAACTCCCTTGTCCTACCCAGCTATGATGGCAACTGTATTTTTCCTCTGTAATGGGTGAAACATCAGGATGGAAGGACAGAAAAAAATATGATATGTTTGCCTTGGTAAATATTGTCTAACGGTAAAGACTATCTATTGGAAGCCTCTGTGCATTTCCGGTGAAAAACTATAATAAACTTTAATCTCTATGATTTCCTCTATCTCCTTGACTCAGTAATATTAATACTAGAGTGGACAGGGCTCAGCAACAAGCCGCTTTGCCACAGCAAAGCTGCTACTGCTGTTTAGCAGCACAGTTTCACTCAACTATGCTAAGGAAATACATTCCTTTCTCCTTTTCTTTAGAATCAAAATTTGCCATCTAAAGTAAAGGAAAATGTCCTTCCATTAAAATAGCTATTAATTTTAGTTGATATGTTCTTTGGAAAATAATCCTCTAGAGGCTGTCCAAAAGCATTTTTCCCTCATCACTTAATATCTGATTTTCAGCTACTAGGCACTTTGTTTGGTTAATATGCAGCTAATATCAGAAAATCATATGTGTATGACAGTGCAATTCATTTTTTTTACCCCTGAGGCTAATCTACACATAACTTTTGCACCAGTTTAATTTTCCTATGAGGAGGCTGCTTTTACCAAATTAATTAAGCAAATAAACATTCAATTTTGATTTTAACAAGCTGGTGTTGGGTTGTCTGTTACAACACAAAATGTATTTCCGTCTATTATCAAAATAAGTTGTCCTGATATAAGCATATGTTTCTTTGTGTTGCATTAATAATTTAATTGCAATGCTTTTTACACTCTACAAGACATTAATGATATATACATAGCTACTAGGATAACTAAAATTATTGTGTAAAGAAACCTCTAAAAAGCACAGATTTCAGGGAAATGAAGATGTGCTGGTACTAATAAAGGCAATCAGGCGTAGGTAAATAAGATTTTGTTATGTAATGGAGTAACTATAGGTCATTTATTTCACCTAAAAAAAGTTAAAACAACCAAAAATCCTAACAAAACAAAACAAAAAACTGTGTTTAAAAGCTCGGTATGGAAGGGGCTTCTGAGTCTGTACCTACCTCACACAATTCACAGATTTCCTGGGATACTGTCTGGAGGTGAATCCTGATTTTCTCAGGGAGAAACATCCTCACATGTATATCTCTTCCCAGTGCTTGTTCCTCCAGAAAGGACTGCAGTGTGCTTTCAGAGGTATCTGGCTCTAAAATGCACTGTAGCCTACTCCAGTACATAAATACAGGTAGCCTCAAAAGGTTATAAAGACTTGGAAATAATGTATGTGTGTGTCTGACTCTTGGCATTCTTGTGCATATTATTTTAAAACAAAAAGAGTTTTCTTTTTATAATATACAAAACTAATAGCATCTATCCATTTATCAGTTCATACATTCAAGCACACATTCATTTATTCATGACTAAATCAATAACCACATTTCCCACTTCCACCCAAGCCGAAGAGCTCTTTGTTCACAACTTGAAGGAGAAATTCAAGGACAACAAGTTAATGCAGTTAGAAGGAGGACAGAGAAGGGCTGATCTAGCTAATGCTGTGCTACACTGAAAAGTATTGGAGTGATTTCTGAGTAAATCACTTACAGTAAAAAAACTATATGGCTATATGTTCACAACAAGTCAAGGAAAAGCCATTCCGTTATTTTCTTTCCTGCTTCACTTTCTTTTAAAGAACAAAAGTGGCTAAAACACAACATTTTACCGTTACACATAAAGAGTTTTTTGCCCTTGATGTTCATGAAAACAGTGTTATTCTTAAGCTTTTTGTACTTGAGAAGCTTCACTGTAGAGGAACTGAACAAGCACAGAAATACATTTTATTAAAATGCAGGTAATTATGACATGGAGTTCCAGAGAAGTGTGGATTGAGATTTAGAAAACAATGAAGCATGGTCTTCACTTTTAAAACACATTATCTGTACATTTCTAAAGATTTCCCCAAATGCAACAGAAATATCTAATATATTATTAACAGGTACACAATCTAAAGGACACATTTCAGTATAACATGCAAGATTCTTACAGCCCAGTTCAGGTCACTCTTAATGATGTCCAGCTAACACACCCTGTCAAAGTATTGCACTACCTCTTTATAATGACACCTATGTGAGTACATTCCATATAAAGGGCACTGCCCTGTTAAACCTTCAAGGAATCTGCTATGTTTTCTTTCTCAGGTGAAAAAAAAATAGACCATATTTAAGAATCAATACTATCATAAAAGTAAATCCTATATTTTCTTGCAAAATTTGAAGCTATCACAAATAAGTAGAAAAAAACTTTTGTGAGTAAACATTGCAATGTTTAAGGAAATTATGGAGGATGAAAGGAAGTATAAGCAGGTTCAGTATTCAGGACCACGTGTTCAGGAATGCATCCTGTACTAAGGTAAAATGAAGGACCTAGTTGTTGGCTTTGTTTAGCAGTACAGTACAATCCTGAACACAAATTAAATTCATAAATTGTTGCTGAAAACTTGACAAAGAATTTGTTTTCTGCCAGCAAATGGTTATATTTGAGTAGAGGATTGCAGCAGAGGGAGAACTGGCTAGTTACTGTGCCAGTCAATACATAGTTAGGCAGTAACAATAAAAGAAGCCTTAAGTAGCAGGACACTCATGATGAAGATGATGAACAAGATGTGTACTTGTTCAATGAGAAAGAAGTTCTCAGAGCTTAGCAAAGCAATTTATCCTAGGAGAGACCACACACACACAGAATGCCTGGCAAACCTGGTAATGTCCTGATTAGGAGGACTGTGCTCTTGCTCAGGGAACTACAAATCAAAACAGCTTGGGGATCTTAAAAAGTAATCTTTCACAGCAGTGAAAATGTACACTTCTTATTCCCTGCCTGGGAAAGAAGCTCCTTCTCAAACAGAGAGAAAAAAACACAGAACTCAGAAAATTCCTAGCAAACTTTTTTTTCCATTTTTCTTTATTAGACAAACTACAAAACAGAAGACCCTGGAGGCTTGTCTGGGCTCATTTTCCATCAGTTCACTAAGCCTGATCTGGTGTGAACACAAAGAGCTCCTGGGCTGCTCAGCTTTGCCTAGCCTGTCATTGTAAGCCATCTCCTGACAAGCACTCTATTTGAGGTTTGTGGTGTGTAGACTGCTAAGAACAATTCATATTAAATCAGACCACCACATTAAATGCTAGCCTCCCACACAAAAGACTTGACAACAAAAGTTGGCCTCATGGAAACCACAGCAAGTTCTTGCACTCAATTTCTCTCTTAACATTTTATTAGAATGTGTGCTGGTGGCAATGGCATGAATGAGAGAAACCAAGGGACAAAACCCAGTCTTCAAATCAGACCATTCCCATTTTTATTGCTATTTCAGCATCTTCAGCTCAGCTCTAAAGACTTTAAAATGCTAGTTGGCCTTTGTTCCTTTCCTGTTTTTAAGCACTTGGGCAATTCTAGGAAAATTATTTGAAAAGCTGAACTTTAAATTTTCAAAATAAATACTCAAGGAGTTCTCTTTTAATTAAGATGCACTCAGAGTTTCTGCCTTTTGACAAAAGGCAGAAAACATCTGTTTTCATTTCACCTATCAGTAAATACTGTACTGACTTCATTCAGAATATACCAAATACATTAAAGAAAGAAGCTTTTTATGAAGAAAAAGGTTGCCCAGAGAGATGGTGGATTCCCCACCTCTGGAAACATGCAAGATCGGGATGCATGGGACTCTAGCAACCTGATCTAGTTGAAGATGTGGATGTCCCTGTTAATTGTCTAGATGAACTTTAAAGGTCACTTCCATCATGAACTATTATATGAGTCTCTGATACCACATTATATAAATATCTATTCAATATTGGGAAATATACATTTTATATTATGTGAAGTTACATATGGGATGTTTTAAAAATGAATGCTTGAACTATTAAAAAGGAATTTAAAATTTTCTTATTATTTCATTGTTTGTGATCTCTATATATATGAACACTGTACAAAATATTTTATTTCAAGCAATTCTTTAAAGTCTGAAAACTTCTGTCAAAATTTCCCTGACTACTCTATGACAGAAAGCGTGAAGTTTTGGTAAGAAAATTATTAAGCCCTTTGGGTCTCTAACCCATCTTTACAAGAAGCCTTCTCCATAAAAAAACATCATTGCCAACTATGTTTCATTAATAGATCCATGGTAGCATCTTGTGTAAAAGATATTTAAACTTAAAAAGACAATTAATCTAGAGTAGATGGAAAAAAAAAAAATACGGAAGAAATACAAGAGGAATGACACTACAAAAAAACCTAGCATGGAAAAGGATGCAAACAATTCCTTCCAGGGGTCATTATTATGGAGGCTGCTGAAGAGTCAAACCTGCAATTTGTAAACTGTGTGTTCTGGGATCCCAAATTTATGGGGTTGTGCAGACCTAAGCACAACAAATCCATCTTATCTGTGATCTGTGGTCAATTTAGTATAACCCACTCATTAACCCCTCAAATTTTATAAAAAGCCTGTGAAATTACTTCTCCTAACCGTGTCTCACCACTTGACCTCAGTCTTCACAGAGTTTTCTAGCAATGTTTTTATTATTTGATCTTGCACAAGGATTTACAATGAGGTTTTAATTACCTCAGTGTCCTGTGCTCACTCTTATAGTATCTGAATGATTTGCACTTCTTTTTTAACAACACAGGAAAGTATTTCCAATCCACAGATTTTCACCTAAAATGCTGAGCCAGCTGCCTTTGTTGTAGTAGATTGTTCTGTATTGCCTTAAAGTGAGAAAAGAGTAGGGTCTTGGAAACCAGATCCTCAAGACTCAAAATCTTAATTTTAGAAAAAAAGTGGGTTTTTTTTCTGGCTGGAAAGGAACAGTGGGTGATCATTTTTTATGTCTGCTAAATCAATCCTTACATTCCAATCGAACAAACATTTTAGAAGTATAGAAGTACTGAAAATTACTTCAATGTCTGATTGCTCATCTGCAGAAGTGCAAGTATCTGTGGGGTCAGAGACTATTCTGGGTCTGATTCAACAAAATATTTATGTTAGTAACTTCTAAAAGTCATTCTTTTTCTTTTGTGAAGGAATTTATCTAATGCAAAATAAATGAGACTACTACAATAATTTTCTTCTATTTATTAGCTCTGGTTATTTATAACTAAAATAAATTAGTTACATGTTGCTGATTTTTCATTGGCATCTTATCTAAGGTCAGTAGAAATTCTCCCAGCATCCAAAAACTGGGGCTTTTTAATAGGTTATCATTCAGTTCATCCCAACAACCAACTTTAGTTTGGAAAGACAGTATAATGGTGAAAGTCCTAATTTAAAACCTGGTGAAAAATAGATGCAATTCCTGTCTGCAAGACTAGCTTGTCAACAGAATTAATTTTAGTTTTGTTTGGGGTTGTTTTCTTACTTCCATACTATATTAAATCCTGTCTGGGAACTTCTTATTCTTTCATTGTTTCTTATGCCACTTCAAATGTCTTTTCAAATCTTAAAATAAATAAGTTTCAAGGTTTCTTGAATTTTGATATTGCCACTGCTTCCCCAGAATTACATTACAAACAGTGCAAAGGTACACTCAGTACAAAACTTCTTCAAATACAGGAAACATTTAGACATGAAGAAGTGCTTTCCTCATAGGGCTTGCAATGCCTGAATTATCTGCATTGTTAAATGACTGGTCAGCTAGGATTGTCTGGTAACACAAACTGAAAATTGCATTTGGTTTACAAGAGGTATTCTGTAACTATAATTTTTAAGTATATATATACAAATATATATAAATACAAATATATATATAATGTATATGTATATATATACTATATATATATAGTAAATAAAAGAATACATAATGTTTTAAACATAGCTAGCCATGTTTTTATTAGAGAAAAATTTGCTACCTTATTCTAGGCTCATTTGGCTGTTCCACTCATCCACACCATAATAATAAGGCACTAAGCAATACCTCTATTTATTATTCAGAATCTCTGAGGTCAAAAAGTAAAATGACTATGCATTGCAATAGGAAAGGAAAAAAAATGCAGCATTTCTCACCAAGATTAAAGCATGCAGGTGAATTAACGGAATGACTGCGTATTTGTGGCAAAGCTGTTCAAGCTGGCTCCCAAAAATACATTGATGCTAAGTCTTATGTCCTTAATATAATATATTATAATATAATGTATTGAAATATCCTCTGATGCTGGTAGATTGGAAGACTTTTATTTTCCCTACTTCTGGCACATGCCCTGAACACACGTCCTCTGTCCATTTCTTCTGTACATAATAAATTAGCAAGCTCTCTGAAGCAGTGGTGATACTTGGCAGTCTGCAGCAAATAGTGTAAGCACATTCTCTTGTCCACAGCTTCAACCTTGAGAGGAACACTGGATTTACAACTTACCACTTCAGCAGCACGTGGCAAATGTCACAAGAGCACTGGGTCCACTCCTACCTCAGTTACTATGAGGAAAGAGGACTAATTAACATCTATATTTGTGCTTCCTCTGCTTTTTAAATAATATTTTGACTTTCTTTTTTCTTCTTTCCTCTTTCTGATTCTATCTAATATGAGGAGGAAGGCACCCTGTGCATCTAAGGAGCACTTTCTTTCAAGTGGACCTGACTCCTGTCAAGTCTATGTAATTCCTCATTAATAACAGTGGTGTCGTTTAAGTGCAAACATTCAGCTTGTACTGTATGATGGCTGTCCATTTATTCATAAGGTCTCTGTTTGACTGAATGAAAACCTGTACTTAATGATATTCCATTATGAGTCGTGTGACAGGTGCAATGCTTTTTCAGGCCACTTCCTATTGACTTTGCAGCAAAATATAGATATGCAGTACAGAAGTGAAGGCACCCAAACCTTAATTTCAGAGCAGAACTTTCTGTCTGACAGGTGTGGCAATTCCCCAATACCAAACAGAATAAATAACACATCCTAAGGCTCAGCATCATTGCAACAGATTAAATGTATTATCAGTCTGATTCTGCCAATTATTTCCTGCATAGATTTTCCAAGTCAAATAAATGCACATAGAAAAAATTGCAAAGTATACATTTGCTTAAGGAATCCACATAATAACCACAGACACTCTAATGAGCTATGAAACCTATTTTTAGTCACCAAGGTATTGGTTTCCTCATAGGATTTTTCCATGCTTTACATCTCTGCAGAAAAATTCAGGTGTTAACAGTCTGTCAGGATTTCTGATCCTGTGGTTTTCTACCTTTTTTTTCTACTTTTATTTCTAGACAAATCAAGGCATGAATTATATTCTGGATATAATATCTATATATTTCTGGATTGTCCTTTGTTGCACTTTAAATTCTAATTAAAGTTAATGATTAGCTACACTTAACAGAAATGCAAAATACCTCCATGCCACTGTCTAGAGTATGTATAGTATATTGTATAATAACTATTGTCTGCATATACATGATGATTCAGTTTAGTAATATTTAACTCAGGTTTTTTGGGCATAGAGTATTTAAAGATAATAATAAAGGAAAATTCTGTCTTCTGGTGTGTGTATGTGTGTGCGTGTTATGCTGTCCAAACTAGTAGACTGACAGCTGATGTTATTATCAACACTGCAATATCAATTCTGGTTCACACAGCAAAAGACTTTTTAAATACATGGCAACCAAATGCACTTAATTTTTATTCTATCAGCAATTAAAAATATTTAAAGCCCAACAATTGTCTATTATGTCTTTCTGAAACTGAAGGAAATTTTGAATTTAATTTTCCCATTATTTTATTCCTAATACAGAGAAAAGTGAAAAATAGTAGCAGTGCAGAAAATTTCTCCCTTCCATCTGCTGAAGTAGGTAAAAGCAAATATTCAGATAATTTCATTTGGTCCATAATCTTTTCCTATTTTCTACATTTTCTATTCCTGTGAAAGGCCAATATTTTCCAACTCCGTCATTTTATACCAACAAAACACTGTAATTTCCCATGTTTCCCTCTCCCCCGACCCCATCCATATTAATTTTGAAAAGACTGTGTGAAATTCATCCATCTGCTACTTCTGTTTTACTTGTATGCTGCTGATTTTACATAGTAGCTGCTGATATTCATGTGAGAAACAAAGACAGGGGCTGGAAGCATAAATTTATCTATCTGCCAACAAGCTGTCTGTAAAGCCAATATTTTATAGATTGTAACAGAGAAAGAGAGAAATATAGAGTATTCCAAAGAGGATAAAGTACTCTGTTAAAAGGGTTTTTTTTAAATTTATCTTGCATACAATGAATCAGGAATAAGCAAAGATCATTCAGTTTTAAATGTTTTACTTCACAAAATCATTATGATTGGATGTTTTAGTGTTTTCTGCATATTGATAAAAAAGTGGTTAAAATTATTTAACATTATTTTGGTTTAGAGTATTTTTTTGGTAACATGACAAACAGGTGTTTTTTTTTACATGCATAAAAGAAGAGATTGATTTTTTTTTTTTTTTTTTTTTTGTAATCCAGGGGATGCAATGACACTATAGGAAGGCTAACTAAATAATATAAAACTTATAAAGATTACAAGTGCCATTTGGGATGTATAAATCAATCTTAAGTGCACACACACGCGTGTTTATAAGTATGGTATGTATTTATGTGCATGGATATTTGTTGTCTCTTTTTTTCAGATTCATTTTGATCTGGCTACCAATTTTACATTGTAGTTCTTCAAGTGGTACAACTCACATGCACTTATTGCACATTTTTCCTCTCTGTAACCAGATAAATCACTACATTTAAATTCTAATCTAATTCAGATTAGATTAGAACAAACAAGAAAAACAAAAACATCCATTATATTTGATCTGGGGAATTCAGCTCATTTGTTTCTATTATCAGTAACAGTGATTCATACATCCAAATAAGTTGTTGATAAAACAAAAATGAATAGAGTATGAGAATGTAATAGAGTTGTGTAGCTTCTCCAGCCATGAAAGACTTTACGGTGCTTCTTTCAACACCACAAAATTTTTTTACCTGACTAAATATTCTTCTGTTTCCTGAGGCAGAATCTTGGCATGGCTGGGGCAGGAATGCAACACTGCATAAGAAAGTAAAGCGGTGATTTAAAAAAAAACACACATGAGGGTTGTGAACACTTTGGTGGAGTCAAAGCTGAAGTTTTATCTTTTGAAACCAAAGCAACTTCAGTTAAGGCATTCTGTGCGACAGATGTGATAGTTAACAAGTATTTCTAACTAAAAAACAAGTTTGCACTGCGCAGACCTATTCACCATTATAGAAGAACTTGGAATGAACATTTAATATCTTTCTTCTCCTAGTTCAGCTATATAACAACTATATCATGTTTTGTGAAACTTCTTAGTGGGTTCACCTTTGTGCCTCGCTTATATTCACATCAGTTGCTGTCACAGTTTTGCTCCACACCCTGAGTATACCTAATTTTCAAAAGAATTTCTTTTTCATTCAATAAATATTTGAAAATAATTTCATTTTTCTCTAGTTTCTATGTTGAAGACTATTATCTTGAAATGTAGAATTTAATTAAAACTTTAAATTCTAAAGGTTAAAATTAATCCTGCAGCAAACCAGTTTATGGATGCAAATATATTCACCTGGTCCATTACTTAGAAATCACTCAGAGACTCTACTCACAATCTGGGATTTTGCAGGTTATGGAGCAATTTTCTGTCAATAGACTTGAAAAATGACATAATGGCATTTTACAATGACTTTTAAACAACTTTATTCCCTATTTTTGGACAACAACATAGATTACAACAAATATGACAATCTTAAGTTCCTTTTCTTTTTGTTCTATTGAATGTTCAGATTTATGTCTGAGTTAATGAAGTCCTCAAAACTACTGCTATTTTTCAATTTTTTTGTTCTTCACAACCGTCCCTTAGAAAATATATTTCCCTTGTGTGTATTTATGAATTGTTTTTACAGCTATGTGACATTATACACAATAAGAAACTGACATCTGTGTATTTTAACTGCTGCTTGGAACTCATTTTGAATCTAGAAAACACCTGATCAACCACTCACGTAATAAGGTATTATTTTGAAATTAATTGGGAATTTAGGAAGTAGCGACAGATTTACCAGACCAAAATGTCAACCAGGCAGAAACAAGGAGTAAGAGAGAGGAAACAATTCAGATTTCCAAGGCTCATCCCAAAACAGACTTCTCTGTAAGAGGGCTTCCTTCCCTTCAGCAGGCTCTCTGCAGCCTGCACATAGCAGAGGGGCCTATTGAGGATGTTTTAGTGGCTAAGGGAACAAGGCTGACCCTGATCTGCTTGACTACCACAACCGAAGCTGCTGTCAAGCCTACAGCCACCTCACAGGAGCAGCAGTGCAGAGCTGGTTTAACCCTGTGACCCTGGGCAGTGCCTCCCCAGCCACAGAAGCCACCAGTGCCCACTGTCCTTTCTTGGTTGGTAGCACTGCGCCCGTGGCAGACACGTGCTGAGCTGTGCAAAGACAACTGAGTTATCTTAAAAGATTTTTGAGACTTTCTCCCTCAGTTTTGCAGATTTCAATAATGTCTGAAACATTCTTTATAATAATGTAACTTCTTCAATTCTTCCTTATTTCAATTTGTAAGTGAAAATAGTAGTCATGTAAAAGTGTTCCCAGGTCACTACACTGGTGTCAGAGCAGGGCAGTATCTGAAGTAAAAAATAGAATACCTTTGAAAATATTTTCTTCTCTTTCCACTAGCTTTGTAACTGCTCTTTTCTTAAACAGAAGTGAATTTGTGAAATACATGTCTCTGATATTAATTAAATCACACAAGACAAATTTATTTCCCAGGACCTCTCACAATCAATTAAGCATTAGTCTGAACAATACCCCAAACTAAACTTCTGCATCTACCCAAATGTCACAATTACTTCTCTAATTTATCTCTGATACAGAATCAAAAAATCAATTATGCTGGAAAAAACCTCCGAGATCAACCTTTGATTGAGCAGATGTAAAAGGATTCAAGAATTGGACAATCAGCAAAAATGTTTGGTAAAACATTTCTTCCACTTGAAGAAATACCTTTGAAATTAAGAAATATTAAAGATTTCCACGTATAATGCATTAAATAGAATGAGATATTCCCACCTAATTAAGGATTTTACTAGAGAATAATTTTTAAATTATTATAATATCAATCAGATTTTTAACTTTTATTTGCAGAAATACACCATCAATTGGAAACGTGTGTTGTGAATTTACTTACTGCAAAAAATTAGCCAAGAATGGAAACTACATCATGGATTTAAAAATTATCTGAATGGCAAGTTATCATTTTTACTTAGACTATGAAATCCTGCTCAGAATTCATCTCATCTGTCTCATTTTTTTGTTGTTACTTTCTGTACTCTTTTGAACTAGAGAGAAATCACTTTGTGTTTGTAGCAATTGAAAACCAAGATTTCAGACAACTGATGTTAATTTTGCTATTTGCAACCCATCCTCAAATACTTTCCGCTGCATTTATGATATATAAATAGTGGTTGCAAGACTAATCTCAGCTGCAGCATGGTGTGACTGACTCTTACTCCCAGCTTGGAGGTGACGTGGGAATTGCTTGCAGCTCAGCTGCTGCACTGTGGCCTGTGCCACAGACCTCCACATACCCTGGAGCAGTCCAGTATTCCAGAACTGCTGCCTGCACTGACCTGTTTCTCCAGCCACACTGCCAGTGAAGAAGAACTGAACTGCAGATGAAATCTAAAGCTTGGCCAAAAGGGATGTTCTCGATTTAGCCATAGGCTGAAATATCATTATTTCAGACTGTGGTTTGGGGGAACTGCAGGATTCTCTGGGCACCACCAACCACATAAGCAGACACAACCCTGGTGAAAGATGACAGCCTTGAACCTGTCAGTGCTAGAGCTACTACACAACATGTCACTTCTATGGATGGTCAAGTAGTTAAGTCCTCACAAAGACAATGAAATTGCTGTCAGCTCAGCAGACCTTGCCTGACAGTCCTTATTGCTCTGTGGAGCCAAGCAGAGCAAAATTAAATAGATGTGACAGAATTATTTCATTGAAGTTCTTTCTCACACAGTATACATGGAGTTGATGGGTATGATAGAAAGCATGATAAAGAAGAAAAGTCTCATATAAAATATATTTTATTTACTAATAGAAAATATAGCTATAGAGTACCAAGAATGCTGTCACTGTGAGGCAGAATTTCTAACTGCAGTCTCTGGGATTAAACATCACCATGTACAACACCACCACACAGCACAACACTACCATTTTGTAGCATCTGGAATGTAATTCTGTAACTTCTCTGACCAAACTGTTCCTGGTAGCAGAAGTGAAAATGTAGAAGTCCAGCAGCTCATCTCAATTCAAAGCGGATAAACACAACTGACAAATCACATTAAGTGTAAAGTAATCCATGAGTGGGTTACTGCCAGTCCCATGTGCAAAATCCTGCTAGACATTAGAATTAGGGAAAAGAAAGGACAAGTATATACTACCTGTTTCTTAAATAACTACAGCAGATGTCCACATGATTCATGGAGATTTTTCAGCAACATAAAATCAAATCCAGCCTCCTTGATAGTTTAGCTAGCTTATTCTACAATTAATGCAGACTTCAGAGAAATGGCAATCAACTGGGAAGTACACTGTCAGCTCTGAGGGATGTCACAACCCACACAGAGACAGAGTTTTGGGTGTGGGGAAAGCTCCTTCCAACCACGGGAGGTATATTTATCCTCTGCATTGCCTCTCCCTGTGCACATACACTATGGGAAGGAATGAAAACCATGGGAAGGAGGCAGGAGAGGAGGGTCCACTAGAGTGGGAAGCAGGGCAGGATTATGTCACATATCTTGTTCTCCAAAAGGTAATTGTGGAGACCTGAATTAATCATTCATCTTCTGTGTACCTGTCTTTTCATTGACTCACTGTAATTCGACCGCATGTCTTGGCATTTACTGTGACTGGACAAATGCCACCACTAGTTTTAGAATCTTGGTTAGGAGACATGAGGAATGGAGTTTAGTACTGTCAAGTGTCCAGTTATGCCCAGGACATGAGTTAACTTAGAAGATTTAAGGGTAACATTTGAGGGACTGGTGGGAATGAAGGTTTCCAAAAGTAAGAAAGCTCTGGGAAGAGTGTTCCCAGGAGGAAGGAAGGAACTTCGGAAAATCTCACTCCTTCCTTAGCTCAAGTTTTGATAGCAAGCATTTTGTTTTGTGGAGGATAGCCTGAATATCCTAATTTGTTTGTCTTATTAATTCTTTTACTAAAATTACTAAAGTTTTCAGAAAAGCTTTTATCATAGTTTTACTATAAGAAGAATATTCAGGCTAGATATTTATGGGTTTTTTTCTCAAATCATTTGTCAAACTAATAAAATAAATATAATACTTTTGCAGCATAATTGGCAGAAACTGTGCCAGCCACATACAGGAGTATGGATCTGCCACTGATTAATTTGATTTTATCGGTAGCTGCATTTGACAATTTGGTGTACAAAATTCATATTAATCATTAGGTGTCTGGAGTAGTTTAAAAGTGTGATGAACCCGTCCAGTATTACATAGGACATGCGGGCACACCAATAAACATGGACAAACAGAGGAATAGGTTAAAAAAAGGAAACTATAACTGCATCTTATTATGCTGCAAATAATAAATTTAAATTTAATAATCTAAGTTGCATGTGTGAAAATATTCTAAAAATTATTACTTGGGGAGATTAAAAAGCCTTTCCTACGAGGCTTGATCTAAAACTCCTTAACCTTGGCTAATATCTGCACTTGTGCAAAACCAGCTGTAAAATGATGTTTTTCCCATTTTGTCATTTTTTTACACCGAGTCTTTACATGATATATACAAGGTGAAAGGTGAAGTAGAAATGTGTATAGAAAGTGTGTAGGCTTATACTGAAATACTGGGTAAGTACAAATCTAAACGCTAACAGCAGAAGAAAAGGTTAATGTTGATCCATCAGAGGGCTGCCTATAAGGCCCATTGAACTTCAAACAAAAAAAAAAAACTTTATCATCCATACTAAACCTTATGTCATGGTTCCAGGAATGTGAATGTCACAAGTATGAAAACAAATATATAGGTAGCATGGTTTAATTTTTAAAAGTGTAGGTTACTAAAACAAATTTAGTTGTTCAGTCTTCTGATATATGAAAATCATATGTAAAGCTGAAGAAACAAGATCTGTTCATAAACAATTTAACTATGCATCACTAATATTGACTTGAATGGAGTCAAACTCTAAATCCTGAAAAGTTTTTTTTTTTTTTCTTTTGTTCAGCAACCTCTTTCTTCATCAGTTCGTTCAGGTTTGGCTGCCTCTTCTTCACAGAAAACTCATATATTAAATATATTTCAATTTTCACAGTTTTGGACTTTTTGACAATATATGGTGGAAAGATGCAAATGGCTTTAAAACTGTATTACATAAAAAGAATGATAAGCTAAACTAATTCATGTAAGCAATTCATATCTGTGATTTTAGTGCTATTTCTGGCTATGCAGTCAGTTATGCAGACTTTTTTTTCCTCCTTAGTGCAGTTTGATGACAGGAAATAACCCTGTGGGAATTGCAAGTAGAGCAGGGAACAAAGAACAGGAGAGAATATAAATATGAAGGTATTTTCACTTCCTAAGAATTAATTATGGGGACCATGAATAAATATTTGAATAGCATTGCTAGTACAATGCAATAAGCTCTCTGGTGGCAAAGAATTATCATTATATTGCATCTCATTTTTACAGACAATAAGGGGGCTTTGACCTGCACATTTCTTTCTTCCCATGTCACTTGAAAATATAAGCAAACTGTGTTTACAAGAATATATCTTTTAACTGTGGATTGTTTTTATTGTTGGTTTTTTTTTTTTTTTTTGGGGGGGGGGTGTTGGTTTTTTTTTAATCTTAAGAATTTTACCCTAACTGGTTTCCAAAGAGAGAAGTAATTTGTCACCCAAGGCCTGTTTCACAACATAAGTTCTGAATTTTTTTATTCATCTTATCTGGTGTTAATAATAGCTGAATTTGCTATTTTGCTATTTAATATCAATTGTGATTTTCATTACGTTTAGCAGAAACATAGAACACATGTAAGACAGTATAAAACAAGCTGCTTCTTAACAGTATGTATGAAAATGCATGAAAAAGCTCCACTCATTCCTTTCTGACAGAAGCTGAAAACACTCCAGCTTTTGTGTTGATGATTTTTACAATATAGGCAGGGTGTCAATACAAAATTGTATGCACAGTGAGAAACAAATATCAAAATATTCAATAATGCAATTTAATAAAATGCAATGTAAGTACTGGCTCTATGTGTAAGTTGTAAATATATGCATTGCTACATCAGCAAATTAGCAGAGAAACTGTCTGACAGAAGCATTTGACTTCCTAAATTTTGCATCCCTGACGCAGTAGTTCTCCCAAAGTGATTCTCTACACAGCTGGTTAGGAAAATGTTAGACAGAGCTACTTTTGAACACATTGTAGGAAGATACTGTCCATATAGTTAATGTGCATAAAACTACAAATAACATCTTCTTTCAAGGCCATCACGTGAAAAGGGGAGATTTCCTCAAATCTTTAGTGTGTGTTTTGTCTGTCAGTGCCCCAGGAAAGCCAAGAGCCTTGTGTCCACCAGTGTGTCAGTGTCCCTTTGTAGGGACTCCACACGGAGCTCTTGCTGCTTTGGCAGGCAGTTTGGCTCGGCCGACAGCTGCTTTGCGCTTTATCAGCTACAAGGTACCATAAGTGCCCCTCACTTTGGATATCCAAGGGGATATCCAAGGATTTCAACAGAGCCTGGCTGCATGTCCCCACTCTGCTCCACCCTCCATGCCATCCCCCTCAGCATGTGCTTAAGGTTGCAGGCTGTGGGTGTGGGAATCTTTGTGGAGCAGGTTTTGAGCTGCCAATCACCTTCCATCAAGTGAAAAGCGATGATGTTTCACCCTATAATTTCAATATCACTACAACCTCTGTTAGAATGTATAATTTCCCAGTTTTCTCTCATTTAACTCCAGCCACCTTTTCCCAAGAGCCTTGGATAAAAGTGCATTGTTAACAAAGAAGTTAATATAAGAAATATGAAAGCAAAGAGACGCTTTTAAGGATATTAGTATATAGTAAGACTTAATGCACAATCAATGCTTTTCATCTATATTTTGTAAAGTTCTCTGATTTATGTTCCATGCAAGGAATATGATTCACAATGTCACCAGCAGAATTCAGGAAAGCAGGAACCACAGTCTGAGTTTGTCAGTACATCCCAAACTCTTCAGGTCACTTGAAACTGGTCAACACCTAGGAACTGAGCCAGACCAAGAGAAGAGGGAGGATTTTCTGCATTAGATCTGTGCATTTAGCAGGCAATGGCTCATAGGCTCAAGGCCTATGAGCTTGAAGAGCTCATAGGACAGGTCTTCAAGTGCAGAACAACTTTATATATATGTATGTATATATATAAAAATAAAAATTACAAAGACTTCTTCTGACCATCTTTCCTCTCACCCCTTTTGGCACTTTTTTGTGCTAATAGGTGGCAAATCTGTTTAAAAAGTACTAGGAAAAAAAAGTAGAAATGACATTGAAATGTCTGAATTGTACTGAAGTCCCATCAGTGTAATAAACCAGCTGAAACTTATTGAGACATGAGCTGTAAAAATGCAAACAGGTTGAACAGCCCTGCACACCAATGGCAGCACATTTGTGTCAAGAACTGGAAGCTTATATATGCTTAAATATGCCAAATTCCTTGCTTGCAAAGTGCTCAGTGTCAAAAACCTGTCATGCACACTCCTGAGGAGATGCAAAACCTCAGCAGATGTAGGCTCTGAGTGCCTATTTGTAATTAAGAATTTCCTTCCAAATTACAGGTTTTGTGTCCTAGGAGCCACAGCAGTGTTAGTATGTACAGTTAGAAGCTTTGTTAACATTTATACAATACTATCAGTGAACTTGCTATATCCAGATTTACTTTTTCTCCCTTATCCAAAAAAAAATCCAAAAATAATCAGACAGACCAATAGTTCTCCCATAAATGTAACAGCAGCAACCAAGAATTCAGATTTAGCCAAATGCAAACCAACTCTATCCTGTCTTGTTGCAACTCTTTAGCTCATCCATTCACTCATCTCCCAAGATTTCTCTACCTTTTGTTATCTAAAAGAAAACAAAATACAAGTGTGATAAATAGCAAAAAACCACACTGCTGTCAGTGAAACATCTGCCTTGGCTGTGGGTTCAAACAAAGAATATAGCAATGAGACTGGCTGCTGTTACATAGATGCAAAGGCATATGCTCCACACAGAGATTTCTAAGAAGAAAAAAACAAATTTAAAAATTCAAGTTTATCTCAGTCTAAAATTCTTTCCATCCACTTCCTTGCTGCCCTTGCTTACACATTTCATTAATTTCACAGTGTTCTCCCTAATAATACCTCCATTTGCCATTATCGTTGTTACCATAAGCTATGTGGATATAAACATGAAAAATAGAAACAGTCAAATGTCTTAGAAATCCAGACCAAAAAATGAAACAAACACACAAATAAACAGAAACAGCTCTTGTCTTACTGAGATTTATAGTCTTTGCCTGAGATTAAAAATTCTAACCAAACCTTACTTTTTTTTCACTGTTTTTTTTTTATTAGGCATGAAAATCACTTTGACAGTCTAACTACTCTCCTCAATTTTAGAATAAATGAAATTGTAATTAATACATTGAAATCCATTATTTTCCATATATCAATAGTTAAAATACTCCTGTATTACTGCTTGTGAAGTTAAAGTTCATAAGTTGTGGAAAAAACCCTGATAAAAATGTCTGGTTTAGGACACAAGAATGTCCTTGGTCAGCATCTTTGCCTCCTTCTGAAGGGAGGAGAATTAAGTGAGACAGTTCATGTGGATGTTTTTCCTTTTGGTCACCCCTAAACAGCATAACAGAGCTTGGTTTTAGGAAAAGATGCAAGATTTCTCTTTGTCAGCAATTCAAGAAAAGGAACAGGAAGAATGTCCATGGCACCTAATACACTATGGAGAGAAAGCAAGCTTAAAATTTGATCTCCTGCAAACTTACATTTTATAATAGTCAGTCAGCCTTTCCTGTGGTGGCTGTTGAGGAGCCCCAGTACTCCCCAAGACCCTCCACCCCAGCTCTCCAAGCATTCACTGCTCCCTGCCTCTCCAGCACACATATAGTCAGTCCTGACAAAGCATACTTTAACGCAGAATAGAATGTGAAAAACAACATTATTACAGAAGGTCAAACCAAAGAATTATAGCAAAAGCAATCTTCCAGGAATGAGTGTGAATGGCTGCATCTTGGATTGAAATATGCAGTGCTTTTCAATTAGCAGCATCCTTTGCAGCAAATTCCATTCATTACTTAGGAAGCAGATTAAAATGAAGATAAAGACCTGCTTGATGATAACATAATTTAAACCTGGGAATATAAGGCAATTTTTGTTTTCAAAGTATTTTAAAATGCATTTGTGACTCCCCACTGACATTTCACAGAAACTTAACATGACATTTAATTATGGATGATTTGATTTTCTGTGTACAATCAACAGCATAGTTCTTAGAATGTGTTTTCCTCATAAAATACAATTCACTCTTGGAATATTAATATCCAAGAAGGGAAATTTTCACCAAACATAAGGACCCAGAACATTACTCATTAATCTAATATTTGTTCTGATAGAGAAGTCATGCAAAGCAACCAAAAGCATCCTGAGATGCACTTATAAAAAAGAAAAATAATTATAAAAATTTTTAAGAAAGAACTTTTGAGTTCTCCTAGCTGAAACATTTAAATACCAATTTATAATGAACTAAAGTTAGATAAGGAAAACAACAGGCTGTCATTAGCAATGTGGCAGAGATTTGACATCACTCATGAGAAGAAGAAAAGCAATAATTTAAAAAACATTTTTCACTTCTCAGTGAGAAAAAGCTAGTTAAAAAAAAGGGTTCATTTTAATTGCAACTTAGTGTTGCTTTTTGGAGGAGTCCTGTGGTATTCACCAAGTTGTTGGGTTTTTCTAAAAAAATCTAAAATACAGACTTGCATGGGTCTAGCATCTGTAGCTTTCAGGTAAATTATCTATCATGAGATAAAAATCACAAGAACTGGCAACAAAACTACTAAAACACACAATTTTATTAGGTACTGAATGTCATATAGGAAGTGATTACATTTTTCCTATGTATATTTGTCACAGTTTCAGAGAGAAAATAAATTTGATAATGTTCCTTTTACATGAAAAACTATAAGACTAATACAGAATCATTATCGTTTAAATATTAACACTGGGAAAAATGTACACATCCACAGCTGCTTTCTTGAACTTACACATGAAAATATGTAGTTCTTTGAAGTGGCAGTTCTTCAGCCTGAAATCATATTACCTATTTCCCCAAAGTGAAAGTACAAATTAAACTGTGAGACAAGATTCACTTGTCTCTGCTTTTCTAGCTGTAAAATAATCATTAATAGGTACCTGATATATTATAACATTCAAAATTCATACAGTATCTTTTCAAGATTTAAGTTCTTAAATTTGAGTGTATTTTTAGTTCATTTATTATAATCCAAATTATTTTTTACTCGCAATTTTGTAGTACACATTCAAACATGGTGAACTTATTGAAATTTCTTTTACCAGTAATTTATTATATATATTTATTTCCAAGATGGAGTAATTTCTTAAAGATATTGAATTCAAACAACTCTTTGGCTGATTTTACACTTCTGGTCTTTATTGGTTCAGAAGTCTCTCATTTATGTTTTCTACTATTGTGCTTGCTACATTGAATTCTTCTCTCAAAAGTAATAATAAAAAAAAAACCCAACTAGCTTTGTAGTCTCTGTGATACTTGCACTACAATCTGACCAGGAATCTGTCAGTTCAAAACATACTCATATTTTGAAATAAAGACACCTATTTCTGCACATAAAAAGTTGTCTAAAACTGAGTTCCCAATCAGAAACTCTGAAAGTCTTCATAGTCACTTTTTGAGACATGGCTGGTGTAAAAAGGATTTATAGTTTTTAGTAGTCTCCAAGAGACCTATTATGACAGCTTTATATCTGAAGAATGGTGATGGATTTTGATTTTTCCCCTCTTGATTTGGTATTCCTGTTTTCTAAAAGCAATACTACCTTTATTCTAGATAGGTACATGGATATGGGTATCACCAGATCAGACTGCTGTTTTTTCTTTAGGTCCCGCTTCCTGGCACAAAATTATGCTAAATTTCTCTCCTGACAATAGTACTGATGCCTAAAGGAGCATTTGATACCCACATACAGAATGAAATATTCCAATCCAAAATCCTGGATGCCTTAGGATGCCATGACTCACAAGGAACAACCTTTTAAGAGTCCACCGTTGTTTACGTCAACAACAAAGTCTGTTGACATCACAGAAAAGAATAATGACGTACATCACAAACTAGGAGTAAAATAGAAAAGACAGATGGACAGTGAGAGAAAGTGAAATGCAGTCAACAGCAGGTGGATTGTACACAGTAGCTACTAAGCTCTTATTTAATATTCTTCCTCACACTATATGTTAGTATAGGAATGGCTGATTTAACAGGGCATAGCTGATCTCCCCAGACTGCTTGTGGACTACAAGTTTTACAGTTTTACAGACCACAAGAAACACTCTCAATTCTCTTCTCCATGTCATGCTGTTCAAGGGTTGCTCCCCGTGTGCAGAAGTCCACACACCTGCTTCTACAGAAATAGCCACAGGACTGCAGTTTATATTGCAGCACTCTCAGTTCTTTGAATTACATTAATCCTCTTTATACCCTACTTTCCAGAAAAATATATAACATTATTATTCCCCAGTAGTGTAAAACCACTCTTGTCCTGCCTGTATAGGTTAGAAACCAGCATTAGTCCTCTGTAAGTTTCTGATCGTGACTCAGAAACCACAATTTATTGTATTTGCAATATATGATACTGTTGCAATGTGTTTGTGATTAATATATGCCCTAGTGGTACCCTTTCTTTGTTGTGTCCTCCTTTAATTTCTACATAAAGAAACTGCCAGCTCATGCTGATGCACTCAGAAAATGAAGTAAAATAAAACTGTCTCAACAAATTTAATTTTACAAATTAGAACAACAGCAAGCAATTATATCAGTTACAATATACAGGCCTTCATGTATAGAATCATCCAGGGCTGACAGTAAATACATATCCAATGAATCAGCTGATTCTTCAAGACTCTTTTGGTGTCTAAAATGATATTTAAGTAGAATACAGAAAGTAAATTAAAAAAAAAAAAAAAAAAAAAACAACTTGGCACTGGCTCCAAGTTCTGGTGGCCACTGTGTATCAGAGGCGCCTATACTGACCTGGCATCACCCTTCTTGGCATGAGATCTTCCTCATGTTCCGCCCTCCATGAAGTTTCTCTGTGTTTCGTGGTTTACACAATTTGAAAGCAAAGGCTCTGACAGACTTTGAAGACCTATAAGAAATTGTTGGCTGATTGTGTCTCCGCACAGAAGGATTTCTAGTGCATACTGAAAATCACATTGAACAAGGAGTTACCTCAAAAATACACTAAAAAACAGTCCAGGAAGGCAGGCAAAATGCCTCAGAAGCAAATAATGAAAGGTGGTGATAGCTTCACCCATTCACTTCACTGCGCCATCTGTGACAGTCCTTATTGTTCCTAAGTAACAACAACTTTATTAAAGATTTTGCGACAGAAGGTTCGAGTTATCATGATTTAATTCCCATTTGAAATTATTTAAATCACATTATAAATTAAAATAAATTAGTAATCAATATGTTTGATTTCAAAAGGGAAATGAGAGGAAGAGGGGTTACTCGGCAAAACTAAAAGAACTCTAGTACACAAGAACATACAGAAATTGCCTAAAAATTCTGAAATCAAAGCTTAAAATCATTGTGGGAATTGTGTTCCATATGAGAAGTAGGTTAACACGGTAGTGAGCGTGCACCTGAAAGAAAAGATAATACAGATGTTGTTGGAAAGATTAACAAATATTACTCCAGATCTCAACAAAATAAAGTTTTGTATGATAGCTCCTTGGAAAACCTGTTTTCATACATATCCATCATGTACATCTTATGTATTTAGCTTCATCAGTTTAGTTATTAAATTACAGTCATTTTATAAACACTGATGTACAATATGCCACTATGAAAATTGTTGTATTCTCAATGGTCCTTATGTATTTCATCCTTTTGAGAAATGACATATTTACAGTGGCTTCCCATATAAAATATGAAATTTCAGAGATTCATTGTTGGAGAAGATAGATAATTGTTACCCAGATGCTGAGTGAAGTGGCTGTCACTTCATGACACCATTTCCCACACAATAATATCCAGCAAAATGCAATGAGGATAAAAAGTATTTTAGATCTAAAAGGTCTATTATTTTCCTTAGGTCTTATTTTAATAATGAGTTTGTTGTTTAGTATTGTAAACTCTAGAATTATGTATTGTGTCTTAAAATGTTTTAACTTTAAAAATATATTTTGCATGCAATCATCCCATAAGTCAGATTTGACATTCTCATGGGGTATTATTCACTAAAAATTCCATCTTCAACCATTAATATTTGAAAGAGTGTTATAATTAAAGGTACAGTGAGCACGTGAACAATCTACTTTTTACAATATCATAAAATTACTACTATATTTAAATATAAATTAAAAATAACCACTGTCAATCTAAATTTAAACTTTTTATTTAGTTTTGCTTTTTTATTTCTACTTGTATTCATCAAAACTTTTTCTTTTTTTTCTCCAGTATTTTTAGAGAGCTTATTCACTATTAAAGAAACAAATAGGATCTATATTCAAATCTTTGATGTCCTCTTATTATTATTTTAGAAATATAAACTTGAATATATTCTACTATTTTCCAAGATAAATGGTCCATACCTTGTAGTTTCTGGAAAGAAGAAATATTGGTAACTATACTTTGTGGAGGATTTATCAGAATTTATAGTGCAAGTGTCTTCAGGCAGCATTGGGCACAGCTGCCAGTTCCTAGGAATAGTAAGATTAGGTGAAATGATTGCACTCTTTTTGCTTTCCCAGTCTGAAATGAGGTAGTTAGAATTAAAGTACAGTTGAAATGCTGTCTACATAAAGTCATCTCATAGGCTTCCCAAGTAGATGGCAGCATTATTAAGAATTTCTGCAATGCTGCAGCCCCCTTCTCTGCAACTCACTGATCTCCCTGCATTTTCTGTATCCAACATTAAAGAATTTTTTTGAAAGCAGCTCTTCTACCTTCATACCTCATTGCTAGAGGCCTTTCATTACATTTTGAGCTTTTAGAGTTCTTTCATGCATCTTGGACCTTTATTTGCATTGTAACTGCACCCAAAAAAGGCCTAAGCTATTCTTCATGTACCCAGGTAGTTACCCAGGTACACAGATGCTCATAAGCTACTCGAAGTTAGTCAAAATCTATGAACTTCTCAACATATGAGCTGCTGAGGCTCGCGAGTTCTTCACAAAAAACATTTTAAATTGTGAGCACGCCACTTAAGATCAGGCCCACAATATTCTCAGGTTATCTTATTTTTGAAAAGCATCTAAGCATCCAATAAAGCATTAGGAAAAAAAAAAAAGAAAAATAGATAACCAGAGAAAGCCAGTAAATTCAAAGCAAAGATGAAATTATATTGAAATTAAAATTTTGGACTGAAAAAATGCAAACTTAGAGGTAATTTTACCATGATCTGTAATTATGTCTCTGCAAGAAAATTCTCCCAATGTCATCCCACTTTAATGCCTTGCAGTTTGTGTATATGGGTGACTCTGTGCATGCGCATGTGTGTCGGGAACTCAAAAAATGAAATTGCTTACTCTTTAAGTCAAGACACAATTAGGTAAACCTTTGCACTAATGTGAATATTAAAATAATCATTTAAGGCACTAGCTTAGGAGAAGGGTTTTCTTTTAAATTTTACTTTACAGGGTTCTTTAAAATTCTTAGTCATCCCTTTATGAAATGCCACTGGAATGAGATTTCTAAGTATTTTGTCATACCACATGTGTTTTAAGCATTCTCCTTTCCTCCACCCAAATCATGTCTGTATGACTGCTGTATTCTAGACAGTTAGGAGTAATGTTCAAGACAGGATACTGAGCTAACTCATAGGAATAACTATCCAGATCAAAAAACAGATGTAAATGTAGGTGCAGCTTGTTTATATTTAAATAAATGTGGTCTGTGGTGTTAGCACCCATAAAAATCAATGATTTACTAAGTAAAGTACATACAAATCCTAGTTGGAGCAAGACACCATCTTTATAATCACTAAGGGTAACTATTAGACCAACTGTTAAACAAACAAAACAGAAAACACAGCCTGCTTTAGGTATCTCAGCTTCTAAAAGAAGGCATATCCTTACACATTCTGGGAAAAATTAATACATTTTTAATACAAAATTATTGAAATGATAAATCATGAAGATCAGAGAACAAGAAGTTATAAAATTATCTCTGATATTTTCCCCTCTCTCTAGGCTGAAATTGATTTTTAAATCCAAACCAAAGAAAAACTTTAAAGAAAATGTTATACACAAGTCTACATACTTACTAACATTCATACAGAGATTTAGAAAGCAATTACTGTTAAGAAAGAAATCTAACCCCCTTCACAGAAAGTATCTCTAACCATTTATCGGTGGTGTTTTGGTAAAACTGTAGCCAAAATAAGCCAGCATCAAATTGCTCACCTCAGATTTGAACAATCAAGAGGATAAATTTTTCTAGCATGAGCTTTTCTTTCTTCTCCAGTAACACAACTACATACAGTGCCTCACAAAATTACTGAGATCACTGAAAATTAGCATCACAAAAAATTAACACCCAAGAAAAAAATATTCCCCTTCTAAGGAAGAATAAAGACAAAGAAGGGCCTCTGAGAACACCCATGTACGCTTTTCAGTTCTTTAAAAACAAACAGAAAAGCCTAAATCTTCATTCAACAAATATAGTTACCAAGGTAGCATTAAAATCATGACTGTAAAACAGCCCTACGTGAGTTTCTGAATGAAAGCCCGATAATAATAAGCCTAATTTAGGCTGTAGCCTAACTGATAAAATACACCTGAGATAGCTTAATCATTGGGAGCTACACTGCTTATCTGACTGTGTTTCTGAAGTGCTAACTCCCTCTTCTATTCATGGAAAACCCACCCGCCACTCCAGCGGCCTAGTTAGGACTATTTCTTTTCTTTTTTTATTGTTTTGTTTTGGGTTTTTTATTACACAATAGCCTGTTGGACCTAGGAGATCCTTTGGCTTTTTAAACAGGAATTTTCCAATTTCATCTAGTGGCCACATCACTCTGAGCAACCAAATTAAACTCATTTCCTCATTTCCAGATTTCTCACTGCCCGCATATACAAAATTGTGACAAGACACGGAAAAATTTCAGGATCTATAGATTAAACATGCTAAGAAAAATGTAAGGCATTGTTGCCATGTAATGGACTGTCTTCCAACTGCTGTCAATTCCAAATAAAATCATGGGTGCTGAATTCTCTGCAAAGTCATTTTCCTGGACCATTAATTCTGAATTGCCATTTACAGAATAATTGCACTTTTGTTTCCCTGGGGATCTTGCTGCTATACTTTAACCTATGCTATCCTTCTTAACCCTCACATCAAAATATATACAGCTGAAATGGAAGTCATGAGCTATAGGTCATTAATGCAGTGCTGGCCTAAGGGTATCTTTAATAGTTATGTCGAGGACATCCTTACAGCGACTGCATTTTTAGGGGAGTGGAAAGATTTTGTCCAAAAGGACACAGCTGGATCTATTCTGGGAAAGGTTAGCTGGGACAGCTGAATGTCCCTGAGGAGATAATAAATTGCACTGGCCAATTTGATAGAGCGGATTCTGAACTGGAGGAAATCCAAACAGCAAAAGCTTTTTGAATGGTAAATACTTCCCCCATTAATTGCTGAAAACACAGGTAGGCTTGAGGGAGTTTCTTTTCGACTACAATGACTCTCACAACTTTGATGAGGCTCAAGTTGAGAATAATTTCTCTTTCTTTCCTTTAGGAAACTCCAAAGGAGGAGCAAGGCTAACAAAGTTAATGACTTGATGTCAGAAGTCAGGTGTGGAAGATCTGAGGCAGGAAGGAAGCACAGCAGCCTCCCGCTACTGTGCAGGATAACTAGGAAGGTGCTGCATTAGCAAGAGCATCATTCCAACCACACTTCTGTCAGGCTCTGAATAGAAGGTCACCATCTCCCTCATTTTTCCCTTCCAATCAATATTTAGTCTGCTCAACAGCTGCTGGAGCTGACTGCCTCTGAACTTCATTGCTGCAAGTTACTGAGAAACTGGCTTATTATGACAACGCAGTTCTCCCAGCAGATCTGACCTGCAGCGGCTGCCCTGTCTCTTTCAATCTACTCCAAAATACAGAGATGACTCCAGTGCACAGCTTTTACTGTATAAACCACTGCGGAGAAATGCTTGATCAATAGGAAAAGTAACAGGCTATGAGGGGGTTTGACGCCAAATATGTTACATAATAATTGCATCTTATAAGGTTAAGGTAACTAATTCAAAAACGTCCCTATGAGAACTCATTGGTTAAAAACATAAAGTTTTACTTTGTCATCTTTTACCAAAGTTCCAGTACAAATGTATTTTTTGAAGGTTGTTTCACTTTTCAGAAGACCTTGGGCAAGACACAAGGTATCTGTAATGCCACAAACCAGACAGAAGTTTTTTTGAGATATGTTAGATAAATTCTCAGTAACAGAGTGATTTTAGTAAAAATTATTGTACAGACTCAGGAATTTACAGGTGCAAATGACTGATAACAGTATACACAACTTTTAGAGCCTTGGTTATTAGCTGTATGGTAAGAAGGTTCAAAACCCACCACTGCAGCAGTTTCAGGAGGAACTACATACTAGTGAGCAAGACAAAAAAATCACTTTCCATGCCATTTTTAGGTAGCCCACAAAATGTTATCCTGACCAGGCTACAAGTTTTACAGTGCACCTATTAATAATTTTACACATTAAAATACTTGCATTCATTTAATCTGACTTAATTTTTACAAGAAAGTCAGAATTTTCAACTGCAAATTTCAGATTGTCTGTTTAGAAACCAGATTATTGTTATAATGCAACATAGGAGGCCTCCAGCCACTGCAAATGGACCCTCAGTGTGGCTGCATGCATTCAGTCCAGTTATTCTCTGATAATGAAATTGTTTCAGACATTAGACACTGTTTAAAAGCAATCTGATGCCTTTACAGTATCCCCATCTCTTTTACTTCAGTGCAAAACTATGGGATCTAGCTAATGCACAAAACATAACTAGTTTTAAAGAAAAGAAAATAAAAAACTTTTATTTTCCTATGATAATCTACTTTGAGTTCTTTTGGTTTTTCAGAGACCAACTAAAATCTGCTTGTAAATTTTCAATGGGATAAACATGCTTTTAGATAGCATATCTAAACACTGAAGCAAGATAGAACAACTGGTTCAGGAAGACAAAAGAAGAATTGAAGCTAAATCTTTGACCAGAGCATACCACTTTAATGATAAAAATGGTAACAAAAATATAGCAGTGATCTAAAATCCTAAAAGAAACCCCCCAAAAAACCCACCACCAACAAAAAACCTCTCTATGGTTTCATTTGGATTTCATTTGTTTTGGGTAGAAATTTCAAAATACTCCTAAAGAACATTTCTAGAATATCTCCTTTACCTAGGAAGTAGTGGTACGCCTACTGGAACTAAACCTTTCAAGTTTTGCTTGCTATTTGTGGAGGAGTTTTGATTCACCAAGAACTGTGTTGTGACTACCTTTGCATAGATACCTCAGGGGAGGGAAGTGATATATTAGTTAATGCACAATTTTTGAGCTAGGCTCTATTCCAAATTCTGTCCCAACTTCCTCTGTGACCTTGAACAAAGCACCTAATTCTTGTGTATTTCAATTCCATTTCTAGAAAATGAGGACAACTGTGCTATCTCAAGAGTCCTGTGAAAAGAAATTAATTAGCAGTTGTGAAGCACTCATATGGTGTGGCCATGGCAATCTTCAGTCTGACAAAAATGGGGCAATGTAGTAATGGTTTTTCTATGATCTGCACACCTAGAGAAGAGTCAGCACTACAAGCTTTATTCTTGAGCACTTGGTGCTGATGGAATCAATCACGGTCTGTTTCCATCCCCTGTTTGCCTCTGAAGGAGCACAGCTGTATAAAATAACGGATTAGAAACCACCACATTTACTACACAAGTATATATTTTTTTTATTTATCTGCTAATTAAAAAAAAAAAAAAAAAAAAGACAAAAAAATAACTTAGAATCCTTATTCCTCCACTAAAACAAGATTCTCCAAAATTGTTTCTTAGAAAATGTATTTTATGGAACACTAAAACCAGGAAAACTAACAAGCAAAGAAAAAGAAAAAAAAGAGAAGAAGTAAATGGAGCATCACATTCAGAAAATACCTAGGAGAGGAGATTCCCTTTTACAAGCTATTTTAGTAGCTAGCATATTCTGCAAGATATGCACAGTGATCTCTCCTACGGGAGGCAGTTTTAAATCTCATGGCTATCTCACACCTCCCATAGCTCAGTTTTCTCACCTCTTCCCATTATTTCCATTTGGTGCCTTCCTACAAATTCATCACAGATTCATAAATAGTTTGGGGATGACTTAAACTGGGGGTGGGATTGGCATATGTAGTATTCATGCAAAAGTTTTAGTGATTTTGATAAAAAAAACCAAGATTCTTAAAATGTAGCAATAACTCTGTGTGCATACAGAGTGATGTGATACTTCACATGCATGTAGTGCTATTATTAATATATTTATATATTGCTTATTTTTCTGACCTGCAAGTTAAGTACTCAGCTTAATACTTTGGTCTGTTTTGAATTTTTAAATAGGTAGTTCTCTGTATTATGAGTATTTTAACCTCAAGAATACTCAGTATGTCTGGAGAGGTTTCACTATTCTAATTAATTCCTATGAGGTGTGTACTATGAATATCAATTTCCCAAATAAAACACGTCTGTAAATGTCTGAAAGAGCAATAGAAAATTCATCAATAGAAGAAGATTTTAACCCTTAGGCTAAATAGGTAATTTTACTGGAAATAGGTAATGTTCTCTGGAAATGTATGTTAGATCCCTGTAAGAATAACTGTTCATTCAAATTTAGTTTTAAGGATCTGCTTTTAGGAATATTTGGAATAATTTGAAAAAATACTGTTATATAATTTCAAAGCAGTTTGCTGATTATTTTTCCCTTGCCAATACTAGGTTTCAAATGCTATTGACAAAAGCCTTAGTTTCACAGAGATGATTTTATAGTTCAAGATCTCCCTGATGTTTAAAAAAAAAAAGGAATTCTTAAAGACTGTTTAATGCACACATCTGTAAAGGCTCAAAAAAAAATGAAAGCTTCACTACTATTGTATGTACATATCTACGTGCATTCAATAAATGGACCTAATTCAGAAGGTAATTTACATGCTTCCATAACTTCTGGGATTCCCACAGAACAAGAGTTTTTTCCCACCATGTGTGTGTTCAGCAGCTGGCACAACACCTGACTAATCCCCACAGAGAAAGCTGCAGCAATGATGATTGATAAGACAGAATGTAATGATGGAAGTACAGAAGTTATAGACATTGTAGACTGAAGAATGCTCAAGTGTGGCTGAAGTTATTCTTCCTTGACACTTAATTAACACTCACCTGTCGTATTTTCCTTGAAAAAGAAAGATTATTACTCTCTAAATTTTACTGCAGTAATTTCAGATACTGACAGCCTG
The DNA here is from genome assembly GCF_026979565.1 of Vidua chalybeata. Lineage (NCBI taxonomy): Eukaryota > Metazoa > Chordata > Aves > Passeriformes > Viduidae > Vidua > Vidua chalybeata. Next base: position 35,203,151 of record NC_071531.1, on the reverse strand, counting down.
ATAGTAGACAGCCTCACTATGAAGGCAAGTATTTATGAGTTTTTAAAGGCAGCACAGACAGGCTGACACTCTAGATTAAACATATTTTAACATACATGCACAACCAGATTCGTGAAGTAAAATATGCAAACTGCATTTTATGGAGAAATAGCCTTAAGTTTTTCTTTGGGATGCTGGAATAACCAGCAATCTGGTGTCACTCTTGTTTAGCACATATTGGCAGGGCTTTCAGCAGTACTGAGTAACAGACAAGGTTATAATTGTGCCAGTTCACGAAGTGCCATTATAAAATCAAGCTCCTTTACTTTTTTTTTTCAAGACATGTATCACTATAGATACAAAAAGAAGTCTTGAAATGGCAATTTCAAGCCTATAACTTATTTAACTGGATGTCACTTCATTTCTGAACTTGTTATGAGTATATACAGGACAACTAGACTTTTTACGGATGTAATTTTTCTTATTAGAGAAAAAACAATTTCATTGTGGAAACCTACTGTTTTTTATTTTCAAACTGAATAAGTTTGCGTGGAAAAAGTATTTTTAATTCAGGCAAGCAAAAAAAAAAAAACAATACAAAAAGGTATCTTGCAATTAAGCTAATAAGGAATTTTAATTTTATCTTTAATAGCTTAACTTTTAAATTGTAACCTGAGAGGGAGAGGGAGAAACATTGCTTTATTGCTTGAGCACCTGACAGTCCTCAGGTTAATTTTAAGTACTGTCTGTGGATTCTTGGGGAAAAGAAATGGTTTAGGTTTTTCTCTCACTTCTCCCTAATTCTGTAGTAACACAACAAGAAAAACAATTTGGGACACAGCAAGGACATACATGTAAACAACCCTTTTCATCAGTACAGATTAGAATGTTTTTGTTTCAGTGGGATCCTAAAAACATTGAATTCTCAGCCATTTGGTTGCTGAAGGATGCACTCTGAGCTTTGAAAGGTCAGATCCTTTCTATATATATTGGAACAATCAATTTCTTATGCTTCTCTGATATGTGAGATTTAGATATCCATTAACACTGTAGAGACACTCAGGAGTTGTTGTCCTTCCCAGATCATGAAGCCAGATGTGCAGTGTGAGGTCTAGTTCTGCTCCACAGATGATTACTCCTCATGAAAAAGTTTCCAGAACCAAAACTTTTCCCCAGCCAAATAAACGAACTAGAATTAATAAGACATCCACATAAAACACCATATAATTGTCTTCACATATCACAAGCCCATCCACAGGTCAGCAGGCACCACAGACAGCAGGTTACCTGGCTCTGTTGCTTCTGCAGCCTTCCATCTCCCTTTGAGTCAGAAGAAGGAGGAAGCCCTTGCATTTCTGTGGGCAACATGTGAATTTCTTGCCTTGTCTTTTTGTGGTTGTAAGGCCTGATGCTACACAGAACTCCATATGAGTGCAGGACCTTCTGGAAAAGAGGACTTTGTGAGACAGAACTGATTTCCCAAGTGGGGTTTGTTAGTTGACTGGTAGGCTTTTTAGTTTTTAAGTAGAACTTGTTTGTGGACTAGAAACCACCTGAATGTCCTAGGAAGTGGAATGTTTATTTTACTTAGTGTCCCATTACATTTTTACAGTGGTTGCAATAATTCAGAGCTATGTATAAAAGAGCAACAACAATAGCATTTAAAATCATGCATTTCATCCTACCCTACCTGCCAAAGTCAATAAAAATATCTGGTTTTCATACTTACTTTTTTGTACAAGGTGATATGAATGGAAATGTTGAATTCTTCCCTAAACCACAGTGTCAGAAATTTAGAAAGTCTTGGGATTATGCTTACATTGGACTTATATCTAGTTGTGATTTCAGTGAAAACTACTAGCAGGCACTATTTAAATGAAGAGGTGTTGAGGACTGTGAGAGATCTCTAGGAAATCCATGGAGAGTAAAAAGGGTTTTGTATCTTCTGCAACAGGAAAGTAGGCAGTGACAGATGGTGCAGAATGCAAAGTTCACAGCCAAAGCTCCTCTGTTAAATTATAGATCCTTATGTGGAACAGCATATACATACCTCTAGCCTTAAATCTGAAACCAAAAAGGGTAGAGTACCCATCTACTCTGGCTGCTATATATGATTGTGCTGTTGAAGACAGACAAGATGCCTCAAATGACATAAGAAAACACCATCCTGACTCTCCAACAGAATTTAATCTTGATTTTGAGGTAAAAAAAGTTTGTAAACATTGTTTGAAATGTCCATATACTTCCAATTATTCTTTGCTTGTATGTTTGCCCAGAAAAATATTGACATGTAACTTAAGCTCAGACAACTTCTGTAATATATATATATATATATATATATATATATATATATACACACACATATATCTGAAAAAACTTTATTATAATTCTATTGGTTTAGATATTTATTTCTATATCAAGTTCCATAATTTCATCTTCTTACTAAAAATTATTGTGTGGTTATAATATATGATAGTCTTCAAAATTATGATGTAATGATACCCTATATCTAAACCAAATTTAATTACACTGCCCAAATAGTGAGCAGTATATTTAGTTAAGATAAATAGCTATAAATAGCCTGTGAGGCAGAGTTGAAGGCCTCCTTATTTAGAAATATTTGGAAACTGTGTTTAAACAGACAAATCAGGAGTAACACCTCACCCCAACCTCATGTGAGATCAATATAATTCAAATCAATGTTCTCACTATTCCTGAGGCTGATCTTGAAAGAATTGTCTGTAAACAGGATTGAAGCTGAACACTTTCCCCTAAAACCATGAAGGAGGAGGCTTTTTATAAGCTTTGTTCCCTGTTTTATTCTCTGTTTCACTATTAAGACATTCCTTTTTTGCACCGTAGGCACCTAAGGTCATGTAGCAATTGTTCCTAATTTTTAGCAAGTCGCCCCAAAGGCGTTGTATGCTAGTAGAGCTACACTACCAAGTGTGAAGCTACCAGTCATTCACAATAGGGCTCATGACTGGAATATTGATGGGATATGGCTGGAATACTGGAATCTAGGTTGTAACTACTCCTCCTGCAATGTCACTGTGGAGCGTTTGCAAAGGATCCACCAGCAGTGGTCCATTCTCAAGCAATCAAATTTGTTAGGCAACAAACACCATCAGCTCAGAAGTACAACTGCCACACAGCAGGCAGACATGTGTGTTTGTTTTCTTTGTCCTTCTGAGAATGACAGCCTCTACATGCATTGGGGGGTTTCTCATTATCTGGAAGTATACATTTGAATCTACTGTGCTGTAACATGTATTCTTTTGTCTTTCTACTGTCTTTTTGCACTGTTTCTCTGAAAGTATTCCTCATACCTTGATCCCATGAGTTTCTCCACTGAAGTTTTATTTTAGAAGAAACTACTCACACTTAGATGCTTTATAGGACTCAAACTTTTATTTTCTTTGCTTTCCAAACGAGTCACTCACCTAAATGTCATTCAACTATTCTTTAAATGACTTGCATGGTTTTTTTTGCCACACTCATTTTCTTTCACAATCTAAGAAACTTTTGGCAATGGCTTCATCTTCAAGCTAAAAGAGTTCAAAGAGTCACTCCACTGGTTATGTAGGTAATGGAAGGAGATTGGAATTTCTGCCAGCTGCACTTGATATTTTTGCCTTTACTGAATGTTACTTTCACCTTGCTTCTGAAATTTGATTTAGCTACTCCTGTTCCAAATGCTCTGTGCTACTCTACTGTCAGTCTTCTGGCTGCTGCTATCAATTTCACAGGTGTCTATGCATCTATTCTCCTAAACAACATACTCATTCTTTCATACAACAAGCTACTTTTCAGTAATTTCCAGCCTTGATACATAACCCCTAGAAAGAATCACAATTTCAGGGAAAAAGTTCAATACATGAGTAAAGTCCCTTGGGCTCTAAAACTTTCATGCCCTTAGCTAGGTCTACCCACAGTGCTGGGTGTTTTTGTCAACACGTTGCCTATATTTTTTTTGCTGCTGACAAGATACCAAATAACACTTGACATGCACATCACTGGTTCTGAAGTCACAGAATGTACATCAAGCAGAACATAATAGATGACATGGCATGCAGAGCAGTCAATGAGAAATCAGGCCAAGATTTTGTCAGGAACTGTCAACAAAAACAGTACACTGTAGTTTCTACAGTCTGATTTTATCTTTTCTTCTTTCAGATGGTGAGGATGATTCCTTTTTGACATGCTCCAATATCTCTTTGCTTTCTATATGGAGAAAGTAATCCTCAAAAGCACCAGACCTTTCCTGGATACTAAAAGTGACTATTATCTTCATTTTGCTATCATCTTTATAAAATTATTTACAACTTCTGATTAAGTGCTGGAAAGATCACATTAAAATAATTGTTCATTAATTAATATATATTTTTTTTAATTTCCTTTTCCTGTTCTCCCCTTGTCTATACACCGTCTGTTCTACCATGATGGGCTTCTGTTTCTTTTCTTCTAGCAAGTAATTTCCTGCCTCTCATTTCCTTCAAAAATGTTCACCCTCTGCTCTAGAACTGGATGACAGTTTTCTCACTTCTGCATGACAAAATACAAATGGTGTGCTGAGAAATTTTGGGAAAGCCCTTCTACCAAGAATTACATTAACATTCTTCAAAAGCAAATTTAAAACTAAATCCTTCAACTGCAGGCATTTAAGGTTGTTTAAGAATTACTAAAGGGTTTTTTATGGTGTTCTCTATAAATGGCATAATACAGTTGTGTTCAGGTTTTCTACCTTAAACCAAATGGAGAATGACAATTGCAGTCTTTCACAACCTACTTGCATCACAGACAATAACAATCCACTGTAAACAACAGTATTTTCCAACAAAATATCAATAACAACATTACTGAAATAGTCTCTCAAATGTGTTTTATGTGCCATCCAGTTTTAAAGTACTGTGTTAAGATAGAAAACCCCAATATTCTCAACACAATCTTTTAACTGAATTCACAGTATTTAATTGATTTTGGTAAAGTGCTCCACAGGGGCAGCCGTGCTAGAAAGTCTATTATTTTCCAGTGAAAATCAATAGGAAAATGTTCACCACAGTCAATGGGGAAAATCCAAGTTTGAACAGAGTATCATCAATCCACTGAAAACAATCTAGAAAACATGTACAGCCATTTAAACTGCAAATACATTTTTACAAAACGCTTTCACCTAGAGTTAAGTGATAAGTTTTACATCTATTCAAAATAATTTTTAAGTCTAAAAAAGTGAATCAATTTTTTTTGCCTTATTTTTACTATATGATGCAGTCAAATTAATAAGCAATGCCAATGAATCTAGATGCTCAGCCAGCTGTCTCAGGCAGCTCACACCATGTTATTAAAGACTCTTTCTGGCACATGATTAATTATATTGCAACAGACATGTTCCCAAACTGTTTTTATTTTCTTCTTTTTTTAAGCGTGTGTTCTGCTTACTTCAAGGAAACACCAAATAAGGTGTTAATGATCATCTTTTCCCCAGATAATTACAGAATTTTCCTGAGAAATATCATGCTGTTGTTCAGGCTTTTATACAATGATTACCAGCAGATATCAAGTGTTTACACTGAATATGACACAAATTAACCTAGCAGGAAACTCATTACTGCTGTGTACTTAAATGGTTATGAATTAACATATGTACCCATCTAAATTTGAAGGTGGGAATTGTTTAGTGTGCTGAAAAAGAAATGGTGTTGCTAGTCTCATAAAAGACACAGATCCCATTCTGGGCAACCATAAGCAACCTGCTAAAATCTAAACATCATAAAATTCAGATAAATCAAGCAGCTTTTTCAATACCATGTTTCTTCCACAACTTCCTTTCTCCTCTCCATCTTTTCCTTCACAAGACATATGGGCCTACTACTTCTGCTTTAAAAAATGCACTCATTTTCCATATTTTTTGTCTTGTATTACTGATATCCTTCTTTACAATAGTTCTGTAGCCAGATTTATCACCTTCTAATTTGAGACTGATGTAGAGACCTACAAATCTTAGAATTAATCATACATATAAAATAATTTACTACATGCAAAATAAACTTTAAATATCCCAACCCTGTATTATAAATACTTTTGCTATCTATTTGTATAGAAAAGTTTGATAGGCAATATATACAATTACAAAACACAAGGTTGATACTCCACAAAAACTGACAATATTTTACCAGTTGGTAAGCTAATAGTATTTCAAGAATTTACTTCCTCCAGGGTTGTAATGGTGGTAGTGTTCCAGGTAAAGCAGTAAGTTTTAATACTACCCTGAATTTTCTACAGAATGGCAATACTAAAAAGAGAAATAATATATGGAAGCACTTGGTTCCGTGGTTTCCAAATTTGTGAAGAGGGCCATTAAGGAACATAAGCAAAATAATGCAAAATAATATATTTACTGATGATAAATTTAAAACTCTGGGATGAAGAAAGCTTATGTTCTAATGTCTTATTGGTTATCATTATAGCCTAATCTTTGTATCAAAATTTTGCTTTCCTTGAGGGAGATATATGGCTAGTAAGAAACATAGTAAGTGAGTATGGTAGAGCTCACTGAAATTGAAGAAGTATTAAGAATTCGGTGTTTAACAGCACTGGTCCCAGTGCTGATCCCTGAGGAACACCTGGTTCCACTTGGACATGGAGGCATTTACTGCAACTCTTTGAGTGCCACCATCCAACCAATTCCTTATATATCAACTGGTCCAGTAATCAAACCCATGTCCCCCAAATTTAGAGACAAGGCTGCTGCTCAGAACAGTATAAAATGCTTTGAGCAAGTCCAAGTGGGTGAAATATGTTTCTTTTCCTTCATCTACCAACACTGCTACCCTGTCATATAAGGCTACCAAATTTGTCAAACATGGTTTGCCTTTAGTAGAGCCATGAGTGCTGGTTTCACCTCATTTTCCATGTCCCCTAACAAAGTTTTTTCCAAGAAAAGTTTGTGACAAGCAGCTTGTGTAGATTACATCTGCCACAGCCTGATTCAGAGAATGGTGTCCTCACTGTTAATGGGAGAGATGATGACATATGAGCTCATTCAAAATCAATCCAGCTTGCTGGAGGCACATGAGAGATAATTCTGAGAAATAGATTAGTCCATTGGAAAAAGTGGAAAGAAATGCAGGGGGTAATAGGGATACCAAAAGCTTCATCAGGCTCCTGCAGTTTTCAGCTGGACAGCCCTATCTTACCTAGTGGGTACCTGCTTTAAGAGTGCACGCAGCATTTGCTGCATGTGGATGCCTACCCACACTGTGTCTTGGAGCTGAAAATAAACTGTTAGCTACCTGATACAAAAGTGAGACTGCTACAGGTATCAAATCATGGAAAAAGAGAATATTTTTATTAGGAGTCTAACAGAGAGAGAGACATATCCATGAGATCAAATAGTACATGTTATCAAAAATCTTAAACTAGCTATGTCTAAAGTGTCTTATCCAGTGACATGAATATAATTTTAAATCAGTAAAAAATCTGGGCTTCAGATTATTTTAGAACGTGAGAATGTCAACTCCAGTCTCCTTTAAAAATGTATTAATACATTTTCTAGTTTGGCATGTAATTAGGAGACATATTCCCAAATGCTGAAGGCATCAAGTGATTCAGCGGAAACTATGAAATAACTAGGGCTGCTTATAGTCAAGGCACTAATTTAGATGCTTTCCTAATGATTTAAAGCTTACTTAAGGCACTACATTATACATTGCCAAGTCTACTGAAGAACACCTCAACAGAAGTGCTTTTCTTCAGTTCCAGCATGCTGTCCATAATCCAAGTTTTCACTGTCAGTTATGTCTATTAGTTTCCTGGCACACCTAGTCCTGATCAATAATCTCTGTGTTTATGTGATACACCTGTTCATCAAAAATCACTAACAGTATATCCAAAAAGTAATATAAAAGAAAGACCCTAACCAATGAAATTAATGTGAAATATTCTGTTGAGCATTTTATCTGCTGACTGGGTTTCATAGAATCATAGAATATGCTGAGATGGAGGACACCCATCAGAATCATTGAGTGCAACTCCTGGCTCTGCTCTGGACACCCCAAGAATCACAACATGTACCCGAGAGTGTTGTCCAAACACTTCTTGAGCTCCACCAGGCTGGTGCTGTGACCACTTTCCTGGGGAGCCTGGTCCAATTCCCAACCAGCCTCTGGGTGAAAAACTCTTTTCCTGGTTTGATTTTGTTGTCTTAACTTCATGGAGGCATCAGGTAATTGGGCTTCCATCCAGTTAATCCTGCCTGGCATTCATAACATTTACATATGGATGAGAAGAACAGAGCAATCGCAAAATCTGCAAACATGGAAAAGCTGTCATTTTAACCACAATAGCATTTGCTGCATGGTTAGAAATCTAAACCCCAAACTTCATATCACAGTTATGCAAGTATTTGCTTACACTTTAACACTGAATAATATTGCAGCAGGCATACTAGACCTCTACTGGTAATACTGCCAGCATGATATAAAAATAGTCTGTAGTCCATTTTAAGATCAACTCAATATGCCAACCATTAACTTGTAGCTGAAAAAAAAACCAAAATTAAACAGATTTCTATTCTCAAATTTTTCACCTTTTATTCCCTTTGTGTTAATTGAATTTGCAGATTTTTCACCACACCACAAGACTTAGACACTCCAAAAATACCTCTGAAAAAGTGCATTTTTTTTTTTTAAATAACCACTATAAAAGTATTTTCAATCTTTTAGTGTTCTCCTGTTTTTGGTTTCTTTTTTCACTTGCCGTAGATCAGGTTATTTGCGGTACTGTAATTAATGCAGAGCAGATATACAATGGTTCAGGCAGAAAGACAAATGACTTGTATGAACAAATGCTGCAACACACTCAAATCACCAAGTTATTACAACAAGATAGTAAAATTTAAGGTGTCAAAGGAAAGATAATTCTGTTAAATTAAGTTTTTGCACATGTATTTTTAAAAGTAGCAGCATAAAAGTAAGTGTGAGCAAGAACTCTATATTTTTTTACTTATCTGTTAATAATAAATAAAAGATAATTTTTCTCTTTGTCTCTTAGAAGCAGAGGTGAGTGTCTTGACTACCTTGTTTACAACTCACTAATACTGAACTTATTTTGAAGTACTGCTTTAGTTTATTTAGTTCTAACAACCTAGTAAATACCACAAACTATTTACAAAGTTTACATGGTGTAAACCTGGTAGGTCTCCAAGCCCTGTGCAGCCACTTTCTTGCTCCCTTCAGTGGGATGGAGAAGAGAATCAGTGGGTAAAAGTGAGAAATCTCCTGGGATGAGATAAAGACTGTTGAATACATAAAGTAAAGCTTTACAATGTGTTATCAACACCATCTTACTTACAAGTTCAAAACATAACACCCTACAAGCTACTATGAAGAAAATTTCATCCCAGTAAAAACCTATGCAGAAGTATTTGTAAAAGACTGAAATGTTTGCAAAGTGCTTAAAATTAAACCTATGTAAATATAGTGCCAAAGTACCGTGAATAACAAATTACTATCCTTACCTTCAAGCCAATCAGCTGACTTAGATTCCTATTTGCATATCAGTGTATATCCATTTCAAATTCATACTAGTACATAAATAATTTCTGTATTTTTTTTATATATTGGCCCAATGCACATTATCATGTAGCAGTACATGAATCCACATGGCTGCTTCATTACCAGATCTTTTGACAAAATAATTTTTACTCTGTCTCTATGTATATATGTAAATCTTTAATACCATGTGGATGCACCTTTGCATTTCCTTTAGGTTTTGAATTAACCCTGAAAATTAAAAAAAAAAAAAAAAAAAAAAAAAAAAAAACACAACAAAAACAAAAGCCCTCAAAATACCAGGACCTGTATACTAGCCTGGGAAAACTTCTTGTGGACCCTTTTATTTAGAGAGAAACCCTGACAGAGGAAAATCAAACAGAAAATTGAATCAAATCAAATTGAAGGCTAAAACAGTATGCCACAAGGATTTTCTAAAAAACCTCATGAAAATCTTAGCCAAAAATTAATTCATGCTTAAGAGGGAAGAATTGACTTTGGAAGGCTAGGGGGAAAAAATAATATTTTCTTCTCTTATTCCCTAATTCAGGATAATTGACTTTCACTTATAGTGGTATATACTCATTTTCTTTCCTATTACCCAAGAGTCTAGTCTGAATAAAAGTTTTCCCAGAGCTACACCATTCGGAGGCATAAAATTGTGTATGTGAGCCTCTGTCTGTGTTCATGTTTGAACAAGGAAGCAAATATCAAAATCCTATTCTTCAGAACACCTCAAAAATTTCATTAGATATCCTAGTTTTTAGTTCTACCAGATTTTTCCATATTTTAAATGGGATGCTACTTCCCCTACTACATCAGGAGGCAACAAACAAACAAACAAAGCTCCTAAAAAAATGATGTTATAACAATGGCATGCCTATGTGTCATGTTTTCTGTCTTTAACCTAAAGAATGTTTTTTTAAATGTTCTTTAGCAGAAAACTTCCTGTACATTCATTTTGATATTGTATCATACCTGCCTAGCTACTGAATTATTTCATACTAGCTTCAGCTTTAGTTCTTTTGTTTTCTTAACAGTTCTGACATGTCTCCTGCAGGCAGCTCTCACAGGTTGTATGAGAAAAAAAGATGAGAATGATGCTGGGGGGTGCACTCCAACCAGGGACATCAGCGAAAGATAAACAAGTGTAGACTCTGATTAGTAACAAATCATACCCAACACAATGGAATAGGGAAAGAATTTTCAAAAATAATTTTATTTTCCCCTGTGGAGAATTACAAAATTCTCCACAAAAAAAGCCCTGTGGAGCTTTTCAAAAATCACATTCCCTTCTAAATGACTTGCAACAATCTTGGCTAATAGCTACTCCTTAAAGTGAGCAATGTAGAAAATGTGATTGTTGGGAAAATGCCTTTCTTACAAAATTCCTTTGCTTTGAAAATGAGGTTCAGATCCTAAGCATAAGTGTGGATCTATAACTTACCAGACAAGACTGAGCTTTCTCTGTGGGTTACACATTGCTAGACCAGCACAGGAGGAAGGGTGCCCTGCCTACCAGCCCCTCCAAGCACCCCAATGTCAGTGAAGCCATCTGCTGCAGCCACCTCCCAGCATGTCCTCTGCCCCTCCATGGATAGGGGCTGAGCCCACACAGGGCCCTCTCTGCTCCCTGACTTCCAGGGTGTGCAGGGGCTGCACCGACCCCGTGAGCCACACCTGCAGTCCGAAGGAAGATGCAGCAGGAGGGAAATATGTGCCCTGGCTATGCTCTCATATTTGTTGCATAGGAGAGGATTATTAATTTGATTAATAACCAAATTTTAAAGCTGGGAGTTCTTTAATTAATCTGTTTTTCCTTTTATTAGGACTATCATTCAGTTAAGTACTTCAGAACATAATGTTTCATCTTTTTGATAAAATTTTCCTTTTTTCATTTGTATTAACATTCTACAATCTCATCTTTTTGACATTCATTCTTCTATTTCTTCCCTGTGGTCTTCCTCATTTCTCATGTCAATTATCATTTTATACACATTCTGAATCATTTCAGCATCTGCCCATTCCAAAATAATCATTCACATTTTTAATAAAAAAGCATTTTTAAAGATCTATAATGTTGGAGTTTTTTTAAGAACAGTGCATAAGATTTCCACTAGAAACTGCGATATTACCATCCCATAGCAATATATAGGAGTAATACAGTCCTGAAGTGTGGGGGATTTCAAGGGTCTTGTGTAAGCAATGCAGAACCTGCAATGCAGAAAATTCTGCAGGAGCAGCTATCACATGGGAAAGCTATCACACAGTTGTCACATATCATCTCTGAGTCTGTTCATCGTACAGGAAAACAAGGAAGGTCTTGCCCTATCTCTTTTTGTCCTACTTTCACTGAGCTGTGATGATGGAATCTGTATCTGGCTTACCAAATCACAACAGAATGACATCTAGTGTCTAATTAAACACTGATTTGTCTCATACTTACAAAGTTGTTCAAGTTCTTAACTGGGTAAAGGTTAGACACCTGTACTTCATTGTCATCTGAGACCACATTTTCTCAGTAACAAAGTCAAATTCATCCTGCCACTAAAACATGCTGCTCTTTTCAGAGTGTTTGCTTGCTTCTTTGCGTGAGGCAAGAAAAATGTTTCTGGTTTTGCATCTTGTCTGGAGCACCTCTCCTATCTAGATAGAGAGAGAGCTAGGACTCTTCAGTTTGGATAAGAGAAGGCTTCAGGGAGATCTTATAGCAGCCTTTTAGTACTTAAAAGGGGCCTACAAGAGAGATGGAGCAGGACTTTTTACATAGCTTCAAATTGAGAGTGGCAGGTTTAGAGTAGATATTAAGAATTTTTTACTTTGAGGCACTGGAACAGTTTGCCTAGAAAACTGTAGAGGTCTCACCCCTGGAATTGTTCAAGGCCAGGTTTGATGGGGCTCTGAGCAACCTGGTCTAATGAAAGGTGTACCTGCCCATGGTAGAGGGTATGGAACTAGCAGATTTTAAGGTCCCTTCAATTCAAACCATTCTGTGATTCTATGATTTCCAGTGAACTATGGTTTTGCATTTGTTCAGGTTGCTACTTCTGCCTATATAAGCAGCCTGACTGCCAAATGTATATCTAAGGTAACTGATTTAATACATAATCAGTCTGCAAGTTTTAACTTCATGTTAATAGTCAATGGCAGATCAACTGATTTCAATGATGCCAGTAACACTATTGCTTTTATAAATTGCACACAGAACCTTAACTCCCATGAGTATTGTTATCAGATACTGTGCATTTCTACAAGTTGAATGTTAACAGGTTTTTCATTTCAGAGTTGTACCTGCTATTATTTATATATTAATTTCTCTAGAACTCTGTATCTGCCAGATATACATATACATGTATGTGATATCCATGGAAGCATCCTTTTCAACTTGAGCTGGAGTGTGGGATTATTTGTACCCCTCTTTTACCTGTAGACAGTTTTGGATCTATCTTTGCTGTTCCTATTGCCTTTGAGAGTGCTCCACCATACCTTCCAACCACCAAATTAGTATCTTAACTTCTGGCGTCTCAAGTGGTCTTCATCTGATGCTGTCATTTATTGATTGCATTATTTATGATGTTACTGATGCTCAGCTATAGCATTTATTCTCATTATTCTTCCCAACTGCTTTCCCCCTAATCTAGTCAATAAGAGAAGCCTTGCCTTAATTTCAGCAATATATGAACTCTAGACAGCTTGTTCCAGATGACAAATCAATTGCACTACTCAATACCAATCACAGGGCTCTCCTTGCTGGCATTACAGCAAAAATCCTTTTTGCTGTGTTGCACCCTTAGATGCTATCTGTTAAATGATGTCAGCTATCTTTCACTATTCATTACTGCACACTCTCTGTGTGAAGATTCTCAAAATAATTTTTATAGTGACAGTGCACATAACACTTCCCATTTTTCCCACAATGTCATATCTTAGTTCATAAAATTTCCAGTAAATCTGGCCACAGCCCTGCTTTCTCCTCATAGAAAAATTAACATGATCATGTAATTTATGTTCAATTACCTCACTGGCAAATCTAAGTGCAGTAATTAGTAATTAATTGTTGAATTATGGCTGTTCAAACAGCACAAGTACTAACAGTCAAATATTTAAATGTAAAAGCATTGTGTAGGGAAGAGAAGAAAAAATCTTCTCAAGAAAGGATTTGAGAACTGTGCTGTATTGTCAAGAAAATTCTGCATAGCATAAAACACTGTGCAATATTTTACCTTCATATTGGCCCAAAATTGTCCAGGAGTAGGTAGAAATATCACCAATAAATTAATCCTTATTAAAGAAAAATATTGTTTTCTCATCATTCAGAATGCTCATAGGCCTACTAAAAGCACATGACTCTATTTGATTCATAATATCATGGATTTTTTGTGTCTGTTGATCTGAGAAGCTTTTAAAATATTCTGAACGGTTTTAGGTGTAATCAGCAAGGATTTTGTACATCTGATTGAATATCAGAAATATGTTACCCACTAAAATATTTGCATGGATAGTTATGAATATACTGTTTATAAAAATAGAGAATGTACCCATGTAAAAATTTATATTTCCCTCAAAAAATTTTATATGTGTAAAAGGCTGAATTCAAGTTAGGTTTGATATAACTCTCAAGCAATTGCAGATTTGATTTTACACGGCCACATACCATAACCCAAAGCACACACACATTTTTGGATAGACTTGATTTGTAGTGTGCTAGACCTAGTCCTGTGGGTCCCATCTGTTTCTGGAATGAAATTACCTAATCTTAAAGCCCTTCTATGTAAGACTATGACATTACTTTCCAGAAGGTAACGATAAATAGAATTTATAAGATTTATAGGCCACCTCAGTTTAGCCTGCTAAAGAAGAGCACAGAGCTACCATTTGCAGAGAAGATAAGCAAAGATGAGTCAGGGAGCATTCTCTTGTCGGTGAAGAGCCCATACTGATCATTAGACTAATTAAAGTAATTTTCTGTGCCTATTTACAGAGGACATAGAAAAGAGTTTCCCTCTCTGCTCTTTCTTTTCACAAACAAGTACATTTCTTTTCTGAAATCACAAGCAATTTACGTTTTGAAGCTTTTAGTTTAGAGTGTGTGTGTGTCACCGTTGAGTCAGGAATGGAAAGGATAGGCGACACATACTCCAGGCTAATAATCCAATTTATTAGATACCCATTCCTTTTTATACACTATTCCAACGCACGTGGACCTGATTGGTCCTTTAATCAATACCCCGTCACCATTGGGTAATTAAGAAACCTCCCTTTGGTAAACCATCTCATGAGAAAACAACTGTTCAAAACGCCATCTGCAAAGCCTTAAGAATTATTTTAATTCTTTTCTCTGAGCTTCTCACAGCTTTTCCCAGAACAATGCCTGAGAAAGTTTATCTGGCTTTCTCTCTCTGATCAAGCCGTCACAACCACATGTGCGTATATATATGTATGCATGTATATATGGATACAAACCTCTCTGTTTCAGAAGAGTGTTAAAAGGGAAAGGTTTCTATATTTGCAGAAAGCATCCTGATATACAAGATAGACAGCATGGAAAAATATAACATATACAGCTACTTCAAGATTGTGGTAAAGACTTTGGGCTTTCTTTTCAGAGTTCCGGCATAGCTCCAGAATTAATAGGAATCATAAATGTGCATGAATTCAGGAAGCATCACTTTTACTTCTGCAATGGAGAGAGGTAGAGGTATGCTTGGAGCTGCCTTCCGATGTTAGGAGAAGCAAATTAAAATCTTTGTTTTGGCAAAGGCCAATTAAGATGTATCACCTAAGTAAGCCCCTACAGTTACCTGCCCTAGTCACTCTATGGCATATTTTTCTGGAGGAATATTTTAAGATTTTATTGAAGATATATAAATTATAAACTCCTGTTAAAATGCTGAAAAAAAATATTGTAAATCCTCCAGCTATGCCTTCTTTTCTTCAGTATTTCATATAAATACTCCTGTAATAAGAAAACAGAATTAATATTCTGTAATTAAGACATGTGGGAAAACATACTAACACAGAGAAGACTAAATTCTTCAAAATATAAAACACATAAAATTTATAGCAAATTAACAACTAACTTTAAAGCCATTTATTTCAGACATACTTAGGAAATATAAAGCCATATTTAGTAATAGTGAAATATTGTATGCAATTTTTAACAGATATATTTTAAATACAGAGTTAAACAGTCAACCTGAGGACTGTTGTGGTGAGCTAAAAATATGATAATTTCAAGTCATACTGCCTTAACTAAGCTAACATCCAAAACAGAACAGTTTGCTGGAAAATATAAAAAGTGAAATAAGTAGAGTTCTAAGTTGTTTCTATCAATTCTAATTACATGCCCGCAACAAGGTTAAATTAGTTGACTCTACAGTCAATATTCTCGGAGTAGTCTTGGGTTTATGTCTTAATAATTGTGTCTTTTTTAACAGAACAAATTAAAGTTTCAGTGCTATGCTGGAGGCTTTCCCCTTATCCCTCTACTCCTTCAATGCTTTTACTAGTTAAAATGGTTTTTCTGAGTAGCAAGATAGCTGAGACACATATGGTTAATCTGCATTAATTTCTAGTGGAGCTGCAGTTTAAATCAGTCATACCTAAAGAAATTTATTATAAATTCAGATATCCAGGTATAAATTGGAAAACTGAAGAGCCCTCTGAGTGAACTTTTCAGTTATAGCATACGCTTATTTCACTGCAGGAAGATTTGTGCTCATTACAAAATTTAAAAATAAAAACAAGTTAAGGAAATGTCTAAGTGCCATTCTTCTTTTAACAGTCTTAAGAACCAAGCTAAACTAAGATTTTTAAATATAAGGCAATTATACAAATTATAGATATGATTTTCAAAAATGGATGGTTTCCTGATGTGAGTCCTGTTTTCTCAGAAGCAATTATGAAAAAGTTAAAAATTAATTCTACATTTACGAACAATTAAATGAAATCCAGTAATTCTGCATATTGCAAAAGAGAGACCCTTTCCAGAGCTGCATAAACATCACTAGAACAGGTTTTCTAGAAGAATGGCCCAGAAAATAAATGCAAACACAGATATATTGAATAATATTGAATAAAATGATACATCTTTTAGAAGATAGGCTACATTATAGTAATAATAAATTGGCTAAAAATCAATTGTTATTAATGAAAATTGGCCTCATTTTTTAGGATGGAAATCATTATGTAGTTCTCCATGTAAGTTATTAGGTCTCTATCCACTTGGTCCTGTAGAAGAACAGCCTCAAATGTAAACCTTCTCATAAAATTATCCATAAAAAGCTCCTGATGTAATACTAATTAATATCTACTGCTATTTCAAAAATGATAGCAGTAGATATTAACCAGTGGCTGCCAAAACCATACTGACAAAGGAAGAATTAAGAAGAAGAATGAAGCACAGGATACAAAAATTTCTTTTTTTTTTGAGAATAATAGATGAAATATTCACCTTGGCACCATCATCAGTCTACTAATCTTTGTGCAGGTCTAAGGCTAAATACAGTAGACAGATAATTCTTGTTTTCAAAAATGAAATACTACGTTACAAGATTTGTATTGACTCTCAGAATGGCAAAGGCATTTTTGAAAGCTGTATGTTTTGATGTGTAACCAAAAAAAGAAGAGATGTGATTTTATTCCTGCTATGTGATACAGCATTTTGCTTTTGGAAACACTTCAAAATTTCCTTGAGTTTCTTGATATTTTGCCCCCAGGTGATAGAACTGAGGGAAGAAAATAGCCATAATCCTGACATACAGTACATTTGCTTCACTATTTTCTTAGGCCGTGAAAGAAGAAATTTTTTCACAAAAGCGAAAATAGTGGTTATAAACACAATGGCAATCTTCATGAGGAAAAAAAATCAAAGCAAAATAAAACGAAAACAATCAAAATCTCACTGTGAAAAAAAATTTAATTTTTACAGCCTTGACATTATGCCATTAGCTCAGAAGACAAAACTGCAAGCAAGTCATACAAGGCCTTTATTGTCAGGGTATGAAGTGGAGCAGGGAAATATTAAATTTCAAACTACATTCACTTGCAAGTCAAGATTTGGCAGAAAATGCTTTTTTAAATATTGGTTGTCCTTAACTGTCGAAATGCTGTTTACGTGCTGTCTGGAAAAATTATCATTTGTATTCATTTGTCAGTACTTCTCTCACTCTTCACAGTCAGGCAATGTTAAAATTCATGTCAAATTTGGTTTTTTGTCAATGATATTTATTGCTTCTAAATACTAATATGTAGACAAACATTTCCTGTTTCTTCATGCTGCTTGCACATGTTGCTGCACTGTATTTCAGACTAGCGCTTTATAATTTCTGTGTGAAGGGTTACATCTGGGAGAGGAACAGGATCTTCTGTTAGAAAGGAAACAGTAGATATCTTTTTGGTCTTTCAATTTAGTGATTTACATTATTTTTATGACATGCTACAACATCAAAGAAAGCCATTCTACAAAAGCCTGACCATAACATTCCAGAGAGTTTGCTTTGCATAAACTATCTCCACTAGGGCTTCCATATAAGTTGACAGTCTGACAGTTAAATTTCTTCATGCATTTCTATCACTTCACATAATAAAATGTCAAACTTCCTATGCATACTGAAGTAAAATATGTACAATATGTAACACAAAATCAAAACATGCACAACAAGAGCATGACAATATTCTATAAACAGGGGTAGTTGGTATCAGACTGAAATCTAGAAATTACAGTCTCCTAGGTATAATGGTTTCATTAAAATGTTCAAACAGTGTCTCCAAAGCTAATTTTCTTTCCAAAGTACCCATGCATAGAAAGTACAGCAATAAGGCATCCCCCTGCTATGCCTCTCTGAATAGCAGATTAACTGCAGAACTAGAATGATGTCAATTTGTTTCAAAATATTGCAGCAAAGCTTTTGAATGGATGAGCAATTACTAACAGAGGGTGCAATTATAACCAAGTCACAGGGAATGCTTTAATATGGTTCTTCTCCCATGTACAAGGAAAAATGAGAAAATGTAATGAAAGAGGAATAATGAGACAGCTGGCTTTGACAGCACCTTGGCAGCTGTCACTAAGAAAGTAAGTGCATTAGTTCAGTGGCATCTTCTCTTTAAGACATCTAAAGAAGGATGAGGAAAAAGCATCTTGTCAGAGAGTAGCCGAAAGCTACCACCAACAGTGGCAGCATAAGATTTACTTGAATCAAAACAAAATTTAGTTTTTTACACTAATTAACACCAAAATGACAGTAATTTGGGCAGTTTTTACTAGACAATCTTTGTGCTTTTTTTCTCTTCTTAGCCCAGATCCCCAACTTGGTTTTTAACTCTTTGGAGATGAAATAAAAAGCTACTTGTGACCTATCTATTCTACAAGCTCACTCAACAATTCACTCTTTTGTTTCTGAATGAAATTTTTACAAAGTGTTTTTTGCCATTTGTCACATTAAGGTGGCTTAACACTATTTCTACACTTAAATAGGTCCTGCCTGGAGCCAGCTGGTCTGCCTAGGCAGGCTTGGGAGGAAGAAAATTAAGTTTCAGAAGCAATGGGCTAAATTCGCCTTTCAATTATCCATTATAACCTTATTATATACAAAATCAATGATACAATGTGCTCCCATGTTTTGCTAGGAGAATCAATATAATTGTCCTTATGGTATTCAAATGCTCCACACACAGCAAATGTTTTTATTAAAGACAGATAACTGCAACAAACCTCCAAACATAAAGAAGCTTTATCTTGACTACTTCCAAAATTCTTTATTTTTTTGAACAATGTTCTTAAATTACCAAAAGCTGCAAGAAACAAAACACTGAGATCAAACTGTGCTATGCCCAGTTCTGGTCTTCTCAGTACAAGAAGAGTACAACAAAGGGTCATTAAGATGACTGAAGGATTGGAGCATCTCAGTTCTATGAGGTGTAGCTGAGACAGCTGGGACTGTTTAGTCAGGAGAAAGAGGGAGACCATGTTACTGTATAAATTCCTGGAGTAAAGGTGCAAAGGGGACAGAGTCAGGCCCTTTTTGGTGGTGAAAAATCAGAAACAATGGGCTCAAACTGAAACATTGGAGGTTCCCTTTGAACACTAGGAAAGGCTTCTTACTGTGATATTGACTGGTCACAAGGCTGTCCAGGGAGGTTGTGGTGTTTCCATCCTTGAATATTTCCAAAAGCCATCTGGACATGTTCCTGGGCAACTGAATCTAGACATCCCTGCTCAAGAAGGAGTGCTGGTGCAGATGACCTGACAACATCCCTTCCAACCATGATCATTCTGTGATTTGGTGGTTCTCTGAAATAGTCACATACTTGCTATAAAACCTTGTGGGGAAAAAAAAAAAGTATGAACCAAGGTACACAACAGCACAAGCTGTTACTCCAGCACAGTACTTCTACACCTACTAAGTAATAAATTGCCTTCGGAGTGCTCCTTTCTAAATAACTCACTCAGGAGAAGGAAGGCATTAGCATACCTAATCTGGTAGTATATTTTAGATGTGAAGGTGTTGTAGGTTTGTGGAGTTTTTAACAGGCTTGCAGTGATCTACAAACATGAATTAAAGCCATTAAAATATATTCTATCTTTATTTATGATTTTTTTCCCTAAGGTACAGATAATTGAATTGGAATAGTTGATCAGTATCACTGTTCATAAAAGTGCTAATCCCTGTCCACTCAGCTATAATAAACTACAATCATCAGGTTTCAGAGCTCCAACACAGCATTCAGCTGTTGTCTTGTAAAAAATGTCAAATAGACCTTTACCATCCAAACATTGGATATTAAATTTAAAGTTTTGTTTAGGCAGAAGCCCCAGCATCAGGTGCATAGTGCTATTGGCATATATGTATATAATGGAACTTGCCCTCTTTATTACCATCTGCATGTATGCCTTTTGACTTTCTCACATATATACGTTTCTGGGCTATTTATTGCTACTTGGTTTTGCTACTGGTACCAGCTGCATGAGCAAGAAATATTATTTACTATTAAACCTATAGTTCTTAATACTATAATGATATCTAGGAGTACAAGAGAGACAGACCATGACTGTTGTGCTACAGATTCTAGAACTGTAGGACTAAAATAGGGTCAGTCCCCTAAGAAGCTTTAAAAAGTCTTTCTGTTTCTTTCTGCTTTCGTGTTGCTAATCACACTTACTTTTCACTTCATAGAATAAGGAATATATTCTCAAAGGGTGCATAACAATTGAGGAAAACTAGAGGCAGAATTAAAGCACAAAGACATTTTCTTTCATATCTCATCAGCAACCACTTACATTTCCCCATTGTTATAGTACATACATCCCAGAGCAATCCAAACAGGAAATTAGGTCTTCTGGCTTCCTCCATCATTTTTCTGAAGAGTCTGTGCATGAGAAGATAGCCTACTTCCTAGACTATATTAACACATGATAATTATATTTTCAAAGCAAAAAGGAGCACATGTCCTTTGTAGTCTTTGATGGAAACTTTAAATTGCACTCATTGCTTTACAGCAAGTATCACACTCTAATGAAAAGTAAAGTTATAATGCTGAATAATTGTTCACTGCCTTCCAACTTCAAAGTGCTTTGTAAATATGACCTAATTCATCAAAATTTTCGGTACTTAAGGGATTTGGGCACACAACAAGCAGAGATAGGAAAAGCAAGGCAGACAGGGCTAATGGTCAAGTTCTGTAATTTTTGCCCAACCACGTCCTTGCTAAGAATTTTCCTTAAACAACAAATTAATCTAAGAAAGTAGGTAAAATTTTTCTATATTGAAGAATTGTAGCTAAATGTGCAGTGCAACTGTCACTGTTTTGTTTGGTGTTTGCAATAATGTGTTCAGGAATCTCCATAACTCTGCACAAAACCTTAGAATAAGGACATTGTGCCAGACCCCCAGAATCTGCATGTAGCAGATATAAATTCCTCCCTCCACATCATAAAGCAAGTAAGCTTCTTACAGACTTCTACTACCAGTTTTGGCCTGCTTATGTATTCCTATGAGAAAATTTGGAGAGTTGGCTCACATTGTGGAACCCATTCAACTTTTCCCCCAAAATCTTCCTATCCTGTAAACACAGAACATTTTTTCCTTGCAATCACTGCAGCCTGAAAACCAGGACTACAGTGGATCTGTGGCTTTGAATCCAAGCACATCCATCTAAAGGAAATAATATTATTCCTACAGGTATAATTACACCACAGAGGAAGTATCGTTTCCATTATTTGTTCATCTCCATCTATAACTTTATATGATCAGTGAAAACATGAATGAAAATATCAAATGTTTTAATAGATGAATTCTGAAGTCAACAATGAATCATATTTGGTGTCAGCAGCAATTTTTAGTCTCTTTTTCTAAACCTTAGTCAATGCATAACAACAAATGCATGGTTTTAAGCTATTTTAATGGTGGAAGGATATAATAAACTAATATGAATAGATGGTTTATAATGGCACATATAAATGTTAAGATATCTATACACTATACAAATATTTGCATACATAAAATATAAAAAAATACTGAATCACTATGAAACAAATCATTAGGGAAAGAAATATTGCTGATATTGATATCTATACATGTACAGAACTCTTCAGATGAAGCATCAATTTGTCCTTAGACAGTTATGTAACTAATTGGAAAATATTAGGTAGGCTTTCAGAATTTTTAGGGTTATTAAGATGATGTTAAAAAATCAGATAAACTCTGCACAGTTTACATTTAAAACAGCCAAGAGACATCTTATTTGAAGACAGAATCTTGTTTATCTGCTTTTGATACTTTTTGTGAAAGAAAGAGAGAGAGAGAATGAGAGAAAGAGAAAAAAGAAAAAGAGAGCCAGAAAGAAAAAAAGAAACAGAAAGAAAGAAATTACCTCATTCATTTCTTTTCTATGCTAATTGCTGAATGTCCACATAACAGTTGGAGAAAATATAGTGTCACCTAACGCAGAGGAATTATCCCGCAGTTTGCCAGGAGTAGCTAAGCCAATAAATAGCTGGAAATATGAAGGAAAATGAATGGGAAAAAATGCATCCAGCTTTGTAGGGGAATTATCTAAACTAAACCATCCCTTGTGTGGGATGTTTCCACCTCTTAAATTGGATTAATGACTATGGCCATAAACAAAGCCATTGTGTTTAATTCTAATCCAACAGGAAAGCACGTGTAAAAGCACTTTTTTAAATGAATGTTTTGCCACTACAGCCCTGGCATTTTTTGCATATAACACCACCCATTCTGGGCACTTTCACAAGTGCTTTTGCCATTTAATTCTGGTACAGCACTTGAGCATTTCTGTGGACATGTTCATTGGCCGAGAAGAAATGAAACTGTGTTTTCATTTATCAGAACTATGTGTGGGACAGGAGATAAAACAGTGCAGAAGATGCTAGAATGAGTGCTAGAAGGCATCCAAAGTGCTTCTCCTTCCAGTGAACTAGATAAACAGCAGTATTAGGCTTATAATAATGTGATCTCTCTGTTAGTTTTGATAATGCCATATTTTATTCTGCTTGTAGTTCGTTTTATGTGTTTAATGAGCTCAGATGTAAGTAGATCAATAGAACATACTGTGTTCATTTAATCAGTAGTAGTTAAAGGGTCAAAGTTTGTATCTAATCAGAAAAAAAGCCCACATCACTCTTTAAAATGACCATATGGTAGTATATCTATATACTGTAAGTGTCCGACAATCCTGCCAGCTTCCCTGAAGCAGGAAAGACCCACATGCCCTGAGTCATCCTATTAATCTGGCCATATTGTGCAGGGAAAGAAGCAGGTTTATAGAAGTTGTAGGATAATTTCACTGCTCTGCAGTTTCTCCTTACTATCCAGAAATTACAAGAAGCAAATGCCTGAACTGCTAATTCAGATTGATTGCAAGCACACTACATTTGGTAGAACGGACTCAACAGCAATCCTCAGCCAGCAGTACTTCAAAGTGCCCTGGAAGAGTGACCACCAACAGAAGGGAGACAAAGTCTCCCCAGTTCTCTGTATCCCCAAAAGGTGATCATCTTCTTGATCTGCTCCAGCTGGTAAGAGGGAGGAATGCAGTGAGGGCTCTGCAGTGTCTGGTTACATGGATTGCTCACAGCCAGGCTCAGGCAGGAGAGGGAGAGAGCTGCTGCCATCACATTACATGCACACAGGAGATGGAGCCTTAGTGCCTGAGATGTGTGAGAGAGGAGGCGCTGAGTTCCTGCCACGCATAAGGCTGAGGAGCACACTGTCCTGAAACACCCCTTTCACAGGCAGTTGCTTGAACAAAATTACTCTGAAATTAGCAGCCACCTATTTATTAGCAATAGAGTTCAGAATTAGACAAGAAAGCTCCAAAGTTTATTCCTTAAAATAGAATATAAAGCAGTATCCACAAAAACAAAACAAAACAAAACAAACAAAAAAACAAAAAAAAAACAAAAACAAACAAACAAACAAACAAAACCCACCCCAAACTAAAATAAAACCATTTCACATAATTGAGTCCTACTGTTATTTGGTGGTGGTTTGGATTTGGCTGGAGGAAAAGTGTTTGGTTTTATTTAATGCACAGATTTATCTCAGATGTCATGATGTTTTTTACAGAAGAAATCAATTGAAACAGCTTACTTATTTGGTTTTCTTGTTTCTACTGGAATGGAAACCCAAGCATGCCAATGCTGTGCTAATATGTGTAAACCATGAAATTACCCTGGCTGGGGACTACAGCTTGAATTAACTGAAACAGACAGCAGGCTGCTTTCATTACCCATCCTAAGTGAAACTAGAATATTGAGAAGCAAGAATAAAAAGTGAAAATAAATTAGGAACAGATTTTATAAATTCCTGTGAACAGCTTGCTAGTTATATAAAAAAAAATCAAAAAACATTCAATATACTTTACCAAACAAAGGTTTGCAGAAGCAGCAGATTTCAAAGATAATAATTTATTATTATAGGAGAGAAGATATTAATAAAGGAGAGAAGTTTCACATAGGAGAGAAGATATTAATAAAAGAGAAAAATCCAAGG
Source organism: Vidua chalybeata (assembly GCF_026979565.1). Taxonomy (NCBI): domain Eukaryota; kingdom Metazoa; phylum Chordata; class Aves; order Passeriformes; family Viduidae; genus Vidua; species Vidua chalybeata. The sequence goes on along the minus strand of NC_071531.1, from coordinate 35,178,607 downwards.
TATATCTAATTACTGCAGTCTTGATCATGTTTATTTAAATATTGCTGCTATTTACCTTATTGTGTTTTCTTTTCCTTTTTTCAATGCTTTTCCTGATAATATACATTTTTTACATTGAATACAAATTTTAGGGAAATCATCTGTTGCTCAAATGTGCATTATGCCAAGAATATACTAAATTTTATTTAATTGCTCTTAATGAAATCAAACAAGGTCATCAGAAAGTATAGGAAAGAGGATAACAAGAGAAAAATCAATCCAAAATTATCCAATCAATTCATCAATCACACAGCTGTGAGTAAATTTGTACTATTTGGCTCAGGGTAACTTTTGCTTCAGCACTATTCACATGCTTAGTAGAACCCATGCTCAGAAGCTTTGTTGAACCAATGTTTAGAGACACAAAACTGAACCAGGGTATTAGTCTTCCCTATTTCTATTCCTACAGAATTCCCCAAAATATTAACTGGTTGCCAAAAGCTATGCCTAATTATGGAATTTGATACTAATGCAAATCCAGCTTTGAAATACCTTGTTAGATCAAAACCATCATGGATTCATGATACAAACCATTGATCATGTGGAAACACCAGCTGCTGATTCAAAGGAGTGCAAAGCAGAGCTTTTTTGGTGAATTAGCTTTACACTGGCGAGCTCGAGACTGCTCAAATACTGTCTGTCCACTGCTGCCCAGCAAAAACCAGCATAAAAGTGAGAGGTCAACATAAACTCTGTATATGTGTTCTGGCTAATTTGCTAGAAACATAATTGTGTGTCCATTCCTCTTCCAGATGAAATTAGCACTCCTGGGTCACCCAGTAGCACACAGATCAGGTATTAGCAATAGCGGAATGAAAGCCTAATTACATTTACTGTAAAATGAGTATATTAATAGTTCTCACCAAGCAAGAGTATAGAGAATTAATTCAAATCCCTGTAAATCCCAGAGGCCCTTTATCTCATTCTATTGTGTAAAATTCAACAAAGTAGTAATATTCCACAACTTATTTTTTTCTATTTTGAAATAGTCTTGATGATATATATCAATATTTTTGTTCACACTACATAAGTAAAAGATAACAGTAGAAACTAAACTACAAGATCCTAAATAATGTACCTCATTTCAGTATCATCGTTATCCAAACTACAATTCAAAATGTCTTCTTATCCAAATGATTTAATAGAGAGGGTTTCTTGGTCAAATTTCAAAACTTCCCTCAGCAAGAACAAAAAATTACCTACTAGACACCCCCTGAAACATCAGAAACTTTACTTAATTTATTAACTGATTGGAAAGTTGTAAATAAGTTATTAGTGTAAACAAAAATGCTTTACTGCAAATTATTGACAGTATATCTTTATTTGGAAGATAAATAAATTGACAGCAACAATTATCCTGTTTTGTCTAGGCACCTTTGCAGGAGGACGAACTACCCAACCCAGCATCAGAAGCTGAAAGCTAATGACTAGATGCAAGTGCCATTTTCTCATTTCCCTTTCATCCTATTACATGAAACTACCTGGTTGCTATTACATTAAGTAGATTCCATATCCTTGAAAGTGCAAGATGCCAGAATCCCTTCAAGAACTGCCTTCCCTTTCTGTATCATAACAAGAACCACCACATCAAAGCTCCACCCCTCATTTCAAGTGTAGAGCTTCTTGAAGTCAAACCTCCATTTGTTTCCAAGGCAACAAAGGGAAACTCAACTCCAGACTGTTTCTGGCTTTACAAATAAAAATTAACCAAGTGATGGATATATGTGCCTAGCTTTAACTGAATATTTGTCAAAAGTTAATGATTGTATCAAGTAGAATGGAACAAAAATATTTAAAATAAAGAGAAAAATTTGTAATAAATAATATCAACAGAAGATTACAAATGTCATGACATATTTACATTCACAGCCCTATCTATGTAAAAAGCATACATAATTTAATGAGCCAATTTAGAAATTGCATTGTCTTTTTTTAATCTTTAGGATAAATATGAGTTCTGTTTTAATGGCTCGTGTTTACTGGATTCACTGGCTAACAGTATTTCAAAATACCTTACTATGCATTTTGCAGTATTAAAATTGGGTAAAGTATTTTTTTTATTATTATTTTTCCTCCTTTAATAGCCTTTTCAAGAATAGAGAATATTGCAACTTACAGACAACGATTTCAACTTGGAGGGAAGCAATAAACTAATCAGAGTCAGAATAGAAGCACAAACCTTGCTGCAGTCCTTGGGACAGATGCATTTTCTGTGGAACTGAAAACTGCAAGTTACAGTCTTGGGAAATCGAAATATATGCCCAGACAGAAGTGAAAGGAATAAAAATAATTGCAAAATTTTCATTACTATTTTGCCATAATTTTGATCTCCATCTTTAACCTTTCCCACCCAATGCTACCTACTATTTTCCTTAACAGATTTTATTTAAATCTTAACACAGGTACCAGCAACTCATACACAACATGGTAAATTTCCCAGTTAGCCTACTTCTAATGGCATTTTTGAAAATAACTTTCTCTGGTTACTGGGTCACATATTCCAAATCCATTTCAGTGTCTTTTCCCACACAGATTCAGGCAATTTGATTTTATTTTTTTCCTAGAGAAAGAAAATAATGCAGGCCTCCAAGTTACTTTTGATTCTGTCCTTGAACTTTTGCTTGCTATTTTAACTGTATTTTTTTGTTTGAACCACTTCAGCCACAGAAGTGGAAAATAAGTAACTAAAAGAAATTTTAATCAAAAAAATCAGAATTATTGTTCTAATATCACTCTTCATATGGATAACTCCAGCAAACAACTTATTTATGCATATAATTCACGAGCTTGTTTGTGTGTAAAGACTGAGCTATACAAATCTACTCATATTTAACGACATACAAATATAAAAATAGTCTGAACAGTAACAGACCATATAAATAAGATATAGATGCTAAACTGCATCAAGAAGAATGGGCTTCTGAAGAGAAACATCAAAAGAAATTCCAATTATTCAACTACTACTTTTTCTCATTTAATGATCCTTCTCTCAAATCTTTATCTTTAGTTGTTATTTCCTTTCCCTTCCTCAGAATTAAAAGGACTATTAAAGATCTTATACGCTAGAATATATCTAAAACTGATTGTTTTGACTTTTGACAGGAATCTTTGGTCAAAGAAAATACCCTGAAAATTGACCCAAGAGGGCTCTGCTTAAAATCTTCAGCTGCAGCCTGAAGAAAATTACTTCCTTTAAATTCCTGCTGCATCCTAAGTAAAGGCTGGCTTAAAAAAAAATACAACAAATAAATTTAACCAAAAATGTCCAGCAGAGAAAAATTTTGCCTGCTAGGACTGCTTAGCCAAACAAACATGTCTACTAAACATTTCAGCACCATTTCATCTCTCCTTCCAACCTCAGATATGATCAGTCTCAATATCTGAAAATATTTTGTTAGAAAAACTGTTGCACACAAATAAGTTGAGAAACAGAAATTTTCTTTTTTTCCTTGCCCTTTTAAACTTGCCTATATACTCAGTTTTCTCAAAGTGCCTATTAGCATCAGAATAAGAAGGCATTAAGCTATGTTGAAGCAGCTTGTGTTAAACACTTAAATGTGCAGAAAAAGGTGCATTCTTAGCAGCATGGCCTGCAATTTTGTTATATGGGGTGAAAAAATCTGAACAGGTCTTTATAAGATCATTTGGAGGCCCCACACCAGTTTGACTTCAAACAGAGTCATCTGAAAGGATATTGTGCATGACTGCATGACTTTGTTCCTAAATTATCAAGGTATAAGCTATTTCTGTAGAATTTTAGTACTTGCAAACTAAAGCCAATGTAAAATTAAAGTAGTAGTTCCAAGTATCGTCACACTTGGGGAGCTGGCTCCCTGGGGGGCCCCATGGGCACTGGACTGTGATAGCACAAAATTTCTTTTCAGTCAAAAGCCAGGGTGAGAAGCAGAGAGGTTCAACTTAGTCCATAACAATCCTGAAATGACAAAGAGAGATCAGCACTCCCAGAAGCACAGTAGTTTCTTCTCTGCGTGCAGGTCACAGTGTAGGAAACTAAGCTCTTTGTGATCCATAAAAGGACTCTGCAATCATCTTCCTATTTTCATTCACAGAAGTCAAGAAGGCTTTTTTTTTTACAAGGTGATTATATATATATATATATAAAATGCAGACAGAGGGAAAAATAAATGTAACACATGCTTTTAAATATTTTACAAATAATATTCCCCTTCTGTTTAATTTACCAAATCATTTCCTCCCTGTCCCATATTGAGCTAAACAGGAGATGGAACAAAAGAAAGGAGGGAATGTTAGCCTACTGATCAAAAAATATCACTCTTTGTGGGTACAGGTGTCTCACATTTATCGTTTTTTGGTTTTTTTTTCCTTTGACTAGGCAGTAAAAAACAGTAATTTTACAACTGGGAATTTCAAATATAATTTTGTTTGCTTGTTCTTCCTGAGATGATTTATCTCTCTGCTTTCTATTTTGAATGGATTTTATCGCTGTATCTTCCAGAGTTGATATAGCTCCACAGGTATTTCCTACTTCCAAGAAATGTCTGTTTTAATGGATTTTGTGTTATATACAGCTTCAATCATCAAGAAAGAATGTATATCAGAATGTGATTAGAATAATTTTTCAAACTGTTCTAAGTGAAAGCTCTGAATTTCTAACTAATAAAATAGTATCTCTAACAGAAAATAAGAATTTCTGTGGTTTTATGGAAGTGATGAGTACAGCTTTATAGGGAATTCTGAGATCAACTTTTCAGGCTGGAAGGGGAATTGAAGCATTTTAGTTAAAGCATCCTGTCAGAAATTAGAGAATTTAATTTTGGTAGAGAATAAGCTTTCTGTCAATTCAAAAACCAGTCTTCTACTTAAGTGACTGGTCACAGTTTTAAAAGTGTCATTCCAAATATTAGCAGGGTATATTAAAAATGCTCATGTCAAGAATTTCTCTCTGAGAAATTCAACAGAAACCTATTTCATCATAACAACTGGGTTACATTCTTTAAAATAAGCACAGAGTTAATTATCTAAATATACCTGTGTAAAAATGATAAGGGATCAGAGCTAAGACTGAGATCTTTATAATATACATGTTGCTGCTTTTGTTCTGTAAACATAAAAACATTTTGGGCTGGCATTAGTATAACTTATTCTCCATTCTATATGAACTTTCAAAATGCAGTTTTCCTTAAAAATAGCATTTGGAGTGTGCAGAAGGTTAATGACACTCATGTTTATACTCTATAACCAAAGTATAAACATGCCTGCCCTGCAAAATAAGTGGGGCACATGGACACTGCTTTCAGTATGGTATCCACAAGATATGTATACACCTCAAATGGGAAATAAAGGTGAACTAAGCAAATATTTGTATTTTGACATACAGACTTCCTTGTGGGAAAAAACTTTCATTAGACCAGATTGGTCTCAGGTCCATTAATATTAATATATGGCATTGTTATAAACTTATTAGATTTATACTGAGAGATATTGATATTAATTGTACAACTATTTCAGTACTCAGTGTATCCCTAGGATTATGGCCTGATGCCCTAATTTAAGAAAGCACCTGGAGGCACCCGCTTCAAACTCCCCTGTAAGGTCATATTTTGCAAAATTGCAAGAGTTTTACATTAGTTTTGCAGCAGAGACAAGCTCAGTTCAGTCACATACTATATAAATTTCTCACAAATACTTATCTGAAGCCATGACTTGGCAGGGGTGAAGAGGTAGGTAGAAGAAGGGGAAGAAGGAAGAAGAGAACAGGGATCTGCTCATAGATAAGGAGGAGAAAATTTCAAGCAGGGGGAGTTGTCCACTCTTCCATAAACAAGATATTAATCAAAAGGCACCCTCAACTACCCAAGCAGATTTTGTGCTACAGAGACAAAACACAAAGCTTTTTCATAACCCTTGCACCATCTCCCATGTTCCCTGGTCCTTCCTCAGAGTCTCATCCAAGACCTATTTCCCAACAATCTGAATTCTGAAGATAAAAAACAAAAAAGGTTTATATAGGGCAACTTATACTTTGTCCTGGACTATGAGGGGCTTGAAATCACTTGAGCTTGAAACGGACCATGGAGTTTCTGTAGCACATCTCATTGCTCCACCTGAAAACTGAAACACAATTTCAGTTCTCCTAACTGAAGTAAAAAAGTGGGCTTTAAAGGGATCAGGATCAGATAGAATAGTTGGTCTTGCTTTTAGATGTGAAAACCTGAGCAAATACCTGGACATAAAAGGAATTCCATAAAGGAACCATTTTCGAGTGCAATAGGCATGTTTCATGATATCTGATTTTCATTAGTCATGTGCACCCTTTGTAGTTACAAATGAAGATTCATAGGAAAAATATTTCTGAACAAAAAAGTCATTATTTCACAGTCAGATGGGTCAGATAGTTTAATATCTAATTTTTCTTTGTCTTCAATACTGCAAAGGCATAAAGGTCAGCTTTTATTTTAAAATGAGTAAATGTTCATTTCAAAGTGTTTTGAACTGAATTAGTCTACTTAAATTTGAAATATAAGTTATTTTTTTAAGTTCTTAGAGAATTAAATTTTTAATTTAACAGTAAATTACATGTAGTTTTGATATTCTGTTACAACAAAGGAAGCCTCTTTTAGTTTATATTTAATTTGTATTTTAAAGTCTAAAGAACTGCTGGATTCAAAAGAGAATTACTGGTGTGGTAAAAAAAAATAATCTCATAAACCTCCCTTAATCAAAATTCAAAATCTGGCAACAAAATGTCAATGTGGAGTTTTCTTTATAAACTTCGGGGAAAGGTTTACAATGCTAATATTTCAAAATGAATCCTTTCATAGTGGTTCTCTATCATTAATAAGCTTGCCATTTTAATCTAAAACATGAAGGAAACATTTGTATTCCTAAAAATAATAGATGAAATATTGTAAATGGTTCAAGAAAATAAATTATATAAATTTTAATGGCATGGAATCTGAAATAATGAACATCGCCGTCAAGAATGACCATACAGGATCTGCCACATTATGTATGAAAAGTAAACTAAATGCTTCTGGTTTCACCATGATATACCCTAGAGTATCCACAGTGCATGCTTAAATTTTTCATTTTATCTTTCTGCCTTATCTCTTGCTCCTTAGCAATTTTGGTGCCCGATAACTGTTTACCTCCCTTGGCAGGCACTATTGTGACAATTTCTATTGTCAAAAATTATCGTGACTCCTCTGGCCAAAAGTTGTCTGCTTATCTGCCTAGATTTTCATTCTGAACCCATCTCTATACTATTTCTGTGCCCACTACAACCCCACGGCTGGCAGAATGAGTGTCACCCAGCAAGGGGAAGGCGGAAGCACTGACTCTATTTCCAGATGCTTCCCTTGCTGCCACGCTGGCAGATGGAGCAACTGGGGCTTGCCTGCCAAACATGGCATAACTCTACTCTTAGCTCAAGCAAAATCTTGGCTATGCTGCAACCTGTGGCATGTTGCCCATCCCCTTCAGCAGAGCCCGGCTTCTGGCACTGCAGTGGTGATGAGGAAGCACAAGAGAGTTTGATTAAGCAAGGAGGGCACTGGGCGAAGGAAGCAGAGGTGCCACCATGAACATGGGTGAGGAGAGACTCTGACGGAAGCCAGGAAGCAACAGGTCTTAGGTCATTGGTCTCGCTTGATGTGGTATATAAAGATGGATGATACTCACAACACTACTGAAATTATTTATTGACTAGAGTAGGCAAAAGAGCATGGTCACCCTTCTATTTTTCTTTATTATCTTATGCAATTTATTCTTATGCCGAACCTGAGCCCTGTAACATTTCATCACTGTGCTCTTTCGTCCTCTTTACCCCAGTATCATTCTTACGATGTGTCATTCTCATTCATCTTGTCATATTTGAAATTTAAAAGGTAAGATTTCCTGGAACAAAAATGCATCTCACTGAAACCCCTGAAAAGCATTTCCGGCACGTCCTTTGAACACAAAATAATGAAATCAATACAAGTTCATTTTAATTGTTCTCTTCCTATAGAAAGGGATAGAATTAGATTTCCCAGAATATAGTACTCTCAAGAAATTTTATGATTTTGCTGTCTTTGGACCCTCTATGTTATGCAGCATTTCCTTGATTTTGAGACTGCAGATTTTGAAGCAAGCAGTTGCGACAAAGAGTTTCAAGGATCTTTTCTCCAAAAGGTATGTTCCATTCTCCATCATCATATCAGAAACCATAATACATACCATCATCAGCTCTTTCTTAGTGGGACACGAAAGAGCTGCTTGCCACCTGCCACCCAGCTCATGTCCCCTGCAGGTGATTGAGGGCCTTAATATCAGTCCTCAAATGTTTGGTTTCTATTTCTTATTTTTTAGTTCTAATGTGACATGTGTATCAACAAAAAGCTTTAAACCACCAAACTCCTCATTTTATCAGTTTTCCTTCCTTTGGATGATGATATCTGGATTCACTCTCACAAAATGTATGGTGGAAGGGGTTATGATTAACCAACCTGCCTAAAAGCAGGAGTAAATGTACCCATGCCTTGGCGAACATCCAGAGGCCATGGAGAACTAGACATAATTTTTTTTTTCTGCAGAAGCCTCTCACTTGCTTGAAGACCAAATACCATTCTTGTTAACTTACTAGTGCTAACTCAGCTCATCTCCTGTCATTATTTTTCTACCAAGCTTGACATTTCTGGGCATTTTGATGTCCTTTCCTTCATTTGTTTTAAATGTAATTTGTTCTGCACCATTGCATCATATGTTTTATACTTCAGTGCAGACTCCCTAGGGCAGATGTCAGAAACCCAACTAGAACAGTTTGCTGAACTGCAGGTTTCTTTCTCAAACCTAGGATAATATTTATTGACAGCCACTCTACTGATCTAAACTTAAAATAATTTGCCAGTGGAGATCAGTTCCCTCTCCTGGAGGGCAAAGAACTGCACTTTTCCCAAATTGGCTTCCTCAGGAAGCAGGCCCCTCAGCTCCTGGCCCCAAAGCTGCAGTGTGCCATCTAAAATATACCCTTCTTCTATACTGTAGGTGGTGACTTCTTCCCAAGCAGACTTTTACTTATTCCTTCAACTTCCCTGGCACTTTAGAAATAAAAAAAAAAAAGTTTCAGAGGGGACTGACAAACTTTACATGCATAGCAATAACATTTAAACACATATTAATTCACACACAGGAATTCTGCAAACTTCAAAAAATGTTAGTACTTTTAAAATAAATTAATAGCAGTCTCTGATGTTTTCCATGTTCTTAGATGACTATGTTAGAATTAAAAGACAGTGTAGAGGATAAATTCTGCAAAAGAAGAAGGAAATGAAATGTCATGAAATAGCACAGGTAAAGCTGCTTTTAAAAAAGTGATTTTGGTAAAGTTTCTTCTTATTCCTTCAGTATAACTCCCTAAATTCCTGCTGAATTGCAAGGATGGCAAGGAGTTTACAGATAAACTTGGTCATGTAAGATTTTACGATGTCTAATAAATCCTTCTCCTACTTGATATTATATTAACAATTATAATTTAATTCTAATTCTCATTAAATTCACAAGTAAACACAAAATAACACTTTTAAAATAATAAAAATAATCTGCAAAAATATTCTGAGAATTCTGCAATATTCTACATCAATTATTGCTTAAAGTTGCTGATTTAATGTGAATTTGTTTAGAAATGGAAAACTGAATGGAAAAAATTTGAAAATCTATTTCCAAAACATCAAAATTATACATTCCATATAATTAAATATTAAATATTATTATTTAATGTTAAAAATATATTTTCTTTCAAGCTCAGCCTTAAGCCTATGGTTTATCTTTACTGTCTTGTACCCTCATGTATGTTAGTTTGCCAGGCTTTTCACGCAGAAGCAGTAAACATCTTCCCTACCACACTATCAGCTGTAATATCCCTTCTTCAGGAGAGATCACCTATTAAGCTCCATTGGCTATGCGTCAATGCCACAATTTACACCAAGAACTTATTGGATAGATTGTGAAATAAATTATAGAAGAAAATGGTTTTTTTTCCTCATAAAAACTTCAAGACTTTAATTATACTTCCCCTCAAAATAGCATGATCAAGGAAAATTAGAAATTTTCCTTAATCCAAATAAAATAAAAAATAACCAAGTTAGACAAAATCCCTTAATAATTTACCCAAACTTAGAAATTTTAGATTTTTTTTCTCTTAATTTTTTATGTGATTTTTTAAATGTTGTGTGCAAGGTATCGACATTTCAATTTAATATAGTTTGATCATTAGAGTCATGCTAAATCATATTAATCATCTATACCAAAAGTATCAGAACCAGCATATTCTCTGAAATCTCCATTTCTCTTTAAATGTTTTAAACATAAGGACAATATAAAACTAAAATCCCAAAGAAACTTACTCCACAGAAAGATTTCTTAATATCTATAGTAAAAAATGAAGTTTCATAATTAAATCATTTTCCCTGTGAATATAACAGGTAAATAAGAGGGGGGACAAAAGAAGACAGACAAGAGAAAGAAATGAGAATCTAGGGACTTTTGGGAAAAGATAGCATCTGATGTGCTTAAGTAAACTGTATTCTGTTCCCATTGTGTCAGGTTACACTAAATACCAAAGTCTTTTTTTTTTTTGTACTTTCTGGGAACCCTTCCCATATCATGCTGAGGCATTTACCTTTTACACAAATTACCATGTGACTACTGCGCTAGATGGCTAACAGAATACACATTTAGTAATGTGAAATCTCAAAATCACTCAAAATCACAAGAATGTCAAATGAGGTATCTTCACCTCTGCTGCCAAAAAGGTTTCCAGTGGTGTGTCAGAGACAACATAATTTCCAAAAGAGTTAAGTAGGAAACAATGGTGTCTCACTCTAGGAGGATGAGAAGATTCCAAGAAAAGAATCTGCCTCGTTCAGTCATACCTACCACATCTCACAGAAGTGCTGCCAGATGGGTACCTTGTGCAGAAGACTACATGGAAAGAGTGTAATACATCACACAAGGCTCCCGTGTCTTTATCCAAGAGGAGATATTTGTAGTAGTTGCCAGTAGAATCAATAGACTAAAATTAATCATCTGTTGGCTGAACTCAGTAGGAGCCAACATGTGCTGGAGTCAGAGGAAATGTGAGAGCTGCACTTCTTGTGTGTCTCAAAATTGTCTTTAACAGTCTCCTAATCAACATAATTTGAGAACTCTGTAGTATTGTTCAGCTATGCCAAGCTGGAGCCACTTTTGGATGTTTACATAAGACTAGGCCCACAACATGACTTCCTCTTTTCTTTTTTCCCCAAGGGTGTAGGTAAAGGAGAAGAACCTGTCTACTATCTATAATCAATGTCCATTGTCCCCTGAGGGGAGGCTCTTACAGTTCCCAGTAACACACCAGGGGTCTGGCAGAAAACTGAAGGAAACCCAGGACTGGTTTCACCACAATCTTCTTGTCTGATCTTGAAGAGTCAAGCTCTGTACCTAGTGACTCACTTTACCATCTGCTCAACATCATAGGAGTACTGTGAGGATAAATACATTATGAGTAGGAGGCACCAAGTAACTACAGTGTTGAAGGCAATATAGTATGTTGGCTACCAAAAGGAAGGTGTAATTGTAGCTTATACTATGTTCTTCTGCAATAGTAGTAAAGAAAAGCTGACATAGACTTTAGTAGGTGGTAGCTGTCACAAAAGAAAAAAAAAAGAAAAAGAAGAAAAGCTAAGAAGGTACATAAAAGATATTGATTCTATTTAGTTGTCAATTTGTTCGCTTAAGAAGAAGAGTCCAGGTTCGATTTTCTAGACCATCAGCTGTTTATTTACATAAACTGGAAGAGCATCAACAACATAAATATAGAATAATTCACACTCAGTCCAGAAAATACCCTGTAGGTACTCACTTGGGCTGGGCTGTACTTGACTGCAAGATCTTCTTGTGAGCAAGTTGAAACAAGAAATTGAATCTATGTCTTCAGTGTTCCGAGGCAACTTCTTTTTTTTTTTATAGTTTCAGTAATTCTAAGAAGTAACTTTTCTTTTTCCCTGCACAAAATATTTTTTTAATTAAATCCTTGCTTCATGCATCCTGGTGGGCCTTTATTTCTTCTGTCGTGAAGAGGACAGCAAGGGCAGCTTTAAATCTGAGAGACAGGTAACCCTGTATACCCTCATAAAATTTTTAGCTTCTTCTACACACCATCACAGCAGTTTTATATTTCATTCTGTTACTGAGAACATCTTGGTTGCTAAGTTATCTTGGTGTGGTGAACGTGACACTCTTAATATTTGCTATTATTTTTTAATTCCATGGCTGCCTTTATATGTAAAAAACACAAAAGAACAAACTGTTAAATTCTGCTGATGACTTCCAAGATATGTCTATGATCAAAAACTTAATGTCTTGATGATTTTATCTACAAAAACAATTAGAATAGCATACCCATGTCTTAATCATTATCTAAAAGGATTCTGAGTTCCTAAAATTAAATTTGTGCTCTAAAAATTAAAAAAAACCCCCTCTGTTTTATTTTATTTCCTTAATTGTCTATTAACAATGACTCTGATATTATTGTTGGAAATTATTCAACAACTTAAATGTATATTTATTTTATTTCTTTATTTATTGTATACGGACTTCTTTAGAGGCTTGCCAAACAGGAATTGAACATTTGAATAATAATAAATTTAACTTTTTTTCAACCCACAGATAAGTCATGGTAAAGAATGGCATGCAAGCCTTGCTTCTCACCAAGGCTGAGACTTAACTACCTAAATAAAAAGCTGTAAGTCCAACTTGGCCATGATCAAAGGAATTATTCCAGTGTCTTAACACCTAATGTGTCAGGCTGCCACCATGGGAACCCTATTGGCCCAGTATAATTAAATTACAACATGATTTACTCTGTGCCTTTTGCCTTTTCTTCCACCAACTGGTATCTGTATTGGTCTTACAAAAGAACAGTTTTAAAGGAGACAGTTTAAACAGAATAATGGTTTTTAGTAATTTTCACAAATATAAATGTGTGTAAATTCTTCTCGTGGGTTTAAGCTTCTAAATTATATTCCATTCTTCATGTTATTGTCTGGTCTATCATTCCTTTAATGTTCTGTATTTGGAGAAATATAATAATTTTCAGGAAGGATTATATTAAAAATTAATTTCTTTTCTGAACTGCAAAGATGAAAAGAACCTTTTTCTTTCAAAATTTGAAACGCAGACTTCTATTTGAAAAACAGATCAGCCAATAGTGTCAGAAACCACTCTGTCCTACTGTGCAAATTTATGACATAGCAGTGTGAAACCTGTCACTCCAATGCTTATTCGTCCTTCCAGGCACTCAGCAGGTGGTAAAGGCCTTAAAGCATCTCAGTAAACAAAAAGGGTATTTGAATTGCCATTTCATGTCATTTCTTACAAGTGAAAATTTCCATTTAATCTTAAAACGCTGATAGCATTTTAAAAATATATTTTTCTGTCTTTCTTTCCACCTCCAGATAATTTATCAATAATTATAACTAACATGGTCTTCTCCCAGTTTGCATTCTGAATTGCAAGTATCTGTCTATAGCCTTGATGAGAGCAGTAATCTTTATGAGTACATCTACGTGATTTCACACATACTTGAAATATCTCTTCTACTCCACATAGACCTGCAGCAAAAAGTACTCAAACAAAATACAAAAGAAATCCCAAAACAATAACAACCCCCCCTAAACAAACAAACAAAAAACAACCAAAAAAGTCCAAATGTGATAGATAACACACATAAAAAGTGATCTGAGAGGCTGGCAATCTGGAACAGGCTGCCCAGAGAAGCTGAGGATGCCCCATGCCTGGCAGTGCTCAAGGCCAGGAAGGATAGGGGTTTTGAACAACCTGGTTTAGTGGAAGGTTTCCTGCCTTCAGCAAGGGGATTGCATTAAATGGTCTTTTTGATCCCTTCTAACTCGAACCATTATGTGATTCTGGGTTTCTATGAAAATTATGTACTTCTTAGCTAACAGCAATCTTTCCTTGCTCACAAAGCTTAAACTTTTTTCTTTCTTATAATCTTTATAAACATCAATCCTACAGGATAGGAAGTAATCCGAATACAACAAGGGTGGAATAGTTTGAAATACGTCAGGAGCTTGTGCATTGCCATGCAAGCATCTTTGAAAGAGCAATTGTTAATAACACAATATGAGTAGCAGCAGGCTGATGGACAGCAATGCAGAAGCAGCCTGCCATGGCCTGCCATGACACTTTTCTGGGAAGACAACAGCTCTTGGGCCAGATGAACACTTAGGATATGAGCAGTGAGGGTGACTAGCTAGCTAACCCAACATCTTGCGCAGTATAGCTCCCTCCCAGAGCTATACTGGGCAAAACAGGACTTTGGCTACACTGTTCAAACACAACAAATGAAAACAGTTCTGAAATTGACAGCATATGGCAGTTTTTCCACATGTGTTTACATAGACTGTTTTAGTTCAGAACCTGGGGTGTGCTAATGTGAACTTAATGAAAGGGTGAATATAGAGATGGTTATTGTTGTCTATCAATGGTTATCAGCAGAAAAGCTAACAGACCCACTGTTCCAATTAATTTTTTGGCTTCCCACCCTGGTGTAACAGGACCTGAGGCAGATCAATGAAGTAAAACACTGAAAACTGTTCCTTTAGAGATACAAAAATGTGCAGAGATTCTTCCTTAGAGTACTGCATTTGACTGTTCAACTACTGTGCATACACTATACTACTTAAGATATGTAGGTTTTGCAAGCACCAGTCATTCTGTCTCAAAAAAAGAAAAATACAATTAATTTCTAGATTTGCCAAAACATTTAAGAAACCTTTCTCAAAGAACTAATGCTCAAGCTTCACTAACAGCCTGAAACATCTCAGAAAGAGGACAGCTAGAGTTACAGTTACTACATTGTGATGTGAAAATGATTAAGTGGGATCTTTATGGATAAAAGTCTTATATTTGATGATCCTAATAACTATTCAGAACAATTTTGGCTTTTACAGTTCAGACCAGCACACAGTTCACAACAGCACAGCAAAATATAGCAAAACATGACTACTTAATGGCACTGGATTTCCTTATTTTATTGTGAAACAGCACTTTACTATAGCTTAGAGTAAACTATAATGCAGATATGTTATATTAAGGACTCAAGAATCTACCCACTACTCATAGTGAAAAGCTAAGCTATAGATTAATCTTTTAGATGGTGTCTAGAAAATGTTAATAAAAGCTTTGTATCCATAAATTAAAATAATGCATTTCCTATTTTATATTGCAAACAGCATAAAAATATTCTGTACTTTAGAGACTTAGCATTTTATTATTGCTATATCTTTGCCCTTAACATAGGATCTTTTATAAGGACATTTGAGAAAATTTTTGGTTTTTGAAAGGAAAAAAAATCATTAGCAGAAAATTCCAGATTTTTAAAAATTTACTTTATTAAATTATCTATAATACCTGCTAAATATATTTTTATGTTTGCAGATTTTGTAGAATATTATGGATTAAATATTGTTGAGTTAACTTCAAAAGCACTTATGAAAGTGTATACTAGCAGAGGGATGCATCAAAATGGTGTTATGCATGATATCTCCTCAACTTAGATCATCCATCAAGAGACAATCTCCCTTTGGAATATCAAGAACACTCTGAATTTCTCAGTTTTGGTTCAATAATCCTATTTGACACCTGATCAGTTATTTTTATGAAGATAGAGCTGCTAGTGACCTGGATTTTAATCTCATCTGTAAAGCAGGTACAGCAATGCTTTAATTATATGTGTGCAGAACTCAAACCACTTCTCTTGGAATGGCTTTAAAAACAATCTGTTTAAATCCCATCCCTACTTGAAATATCAGAATTCTAGGGGATACTGCTTAGCTATTTTGACCACATAATCTACCTTATGTTCACAAATTCGAATCAGAGTGATATGGCAGAATATTAATTCATTTTGTAATAGTGCTATGACTATTGGGCGTTGATTGACGAGAAACTCAACATGAGCCAGCGATGTGTACTTGCAGCCCAGAAAGTCAATCATATCCTGGCCCAGAAAGTCAAGCATATCCTGGGCTGCGCCGAAGACAGCAGGGCCAGCAGGGCCCCTCTAATCTGCTCCTGTGAGACCCCACCCAGAGTATTGCATCCACCTCTGGACCCCTCAGCACAAAAAGGACAGAGATGTTGGAGCAAGTCCTCCTCTGGACTTGCTCCTCTTGGACCACCAAGATGATCAGAGGGCTACAGCCCTCTAGGAGGCCCTCTACAGCCTCCTATGAGGACAGGATGAGGAGTTGGATTTGCTCAGCCTGGACCAGAGAAGGCCCTGGGGAGACCTTAGAGCAGGCTTCCAGTATCTAAAGGGAGCCAAGAAGAAATATGGAGAGGGACGTATTACAAGCACATGTGGTGATAGGACAAAGAAGAATGGCTTTAAACTGAAAGACAGTATATTTACTACAGGTATAGGGAAGAAATTCTTCGCTGTAAAGGTAGTGAGGCACTGAAACAGGCTGCCTGGACATGTTGTGGATGCCTCATTCCTCCTGAAAATGTTCAAGGCCAGGTTGTGTGGGGCTTTGACAACTTGATCCAGTGGTTAAAGGTTCCTTCCAGTCCAAACCATTTCATGATTCTATAATTCTATGATACAATTCCATGTCAGCCAGCAGATTACAAATCTAAGCACTAAGTAGATTTTAAAAATTAACAACAGCAAAGTGATCAGTGATTAGGAAAATGTTGCATCCATGTAAGTTTCATTGCCCAGCAGCTCTAGCATTTATCTTGGGAGTTTTATACTACAGCATGTAAAAGCCCAGAATTAATTAACTACATCAGCCTAACCATGAGGTTAAGTATTTAACATGTACAATTCTACCTGTATATGTTTTTAATATATCACAGCATATATATGTACACGTTATTTATTATTTATGATGCACTGTTAAACTTGGTAGGGGCAGGATTGTTCTGATACATAGCTTTCTACAAAGAGACCTGTGTATTTTTTGCATTCATGGGTATCATAGAATCCTATGTTAAACAGAGATGGGAATCTTGAGTTTCAGCAGAATACTCACAAAATTGCAGAGCAAAAATTTAAAAATAAAGGAAAGCATAAATTGGCATCACGGGTGAAGAATAATAGCTTACATTTGGAAGGCAAGAGCAACGAACCGCAATATTTTAGTGTTTTGGCCACAAGGGGCACACAGGGGCTGAAGCGAGCTTCAGCCTCCAGTGCTTACATATGCATGAACCCACATCATTAGTGTGCTACCAAAAAAAAAAACAACCAACCAAAAAAAAATTTGATGCAGTCATATATTAATATGACCAATAGTTTCAGATTTTATCTGAAACCAGAAATGCTCAGCTCATTTAATTTTCAGCAGAAAATCCAGGAACATTACTTTTCATAATATACATTTAATTAAAGTGGGTAAAAATATCTATTCTAGTCTTCTAGAAAGTAGTGCCTTTGATATCATTGTTAATTTTGAAATATTTGCAATATATTGGGTTATTTTAAGTGAAGAGTTCATGGTTGAGGGTAAATGCAACAAATGGCATTCAATTTATCATATACAATATTGTTATATAGTAGTATTTATCTCAATACATATAATGTATCATTTGCTTTAATAATAAATGTCTATCTAAGGCTTTTTAAAATGTTGTTTACAGCAAGCAAACTAACAACCAGTTACTGTAAGTCCTGTAACATCATGGTGCCAGTAAAACAGTAGCACAAGGCACACACACAGGGGTGCAAAAGCAGTAGTAAAGCAAGGTGTATAAATCTGCTACAGATGTTTATAAGAAAGCAAGAAGGATAAAATAAATGGCTCTGCTCCATGTCTGAATTCTTTGCATGACCCATGGCATCTCAAGTCTCAAATGAATGTCAGCCAGTGCAAATGAACCTGTTGAATATGAATCAAAGCTTTAACATCCTCAAGTTATTCCTCACACTGTGCTAGAAACCAGAGACAGACTAAATTTTGGCGCATTGTATGCTACTGAAAAAAAAGGCTGGTAGCAAAATTTACTGTTGGTGTAATATCATTTCCTGAGTCTGATGCAAATGTCTGGTTTGACACTAAAAAAGTCTCCAAAACAATCAGATTTAGAAAATGAAATTATTGCATATAATGCTTCAGTGTCTAGATTAGATATGACCTTTCTTCATCGGATGCCTTTCTAAACATGATGGACATTGATCTCCAGCTCAGTATTGGATAGAAGGCAATTAGGATTTGAAAATATAAATTAGGCTAATTCAGATGTGGTGCTCAAGTAAGGTGTGGAATTTAATTTTGATAATTCTGTCAAAACATTATTCAGTTGTAACTGTACTTTCCTAAATGTGGGATGATAATTTCCTTTACAGGAAATAACTCAGAAAGGTTTCTAAGGAAACCAAGCAAGCACACCAAACTAATATCAGGTTTTATATGACTGAATATTGCACAAGGAGAGTTGGAAGAGAATTTTCAAGGGAAAATGCTGTAAATGTGAATGAAGACAAATCTAGGTTTGAACACTGGCAATGTTTGAGAATCTCTGCTTCAGACTCTAGATTTATTACTAGATTAAGCAAAAAGAGGTATCCCAACACATGAACAGAAACACGTAGGATAAAGAGGTATCCAACACATGAACAGAAACACGTAGGATACAACTTATTGACAAAATACAAATGCAAATGAAGGAAGGCAGGGAAAAGAAAATGTAGATAATGAAAACACTTTCAGAATGGGCAGAGTGAAGTGGGAGAAATGTCACCACCACAGTAATGGAATGTGTTTTGGTGGTTTGACTATAGTCAGCTAAAATTATGGCCAATGGAGACAGAAACTGCATGTAAGAAAATTAGATGGGAATCTTCTTTTCATGTGCAAAGCACGTCCAGCCTGAATACTGCTAAAAATCAAATTTCCAGCTCATAAAGGGGAGAGGGTATGTCTGGATTTTTGATTTTTCAAACTTCAGGCATGCTTGAGTACTTCTAACAGCCTAAAGATATTCATATCTTTAATTACATATTCTTCTGTGAAGTGTGCTCCTTGTTTTCTTCCCCAGCAGAGCTGAACTGGTTCTTCATTGTGTGAGGGACCAGAGGGAGGGAGGTGGTCTAAGCAGTGCCAGGCATTGACCAGGAATTAAGGTGTCCTGCTGTTTAGCGTGCAGGTGCAAAATTAAAAAAAAAAAAAAAAGCCCAAAACAGGCTAGATGCATAACACATCAGTTTTTCCTCTAGATAAAGGCAGGGAGAAGGGACCAATGCAGTCATGCTTGCTGGGAACTGTGAGCAAAGCAGGTGACTGTACACAGCTCTGCTCTGGCAGGTGCTAACAGTAAATAACAAAGAGGCTCTGTGCTCCAAAGTGAGAATCCATTAAAAATGAATAAGAGAACATCTGATGTAAATGGTTGTGATGACATGAATGTGAGCTTTTCAGGCAGAATCAATACCTTCCATTAGATCATCTCACATTGGAAAAAGTCACACTTCCAGTGGATATAAACTTTCCCTCAGGCCACTATAGTTACATCCAGGTTAGGGGCCAGGCAGAAGATCATGGGCAGTGAAAAGCAGCTCCCTTTTCACCCACATACGTGTCCTTTGGATTACTCTATTAAAAAGACAGAATTGTAAAATATTGAACAAAATATTTCATTTATAAACTATTTTATAACATACCATGAATGCAAATGGAAGAAAATAATAAGGTTGGTTCCCAACACCTCCTAAAAATACTTACTTATTGATCACATATACAGCTTTTTAACCTTCTTTATCCTGTAGTATGTTTGATTAGCAACCTGCTACTTTTAAGGTTCATTCTGGAACTGATTTGGAAATAAAATTATTTTACAGACAAATGTATTAGGGTATTTTTACTTGCACTCCACAGACTTTTATCCAGGAATTCCTCTACACAGGTAGGAAAATTCTAAGTGCTTTGGATACAACCTCCTCCAGGATGGTTAACTTTGCTCTTATAATCAGGCATGTACCCTTCACCTCAGCTTTGCAGAGAATGAATCCTTCACCAATCTCTGCACATTAAAAGCAGAAAAAAAGAACATATTTTGCTGCCAGAGTTTAAAACTTCTGGTGAAAAGGCAGCTTTTGCATTTTTATTCCAGAAAAACAGTAAACAAATGAAAACAAAATAAAGAGCACACATTTTCCTCTCTGAACTTACCAACAGAAAATACCTGTTTATCAACCCATCAGCAGAAGAAGACATGTTTCTTTGGATTAAGCTGAAGCAGAAAATTAATTATCTGTTTTCTTGTCAACAAATAAAGCCCTCATATCTTTGTCTGAACTTAAAGTAAAAGGTACATCAAATGGTCACAGGAGAGAAGAAATTAATGTAAATCATAAACTAAGTACTACCTTCCTAAAAAACAGCCTTTAGACAAAAACAATCAACAGTTTAACTAGCAAAGGCAGATGCTAAAGGGTCACTATTTTCCCTTCTTGTTATCATTTGTAGAATAGTTCTGTAGATATAAAGAGCAAGCCACTGAGCCAGATCCTGCTGTTCAAGAAATATGTTTCACAGCCAGGCAATTGCTTTCCTCAGACTATTGCCCTAAAAGGAGGGGAAGGACAGGCAAAAACCTAATGGTAATGAAGTGGGCTACTTCAAGAGGATCTGGTCAAAAAACATTTTGGGTACCTTAGTTTCATTGCAACTGTCTGTTACTACACATTTTCTGCATTAAAAAAGTAAACTTTCAAAATAAAATTCCAGCAGTGTTAGACCATAAGCAACACTCTAGATTATAATATATAATAAAGATCAATAATGCCACTTGGAAATTAAAGAATGCTATCAAATAAAATCAAATTATTGTTCATACATGTTTGAGAAAACTGTCTACATTCTATACATAGACAAATATATGTAAGTCTTCACTTACTGGGGTTTTTTTCATTGCTTTTATTTTTTTCTGACATTTTGCTCTACATCATTAGATAGAGGATTGTTGTAATACACTTTTAAAACACTGCTGAACATTTTCATAAGATTCTGATGCTGATGTTAAAGACAAACTAGGGTAAGCACCAAAAAAAAAAAAATTCACTTCTTTGAAAGATGTTCATAGAACAGGCTGAACTAATATTTTTTCTTCCACCATTCAGAAGTTCACTGTATCTCATCAGCCTGAGGGGCAGTATCATGTACAAAAATGAGTTGCTAATGGTCATTGCATCCTGTAGAATCCTATTTATTAGAGTGCCACACAATTTGAAGGTGGATTTCAAAGGAAAATGGACCTCCATCAGATCCCTTTGTTAGTAAAGAAACAAATGTGCAAGTTATAAATTTCACTGACTCATATTTTCACATTGGTGAACAATTTAACTAGACCATTATTTTAATTTCTAGCACTGATTATGAACATTGAATCTGCTTATGCATTTGATGTTCTTTAAAAATATAGCACAAGTCTTGTACACGGAAAAATCAATTATTTAACCTCAATGAAGAAAAAATTAGAATTTTTACCTTTTTGAAGCATGGGAATAACTTATATATAACATATATTCAACGGCTGTTTTGTTTCTAAATTATGGGTTTATATATGCAAGAGCACGTCAAAAAAAGCAGGTCAGGCATATTCTATTCTATTTTTTGAAAAAAATTGCATTTGCCTTACTACAGCATTGGTCAGATGGTCTTTCTCTGTCCAGAAGAACAGATATACACTGACTTTATGTAGGAGTCATATTGCCACACATTCCATTTTTTTACATTGTTTATGCGTAAAATTATTTTTTTATGGGTGTCATTTTAGCAAATGATGTGTTACAATTTTCCCTCAGCACTACTTGCAGTTGAATCGAGTCAGTTAGAGCCTGACATCGCATCAGGGTGCCCAGGAGAGAGTTCTATGTCTACTCTGTCTTTTGTGGCACAAGCATGAAGGATTCAGAACAACATCTGGTGTTTTTATTGTATTTTTATTCTGTGCAGGTAGGAAAAGAACCAATTTCTTAAACGATAGATTTGAAAAAGTCTTTCTTAAAAAGTCTTAGATTTGATAAAGACTATTAGCAGCTTTTAGGTGCTGCAGATGTAAATTGAAGAACAAATAGTAATGCAAATATTACACAAAATCAGTAATTCAGGAACTGGTTAAGGAACTTTACCATGCATAGCATCTGTATATCTCCTTCACACATTATAAATTTCTCCCACTGTTGGATGTATTTTGAAAAATTGCCCAAGTACATATCTGTAGACTCAGATCTGCAGTGCATTTAAAGCAGTAAAATAGATTCTTGTTTGATTTTGGAGACAAACATTCTAGCCAGAAGCCAAACTTCTAGATCTTTTTTTTTTTTTTTTTTTTCAACTTCAGAGCAACTATTCCAGTTGACAATAGAAAAGAAATTGGCCTATTAAAGAAAAAGATAGATAAAACCTGAAAAATGAAAAAAACCACCCAAGCCCTCTTTGCCCTAATTTAGAGATGGCTAAATCAATTTAAACTAAAATTCATTTTTCAGTCTCTCACAGAATGAAATTCCTTTCTAACAATTTTGTTGCTACAATAAAGCCTTGACAAATCGGAACTTACAGTGGAAGCTGTGATAGACCATTATCTATAGAGGATGCACCATAAAATAGCAGGGAAGCTGTCAGTGGGAATACAATTTTCAGGGGATTTACTTTTGTAGTTATATAAGAATATTAAATAAAAGTAATGTAATACAGGGAACCTTACTCCATTAATGTTATTTGACAGGTTTTACTGAACCTGTTTTCCTTCAAAGCCTCTTTTCTCATTTCTTCATCAATATTCTTCTTAATAGAGAAAAAACTCTTCAAATATAGTCAGCTGGATCACTATACAAAAATGAACCCAAAAGAAGCATGCTTAAACCTGAGAATTCAAAA
The DNA here is from genome assembly GCF_026979565.1 of Vidua chalybeata. NCBI lineage: Eukaryota > Metazoa > Chordata > Aves > Passeriformes > Viduidae > Vidua > Vidua chalybeata. The sequence goes on along the minus strand of NC_071531.1, from coordinate 35,155,658 downwards.
AGCATTCTGGTCAATCCCAGGTGTCTTCAAAAGCTAGTGCTGTCTTGCTGCTGAGAGATACCTGATGGGATATTTCCAACAGATGACTGCTATTGGGAAGAATGCAGTAGAGGTGAAAATGGAAGCTGCCTCCAAACCTCCATCAGCTTCTCTGAAGGGAAAAGGTGACCAAGAGGTTTCTAACACCAGTATCCCATCAATGTGCTGTGAATGTTTTGCCCACTTTTGACTTCTTTATGGGTATAAACTCTATAAACTGTGCTGCTAAGGAGCTGTGGCTTTCCAGTTATTTTCTGATTCAAAATTAATACACTCCCTGGAGTGAGTTGGGTTTGTGTTTATGCTGTGTTTTCTTTATTATTTGTTTTTGTGCAGGCATAGACCTGAACTAAAACACAAAGCGGATGCAATCACATACACAGACTGCATGAAGCAGACTTTCTGTTCCAAATTAAAGCACAAAGGAAATCATAAAGAAATTAAGTTAAATATTAGAAATTTATAACTTGGTCTTTTATTAAATTTTATCTTGTCTGCTTCACATTTTTGCAGCTTGTGGGTGGAAGGAAAAAAAAGTTGATTGGAATTGAAAGCATACCTGAGTCATAGATCTCCAGAGGAAATGAGCTTACAGGTAACAAAAGCTGTTAGGTCTGTCTGGTTAAGAAGGGTGTCTGTAGGAGGCTGAACCCTGGCCAAGATATAGGTTCTAATCAAAACAGATGCAAGACCCAAATGGTGAGGAGTGCTCTCAAGTGAATTCTGCCCACCAAAAGCATAGTTGTCATTTCCCTACCCAAATTCCTAAACCTGACAGCCAATTTTTAAGTACAGGACTATTTAACAGCTTTGAAACCTAAATGGGTTTTGAGCAATTTTGTTAATTTAAACAGTTTTTTTTTCTCTTCTGCATCTAATTTCCTTTGTGTCTTACTCAGTACCCAATACTCTTCTATGTAAAAGGATTAGAAAAACTTTAGTTCAAAATGTGGTACCACCAGCTTTAAAATATATATATGTTATACATTACTCATAAACATAATTGATGGAAATCAACCTCTGAAATTCTATTATATTTTTCTGCTCTCTCTCTACCTCTGTTTCAACAAGAGGATCAGCCTCTTCAGAAATTTCTGATGAAGCAAATTTATAATTTTCATAATGTTTGGAAGGAAAACTCCTAATTAACAAACATAATGAGCACTAATTTAGTGAGCACTTTTGGGGTTGAGGTTTTTAGGTATCAGATTAAATTTTAAAACAATTTTGTATAAAATGTCCAGCAAAAAATACCAAAACTGAGTATTAGATATGTACTTCTTTTGTTGTTTGTTTGTTTGGTTTTTTTTTAATAAAAATATGAAAAGTATTTTATTTTTGGTTTGTATATTTGTTCTGCCAGCTCAAGGAGTCTTCTTCTTGCCCTGACTCTTTTTGGCAGTTATGCAGACATAATAAAAATTGCTGAATTCGGTTTGTTTTCACCAGCCTATTACTATCACCTCTTTTTGCCTTTATCAGTTATATGCACTATTTGAAGTGTCTGTATTATCAACAAAAAGTGATGTTTGATGTTTTCCCTAGTAATAAGCAGTGCATCTCTACAACACATCTCAATATGGGAATTTATGGATTGAAGCCTTTGCATGATGTTCTGATGCATGCTGTATTTATGTTTTGGGGCACAAGGATTTCAGAATATGTCTAGGCCTGGTTGTACAGACTGAATGCCAGTAAGTAGGTGAAGCACAAGTTTCAACTGAATTTCAGCTCAAAGATTTCTGATTCACATGCTCTGAGGCCATTGTGTTAGGTGAACCAAAGCTCAAAAGCAGGAGTGATCAACAGGTTCATTTCAAAAGAGCAACCTGGGTCAGAACTATAATACTAAAATATTTGCAAAATCCAAGACCCATGTCCATTGTAGTAAAGTGAAAACTGGAGGGGAAAAAAAAAAGCCTTTTTCACAAAGATTAATCTAATATATTTAATATATTTTTTATGTCAACAACTGATGTCTGTATTTAAGCCAAACACTTAGACTATCTTTACAATCATTTTAAGAAAGTAAGATCTACAGAAAATTCCAATTTAATAACCTATCACAGATCTGATAAATCCCATCTTCCTGCTCCTGTTTCACCTCAACTGACTTTAAAGTTCAAATTAATAATTAACGTAGCAGATGTTTACATTGGCCAGAGGACCTCAATGAGTGTTCTTATTGTCCAGTTTGACAGCTAAAAAATATATTGGTATTCAGGATAATTTCTGCTCTCACAATAATGTTTCCTATTTTAAGTCAATATGAACCTTAGAGAGAGCATGTATACATTTGTTTTCATTCTCACAGTTAGACATCTTCTAAAGTCTGATTAACACAAGTGGCAAATTAAGATCACCTTTGCTCCTAACTTCTTGTCCGGCAAAAATAAAAATGTGTTTCAGATATCTCACAAGTCTTCTCTCTCTAGTCATAAGAGATATTTGGTCAGGCCATTAAATCAGTGAAGTTTAACACCTATTGAAATCTTGACAGATTCTTTAATGTTACTTGTTGAAAAGAGATTGACTTATTTATTTTCATAAAATGTTCATTTAAGTAACATCTAGAAACATACTACAGTAAACTAAAAATACAGTCTTAAATTCAGAATTAAGGCAAATAATTTTATTTATTAAATTACCATATGAATAACAAAAATAATCTTTATATAAATAAAAAACTCAGTTTTTTGACTGCAAATGTCAACTAAATAAACAAAAAACAACTAATTAGGCAAAATCAATCAGCTCTGCATTTTATAGAATTGAGTGCTTTAAAATGGATTTAAGATTAATATTTCTGGGTGTCAGATTACTATTTTACAGAACTTTATTGTCTTTTATATAACAATATTCTTTAACCACTCTCAACACACCTCTCAGTGGAAAGGGTAGTTCAGACTACAAGTTTAATGCAATATGTTCAGAAAACGAATTCAAGGACGCTTAGTTAGGCTTGCAAAAGATTTTAAACTGTGAGTTTTATGGGGAACTTCTCTACTTGTCTCATGTACTACTACATAAACTCAATAAATTTCACACCTTCCTGAAAGCAGTCATCCACACAAGTAATCTAAACAACTTGTTTTGGTAGTTTAGTACATATCAAAATTAATCTGCTGGATTTCACAGAGCTCAGTTGAAAGATACTATGATCCTGCTATCCCTTCACTACATGATAGCCTTCTGGTGATAGGACTCACTGAGAAAATGGAGACTGGTGCCTAACCTCATGGAACTTTGAAGAGGTTGAATCTATGGTCATTGTTTTCCAGTTAGACAAGTATTACGCTACAGAACACAGTAAAGTCAAAAACTGAATATTATTATATCAAAATTTATAATCAAAAATTCTAAAATTAAAAGAGGCTCCAGAAGGAAGTCCAAATCAAAACTGTAAAATGCAGATGTCAGGGTAAAGTATCTCTTGGCCCATTGTCATGTTGGTGCAGAAATTTTGTCTTCCTGCTTCCATTGTAGTCTAGAACTAGCAGAGGAAATAAGAAATACTCATCTATAAAAATCTTTATCTTGGTGATTAAGTCATATGACTCTGCTTCCTGAATGAAGAATAGTCTCGTTTCTGAAGAAAAGACGTCATGTGCCATAAAACTCTGGGCATTACTTTTGTATTTAGAATTCCCTCTCCACTGACAAAGACTGTCCTGACACACCAAAGATAAAGAGTTTTGGTCATGCCTCAGTCAAACTTTCCTCTTGTTTGACTTTAATATACCAGATTCAGGACTGTGCCTGGTGCTAGCTCTCTTCTACACAAACATGGTTAGCTCCATCCTTTGTTTCAGCTCTCTGGTATGTTATATAGTCATGTAACTCTTTCAGTTTTCGGGACGAGAGCTGCTAGTTGACTTTGCTTTCCAGGTCTTCACCAAGTAAACATCTGCCACTGTAGGCTATAATGCAGAATATGACCCTTTAACATTTTATTTTCTTTCAACATAAAATGTGGAACAGGATGGACACATTCTTCAATTCAACAGTACATGGACAAATAAAGCATTTTGTACAGACTCAGTAAGTGCAACTGCTTTCCACAATCAGGGAAAACGTGTAATGGATTAGGCAGTACTTATGCAGAGTAGAGGACTTCAGCCTTCTTAAGTATCCTGAATAAGGTCACTCCTGAGCCAAATAGAGAGAAAATTGTAATTACATCCTGAACACTCCCAGTAATAAGCAAAACTCTTGTTTACAGACCAGTTCAGAAATGTAAAATATTGACTTACTCATGAGACACAGCTGGGTTTAAAATGACTTATAAATGTGATATTGACAATTAATCTTCCTAAGTAACAAGATTTCTCCATTTCTTAATTCTCTGCCAAAGCAGTTGTAACATGGACTACCTGTACAGAAGTAATGCATACAAAATGACAAGAGCTCTACTACTTACTGGTCTAAAAATTGATTGTTTTTCTTTCTTTCTTTCTCTGCTTCATTTCTGTTGTTTGCTTGAACATCATTCATATACAGATTTAACAAATGTTTATGACATATGGTTTTAAATGATAAATTACTTTGCCTAGATAGCAAGATAAATGTGGCAACTGGGTTTTTAAAAGCTGACAAAACTAAATATTTTTCATGTTTCCATGAAAGAAATTGAAGAAAACCAATCAACCAAACAAATAAAATCACTGCAAGCATATTTTAATTAACTCAATAATTAGAATGGATTGGATTTTGTTTGGGCTTCTTTTTCTGTCTTTGAGTCCTTCCATCTTGGGTCTTGATGGATTCTGTATTACAGATCATGTTTACAAGAAGTTTCAATGAAATTGAAAAAAATTAAGAATGAATAATCTTCCATTCAGGCATAATCTTGAAACAGAGAATACTAAACAATGAGTGAATTCATTTAAATATTGAATGAAGCAGTTCCCTTAAAAGAAAAAAAAAATCCTGTTTAGTTTTCCTTTTATTTGCAGAATCCATTACAAAATGTAGAGTCCTTTAATAAAGATAATAATAATACAGTAATCATATAGATCACACTTTGATTTAAGGAAATCCAAGAACTTCTCGTAATTTGACAGTGCAATGAACATATTTTCAAATACAAATGGATTAATATTTCTCTCCACTCTGCAGTTAATTCAGCCCAGTTTCTGCATACAGATAACCCTTGCCATGTCTTGACACTGCCCTATTGCCCAGTGCCTCACGGGGGGGAAGTTCTTTCCCATTTTCACATACAATGAGGCCGCTTATGGTTGTAAATATTTCAGCCAGGTGTTATTCAGCTGAAAAAGATATCTCCATGGTATTTTTCCTGATGCCACATGGATACTTATCCATGCTGCTTTCATCTGTGACTAACTGCTTGCAGCTTCAGCAAGGCACTGGAAGCAGCCTCGCTGGGAACATTTGGTGTCCTGACTCATGGGTGCTGGAATGAGTGAATAGCAAAAAGCTGATACATCCGGAAGAGCCTGAGGCTGAATTCTGAAATTCAATTTCCATTCCTTTGGACTACTAGAGAGCTAAACTGAGCAATGCAAAATCACTAAAGACTCCAAAAAGACATCTAGATTTTTTTTTTTCCAGAGTAATCTAAGTAGTCAAGAGAAGCTGTTGGTAGGAATACTCATAAAAAAGGACTGATAATGATATTTAGATTTTTTTTTACGTTTTTTCCCCTATGCAGACTATAGAAAATACTAAGTTCAGCCTACCTTCTGCCTTGGGATCTTTTCTGTCCATCTCCATGACAGCAGAAATTTATCCAGGTACCGTAAAATTGATGACTAAGTATAGAGTAGATACAATGAAACAAAAGTATTTTTCAATAAAGCCTGAAATTTTCTCTATTTGAACAAAATCATATGCTTAAAGTGTACTTTATATTGGTTATCAAAGATGAGCTCAAAATTTCAAAAACAGGCTTCTTCTTACAGTACAACACAGAGAAAAAAAAACCCAAAGATTCTCAGAGCCACGCTTACTGCTTTGGAAATGCCAAATTATGCCGGATATTTTAGCAGAGAATCATATTTGAAGAAAACATAATTTTAGGATTTTTAAGGAAAATTTATTTAGATGTTCATTTTCTGTCCCCTCTGTTCTGATACTTACATGTTCCTGATAAAAATATAAGATACGTATTTTTATTCTTTTACAGTGCCCTCTGAATACAGAGCCAAATTCCTATTTTATTATAGCTTAATTCTCAAGTTTCCTGCTTTTCCCTTAACTTTTAGCGTAACATAACATCAGTGATTTCAATACTGTTGGACCTGAACCACACATATATACAGGATAGGAGAATCCAATACCTTTTAACAGAAGTCACACCAAGTGTGCCACTTCCTTCAGTCAAAGCTAGGCTTTCCCCTCACCTAATGAAATTTTCCAAACATTTCTTAATTCCAGTTTAATTCAGTAGTTCTTGATCAAAATCTGTGTGACCCTATCCTTTTGCCTTAGTAAATATTTCCTAATAAGGTTTGTCTCTGGGAAATAAAGTCAAAAAACAAAGCTTGAAATGAAACCAGAAGGATCTCATTTCAATTGATCTTTCAGATTTCAGCCACTAACTTTGGCTCCTAGCTACAAATTTGTTTATATTTTTCACTAACCTACAAATTATTTGATTCACACTTTAAGTTTATTCCATCTCCTGATTGAAGGCAAGCAAAAATAAGAGCTTTTGAAGGTTCCACTTGGCCATTTTCCTGGGAAGCAGATTTGTAGCACTAGCTAACCCATTTTTCAACAGCATGAATTCTCACTGCCCTGATTATTATGTGCTCATTTGCACTAATTCAAAGTCAGTTCACAAAAGTAACACAATCTAATTTGGTAACAATACCTATCCACCTATAAACTGAAACAAATTATTAGACAATGCTCAGCTGTGTAGAGAGTCAGGTTTGGAAGTACCTTTTGAAAACCAAAATTTTTAGGTATTTTAGAAAAATCTTTCTAAGATGAATGACAAAACTACCCTTGCCAAAACGTGGTGTCTTACCTTCTCTAGGGGAAAAAAAGTGATATCTCTGTAGCCCTGTTTTGCTCTCAAAGATAGAAACCTTAGTATTCCTATTGATTGAAAATGAGGAAAATCCCATTCTAAATGAAATTCTATCTTTCTAATGTAGTTCTATCTGAATGCAGTCAAAGTTCATCCATTAAAATATAAAAAAAAATATTCTGGAAAAATGTGAGTAGCTGGTAAAAGACATGAACTATTTGACACAAACAGCTTTTTAAAAGCAAGGAAACTTCAATTTCACAGCTTCACACAAGCAACTTGATACGATTCCTCTTATCTAGGTTCATGAGACAGCGTCCAAAGAAGTCAGACAGATTCTTAGTGTGTGTTGTATTTCCTCAGCACCACCATGGACCCATGTTAAGAAATGTTACTAGTGATGTTCTGCTAGCACAGGCACCCCAGCTAGTCTCAGATGTCACTATCCTTCACAGTAAGAAAAGCGATATTCTAAATGATACATGCTTATGTTACGTATAGCTTTCTTTTTTTAATGCCACAAAAGCTGCTCCTGTGCAGTTGCTAGAGATTCGGTGTATTGTACTTTGGTTAACTAACTCCACCAAGCAAGCTGAAAGTGGAATTATCTGAAGTATTTGACTGCCAAACCTTCAATTATCATTATGGTTTAAAAAAAAAGCCAGTGCTATTTTGAGTGCAGTGACAATAGCACGCCACCTGTGAATAGCTGGTTGGAAAGCCAGGCCAACAAAGCTTCATTGGCTTGTATGAACTAAATTTTCACCCTCTAGCAATAACCTAAACTATTCAGACATGAAACTCACTTGTCCTTCACTGCTCTCTAAAGCTACATCTGTGCACCAGCTATTTTTTCAAGCGTTTTTTCAGACACTTTCTCAAGAATGTAAAACAATTAGATACATACAGACAGATCTATTAACTGACAGTGCTCTCAGGTGAAAGTGATTATCATGATCTACACCATTTTGATGGGCCATTTTCAGGATCATATTTCTCTGTCAGATTTATTTATTTCTACCCATTGCCATCATTAGTTCCTGTCTAGAGCAGTGAATATATTTGAAGCAAATCAAGAGGATGCTGATGAATATTTTACTGACATCTGATGGGTGGCAATGCTTTCGAAGTTCTAACTCAGTGATACTTTAAATTCAGGATTCTGTCTCACAAAGACATATGCACTGTCTTGGTTTGTCTTTCCAGGAAGTACTCACTCTGCATAAAATTAAACGCATATCACAGCTCTAGTAGATCTCTCCAGCTGAACACTTATCAGGTTGACATATTTTACCCTAGTACAGGTCCATCTCTTCTTATGCTTCCCTTGGTTAATATGATTTCCCCAGATTTCCAGAAAATGTTTCACAGCAATAAAACCATGCCATTTCCCTGACCAGTAGAATCCACTGCCACTTCTGCAATAACTTTACTTTGTCCTTAGGAGGAGTTTCTGGGGTTATTTAGTCAGAAAAAAAGCAGGCTCAAAAAACATGTGTTTATGGAACCTGAGGGCATGGTTTAGTGGTGAATATGGTGACAGTGCTGGGTTGGTGGTTGGACTTGATGATCCTAGGAGGTATTTTCCACCCTTAATCGTTCTATGATCCTAATACATCCAGTTGTCCACACACATATTTCCTAGACTGAAAATATATTTACGTCTTTCTGAAAGGCATTATTAACCTATAAAAAGGTACTTTTATAGATAAGAAGCTAAATTCCTTCACAAATCCGATGAACTTAAGTAGTAATCATATGGTGATTGTGTGCCTTAACTGCAGTTTTTGTTATTGCTTCAAATATGTTTTGAAACATATCTGAAGTTTCCCTGAAATTGAAATATAAATTCTATCATTCCTTTTGTCTTTTTATACTGAAGTCATATAATATTATGTTTTAGAGACAGAAAAAAATCAGTATAGACTTTCTAGAGTATATTGATTTATTTTTAAATTATTTTTTCTTTTTTTTTAATTGCAACTGATTTTTTCTTATTATATCTTTTCTTTTCTTTTCTTTTCTTTTCTTTTCTTTTCTTTTCTTTTCTTTTCTTTTCTTTTCTTTTCTTTTCTTTTCTTTTCTTTTCTTTTCTCTTTTCTTTTTCTTATTGTAACTGATACAGTGGGCTGGCTTATCCTTTTCTAATCTGTTTGCAAAATACATGCAACTTTTGTTCTCAGCTCAAGGCCAATCAAAGATGAAGTAGAGACATTACATCTCAGAAGTCAATTGAAACCTGCAGGTCTTAAATCTGCCCTATGTCAGTCTACCTGTCTCATGAAATAGTATTACTGACAGCAAAGGGACCACAGGAGTTAAAAAAGAAGGAGCAGTAGCATAGGAATTTCTGCCTTATTTCCCTATCATGTTTAGCCAACAGGAACTGACCGCCTACTTTTGAGAAAACAGCAAACTGGAGATAAGGAAAACTTAAGTCCAGGGGCTTGTTAGCATCTGAGAAGTCATCTTAAGGGGGTCTTGAGATTGGTGTTGACTGAGATACTAAACTGACACTTTAACAAGTTATCTGTTTTCAGCTGTTGGAACGTACATTGTTAGACTTCAGTTAGTGAACAAGGAGCCACAAACATTCTTGTAACACAAGTTAATAATTTCATATGCTGTGTTCATAGACTTCAAATAACAGTATTTGTTGATGGCTGATTCAGATTCAAGCTTATCTTCAAAACCAGACTATGATGTGTAAGAATCAAATAAATAAAAGTATTTATTTAATTCTTACACAAAAAAAAAAAAAAAAAAAAAAAAAAACTTATTTGGAATACAATATTTCTGAACAATCTGCATTCTGCAATATTTTCCCAGAATCAGAAAAAAAAAATTCCATGGCTAATTATTTTTCTCTTTTGAACTCCAGACCAGAGTTCCTATTTCTGTTCACAGCTCATAAATAATAGGATAACATTCAAGTTTTGAAATTTAAGCATAGAAGGTTCAAGTTTTTCTTCAGTTCTGATATCACTTGATTTTTCTGTTCAAGACTCACTCTAGCTTCTCTAAAATGTGAAGTCCATCCACTGTGATTTGTAGATCATTATAGTATTTGATGCTGTTGTTACTAATTATTTCAATGAATTGCACTGTTTATTTGAAAGTTTCATAATGCAAACTACTTCTTTTCAGCTACTTTTGTATTTATGTTGCTTCTTCACTTTCTGTAAGACCTATAACCACATCATGGTTTTTAAAGTGTGTCATTTGCTCTACGTCAACAAAGGTTTACCTAGTTTAGTGTGAAATTTGCTTGATCTTGATAGAATTCCTACAGCCAGTATAAAATTACAACTGACTTTCAAGTTGCATCTGGGAGATGCGAAGACTTGCTTTGATTTTTTTTCAGCCTGACAGCAGATAAAGACTGCTTATATTTCTCCTGGATTTTCTTCTTCATTTTCCTTCTCTCTATCCTCCTTCTCCGTCACACCTGACTATGACAAATGTATACCTGTAAGTGCAATAGGAAAACCACTTGAATAAGCACATATAAACCTGTCAACATGGAAACAGACCCCTCTCTTGGTTCATTAGCTGTCACCTTAGCCCTGCAATACCACCCCTGTAAACCAACACTATGTGCTACAACCCAATCTGTGTTTTTAAAATAATTTCTTCCTCCTTTCCTCTTCTAGCATGTCAAATCTTTTCATTCCTTATTCTTTTTCAGTTAAAGTATGTAGCAGCAGTGACCATTTTTCCAGTGGTCTCTACTGTAATTTCCCATTATGCCGCAATTATGCCTAATTAAGTCTTCTACTTTCTTCTACCATATGCTGAACTTCCATTTGATGGGACAAAGGTGATGTAAGGCTCAGTCAGTGACAGATGCTTATCCACACAAAAGTCAAATAGACAGACAAATGTTAGAAAAACAGATTAGATAGAAAAATAGCAAATATTTCTTGTCTAATATTTTAAAAATAGCACAGAAACCACCTGGAGAAAACTTATTTATAAATACCACAACTGTGAGGTTTAGAACTTAAAACATCCTATCACTTCAGCATAACACAGAACAAATTTTTCTGCCTCTCGGAGAGCTCTGCAGTATTCTCAGCCTGATCTTCCTGATCCTTACATTTGTGCTGCTAATTGGGCATGTTTCTTATGTTTATCATTCATTCTCCTTAGCAACCAGGGTACAAGCAAAGGAAGGAAATCTAATATAGATATGTTCATTGAAGGTTCCTTTAAAAAAGAGTAATGCTTCGTAGTATCAAGTGCATTGAATTAAGGCTAACTCTTGGCATTGCATTTTTCTTCCTGGGTGTCATGTCCTTAAGTCATGCTCTTTAGAGGCAATTTGGAGATAATTCTCACAGCAGAAAGAAAGAGGCAAGAACTCACTCTCTTTGTTTTTGAGGAACACAAGAAAAGATAAACCTTACTAAAGCAAATAGAATCAAGTAAAAAAATAATTTTAGCAAATTTTCACAATCTTTAAATATTTTGGCTTACCTTGAGCTTTTGAGAGACACACAGATTTTTATTTCAGAGGGTTAGGTAAACTGCTAGTCTGCATTCCTTTCTTGTTTTGGGTTTCAATCAAATAGTTTCAAGAGTCATGGATACAGTCATGGAAAGAGATGTATAGAGAATGAAAATAAAAATATCAAGTCCAAGACTCAAAAAGCTAGAATAATGCCAATAAAAATGGTCTTATGATCACCAGGATTACTTTTAAGGATAACCTTAAGGAACTTTAGAAAAATCTTATTACAGTTGCCTGGGTAAGAAAGGGTATGTAAGTGGAAGACCATAGGCTCATTACTGCAGCTTGAACTTTTGTTTGACTTTCCCCATTCCATTGTTACTATTCAACTTCTAACTGTCCCTCTTCTGTGCCCGGAGACAATTAGAGAGATGTTTATTCTTTTTGTGCCCCACACTTTTCCATGTGTGACCCTGGAAGGAAGTTTGAAGCAAGAGGAAAAAGAGGGAAGAAAACCACCTCTTACTGTGTCCTTCAGTATTTCTATATGTTTGTTTAATAATATTGACAATGTGGGTAGAATAAGTAGTGTTGAACTGCTCTCAGTACTGTCAGAGAACAAGCATATGCACACAGGCAATTAGAGGATAGTAGCTGGCATCCTGCACATCTGTATTTTACTTGACATTGCACTAATTTACTCATTAAACCAAAGCCTAGAGGAAGAGGTTTGCAGTCAAACTAGGCAGCAAGGACTCACTGATAGTAAATAGTTGAAATTTTTCTCAAAAAAAAAACCCTTGTACTGAAATCCAGACTGCTCCTAAAGATAAGCTTATTTTTAAGTGTGGGTTAAAAGGAAATCACTGAGTGGTAAAGAAGTACAAAGAATATTATGCAGAATAACACCATTTTCTAAGAAGGGAAACGATGTACATCTTGAGCGGTGCAGTTCATTAGATTCCCTAATCCTTGCTTTTGCATGGAAAAATAATTTGAACTGACATTCCTTGGCACGTAGCAAATGTAGTATTTTCACTCACAAAGTCTTGTTGCAAACAACAGCCCCACCTCTTTTAGACATCTAAACCAGCAGAATGACTGTGGAAAGCATTCAAAGGCATAGCAATCAAGAGCCTCCACTGTGCAGAAGGCTCTGATGCAGACGTCCTGCAGAGGCACTCCACTTCTCAAACATATTTTGAAGTACCATATAGCTTTTTCCTAACACAAAATCAGGAGAAAAGGCAAAGGGAGATCAGCAGCACATCTATAACATGATGGATTCATAGCCCTACTGTCCTCAGAGCACAGAAACACCTGTCTGCAGTTCTTGTGGCTAACTTGCTGTCTGAGTAACCAGGGAGAAATTAATCTCTTTTAATTTAACTATCTAGTCTAACCTCCCATCTTTCTTAGATATCTGTCACCTTAGGCTCGCTTCATACATTTATTTGCCATATCACAAATGCCCATATTAGAGGAAGATGGACGATTCTTTGGAAATGCTGTTTTTTCCTCTTTGATACACAGTGTTTAACTAAGACTTTGAAGTCTAACTTCTAGACATTAAAGCTAGAACTGATAAATCTCTCCCTAATTAATGGAGAGAGTGCAGAAACTCCAGAGGGTAATTCAACCCATCTATTTTAAATGCCTATTTAGAGAAGAGAGGAAACCATTTCTCCCCATTAACTGCGTAGGGAGCCAAGTTAACTTGCTTAACCAGACACTTAGCTTTCGGACAGCAAAAGTTACTAAGACAAATTACATCCCAAGTGTTCTGCAGCCCATAAGGGAATTTCTTTCGATCCCTTCAAATCCTATCAAAACCCCTCATAAAGCTAGTTTATTCAGACTTTACAGAAGAGTCATGATTTAGCTCTCTGCCAGTGAAACAAATGTAATTCAGGGATGCATTTTTTTCCAGATAAGGGAAAACAACTCGAAGCTAAATATCACTTCTAAGGTCTACTAGGTCATCTTCAGCCCCTGGATCAATGCACAGATGGAATACAATTGTAAAGGTCACATTGGAAAATTCCCTCTTAATAAAGAAAATCAGTATGGAAAAAAAGGTAACTTACATAGTTCTTATCCAAGGCCACTACTTCAATGCACTTTCATGTTAACAAATCTAATTCTTCTATGAATGATCAGCATATTTTAGGTTGAAGTGCAAAGCACTGAAGGAAACAATTTCTTTGCAAATTCTGTTCAGAACTGGAATTAAAAAGTGATTTTACTGACTCCACTTGCACTATATTTTATAGCACTCAGACCTTCCAAAGTGAAACTGCGCTATTGCTTTTTTACTTCAAGAAAAGATAGGTCATTTTATGTTTTTATTAACTCAATAATGGCCAATTACCAGCCTAAAGCATGTTGTAACCTTAAATACAAATTCAAGATGCAGAACATTATTAAACTTCCAGCATTATAAAATGCTTCATTATAGTGTAGAAAAGTCAGTCTTTGAGAAGGAGCTTTTAAATTTTCCTGTCAATTTGCACTTGGTCCCTCAAAAATAAAGATGATATTTCTATGTAAGCAAATTATTTTGCCTTGTTTTAGAAAACTGACCTGAGGAAAAAAATCCCTGGGAGGATAATGGAAACTGATGAAATTAATAGACACTCACGAACCCTCATAAAGCCTGAAATAAACACATTTGATCTCCTAGATCCAGGAAGTTCTGGGATACCATACATGATCCCTGAATTAACAAAACAGAAAACAGGTTTCATGCACGCAAATTTGTTTATTGAGTAAAGCCATCCATCCAGGATTTTATATAAGATTTTCTTATATAAAAGAAAATATATATCTCCATTACATAAATATAGTATTACAGATATTACAGACAGAATCACATGGTAGTCAGTCTAAACTTTCTGTAGTAGCCAGTCAAGTTTCCACTTCAGAAGTATTTGAGATGTTTATAACATTGTTATTTTAATGTATCTTGAATTCTGATCTTTTATGCAGATTCTTAATCCAGACTCAGTTTTAATGTGCTCAAGTGCATTACATTTTAAAAGTTAAAATGTGCATGAAAACATATAATCTTCTGTCTATAAAACAAAAAAAAAAAACAAAAAAAAAAAAAACAAAAAAAAAAACAAAAAAAAAACACAAAAAAAAAAAAAAAAAAAAAAAAAAGAACAAAAAAAGTGATAGTCATTTTTCCAAAACAGCTATTCCCTGGTTTCCTTTTGGACACAGGGAGCTCATTAATTATGCTTTTAATACTAATTTTCTTGATTTGGTGGGAAAAAAAAAACTTAGAAAATTAGGTGTTGTGTAGAGAGAACACTTATACTGCTCAAAAAGGTAGTTAACCCTTTTCACTAATACTCATTCAAAATGTCTTTTTTAGTTTGAGCTTAATGCCAGCTACAAGCAAAACTATGAGTTACTGTTGCTTTCTTTTTGCCGATGATCTCAAGGAACTGAGTCAACTTCTAGTGATTACCAGCACATGGGAACACCTTGTACATGGAAACATCTTACAGCCAGGCCAGACAGAGCAAAACATATCTAATTTTATGGTGAGAAACCACAAGGGATTGTTTTAAGCCAGTCGAATGCTTTCCTTTCATGAAGTGCTAAATGAGCATGCCCCAGAGCAGGTTCCAGAGGGCCTCACCTGAAATGCTATGTCCACGGAATGTCATCTTCAAGGAAGCAGCTAGTGTTTCAAAAGGCTGCAGTATGGAAAGTCCCTCCACTCAATAAAGATGGTAAGTGTGCTCTTTCACTCTTTGAATGGTAAGCTTCTGCAAGAGGAGACTGGTTCTGGCAAGCAATCAGTTCTCAGGGAGGTGACTATTAGAAGAAGAAAAAAACAGCCTTTGTGGGAGACTTGTCTTGACTGAAATATTACTTAAAAAATTTGAGCTCACCTTGTCTATGACAGTCTTTTGGAAAACATTTGGGTAAAAGGGTTCATATTAATACAGCCTAATTAGGTAAATGGTAAGTAGGTATTTTTTTCATTACAGAAAGGAAGTAAACAATATTAAACCTGCTCACAAACTGTGTGATAAAAATTTTGGCCTTCAGTAAATCTTTGAAAGCAATGTATAAGGAATGATTTCTCCAAACAGTTTTCTATTGTCACAATTTTACATAGTGAGTGCAGAACTTAATTTAATATACTGCTTAACCAGGAAAGCAAATCAAATTTTTTTTATTATAATAATAACTTTTCAGCTGCCCATCAACTGTCTTTTTCTAGCTAAACAGAAAGCAGAAATACTTTATCATAAAATCCTTTTCCCCGGAATGTACGACTGATCACATTCAAATAGAATGCAAAACCTGACATGATGTCAACTTGTGAGTTGTTTACAAAATCCCTAGTACTAAGTCAGCTAAACAGTTCAGGTTTATGTTAAAGGGATTTGCACACCACGCTGTCTAAATTTCTCTTCTTCTATCTGGAAAACTCACCTCTTGCCAGTCTATAGAGAGCATGTTCCTTCTCATGTAAAGAGACATAGGCATTGCACCTGGCTACTGCGCCAGCAACATCTCTAGACAAACCACTTGTAGTGAAAATAATAGTTTTCTTACAGACTGTCTTCACTGTTTCTGTTGTATGCTTGGAGAAGAAAAAATTACCTCCACAACAAAATACACTTTAATGATACGACGGAATATTTTATTCTTTATTGTGGCTGTAAGGAGATTTTACAGAAGTATCCAGAATGATCACTGGCAAGCATCAAAAAATCTGAAAAGAATATTTCATACTCAAAAACGCCTACATTTTTTCCTACCAAATACATTAAACTGTCTTAGTTTCATTGAAAAGCATTTCTTCCTGTGTTAACTTTTTTCATGTGATAGAAATTAGATCCTAATTTGTGTCCTAACTCAACGTGAGAGTGCTTAGCATCTCTAAAGCCAGGTCATTCCTCTTAATATCCTGTAGACACTGTTTTCTAAGACTGTCCTCCTAAGTAATTCCTACTTGAATGCTTATGAGAGTAGAACAGAGAAGTGATTCTATTCCCATCACTGTAAAACATCCCTGGAGGAGCTGAAATGTAGCCTGTATCCACTGAGCATATTTTGATGTTTGTAATATGCTCTGGTGTATGCTGGAAGACCCAAAAGAAGCTATTACTGAGGCAAAAGTTCCTCTGGGTCTTTTGCTGCATATATATATAGCTTTGGTAAAGTTTCAAACCTTGTAGCTTTTAATGGTTTAAAACATTCCCTGGAGGGCATATATTGATGTAGGTATACTCAGGTGGGAATGGCTTCAAACAGGCTAGCTGTTCCACTATTGCTCTGTCCTAAGTCCAAAATCATTAATGTGGTAGGTAGGAGAGTTTGAACAGTTACTCCACACTTTCTGTGACATAAAAGCACATTTTGTTGCTCAAAGGAGGAGGGGATTGTGCAGCATCAGAGTTCTGTATGAGGTGAAAGCAATGTCAAGACATATATGAACAAAAATAGTTCAACAGATATGGCTGGAATTTTTTATCAAAATACTTTTAGAATTATTATTATTATTATTATTATTATTATTATTATTACTAGTCATTAAAAAAGTTCTCAGCAAAACCAAGTTGGAAATCTCTAAATATATAGAAAAAGACAAAATAGTTTTGAAGGCAGAGGAAGTTATTGCTACATATTTCTCATTTAAAGCCTTTCAGCTACCACTCGATGTTATTCCCACTGCTTCACTATGTTCAAATGCCTTTGAAAATCTTCAGGGTGTGTAGGACGCCAAACATAACGCCAGAAAATTCTTTACCTCTTAACTGAGTTCTCCAGCTACCAGGCAATTATACAAATAGTGGAGAACGGCATCCCCAAGCCTGCTGGGTTTTTGGAGGAGAGAGTTTTAAAAAAAAACCAAACTTGCTTGTTTCTCTGAATGAATGGGGTGCAGAACCCATGCATATTAAAATGGTTTTATAAAGCAACACCTGAGAAAATGAGGCATGTGTGTGCATAGATGCTGCAACACATACAGGGAGAAAGATTTGGAAAACAAGTACTTAGAAACAGTATATCAGTAAAAATTCCCAGGATTCTTTTTTTGTCCTAGATTTCTCATCGGAATGTAAGTTTACCTTGTTATTCCCTTTTCAGCTATGATGCTATTACATGACCCAGGACACATGCCTCCAATTCTGCAACCATCTTTGAGGAAAACATGTTACTCTCCCTTCCAGGGGCTACAGAGCTAAAAATAAAAATAAAATAGATAAATTACACTTCAACCCAATCAGATCTTTGAACATGGAAGCTTCAAATTACTTTTGGGAGTGCAAGAGCTGTGGATTTTCCAGTGCACCTGGCACAAAGTGCCTATGGTGTATAAGATGTATAAACAATGACAGGTACATCTGAAGAGGGAAGTGGAATGGTTAAATAACTAGGTACAAAAAATATGACCAAGAGAGAGCATGACTCCCCTCCCAATAAGTTAAAGGGGAAACTAAACAAGATAAGAATATAGGAGAGAAAGTATATTATTTTTTACATCTCTTTTTGAGATGTATTGCCAAGGATATACCAGAGTTTCCAAATAAAGCAAAAGAACATTTGATGATTGAAGTATCATAAGAAGAATTGTTTGGAATGGATCAATAAATAAAAGATTGATGTATCTCAAGAATGGGATATTGTTTATTCAAGACTCCCAAAGCAATTTAAGATTAAACAAAAGAACTCCACAATTATGCAGTTTCACACTAAAATCAGTTAGTATAGTATACTGAACACAGTACAACAGTGATCTTCATGTAACTCCTGAGATAAACTGAAAAAGAATTCAGCTTCACACACACATATTACTGCAGAAAGAATTGAGGAGCCAATTAAAAGCAAAAATATTAAGTGTGTGGATCAAAGCTAGAAGCCTTAATGCCCTGTATATATCTTTAACCTATTAGTATTCTTTTGGCATGTTAATAAATAGCAGAAAGAACTGGCAGATACAAGTTTTCTGGACTTCCAAAAAGCCTTTGAGAAAGCTTCCCACAATAGGCTATTAGAGAAACCAAGTAATCACAGGATGAGAAGTAAAGCATTGTCATTGACTAGAAATCAACTACCAAAAGGAGAACACAGAAGCAGAATGCATTTATTAGTGGTCACTGCTCCGTGTGGCTAAAGGTTAACAGGCGGGTGCCCTCAGGTTCTTTACAAAGGATGAAAGTGCCTAATCTATTTATTAATCATCCGGAAATGGGACTAACAATAAGATGGAAATGTTTACAATGGACACAAGCCTTAGATTAATTAAGGCCAAAACAAGCCAAGGAGCTTTTAGGTTGCTTAAAAGAGCTTAGTGAAAGGGAAAACAATGGCAGATGGAATGCAGCACTGCCAAGCTTAATAGAAGCACAGGGGAAAGAACCATATGAAATACTTCATCTAGAATTAAAAACCCAGTATGACCATTGAAGGGGGGGGGAAGACCCTCTTGATAAGCACAGGTCAATGAAAATACTTCTCTGGCACTACTCACAATCTAAAATAAAGATATTGTTGAGAAAGAGAAGAAAAAGGGAAGAGTACTGGCATAAAGAGTACAAAGGCTGAGATTTACTTTTTTAGGGGTGAAGCCTGGCACCTTTAAATTAAGAGGTAAAAAAAGAATGAATAAGTAAATTTAGAACATAAATTAAGTAAATTATATCATTACCTGACTCTCTTCATAAGACAAATAAAGAACCGAGAATTGTTTTTCATTATTATTTAAATTAAAAATATAGAACTCCATATTTGATGCTGCCAAGTAGAAATGTAACACTATTTTAATGAAGGACTTTGATTTTTCTGTGGATTTATACATAAATGTTCCTCACAGTACTCTGTTCAGTACAGCAAGCCAGAATCAAACCAACACAAACAATAAATGAAAAATCCAGCTACCTCTGCAGCTATCTTCTATTTCATGGGCACACAGCTTATTCTTATCCCAACTTCTATATATCATAAACCACTCTTTTCAGCTGCAGGTCTTCAGTCATGGATACTCATATTTTATTCCCCCTTTCAGAAAATTGTCCTTCTTAGTACAGAATATTACCGCATCAAAGACCCACAGTCAAACTTATCAGAAGAGGTTGGTTTGGCAGATAGCTTAAGGAGGGAGGAAAGAGAAAAAAGAGAAAAAGCTGGGTAGTGATGAAGAATAAAAAGAAAAGGCTGGGTAGTGATGGACAATAAAGGGAAAAGGATAGCTAAATCCTAAAAGATGTTTTCAGTTATCATTTTTACCACTGGTGGGCACAAGTTGGAAACGTATTTAGGACAATCCTGGCTGCATCAAACCAGGAAGTGTGACCTGTACCAGTGTTCCTTTAGATAATTAAAGCAGCAGTAATGTGTGAAACAGTTTCTACCAGAGGCAGCTGCTAATAGCAAAATCTTAATGAATGAACACTTGATGCATGCATCCTTTTTGCCAAGAATCACAGGTAACACCCACATTGTAATGTGTTAGAGATGTAGGAAACTCCTGTATTTCTGCAGATGTATAGACATTCTCATTTATATGGACAATATAAAATAAAATCCTTCTCTGTCAAACAAGAAACTGCACTTAAATGCCTTCATCAGTCAGTAGCCATTTCACATACAGCCTAAAAACTGTATGTGAAAGGAGCAAATAGGCAACATATCCCTCCACTAGTATTTCAATATATTCAAAATTATATTTTCCTGGGTTTGATTACTGGTTTAGCTATACCCCTTTCATATAGTTCTTATAAATATAATCATCTCCTTTTATCCTAGTCTCAACTTCAATCTAATAGTTTGCCCCTCGATACGTATTAAAAAAAAAAAAAACAAAAAAACAAACAAATTAGAGGAGCTACACAAAAAAAATCAGTAAGAACTATAGGAACAGAAATTTTTACTCAATTATTAAAAAGAACCAACAGATTTTAAAAGAACCAACAGCATGCAACAATAAGAACCAGATTTTGATGGAATTTTGGTATAACTGCTACACATTTAGAGAAAATCATGATTTTGAACACTATTCTAAGTAGCTTTAAAAGTGAAATTTATCTCTAACAGTAACATACCTCTTCGTGTATGAAAATGTACTAATAGAAAAGAATATGGAAAAGCATTTTATTGACTCATAAGCATGATAAATTGACTACTGCCTAATATGAATTAAGAAGAAACTTTGCAAACTAACAAACAATTTTCTGGTCTGGTGTAAAATTCATTTTATGTTCCAATCTTATTCCCAGGGCAGATCACTGAGCAGTGTAGTATGTCAGTTCCTACAGCCTGCTTGCCAAAAAACACACTCTTTTCAATTTTGTCATTCTTCAGTATCAACTCCTTCAGGCTTCAGGGTAAAGCAACATGAGTATAACCTGAGATACATTTGACTGAAGTCTTATGTGAATATGTTTTCTGACTACTCTTATTTTGACCTTAGCTAAACATCTGCAGTTTTGGCTGTCTGCCACTCTGACTGCTTTTCCTGCTGGCTGGGCAATGTCTTGTCTCTGCTGCACAGTCTCCCTTGCAGCTCCTGGTCAGGTCAGTAACATCTGGTGGTGCAGAAAGTGCTGATCACCTGGCAGGTATTCTCCTCATGTTTTGATCAATCACACACACTGATACTATTTCAGCCAATTATTTCTTTATCCACTTTTGCTAGGTTCTTGCCTCCTTTTATCCCTACTCAGGTTTCAAGCTTGAGGAAAAGGTAAGAAAGCTTTGTGACAGCTACCAAAGGCTAAAAACAAAAAAACAAAAAAACAAAAAAAAAAAAAAAAAAAAAAAAAAAAAAAAAAATCAGGAATAGTATTTCTATTAGAATATGACCTCTAGAAGAACTAATTTTCTTCCTACAAGTCCATTAAATTTACTTAAAACAAACTCAATAAATGGCATGAATTGTCAGGATTCAAGAGCAATGAGCTATGATTTCTGGGCATTTTGCAATAAAAATACCTAAATAATAAAAACTGGAAAGGTAGTAGTTCCCTGTATACAAACAGCAAATATTCTATCAGCAGAGAAATATTCTTTGAATGTTCTATTTTCTTATGAATGGTGCAGTACTTTCTAATCATTCAAAGAAAAAAGCTTTACTCTGTGAAGAAAAATAATATCAATCCATAACATAGACACACCTTCATCTTGTATGCTGAAGAAACCCAGAGAAAAATGAAGTCTTCACATGTATATAGAAATTGAAATAATTAAAAAAGAAAATCAGCTACTTAGGCTTTCCTGCATAACTAATTGTCAGTTCCATGGCTACCTAAAATCTAGCCTGAACACTGCATCATAGTATTTTCTTTTTATTTTAGCAGGAAACAAGAAAATACATTAAAACATAAGGAGGGCAGTATTAAATGAAGACTGGACAGACTAGTTTCACTGCTGCCAATTTCCCTCACAAAAATGTTTCCTTTTCATGATTATTCAGATTATTTTTGTACCGTTCTGAAACGAAAAACTCTAGAATTGTCATAACGAAGCACTGACAGTTCTGTTCAGCCTTATGTCTGTGTGTTGGGAAGGTGCTGTGAAATCCACAGTGAGGACAGAAGCAGACCCAAAATGCAGCAGAGCTGCAGTGGCTCTGCTGTACAGAGGCTTGGCAGATGTAGGCAAAGCACAGAGCAAAAATCTGCATCACCTTCATAGGCATGCCAACAGAAGATAAAAGAAAAAAAAAAAAAAAAAAAAAGGGATAATACATGATCACTACTGCCATGATTATCTAGAGCTAGGTGCAGTGAATCATTTCAGCAATTTGGCTCAGGGCCTTGAGATGCAGGCCTAAAGAAATTGCTGAGATACTTTGGGAATTATCTCTAGGTTGAATTTCAGCCTCTTTAACTATAACTACATGAATATTAACAGGGAGTGTGGCTCTGCAGATGCACTCTGTAAACTGAAACTGTGCCAAGAGCCTGGTATCCACATTACATGTGTTTCATGGGTTTTGCTTTGGGCTTGCCCTAGTCCTTTTTAGGGACTGAACATCCCTTAGTGCCTGCAGCTCATTATAGGTGCACTTCTTGGGCACCTGTATGCCTTTACTTTCAGCAGACAGCAATCCAGCTTGTGTGGTGAATCAAGGAGCAGTAAGAGTGGCAGTAGGAGTGAGTGGGAAGTTTCCAAAGCACACCTCAGACCTGAACTGAAAGGCTGATGGAGACAGCCTGAGAGCACCTGCCTGTACACAGCTCGGGCACTTGTGATTTGTTACAGACACTGTAAGAAATAAATAGTTGACTTTTAACTCTATTAAGACACAAAGTCAAGAACAAAGTGTGAAGCAGGACCAGCAATATCCTTTGAGCAATATCAGAGTTGAATCTCACGGTGCACCTGCATGCTATGGGCTCCTGCACTGCTGTAATATTTGAGTTCTCCAGTAGTGCTTTACTTGCAGGGGGGAAAAAAAAAAAAACAAACCTCTAAAGGGTTTCAGGTCTTTTGCTTCTCTTTTAAACATATCATAAAATCATTTCAAACATCTCTGTATTCATATATACTTTACCCTCTACTCAGGAGTATAATTTTAGAGGAATGCCCCCCCCCAAAAAAAAAAAAAAAGCCTACTGATATTTACAGCTATCACATTCCTTCCTATGAGCTACTGATCTTCACAACCAGCTAAGATTTTGGTAAAACTCTGAGACGTAAATATTTTCTGCAAGCTGAAAAACATATCTCCTCCTCCTGTAGATCTAAATAACTATAAAAGAAGGAAAAGATCTCTTCCATCCCAAACTTCTATTGGCTCTCTTCAAATCAGACCTATATTAAAAACTATTGAGCACAAAACCCAAAAAACCATGCTGTAAATATTTACTTTCATAAGATAATTTAAAGAGGATGATTTCTGTAGCAATTAGAAAGAAACAAAACCACCAGAAACAAAAAAAACTTTTAAAGAAATATTTGGGAAGTTACTGTAATTCATTATTATATTGCACAAGCTACCATCATTCTGCCCTGTAAAATATTTCAGAAAAAATATAAAAATCACATTACACAACAGTAATGATCTCTCAGATAATCACAGTGATCAAAATATGCTGGTCTTAAAAAAAAAACCACATATATGCAGAACAATAAACTTTGTTGTAATGTGCAAATAGAAGCAAAAAAAAAAATAATATAAAATATTTCACAAAGGGTCTCTACAAATGCATTGTGAAGACCAATGTAAGACAGGGTTAGTGGGCATCCCAACAATATATGCATATTACATATATATTTTAATTTATATATATATATATATATATATATATATATATATATACATGTATATATATATATTAAAAAAAACTTCTACTGTGGAACCTTTCTGAAGAATTGATGAAAGAAAGAAAATACCCTAAGTAATTTACACTTCCACACAGAAAACAAACAAATCCTGGAAAAAGAAGAACACCATTTAGAAACAACTGCTACATTTTCCTGTACTTCCTAATTTTCCATAATTCATGACTTTTCAGATTTCCACAGGACTCTACTGTAGGACTGTCTCAGCCTCTCCAGAATGTTTGATCCGACAATAATTTCCTTGTTCCACTTCCTTTTAGATATATGCATATATATACATATATATGCACACACACACATATATGTGTATCGAACATGTAATTTTTATTTAAGATGTCATTGTTAAAATTACTACCTTTTTTATGAGTGTTGAAGTGCACCACAGAGCAAAACTTCCATTACCTTATCAATTCTTCAACTTACACTTAAATTTTTAGCTGTATTTATGCCAGCATAAATACAGAGTGTCTTTGCACCAATCAAAGCACCTTCTCTGGATTTAAACTGTTAATACTACTGATCATCATCTCTCCTTTTAACCCTGGTGGAAGACCTACACCCTTGGCTGGAAAAGGCAAACAATTTTGCTTTGTTTTTTGTAAGGTTTTCCTCTCCCTGGATAGCTGAACAACTTAAGCTCATAATATTTTTCTACAGCAGCGCCTGAAAAATCAATAAAATAAGAGAACACAATCAAGACCAAGTACAACAACAAAGGGAAAAAAAACATCAATCTAACAACAATAACAAATTAGTAATGTCAGTCAAAGACAGGAAAATGAGCATTTAAAGCAGTCTGAATATTGCTTTTTGTAGCAAGGTGTGTAAAGCAAATCTGTCTGAGTCAAACCGTCCTTCTGAATTAATACATTTGAGTTTTAAACGTATCATGTTCCTCCTCTCAAAACAGCATTACGTTCAAGAATAGCCATTTATTTCAATGGAGTTAGTCCTGGTTTATGTCATTGTGGATTGCTGACAAAAGAAAATTGGCCTATATTTACAAATGAAAATAAAATAATATTTTAAATTCATATCTGTCATACAGAGATTGGCTTGCAGTACATTCTCTGTGCTCTGGTCCCAGGAATTAATCTCAGTACCTAGATTTTAAAAAGCTGTTGTTGCATCAATGATTTAATTTCATTAAATTCATAGTGAGGTTGCAACAAAAAATGTGCATTTATAAGATTCAGCTATAACAATTATGAGATTTAAATAGAGACAAAAGAAACCATAATGCACTTCTAACTGAATTGGAATATAAAACAGGAAGCCTCATTTCCTGAACTCCAGTGCTATACTATATCTTGTTAGCTAAACTCAGCTTATAATAGGGGTCATTTCCCCAAGGATTGTTACATCCTAAAGCATAAACAAAAAAAAAGTAAAAATACAAAAATTGTTTCTGTTTTCAATATAATTTGGGTAATATTTCAAATGTACCTTGTTCAGAAACTCCTACTTCTTCATAATACCGGTCCAAGTTCTGTCAGGTTCTCTGTAGAAATATTACATCAAGACTTTAACTCCAGAGCAGAACAGGACTGGAAATGAACATCTCTCATCTCTGGATGCATAAAGAATTTTAAAAGTCATCCCAGGGGACCTTGGCTGTGTTTTTGACTTGCCTTCCTTTTTAAGTGCAGAACCTCAAGCTAGTGGAATCTAATCCTCATATATCCTCAGCCCTGGCCCTGCTCCAGGGAAGAGCTTCTAAGTTCCAGTCAGACAGCACGGGCTGGGGCATCCCCACACAGAGGATGCTATGAGCTTCCTGTACTTGTTCCCTTCTGCAAAAAGAAAACCTTGCTTGCAATAAACCCAGTCTGTCATTAAAGCACTGTACCACAATATTTACAGCTTGAACTTAGTATGAAAGGAAAAACATTAAAGGATGGGTTTATACCTCTAGAGGTACAAAATTTGCAATATCCCAAAATAGATGCATTTGGGATACTTTACTAAATAATAAAAAAGGCCAGTAAATAAGGTTCTGGTGATATGGATCTTTTTCCACTGATTATACTGATTTCCTGTCTTTAACAGGAAATCAGACACATACAGACACATCCCACTGAGAAACCACCAGAAACTTGTTGAAGGACTTTACTAACAATCAGTATTCTAAATAGATGTTACAGTAATACTTCTCTTCAATCCCTTCAGAGATTTTAATCTTTACCAAAGCATGGATTTGGGATTCCTTGTAGATGTTTTAATTATTAAGATTACAATTGGCATACATGATTTTATTGCCATTGTTTTGATAATATATGCTGGAATTTATAGTTCTCTTATATTTTAAAAATAATTTACTTCTGAAGAGTGATGCGCTATACCAGATGTCAGCACAGTCAGTTCTAAGTCGTTCAATACACAGGAATTTTTATTTCCAGCTATGAAGTATGTCTTCCTTATCCTAAAGCCCTTCTATACAGAAATCCAGTTTCAACAAATATATATGAAGGCAATGTTAAGAGTACTCATAAAAAAATTCGCATGTAATTTTTGTGGGTACATTTTCAAATATATATACTTGCATTTTTTATTCTCATTATAAATAGTCTAAAAACAAATTGGACTCTTCATTTGCCATTTAGTTGTTGTTCTACAAGCTGGGTTTTATTTTAAAGAACATCTGTTTTTTTAATCCAGTGTGTGTGTGTATACAAATCCAAAAATTTATCTCAGCAGAGATGATTTTAATGCCTTTGAAAATCTAACTTTACCAGTGAAAAAATACCCCTCTAAATGAAGTTATACTAGTAAAATATTATAATTTCTTGATGCATGAGCACAACAAATCAACTAATATGAGTTAAGAACACACTTTCCACACTAGCAAAAGCTTTTCCATCTGGTATGCTGTTCATCATGAAAAAAAAAAAATTTGCATGAATAAATTTTTATATTTATCATTTTACATTTAGTTCTCTATTACTACACACAGACGTCTCTGAGATATGTAATTAACTTAATATAGATTTTAAGGTATTTAAGAGTTGCTCAAGTTCTTCCTTGAAATCCATGTATTTATCTAAATAAATTAGTGTAATATATTTTTTTTTGAGAAGAACTTGTAAGTGTAATCCCCTACCCTAAATACAGAAAGCAAGCCAACCAATGCAGAGCAATGATCAGCAAATCATCAATCAGCAAATTCTGGAAATTCTTTTATTGTCCTAAAAGATTGAATAAAATGACAAAAATATTTTTTCAAAGTATCTCATCTTTTTTCCATCTGCTTAATAAAGAATGCCCTCTGATTCTGAATTGCTAATATCTTTAAAATGTAATAAAAATACTTCATTATGATGCTTAACAGAGATGAAGTCTGTTGACAGGCCCAAGATACCATTTACATAAGTGTTCAGGCAAATTGAAGGCAACATCTAATCTAACATGCAGAGGATCAACAAGAATTAAACATGTATTTAAAAAGTACTCTAGATAACATACTTCCTCCATGGAAAATATCTCCTAAAAGCTGCAATATATTGCACATTCCAAAATGCAAACATAATACAATTTCTTTTTTTTTTTAATTTAAAAAATTTTATAATGGATATATTTGAAAATATAATGCCGTAATAATGAAATTACCTAATCACAACATTTTAAAAAATCATTGAAATGCCAATATCCTATACCAAAAGTGAAAATTTGGACTTTTTTTTTTATTTATGATCTGTCTGGTACCCCATTTCCTTCTAATTCCGTTAAAGTCATTTAAAACATCCACAATGACTCCCAAGCTGCTGAGAATTTCTAAAAACCTAGACTGAAACATATTGTTTGCTGGTAACTTCAGATCATCTTTACTGTTGTTTTTAATCATGAGGTTTTCTTCTAAAGATGAAGCATCTGAATCAGCTCTCAGAATCAATATATATTAAAGGTGAGCACTTCCATCAGGCTCTCAAAGACACTTCAAAGGACCAAAATATTCATATATAACTGCTGAAGTTTGACACTTCAGCATTTATCATCACCACTCATCCCAACAACTTTGTTGCATTCAATCAGTGCTTCAAAGGGTCATACCAGATTGTTCCATAAAGGCTTTAGGCCAATCTTATATCAAACACAGCTTTCAACATATGTCTATCGGTTTTTTTGAAGAAGAGGAGATGAGATGAGATGAGATAAAGGGTGGGAGAGTATCAAGCATTGATCAGCTTCACTTCAGAGCCACTTACATCGTGCCCTATTCTTTTTGTCGTTATGGACTGGGAGCTAGTTGGATATAACTCTTCAGTGTGCATGTTCTAAAGTAAAAATTCACATATTTCATATACCTACCCTGTTTGCAAACAAGGTCAATTCACAAATCCATAAAGAAATCTGGTCCTTTTTTTTTTTAACATATCTCCAAATTAATCAAATGTCTCTACACGCCAGAATATGTCTCCAGTGCCTCACTACATTTGTATTTATCCAAGTGATTGATGTTGTAAAGGAAATCAAGCTCACAGACATTCTCACTTAGAGATGTTTGCTCTACAGTTCTGACAAGAGAAAAGTACAGTGAAAAGTACTTAGAAAAGTACAGTATGCTTACTGTAGCAAAGTGGCATAAGTGTGTTTCTTGACTGAGGGAGTTTGGGTAGTCTTGGGAGTTTCCTCTGATTTGGACTAAGGGAGGAAATTCTCATACATAGACACTCCACTCCCCCAAAAAATCCACCCTCCTTGTAAAGAGAGAAGGGAGAATAAGTGAAATAATCTCTAGCAGACCTACCTGCAAAAATGTCTATTAAGAAGATGACCTACAATTGTTATTGTCTAGTTTCTCAACAGAAATAACAACTGGAAAAGTCATATGTAGAAGATTCTTGTCTTCTCTCTCTCAAAAAAAGTGATGAAAATGCAGTTACGTCATACAAGGCTCTTTCCTGTTCTCATTCCTAAGAAGCAGATTACATAGCTGACAGATTCTTCAGCAACAGAATATAGATATCCTAGTAGTGAAATAGAATTGTGATTTCACTAGGTTGGTGTAGGACAGCACAAGTAGCAGGACTTTACAAACTTTTTCAGAGTTAAATTTTGCATATGAACATAATCTCATCCAAACTTAATTGTTATACCAAAATCATTTTGTTTGAATTCATTGAATATGACTTTTGAAGTCAACAGTGGGTGGAAGTGTTTGTATCTGATATAAAATGACAGCATGTCCTCTTTAGAGACAACAGACATAAAATAAGTATTTTAGGGCATAATCCATCTGACCTATTTTAGATATCCACTTCACTAAGTGAATTGACTTAGACTCTACCATTACCTATGTATCTCCACTGACTACAAAGAGAATCTAAACTTTACATTTTTTCTGAATATCCATAATGGATATTTGGTTTTTGTTTTTTTTTTTTGTCATATGGATTACTTTATTTTTCTATCTTCTGGAGTGTTATGACTGATATTTATCAAAAAGTAATATTTAAGAATTCAGCTTCTATGTTATTTTTTCCCTTTTAGGCAATTCCGAGATCTAAATACATTATAGATCTTAGTGCAAGACTGAAGTTATAAGCTACTAAGTATAGACCAGATGATTTTTAGGCAGGATAAATGATAGAACTATAATTTGCATTTTGATTACCTTTGCCAGAAGAATCTGAAGTGAAGAAGCAAGATTTTCACAGTCTCTGCAAGGTGCACACGAAGCACACTGCTTGATGTAAAGAGAACAAGTGAACAAACTGAAATTGAGGGCAGAGCCATGAGGTCCCAAACTATGTGACATTAATGCCATGAAACATTAAGTGGTGGTTACTGGATTAAGGTGGAATCCACTTCAACTACTCTGTGCTAGTAATCTGCAGCCCTTTTTTTTCCTAAATCGGGATGCTGTAACCATTGACACTATGAATGGGTGGAGTATCCTGATGATCAACTAGATGCAAACTTTTAAAAGTCAAGTGGGTTTAATGCACTTCTGGAAAGAACACCCTGGGGAATTTCTCTTTTAGGAGTAAAGAAATCTGACCCTGATCCAGTAAAGTATTTAAGCAATTGAATGACCACAAGCACATGCATAGTCTTCCCTGAGTGCAGTACCATTCACCTAGCTCAAAATAGGAGACTAAGAGTGACTGCTGTATCAGGATTCTAGGCCAAAATACAAATCCCTTAGCACATAGTCAGTGTTGCTTCTTGTATTACACCAATAATACAAGAAGAGTTATACTAAATTCATCCACATATTTGTCTTAAATTAGTTTTGAAAAATAATTCAACATTTACTTTTTAAAAAAATCACCTGAACAAATAACATAAAAACCATAAAACTGTGTAAACATCAATTTACACTGTCACATTAGTTTCAGAGCATTTTATACCAAAGTTTTAAAAAGTGTAAACATTTAAGTATTATGTATTTTTTTAAGTACAGCATAGTATTCATTTTTTTAAAAAGAGCTTTAAAAGAATAATTATATTTCAAGAGATTTAGAAAAGGCACTAGTTCAGTAATTAATGTGGGGATTTTTTTTGTTTGTATTAGACCACAAGTACAGATCTTCAAGGTTTAGTTTGTATGTGTTTCTTCTGATTAGTTTAGCTATCAGTCTTTCATAGAACTATCCTTCTATAAATATGTGTTTAAGATGTGCAACTGAAATATCTAACTTTGTAGCAGATGCTGCTCTATGTGATCTTTTGTAACTGAAGGGTTCTTTTATCATTTGAGCTTTTGGGTTTGTATTTCTCATCTGCTCTTTTTTGCCAGCTTAACAGAGATTTTAAATCAAAACCTAATTAGACTACATATGCTGTTTAGGAAAAAATTCTTAGGAAAGTAATGATTCATATAGGCTTTGATATTTCCCGATAACATCTAAGAAGAAATGTGATTTTGATTGTTTTAAATAACTTTTGATCACCCTCTTACTCAAATAAAAGTAGTTGAGCACGGTTCTTTGATCAAAAAAAATTCTTCAGTAACAGAAATACCAATTCTATATTCCCATCAACGATACCATCTGTGCTTAATGATGAAAGCCTTTATTGACACACATTTTTCAGCTAAGTAGTATTACAACTCAGGTATTCTATGACATATTTTTGATACCAATACCATAATCCTCAAATTAGAAGTTATCAAATGATATTTAATTCCTGAAAAATGAAAATCTTTGTGTACATGTTGAGCATGGATGTCAGCCAAAGGTTGCTTTTTAGCAATGTTGATATAAGAAGAGTTGGTATCTTTTTATTTTTCCTCTTTGATTTTCTGTGAGGGAAAATGAATTATTTTAATGTTATTTTAATTATAATGCACTTACTTGAATTATATATTTCAATATTTTAACTACTGCTAAGAAAGCCCACATTTTAAACACTCTCAACTTGCGCTAGGTTAAGGAAACCTGTGTCAAAACTTATGACTGGTATTTTGTTCAAACATTAATAAATATATCTGCCAGGAAAGCCCTGGCCTCTGACACTTAATCACAAAGATGTAAGCTTCATCTTAAAAAAAAAAAAAAGGAAAAATATTAAAAATCTTTACATTTTTATGTCCTACTTAGTTATTTGACCCAGTTCTTAATCAGAAGTAGCCAGAATTTTCTTCTATTCCACAGAGTGATTGCCTGCTGCCTTAAGAATAAAAGCTTGAGCATTTCCCCTGATAGAAGGCTGACAAGTCATAATGAGGAACTGCGTCTTCCAACGTCAAGCCAATATAATTTCTGTTAATTGTCTGAATACTTTGCTGTGACACACTGCATATAAAAATTATTTTCTGGAAACCAAGAAATTATACATATTTCCAAGACAAATCCCTGCAAAAATAACCACAAATTTATAATAGGCAATAACAAGATTTCATAAGCATTTTTTAAAAATCTGAATTAAATTCCAAAGAGAAAAGCAGAAGTGTAAATCCAGATTTCCAGTTACTCTGTTACTTTAGTGATTCAGTAAAGCTACAGCAATTTGTTTCAACATCTAGTTGAATATGTAAGAAATTCAAATATTTCTCTTATGTTTACTGTTTAGCCATTACTACTGTGTGACTATCAAGGAAACAATATATAAAGACATCAGACTTTAAGAAGAGTTTATAAGAAATAAGTTGGAGACAGATTTATAGTGAGACAACACTGATATCCCAAGCTTCTAAACAACACATAAAGTCTACTGACATACAAACAATATATAAGGCATATGCATATTCATTGATACCACCAAAAATAGTTGTTTTCTAAATGTTAAAAATTGTCAGCATTTTCTACAAAATTTTCGAAAACCCCAATGCAACTCAATAGAAGTTTGATGGTAAGACCTTAATTACAGGACAGAACACTTTGAAAAAGCAAACAAAAAAACCTGAGTATGCTTATCTATTAAAACTGAAACTCACCACATAGAATGGCTAAATGTGACCTGTAAGTCAAACAACTCCTGTCTACAAACTTCTGCAATATAAAGCAATTAATTTAAAATATTCTTCAGAGACCAGGAGACATGCAGTAGAAGACAGAATATTTTGAAAGTATAGTTCATCTTCTTCTGGTTTCAGAAAAAAGAATGAAAACATAAAGTCTGAGGTTTATACCCATGCATCAAAGACATTTCTGATATGTATTGTTATGACCAGGAGTACTTTCTGGAAAGGCATAAGTTGCTGAGAAACCCATCATAATCTTCACACTTTACTGTGAGAACTGACTGAGTTGAGGATGGTGTATGGTGTTGGGGTGAATTGGGAAAGGGGGAAGCAACACCCAACTGCAAGTTCATGCTTGACTGCTATTCAGAGTAAATTTTATTATTGTTTATCATCAGCTATAATTGGTCAACTGGATGAAAATATCTCTTTTTCGGTGAACAAAGCTGCCCTCCAAGAATGCTAAAGACATCTGAAATATAAACAGACTAGCTAACAAGCCTTTCATTGAATTGAGCCAAGGCTTACATACATGGTTATTGAGTAAAGACAGTATTTTTAGAACTTTGTTTAAAAGAAAAAGCAGGTCACCATATAAGCCATGACACCCACCAAATAATGTGTACCTAAACCACACAGCTACATGTCAAGTTATTTTCTATTCTGATGTTTTACATAAAAATTAGCTAAATATCCAACATGGAAAAAAATTTATATTTACTTACACACAAAAAAAAAAAAAAAAAAAGAAAAAAAAGTCCTGATTGAGTTTTATAATCGAAATATATATAAACCACAAGAAACCCCAGCAAAATATTACAACAGTCACAAAGTATTCGAGTTTCAAGTTTCACCTCTCCACTCTGCAGGGCAGCCCATGCATAAGCAAACGAACACACACGTCAGACTGCTAGACGTGCCATCCACTTGGCTCTCGCAACCACCCGCACGAATCAAAAGGCTCCAGAGGGACCCAGAAACACCAAACCAGGGCACGGGGCAGAGAGCCACATCTCCTCTGCCTGACCTCGGGCTGTGTGTGCGCTGTCTTGCAGAACCTTGGACAGCGATCTCCTGGCCCTCCTCTCAGTGCAGCCCAGCCCAGCTCAGCCCAGCCCAGCTCCGCAGCTCACCCCACCGCGCTTCCCACCCGCACCGGGTGGGCATCTGCACTGCCCACCAGAACCCCTGGAGAAAGGGAAAACAGACTAAGTTGCACCCATGGTTTGGGTTTTTTTCCTTCCCCCTTCTGAAATATCTTTCATTTTTAACACAGATTGGTTGGCCAAATTCTCAAAACATAAAGCAATATCATCTGGCACTCAGAACCACATAAATGTAGGTCACTGGCATTTGCCTAGTTCACTAAAGTTTCACACAATTATTTTCAATGTCAACAACTTTTTCTCTATCATTAAAAAAGTATTTCTCCTTTTTGGGTGTGTGAAGGGAAAATCATTAAACAGCATAAATTTGCTCTTCTGTTCATTTACACCCAGATATTCTGTAGACCAACTGAGCACTTTGTGGTAAAGTTCTGTCAAACTAAACTGTGATACCGAAAAATCACTTTAAGCATGTAAATGCTGATCGTTTGGTCAATTTCTAATTATAGAGCTACTGAAATGACAGAGACTTCCTTATAGCAATAGATATCTCTTTATGTTGATAGATATTTTTTACTTTTTTACTTTTCCAATTCACTCTGGAAATAAAATATGTTTACATTATCAGTAACTGAGTACATAGCATATACGCAATGAGTGTGTGTACACACACAGTTTGCAATCTAAAAACAGTTGAGTCAACACTTCTGGTGATTCTACCTTACTTTTGTCAGGTATAGAAAGAAAAAATAAATATGGCAACTTTCCTACCGTTATCCAATTAGATAGCAGGTTATTTCAGCTTCTGAAGGGACTCTAGATCCATTTTTGTGGCAAATATATGCACAAATGATACTAAGTTATTGGTGAATGGGATTGTTTAGGCATAGGCTGTTACTATTAAATGATTTCAGAAGGCCCTGCTAAAGTTACAGAGCGCAGAGGTACTGCCAGGCCTCCTATTTAGTGCAGTGATTCACGTGCATGGTTGTGTTCCACTGCTAAAGCAGAATTTGGTTCAGACTGGTTAGTGCTACAGTAGTTGAGATTATCTAGTTCAGGGCAGAAATATTCACCTCCTACCAACTATTCAAAAAGGGGGAGAAAGCATGCAGTTAGCTATTTTAGGCGCCAAGGACAACTCTTTTCTTCTGCCCTGTCTTGAGAGATAGGCCAACTAATCTTGTACTGAGAGGACAACATCTACAAGAGCCAAAGTGGGACCCTCTGCCTTCTAACAAAGGCTAAGGAGAGCCTCTGGATCTCTCTGAGCCGTCACCAGTGGCACAAAAGGAAACAGCCGCTGCTTATTAAAACGCTGTCACCATCACTTCCCAACGAAGGGCCATTGCGGTGCCCGTCAACAGACACTCTTGTCCTCCAGCTTTCCCCAGCTCCACAGATTTTGGCAGAGCGCCTCCAAACACTGTCCCGCTCCCGAGGAGGCCCGGCGCCGCACCGCTCCGCCACCGTCCAGCATCGCTACCCCCGGGCCAAGCGCCCGACGGAACCTACCCGGAGCCTCCGGTGCGCGCCCCTGGCCCCGCGGGGGGACGAATCGCCCGTGTCCGGGCACCGCGGCCACCTGCACACCGAGGGCCGGCGGCCAGGGCAGCGCCGTCGGACAGCCCCGACCGCGGTCGCCGCTCCGAGCCCCGCTCATTGTCATGCAGACCCTGTCGCTGCCTGCCGCCAAGTCGCATCCCAGCCCGCTGGAAGCCGGCAGCCGAGCCGGAGCCAATTGCATATTCATGAGGAGGGGGAAATCCAGCGCTACGCTCCCAGAGGACCGAGGATCGCTTCTTTTTGCGTTTTCTCAAGCTTCCCCCTCTCTCTTCCTCTCTTTTAATCATGCGCTAAGGGGGGCATCCCAGCCGATACCCTCCGCAGCATCGCCTGCACCGTGAGAACCGCGGCCGCCGGCGCCAGGGGCAGAGACCGAAGCAGGCACAACAGGGTCCACGGCAGCCACAACAGCCGAGGGAAGCACGCCAGCCCGACAGCCAGGGACAGGAAGCACAGCAGGGGCTCCTACCTTACAATCCTCAGGACACGATTTCACCGAGTACTCATCCGACTGTAAATATTTCTGGAGCATAACCTCAAACTCTTCGTATTTCTCCTGAGCGTGCTGGTCGTAGCGCTGGTAAGCCTGGACGCACTGGCTGCAGGAGCCTTCCCCCTTCAGCACCACATCCAGACTGCAGTTCAAAGTGTCCGGATTGGACAACCCGGCGAACAACTCCCAAAGTGTGTAGGAATTACAAAAGGAAAGGTAAAAATCCGTCAGGTCCCAGCCGGGCGCCGGGCTCTGCCCCGTGCCCCGCGGTCGCCCCGATCCCCCTCGCCGCTGGCACACCGCCTCCGCGTCGCCCACGCTGAAGCACTGCCCGGACGAGGAGCCCGGGGGGGGACACGTCTCCAGGGGCCTGGCGGTGGAGTTCCCCAGGAAAGCAGCCTTGCCGTGCCGGGGCTCGGTGCCGTTGGTGCGGCTGCCGCCGCTGCCGCCGCTGCTGCTGCTGCCGGGGGAGGGCGGGAGGGAGGGCGAGGGGGGGGCGAGGAGCCGGGGCGCGGGGGGCGCCGGCTCCCCCATGCCCGCCAGCAGCTCCGGCTCCGCGGGCTCCGGCTTCTCGGGCGGCGGCTGCTCCTTCTCTCCGGTCCCCGTGAATTTGGCCTCGGCGCAGAACCACAAGTGATCAGAGAGCAGGACTGTGAAAAACAAGAGCGATGCCAGGGACAGTCGCCATTTCTGAGCCCTCTCTGAATCCGTGAAGGGTTTCTCGTTCTCCCGGGGTGCGAACCAGATTTTTAAGCCGTCATCATACTGCCGACTACACATCCAAGCACCCCTGGTCATATTTTGGGAACGCACAGCCCTGGCCGACTCCACCGTGAGGGCTCCTTTGCCAGTGTCACCACAATATGCATTGACTTAAAAGATTGGGGGGATTTTCTTGCTTGCCTTCCCTTCTCTCGCTCGTTTGCACTCCCGCTCTCTCTTCCACTCTCCCCCTTCTCTCTTTCTTTTTTTTTTTTTTTTTCTTTCTCTTTTTCTTTCTTTCTTCTCTCTTCTTTTTCTTCCTCCGAGATATTGTTGGTTTTCGCCGGTGGCTCTGCCTTGGTCTCACCACACGAAACAGCCCCAGTCCATCCAACGCGGAGTGCCGTGGAGAAGATAAGAGCAATAACGCAGAGAGAGGAGGAGGAGGAGGGAGAGGAGATGGTGGTGGTGGTGGTGGTGGTGGTGGTGGAGATGGTGGTGGTAGTGGTGGTGATAGTTGGTGGTGGCGGGGCTGCGCGACTGGTCCTTCCCCCCTCTCACCCAGGCATGGTCAGATCGCAGCTCCCCATCTCCCTCCTGAGAAAAGCCCACTGCGCCCGGACAACCGCATGCCGCGTCCCCCGCTGCCGACGGACGGCTACGGGAGGGCTCCTCGCCTCCTCTTCCCCCCTGCCGCCGCTGCTCCGCTTCCTCAGCCCCGAGCCGCGGCACAGATGCCTGCACCGTTGTCTCAGTCTCTTTCTTCTCTCCCCGCTCCGCTCTAACTGGAGAGACGCTGCTGCAGGGCTCCCGGAGCGCTGCCGAGGATGCTGAAGAGGAGGAGGAGGAAGAGGAAGAGGAGGAGGAGGCTGCCGGGGCCGCCGCCGCTGCTGGTGACAATGGGCTGCGGCTGCCGCCGCTGCTGCCGCCGGGCGCGGTGTCCCCGGGCGCACGGGGCGGAACTGCCTGACTGGAGGCCCCCGATGGACACAGGCATCTTGGGCCCCTGGGCTAAGTTGCCGCCATCTTCGTCCTGGAGAAACACTTTTTTGGGGGGAGCTCTGCCTTTTGCGTCATCTCCTCCCGCGCCGAGATCGCTCTATCCTGGCGCATTGGCAGCAGCAGCAACTCTGCCTCCTCCTGCCTGAGGAGGAGGAGGTGGGAGATGCACTGGGGACCACATGGACCGTCCAAAGGGCTTCCTCGATGCAACTCTTTCTATTCATCTCACCAAAGGGACTGCTCAGTACTACTGTCCAGCCCTCTCTCCTTCAGTGTCTCCTTCCCTTTGTGGCTGTGGAACACCATGTCCACGCAGGATGGTGGCTGGAGAGGTCTGTCTCCGTGTCTGTCCTTGTCGTAGCAAATCACAAATGGCATATGACACTACAGGCTCTGCATCCAGGCCAGTTTTGGCCACACAGTAAAATGTCTGAGCATAGTTGCCGGTCTCTCAATCAGAGAGCTGTAAAGCAAAACAACCATAAACCCCATGCTGTTTCCTCAAAAGAAGTTTTGCAAAACCCTGGTTCAGCCCGTGAGCTGGGTAAATTCTGCCTGTCTGTGTGTTCCCCTGTTTAGATATCACTTCTTAGAGAGAAAGACAGAGGGGCCAGGCTAAGTCCTCCTTCTACGATGATGAAATCACCTGGGGTGATGATCTCCACTTGGACCCAGGACAGAGATCCAAACACCTTCTGTCCCCCAGCCATGAAGTTCTCTTGCTCAAATAAACATACTCTTTGGACACTCCTAAGTGTCTCTCACTCCTTTCTTCTGGCTCACTTATGCACCTTAATGTAACAGCAAAAGAACAACTTGGATCCCACACGTAAGACAAGAGAAAGTGCCAGCTAGAGGTTGAACACTAACAGATGAAGACCTGGTGTTCACCTCGAGATATCAGGTATGCTTTCTGGCCATAGAATAACCAAGACATGTATTTTAATTTCTCCATTGTGTGCCAGAAGGTTTAGAAACCATATTTTCCCTTGTTCCAGAGGCTTCCTCTATCCTGAGGAACTGATAATTGTTCTTGGAAAAGGTGGGCAATATACTGCAAAAGGTGTCTTTGCCCCATTTTTTGGTTTAAGAAAGCTGTTTTTCTTAACAATTGTGGTCTGTAAACTAATACAGCTTGCTGATGGTTCTTGAATTCAGCTTCGAAAAGTGTAGCGGGAAAAGACCTGAGACTAAACCATATCAGAGGAGAACAAAACTTGTACCTTATCTGACTGCAGCTGTCATTAACAGAAGGGTGATCTTACCAAGGAATGTGCTGGAATTTCTGTCACTTTGAGCAGTAAATCAAGGCTGGATGTTTTTCAAAAGGAGATCCTAAACCTCAAACAGAAGATGTGGACCTGAGGTATGAATTGCTGAGAGTTCTATGCCCTGTGTTTTGCTGGGGGTCAAAGCACATTAGCATAATGGTCTCATCTGGCCTTACAGGATCTATGAGTCAAATATTATGGCAAGCAGAAATTATCTGTGGATTTTATTTTGATAGGGTATTTAAAGACACAGAAATAAGTGTTAATATTGTAAGGAAAGGTCTACAGTACTCAAATCAGAATGTGCCTTTGCAATTTTCAGTCAGTCATCTCACACTGTCTGCCAATGGTTCATTATTAATTTTGGTCTTGGAGTTTTGATTGAAATGATTTGACATACTGGCTTTTGTTCTGAATTTGCCTTTTTGTAGTGCTTTCTGTTTTGGGACAAGGCTGTGACCAAGCTTTTAAAAAGCATTCAGGACAACTTTACTACTCTAAAATGTAACATCATTTATTTAATTATCTTTTGCTAGTTTGATTACATATTTCTTGTTAGAATAAAGGGACTGAAGTAGAAATACAGGGAAAAAAAAAAAAAAAAAAAGAAAAAAGAAAACCCAAACCAAACCAAAAATAACTGGGATAAGCAACAGATTCCTGACATCAGGTCTGAGATTTTTCAAAATGTGCTCTACTGAAATATGTGGCAGTAACTATGTGATTATTCTGTGTTTGACAGACAAACGTGAGGTGAAGAAAGTTGGCTTTAGAGTCCACACCTGGCAAAGAGGCTTAATTTATATATATATATTTAATCCTTTTTCCCTTTTGTCCTGTTGGGAAAATGAGAGGATAATCGGCAATTTTGCAATCCACAATGAAATTATAAAAGTTATTTATCTCCCTAGTGGAACTTCAAGAATTGGTAATGAAAACGTGCTGGTATTCAGATCTCCTTTGAAACTTAATATAAAAATTAATTCCTAAGTCTTTGCTCATCTGTTTACACTTGTCTAAGATCAAAGCAAATATACTCAAAGTCAGTACACTAGAATGGTTTAGATATACTTGGCTTCTCAAAAAAAAAATCCATTTTCATGTCATTTAATATTTTCACACATTTCCCAAATTTTGTCTGGAAAAATAGAGTGAGAGTTCTTTTTCAACACCTAGAAATAAACTATAATAAGACATTTGGTATTTTCAAAATGAGCATGTCCTTGCTTTTCCAGTGACAGTTTCCTGTAACAGAACATGTCACGCAGAACTGCTGTTTCGCCTCTTGCATTTCACCCAAAGCCCCATTGACTCTCCACCTAGTTCAGTGAATAACTTGCAACTTAGTTTCAGTAGCTGGTTCCTGATGGATCTGAACAAATGCAGTTCAGTTCTCTGGTGCCCCTTAGTGTTAGGTCTTGGAGCTCAAGGGAAAAAATAATGCTATAAAATAATATCTGAAAGCTGTATGCAGTGAGGGAATGAATCTGAATTATGCACTGTAGCTGCTTTCTCTAAAAGTTCCTTCAAAATTTCTTTACCATAAATCTGATCTACATAACAGAATTTTATTTGAAATAGTTTAACAAGTTATATGAATGGGAAGAAAAGTGAAAAACTTTCCTCAAAAATATCACTACAGAAGCATGTCCCCATATTCATCATTCTTCCTAAATAACTCTATTGGTGCAAAATACTTCACTTTGAAATTACATTTTTTACTGGGAATATTTATTACTCGTGTTTAAAAGCTTGGCAATTGTGAGGAACTCATGGAATCCTGTCTCCCTAGCTGGTGGAATCACCAGATGTTTCACAGATGGATCTCCTTAAAGTAATGTGGTTCAGTGTCATTCCTGCCACACTGTGCTTTAATCAATACAGTCAGAGCTGATGTTCTTTAATTCTTTGACTCATAATATGTAAGACAACTGCTTTATTTAGCACTAAAGACAAAGTCTAACAGGATAAGTATGCACAAATTCCAGATACTTGGAGCTATTGTTTAACCTACATACCATGTGTTTTCTTTTTGAAAATACTTTCGCTTAACAAACAGAAATATTTATTGATGCAACACGTTAATGGTAATAAACGCTTTTCATAGTAGAGGGCTTTGCTGTTTCAAAGTAAATGTTCTTATATTTTTGCCTGGCAAATTACTGGCAAACAGTAATTTCCTGCATAATTCTCTTGCTTTACTTTTTTGATTACAAAATTGTAACATCAAAAGAGCAGTGTATAGGTCTTTCAAATGATTTTAACAGGTTTGAGAGACATGTCTTGTCTTTGCAATGTATATTCTTTATATAAGAAAAAACTTATTTCATAATTGCTAAGGAGCATTTCTTTTTGTAAAAGACAGATTATTTTTAAGAGACTAGATTTAATTTTTTTTTTATCGATTTGTTCTACTGATAGGAGCAAGTCTTTTTAACAGTTTAAACTACTTGTCTTCAATAGGAATATATATACATTTGTTGTAGGCAAAATATGCCATTTATGTGGTTTAACATCCTCAGAGTTGTTTAGTTCTTGGTTTATTTCAACATCTTACAACAATTTTGGGTAGTATATTACCCATTACCTGGGAAGTGGATCAGAGATTTAATTATCTCAATCCATTTGATAAGAATAATATCCATGATGGTTGTAAGATACAAAGAAGTTAAGAATACTGAAGAACTATTTTTTTTTCTCATCACATTCCTTGTGTCTTAGTTTCCTATTCAGTATTTTTCAGAAAGCTCAATTTTTGTGAGAAAGCTTCAGTCATCTGGGCCTGATTGCTCCAAAGCAATGGGAAATTTATGTTAATGTTATCAGAAGCTTCTAATCCTTGATCGAACAGCACTAATGCAGATTTTAAGATTCTTCCAGTCTCCTTTGTTCACACTTTCCACATTACCTTCAATTTTGTCTCTTTGGCTTGATTTTTTTTTTTAAGCTTTTCTTACCAAACTGGAGAACTATCACACAGAAAGTTATAAAAGTTTGTCCAACTGGATTTCAAAAGGCTGTGCAGTACAAACTTCGAAGATACTGAGGTCATTGACTGAATTATCTTGCAGATGTTTTCTTGGTGTCCTATGAGACATCTTGTTAGAGAATGAGAACATATTTTTGTTTGTTGACATTTTCAGCCATAGAACAATGAATGGATAGCATAGGGAGTCTGATAATGTCTCTCCAAAAATTGTAGGTCATCTTTATCATGGCATCATTATACTGAGAGCTCAGCCATAATATTACATCCAGTGGGTATATTTGGACAAGATCTGAAATGAGCTAAAGCTATTCTTCATTAACTGAAGCCATCAAAAAAGTGAAATATAACTTTTGCACATGACTGAAGCAGGAAGAAGATAATATAAGTGTCTCACACAAATTAGCCTATGACTGTTAGAGTAAGGTCTGATCCAAAGCATGCTGAGATTGCAATGGGTTTTTAACCAAGCACGTAGAAAGGAAACAGGCAGAAGAATAAAGATTTCACCCATATGGGGATGGAAGGAAAAGGACTGAAAGCACCACCAAAAGGTAGATTATGGCTTTTAAAATATTTTTCCTTGTTTCCCTCTCTTACCAATTGTATATATTTGCTGACTTCTAATAAATGTAATAGCCTCACTATGTGATTATGCTTCAGACATCAAAGACATATTTTTCCTCTTTTCTCTTTGGTTACCCTATAGGTATCCTGGCTCTTCCTTTATCAAAATTCAACTCCTAGAAAAGAGATAATATTTGATTTTTCTTAGAAATACTCTTATAATCTTTTTCTTAAATAAGAATATCTGTGCACTGTGTGGAAAGTCTTAGATTTTTAATCAGTCAAATAGTTTTCCTTTGCTCTCTCTTGCTCTCATGGAAAGAAAAAAAGTACTTTTAGAGATAACTTCACCGTTTCATTCATAGCCTGGTTTCCTCTTTAAGCATGTTACTGTAGAATGTTTTGTATCAGCCTGAGTTACAATGCCTGAGTTAGGTAGGTTTTATTTTCTGATGTACTGATATGACGTTTCTAATCCAGAATTTAGAGTAACTTGAATTTATAGCCCCATGTTCATCCACATCTGTGATAAGAAGGATGTGGAAAAGAAAAAGAACTAATTTAGAAATAATGTATGCTAGCAAGTAAATGTCTCCCTACTTTTCACCACACATTTTATTCCACATGCCTTGGAAATATGCCATTCTAGAAAACTCTTTTCAGGTTGGCCATACGAAAGTTTGGTAATAGCTTTATGTTTCTAGCACACATGGCTGCAGTGTAAATGCACGACAGTATGGGCATGCAGGAGATGTTCCCACATATAGGAATTTCTTGTTTGACCAGAAGAAATATTCCTGTTACTAAAACATATGTAGTTATCTGCAGATTTGATATAGAGCTTGAATATAGTTTGAATAATTATCATTGTAAAACATATATATATGTCTCTTAAAAATAGAAACAATTTCAGCACTTTTCATCTCATTTATCTTTAGCTATGTAGACTTAAGCATCCAGTCAAAGCTTATCCTTTCACCATGTTATTAATAAGAAAATACAGCTACCTGCAGAACACAGCTTATTCCATCCTTAAATAGGTTTCTAAGACAGGCACTCTTGTATGGCAAGACATCTTCTGTCGCCTCTCTACACTGAATATGGAAGAAATGTCCCTGATTAACTTTACGTTGCTGCTTACCTAAGCTGGTTTTGGCTGAGAATAATTTTCTTCAGAGTAGCTGGC
Organism: Vidua chalybeata; assembly: GCF_026979565.1. Taxonomy (NCBI): domain Eukaryota; kingdom Metazoa; phylum Chordata; class Aves; order Passeriformes; family Viduidae; genus Vidua; species Vidua chalybeata. The sequence continues at coordinate 35,112,568 of NC_071531.1, read as the reverse complement.
ACAGGGATATGTTTTGGATTTGTGCTGGACACAGTGCTGATAAGACAGGGATGGTTTTGTTAATCCTGGAAAGTTCCTGCACATCAACAAGGCCTCTCACCCCACTCCATCAACAAGGAGGCTGGGGTTTCACAAGGAGCTGGGTGCGTCACAACCGGGACAGTTGACTCCAGCTGACAACAGGGATATCCCAAACTATACGATGGCTTGCTCAGTATATAAAGGTGTGGGAAGAAGGAAAGCAGGAATGTTCAGAGTGATGGTGTTTGTCTTCCCAAGTCACCATTTTGTGTGATGGAGCCTGGGGATGGCTGAACATCTGCCTGCCCAGAGGAAGTGGTGGTTGAATTCCTTGTTTTGCTTTGCTTCTCTGTGTGGCTTTTGCTTTACCTACTAAATTGTCTTTATCTCAGCCCACAGTTTTTCTCACTTTTACCCTCCTGATTCTCTCCATCATCCCACAGGAGAGGAGTGAGCTTCGTGTGGCTGAGTTGCTGGGTGGGGTTTGGACATGATACTATTGCACCCAGCTTGTAATATTTAAAAGACAAGACATTTAAAATTAATCAGCAAGATTTCTGGCTCTGTCTTGGCGTCCTGTAAAAGATTCTTCCCAAAATAAAAACTGCAGATGAATGTTAAAGTACATATTTGACACATTTGTGTTTCTAGTTTTGGTTACTAGTAAAGCAGACATGAATGAACTATACATTGACAGTCATTTTATTTGGAGCCAGGTCGTATCCTTTTCCATCTAAATGTAATATCCTGCCTTCTGCCAACTGGCTGCAATGCCATCTGCCAGGGAGAGAGAGATAGGGTGGGTTTTTTCACTCAGCCTTCCAGGGTTATTCCTGTGAAGAAGGCATGTGACTCAAGTTGTAGGATGACTCAAGCTCTTATGGTCTTCTTGGAGTCATCCCACAATCACTTTAATGTGTCTGACCCGAAGACAAATGTCTCTTTTTGTCTGCAACATTACCAGCAATTTTCGAAACTTTGGCTTCTGTTCCGTATGCCTTGCAAGAGATTCAGAGAATTGAGCACAGGCTGAAAGCAAAGAGCTCCTGATATTTTAGTCTATTTCCACTCTTTAGATGGGTATGATTCTGGACATTCTCTTTTCCTCAGCATCTCTATTTATAAACAAGGGGAGACTAGAAGATTTAGGTAATGCCTGCAAAGTGCTGTTTTAAATAAAAAAAATAATGAATTTACTCTTGATGGGTTACTATATAGGACAGTATATAATGTTATTTCTTTTCTCATCTAGTTCCTAAGGACTGAATATTTTTTACTGTTTCAAAGAGATTGCTCTCCATTTCTGAGTGGTGTGCAGACATCTGTGAATACACAAAGATTTTCTACAAAGAGATCTCATTCAGATCATTCTCAGTCTTAGAGTAAACAAACAGTATTGCTTTTCTAATTTTCCAGTAAAATACATTACTTGATATTTGGCAATATATTACATTTTCATTGCATTAGATTGCTGGAAAATAGGTACTTTATTTGCGTGCTTTTATCTTGTGGGGGGAAGACAGAGAAAAGAAATGTAATTACACTGGGTGCTTTAGTCTCCTAATTAGTTTCACTAGGTCTTAGATTTAACTCTTGCATTCTGTTGAAGTTCATTTTTCTTCTCTTTCCTTTTATCTTGTTCTCTTTTTTTTTCTTTTTTTTCTTTTGTTTTTTTTTGTTTGTTTGTTTGTTTGTTTTGTTTTGTTTTGTGTTTTTTTGTTTGTTTTTTTTGGGTTTTTTGTTTGTTTGTTTGTTTTTGTTTGTTTTTTTTTTTTTGTTTCTGGAGGCAGCCCCTGATGACTGGCTGTGGCTGTGTGACACTCACTTTTCCCACAGCACCAGAGCAAATACTGCTCCCAGCCTGTTACCCAGCATATTCTGAGTCTTGCTAGGGATAGGCAGAGAGATTCTGCCTCCAAGCACCACCGTTATGGGTATAATTTGCTTCAAGCCACAAACAGGGCTGGCTCAGGGTCAGTGGAAGTGCACTGTGTGTTGCTGAGGTGACTGCATGCTCTCAGAATTCACAGACCACCATTTCATGAAAGGTTGGCTGCTGCATAAGGGCTTCATGAAACAATAAGAGAAAACACTTCACAAGGGCAGTGATCTTCAGCTTCTTTCCAGAAGTTCTCTAAAAGGATACTGCAGTTTCACTGTCATTACTTTTTTTTTAAACATTTATCATTTCTTAAAGGCAACAACTCCTTGAAATCCTGAATTACAGACCAGACCCCTTTTAGTAAACAGAAATGCAAAAATGAAGGGGGAAGTCACTGCTTTACTTTAGATACCTGAATTAACACTGACAGTGAGGGAATTCATTAAAGACAGCTCATCTCTGAAGTCTTTCCTTTAGTCAGCGTAGAGAGAGAGTCTCCTTTGCAGGGAACAATATAAATTAGACTCCTTTTCCACATCAACCCGAAGAACATCTGTCTCTCCTCTCTGTCTACTGAGCCCCATCAGGGAGCTGGTTTAGTTTGGCTCCTAAAATGAGGGTTAAGGCTGCTCTCCAGAGCCTCTGATATGCAGGGCACATAAATTTAAATTATGAGAAGGTGTAGTAAGTGATTGCTAGACATACAGGATCAGGGAGGGTGAGAATGTTATAGCAGTAAATTCACTGTTAAGGGACAACCAGTGGGGACATTGCAATTCATATTGACATTACTTGGAGAAATTCTTTTGAACTGACACTTGGAGAAATCCTTCTGAAAAGGAAAACTACTGTTTCACTTTTTCTAAGTTTGTTTTCTCTTTGATTAAAATAAATGTTTATGGCTGCCTTATTTATCCATGGCTGTAAAAGTTGCCCTCTTTCCTTTCAGTCTGTACTTTCTGCAGTGGCTAGCTTGAATAAAGAGACAAATTTGGGAGTTCAGAACAGCGAAACTTGCGTTGCTTAAAAAAGGTGTCAGGCCAGATCAAATGAAACAGTTCTTTGACCTGCTGGTTTTAAGTTTACCCCTAGAGTGAATACACTCTTGCCTTAAGGTATTCTAAATGCAAAGCCTTTAGCATAGCTACGTTAAGAAGTGACACAAAGAATGGACAAGAAAAGTGGAAAATATGTTTTGCTTTACAGACAGAGTGATATGGAGAACTCCATGTCATATGAAGAAATTCCATCCAGAAATGTGAAGTTAGGACTTGAAAATTTCAAAAGTTTTGGTAGCCTTCTGTCAGAAATTTCAATTCTTAATGATAATTTACCTACCCATCAGATGATGAAGTTACAGATGAATAAACATTAGCATATTTTTTATAAAATTTTTAATATTTTTAATATTAAAATTTAATAAATTTTTTTAATAAAAAAGATGGTTTTTTATGATCTTCTACAGAGGCACAGAACCAGTCTGTGTACTTTACATAACTTCATTTCAAAGGCTTTGACATATTTCCTAGGCAACTTTTCCCCTCCTAAGGTACTGGAATAGTAGAACCATGTAAATTGGTGATTCTTGGGGGAAACAGGAACTAATTTTACTAGCTAGTTGTATTCCAAAGAAGACTCTTCTCTTGCCAAGAAAAAAGAGAAAGGCTCTTTCAGGGTGCTTCAGAGCATGTAAGTTTAGCTTTCCAGTGCCAAAATTATTTCATTATGGAAATTAAAGTATTTAGTTTCACAAATGCATTTGAGAATGCTGCTCCCAGGTTAATGCACAGAATTGTACAGGCCAAACCCTCCTTACCTCAAGGAGTAATCCAAACAGGAATCTTAGGAAAAGTTATTTTTAGGACATTAACTGTGTCTGTTAATAATTTTTCATTGTGAAGAATGAAGAAATATATACTTATCATAAGCACATACAGACATCTATTCTTAGAAAGAGACGGGAAAGGTAATCTGCTTTTGATTATGATCAAATATCACAACTTGTGCCACCACACACCACAAATTGCAAAATATTTGAACCATTTAAAAGCAACAATCATGAATCTAAGGTGAATTTAGGAATTTCCCTCTTTTCCACGTTTAACCATTCCAAGAAATCTTCACAGCAGAGGATTTAGATTTGTCCATCTTTTGCTTTGAGGGTTTGATGAACCCTTTTCATCTTGAGAAAACATTTCTGCAGATGTTACACATATAGTATATCCAAACGTACTTAATTTTAGGCAAGGAGAAAAGCAAGGGAATATGAAACCATAATGGGATTCACAGTAGATAGTCTCATATGGATTTAATCATCCTCAGTTGTTCCTAATTTAGTAGTACTTCAACTCCTAAATCCATCAATGCTTGTGCACCTAGGAGAAGCAGAAGTATTCTGTATGTAACAAAAATGGTTCTGCCATGATTCTAATGCTACAGCAAGCAAATTTACAGTACTGTTTTAATATGTAAATATTAAAAAAAAAAAAAAAAAAAGAGGAACAAAATTCTGTTGATATAAACTTGGGTACTCTATTACTAGGCTTTTTTGTCCCAGTCAAGCTAAAGGAATTTTCCAATTTTTACTGTTTCTGTTCTCATTCTAAGCATGGAAGAGTTGTTCATGGTGGATAATACAGAGACAGTTTGGACATTATTAATATTTCAAACATTTGTATTTTCAATCATGTTCTTAATTATGAAATAAACTCAGGAACATTAATTTTGAAAAGGCTGCATAATTCTTGGATGTATTTCTGTACAACTATCTTAGTGAGGCATCTGTTCAGATAAATATTTCTCAAAGCTTTCCCTTAAATCTAAGCTGGCAAGGTGGGCAGAGTATGAGCTTTGATATTAATTAAAGAGATCTGCATTAGTTTAAAAAAGCTAATTTCTCTGTCTATATACAGCCTGTATTTCCTGCTATGCTTTGCATTCCTTTAAATAGACTAACTGTACTCCTGACACTCTCTATTTTTCTCCTAGAAAATGTATTCATTTGGAAAGATTAATCAAAAATAGATACTGACATTCCCATCATATTGCAATGACCTGCATCTCCAGGCAATCACCATTGCCATACATCCATTGTAGTTTTATCTGCAGATTTATATCTTCTAGGTATCCGACTCAAGGCCTGAAGTACTGATGGACATTTTTCAGAAAGCTTTGCCACTGAGGAATTGTAGTTTCAAACTTACCTTGAGATAAAGAGTTTCCTTGAGGAAAATAGAAGTATGAACTTTTTTTTAATATAATTTCATAAATATGCATGAAGAGCACTGAATTTTCAAACATAGTAACATGTAATAAAAAGACTATGTTTGTTTTAAATGAACATCTGAGAATACACAATTAAGGCAGAGTAAGTGAAAGAGTACTCAAGTGGGAGAACTTATAATGACATGAGATGGAAAACTAAATTCTGGGGTTTTTTTTTATTTCCTGAAAAAATTGGAACAAGATTTTGGATTCTCTGTCAAACTTCCCATTTTGTTTCGTTGGTTTTGGTTTTTTGTTGTTTTTATTTTTTAAGCTATTTGTTTTATAGAAGTAATATTTTGGTTTACAGTTCCAGTAACTGTAAACCAACTGTAATTAACCTGATTAATTCACTGCACTGGACCCTACTGAATTATATTCTTCCCTATTAATCACCCCAATTTTACTGGTGATAACTAGTAACTACTAGACCGCCAGAGCTGAGTAAATGTATATGGCAAAACAAAGCCAATTATTAATTAAACTTTTCTCTATGAGTTCATGCATCCATTCAGTTAGTTTCCAGCAAAAACATTCACAGGCAGTTTAATATTAAATAGAAAATAGAGAGAAACATTAGTTGGAAGGGCTTTCAATCCAGGAACAGAAGCTACATCCTGTGTCTTGTCTGAATAAACATATTTTGACAATACCAAATTTCTGAATAATCTATAATAAGAGAAAGTAGTTATTAAATAAGTATGAACAATGCACATTTCAGGGGCCTATGATCAGTTAAAAAAATTTAGACATGGAAAATAAATCAGGTAAATAGTGTTATTTACAAAGACCTAATTATATATTAACACTTTGTTATGGATTTTCTATCTATCCTTTTTGTTTCCATTACTTCTGTATAAATTAATCTTTTTCCACCTTGCTGATGCAAATATATATCTTACATAATTTCCCTCACATTCTCCCCTTCACACCCTGCCTCTTTTCTTTCTAAAGACACACTATAATGGTAATGCTGCTTGAATAACAAGGCACTTCCACTTCCCACTTGTGCTTATAAAGGTGGTTTGCCTCACGTTTTTTGTGACCAGAACCATTGAAATGCTCTGTAAGGATTCTGAGTAGAACACCTTGTAATACTATAACTTAAGGTGTATAAATTACTGAACAAAGTCTGTAATAGTCAGGAGGAGTTGCAGCCACTGTGTTAGCAGCTCCTTTCTTCACTTAACCAAGAATTACTGTTAAGACATTATTTGTTATAAAAAGCATCTTCAAAATGATTCACATCCTCTACTTATTCCTTCCAAGAATTTGCTGCTTCCATAACTGTAACAGTTTCTGCTTGGACTACGAGTACTAACTACACAATGTAGGTTTCACTGACAATTCTGTGCTAAGAATATGAAGGCTTGTTCTCTACTCATCCTTTCTATTATATTCATAGTCTCCTAAAGTAGAATATCCTTTCTCAGCTGCTAGTCAGCTGGCACAGGCCCTGTAATTTCACAAAATGCATTTCACAAGATTTATATACTGTTCCTTTGGCCCAAGCATGGCAGATGTTTTGCCTACATGCAGCACATAGCCAAATCATGAGGGTGCAGATATCACCTTGCACACAACACCCTCTCTCTATAATGGAGATTTGGCACCCTGGAGACAGTGCCCCACAAGTGGGAAGATACATGAGGCAGCACACAGGATGATCAGTGATGGGTGCAGGACATCCATGGCACACAGTCATTTTTTGCAGGGACCTCTGGCCATCATCTGTGTCCATCCCAGTGGAGAAATGAGCTGTCATTACCTTGTGAACCTTTGCTGTCTCCAACTGCCCAAAGACTTTCCTTGAAATCATCACAACCAACACTTTGCTATGCCAGTGAATCCTACTGCACTAGATACCTCAACATACTCTGCACTCCAGAGTGACATGAAAGGGAAAATCTTGATTAAAATCATCAGCCTATGTGTGGCCTTTATTGCATTCTTCATCATGATATTACCTACTCAATACAGTTGTGAATTCTGAAATTACTTCAGGACCATCACAGACTCTGCTCACTTCATTTCTGATAGGCCTTGGAGATGTGTGCATACAGTCACCTGACTGAAGAATGGTCAGACAGGAGAGACTTGGGTGACATGGTCCTTAGTGCTAACTGGGTTGTCAACCCTTGTTCTGCCTTATACTTGAGAATGCTTACAAGCCATTGGGACAGGAGCCATCATAGCTAGACAAGATCCTTCCATAACCCCACATCTTTGATCTCTGTACTCAGACCACCAGAGGTATCTGCACATCACAGTAGATAGCAACTTGTATTTTAAGAAAGGATTTAGCAGAAATCTGAACTATGTGTAAACTTTGCTTTAAAAAAATCAATTCTTGTGAAGAGGAAAAAGTATGCAAGAAAGCTGTACAGATTTTGGGAAATCAATAAAAATAATGTGAGGGGCAATGTATGGTGTCTTTCATCTCAGCCAAGGCAGATAGCCTGGGCATGACACCAGCACTGTTGTAGGCACCTTCTTGGTGTCAGTAAAGATATATCTCTGGCACCCTTCCCAATGAGGTGAAGCTCTCTTTGAGGTGTAGAATTCTCAGTCAGGAACAGAATCGTATATCCCATGAAGGTGCTGCCTTTTTTCCTCTATCTTTAGTTGATGCCTTGAGCCATTCCACTCCCTGCCATGATCAGCTTCTTAAAGAAGAAGTTTTACCCCTGTACTTGACACTGGTGGGGCTGCACCTCAAATCCTGTGTTTAGTTTTTGGCCTTTCATGACAAGAAAGAGAGGTTCAGGAGCATGTCCAAAAACACCTGATAGGAGGTTGTAGCAAGGTGAGTGTCAGACTCTTCTTCCAAGTAACAAGTGACAGGACAAGAGGAAATGGCACCAAGTTGTACCAGGAGAGGTTTAAGTTAGATGTTAGGAAAGCTTTCTTCATAGAAAGGGTGGTCAGCAATGGAAGCAGGCTGCCAAGGGAAGTGGCAGAATCGCCATCCCTGCAAATATGACAAGCATGTGGATGTGGCACGAGGGTTTAGTGTTGAGCATGGCAGTGCTAGGTTAATGGTTGGACTCAATGACCTTAGAGGCCTTTTCCAACCTTAACAGTTCTAAGACAGTCTAGAAGGATTCTAAGACATGTCCAGCAGGTCATTTCATGTGGGCTGCAGGTCTTATTGTGACCTGTTTTCCAGAGCTATTTCTGTCCTACCCAGTCCAGCCTTGAGAGTAACACTGTGATTGTGCTACGCCTAAGAGATAGGGTAACACAACAGATATGAGTGGAGAGGGTGAACACAGAGGAAAGGCTGTGACAGCAACAAAATTCTCCAGGTGAAGATGAATTCAGGAATGCTTTTTTTCTAGAAGCATGTGGAAGAAATGTGCTGCTGTCTAGCTGTGAAGCAGAGTGTCATTTTGAAAGATGATGACATCCTCAACCAGGTAGACTGCTCAGCTGGGTTATTTGCTTCATGTTTTGCAGTTTATATGAGTCAATGGGAGGTCTTAGCTATTCTCACCCTTCTCTAACAGTGCTCTTGTTGTCTTTCTTTTGGAACCGAGCAGACTAGTGCAAGACCACATATCCTAGATGAAATCACAGCCTGACTTGTATCAGGGAATTATGATGTTCTCTATCTTTTTTATTGTTTCTTTGCATATGTAGTGTGACATCTTGATTATTTTTGACCACAGATGCACACTGAATTTTCTCCTGGTGCGTTTCTCATCTAGTTAAGTTTTCACTTCTGTGAATTATTTAGTGTTTTTGTTCACATCCAAAGTTGCATTGTTTTGCATTTGAGTTACATTAAATAGCAATTTAATATTCCTAGTAAGAAAATAGATATTTTCTACAGTGTTCAAGGAGATAATTTATTATCAGTGTTTATTGTGTTTTAATTTGATCCTGACTGCCCTGCTCAACTTTATCCCTTTTGGCAAACATAAGGAAATCTTTAAGGACAGCATCAATTATGAAAAGAAGTGACTCCTACTGTAAAATGTGTGTTGGTGAAAATAAAGACAATTATAGTCTAACAATTTATATGGTTGTGCTTCCACACAAAGAAAATTGGTCACTTCATGCAGCTTAGAGTAGCTGAACAAGTACTTATGACTACTTGGAATCTAAGACTGAAGACACAACAACACTTGAGTTGGTATGCTTGTTGACATCTCAGTAGGATATAAAAAATTGATACTCAACTGCTTTCAATTAGTCTACAGTCTCCTAACCAGACTGGCAGCTTTTCTTGTACCTATCACCAGAACCTACACATTCTTGGGAGAAGCAAATTAGCTAACAATCAAAATGTTAAAAAATATATATATATATGAAAAGATACAAACCCTGTATCAAATAACATGAATGAGACTCAGCTGAGTTTATTTTACAAAGTCTTTTTAATTTTATTTCAGTGACTATTGACCCAAAACAGACAAAATTACATTCTTCCTTTATGAACATATGGAACAGTGGCTTCCTTTCTGAACTCTTAATTTCTGAGCAATGCTTGAAGGATGGGAATGGGCACACAGTTTACAAACCTGAAAGGAAAGAAGAAGGGTTACTTCCATGAAGTTCTTTACCTCTACACAATCCTAGTAAATGATGGGTTTCAAACATTTCTTTGAAAGTAGTCTCCCACTTTTAAATTTTTTTAGTTTTTAAAAAATATTTCCTTTCTTCATTATCTAAGCTCTGCAAATATATCTTCAGGATTTTTAAAATATCTTTTTAATTTTTTTCAGTCATGCTCAACCGTATCACATAAAATGTTTTATTTAAAAGCATAACTTTCCATAGCACAATTGCCCCAAACAGTCTGTAACTCCCTTGAATTTTATCTAACCAGACAGTCTGATTTATCTCTTTTTCAAACATCTAATTATTTTGAGAATGTACAACATCCCTACTTGTCAGGTATTAGCTCTCATTTTGGTTTAATTTAATTTCTGGAACTCCTCTAATAATACTTTTAAGTATGTCTTCCATCATGTTCAAAAACTTTCTATTTTTGCTCATTCTTTCTCTGAAATTAAAATTTTACATAGGTGAAAAATCTCTACAGTTTTTACAGATGAATGATTTTTAAAGGGGAAAACATAGTAAAGGAGATTAACTTCAGAATTATGACATTTATGAGACCTAAAATCACAAGCAGGGAATTCACATTGGTTTTAGAAAGAAAAAATGGAAATGGATATTAAAAAAAATACAAAAAGGGAAAAGAATAAACTCAGAAAGTAGCAAAATGTTTTTCATAATAAATTAGACTCTTACTAATGGCTTAACAAAAAAAAAAGTTTATAGCAATACATAGCATGATGGGGGAAAATTAGTTATATTCAGAATCATGTCATTAATGACATTACTATATTTACTTTGTTAGTTAAGCTTAACTAAAAGTTTGAGACATCTGTTCATGAATTTGATGGATAATGCACATTTGTTGACTGTCTTTAGCTTTTGCTAAGAATCAAGTTTGACAATTTCTAATGTAATTCCCCAGGATGTTTTAAAATTTTGAGTTGGTACTTAACATGCTTAAGTAAAATTTTTCTTGCAAAAGTTCATGTGTTGGAGTGGCAATTAAACACAGAAATTATTACAGACAAAGACTTACCTAAGCTCTTCTTTCACTCTTGTAGTCCATAAAATAAGAAGATATGCACCTATCTTTCTTTTCTCCTGGTCATACACATAGAAACCAAACCAAATGTAACATCATGAGAATCAAATTATGCCAAATTATCAAGCTGGTATTATAAATTATTAAAAATTCATTATGGTTTCTGTTTTTCTATCAAAACAGAGAGACAACTAGAAATTTTTTGTCTGGATATGTAACAGTTAAATTTGATCAAGCTGACACCTGAGTTATGATTCATTTGATAAAATGCAGAAAACACCTTGCGCATATTGATATCTGAAATGGTCACCTTTAGGTTTCTCCATAGTTACTGCACAGAAATAGGCACTGGGATGGTAAAATATATCCTTTTCTCAAGCAGGTATCTACATTAGCTTCAACGAATCACACTTTGACAGAGTTTATTTCTCCCCATTGATTGTAACTTAGTCTTCAGTGATGTGTATGGATGCAAATGTTCCACATTGACACTAGAAAAACAATCAAATGAAACTGAACTTAATTGCAGTCTGCCTAGTTAAATTATGCCCCAAGTATAGCCTATTTTATCCAATATTAACAATAAAAGCAGAACATACATATAGAAGGTTTATTTCTCTAGTTTTTAATACAGAAGACATTCAGGTACAGTCCAAATAAATTTTAATTGTGGAATATGCAACTCGACTCTTTAGAATTATTGTATTACTAAAAGATCAAGTTAAGACTTCAGTGGTGTCAGTCACAATGAGCCAAGGGAAAAGATGTCTTCTTTTAAAAAACAAAATGCCACCTGAAAATATGTGTTCTGCCCATGATGTCCTGTGTATAGGATTTGGGAATTTTTTTGTGTTTATTTTCTCCTTTGTGCAATTTTAAAGGAAAATTGTGTCCAAAGATGATAAAAAAAAAGCAATAAGCAGGATATTAACTCCACTGCACCACACAATGCTGGTTTTTAAAAAATGTATGTTGCTTATTTGTGGTTTGGGGTTTTTTCCATTAATATGAAACATTTTCAGATATGAAAATCTATATAAAAATCAATATGGTCAATATGAATATCTTTACAAAAGATATGAAGGGTAATACACTACAGAATTATTTTGAAAATGAAATTAACTTGTGTATTTTCATTTTTTAAAATGGCTTTACTTTACAAAACGCAAATTCTTAATCTCTACAAGTTTATTTTCTCAATATGTAAGATGTCTGATTTGTAATTCTGATTGACTGCAGTACATTAAATGTACAGGTTTTCAAATCTAAAAAATATCATTATCGATAGCCTGACATATTTTTGTCTTAATCTTGGGAGTTGTGAATCAAATATTTTTGTGACCAAACTGATTATTCCTGCAGATCCCACATAAGATTTTGTGGTGAGTCAGACCAAATATTTTTTGGTGTAAAATTTCCAGAATCTTAGTAGATTTTGAGTCCTAGTTTCATTTTCTAATTTAATTTCAGAATCAGTATTTGAATAGGCGTGGAACTTTTATGCCATATATTCTAAAATTCCTGTCTTCAGGTGGGGCAGCAATAACTACAGATTTTCAGTTACCTTTTGCTTCCACAGTTATCTGTCTCCAGTAAATTCCAGATTTCTGGTACTGTGTCTTCAGACAGTATACATTTTTCTGCTCAACATATGTAGAAACTAAGCTTGGAAAAGATAAGAAGTATAAGACAGTCTGACAAGATATGACAGATATAAAATAAAATTATATTTAGTCAAAATATTGCATGGTGGGTTTTATTCCTCAAAATTCAGTTGAATTTTTCAGTCTTATTTTTAGGGAATCAACATCAAATAAAATGCCAGCAAAAACGTGGATTATTAAAGTATTGATAAGATGCAAGCTTTAAAAGTTCTTGAAATTCACCCAAAAATTTCTCTATCATATGTTAAAATACAATTTGTTTTAAGTGATCTGGTGCTATCAAAAGCTGTTTTAAAGTCAATTAGAAGCATAGGATGGTGTGAGAGAAGTAACAATACAGCTGCCTAACACTGAACTGTGTTTCTTGCAACAAGCAGTCCTATGTCTGCCATGTGAGTAATACAGAGGGATTTCTTTTTTCTTTGATTATTTAACCATTCATTAAAATGGATTTGAAGGCAAATTAAAGTTTGGAGATATGAAACAACTCATGCAAATGCTGATCTTACTGATAGACCTTCACTTTTCAACTTAGAGTATAAATAAGCATGATTTGAGGTGTCTGGAAGGCTGAAAACCCACTTGTCAGTAAAGTACAATCCATTATTCAACCCATTGGTAGGGAAATAATGACTGCCTCTTGAACAGTCATCAGTCTCCATAGGATCAGTGCTTCTTTTTATGGGAAAGTACACAAATTTCTCCTGTTATCATATGACTGCTCAGGCTCTGGTGCCTGTATGTCATGACCTTGCCTGTATTTCAGAGTGGCTAGCATGAATGTTGTTTTTGGGAAGTATTGGAATTCATAGGGGCAAAAAAAAAAAAAAAAAAAAAAGAAAAGAAAAGTAAAAGAAAAGGAAAAGAAAACAGAGGTGGTGAGACAAAGCTGAATTTTATATTCCAAAACTATTCCCCTGGGAAATGAGAATTCAGAAGGTATTCACAATGATTCAACACTGACTCTATGTTAAGCTTGGCTAACACTCATGGAATAATGCCCTTCAGTATAAATTGCTTTTGAAAGGAGCCAGTGGCCTTGTTTGTTGGGGTGATAGGTCATAGAGGAGATTTTCAAAGACTTGTAACCTGTCTGTGATATCATACTATATGTTGAACTGGTCTTAGTGGTTTTGAAAGTCCCACATGGCTTTCTTTGCACCTATACAGAAAATAATATTGCTAAAATATATAATAGAAACACATAGAACAACAATACTAATCAAAACAGGGAAACGAATAATTTCAATAAGAATTTGAGAATAATATTTTTTTTCTAATATTAGGATTTGTGAATTTGACTCAGTGGAAAGAGTTATTACCTATCTCTAGTAAGAATCCAAAATGTGGTTTCAAATCCCAGGAGAAATAACCAATTTCCTGAATCCTAGAAGTCTTCTAGGCTTGACATTTTCAACAAGACACCTCTTCTCAGGCTTGAGACTTCTATTTTAATTTTCACCAAGAAAATGTCTCTTAATTCAGGAGTCACTAGCTGCTATTCAGCAGTTGTGATAAGCCTAATGCCCTTCTCAGAGGAAAACCCATTCCTCATGGACATAGTCTTAACAATTTTAGTCCTGATTATTATCCAAGCAGCCTTTAAATAATGACCTTTAAGGAGCTGCTAGGCATTTTTTTCTTTTTTTTTTTTTTCAACAGCAGACCTCACACAAACTCTGACAATTCATTCTTTTCTTTGGAGCAGCTTGGCCCCATTATTTCTCCAGCTTCGGTGCAATGAAAACAACTTACATGAGCTGTCAAGGCTTATCTTTCAGATAACTCCTAAATACTTCAGCACAGAAGGTAAAACATGGTGAGTAATACTCTAACATCTGTTGCACATTGTCATGCATCCTGCTGTTGCCAACCAGCTAAAATGGCAGCACATTTTACAGCCAGATGTGTCAAGATTTCATGTGCTTCTTCACTGTAATTCTAGGAAATCTAAGCTCCTACATCACATATACTCTAAAAGATAAGGCTAAGAATCAAAAATTTTCCCTCTGAAGAAGATATGATGTGTACTTTGTCAAGTGCAGAGTGGATGCCCTTCTCTGAGCTTCTCTTATCTAATTGAACATTCAGTTATAGAAGCATTTACTAACAATAAATGAATGAAGAGGATGCCTCAAGATGTTCCTACTTTGATGGATTATAAAGTAGAGGGGAAAAGGAGAAAAATCAAACATCATATTTGTTTGGTCTGATGAAATCAGTTTCTTGGAAGGATTTCTACAGCTAATAAGATATGTGATTTTGAACACACCATACTATGCCACCCCAACACCAAGCATTTCATGAAAAAAAAAATTGTTTTCTTAATAGTAAGATCACAGCTGGCTCTGTTGTCTCAGCCTGATTCTTTATGCTTGAATTTTGCACATATTATCCCTTGTCAGTGGAGACTTTGTATGGTAGTTTCTAAAAAAGCCAGCTAAAACATTCTGTCTTGAGTGAAACTTAAAGAACATCTATTCTATTCTATTCTATTCTATTCTATTCTATTCTATTCTATTCTATTCTAGGTGTTTCCTACTTTATGAAAGTTCTTCCAGTACTTGTTTGGCCTATCAGTAATAATGAGACAATTTCTGAGAGTCAGTCTAGCTGCAGTTCAAATAATTTGGTGGAAGAAACTAATAAAAATGTCCAAAAATATATATGCACAACACCAGGAAGTATACAGAAATCTTCAGGTACCTAAGCTAAGGAGAGCTGCCTAGTGGCACTTACAAATATTTCAGCTATATTCTCCTTATATAGCAGCACATACTAAATGAATAAATGACTTGTATGCTTAGACCACTTCCATAAATCCTGGGATGTATAAATCTAAATATAATATTATAATTTATTAACATGTGCCTAATCAAGCTGAATTTTCATACAGGTTCAGAGAAGACACACAAAATGTGTCTTCCAGTCATGAGTTATTTTGCAGAAAATTTTATGAGAAAATCTTAAATTTCCTTTTACTACCCCCATCCTTTCTGGTCACCCTCTTTGGAAGGCTAGATAATTCATTTCATTTCAAATGACTGTAAGATTCTTATTTTTGTTTTATCTCAAAAATATTATGATTTTCCTTTCTTTGATCTTCATTTTTATTTTATATTTACTTTAATCTATCCATAGTTTTCTTTACATGCCCGAAACACACTGATTTTTTTTTTTTAATTTTAATATTTTAAAGAAAACCTGCCTTTAGACATACTATGTTTTACTAGGATCCCATCATATCTTCTAAGCTAGATCAGGTCAGGATGGATTAATACTTGGAGCAGACACCTCCAAGGAATATATAGGCCTCTTAGAAAATCTAAATCAATATATAGGACAGTACTAGAGGGCAATGTACAGCTAGAAGTGTTGTCTTTTATACACATTTAAATTGATGACTTGACATTTGTAAAATCTATGACAGAAATTATATTGATTTTTCATGCCTCACTTTTGTGCATTGCACTTAGAATCTTAAAATTTTTAAAACTTGGGCTGCCAAAATACAGTATTTCCTGTTGGGGCTGTGGTCAGCTCGTCACATGTCATCTCTGTCTCCTCAGGGGAAAGACTGCAGGGGGATCTTTGCTTCAATGCCTGGAGCACCTCCTCTCCCTCCTGCCTCGCTGACTTGGTGTCTGCAGGGCTGTTTCTCACATATTCTTACTCCTCTCTCCCGCTGCAAGTGCGAAGGGGTTTTCTGCAACTTCTCAAATCTCTTATCCCAGAAGCGCTATTGCTGACGGGCTCAGCCTTGGCCAGTGGCAGATCCATCTTGAAGCCAGCTGGCATTGTTTTTTTTCAGCCATTGGGGAAGCTTCTAGAAGCTTCTGCAGAAGCCACCCCTGTAGCCCCCCTCCTATTACCAAAACCTTGCCATCCAATACAAAATCTCTTCTCTAATGTCAAGTAAGTAGTAACTGACATTCGAGTACTCTAGGGTTTGCTTTTGTGATAAAATCAAAATTACAGAATACATCTTAAGCTAGGACAGAAGCTGTTGATCTTGCTTGCAGCAAGCCTAAACTGTTTTGACACATCCCTACTTAAGCTGTGAACACAGACACTGGCCCAAGTTATGACATTTTGGTACAGTTTCAGTATAAGCTCATCTCTAACTGAGAAGAAATAAAAATGGCTGACCTATTCTAAGATTCTCTGTCATGCAAGATTTTTCCTGTCTTAAATGCTTAATGAGAAGGCATAGTAAAAGCCTCTAAAAGTAGATTCTTCTTCAGAGTACCATTTACACCTCCTAGACACTGCTGTGAAAGTCCATGTGGGTTTATTTTCATGGAAAACGGTGTGTGCGCTGTGTTGAAATATGGATTCAGTGAGCTAACTAGTGCCCATTAAAGGGGAATAGGGCATAACAACAACCAACTTCTCTGAATTGAGTCCAAATGAGACACTTTGTGTCAATAATTCAGAATGCATCCTGTGCAACTTAAAATTCAATTCATGTAACTTCTCTCCCCCAGTACACTGTAAGAATTAGGCTGAGGACTGAGATTCATAAAAGTCAGCTACCAGAACCATGATCTGCCTAAGTTTACTTGTTAGAGGCTCACTGTCCCTCTAAAGTCCCTTATTTTGATCCTTGATAGTACAGAATTTGAAATTCCTAGACCCTCAAAGCCTCTCCTAGAGTTACATGAACCCACTCTTATACAACACACAGCCAAGAACAGAGCTTCAAAGTTTACTTGTTAATACGCCAGATTGTATCTCAATTACTACAGAATAGTAACGCTGCCTTTTGTGGATGACCATATATTTAGCTAATTATTTTTAAACAGTTAAAAAAAAAAGGTCATACCTCAGAATATTTTGGCTCCTATCGTATAAAGATGCTGTTTTGAATGAGCCTTTCCATAAGGACAGGCACATACATTTCCTAACTGGGGTCTGTTACAGAGCTACTCTACCCTAGGCAACAGCATGCTGGAATCTTTCCCCTTGCATTTTAGACAAGGCCTAACTTACTGTCATGTTCTGACAATGCCAATGGATTCAATATTTGTAGGTGAGATCAGGTAAATTTTGATGGAACTTTCAAATTAGTGAGTGTAAAATACTTCAGGGCTGCCAACGGTGGGTACACACCGAAAAAAAGCAAACAAAGGTACCTCAGAGGCAGGTAACTTTGGGATGGAGATGCATGTTAATATTACAATTAGATTATAATGAACCAAGTTCATCTGAAGAAAATGATTTTGCCAGAGTTGTTGGCTCAACAGCCTGACATCTATCTCCCTTCAGTGTCAGGTGCTATGGGGTTCCTTAGCTGCAAAGTACCATTGAGTCCTCCCCCCTGCAAAGATTGCAATGGAGCCTGGCTGAGGTGTCTCCACACTGCTTCACCCTCTGTTCTGTCCCCCTCAGCAGGTGCTTACTGTTGTCTAGGGAATCATTGTGGACCATGCCAACCATGTTCCATCCAAGGAGTCGAAGCTGTATTTCACTCTATAATTTCCATAGCATTGTAACCTGTTGGGATGTGAATAGAACTTCTCCCTAGCCATTTTTCCACATATGGATCAGGCTTCATTTTGTCTTCTTCTTTATCTGAAATTTGTATCTCAATCCATAAAGCTTATTTGTCACTGACTCTTCTGTAAAAGTATCTCCTCCCTTTCAGTCATGGGGTTTTTTTTACACCAAGGAGAGGGCTTTAGAGGATTGCTGGCTGTGCTATCCAGCCCCATGCCAGCATGACCCAGAATGTCAGGTATTCTGGGACAAAGAGAGAGGAGAGTGCTCCAGAGCAGCTCCATATCCATACCTGCATCCAGCCCTATTTTCAGCAGCATGAATATTTTATATTTTCAGTTCTTACCACATTTTTATGTGACTTTTTAATTAGTACTTATACTTGTGTACCTTTTCATTCTTTTTTAGGCATGATCAGTGGATCATGGGCAGCTGCATTAAGTGAAATAAAGGCAGGTCATGAGGACTGTGACACAGTGAATCACTGTTTATCTCTAAAAATGCCTAGAGCCACATAATTTGACTTCAACATTTTCTGTGCTCTACAGTGAATATACTATCACTACTCATCTTTTCTGTGCAATGTTAGTACCAATTACTCTGATGGAAAGAATACAGGAGAATTATTACACCTGAATTAACTTTAACCTGTTGCTTGCTGAACCAAACTTGCTTGTCTTCTATACCATCCCAAAGAATTGCTGTTTAAATCAATAACATAAGAGCAATAATTTCTTCAGACAACATTCCATTAGCTTTCCTGGAAGATTATGATTCCTTAGACTTCTTCTTCAAGCAAAACCAGATTAATTCTATCAAGATAGTAATGACAAATATGCAACAAGCAAACTTAAGTAAGTAACTTATTGTCTATGGGTGAAAGAAATCAAGATTTATTTTTCATAGAAATATAGAATGATTTAGGTTGGAAGGGATGTTAAAGACCATAAAATTCCAGACTCCCTGGCAGAGACACCTTTCACTAGACCTGGTTGCTCAAAGCCTCATCTTTGAATACTTCCAGGGATGGGGAATACACCGCTTCTCTGGGCAACCTGTTCCAGTTCCTCATTACCTTCATATGAAGAATTTCTTCCTAATATCTACTCTAAACCTACCCTCTCTTGGATTAAAGCCATTCTTCCTTGTCCTATCTCTATGTGCCCTGGCACAAAGCCCCTCTCCAGCTCTCTTGTCAGCCTCCATTAGGTACTGGAAATCTGCTCTCAGGTATTACCAGAACCTTCTCTTCTCCGGGCTGAACAGCCCCATCTTTTTCAGCCTGTCCTCATAGGAGAGGTGCTGCAGACCTCTACATCTCTAAGTGCACATATGATTCCAATTAGTGAGAAATTCTTTGGGTTTTTTTTTTTTTAATTTTAAAGCTTTCAGGATGTAATCATTATTAACAAACTGGAATATTCTTAGTGCTTAGGAGCTGAATGGTTCAGTTTAGCTGTGATGGGATATATCTATCAAGTGAACTTGTCTCTTATCTCTAAGCATATGAAAGAAACTGCTAGGAAATGTATTTTAAAACTTAGGAAAGAGTAAAATATTTATTTTCAGGCTATCTAGACCTTGCCTGGAGCATTATTCCTACAATATTGAGTTGTAAAGTGATTTACTGGGATAACTGCAATGAGCAATTGTTATGTGTCAGCCTCAGATTTAAAGAAGTTTTGCATGCAGAAGGTGTCTTCATGGCCTTCTGTGGCTCATTTCCCTGTCTCTGGCAAGAAGATTTAAAAATTCCGTAGTTTAAGACTATGTGAGTCCTAGGTTACACTTACCTAGGAACTGCTGTGTTTTGATATCCTTTAATCTCACACATAAACACACAAAAAGCAAACAAATTTATTTTATTTCCTTGAAAAATTATCTTCATACTTTTAGCTATCAAGAAGCTTAAAGCTGAGCAAATAAAAGTCATTATTTCTAGTAAAATATTTTCTATTACAGAAAATTTTAAAAAATAATTCCACCAGATTTTACCCTATCTAAAGCAATATAAAGCAATTCCCATTGGAAACATACTGTAAATCATTTTTTTAGTGTTACTGATAATTTATCAGCAGGTCTTAAGTGAAGACTTGGGACTTCCAAGAGAAAAAAAAAATCATTATGGATATTTTTCAGAAGCAGAACTTAAAATTCTCTTTCCATAAGCTTCCATAACAGCAAAATTTCACCCAGCTCTAAAGTAAGAGACTAATTTTCCACTATTAAGCACATAACTAATATGTTGGGAGGGAACATACTGCTGTTCTTCTAATGAGATATTGATTTGCTATCACTAATCTATAGGATCGCCATGTCTAAATTAAAGCTAGGAAATTGACTAGTTCCTGAAAGCTTTTTAGGAACTCCAAGTCAATGACAGTAATGCTAGGCATTAGTATAGAACAAGCTGTTAAGATACCTTATAGATGTTAATTATGCCTCAGAATAACCCTTGTATCTATAAATAAGCTATGTAACACATTCACTATGTAAAAGTCAACTGCATCTACTTTTTTTCAGGTACTGCATTCCTAGAGAGAAGACTGCAAGAGGGGAAGAAAAAATGTCTTGTGAAAAGCTTTTGAATTCCACAAATCATGCTTTCTTCAAAGAAATTAGTCTTTTCTTTAGAGGTTTTCTACTTCCACATGTGTCTTTTAAAAAATTAGAAAGAAAAACAAACTAAAGAAAAGATAGAGGAAATAAAGTCCTAATGGAAAGAAGAAAATAGAAAAGAAAACAGTATTTCACACAGATATGAAGAAATTTATATAATTTATGTAACTTGTTATATTTGGAAGAGTGGTGTATTTTGAAGGATGGTAAGTACTGCATTCAGCTGTAGGATCCCCAGCACAGGAAGGACATTGACTTGTTGGACCAAGTCCAGAGGAGGGTCACCAAAATCCCCTCTTAGGGGGATAGAGTACAACTTCTGTGAGGAAAAGCTAGGAGAATTGGAATTGTTCATCGTGGAGAAAAGAAGTCTTTGGCTATTTTTGGCTTTTCAGTACTTTCAGGGAGAAAAGAAAAGAAAGATGGAGAGACTATTTACATGTGCTATTCACATGTAGTGAGAGGACAAGGGAAATGGCTTCAAACTGAAAGACTGAAGATTTAGGTTAGATATTAGGAAGAAATTCTTTACTGTGAGAGAAATAAGGCACTAGAACTGGTTGCCCAGAAAAGTTTCTGGAAGTGTTTAAGGCCAAATTGGATGGGGTTCTGAGCAACCAGGTCTAGTGGAAGATGTCCCTGCCCACAACATCAGGGGTGTTGAAACAAGATGAAGATTCCTTCTGACATAGGCCATTCTATGATTCTATAATTCTATATTTCTATAATTCTATGATAAACATAAATTTTAAAATTAAAAAGTGTAAGCATGTATAAAATTTTACATGTTTTCGAGTTAACTCTATTTATGAGGTTCTAGCATTTATGGGGGTCTAGTATACACTGACCTATCAAATTAGTGGTTTTATAATAAAAGTACTGTTGGCTGAGCTTCTCAACAAGGGAGACTAGAAGCTGGATTGCCAGAGACCTGAATGGAGGGCCAGTACTTTCACCTACTTATTCACTGGAATACTCTCTTCTGCATGGTCTTTTTGATTGCAAAAAAAAAAAACCCCAAGCAACTAGGAATTTGTTTCAAGATGAGTGCCTAATTTTATGACATTTTCCTGTGTTTTCCCATGAAAGCCTGAGGTGGAAAGCTCTTTATTTATGAACCAGACTTGTTATATTTTAAATACTTATAAAACAAGTATTGCCAGTTTCCCATCACATTAGCATTCATTTCATGATTTTTATTTTTTTCTCTGATAGAAGAAACTGCCTACACCCCTGCTCACCATGGCAACTGAAGAATCTAGCAGCAGACTCAGGGTAGGAAAAACATAAGGAAAAAAAACAACTCGAAAATATCCCCTGATACTAAAACTGATTTTGTTTTCACAGCAACACACTATGAACTTGCAAGAGAAAGAGAGCTGTCTACCTGTATTTCAGATGGAATCACCCAGCATGGGAGGAGTACAGCAAATAGAGTTTCTGTTTGCATGTTACACTGGAGTATGTTAAGGGTAGGTGGCATTTATTTCCAAAGCATGTTTTGACTGCTGAGGGAGGATGAGATAGTGACAATGACATGTTAGTGGATGTTTCTGTGGAAGAGAAGACACTCGTGTACTGGATGGAAATCACAGCAATTTCGTTTGAAAAGTTTTCCTTCTGTTCCTGAGTTAGTGCAATGCACATAACTGTTGACTAATATTTGGGCATGTCTAAACACCCAGAAAGAGTGAAGCAAGGTCTTTCAACCACTGTCAGAATGAAAACAGACACTGGTGTTTTCTAACAGCATAGTCAAATGCTATACAAGAATATCAGCCTCACAGGTTATAGCTACTTAAAAAAAAAACAAAGGATATGAATTTATGGGAGTAATTTCACAGAGATTGCTAAAACAAGGCATTTCAAAAATTACTTGGACACAAACACAAAATTAACAATAATTAAAATTTTATTAAATTATATTGTTATTTTATAATCAGGAATACATATTGGAAATGAGAAAGGAATAAAGAACATTATAATATCTCACCTTATTAAAGAGAAAGGAGCACCTATCAAAACTAGTAAATAAAAACATAAATGAAAAGTTTTCTTGATGTCTGTGAGAGAATGATTTGATTCATATGATTAAGGAAAACGGTCTCACATACATTAATCTAATAGCAGTAGACAAGCTTATTGGAAGTTTTCTTACATAAGCCTTCTTAAAAAGTCTATTTTTTCTTAATAAAAGGACAATAGATAAAATAGCCCCCTTGTTTGATCAGCTGCAAATTACTTGAAACTGAATTTTAAAAATAATGAACAAATATAATTTTCCACCATATATTAAAGGCAAAGTATTCTGTATAATAAAAAGAGACCTCTTAACATAAATGCTTCTGCGTGGAGGCCAAAGCTCACAAACTGTGTGCCTACTATACCTACTGAAATATCATATTTCCCTCCAAACACAGCCTTCACACATCCCTCTTGAGGAAGGAAAGTGCTGGTTGCCCAGCTCTAGACCAGCACTCAAGATTCACAGACAGAGGATACAATTAAATTTAGGGGTTGAGATGCTCACCCATGTTTACAGTGCAGATGAAAGTACTTTTTAAGAACCTGGTAGTTGTGGTTTTCTATTGCACAGAAACTGGAATAGGAGGTTGTCAGGTTTGACAAGCCACATGGTAATGTGCATGTGTTTAGAAAAAAAGGGATTTTTAATTTCATAAATTCCTTTTCTGTTGCTATTTATTCTTTAATTATCTGAGTTATCCTCTCTCATTGAATGTAGGTTGCAGGAGAATGAAGGACAGGATCAACAAAATGCAGAAACCAGATCTAATGTTACAGGAAATGGGGCAAGAGTTGAAGAAAATCAAAGTCAATTATGACTAAAACAGAGAAATGGAAAGGTATGTATTGATAAGGAAAGATAATAGAGAAAATAATGAGGTAACATTGTAAATTAATGATATGAAATATTGGTTAAAAAACAAAGTTTTTTTAAAATGGAATACTTAAGTCAAAACCACCTGGGGAATGAGTGACCTAGACTTTATCTTCAGGCAGTTTTAGAACAATGTTCTATGTGGCAATGCGTTACTTTTCTCGGCCCCGGTCAGCTCCTGAGCGCCCAGCTTGGGTGTCTCGGCTTCTCATCAGGGCTGGCGCTTGCCACGATTCCTGGGCGCCTCTGTTGCTGTGCCCCGGGGCAGGCTGGCCGCGCTTTGCCATTGGCGCGACAGAGGAAATAAAGAGGCGAGGAAATGAAGAGGCAAAGAAATTGTCCAAATCCATCCGCGTGGCGGCTGGAGGCTTTAATGGCTGCGGGAGCCGCGATGCAGAAGCTGCAGACCGCTCCCAACTCCGCGTGGACGAAAATGGCGATGGGACTGGGGGGGAGTGGGATGATATAGGGGGTGGGACAGGGAGGGCGAGGACCCTCCCGCCCAATGAGGGACAGGCGCCGTGGCGATGACATGGAGATGGCAACCAACGGGAACGCGGCGGGGGCGGACATGGAGCTCTGGGACGAATGGGGTCACGGGAATGGGGTGGCGGACACAATGTGGGTGGTCACAGGAGTGGCGGGGGGATGCTCCAATGGCAGGCAGCCTGGAGCTAACCACTGCGGGGGGGGGGGAAATGCAGGGGTGCACGGGGGTACACAGGACTCGGCTAACTAACATAAATCAGAACCCCTAATTTGAACCCAGACCCAGGATGCAACAGTTTTATACCTCCATGCAAATTCTGCTGTAATTAGAAGTCCTGAGAGACAAAGTTACTTGCTAGTCCTCAGATGTACAACCAGCTTGGAATACCAAGATAAAAACATTCAGCTAGCTAGAGTTCGCATTTAAAGCAGTGGGAAAAATGTAGAAATGCTCCAGAAATAGTGCAAGAAAATCAGCTGCAAAAAGGCAACATGAGTTTGCCAAGAGACAAGGGAGAACTGGAAAAAGGACTCATCAAAAAAGTGCAAGAATGAAGATAGACATGGCAAAAATTGAAAGATAAAAGTTATTTTATTTATGCAAGTAGAAGGGGAGTAATATGTTAGTAGATCCCTCTCTGCAATTATCTTCATATTCCTGACATTAAAGATAAACAGTGTATAGCACTAAAATTAAGGTAATCATTTGCATCTGTGTGCAAGAAGCCAGGATGTGGACCTGGGGGTTGTGTCAACATAATAATATTGAAATCTCTAAAATGTTCATTAAACATCCTTTCCTAATTTAGCAAGGGTTTGAAACAGATTATTTACTCTTATGTATACCCAACCTATCTTTTCCTTTTACTTAATGTTTTCAGTTTATTTTAAAGATAACTTTGTCATGGGAAGATGATTGCACATCTCCTCAATTTAGTTTTGTAAGCATTTAAGTGGAAGCACTTCTCTATTTTCCAAAGGTACTGCTGAGTAATGAGTGGTGTCACTAAGGTTTTAAGCATGCATACTTGCCGAGGAAGACATGGGCTTTTATGTTATGATTTTCCTTATTAGTTACCTAAGAAATATGGTTCTCATATTCAGTTGCACTATATTTGTACTGTGTCAAAAAGAAACAATTTTATTTCTTATAATTAGATTCTTGTCAGCAGTGTAGCAGTAAGAACTTTGGATAAACTCTCCGGTTTGATATTCTAGGATGAGTAATGTGAAACATGAAGATTCTATATCCTTAATTTCCATTCATCTGCAAGTACTTTCAACTACTTCAAGTTACTATTTTAATTCACTTTTTTTTTTTTAATTTAAATTAAATTTTCTGGATCAAGATTGAATTTGGCATTCAAAATGAGGTGGGGGAAAGCATATAGAAACATAGAGCCAAACTGCCAAAGGAGTAGAATTTTATTTGGGAAAATTTCATGAGAATATGCCCCTAAATGAAAAAAAAATATTTGCTGGAAATTTGCATTCCTGCAAACCCTTTTTCATTATGCAAAATGACATCTCTAAATGCCTCGGGCAGGAATTTCTAATAGAAACCAAAAGAAAAAAATGATAAAGAAATTTAAATCTAATAACATACTTTTGTAGAATATTTATAAGTGATCAGCAGTGTATTAAGCTGTAGAGAATACTCATCACAGTCACTCTGGCTTGTTATATTCTTTCATGCAGAACTACCTAACCCAAGGCTAGATGGCTCTGAAATCTGGAAGCAGATTTCTGAGCGTTAGATGGTGCACCTATTATCATCAACAGCTTTGGGATGCAAGTGTGCATATGTACTAAATTAAGCAAGGAGCTATCTGCAAATTTCCTTATTTATAGATACACTTTTCCTCCAGGTGTTAAATAATTTTTTAAATGAATGATACAAAAGAAGACAATTTTAGTACAAATTAACAAAGAGTGCAAGTCAATCCTTTCATGGCATAAATCAGAGAAACTTCAGTGAGAAACAGTACCAGCTGAGAACCAATGTTTTCATTCATAACAATGTAATATTTCAAAACCTGCATCCCAAATCCAATACTTAGACTACTTAAATCTACTCTTTGGTAGTACTCTTCTTTGTGCCATAGAAAAATCACATTTCATTAAGACAGATTATTTCAGGGTAATACCTTTCTTACAGAAGAAAAGCAGAGCAACAGTTCTAATTTTAAAACCACCAAACCAGCTGACATCTAAAAAAAAAAAAAAAAACACCAAACAAAAAATATGAGCCAAAACATCGGTCAAAATCTAAATGCAGAATTCCTGCATTTAAGAGGAATATTTTAAGCTTTTAGAAAGGAAAAGGCAAATTTGAACTGCTGATTGTTTTGCTTTTACATTTTTTGGACATGCCTCATGCATAGTCATTACCCACAAATTAAGGTATTTTTAAAAGTTGAAACTTTGACGTTTTTTAGGTTCTTCTTATAGCCTGAATTTCCAAAAGTGGATTTGCAGAAGGCATTTTATGTTAGTGTGGAGTTACTATTGTAAAATATTATATTTTGATTTTGTTGCTGCAAATCCATCCTGTGGTATGTTGAGTTTTTGTTTGCCAAGAAGCCAAGGACATAACAAACATATTTTTGCTGGAAAAGCCCAGCAATAGTGCACATCAAGTCTCTGAGAGTACACCAGAAAGACAGAAAAGTGTACCCTCAGCAGTCATCAGCCATTGTTAAGAACAGGATTATGCCTCGGAACTGTTCAACAAATTTAGTGAATATCCTGTAAAAACTTTGGCCTGGAGTACTTCAAGAAGCTAGCGATGGTACTGACATATGGGCAGCATCTGATGAAGTTATTTCCATAAAGTCTGAAAGGATATTTTGGAATCATGACTGCTAGAAAATATGCTTGATACCTAAGAGATTTCTCAGAAAAACAAAAGAGATTTAGTGGAAATATGAATTAACCATTTCTTTATAGCTCCTGAACATTACTAATTTCCATTTTTTTCCTTTTCTTTCACCTAACTGTTTTCTAACCACCCTGAAACTGGCAGTTCTAGCACTATGATTTTCTTAATAATCCTATTACTTAGCATAAGCAAAGAGGAAGTGGAGCTCTCTTTAGAGGAAAACAGTAACAACTGAAATATTTGAAAATAATTTGGGAGTAGGGACACCCCTGCGTGATAGCTTGCTCTGGGAGAAATACAAAAATTTGAGATAATTAGAATTATGTCTGGTGAAAGAAGAAACTCAAAAGGAATGGTAACAACCTCTCACAGCCCTGAGAGCAGCAACATGCTTACCTCTTGCTGCCCAGCCTCCCTCACTGTCTTCCTTCTCTCTGTCCATATCCTAGGATTCCATTTCAGCCCATCCCAGGCCAACATTCCCACCCCACTGGTTTTCTCAGGGTGCCCATCTCCAGCTCTGTCCCTGCCAGCCCTGACTTGCTCACTGGACTCCTCAGGCTGACCTTGGACTTGACCTTCTCTGTCCAAGGAACATCTTATTACCCCAACCCTGGACCTGTGTGAGATAAGAAAGCAAGCCTCCCACTGAATTCTCCCTGACAATAACCAGGAAATGTATACTGAGGGATACCATGAAATATCAAGAAACTAGCTGTACAGCTGGGATACTGCGAGCAAGGTATAAAGTAGGAGCATGAAAGGAGAAAGAGAGAAAACAAGTGAGAAACAAATCCATTTTCATCTTTGTTTCCATAGTTTTACTGTACTGCTGCTGATACTGATTCAAGCTTGAATAGCTTCAGAGGAATTTCATCCAGAAAGACTTGTTTGTGGTTTGTAATTGCTTTTCCTAGAGGACAGTTAAATCAAAAAAACTATTTTACAAGCTAAAAATACTCCTTAAGAGCACATGCCTATAAAACAAAGTTGAGAACTAACCTTGTGGAAAAGGAGAGAAATCTGCAGAAGCAGACTGAGGTTTGGAGTATCTGTTTTAGTTTTCTTGACCAATGAAGAACCAGAAGAGGTTGTGTGCTGAACAATATTTATACACAATTGCTTCTATGTACAGCAAAATCTGAGAAACCTAGGGAGAATAAGCCATAATTCTGCCTCTGTATAAAGCATAGCTGCATCAATGCAATATTTTGTTTAAATAGTTCAGAACTATTTTTTTCCTAAACCAAAAATCTCATTACTTTTTCTCTCCAGACAGCTGTTTTGCCAGACAATGTGAAATATGAACACAGACTGGGTCAGGAGTAAGTGGCTTTCTTCTGTGAGATTGTTGTGTCACAGAGAACTAAACCTGGTCAAGCACTTTGTGTGGTCATCATTGAGTCCATCACCTTCTCCAGTTTTTCTTGAGCTGTACACACAGCCATTTCAGTGTGAGTGGAGGCAACCATGCATTTAGCATCATTTGGTGGTCTGTGAAACAAAAGAATGCTATTTCATCCTCTTTTACTAAAGGAGACTTATCACAGGATTTTCTCATTCTTTGATGGACAGGATTGTATGCAGAGACAGATCTTCAATCTGTCCAGCTGTCACCTTGTAGAAACTTTTGGGCAGCAAATAACACACTGAAAATAGCAGTTTTCCTCACCTGTATTTGGAAGTACTGTGATCCAGGCATTTAGGTATGTCACTCACAGTCTCCTTCTGAACTGACAAACTAAACTAAATTAATCAAAACCTCAATTATTCTCTGGTTTTCTTGGAGCAAAAGTTGGGGATTTTTAAAGTTTGAGGCTCTCTCAATAATGATTGATTTTCTCTCTTAAAAAGGCACAGTAAGTAAAAAGAAATGATCAATAAAACCTTTTTTTTTCTGGAGTTGACCCAGCTGATATCACTGTTTGAAGCTCAAACTTGGACAGCAATGTTTCATAATTTCAGCAGAGATTTGGTGCAATAGGTATTGAATTTTAACAGCCTTAGGCAAAGCTTCTGGTCTTATTTAAATCTCTGTGTAAGGTCGGGGTCTTGTTTGGCTTTTTTAAATTCATCTGCAAATAATTTCATAAATTCTTTATATTTTGAAAGATGGAAGTGAAAAATTGGTATGCCTAGAATTTAAAAAGAACTTTTTAAAAATTGAACAATTTTCAGTGAGTGTGTTTTTAAACTTCAAAAAGAAGAATCAAAGCACAAATCTTCCAGTCTTATTGACACTTCTGGGATTCACCTTGCATGAAGACAAAGATCTTCAGGTGGTAATTAACAAAAAAAAAAAAAAAAAAAACAAAAAAAAAAAAAAAAAAAAAAAAACAAAAAAAAAAAAAACAAAAAAAAAAGTCAGTATATATTGGGTATTACAAGGAAAAGTGCATTCTCTTCAGCTGAAAAACATGTCCAAAATCAACAATATGAGCTCTTTGCCTTGTCCTTTTGGCCTTTAAAACATATTGCAGTCTCCTTATATTTTTCATTATTTGGAAAATCTACATTTATATTTCCTTAAATGCAGGTAAGATATTCTCTATAAATAGTGGCAGATATTCATAGACATGATAATGGTGAGAGCACACATACACCCACATAAACTCTCTATTGCTTTTAAAAATTTTCTGTGTTTTACATAAGGTAAGATAGAGAACATGTTAAGTGCCACAGTGAAGTTTCCACACATACAGCACAGCCTGAGGTACCTTTTTCTTTGGGTTTTGTTCATTCTCTCTATAGGTCTTACATTTTCAGCAAGTGCCATATGGACAAAGCAGTTCCTGGTAAAATTTTGGACAACAATTAATATAAGCACAGCAGGAGATTCCAACTGTTGACCCCTAAAAGGTGGTTAATCAACAACATATGGGTTTATTTATCCCAGCAAGTTCTTTTAATTAACAGTTCTGGAAAGTGAACTTTTTAATGAGCACTTTGTTATAATCTATTGAGGAAAATTCTAAATAGTGCAAATGAAGCTCTAGCTTGAAAGAAAATGACATTGTTTATAAGAAAAAAAAATCTGTCAAGAAGTCAATGTGTGAGAAACTGTAATGTTAACCTCAAGCAATGCTAGATTAACAATGTTTGTGCCTGGAATCAGATCTGAATTTATAATAAAATCTCTCAAGTACAGAAAGTTGAATTTTGTATTTAAACTCATCTTTAAAAAATAAATGCAAATTGTAAAGTTTATGTTTAGAGTAAAAAATGTCAGTAGGAAAGGAGCCTGGTTTGACCCTACCCTCTGAATATACCATAACATTTACTTTCAAGCTGACAGAAGAAGA
Source organism: Vidua chalybeata (assembly GCF_026979565.1). Taxonomy (NCBI): domain Eukaryota; kingdom Metazoa; phylum Chordata; class Aves; order Passeriformes; family Viduidae; genus Vidua; species Vidua chalybeata. Next base: position 35,082,437 of record NC_071531.1, on the reverse strand, counting down.
AATTTGATGATAGGGTAGGTTGAAAGGAAGAGAGCATAAAAAAATAAACAGTGATGCCAAACTAGAAAGGAGAAGCAAACCCTAACAAGTGGGGACACAATACAGAATAAATAAACACAGGAAAAGTGTTTATCTTTATCTTTGATCAACTAAAAAAAGAAAAATGTCTTTGATTGTATTTCATCTGCTTGTAAAACCTCCTGCTGAACTTCCTGTAAGTTATGTCCCAATGATGAATGCAATGGGATGTCTTAAGGCATTCAAACACTTCTAATTAGGAAGCCATGCAAACTGAAACAACTGCTGAGTACCTTGGAGTATACTTATTCTTCACCTCTGAGCACTGGATTCTATCCTTTGTTTAAAGTAACTGCTACACCAGGAGGACTATTCCATACACATTTATTCATCAGCAAAACTTGATCTGTCCTAGGAGGCAGAAACATAGAAGCATTTTACTCTTTTACAGCATTTTGCGCTAAATTAAAGGCATTTTTCCTCTCAGAAAGTTATTTTTTCAATACTAAAAGTATTGGAGTGTCCTTAGCTAAGATCTCTGATTGCCTACAGTAAATAAGAATAATGCAGATTTTAAGTATTGTGAACATCAGGCCAATTCCAGGCCAATTGTAACTATAGCTACAACCTTCTAAAAATGTTTGCCAAAGAATCTGTTAGTCAGCTGAGATTCCAATAATGAGGTGTTATATTTGTCTTCAAAACAAAAGAGAAAAGATTTTTGCTTCATCATTGGCTTACTTTGCCACATTAGAAATAAGAGAAAATAACCTAAATTGGCAATCATTATCTATCCTGTATTATGTGCTAGCAAGGAACAAGAAAGCAACCACAAGATGAGGATTGAGATAGAAGAAGTAAAGATGCCATTCTTATAAGGAACCAGTGTAGGGGACTGTTGTCTCTTTCTCTGTGGAATGCCATAAAAAACCTGCTCAGAGCAGCAAGTTTTTAGACTGCTAACCCTTGCAACTCTGTAAAACTGTCAGAAGAAGTAACCATACATCACAAAGCTTAGGGTAAATAGTAAATACTAAAAACAGGGACAGAAAGATATCCTGATAGGTAGATATCCTTATTATCCTCTATAACACAAATCACCATTCCATGTATTTAAAGTTAATGGGAAGCTTCAGTAAAGACCTTCTACATTAAAGGATTTTCAGGATTGGCCACTACGAAATAAATATAAAGACTTTACTTTTAATTCGAAAGTGTTGTTTTCTAAGATGGATGTATCTGATTGTTCGAATTTTAAAAAAAGACCACTGTGCAATGCCCATAAAGAATATGATTAAGAACTGAATACAGTTTACAACCTTTGAGTAAATGTGAATGTCTTCAACTATGTAGATAGTGCAAAGAAAGTAGTCTTAAATCTATTTGAAGGAGGAAAATAAAGAAAATAGAAAGAAAATTTAAGTGCTGCATAAATTACATGAGCTATCAACCTCCTGCACATTGAAGACTAATTCATATAAAAAAGATAAAAAAGCCATAGATTATTCCAGCACGCTACCCTAAGTGAACAACTAATTTCATAAAACTGAAGACAGTACCTTACATAAAAATACAGAAAAAGTGAAATCCTTTGTGACAATTAATCTAAGTGATTCATGCAGAGCTGTTGATTTCATTTTCAAAAAAAGATCAATGATTAGGCAAATCTTCTGCCATGGATTTTCTCTGTCATTGTTAGTGGAACTTTTTATTTTTAAAAGATCTTTTGTTACAATAGAAGATATTTCTGGTTTTATTTTTAAAGGACTAGTGAGTAATAAAAGCACACTTGTTAAGGTAGAAATATGGTCCATAAGTTATCTTATAAAGAGGTCACCATTGTCCAGTTTTGTTTTGTTTGTCTGTTTCTTTCTTTCTTTATTAACTTATGCATGTTTAAAATTACATGTAGATTATACTTAAGGGTTTTGTTTGCTTTGTTTCTCTGTTAACATATGCATGTTTAAAATCACCTCTATATTATGCTTAGGGACTACTGTCTCAGTAAAAAGCCACTTGAGCCAGCTTTTCATCTGAGCGAACTACCTGTTTAGTACCTGCTTAGTCCTGCTGTATGAACTAGACAACAGTTTAATTTAGATCTCACATTTTCTTTTCATTAATTTTTATGAAAAGAATAAAGAGCTAAGAGTTATTTTAGGCCTGGACATTGTTTCTGATTTGTATAAAGTGTTTATGATTATAAGTGAACACAGTCAGACACATTAGGAAAGCTGATGCAAACAATTTAAAAGATTAATCCAGTTCTAATGCACCAAAACTAAAAATCAAATATGAGCTACTTTCAGTCCAGTTATCTTAAGGAATTTGCTCTCCAGGCTAAAAATGAAGACCTAGGAAACACAAACTACACATCTCATTCCTGCAAGCACAATAAAGCACTAAAGGGCTAGATTCAATTTTCAACACTGTCAAAGGAGCCTCAAAGAGTATGACCAATGTATTACCAGCTACTTTTTGTGATGATGCAGCAAGATCCGTGTACACTCTCTTTAGTATAATGCTCTATTTTATAGAAGGTAACAATTTCTTTCTGAAACAATACTCCTATGGCTCTGTTTTTGAAATCTTTGTTGAGATAAAGGGAGAGATAGCATTTCCTTTAAAATTTTGGAGTTTGGGAGTTAGTCAAGTGAACTTCCGCCGTAACTAATTGAAGTTAGGTATTGTTTTCATTAAATTCCCATCAACTTCACATTTTGTTTATTTTCAAGTGTAGGTTTCAAGTGTTGCAGATGTGTTGGTTAGGTCTCAGGGAGGGAATATCAATTGTCACACCTGGTTCATTTGCTATGTTATGCCTTTTGGGCACTGAGCTGCAGAACATCCTTACCTTTTCTATTGCTAAGGAGGGTGTTTTTGGGTGCTTTGTAATTCATCTCACTTTCTCGTGGTTAAAAATCAATCTATGGCTAAGTGCTCACATAATTTGGATCAAAGTAGGCAAGCCTGCATGATTGTTAGCACCTCTTGTTCACAATGAAAATCTTTGTATTAATGTAGTACATTGTTGTATTTGTTCTCATGGTTCATTATATTTGATTTTCTATCTTTATGTTTTCAGAATCTGACCAAAGTACATAATGCTTAATAATGAGCTTCTTAATATTTTTTTTAAAAGGAGAGACAGCTTTCATCTTTCCAAACATTAAATTATTTTTATTTGAGCAATCATTAATCTTGAGAGGAAATTTTCATTCCAATATAAGGATGATGAATGTGTATTGATATAGTGATAGGAAGATTTCTCTTGTTTTCCATATTTGAAAATTCATTGTCCTTGTCAGGAGAAAATACTTGGGAAGGATTCATTTTATTACTGGGTTATTCATCCTTTTCTAAACACGAGAAAAAGTGAAGAGTGTTTCAATATGGAGCAGACATAGCTGCAAGAATATAAAGAACACTTCTTAAAACTGTTGAGTCTAAGAAATGGATAAAGGAAAAGGAGATAAAAAGCCTCAGCTCTCTATAGGGAGGAATGAAAATCTGTACAGAAAAAGAAAGAATCAAGCAGACACTGATGGCTAAATTACTTGTCTCAGGTAAAGCAAATTAATAATTATCTTTAATAATTTGAATTTTAATGAAACTAATGATTCTTAAATCTGCTCAGTAATATTAAGAATATATGTTTAAAATGTGAATAATCAATTTATGTCACTTTAAGATAATTGTTTTACCATATTTGTATAATGTTTTGATAGAGAAACCTTGGAGAAATTTTAGTTCTTGGAAGTGACTAGTGAAAAAATGTATGCATATACAGCCTTGAGCTACTGAATATTGATGTGGATTCACTGAAATCTGTAGGAAATACTAATTAAAACCTCATTAGAATCATTATGGTTTTATTAATGTTAAAACATTTTTGTGTTTTACTAATATGAACCATCCATGACTTATAACCTGGCTGCACTACTTAAAATTCTTCATAGCAAAACCAGAAAAATGTTTCACAACTCTGATTTCATTCATCAGCCATAAAGATACCATCAGTATCTGATGCATATTTGAACAATTTCCTGAATTAATGGAGGACTATTCAAAACCAGTTTAATTCTTTGCCTTGCCATTTCTATTGGAAGTTTTCTGAATCAGCTCCTTAACAATTCATAGTCACTTTTCTCCTATAAATATCATCCTGTAAAAAATGCTTTCCCCTCCTGGTGCTTGGTTCTTGGATTTAAACACAGATATTAACCTTTGTTTTGCTTGACCAAAGAAGCCATGTACTTTATATTCATAGAATATAGGCTCTCCTTTTCCTGAGCCTGAGGTCATCTGAGTAATATTTTCCAAGGCTATTGCAGATAAACTTTGGTGGGTTTTTTAGAGCTGGGTTGGCTGAACTCTTACGTTTTCACTTGAATATTGCAATGACACTACATCTTCCTCTTTCTAGAGAAATATTGCAACTGGTAAATCTTAGGATTGTGATTTTTACAGCCACATTACACTGATGTCTGACTGTCTTTCATACCTCAATACTATACTTTTATTTTCCTCCCCCCTCCATTATTCAGCCCAAAATCTTTTTTATGCCAGTAGTCATTAACATGATTCCTAACTGAATATTACTGTGGTTGATAACAAGGTTATTTAATCTCATTTAGTAATTTTAAAACATTTACATTAGCCACGTATTGATAATATATCCTACCATTTTGATGGAAAAAAAAAAAAAAAAAAAAAAAAAAAAAAAAAACAAAAAAAAAAAAACCTAGCTGAACCCTGCTAGTCTCTCTGTAAAGGTCAGAAACGAAAATATTAAACAGCATTGGTTTCTGTGAAAACTTCTACATTTTATCATTACTAAATTCCTTCCAAAACAGTGTTAATCATAATTATTACACTATCTTTTTGTACACCTTACATTTCTTAGACTCTTCCATTATTTCTTTAGTTTAACTAGCAATGTAAGACCTTTATTGAAAAACTGACATACTCTATGAAAGAAAATATCATATAGGTACAGCAAGATGGATTTGGCATATGTATCATGTACTGCTCTCAGTTTACTTATATGCCTTTCCAGTTTCTTACCTACTACCACAGCTGATTATTTTTACTTTTTAAAGGAAAACTTTGAAACATTTACATCCTGGGAACAAGACTACTAGTGTTCTGTGTCTTTTTAAACTATCTACTACATATACTATTTTTCAGCTGTATAGTACTATTTAATTAAAAAAAAAATTATTAATAATTGTTGGTATTGGACCATCTGCTAACAATAACAATAAATTGACAGCTTCTGTTGAGAAACACCCACAGTTACGAGGACTCAAGCACTAGTCCTTTTTCTGTGTTTTGGAGACAAAAATTGTGTAAAATTTTGTTTTCCTATTCAATAAAAAAATTAACTGTCTCAGGGACTTTGACTAATCACTGCAATTCTCTTTCAACTGCAAAATTTTCACACAGGCTCCTAGTACCACAGGCAGGCAGCAGCATCCTCACTGTGAGTGCCAGGGTAGGTCTCATGTTGATCCAAGCAGAGAATGAAATCACAGCCTGGCTGGAGTCTCATGAAGCCACACAAGCAATGCACCAAGTGGGACGTGTGAGCACAGGGTGTGGCAGGCAGTTATTAACTTGCAATAAGACAATGTCAAATAATTGAGTTGCATGCTTCATTTTTATACGTAAACATATTGTACTGTCCCTTCCTTTAAGCAGGAAGGGAGTCCATGGACTGACTTGCTGCTGATTTCAGTAGGGAGGGATAGGCTCTGCTATGTTACCAAATTTTTCAGAGCTTGGATACAGACCGTCTGATTAATTCTCAGAGGTATGCTCAAACTGGAATAAAGGCTCTGTAATAAAACACCAAAGTATACAAATCTGCTTTGAACATTGCCTGCTGTATAATAGCATTTTAAGTAAAGCAGTTCTTCAGACTCAGCACATAGTTAAGTATTTTTCTGAGTATGGGTATGTGAGCGTAAACACAAAACCTCTTTTGACATGAACAAAACCATCATTATGAAATCTGACAGTGTGATTATAGAATGCTGTATTTTGCATGTAAACACAATTTGTCCAAACCCAACATAGATAATTTTACCTATTTACAGGATCAGTCATTAAATGTAACTATCAACAGTAGGGCTGAAGCAATATTTTTAATGAGTTTAATCTGTATTTTATATTTAAATTTATTACTTAGGCTGAAATCCATCTGGGCTTATTAAAGCATAATCCAAAGCCGAAAATATAGCTGGGAAGGCAAAAAATAAGTTAGCCAACTATAATGTGACCAACACAATAACAATACAGCCAGCTGCAAGCTGAATGTAGTAGAAACTTCTCAGCAATTAAAAAAACACTGTGCATGCACAGATTCTCATCAACTATTTATAACTGCTTCCCTTATTTATATTAAAGATAGAAAAAATGTAATCATGTCCAGCATCATTTTTTTTTAAATAACAAAAGTTGGTTTAATAGGTAAAATTACAAGAATCCAACTTAGAGAATAAAGAAATTGTTTTTTTTAACAGCAGTCCTCTTATAAGAGGAAAATTTTCAGGGCTGCTTCAAGTAAGCAATGACATTATAGGAAGGTAAGTCCAGAAGGTACTGTATGACAGCAAAGCAATTGTGCCCATGTTTATTTTAAATATCTGGTAAACAAGTTTATGCAAAGGTTTGCTAGCAAACTAACAGAAACAAATCCTATGGGAGGACTTGGCAAGTATGGAGCCTGCAACAAAGGTCTGAGGGTTAAGTCTTGATGGGTAGAAAGAAATCTGAATCATCCAGCCAGCCAAAGATCAGATGAATCTCTTCTGAGAAAGTGAGTAGTATAGAAAAATCAGGTGAGATTTTTGTCTGAACACTTGTCACCAAGCTGCTTCAGCACCTCCCCCTCATTAAGCAATGTATTCCAAGGTTTCATGCGTGTTGAAACTCAATGTTGAGAAAAACTATTTCTATTAGTTCTCTTTTACTTTTTACATTGAACAGTCCTTCTTATCAAAGTCCCCCAAAGCAGAAATGCTTCATATATCATAATCCTTCTGGCCTCTCTCATATTTCTATCCCAAGCTGAATGGAAGGAATTACTCCAACCCTTTCCATATAACTTTGTAACAAATGTATGTTTACAAAACAAAAGCTACCTTTTCAATTGTTGGAAATGCTTCAGTTAACTAAAAAAAAAAAAAGTACATAATTTTAGTCATTCAATAGAAGCTACTTGTTCCTACTTTTAGATTCAACCAAAATAGCCTGAAAAAAAGTCATTACATTTTTAAACTGCAAGAGTCTCTATTTTTCTAAAGCTACTGCTAATTTTAAAAGTCTTAATTCATATTTAAAAAGTAAGAAACAGTATAAGAAATTCAAATTTAAAAAACATTGCAAACTCATTCCCTTTTTCATTGTTAATTTTCAAGTTGATTGAGTTTGGGCCTAAAGAAATTCACTTCGAGTTATATTTTCAATTAAATCCTTAGCATACAACAGCAGCATTTAAATGCTGTATTTCTGTGCCTGAAACACAATCTTAATTTTTATAGGTTGAAATGGAAGATTATTACTATGGTCAAAAATTTCACCTGGTGATATAACTTCATCCAGCTATACTATTTCATCTTGTGGAGTACAGACATAAATGTGTGTTTATGTGCACATATATGCATATAATATCTCCATGAAGATCACACAAAAGTGGAACCTAGAGGACTATTATATTAACTTGAGCCATATTAAAACATCTTGAAATAGCACAGCAGTGACTGTCAGCTAGCCAGATTGCCTAATGTGGAGAATTTCCCTTGTTAGGTATCTTATTAAAGTTCTCAGCAGGGTTTCTGACTTGTCTCAACATTGAATGAATAGCACCAGCCTTTATTCAAGAAAGAGATAACTATAGTCTAACTAGATTATGCCAAATTCCAGTTGCCAAATATTTTTTTTTCCATTGTGCATACTTCCAAGGAGTCTATCACTATGGATGCTATTCATTGGAAATATTATCCTGAATTGCTACACTACTACACCAGCTGACTTTTACAAGGATATTTAATCTGAGAGAATGTTTTCCTTGGTTTTGGAGTATCGGAGCAATATTTAGTTATTTGAAAGTAGCTACTACAGGAAGTAAAACAATGAAAGATCATGGCAGCCTCTGCTGTTCTCCTGCTTTTTTTGAAGATCCTCTTGAAGGAGCAGGAAATGCTGCTGCTTTATCAGTATTAATGTAATTCTAGGCATCAGTTACCAACTTTTATTAAAAACTGTCTCAGCAAGAGAAGAAGTCTTTGCATAGCATGAAATCAGATAATAAAGACAGGAAATAAATAGCTGATTTACAAAGTAAATCTACAAGTACAGTTCCCTCTGCCCTATGTTCAGCAAGGAAGCAATCTCTTGATAGATACTGCAAAAGTGAAGTTCAAGAACTTCAGCCACTAAAAAAATTGGGACCTTTATTTGGAATAAGACAATGTCAAATCACTGAGTTGTATGTTTCATTTTTATATGTAAACATATCATACTGTCTCTTCCAGCTCCTCCAAACAGGGTTGATGAGAGAGCAAGTTACAGAGAATCTGAGCTATATGAGAAAACAGTTGCTGTGAAAACTACCTTTCAAGACCCTGTTCTCAAAGCTCAAATTTAGATATCTGTAATCTCCACACAATATACAGAGACAGTTAAGTGCCTCAGGAAGGCACTTAAAGTTGCCTCAGAGAGAGTGGGGAGGTGCCAGTCGAAAATCAAATGCTGCAGACAGTGTCTATAATCCCACTCATATTTGAGTTTTGAGCAGCTCATTAAGGGCTGCAACAGACCTGTCTATGTCTGATCAACATCAGGAGACAACAACACTGATGGCAGATGCTTACAAACTGTTTTTGCAAAGAGCTAAGTAAGGCTTGTTGTCCTTCGCTGATGGTGACTGTTAACTCTTCACAACTCTTCACACAAGACCTTCATGAGTAAACCTTTCAAAGAGATCTGAGCACCTCTCCTGCGTTGGTATCAGTTTTTCTACCAAGCATCTGATTAATACAAACTAGGCCTGGTTGCAGACATTAGTTTTCTCCCTCCTATAAAATTATTGTTAGGATACCTGTTACCTTTCTCTTCCCAGTGCCAGAAATCATGCATTAAGGAATGCACCAAGGCCCAGCTTCAGAGTGAGAGAGGCAAAGACACACCACTTTACTGAGCCTACATACAGGCAGCTACTTAGCAGATATCTAGAGAGAGACATTTATCTGAAACTTGCAGAATAAAGATTGAATTCTCTATTTCTTTAGGATCTGCCAGTGCTCTAGTAGTGAGTGAAAAAATATGCGCAAAGGGTTGGTGGAGGTGCAATAATCTTAAAAAGAAAATAATCACAACCACATTTTCTGGGAGGTGCAGTATAATCCAACTACATACAGAAATTGAAGTGCTATGGGAAGTAAAATGCTGTTTTGCCTAGAACATAGGAGCTGCAGGACTGGTTATTTAACAGCTCAGGATATATATAAGCAGACTTGGAGAATAACAACAGCCTCACTCAAATGCTCCAGGCTCCCAGTACCTTCAAGAAAAGGAGAGCTAAATAAGCCACTACAAAGAGATCTAGTAAATGGTCTCAGAAATATTTCCCATTCTTCCTGAAAAACCTTACTTTTAGTCCTCGACATCACATACGTCTCAGAAGCTACTTGTCTGTACTTCCCAATGGACTACTACTCTGGAGTTTCTTTAAGATCTTTAAAGGTATCATTACATGATTTTTTCACCACATGGAATATTATATCAACGGTGGAACATAAACACATGCACACAAACATCAGGGAGGATCCATTCGTCATTTATAGTGAATGGTTTTCCTGATTAATGAAAAATACATCTGGTAAAGAAACAAAGAAAAATTAATGCTAAAATATGTTGCATGTCTTGCACTCATTTGATACAGTTCAGGATTGAATTGTGTTTTTCAAGAAGATTAATTGGGAAATTAAATTTTAATAACTCATGTCATGATAACAGTGGAGAAATTGCCCCATCTAAAGGATTTGAAAAGATTACTGAACTTGGGGTCATAAAGTACTTGAAAAACACAGAAATTTTCAGTTTGAAATTTTCAGTAGAAATTTTCAGTTTTGCTCCCACATAGATTTTTTTGTTCATATAAACTTTTGGCATCTTGACACAACTTCATGCTCAACCTTGACTCTTCAATCAGCATATAAGTCATAACATATAGTAACTGAACATTGACAGTACTTAGTAAAATAAATTAATTTCTTCACAATCAGCCCATGTTATCGTATCATCTTTAACACACTTTAAAAGTTTGTGTGGCCTGAAAAGTAATTTACCTGGTGTTTTCACAAGGGGCTATTTCTGTAGGGTAGTATAAGCCAGGGAGTTCATTAGGAGCTTCGAACATCTGAAGGATTTACTTGAGAGGATAGAGGAGACAGATTGCTGAAACAATAAACTCCCTCTCTTTTAAGTTAAATTTCTTTCATAACAGAACAGTTTAGGTTACAGTAAGAGGGAAACAGAATAGTTGCAAATTCTTAGGAAGAACTATTTTTAAAAAAATGGTGGGAACCAGTGTCTGGACTGTAGTGTCCCCACCCCCAAATCATCTGTTCTGTCCTGAATTTCTAATATAACCTACTTGGTGAAGAATTTGCCTGCCATGATTTAACTTTCAAAAGGACTTTAAAAGTGCATGTGATAAATGTTCACATAGTTTTCCAGTTTTAAGATGTTTAAAGTAGGCTTTCCCCAGCATAAGTGAGTACATCACCCCACTTGCCATTCCCAGCCTGGAATGTTCAGTTCAGCAGATGATAGACTGGGTAAAAAAGAAACTAGTTGAATGATGAGATTTAGGGTGTGGAGGTGGGGAGTACCAGAGTAACATCCTGCAAAATTATATGGAAAACTGTAGTATAGTGATCATACAGCCAGAAGGCTTTCAAGAAGATGGATCACAGTTTCAAAGATGAACATAAGCTATTACATGAAGACAAGACCAAATCAGATAATCAGGATCTCATCTGGCTCAGCATCTTGAGAAAAAAAGAGGAAACATTATGGAAGTAAAGCCAACACATTTCAGGGAAAAATATATTTAAATTTAACACAACTAATCCACTAACTTGGATTTAGTGAATTTACAGCAATTTTTTATTACTTATATAGGCAAATATATAATTTGCAATCAAATATAGATAGATTTTTTCAGAATAAATTGACCTCTGGACTTCTGCTCCTACAATTATTTACTAAAGGCTTGTTGTACCAGTCACAGCAGACAGTGAGAAATCAGATTACTGAGCTGATCTTGGAGACAAGTGATGCTATCAGTGATACTAATGTTTGCTCTACTGGCTGTCTCCTGGCTCATTCAAAACCAAATAGGAAAGTTATGCAAAGAAGAAACAATTTTCCATTGTAGTTTAAGAAAGGCAATATTGAATAGTCTGAGCACAAAGAGCTGTTCAGATATAGTCCGTGCTACAGAGAAGACATCCAACATCTCATCTTCATTGTTTTTTTCTGCTCAATATTCCCTCAGCTGTGGATGGATGTTTTCAGACATCAAGTAGTCAGAAGCAGCATGGCAAAATGAATGACATTAGTTCCAGTAAAGGGAGCAATAAAACACTCATTGCACTTCTACAGAAGAAGAATATGGGCAATGCAGATGACTTTAGAATTTCTGTATATATTCATATTTGTTTCTCCTATCTTGCTCCATTCTGAGAGCATAGTTATTGTATTCCTTAAACCAGATCCTGCAAAAGCAAAACTCCCACTGCTGCCAATTTTAAAAACACAAAGAAAAGCTTTTGCATAAAGAGCACAGATGCAGTCTTTTTGTGAGACAAAGGTTATTGAGCACCACAGGAATATAGCACTCAAACACAAAATAAAGGTTACATATTTCTGTCAGGAGGTGAACAATTCTGTCGTGGTTTCTGACAATTTGATTAGACAATAGGTACACTGTTCATTATCTCTTACTAGAAGAAGAGTGTTTCTTGTTCAGAATTGGTTAACTATGTCAATTTTGGTTAAATAAGAAACATAAAGTATACATGAACATATAGACATAGAAAATATTATTTCCTTTTGGAGGAAAAGTTAGATGCATTCTCCTAGTTACACACTGCAATAATTGTTGGAAAGCATGAAAAAAAAAAAAAAATATCAATAAGTGTTGCCGCAGGCCCCCCAGCCAGGTAATAATTAGCACTGACTCCATGATTGCAGAAGGCTGATCAATTGCTTTATTGTATCCTCTTATACTATATTATACTATACTTATCAAGAAACTCAGTAACCCTTACAGACAGTCCAATACAGCTTTGACCTAACTGGTCAATCAATCCAAACAACATCCACTGTCCAATTAAGAAATCACCCTTTGGTAAACAAATCTCCATGACACATTCCACATGTACACAACATCAGGTGCAATAAATGGAGATAAGAATTGTTTCTCATTCTTTTCTCTGAACTTCTCACAGCCTTCCCCAGGAAAATGCCTGGGAAAGTCTGTGCCTACTCTCTGTGGCCAGAGGGCTGCTGCCACAAATAAGTTCAACCTTGCAACTTTTCAAAGTGTTATCATCTGTTTAGAAATTCAGAAAATTTCAAGCTGAGGAAAATAAACATAATTTTTCTGAATCTGCAATTCCTGTCAGTGCAGGCAGCCTACAGATGAATATTACCTTCTCTGGCTGCTTTTAATGTATAACATATCCATGCTGCTGTTGGGCTTGTTAAAGGAGCTGAGCTGAGGCTATGGGGGAAGGAGAGAAAAAGTAGAGGTGAGCGATTTGGGTGAGCATTTGCTGTTTGTACTCTAGCTGCAGAAACTGAACATGTTTACAGGAGGGAAGAAAATTCAGCATTACTGAAAACAAATGGCCTCACTTAAAAAAACCTGGAGGTGGTGCAGGAAGGGAATTTCTTTACTGAAAACAAGTGCATTCTCAGTGTAGAAAAAAAAAACCAACCCACAACAATAAACAAACTAAATTAACTCAGTGTCTTGAGACTGCTTAATATCTCTCTGGGAATCTGTTTCTCGATGATTGGAAGAGAAAGGATAGTAGGAGGGGTTGCCTCAAATTTCTCCCAAATGAAGGATTGTGGGGGTGGACTAAGAGGGGGCTGAAGACTGTGTAACATCAGGAGACACATTTGTTCAGTCTCCACTGGCATTTCCATGCTGAAGAATTTGTTTCTGCAAAAAAGGTTAAAAACTGTTCTGTGGCTTGGATTAAATTAAATTCTTTGGCATGAAAATATAGACTTTTACTTCTCTCTGCTTGGTGCCCAAATCAGAGCAATCTTATTTCATGTCTGTTCACTGCTTTAGTTTGCCAGCATTGTTAGGTTTACTCTTGCTTGCACAGAAATAATCTGTCATTAAATCTAATTTATTTCCCCCATTACACATTCTAATTTAAATTTTTTTGCCCCACTATTCCTTGTCATCTTTTCCACTGTAAATGTAGGAATTCAAATTTGGATTAAATTTTGTCCAGATCCTGCTCAGGTCATATTTAGTTCCGATTGTTATCTTCTGGACAGAATAAAAAAATGTAAATATAAGAAGGTAGAACTTTCCTGAGTTCCAACAGCTGTTGTCAGGTAAGATTTTTTTCTTGTTTCAGGTATTAGTTTCACATTTTCTACTACAGAAACTGTATTCTATTACCTGAAACACATAATTCAATTAACAATACATATTTTTACATATTTTTCCAACTGAGATCACTAGTTAAAAGTATATCTAAAAATAATCTAAGGACCAAAAGGGCTGCAGCATTAACTATGAATTGCAATTTTGCTACAGTTATGCTCAATGACAACATAACATTTAGATGATGTTTATCTAACCAATTTTTGAAGACCTCCAATAGTAGAGAGTCTGCATTACCCCTGAGAACAGCAGTTCAATGTATTTATTGCTAAAAAAGTTCTGGGTTGTTTTTGGGTTTGCTTTTATTTTTCTTATCTCCTCCTAGTCTACAACAGTTTCTTGCTGCAATTTAAGGGTTTTATTTCCTGTGTTATCTCATACAGATGAGAAAATCAGATTATTCCTTGCTAACAGCTTTTATGCTCCAGAAAACTGTCCCTTTTCTCTTATTAGCTTCCCTAATTCTCATACTGGTGAAACTCACAAGAATTATGGATTTTCCCCTGTAAAACTTATGTAATACTATTGACATACATTCTGTATATCATTAACTTAAACCTGTTTATGAAAAACAACCAGATTTTGATGAAATGCACAATAATAATAAAGACTGTAAGTTCTAACATTTAGTTTCAAACGTTTCAGTTACCTTGTTTGGATATCTTTGACATACAGTTTTCTGGTGTTTTGCCAAGTTTTTTCAAGATAACTTTCTTTTCCTTTTTTCTTTTTCTATTTTTTTTCTTTTCCCTCACATTTATCACTGTCCTGGTGCCACCTTTACCTCATTCAGGATAGCAACATGAGAGAGAAATCAAAACTGATTCACTGGGGTGCTCTAGAATATGGCAACTTTCCATTTAAGCTCACCTAGTATAATTTAATGTTGCATTATTTAAAGTCTTCCTATTTGTCTATGTTTATTTTATCAATTTTCATGCTGTTTGCAAGTTTTATTTATTACCAGCCTTTTACTTTTATGGCTCTGTGCAGTCATCATCACAACAAATTACTCTTGAGAGATATTCTAAAGTTCTCCAACTTTTCTGAATGTGACAGGCTAGGATGTTGGAAATGGTTGAAGCCATGGAATGAAAAACATCATGGGAATATGACTCAGGACTAGGCATCACCACCTAGAAAGCTGTCATTAAAAAAAAAATTTAGAAGTCAACATACAGTTTTGAGTTTTGAAAAGCGTCTGGAAGGGAAGCTAACAAACAAGAATCAGGTTCTGGAGTGAACTCTCTTCAGGGTAAAATCTTTCTTAAAGGAGGAGACCTTCCCAAGTCAGACTTGACTTCTAGAACCAGTTGTCAGAACAAGGTCAAAGTGTGCTTCAAACTCCCTCTGCCTCACTCTTCTTGAGATGATACAAGCTATTGAAGGAAGTGAAGCAACATCTAATAATCCTAATTATGTTGGATAAGAGCATTCCTGATAACAAAGAAACTCTAGTTAATGTGAGATTACTCTAAAGTCACTATAATTATGTAAAAAAAAAAAAAAAAAAACCCAAAAAAAAAAAAAAAAAAAAAAAAAAAAAACCAAAAAAAAACAACCCACTAGGGGTTCTCCCAACCTAGTTTCAAGGTTGAATGGACTTTGTGCTTTATTAGAGTCCAAAGGATTAATGAAGATCTTTTCTAAAGTATTTAACCATAAAAACAGACCAGGTACACATCTTAGAACCAACCTAATCTTTTCACTTTTGTCTATGTTGAATCATACTTCACTATTCTAATCTGTTTCACCATTTAATCTTTCAAGCAAATAATTTGAACCCTATTTCACTCTATTATTTTCTGTTTCTTGTGCTATTCTGACAGTTCAACTCCTAAGGTTTCTCTTAGCTTTAGCATTTTCTTTTCCCTATTAGCCATCACAGTGGCATCTAGTTTACCAAAGCACTCTGAAGTCAAAATATGTCTCTCAGGGAGATGCTTCAGGATGGAACCCTACTTAAGTTCAGTATAAAAATGTAAATGAGAATTCACATGCGTACTAAAGAGTTTTCCTCTTTAATCTGCAATATTTACTCTCTTTTCTTCTTAATTCAGTCATAATTCTTTGGAAGAACATAATTAAACTAAAACTAGAAGCATTAAAACTGCTTTGGATTTTAGCTATCATTTTTTCTTTTTATCTCCTTTCATTTCTAGCTGTCTCATTAGCATAATGGCTGTATTGGCAGTCATTACAAGAATGAGATTATCTAGTGATGAACACTTCCATAGCAAAATATTTAAAATAGGGTGTAAGCTCATTAGGAACTGCATGCCTGTGTTGAGAGTCAAGAATGCTTAGCACCAGCTAAAAAATACACAGGCTCTTGAAGAATTTGGCGTAGCTGTTTAATTCTCAGTTTCCATTCATTCCAGTTACATTTGTTGTTCTTTTTTATCATTTGCTTAGGGGTTTTTTTTGGAACTTTTTCCAGAGGACCTTGTAGCTTGCAATCTAAACCAGCAAAGCCAAATCAGTTTGGCAGGAGAAGGTGCACTGGAAGCAAAGTGATTGCATTCTCACATCTCTATAGTATTAGGGTGCCTCATGACTTTTAAAGTATTTACTTCAAAGGCTGCATTCAGAACCTCAAGGAATATTTCTCTGAAGATTCTCAAGTTTAGTTACATGCATCCTATAACTTCTTAGCTTTACAATAATTTTTTGGCTGAAACTCTAAAAGTATACGTCAATTATAAATTGATTGTATATATATATATACACATATCCATATCTATATATACAGCTAAAACAAAAAAAAGGCATTTTTTTATCTTTAATCCTCTTTTCATTTATTCACCATGCCCATTGATTACTATTTTCTAGTTATGAAGTAGCTGAGGTTTTCTTGCCTATGTGTTTGTATTGTTGTATTATACAGGAACCAAGAAAAGAGCCATTTACATGGCTACACTGCACCTCAGTGAATGATCCTCCCATTTTCACACTATATCATATGATTGCACTGGAATTCACAGTCTGGCAGGAAAAATATATGTGTGTGTGTGTGTGTGTATATATATATATATATACACATATACTGTCTAATGCAATTAAGAATAGTCCACAGGAATCCCTAGACTGTTGATTGCCCAAAGTCAGTAAGGCATTTAAAGCAAGCATATTTAGTAGATTCCTTTTATTTTTGCATTTTATTCAAGCATATGCTGCTTGCCAATGTTAGAGCAAAGATATTGGACCAGATGAATCCTCAGGCTGACAAAATGTGGCTGTTCCTATGAAGAGAAAAGACTGTCAATTTTAGAATTAATAATATGAAAGCAAGGAAGTAGGTGTCATGAATGCCACAAACATCAAACTTCACTGGTGGTGATGTTGTACTACAGTGGGAATGGGGTTGTGCTCCTTCACCAAGTGTCGCAAGAGAATTGGAAATGAGCATAAGATTTCTCAAAAAAAAACCAAAACCAAAACCACCAGTCCCAAACAAACAACAACAAAAAAATCCAAAACAACTTAAGTCCTTCACCATTCACAAAGAGCTGATCTGGGAATTATGTTATTACCTTTCCCAAGATGTTCTGCTAACACAGAAAGATGGTCAGGAGCTGAAGCTTCTGAACTCTCTCTTGCAGTCTCCAAAGACCATTTTTCCTGAAGTGCAACAAGCGATGATTACTGAAAAGAGACAACCTTTGAATACTTGCATTGTTTTGATTAGTGATCTGTTCTACACTCTTTCAATATGAAAGAATATTTCTTGCTTTGGAATATTTTATACACATGGTACATACCCTTCACTGACAAAGGTAGCTAAGAGAAAGAAGTTTGTTCAACCATCTCTGGTTTCTGCTTTTGTAGCTTCTGGATCCTCTGGGGACAAGGTCCAGGATTGTTTGGGAATGCCTGGAATAAAGTTCTACTCAAAAGAAAAATGAAGAGGGTTACACAGATGACTTCACCATGTGCCTTTTCCTTGTTTCAACATTTGAACAACCTTTATTGTCTCAGGCTTTTTTCATGTTTCTAAAGAATTGAGAGAAATATGTGCTGAAAACATGTGGTTGAAAATAAAACAAAATAAACCAAGATTGTTATAGAAATTTAATAAAAAAATAATGGAAATTGTGGCTGAAATGAACTTTTTGTGAATTGTCAGATGAAGCAAAAAATAGTAATGGATGACTTTACCACTGTTTTTGAAAGAAATACACAGAAGTATGTATTTGAAAAAAATAGGTTTGAAAAAGTTGGAAGCAAAGATTAAGAGCATCTCTTTTACAGTACATTTTGAATAAGAAGACATTAACTCACAAACACAAGGGACATTAACTCACAAGAAAAACACAAGGGATAAAACTGATCACAAAGCAGTAGTTTGTGATTTTAAGATGGGGAACAAGTGTGAACAGTGGAACAATAAAAATGTTCAAGCAAATGTAAATTTCAGCATAGAGAATTGCTAGAATAGACCCCAGGCAGGGAAAGAAAAAGTTCAGAAACAGCTTTAGTTTTTCACAAATGCTTTGTTTTGACAAATGTCACTATTAAGTCAAATGAGCAAACTATTTCAATACTGAGAAAAGAGGGAAAATTAAAAGACATTAGTATTACAGAATCTAAGATTGGTATGCAACCTGTCCTTGTCTCTAAGACCAAATCCCATAGAAAATTTGTACCCATATAGAGATATCACAGAAAAACAAAGGACTGAAAGAAATAAGAGTAAGGGACACAAACTTAGGGAAGCTTTTATAAATAAGACAGAAAAACAAGGAAGGCAGAGAATATTCTAACAGGCAGCAGACAAACCATAGATGCCTCAAAAAGGTCAATGGTCACTTTGCTAAGTATAAAACCCCATAATTATGTGTCATTGTTATCTTATGGAAGGCAATTATTTTTGCTTCATGCAAGGCAGGCCTAAACTGGAAAACAAGTCTCCACTTTAGCTACCACAATAAAAAAGATGCCAACGATTTGAGATAAATTGAAAGAACAACAGAAAAACAATGTTTTGAAAACATAACCCAGTAAAAAAGATTTAAAAGTGAATTGGATTTGCTTAGAGAAGAATGTAAGGAAATGTAATAGATATCTCCTGGTACTCATTAAATTATTGTAAAAATAGATTAACCATTAATATATCACAGTAATCTGCCTCATTTTCAACCAGCACGACACAGTTTAGATGCTTGTACCCAGTATCTGTTTATAAGGACAGTAAGCCAAAGAAATATCTACTGAGGCTATGAAACCTAATTAATGGTCAGATCTGTCCATGAAATGTTCAAAAAAAGGATCAACATTGCTCATCAGTGTTCTAACCATACCTGGTTCATCAACATGGATTAAAAAATTGCTCATTTTACCACACCATTGTGTTTGTTACAAGTCAATCCTTTTTCTGATTCTCTTTTTATTATCTGTATGTAGTTTTGAAGGATTCTTTTTCTTCCACATTGGATTGTGAATTATCTTGGATGGGCTGTATCAAGCCCAATTTTAGTGTGATAATTCTGTGATTTGTTACTGAAATGTTTACAATCAAGCATTTTGCAGCTGAATTTGTAATATGATTCAGAAGATGAGCTTCTGGCTTCAACTAGTAAAACTTGCCTTTTACTGAAAAAATAACATACCACTTTTTCACATAACACCATGCTCTCCTGTTGCTGTTTGTGTGACAGTCCTACAAATATAGTCACTTTCACTTCAAAAAAATGAAAATAAGAGAAAAGAAAGAAAAGAAAAGAAAAAAGAACTCTTACATGTTGTGCTATGACTTTACTTTTCCATGACTTCTCAATATTATCCTCTATTCATTCAAACATCTTAATTCTGAAATGTAAAATAAATTTACTCCAGTTTCGAATTATATTGTATTACTGTGAAAAGAGGTGGAAATTATTGTATTTCGATTATGTAATGTGCCTGATTTGCAGCAAGGGAGATTTAGTTTAGAAAAATGTATGAAATATCTACTTAGAAGGATAGTAAGGTAGAGGAACAGTTAATGCAACAAGTTATGAAACCTGATCAATGATCACATCTGTCAAAATAGGTGCCCTAGTTTCAGTTAGAGTACTGTTAATTTCTCCTCAGTAGCTGTTACAGTACAGGAATATTTAATATCATCATCATCATCATCGTCATCATCATCATTACCATAATTTAACTATAGTTGCATTTAATAAAGTTTGTATTATCATAAAAATCAAAGCTTAACTAGTAAATTAAAATAAATTCTGTACAGTATTAATTTATGCAGAATTTCTATGACTTTTTTTAATTAATTAATTTCATGAAGTAATTTGTAAAATGAAGACATGTATCTCACAAATCAGATGTTTCACTTTCCAGTTCTAAAAAAAAGACATTTTGCATTTAGAAGCATTTTAGCATTTAGGACAACAAATGGAGCTGTCATTTGTCTTTCTCACAATAATAATGCCTTGAAAAGCTTTTTCTAAAATGCTCTTGAAAGCTGCAGTCAAAGATTTCTGCTTTCACCTTACTGGTCCCTGATAAAGAGACTGTATGCTATTTGTCAGTCAGCCTTTTGTTGTCCTGTGTCCTTCATTCTTCTTTATTGTAACACATAATCTACATTATTATCAGCAAGCAAATTTTTTGTGCTGCTTCTGTGTTCAGCCTATTTTTTTCTACAGAAGCAGTTTCCTTTTCTCTCTTCCCATCAGCTACTACATATGACCATGCTGCCAAGAGTTTTGTGATGAGCTTGTCCAAACTCTCCATTCTTTAGGAAAGTTTAAAGAAACCTTGCCATCCCTGTACCTTCCAAAGAATTCTGTTATTTTTCCTAACCTGTGGGGTTTTCTTACAGCATTCTTTAAAATAGTTCTACACAGAATGGAAAAAAAAAAAAAAAAAAAAAAAAAAGAGCTGAAAAGAAAGCTAAGAAGTATAATAGTCAAAACTCTTTGGAGGTGAAGCCAGAGGAATTCCAGAGACCAGCTTCCACTTCCAAATCATATACGGTTATAAAGAGCATCAAAGATTTATTGATGAAAAAGTATTCTTGTTATACTGATAAGAAAATTTGCCATCCCTATCACAGTGTTGTTGCCAGGCCAGTGACTAAACTTGAGAAATGTACTGCTGTCACATCACTTGAAGATGAAGGGGGGTTAGTGCAAACATTGGAGGTGTTAATTTTTTTTTACTCCTTAAACAAACTTAATATGAGACTCATGCTGGGATCAGAATGACAATGCTTATTGAAAATATGCAAAAGACAAGGCCTAATCACCTCTAAACCAGTTGGAGCTTGGAGTATCCTTAAACATGAGTTCGAGTAACAATCAGTAGCAAATTTACAAAATATTTAAAGAGGTACTACTCTGTCCTAAAAATTTTACTCTCTGATTTATGCCAGTGTGTTCAGCCAAATTCAGCAATGTGCCTCCACCTCTGCTGTCCAGAAAGGCTCAGTAGCCCCTCTCCACAGGAGTGAAGGACTGTGGCTACTTGTGACACTGGCTAGAGCACAGACAAGACTGACAGTGCTTTGAGAAAACTCAGAAATGTCTCAGGAGGATTCATTAAACAGAATGCATATGTCTAATGCAAACATCTACACCTGACCATTAATTCTGTAAGGAAGTGGGAAGGCAGAAATTATTTTTTTTAACAGTTCACCTAATCATTTCATGGTCTTATTGCAGGGTGAGATAAGTTGTCATTCTCTCTCTGCACTATCTGTAAGGTGAGGGGAACCTGGCTCATTCAGATCTAGCTATCTATCTATGCTGTGAAAGTTGAAAATTATGCAAGATGGAACCTACTCCACTTGTTTTGAGTAAACCTAGCCAACAGACTTCAGATTTTAATCCTCTATATTTGAGAAGGCCTGGCACTGACTGTGAACCACTTTCTATTCTCTTTTCCGAGTAAGGTTTAAGGTTGCTGTGTAGATCATAAGCAGTGGAAGAGTAATTGTGTTTACAGAATCACAGAATGAACTAGATTGGAAAAGACCTTTGAGATCAACAAGTCCAGCTTATGACCTAACAACCTAACACCACCAAGTCACCTAGATCATGGCACTAAGGGCACATCTAGTCTTTTCTTAAACATTTCCAGAGACTCCACCACCTCCATAGGCAGACCATTCCAATGCCCAATTCCTCTTTCTGTGAAGAAATTCTTCCTAATGTCCAGCCTAAACTTTCCCTGGCATATCTTAAAACTGTGTCCTCTTGTCCTGTCTCTGGCTGCATGGGAGAAGAACCTGACCCTCCCCTGGCTACATCCTCTTTTCAGTGGCTTGTAGAGAGCAATATGGCCTTCCCTGAGCCTCCTTTTCTCCAGGCTGAACAATCCCAGCTCCCTCAGATACTTCTCATAGAACTTGTGTTCCAGACCCTTCACCAGCTTTGTTACCCTTCTCTGGACACACTCCAGCATCCTTCCTAAATTGAGGGTCACAGCACTCAAAGTATGGCCTTACCAGTGCTAAGTACAGAAGAAGAATCACTTTTGGCTACAGTATTCCTGATACAGGCCAGGATGCCACTGGCCTTCTTGGCTACCTGGGCACACTGATGGCTCATGTTCAGCTGCTGTCAGTCAGTACCCACAGGTCCTTTTCTATCTGGACACTGTTCAGCCGCTCTGTCCCCAGACTGTAGAGCTGCAGGGGGTTATTGTGGCCAAAATGCAGGACCTGGAACTTGATCTTGTTAAACCTCATATCATTGTATTTGGCCCATCAATTTAGCTTGTCCAGGTCCCTCTACAGAGCTCTCTGGCAGATCAACACTTTTTCCCAGCTTGGTGTCACCTGCAAATTTGCTGATGGTGGACTCAGTCACCTCATCCAGATCATCAATAAAGATATTAAACAAGACCGGGCTCAACACTTATCCCTGGAGAACATTGTTAGTGGTTCCTCAGCATCTGGATGTGGCACCACTCTCTGGGCCCAGCCATCCAGCCAATTCTTAACCCAGCAAAGAGTGCTTCTGTGCAAGCCGTGGGCTGCCCTCTTTTCCAGGAGTATGCTGTGGGACCAAGGCCTTGCTGAAGTCCAAATAGAGCCATGCAGAGCCTTTCCCTCATCTACCAGATGGGTTCATCTGGCCGTAAAAGGAGACCAGGTTGGTCAGGCAGGGCTGGCCCCTACTAAATCTATGTTGGCTGTGTCTGATCACCTGGCTGTCCTGTAGGTGCTGTGTGATGGCACTCAAGATGATCTGTTCCATAATCTTGCTGGACACCAAGGTCAGGCTGACAGGCCTGGAGTTTCCCGAGTCCTCCTTCTGCCCTTCTTATGGATGAGCATTACATTGTCCAGCTTCCAGTCATCTGGGACCTATACAGTTAGCCAGGACTGATCATCTGCCAGCTCCCTCATCACCCTAGGATGGATCCCATCTGGTCCCATAAATTTGTGAGCATCTAAGTGGCTCAGCAAGTCTTTAAGTGCTTCCATCTGGATTACAGGGAGGCTATTCGGCTCCCTGTCCCCATCTACCAGCCCAGGAGGACAGCTGTCTTTAGGACAACTAGTCTTATTGTTGAAAACAAATGTGAAGAAGGTGTTAAGTACATTTGCTTTTTCCTCATCTTTATTAACTATATTCCCCACCATGTCCAATAAAGAATGGAGGTTGGAGGTTTTCCTTGCCCCTTCTTTTGCTACTAATGCATTTATAAAAACATTTTTTATTAACCTTCACAGAAGTGGCCAGGTTAAGTTCTAATTGAGCTTTTGCCTCTCTAATTTTTCTTCTGCATGACCTAACAACATCCTTAAACATTTCCTGGGTTGCCTTTCCCTCTTTCCAAAACTGATACACCCTTTTTTTACCCCTGAGTTCCCTCAAAAACTCCCTGCCAGTCCAGGCCAGTCATTTTCCCCACTGGCTCATCTTTTGGCTCATAGGGACAGTCTGCTCCTGTGCCTTCAAGAATTCTTTCTTGAAATATGTCCATCCTTTCTAGATCCCTTTGTTTCTAAGGGCCGCTTCCACAGGTACTCTGCAAGTCAGCATCCAGAAGAGGCCAAAGTCTTCCCTCCGTAGGCCTACTGTGGAAATTTCGTTGATGCTCCTCCTTGTTTCATTGAATATTGAGAACTCTATTACTTCCTGGTCACTCTGTTCCAGACAGCCTCCAACTACCACAGCTCCCACCAGTCCTTCTCTATTTGTAAAAAGCAGGTCTAGCAGAGCCCCAGCCCTGGTCATCTCACTCACCAGCTCTGACAAGAAGCTGTCCTCCATACAGCAAGGAACATCTAAGACTGCCTCTTCTCCAATGTGTTGAGCTCCCAGCAGATAGCTGGCAGGTTAAAGTCTCCCACAAGACCAAGGACTGATAATCTTGAAACATCCTCCAGCTTCTTATAGAAAAATTCATCCACCTCTTCATTCTGATTGGGTGGTCTGTAACAGACTTCCACCAGGATGCTTCATGGCCTTCCCCCTGGTATTTACCAATAGGCATTCAACCTTACATCATTGGCTTCAAGTTCTGTAGTGTCATGAGACTCCCTGACACACAGAGGAGTGTGTCCCTCCACCTCTTCTCCCTCACCTGTCTCTTCTGATGAGCTTGTAGCCATCCACTGCAGCACTTCAATCATGTGAGTCATCCCAACCCATTTCCATGTTGGCAAAAATGTCACAGCTTTCCTTCTGTACAGTGGCTTCCAGCTCCTCTTGTTTTGTTACTCATGTACATGCTCTTCAGCTGGGCTGCTAATTTCAGCCTTAACTCTGGCTTACCACCCTCAGGGTACTCTCTGGAAAGCCTGGTTTCATCCCATTCCCCCTTCAAACCTTGTTTAAAGTCCTGTAAATCAGCCTTGCCAACTCTAGGCTAGAATCCTTTTGTGCTTGCTAGATAGATGAAGCCCATCTGACTCTAGCAGGTATATTGCCATAAAAATTGTCCCACAAACAAAAAAAAAAGCAATATTGTGCTGATAGCACCAGTTCTTAATCCATTTACTTATTACATGTGTTTTCCTGTTCCTTCCAGCGTTCATCCCTGCTACTGAAGGAATTGAACAGAGCACCACCTGCGCTCCTGTCTAATCAACCATCAACCCAGAATAAATTCAGTCCTTCCAGGCAGATGGAAATTTACATTAGTGAGGTAGTTGGTTACCTCTTAGAAGAACTTTGAAAATATAGGTTAATTTTTACCGTGACCCTTCTGGATTTATTCAAAGATATGCCACTTCCATATGTTTTTTCTCTTTTTTCTCTCTCTCCTATTTTTATCCTCTAACCCAAAGAAAGCTACTCTCTGCATTTAGCCAAAAGAATTCCTGTATTTTTCAGAACAAAAATAGTTTCAAGATGACTTTCATGTCAAAACTGTTCTTAAGAAATTTAAAAGTATAAGATATTATTTCAAAATGAGATCAGACACCTTACACTAATTTCAATGTTTAAAGATACATCTCCCAGTTTCCCCCCTCCCCACAATAAAGTATGGAGTTTGTTTTACAAAAAACTTTCAGAAACATTCTTTGGCTAGTTTGCTTTTCCCTTCCTCTTATACACAGAAAATCATCCCTCATTAACAGGCTTACTCTCATAGGCAGTCTCTTAACAGCAAACTGATTCCCTTTCTCCTACAGCCACTCTCTGATCAGATCCTGTCTCTTAATTAATTCAGACTAAGGACTGTCACACCTTACACTCTAGCCCAAAGATTTACTGACAGCCAAACAGAGAATTGTTTATTTCCTTTGAATGCAAACAAACAAAGTAAATAAATAAGGAGAGAAGTAATAAACCTGGTAGTCTGCACCCACTGAGCAATACCCAGCTGTAAACCAAAGAGGAAATGAAAAGAAGTGGGCATCTAATAGTTTCGATGTTGTAGAGTTTGCTGCCAGGCACAGGGGCTCCACAAAATCAACTCTTAAAAATGCAAAATCTGTGGGTTAGTGTTCTCTATTTTGTAATGTTTACAAGCACTTGATTAATGGCCCAGGATTATGCAGTACAATACATATAGCATTGGTAACATTACCTACTTCCTATTTTCTATTGTTTCCACTGGAGATGCATGACTGCATTTGCTTTCATGCTGTTAGGTCAAAATACCATGCTGTTTTTCATGGCAACCCACTAAAAGCACTACCAGAGTAGAGTGAATCAAATTTTGCTCAGTGTGTAGCACTGAGTGAAGAACGACTGAAGAACTAGATGAAGCTGCCAGACTTATGTTTAATGTACTTGGTGGAAAAGCAGTATAAAACTATTTCCCCCTGCAGGGAAGTATAAAACTAGCTTCTAAACCCTCATCTAATTTCTGATAGAAGGCAGTGTTATCCTTTCTTAAAAGAACTGGTAAATTTTCTTTTTTGTGTCCTTGCTGTCTGTTTTTCTACGGTAAAAAGGATTTAATTATCCAACATGTTACGTGTCTCTGTAGTGTCTCCAGGAAGACACAAAAGTATTTTTTTTCCTTCTAGAATGACTTGGTTTAGGGAAATGAAAATTTGCAATTAAAGGCTGAAGCAGAAGATGTGTTTGAGAGGTTTCCTGCAGGGAGGATTTCACATGGAGCACTAATATGGGCAATGGCATGCCTAAAGGGTTTCTCTCTGACTACCCCTTCAAATTCCAGTCCAGCTTTCTGTTTGTAAACTTTGCACTCTTATTTTCGTGGTTTTTAACTGTCTAGCTTTACCCTTAACATTTTGATTGGGTCAAAACCCAAGAGACAACACTTTACCTGCCCTCTAGCCTTCTTATAAACACATACTGTAAATCACAATTTCACATGCTTCTTTTCTGCAGTTTTTCAGATGGCTGTTATTCCACATTTCCCCGTGTTTTTAATAAATGGGCATGTCAACGGGAATGCACCAGCCTGTTTATGCAGCTGACTGGTGTCACAAATGTTAGTGATCCGCTTGCTTATTTTCATTACTTCCACATGCTGTACCTAGAGTCCTGCTGATACCCTATTTGACTTGACATGTTTCTGTTTGTGCTAAGCAGGTTGGATGTTATTGCATCCATTTAGGAACAGATGTTACTTAGCATACCCTGCACTCCCTCACATGGTCTTCCTTCACAACTCTCTGAAAACAGACCGCAGGGATTGCACTCTCACTTCTGTGTCACCCTTCCCACAACAGCTCCTGGAAAGAGAGACCAGGAAAGATAAGCTTTTAATGTTGTTATGAAACCATATGCACCCTGCTGCCACCATATCAGAGCGTGTTTTTTCCCAGAGTGTTTAATACACCTCTTTTGACGCTACAGAAAATGAATTGTGAAGGATACTGCAGTTAGAAAAGGGTTGATTTTTGCCTGGGGAAAAGAAAATCAGAAAAGGCTATAAAATTCACTGTTCAATATTAATTTAATCACAATACATATTTCATCAATGTACAGTATGTTGCTTTTAATGCACAGCTACAGTTCCATGCCTGTCTTTTTCTCTAGTCTAGCCTGCAGCCCTAGCTGACTATGAAAGTTAAGATTTATAGCGATAATATTTGCTATCTGACAATGAGTTTCAAAGCTAACAGCTTTGTGGTGTTTTCTCTATGTTCTTGCATATGTTTTTGCTCTTGCAACAACCATTAAAGTTTGATAGGAGAATTGTGCACATCATGAACATGAAAATGAGAATATAATTACCCCTCTGTTTTCAGATCACTAAAATCAATCTTCTTGTTTTATTATGAAGTATCGGGCTGGCTGCAGTTGCAAAGATTTTCACAAAAATCCTTCATAAAATCTAGCAGATATAATGACTACTATGCTACAAATCAGAATGTTTCTCTTCCTATGTCTGAAACTTGAAAGCCATTTATCCTCTTTTCATAATACATCACCCAAAACAAAAATTCACAAAGTACCTAAATGTGATCTTATTTTTCTGAAGCAATTTCAAAGGAAATGCAAAAATAGAACCAGGAGAATTGCTAGGCAGATTTAGACCACCTGCTAGACTGTAATGCTTTTTATAAGGGACCAGGGTTTTTCTTTTCTTTAAATAACTTTTTAAATTATGCATATAACTGATAAAGAATTCTTTCTTCAGGAGAAAAAGGTGTGTTGATGACAGACATATTTAACTCTGGAAGATAAAGCCTATCTGAAAGCATAACTCAGGTAGGTGGTACCTTGAGCATAGCTGCCCAGCCCTCACTGGTTAGGCGGTCCTGGTGTCTGCTCACAGAAACAGAGATGCACAGATAAAGGTCATAGGGATGTCCATCTAAGAGCACTGCTAAATGAGACACGGGCTGGGATGATCTGTCCTGCTCTAAAGGTTTAGGTATGTGCAGGAAAGGAATAAGGAAACAGAGAAGCTATTAGCAGCTTGGGGTCTCAGACTGGTTTGGGGTGGAAGACTGGAAGGTGATGGTGACACAGGTAGTGAATTGTGATTGGTGATGGGGATGGGGATGGGGAAAATTACAGTCATCAGGTCATGGCTACATGAGTACCAAAGCCTTTTGCAGCTTATTCTGCCAATCTGTTTCTAAACATCAATAAAGAATGAAACAGCCACCTCTTAGGAGTCACTCGGTACCTTCCTGTCTGGCACATTGCATCAGTCTAGGCTTAAGTGCAGCTACAGTCAGAGGCTAGGGCTGCCAGACAGAATTTGGTTGGTGTGAATCCTCTTTCCTCAGGTCCACTGTGGTGTCTGAGCTGCACCAAAGCCAAAGAGAAACTGGGGACTTGTGTTAGCATGACGGTGTAGTGTGCTAGTGCCAAGGAGCAGATATATCAGAACCGGGATCTGAGCACAGAAGTCATTATTCCATACTCTGTGTAAACAAATTATACGTAGTACCACTGAGTGGTATGCTTCTGTTCTTGTGGTTGCAGCACCTTAATCTCCCCCAGGACAAGCATTGCAATAAATATCTATTTCATCCCCAGGCAGCAGCTCTTTATACTGGCTGTTGATTTCAAACTGCCTCACATCAAATTTCCTGAAACCTAGGGGTTCTCATTTATTTCTGTTGTATTTCAAAACAAAATCCATCATTAAAGTCTCACCATTATGGCACAATTTTATTTCTAAATGAGATAAATGATTCCTTCCCTCCCACCTTCTTCAAAACCATCTGCAAATTCTTTACTTTTGGCTAGCTGAAAGCACAGAGAAAAGTGCATAAAATGTTTTATTGGTTTCTCCACAAGTGTTCAACTTCAAAGAGAATTCTTAATCACGGTTAGTCTTCATGCAAAATATGGTTTCAGAGAAAATTTTGAACTTGAAAAAGCTTTTTAAATAATTTGTTATAAATGCATTTCATAAACAGTAGATATTCATATGGTCTTCGCAAACACATACATTTTTTTAAAAACATTAAAAAAAATCTTATGAAAGATGTGAAAAAACATGATTAATTCAAGAATCTTCAGTTCAGACACTCTGCAATGATGTAAGAGATACAATTTTTATTTACTAGCTGTAAATGACAATTGTATCTGTTACTATATTGCCTAGATATCTGGATCAGTTTCCTGAATGTATACAATGGAAAAAAGAAGACAGTGGATCATGTTCTCATCTAGTCTTTCCAGACATACATCTACTGACTTTAAATCACCCTCTTCAAATGAACTAGTAAAAGATCTTGTCTACTAAATGGAGAATCATGATAAAAATTTGTATTTAACTTAATGGGAATATCCTATTCAGACTTACCTGAAACATTCCATTTTGATAACATTCATCATCAATGTACCCCCGTTATAGTAAATTACTGTAAACAATTGACTTTCACTTTGTCAATGGAGATGTTTATCACCTAGTTTCAAATATTTAGCCTTGTTGGTCCAAATTTTTAATCCAGTTGACCATCTGCTGTTTTTTTATTCACTGTGCACTCCTCTTTTAATATCAGATCTTTTAAGTGTAAGGGCATTTTGAAGCTATAAGGGAAGTACGTTTAATTATTTGTTCAAACATAAGCTTCCCAAAGCTACGTGACAGGGGTCAGAAACCCATTGACAGGGTGAATGCCTTCACACCTCAGTTTGACTGACACTCTCAGCTCTGGCCTTCCTTGCCTGGAGCATATGCTGTTTGTGGAGATGGAAGCTGCACACACCTGACTTGCTGGCAGGACACCATTTTCCCTTCAACACCACCTTGGGTGTGCCAGCTTGAATTCAGCTCGTCACTGTGGTGAATGGCATGTGGCTGATGCCAAAAGCAAAGATAGGCTGTGCAACCACTTTCTACATGCTTCTACAATGTTACAGCAAGGCCTTTTGTGATAGGAAAAGGATTATTGGTTAAACTAAAAGAAGGTTGACTTACACTAGATTTAAGGACAAAGCATTTTACAATGAGGGTGGTAAAACACTGGAACAGTTTGCTCAGAGAGTTTATAGATGCCCCATCCCTGAAAATATTCAAGGTCAGGTTGGACAGGGCTCTGAGCAAACTGATCTAATTTTTTAAGGTGTCCCTGCTTATTGCAGAGGGATTGCACTAGATGACCTTTGAAGGTCCCTTCCAAGACAAAGTGTTCTGTGATTGGCCAGACCTCACTGGCCCTGTCTGCCTCCCCACCATTGCCTCCAGCTCCTGTATCCTGGCTCCCCTGTCCCTGCAGGGCAGCACTGCAGCTGCTCCCTGGCAGTAACTGCTGGCGATGGATACAAAATGGAAATCTCTCACAGTGTACTACCTGTGTGACTTAATATTGATTTTACCAGGAAGAACACTGTCAAAAAGTAGACTGATGATTGATACGCTTAACTGCTGCAAGATCATTTAAAAACACTTTCCAGCAAAGATCATTTATAGAATTCATTTTTGGACTCAGGGCTGCAATTATTCTAAGGACCAGCATATAGAGATGACAAAAATTTATGATTTATGCTTGTGATCTCTTATATGGTCATATCTCTTCTTTGAGAAAAATTCCAAAAATTCAAAGAAGTATTGATTAAAGAAAGATTGCTTAATTTTGACTAAAATTGTGTTTGGCGTAATGACTTTTTAAACCAAGCTATTTTGCTTTGATTTTCTGTTCTGTAACTAAAATTTTCAATCTCTTATAGTATAAACATGAATTTGTAATAAGGAAGTTTGGAAAGAGGATATATAACATTCTCTTTAAACTTCTGTTTAAAATTCAAAGTCTCTAATTATAGGATTTAAATTCATATTCTATTTTGCAAACAATACCATAATTATGAAGGATTTTAATGCTGAATGAATTAATAATGGGGTTTTTTTTTACAGTATTTTAAAAACCTATCATCATCAGTAAAAAAAGAAAAATATGACATGTATGCAACACACAGTGTTTTTATATAGTATACATGTTGCTGCAAGCACATAAAGCATCCTTTGTTTAATGGGTGGCCACTATGCACAGCCACCACATAAGTCAAAAGAGTGAATAATTTAATCAAGGTTTGTTTTTTGTTTTGTAACAAAAAAATAAAATTAAAAGAGAGACCTGCAAGCAAATCTAGCAAGCTTAAAATTTATGTTAAACATCTCTGCTTTTGCAATCACAAGTCTGACGACTTGAACTTTTGGGGGTGAAGAGTGGGCTTTTGTTGTTGGGTTTTTTTGGGTTTTTAAATGATGAAAATTGACCACCATAAAAATCCTGCCAGTACAATGCCAACAGTATTGGTATGTTAACATTTTTTTAATAGTATAAAGCAAGTGGTATTTAACTTGTAAATATTAGTTCTGAAGAAAAAGAGATGCTTAAGTTCTCTGGGCCCTTTGCCAGTATTTCCCCCACTGCAATGTGAATCATTCCAGAAAATTACATTATTATGAAAATAACCTGCAAGCTTGAACATTGCTTTGTATGGAGCACCTGCTGACAGACCTGTGCCCTGAAGGCTGGGGTACCTCATTAGAATCATCACCAGAAATGTACATGTAGGAGACTTCCTATAAAAGCAAATATTTAAAGACACAAAAGCACACAAAGCCAGTTTGCAGACTGCAGCTGAATAAATACTAGGGAAAAGAAGAAGAAATGATAAAATATATCACACATAAAAAAATCTATGTTAGAAGAACACTACTAAGGCAAAATATCAGAAACAAAATAAGTTAGAAAATTCCAGCATAACTATTACTTGTGCAAATCCACTAATTCATTCTTTTACACTTATTCCCAGGATAAGGAACTGCAACTTTTTAAACTAGTTATTTCTGAAAAAAAAATTCTGAGTGAATAAAAATATTTATGCACTGATATAAAACTCAATGAAAGGTTTTGAAAGAAAGAAGTGGAAAAAAGCAAGTATTGAACTTGTTCATTTTGTCTTTTTCTCACTGAAATATTTTGAGAACTAAATTCAAAAGGATCCATTCCCAGAATTAAGAAATAGAGATGATATGCTGAAGATTTATGTTCCTCTTTGTACCTGGTGTTCAGGATGTACATCTATAAAGATAAGAGAAAAAATTGCATAAGGCAGTGCAAAGACAGCATTTAATTCCAATTTTTTTTTTTTTTTTTAGTTTTAAATAAGATTAGGTCATTAGTGGTAACTGTAGATGGGTCTAATCTAAAAAGACTAACCTTGCCTAGACTCCAAAAAAAGCAAGATGACAGTATGACATTTATAAAGGGAGAGGTGGTGATGTGGGTGCGATCAAACACTCTTATTAAAGTGTGACACTAAGAAAATACAGGTTAGGTTCTTTGTGAAGATGTACCCATGTGGATGCCACCATAAAACAGTCTAAAAGCCTAAAGAAATCAGGGTTCACCACTGTGAAAGAGTCCTCAGTTTCTTGATGACCAGGACAAAAAGGGATAAAAAGGATCTTGGTAGTTTCTATTTTTGTATATAGTTATATATATATTTGTAATATATATATTTATATATAGTTTTTTATTGCAGCTGCAATAGATGTGACATTACTATACCCAATTTAATTCATAGGCTTATTATCTAACATTCAAGCACACCACACTGTGGTGCAGATTTTGGGCTTACTCTTTTCCAGTGGCTGGCTGCAGGGCTTCAGAAGCAGGAAAACCAATGCACACTAGGCTGTCAGGGTAACTAACATAGGAGAAGTAGTATTGTTGGACAGTCAAACCAGCCTGACTTATTTCAGATTAAAAAGTATAAACAACTGTGAGAAATTTTCAATAAATAGTTAATCTGAGGGAATATATATTACTGTCTTTTATATATATATATATTTATATATATATATATATATATATATATATATATGTATGTATAAATGGCTTGGATAATACAGTTTCAGTATCTAAGCACAAT
Source organism: Vidua chalybeata (assembly GCF_026979565.1). Lineage (NCBI taxonomy): Eukaryota > Metazoa > Chordata > Aves > Passeriformes > Viduidae > Vidua > Vidua chalybeata. Next base: position 35,049,494 of record NC_071531.1, on the reverse strand, counting down.
GTAAAGTGCATTGAATCTTGTAAGAAGGGATGACCTACTAAAGTTTCTTATACCACGATTAATTTCAGCTAATCGTGAAGAAAAATTGTCCAGACCTCTTTGCTCCCAAAATTGAACTTGCAGATTTTCACGATGCATAGTAATCATTACATTATCTTTAACAGAAAACACCTCCTGCCTCCTGTCATTTATCAATAGCCCATTTGTAATGCAAATTTCTAACTAACAATACCCCATATTCCTCTGCTAAGTCTATCTGTGACTTATTGAAACCACATGTTCTTTCTAAAAGAAAAGCTGCTGAACACTAACCTAAATCAGCTAACTAGTCACATTTTACAATGTGCTAAGATTTTATTTCTATGTAAACCATAGAATTTCTTAAAGGAAAGTCCTACAGGAAAAAAAATACCCACACACAGTATGATGATCTTGTATTCTGAAATCAGGCCAGTATCTTGCAATCTCAGCATTAGCTTTGCCACATGGAAACATCTTTCTTTATCAGTTATGTCCCATCTCAACCAGAGATAAGAAATATTTTCTATAATTTTCTATTTCTTTATAACAGAGTGATGCTGAAGGTATTGTATTACTTTCCCATGCTTCTTCTTTTCTTGTCCTTCCCCACCTTTTGTTTTATGTATCAGCTCTGCTTGTATGCTTGCATTGTAAGATTTTCAGAACAGAAGTAATTTTCTGAATGGTAGGACTATTATCTAACACAGAGAGATTTGGCTTTCGTATATCACCATGATGCAAAAGGTAATTTGTTATTAACTCAGAAAAAAACCCCATTATTTTACTGTTCACCTGCTGTGGTAGAAGGAAAAGTTTCCTATTTATTTCAATCTTAAGCTCATGGAAGTTTAGATTGAAATAGGGCGATATGATGTGCATCTGAACTCTTTGGTATATTATTCTCTGACACGAAGTATCTGAAACTTCATGTCTGGATGCTGTGTGGCTTGCTAGCAGCTGAGGCCAGATTCGACCACACGTGAAAGATTTCTAAAATAGCATCTAAGTATTTATTATATTTCCTACTTAGTGACATGGCTAGCTGGTAGCAATTCTTTTCCTAGGATTTAATTTACATTCCTCCAAGAGCTAAGACTATATTTGTTGTTCCTTACTAAAAGTAATTGGTCCAGAGTTTGGCAATTTTCACTTTCCTGTAGCTGAATGCCAAATGTCATTGTTGATCACAAGATATATTAAATGTACTAATTGTGAAGGCCTGCTTATAAAAGTAGACATGCATATTTTAGTGACTAATTTTCACTTATGATTTCTCCATATATATTGTGACTGTAATGTTTCAATGTATGGATCTTACAACCTGCTGCACACAGCTCACTCAGCTCCTTAGTATAGCCAGAAGGATCCTGTGCCTTTCCATGCACGTTGTTCTCACCCTCAAAAATGTATCATGTCAGCATAGGCAGATTTAGAGCTGCCTGAGGAACTGCTCTATTGCCCTAACCTGAAAGATGCCTTCCCACTCTACTGCATAAATATAAAAGTTCAAGTTACACAGGCATTAGAAAATATAATTTTATGTTCCTTGTGCTTAGACAGGGATGTCAGCATGTTGACCTGAGACAAGAGCTAATTCCAAGTCTGTGACAAAATTTCAGGAATTTCCCAGCATTTTTTATCAGGCAGGTTTAGGGGGTGCCCTGCTCAGTACTGCATTTTGGATCTCTTAAAATGTTGCTTCCTCCCATGCATCTAACTTTAGATTTTGGATGTCATTTTGGGAGTAAGTCAAGAACTACTTTCAAAGAGAGAGCTGCAGTTCTGCATTAAACTGGTTGCTTTTGGCTGAAATTGTTAACCCAAGCCTCTGCAAACCTCTGTCAAGTCTCTAATCATCCTGGAATTATTGCTGCAGTGTGTGGCTGAACACATCTCTTCCAAAGCCTCTATCAACTACATATGTCAACTATTCTCTGAGATGATCAGATGTTTGAGTTGTTTGAATGTTGATATAATTAATCCATATTTCCAAGAAACTATGAATTTCTATGCATTGTTTCTACTTTATATGTTTTTTTCTCTTATTAACTGCTGAAACCATGCCAAAAGTAGGAGATAAAGCAGATGATTAGAGATGCAATTTTAGATTACACTATCTGATTTAGAGTGTTCTAAAATACAGTACAATACTTTTAATACTACTGTTTTTATCAGTACATGGACTTTCATTTCAATGTAACTGAAAAGCAGTTTCATTTAACAACTGGTCAAGATCTACTTTTCTGTGTTATTTTAAATTGCCGGATTTTTTTTCTTAAGAGAGTATCTAAAAAGGTAAAACAGCAATTGTTAAAGAAAAATAGCAATTTTACTGAAATATATCCTATTAAAAATTCATTTGCATGTGAATGCAGAACTACATTTAACAACAGAAACAATTTACAAGTGGCCATTCAGACATTTTAAAAAATACATTAGTATGGTTTCCCCAGATGGCACTGTATATATCAAAAGGAATGATCTGAAGGCCTTCAGAAATTCTATTAGCAATACTTTCAATAGTTGGAACATAAGAGCGTATGTGTAGCCTATATATCTTCAATGGAAAGCTATGTGTTATCTTGTATTCAGGGCTGTTAGTTCAATAACGAAATAAACTAAAGAAAATAGCATTAAAATTAGTTAATGATACTTAAAACTTTCCTTTTTCCCCATTGCCTCTTAGTTCAATAGCTTCTATCTCAACAATTTTTTTCCTGCATATTGCTCTAAAATTAGTCTAATATTAGGGGTATCTAGGCAGCATCCATTTTCAAAGCTGAATTCTTTCTTCCATCCATTTCAAAAATCTAACTTTTCATTTACGGCCCAATATCATTTAAATTTATTTCTTTGCTGATCCAAGCTTCAGCACAAGAAGAGCAGAAGAAGATCAAAGCAGTTGCTGAGAATTCGACATCTCTAATAAATGCACTTTGGGGGGTTAATTCAAGCTAGTGAGCTTCCTGGACCTGGCACCCCACCACATGTGATTTCAATCTGCTGGAAGAAGCGTGGGAACAGTATTTTCCCATTAAATGTTGGACTGAATTTGGTGAACACTGAAGCAAAGTTTCTAATGTAATTATCCCTGAAAGAAGTCTCACTTTTTTTGTATCTAAACCTTTTTTAACCAAATGACTGTTAGGAGCAATCAAGGGATTTTTCTCAGTATTGCATTGCAGCCCAAAACCAAAATATTGATGTAGACAGAGCCTTAATATTTTGATTTTTATTACTTTGATTGGCATTTCCACTGTGCTTTCTTCTCCCTGAGTTAGCTGGGTACTGCTCTGTGATCCAAGCATTCCTTCTTTATCCATATCTCTGAGGCAATGAATCTTGTATTGTTTATGGCAAAATGAAAGAAATTCCAAAAAAAGTCAACCCAGAGCAGCTGGTGGTTAAAGAAACTTCAGTTAAGTGTGAAATACACCTCCTTAAGCAAAAGAAGGCCTTGAACCCAGGCCTCCCCCTTCAAAAGTGGATAAACTCATCCCACTCAAATATCATCTTCACTGGTAGTAGCTTTTTTTGAACTAAGAACACGCCCTAGCCCTCTTTGTCTTACAGAGAACTCTAGTGACCAGGCTAAGGACTGCAAAATAACGTAAATCTCTCCATTCAGTCCCAGTCAGGTACTGACCTCAACAGAGGAACAAAATACAAGTTACCTCCTCTGCAGTCCCCACCAGCCTCCTCAGGCAGCTCTGTGCCCAGTGCTCTGCACTCCTGCATCCCAGTTGGCAGCGCCCGCCTATCTCCATGCACTGCAGGGTTAGCCACCTAACACATTGCCAAGCTGTTTTTTCTTAAAGACAAATAAATGTATCCAGGACTTTTTAAGTCATAAAACATCACAGTTTATAGCTAGGGGAGCTTACATTTTAAGAAAAACATAATTCATTAAGAGAGGAAGCACTTGAAATCTACAGGAGGTGAACACTAGAAGTTTATTTAATATTATTGACTGCCTTATATTTCAGAAGTGCAAAGACAGCAAATCACTGGAGTAACATAGCATCTCTTCAGGTCACACTAGCTCATCAAAAAGACTGAATAAGAGCACAGAAAGACTGGTTCAAGAAATATTTCAGACCTCACAGTTCTGCTTGCAAGTAATACCAGGAAGCCAACTCCTAAATTCTTCATTCACTTTTTTCTAAGCTAAGAAATCCAAATGGAAGTAAAAGGGATATATTCTTGAGTGAAGGGGGGAAAAAGGCGGAGGGTGGGAGGAACAGGTATTAGGAAAAAGAATAGCAGAAAAAAAGAATACCATGTTCATTTGAAGTTACAATTTCTAAGATGTGGTATAACTCCCAATTCAGCAGTTGTTTGAGTTTATAAATACATTAGAGAGGCAGACAGGGTAATAAACAGTCACTATATATTCTGTGTTAAATGCAGACCTCAAATGCCATTAGTGTTGCCACACTTTGGGAGATACAAGAACAAAAGAAAATTTACACATGTATGGATGCTTACAAAGATATTTGTGACAGCAGAAACAGAAGTGTTTTCTCTTAGAAGATTCTAGAACTCCACAATAGTTGTGCTTTAACAATAGTTGTCATAGATTATCTTTAGTTGTCACCTTCTGCATAAATCAAGGGGAAACTAGGTCAAGATGTACTAACAAGCATGTAATTGCCATTGTTATCTATAAGATAAAGCCACCTCCGTTTGTGACTTAGCTTTACAAAAACTGCCAGGTTGGATCAGACCATTAGCCTGTTTTGCTTGGCATCCTGTCTCGCTGTGGTTAGCACCAGATGATTTTAAAAGGACCAAAAAGTTCCAGCATAGACAAATACAGGATAACTTGCTGATAGGACATTTCTTCATACCTCTGGCTTAATGACTTGTTTTTGTCTTGGAGCATAAGCATTAAATGCCACATATATTAGGTAGGACAAAAATATTTTTGTAAGTGTGCATTTGAAATTCTTGGCACAATGAAACATCAATATTCTAAAATGTGAATTGGATTTGAAGCTGGGGCTAAGCCCTGAATATTGTTTTGCTTGCAGGTTTCAGTTTAGAAACTTTATATTCCAGGCTATATTGTTAATGTGTGTTTCATAAATAACTGTAATATTTCATGAAACATCTGAAAAATGACACTTCTTCATCTTGGTTGCTTAGATTCTCAAACTGATTCCTGCAGCCTTGAAAAAGCAATTTTTATATTACTACGGAGAAATACATTGGAAATACAAGCTGGCTATGAATGTTTTAGAGTTCCAGCTAAAGGAACTACCACAAAAAGGCAGTAGTTTGTCTTCTGTGTAAGAAATTTACTTTTGAGTCACCATCAGCTTAATTTAAAGGCAAACAGATATAGGTAAAACATTTAGAAAGGATTGCAAATATGAGAGAAAAAAAGAAGAAAGCTATAATTAATCTACTTAGTTATTCATCAATTTATGTCCTTTCTGCAGGCAATGTCAGCTTAAATATTCATATTTCTGTCTTATATTCTGTCCTGGTTTTCAACACTGAAATTTCTGTCTTCCTCCTCCTCCCAGTGTTCCAGCTCATAAATTTGTTCATACTAAATTGGAATGGAAAAGTTATGTGAACTGAAGGAAAAAAAATTAAAAAGCTACCTAGGTTACTATTTTTTTAAATGTGTCAACTCCATAGCATGAAGTTTTTCTAAACACTGAATATTATATTTATAGTTCTTCTCAAATTTGAATGCAGACTTTATTCCAGACACTTACATAGAGTTAATAATCCTAGTTCACTGACAACTCTGGCTTTACACCAGCTAATAATAAGAAATAATTTTTATATGGTTAAATTCTGGGCCAGTTCTTTAGGTTTATCAAAATATAAAATATTCATAGAGCTACAGTGTAAGTACTTTATGCCCTCAATTTTGCCTTATGACCAGAATTCCAAACCAAATTAATTCATTTATGTCAAACCACATAAATCCAGAGCATGATATAATCCAAAATGTGTTTTAAGATTGCAATTTGTAAGAAGTTTGAATTTTGTGAGCACCTAGTGGCTTCTTCTTGTGACCTGGGCAAGGTACTTTTGCTTCCCCAAACCCATTTCCTTCTCACCTAGAGTGAGAGTTCTGATGAATATGGACCTTACTAACCATCTCAGGCTTGCTGCCACCTCTGAGATCTCAGCATACCCACGACAGCAGAAAGGGCTATGACCCAGCCAGAAAACCAGGATGGTTAAAAAGCCTGTCTCATCAAAGCGTCAATCAGGCCATGTAGCATCAACTTATCCTGGAAGCAGTGGAGGTATTTTGTCGTGTGTCCCCATGTCTGGGCTGGTCAAGGCTGTGAGGAACAGGAGACCAGCCCTGCTTCAGCACCAGTGAGACAGGGACTGATGGTCCTGGGTGGCTGACGTGGGGTCCTAGGCTGTGAGCAGGGTGGGGGTGAAGCCACAGAGAAGCAGGGCAGGGACAGGTAGGTCCTTAGTGCCCTCAAAACCCCAACATGAGACACCAGGAGTGTGTTCAGAGCAAGTCCCAACACAGTAAATAGTTCATAATCTCTGTCACACACAGAGATTATCTGCTTTTTTTTCCCATAGCAAGAATAATTAACGTTAAAGCTGGTCAGAAAATCCAGAGAAAATGTTTTATTTTTGCATTTTTTTACTTCCTCAGAATGCAAATTTTGTGCTAAAATAGTCCAATTGTGATGAAATCCCATTGGAAATCTGCCACCAGACAAGCTTTGAAACTTTTCTTGGTGTCCTGCCAGCTTATCTCTGTGGTTTCTCAATAAAGCACCTGCAGGGTGCCGTAACAACTAGCTCTGGGTCTTCCAGGAGTAGCAGGACAGGCAGACAGGTGGATTTTCCTAATGCCAAAACCACATACTATTTCCAAGCAAAACTCAAATTTCTGGGTTTTGATCTAAGCTAGAGTGAGAACAGTTTTCCAAACATGAAAATATGCCACAAAGAAGAATGATCTTTTTTTCCTCCCTTCCAGCTCTACTTCAATGTATTCAACAAATTGAAGAATGAAGGAGTTTGGCAGCAGAGTTTTTTTCATTGAAGACTTAAAAAGACATGAACAGTTGTGTGTTCTGGTTTGGAGGATTTGTATTATTATGCAATCCTTTGTTATCATTTGGACATTTGTTAAAACACATCTTTTATTCATTGTTTACATGAAGAGCTATATAAATTTTCAGACAGATGAGATGCAATTGATCTAATCTCTCTGGATTACTACAAATCATCTGATGGGATGTCATGTAAGACATTTTATTAATGCAGCAGAAGAAGGTAGGGATTAATAAAATCCTGTCAGATGGAGAAGAGATTGACTCATTGTGGGGAGGGGGGAGAGAGAAAAATGAGTATGTTTAAATATACAATCTGAGTATGTAGTTTTTCAGAAGAGCTCCTGAGTAGAGCTTGAGGTCACTTACAAATTCTGCTAAATGTAGAAATCTAGGACAAAGTGTGGAAGTCTCCTGATGACATCTGGTGATGATAGCAAGCTGAGTGATAGCCTTCATATTGCTGAGAATCAGAAGATTCAGAATAAAGAAAACACTCTCTCTTTAATGCTGTATAGACTAAAAATGCTACTTAAGAAAATTAAATGCAAGGTCACCCACTTAATAATGAGAATGTCTGCTTGAAGTGGAATTTATGCATTGGAAGTGATAAAGAAGAATGATATTCTGTGGCATTAGGTAATCATCGGATAACTGTGATTCAACAGCACAGTGTAATGCTAAAAACCAAGTCAAGAATGTATCAATTGATCTGGTATTGTGAAGATGGAGAACTATTAATGTCATTGTAAAAAGTTCATGTGGGAGGGTGAATAAAATCCCTATCACCTGTACTCAGAACACAGGAGATCATTCTAAAGCAAACAAAGAAAGCAGAGCAAAGGAACTGATATACTATCACACCAAGTGCAAATAACAGCTCCTTATAATAGTCTAGGGAAGTGTAGGACAGTGCTGCTCTCTGTGCATACAGCAGGAGGTAATAATCACTGCTGCAAAAAAAGAACTCTTTGACTACAGAAGACGATGAAATAAAAAGTGAAGGAGTCTAACTTTACCGTATACTTAGTGAATATTTAAAATCACTGAAAGAAAAAGTTAGGAAACATCAACTGCAAGCAGAATAGTAAAACTAGCAGTAGACTGGGGGTTTAGGAAGTTGCTTTTTCTATTTTTAAACTTTTAATGTGAAGATTTTTTTCTGATAACTTTAGAAAATGGATGGTACTGCAGTAGGAACACCAGAAAGTCACTTCTAGTTACATTTAGGGTAACATTCAATTACATGTAAGGTCCCAATTGAGTTGATGAGCAAAGGTAGGATGGGTGGAAATAACCTCTACCAAAAGCATGGCACTCATAAATAATCAGTTAGACTGCACTTAATTGAGATTAAATGCATCAAATTAACCATTTTATCTTTTCCATTACAACGAAAAAGGAAGATATACATTTTTATGGACACTGATTGCAATGAAACCACTTTTTTTTTCTTTTTTCTTTATATTTTTTGAAATTTATTTGGAGTTTGAAAGGTTTGACAGGACATTAAAGGGAGTATATGGATCACTTCTGGTTATGCCCTAGAAGAAAAGATTGCACTAGTGTGAGAAAGGCTGTATTTTATTAGTGTAATAAGGGCTGTACAAACAACACAATAGAGTTAGACTCTTACTAATACCACTGTCAGCCTCATCATTCCAAATTCAGCATAATTATTTAATAACAGAGGCAAAAAGTATAGAAAATAAGGGCCACATAATTTTTAGGATATCAAAGGCTTTAATCAACAATTTGCTTCATTAAACACAGAATGCATCTCAGTCTGACAGAAACTCAAATCTGATTAAAAACAGGACAAGTGGTAAATTAGATATGCTTGTCAAGGAAGAAATCAACTGAAAGTATAATTCTCAATCCTTTTATATGCATCAGTGGGGTACTAATATAATTGTGTAGAAGCCACTTGACTATGTTCAAGTTAAATGAACTCAAACTGGGTAGATGTGGATGGAGTGACACAGTTCACTCATAACAGAAAAGTAGAGAGAGGACATTATTAAGTGGATTTTTTAATTATGGGATAAAAGATGGAACAGAGCCTCCAAACCTGCTATTCAATGATGATATAGTACAAAAAGTCTGCTGTTAGGCATCAACACAAACTCAGACAGATTCTCAAACATTTAAGACAAATGTGTATTAGAGTTTCCTATAGTAACATCCTAAAGATGGTCAGAAGCCAAAATTTCTCATCAGATAAGATCTTTCAAACATCTTTTTTTTTGTGGAATTTGCATAATTTCTACAGCCCTGTGGGAGCTGTGGCAGAAGCTATAGTGGAACAGTGGGAAAAAAAAAAAAGGGATTTAACTATTTCATAGAAAACCCTAGAATTATACATAGTCATAGGAAGCCCTGAAACTATAAATTAAATTTAAATTTTGTTATGGGACATTTATTTGATCATGGCACTCACAGAAAGGTTTTCTCAGCCACATAACAGAGTAATAGGCCATCTTGCTTTCCATCCACGAAGTGATTCTTCTCCTAGATTTCAGCTCTCTCCAAGACATTGCTAGACTCACTAGCTTTCAACCTTTTTTTTTCTAAACCAGTCTGATGCTTAAAATTTTCTGTAACAGCTGCTCCTAAGCATTCTTTGCAAAAAGCAAAGATCTGGCAGAAACTTCACGTTCCATAACCAAATAATTTCTTTAGTTATGTGGCCAGTCCATTGGTACTTAGTGCTGAAATGCTTGTGTATCATTCATTGTCTCACCTTAGAGCAAGACAAATATAATACCTTCCAATTATTTAAAAAAGAGGCATGTAGATCTTACTATTAACACATATAAAATATTTTAATATTCCCCACAGTCTCATATTCTCCACATCTTTTTGATAATGAAAAGCTCAAGAAAATATTCTCCAGTCAACCACCTTATTCACAGAACATATACTTTCTGAGACAAATAAATATCCCTCCTTCTTTTCTGGGAATTTCAACAGTTTTTCAGCTATGTATGCAGTAGAACAAATAGAAATAAAGATAAACCATAAGATCATAAGTTAAAGCCTGAAGTGTTTTGGGAAAAGCATAGCAAATCCTCTTTAATACTTCCCCTAAGGGGAAATATTTTGGAGACAGGAGTAGAGAGGAGATTGTGCACTGTGTCAGTGGACAGACATCCATTTTTCTTGGTTCCCTCTTCCTGCTTGGTAAACCTATGCCTGCAACCCACTTAAAATTTTTTGCAATAGAGACCCAGGTAAAGAGACTAAATGCAAGAGAAGGGTTGAAACATCAGATTTTATTTTCTTCTGAATGGCCAAGGAACAAAAGTTCTGAAAAATTGGGCACGTGTATTTTTTTCCTAGCAGAAATATTTAAAAACTAAAGATTAATTATATTATTCCTGTCAAAAATCAGAAAACTTATCCCACAGCCACATATAAATTAAATTATTCTCACTAGTGGGTAATATATAAAATTCACAGTAATTACATGGGAGACCAGACTCTTCCAACCAAAAGTCTTATTTATTTCAGCATTTCCATTTTCCATCTAAAAGAAGTACCCACTGCTTGATTTTTTTTTTTTTTTTCATTTGAGTGACAGTGGTGGTGGAAAGAGCCTCAGAGACTTCCCATGTCATCTTCAGGAGAATGCTGCTTCAAGTGAACTCCCTCAGGAAATAGTTTGCTCTAGAAAAGTTACTGAGACCATTTCTTGACATGGTGATTTTATTTTTAACTGGTTGGAACATGTAGGAATTGTAGCCTCATATATTCTGGCACCCAAAGTACAAAGTTTTACATATCTTCAGCAGGTCTATACCCAGAATGTTTTAACATAAAGTATGTCAATTTTTTTTCCATAGAAATCATTAAAAAAAAATCACATTCCACATAGAATTTTCTCTAATAATTTTCCTACCTAATTTCTTCCAAGAGGGGCAACAAACTCCTTGCTTTTCTTTTGTATTTTCCAGACGTGTTACCTGAATAACAGACATTCCATCAGGCATGCAGGCAGAGATAAGACACAGGGAGCATGACTTAATTAGACCCTATTTTTATTAACTTGCTTAATTTGGAAACTGCCCACTAATAATTCACACTGCATTGATCATCATTCCTTCCTTAATCATTTGTATGTGTAGCTATCACCAGCTGCACATCAGGTCCGCATGCTGTTTTGGATGCCTTTATCAGCCCTTTGCCTGAAATCTGAAGGGAATAATAAACTGGTTCCAGTATAGCCCATAGCAGACCGTGGAAGCTCCATCAGGAATCTTCCACTTTCTTGCTGCACTAAGCCTATAGCAAGGTCCTGTTAAACAGTAGCAGACTAAACCTAATTCCTGACACATGTAAGCAATTCTGGGCAGTGCTAGAGAGAAGACCCCAGATATATTTCTGTCTCAATCAGCCTGAGAGAGAAAAATTCCCTCCATGTTAAGGAAGATCTTTATTATTAAAACTGGCCTTTAGGGATCCTGGCTGTGCCCTTGAGGCCAGAGAGAAGTTTTGAACCAAGACTTACTCTTGATTGAGGAGGAACAGGATAGAAAACATTTCAACAAACTGGAGAGGTGGGATTTTTCAGTCTGGAAAAGAGAAGTCTCAGGAGAGGTCTTCTCAAGGTATGCAAATGCCAGATGTGTGGGAATGATGAGGGAGCCAGACTCTTCCTGGTGTTACCCACTGACAGGACAAGAGAGAAAAAAAAAAAAAAATCCATCTGAACACAATAAATTTAATTTTTCCTGTGACGACAGTCAAACACTGGAATAGGTCATCGAGATAGGTTGTGAAGATATTCAGAACCTGGCTAGACAACCTCCAGGACTGCTGGATCTGTCTGATCCTGCTTGACCAAGGAAGTTAGACTACATGATCTCTAGAGGTACCATACAATTTAAAAATTTGTATCTATACCTTTGTGACTATAAGTATATAACTATGTGACAATATTTTTATTTTCTTTGTGTTAGAAATGGAACAGAGAAAACCTTTATAATGCACACAAACCATTCAATGAATTTATACAAGGTTTGTCCCAGCAGTGGCTTCAAATAGATACAATAAAGTGGTTTTAGAATCACAGAATCCTTAAAACAGGAAAAGAGCTCCAAGATCATTAAGCTTAACTTTTGACTGAACACCACCAAGCCAACTAAACCATAAACACTAAGTGCCTCACACAGTCATTTCTTGAACAATTCCGGAGATGGTGACTTAATTTACCTGGACAGCCCATTCCAATGGTTGTGCTGCCAAAACAACACAACTTCTTATACTAGCTCATACACAGCTATCTTTAACTAGCAAAGTAGATCTGACTATAGCTTTTTGTAACCATTTTTATTGTGCTTTAGGACCTCTGTCTATCAGTTTTATAAGAAATCTCTATGGTGTAAGGTAGAACAGACTGATTTGTGAATCTGATCACAGGTGGTGAAAGGAATGGAGCACTACTTTAAGTGGGCATTTACAGCCACACAAAGTGAACATCCTCTTGTAAATTACTGCCAGCACTCAATGCCACTGCTTCAAGTATCAAGCTAAATTATCCATGCTAGATGCAGGGCACAGGAAAATTTGGCTTGAGTGTTTATTTTTGTAAAAAAATAGTAGTGATCAATTTGACGTATGATTTAGAACAATTGAAAACTCATCATTTTAAACTGGACTTCTTTCAGTTTACCTGAAGCTGCCTAGAAATCAATTTTAAATGAGGTAATTTAAAATAAAAATACTCTTTTTAGTAATACTGTTTTAATTAGTGTAAACTAATGTTCTGTACCTAAACCAGTAAAGCATGCAGAAGAAAAGTAGCAAATACTATGAATCCTTTTATATGTAAAGGAGAAGCAGCATGGAACATGCTCATTGACATTGCTGAATTAGTTTGTTCATGCAAATTAGATGTTTTGGTAGTGGCATACAAAGATGGCAGTTTGTTTCTTGCTGTCACAATGAATCAAAAGCTGAACAATACTTGAGTTTGGGTTTTTTCAAGTTCCATGAAGTATTTGCCTTAGGTCAATTTTACTTGTTCAACAGGAGCTTTAGATATAGGAATACATATACGTGTGCCTTCAAAACCAAACCAAGGTGTGAAAGCTAATAGGTTAAACAGGGGCCTAAAGACTTGTTCAGATGTGCCAAATATGACTGACCAGTGAAGGATTCTTCCATTCCATCTAGGTTAAGGCTCTGTCTTTACCTGGGGCCCATTGCAAACCCAACTTTATCCTTTGCTATGGCTGCAGAGCCTTTGATATCAGAATAGGAAGCTCTGGAGTACATAGTGCAGCATGTCTAAGCCAGTTCCACTTTTGGGCTCAGAAAGCAGGAATGACAATTTCTGTGAAATTGTTTGAGTTAAAGTCCATTCTTAACATTCTCCACAAGCTTTGTTATTTCTTAATTTGGTCCAAAGTGTCTCTGGACCCCAGTTGGCACATTTGAGCTTAAACCCAGATGATTTTATATAACTCAGAGGTCTGAACAAAGCCCTATCATACAATATAAGTACCTCCAGAGGAGCCTCAAGGTGTGCGTGCATAAATGGGAAATAAAGTAATGTATTTCTGCCACTGAAAACTTTCAATAGTCAAATCAATGTCTGCCTTGAAAGGTTCTTTGAAACAGAAAAATGTTTTGAAAGTGATTTTCTTTCTTTCTTTCTTATCCATGGTGCACACTTTGATGACAATCCATTTCCTTCAACTAGCTGATAGAACTGACTGCAAATAAATCAAATAATTTGGCATTATTTAATTTAAAGGGGAAAGAAGTTACCCTGGTGCTCAAAGGTCTTGTATTACTAGATAATTAAGAAAAAAAGCATTCTGATAGCCACAATAGAATCTGGAGACTGGCAAACTGGCTGTTTGCCAGGTAATTTTTCAATGCCATTTTCACAATTTTTGAGAAGTGATTTGGTAAAGACATGCTAGTTATATAATTCTTGATCAATATGTCTGAGTACAGCGTTATCTGACGTATCACAGTTTTAGAAAATGGCATGAGAATGCTTACCACAGGTTGCATGATAATACCACATGTTATGGGCAACAGGAAGATTACAAATTTTTAGTGTTGTCATTTCTTGGCTTCTCTAATGTGAAAAGATGCAGGTGAAAAGCAGTAGGAAGCAGTAGAAAAAGCCCGTAGGAAACAGGGTCTTTTCTTCCCTAGCCTCAATCTTCCCAATGGCAGCAATAGGCATCTAACTGTGACTCCTTGTCCACTCTAATAAACTTTTCTAAGCAGAGGGGACTGAAGGCTTCCAGACAGGATTTGCTGCCTGCTAAGTTACTCCTGGTAAAAAACGTTTTAGCTGGGAACTGCAATGGCATGGCCCTCTGCTCTGGAAAAATTTGAAGTAAAATGGAATAAGTGATATCCTTCTCTGTAAAGGACATGTATGCTATGAAAGATACATTTTCAAATTTCATATCCAACTTTAATATTTGCCATAGCTGTCAGTTTAGTAAAATCCTTTAGAAAAACAAGCACAAGTAATAGTTATATTAATAAGAAAGCTATGTAATGTGGTGATCAAATTTAAACAGAATTTTTTGAAGGTGAAGCAGATTTGAGAAACAAATTTAGATAGATTTTGAATTATTCTGCTATTGTGCTAGCATAGTATTCTTAGCATTATCATTGAACAAACTTGTTTTGTGGTTTCTTGTGTGAGTTACTGCTAAGAGCCAGTGATGGTTCAGCTTTTAGTTGATCCTAAAGAAGTTGCTATAAAATTTCCTTCTAATGCCAAAAGTAGTTTACACACTGGTTTAAATGATAAGGGATTTGAGGCACTAAGCACTGATTCAATGATCCAGCTGAATTACCTCCTTCCTTTCCAGTGTGGTATCACATTAATCTGTCAGTTTTCTGCTGCTCCTAATTATCGTGATGATATAATAGAACCCTGCTAAAAGTGGTCTCAACTTGCTTTCTTTTTTTTCTTTTATTTTCTTTTTTTTCCTCTTTTTTTTTTTTTTAATTTTAGTTAATGAGGCTTTTCCAATGACTTTTCTTGCTTCTTTGAGTACATGATACCTGTGACAGAAGACCTTAAGCATGACAAGATGGTGCCTAAAACCACTATTTCAAATGTCACTGAAATTCTGATAATTGCATTATGTCAGTGGGTACATTGTGCTCACTGCTTCTGTTCACATGAAATCTTTTGTGAGGCCTCCCTGCCCTGTAAGTCCTAAATTACAAGCGAATTTCCAAATGACAGACCAGCTCCAGCTATGTAAAGACTTCAGAGCACAGTTATATCAGCTGAAATTCAGACACAAGATGCAACAGAGATCTGTTGAGCTTTTGACAGATCAAAATTGTTTCAATGGTTTTGAGCCATTTCTTAGCTGCACACTAAACTGCTTTGCTCTCTTCATTGTCTGCACAGGAGGCCATTAGACAGCAGGCACAAGAGCAGTGTCTCCCTTCCCCTTCCAGCTGGATCCCCAGAGCAAACAGCCTGTCACCCTATTAGCTGCAGGTTTCTTCCTGTGGAGCTCAGAGAGGACAAAAGTCCCTATTCCAGTAGTTGTAAATGCTCCTCTGTTTCAATGTAATAGTGAAACAGCCTCAGATATGTATGGATCTAAGGGCAGGGTGTTTTGTTTTGTTTTTTTTTTTTTTTTTAATCTGGAATTTCCAGCCAGTTCCATGACCTGATTGGCTTCCAAATCTTTGTCCTCTCAGTGCTGCTGGCTCCCATCCTCCACCGGTTACTATCTGATGCAGGCATTTCAAAGATGCAGTGTGAAAAAGCAGTGCAGTGCACTAATTAGTTTGCCCATGTTAAACTTTGAACTTACCTCTTTTGACATCAAATTGCAAGTAGCATTATGGTGTGATTTGTCAGTAGAAACATAGAGCTTAGAGCAAGTTTAAACTCCCTGTTACCCACCATCTTCTGGATTCACAGAAAAAAACAATCAGTAACAACGTCAGCTCACAGGAGAAAGCTGTTTGTGTACAATTCTGGCTAGTCCCAGTGTTGTATGCTGGGTTGGTTCATTTAGGGATTTTAATAAATGTTATTTAGTTGGTTCTCTGTACCTCCATTTCCCCCTCACAATGGTTCACTCCAAGTTGTCTACCATAGAAGTTTTCCCATGTCAATCTTGTAGCCACTCCCAGATTCTTCCTGAAAGTTCTGTTTCAATCACCCCACCTTTGCAATCCTATTTGTCCCAGAACACTGTACCCACCTCTGTTATGTTTCCACAGGTTGTTGTAATCCACATCACTCCCCTGTTGTCTGTCCCTATTGGGCGAGGGGGATTTCCGCCCCTGTATGCCCACCCCCTATTATAACCTGATGTTTTCATTGTCCATTCGCCATCTTGCCTTCACGCCGCGCCTGGCACTCCAGCCACCGCAGTGGCCACACAGGAGATAAACGTTCTCAGCCACGCAGGCAAGGTGTGCCTTGTCTCATCCCTTTGTCTCCTCTCAGCCTAAGGCTACGAAAGCTGTGTACCCACGCCGGAGCGCTCAGCCCTAGAGCGCCCGGGCATGCGGCAGCTTCAGTCTCACCAAAAGGCAGCGCCTAGCCGGGCACCCCAGCTGCCTGAGACCGGGGCAAGAAACAAAAGCCGCATCCCAGCACTGAGCTAACATCTGTTGCACGCTGCAAACGGCTGGATTTAGAGGATTCCTTTTCACTTGATAGAATGACAGAATTTCATTAACAATTCTGAAAGGCTGGCCTAGATTTTCCTTCTATCCAGAAAATTATGATAATACTAAGTAAATTTAAATATTGGTTTGCAGTGCTAAAACTGTTTTATATCTGGGGAGAAAAAAAATATTTCTTTTACTAAATTGATAAGAGATACATTATAAAATTACAGTCTTCCAGCAGGGGACAAAAGCATCTGGTAAAATGCCACCTACCTTGTTCTTTTGCCCTGCTGTTTGCTCTTAATAGGATTACAGCAAAATAGGACAAAGTGCATTTTGTTTCTGCATTATCTGCATTCTGCAACCTGCTGCTGTTCTGCAGTCTTCACTGCTGGAGACTGACAAAATGAAGACCAAATGTTTAAGGTAATTTCTCAAGCAGTCTCTTCCCTTTTTCAAATGTTATGTAAAACCAAGGTAAGGTATAACTGCAGTCGACAGGCTCCACAGAGTTGTATAGCTATAGACACTGCAATTATCTGACCAAAAAAGTACAAATTTTCATGTTAAAAAGCAATTTACAGGAAGCACCATCAGCAAAATATCAAGGGAAAAAACCTCCAACATCAGGCAAACAAAAAAAATACCACCATGAATAAAAACCCACTTCTCAAACAATTATTGCCCTGGCCATCTTTGTTCTTGAGTTTCTGCCTAGCTGCTATCTCACTAGTAAAGAAAATATATTATTTGGAATTTAGGTTCCCGTGTCCCTTACTGATTTTAGCTGCTTATTCTGGGAACACCTTCTCTAAAAGCAAGAATTTTGAAAATAAGTAATTCAGTGCTGAGTAGAACTCAATAATACCTCATTGAGGTGTCATATCTGGAAAGAAAATGTGGCAAAATTTAAATTGTTTGGCACAATTTAAATGTCTGTATATATATATATATATGTATATATTTCATTCAAAGTTGACTTTAATGAGTCAGATTAATAGAATTAAATTATATTTATACTTTTAGCTATATTGCAAACTCACCATAGAAGACTTCTGGCTTTCATAGCTTGTTTATTTCCAAACTAGGGTTCAAAAGAGACCTAAAATTAATCATGTAGATATTCTGCCAGGTTTAAGAGGCAAAAGAGAGGGTGAATACTCAATTATACTCAATTGCTGCAGATCTCAGAAGCAAATGGATACAACCACATCAAAAAAAAACCAACCAACCAAAACCAAGCAAAAACACTAAAAACCACCCAAACAAACAAGTAAAAAAAAAAAACAAAAAAAAAAACAAAACAAAACAAAAAAAACAATCCAAAACTCTAATGTCAATCTGAAAAAGTTTCTTCCAGATTTTTCCCATGGAAAAGAATTTATCTTCCTGTAGAACTTGTGGGAAAGCCTGACTTCCACCTTGATGTTAAATGATAGGTAAGAGCCACTAAGGATGTCAGCGCTACTGAAGCGGAAATGCACTTTAGCTATTAACACTAAGATGAAACCTTGATTTCTGAATGATGGCTCCAGATTACTTAGAGTGAGATGGGAAAGTTAGAGAAAAAGTCTGTACCTGTAGCAAGGTGACATAAAAAATGGAGTCATCAGACCCTTTTGTGAATGGGCTTATGCTGGTAGAATCAGCAGTGTTTCCTATGCTGGTGCCCATGAATCAGAAGCACTTAATGCAATGGCAAGTACCTAGCAGACCTGACTGGAAGTAATAACATGTGCATCAAGACAAAATAAGGTGGAAGATATCTACTGTATTTTGTTTTCACTTCTTCAAGACTGGGGTTTATTTTTTCATTTAAGTTTAAGTCTTTGGGATCAGTGCTTGATTGGCTCCTGAGAGAAAACTCACTAATTTACCGTACAGGTTTCTGCTGGCTTGTCAATCTGATGAAAGTACCTCTAGGATTTGTCCCTTCAGCAAATTTTTTGGCTTTTAGTGTTGCTCTGATAAATGTTCATTGAAAATAAAAAGTTAAATGCAAAGGGAGCTGTGCAAAGCTGTGACAACTGGAGAAAAGAACTGCCAAATAAATAGGAAAACCAGACAACAACTGCAACAACAACAACAAAAAAAGGGAAAAAAAAAAAAAAAAGCAGTTCTGCCAAGTGTAAAAGAAAAACCCCAAATTTAAAGACCCATTAAATACTGCTACTGAGCTGCTTATTGAGCTGGTTGAACCCGTGTGTCTTTACTGTGATGTCCCTAAATGTTCTCTGTTCCCCTGAAATCTCTGCCAGTATTTTCCCTTAAGAGAATTGAAAATTATAGGCTTGATGTTTAGTTATCAGCTGATATTTCTATTGCCTCTGTGCCTGACAGCTATGAATGTGCTGGACTTCTGCTGTGCAAACATCTAGCTCACTATCCTGATGAGGAAGGAAAATCAGACAAAAGAGCTCACAGCATGGCTTTTTAATGCAGAAAGTTATAAGCTCACCAAGTATGTCCCTGCTGATAGTCTTACACCCTTCTCAGAAAATCATAGCACTAAAATGTACAGGAATATTAAAGCACAGAAAAGAGACAAAATCCTGCAATATATATTTTTCGTAGCTTTAAATCTTCTTCACCAGAACAAATTAAAGCAGTTAGATAGTCTTGTTACTGTTTCTGTGATCAGTGACAAAATATAAAACTGTCCCCTAGAGAATGTCAGGACACAGGAATGTCTGTCTGTGAGAAAAATAACTTACACCAATGCAGTTCATAACAAAGCTACCACTAGTCAGTCTATAAAGATTTCATGTGGACTACAATCAGAACCAGTTTTTAAACAGATTTTGCCTCATTTGAATTTTTGTCAAATATTTTATTTTCAATTCCATTTCATTTCTACCCTATTTAGAAAACACTGTATTAAATTATTGTGAATTTGAAGCTCCTAAATGCCATGCACAGGTTAATGGCAGTGCCATACTTTTCTTCTTTTCTAATTTTCAGCTAAGGTTTTGTTGTGTGTGTGTGTGTATGTGTGTGTGCATGTGTAGAGATGCTTTCTTGCCATAGAGGACCACTGCTGAACTGTTAATGCAAATAATTCAAAATCTGGAAATATGGGAGTTCTGTTTTTTCTGAACATTATTAAAATATTTCCTTCTTTTTCTGTTGTTCTTCCTTCAACTACAGTTCCAGCTGATGCTCAAAGGAGCCCTGCAGCTCTAAGAGAGTTTCCATCAAGAGCAGCAGGGTAACCTAATCTCAGTGAGAGCCTTCTTGTTGTGTTTCTAAATCTTCATAGCAAAATGCATGGTCTTATATTTTATATATAAAACAGTGAACTCAATCTAGAATTATTATCTGCCATTCTGTTTTTTCTTAAGGTGTTCAACACCAAATTATTTCACCTTTTTACCACTATACATTTTCTTATAGCTTCCTCAGGAATCTAGGAGTCATGTGCAGGTTGGAGTCTTGAAGTGTCAGTGTATCAGGAAAATAGACTAATTCTCATATTTATTTTTACAAAAAAGAAAGTTAGCAGAAATAAATAGAAATAACTGCAGTATTTTTCCAATTATGTTTTTATATCATGACTGATACTATAAGCTAGAAATTCTGATGTATATTGATAATAATTTTAAGGTTGACTGAAATAACATTTTTTTGAAGATTGGCACAATTCTTGATCTTTCTATAAGCTTACAGACCTTCTCATATCTCCAAGGTCTTTCCAAAACTCTTACTATTCAATACATTCATGTATTATTTCCTATACATTTAATATATATTATATACTGTATATTAGAATGAGTAATATCCAGATATACTGGTCTACATGCTTTTTAACTTCCCAAATATCCCATTTTCTCTAATTTAAATAGGGTTTTTTCCACATTTTCATATTAACTTAAGCAATGTTTCCTTTTTGACTTTTTGAATACTTGGGTTAGAAAGAATAGCAAAGACGCAAAAGGCGTCGCCTAAAAATACTTTTATTCTTGAATTAAAAAATAAAAACAACTGTATTGTTTTGGATGCAGAATGATTGGTATAACGTTCCTTGAACAGTGATCTCCCATGAAATTAAGAGCTGGCACATGCCAAGCTAGAGGGGTTGCTAGTAGTTGATATCACTTTCCCATGCTTTCCCCTGCAATGGGATAACTGCTGAGGCAACCCCTGTATTAAGTATGTTAATTTCAGCTTTGTGCAATCACTTTGACCTGCAGGAGATGAATCATTCAGCCATTTATCTGCTAATCAATTCTGACATCTTCCAAGAACAGGCATAATTAATCACACCTCCCTTGATTTTGTGTTTTCATAAACAACATTGTTCTGCTATCAAGATCTCTTGGTTTGATATATTTGGGAGCATGCCACCTGTGATTCAACACCGCTTTCTCTCATGGCAAAGCATCATGTTGATAAAATAACCCTGTTATTCTAATTTAATTATACTATAGCTTTGTTTCAGATTGGTACCTATTTTGGCTTGCATTGAAGAATAATACATTTCTGTGAAAAGAAAAAACGCCACAAATTCATCTGTATGACCTAACACTAGACATAGTGCTTTGCCAATATTTTTTAACTTCCATTCATATTTGTTATTCTGTGGCTAGTTTGGATAATAAAGTCTACTAACTGCTACTGTGCTTCAAGGTTATACATTGTTGCTCCAGGAATGTTGATCTGCCTCCTCTTTTTGATCTCATTTTTTCCAGAAATCACTACTTGAGATACTTCATGTATTTCCAAAGGCAAGTATATTTTAGGTGTCGTTAATGACTTTCCTAAACTCTTTCTCCATATTTGCTGTCACATCACATTAGATATATCCATCTGTATTGTTTGATGCTGCATGAGATATACAGATTTCATCATTCCCTCTCAGCATGTTACATTTCAATACTCCAGGTCAATCTGATCTTATGTAAAGCCTCTCTTTCAATGCACTATGTGGTAGCATATCCTGAAGAGAAATGAGGATGATGAGAGACCATCAAACTGTGTCTCAAATGTCACTAATGGACTGTTTCATTTCTCTGAATAGGTCTCAGACCTCTTAGCAACCAATTTCCTGTTCTACACTGAAAGAGACCACTTACGTAAGCTCTCAGGTGACAAAGTCTACCATCAAAACTAATCTGGGTTAAAGAATTCCTCACAATATTCAGTTTAAAAAAATGTCTTTAGACACTTCACATTGCTGCACACAAGCACACACATGCAGACAGGACCTGTACAACAGGCGATGCTGCCCACACCCAGACTTACTTCACCATAGAATCCTCACATGTTCATATAATCAGAAAAGCTGCAGGCTGTTTATGTACTTGTGAATAAAACCAAATATACAACAACTACCTAAGCAATTTGTCAAAATCAAATTGAGATCTTAGTTACTTCTCTATGTCTCTTGATACCTATACAAATTTGAAAATAAAGTCTTCTAAGTTTCAAATTCTTTCTGCTCTAATTAATGAGTCCAAGCTACTTCAGGATCTCCCTATGCTTTTCAAAAGAGAGCACACAGGCTCATTTAAGTATTCGCTTCCCAAAACATTCTAGACAAGAATGAGTAGTCAAGAAAATACAAATTCCACAAGTCAGTTTCATAAATTTACCGATAATATACTGGAAAAAAAAAAACAGAGATAAGAGAAAAATCAACAGAGTAATAATTGTCAAACTATTTGGAGGTCTTTGCTGCAGTGCTTAGTTGTTCTGTGCTGAAGGAATAAAGAAAAAGAATTCACCACTTCAGGATACCAAAGAGAATTGAATAAACATCAACTGAAAAGTGAATCTATCTCCTATAATATCACGGAGGAATTTTAGCACAATGGTAGAACACCTTGGTTCATAAATGAAAACACCTACATGTAGATATGGATGTGAAATTGTGGTTTAAATCCATATGGAAATTAACGGCCAAGCAGCCTCTTCCCTTTCCCCCAACTCCTTTCAGTGAGAAAGGGACAAACAGGAAGATTATCAGTTGAAATAATAATTTACTGTAAAAAAAGTAATAAGGAAAATAAACAGTTACAGGAACAATACAAATGAGAACACTGTATAAAAAAGGGCGATTTTACATGCAAAAAATACTTATGGAGCTCCCTGGTGTTACTATGGCCAGAGCCATGTGACTTCCAGAGACAAAGGAAAAAATGGCAGACAAGTACCACAGCTTTTCCCTGAGTGGCTTTTTCCCTGAGTCCGAGACAACAAAAACCAATGACGGACAAATCCTCCAAGTGGAACCATCTTCATTCTGCTACCCTGCCACAGCTCACCACTTCACTCCGCAGGAAAAAAAGGAACAAAAATGGTGGCAGTTCCCTTTTATTTCCAACTGAAGCCACCCCAAGGAGGATGTGAGTGATATATAATAACAGCCTAGACATACCCACACATTTCCAGACTCTGCCCTCCCCCCACAGCACCTGCAAGAAAATGAACTCTGTCCTAGCCAAAAGCAGGACAGAAATACAGAGCAGACATTAATTACCTCTGTTTTGATAGTTTAGCTCAAAGAGTCAATGATTTTAGCCAATATTAGTTTTGAATGTTGAAAATTATGACAAATAGCAGGGTCCCAAAATAAGGTTATATTAAGTTTCTGTTCACTTATCCTGTTATTCATTCTTAGCCTCCTAAATTTCTTATTCTGTGCTGTCTGGTTAAAATACTTTGTTAAGAACACTGGCAACAGCCCAGGCCATGTGGAGCATAGAGTGCTGGAAGATACAACTTGGAATACTTAAGAGGCTGAGGATATATTAAATCTAGGACTCCCATTTGCTCTTCAAAGCTGTAAACGTCAATAACTGAATTTTAGAAGAAAGAGTCAACTCCAGTTTGTTGCCTGAATTAATAGCTCTACGTACATTCAGGTTTCAAGCCTGAGGGAAGACAGAAATCTATCTGCAGCCTTGCTTCTATTATCTCATTTGCAGGGAAGATGGAGAAATACCCCAGGCTTAATGCTTTCCCTTTGCCTTGTTGCTAGAAGTGTCCTCCCTCAGCAGCTCACAAATGTCTTCTCAGGCATGCAACTCTCTTCAGGCATTGCACAGGGATCATAGGCTCCCAATCCTAGCTTTTGGATCCTTTATGATTGTCAAAGATGTATGATTTAGAGTCTCCTTTTGTTTTATCACACGTTGTAGATCTGATAGATATACGTGTCTAAAGATGGACTACACTCCCAATACAATGCAGACTCAATTAATGCTGCTCTGTGTAAGCATATTGACCATGACTCCAAAAAGAAAATGTAGTTTGCTAATTTAAATAGTGAGCAATTTATTTCCTAAAGTAACACGAAAAGATCAGCTGGTTAAATAGATTGTTCCTATGCCCTTAACCTGTAAGCAATCTTAAAATAAAAATCAACTATTTCAGAAAGTGTGATACTGAGGAGACACAAATCTTGCAGAAATGCTTGAGAAAGCTATGTTTTTTCTTAGATTCAGCCCATGAATTTCCAGGTAATGGAGATCAACCAGCTGCATCCATCACTCTGTGGTGGAGATTTGAATGATGGTGACTCATGAAATCTGACAAAAGGTCATTACAAAAGAAAGCATTAATTGTGACTTCAGAAAAAAAAAATTAAAATAATATCTCTCTGTGTAAAAACTCCAATGTTTTGCTACTAGTAAACTTTTCTGAATTTACCATGGCATGGATGCATAAATGGGATGAAAACCACAAGGATTCAGGTCCTAATTCAAGCAATATGTACAACCTTCAAAGTTTCCCATTATTTTTCTAGGGATTTAAAACCCTATGTAATTTGAGGATCTGTGTTGCGGCAAATACCTAAGTTCTGCATTGCTCTATCCAATATTGATCTAACATCTAGCTCAGTGTATCCTTAGATCTGCTTCTACATTGCTGTCAATAGCAGTTACATTTTGGCAGGAGAGTGTAGTAAAGAAAAATCAACATTTCTCCCAGGTATGTCTCTACAACAAATAGACTGTCTTTGAAATTTTAGCAATTTTCAGACCATTTAGCTATGCAAATAGGACACTCATGGTCATTCTGCTTGCAGATGCCCATCTTCAAGCCATCCTTTCTACCCAGTAACTTTTGCACCTATGGACTGATTTCCATGCTAATTGATACTAAATCAATTATCTCATTATCTCATATCAATTATCTCATAGCAAGATGCTATGTGTTTTTGGAAACAGGAAAGAAGGTAGAAGAGTTTATTAATGCTTTTCCTAAATGGAAAGCTAAAACATTTCAAACATACTCCAATACAAACTTCAGATCTGAATTTAATTTTGAAAGCAAAAGTGTAATTAAGCATAGTGGTTCTACTTCAAAAATAAACCTTCTATCAAGCATTACTACTACGGTACTCCTCCAAAAAATCAAATTGCTGTTTGCTTTCTACTTATTTTGCTACTAGGGTAGGAACTCTGCTAGGTCTCTTGTGCAGCAATATTACAGTAGTGCTTTACACATACTGCCATTGCAGGTTCAGATATATCTGGTAATGTTTATTTGCTGGTTTTTAACATTCATGTGGGATGAGTACAATCACAATTTTGGGGCAAATCTTCTGTACACTCAGATAACAAAAGATGGCTGTACAAGTAATCATTGTTTGGTCTTTTTTTTCTGCAATGCTTACTGGTTTTTGGAATGCTAGAAGACAACCTCCAACTTAAGATTTTATTGGCAGAAATAAATACCTACTACAATAGTTAATTCCTTCTAAATGCATACAGTTAATAGGAGTGAAAATGAGTACATTGATATCTACAGACAACTTTGCCTGTGGGATCGAGCATTCTGCAGTAAAGAAATGAACGATCCATTTGCCAGGTGCACACAGAGTCATCCTATCAGCTCAATTTATCTTCAGCTTCTGGAGAGAAACTTTCAACTGCTTCAGTGTTACAGCATAATGACAACAGCAATGAAATCTCCATTGCAACTCATGGAGTTTGCTTGTGTAATGCAAAAGGCCCACATAGATGAAGGTTTTGATTTTCTGGGGAGGAATATCCAGAAGCAGTCAGGATAATCCTCCATCCCTGGAAACATTGAGAAAAAAATCTGCCCCAGGATTTCTCCATTTATGAATACTGGCATCCAAGATTATGTCTTCAAGAAGCATTATTTCCTCTCTATGTGATTTACTCAAACTGGGAAATTTTTTTTAGTTTACCATTTAAAATTTTCCACCTCAGGTTAAATATCTGTCAGAGCACAGCAATACAGCAGCAAGACTTTTCATCATGTTTATTCACCCTTTTTACTCTGTATATTAGAATTGGTCTTGTAGGTCTAGTAATGTATTTGAGTAGTAATGATGGGGTAAAGCAAAAAAAAATCAAGAAAAATGAGACTATAATTGTGTAGAGGCTGTATATTTTCTGTAATTATTTACTCCTATATAATAGTGACAGAAACAACTTGTTCCTTGGAAATTTCCATCCATTCATATGATGACAATATTTCTCACTCAGCGTGCCATTAATTTTGCCAGGAAATATTGTGCAAGGCTAAAGACTGGAAAAATCAGATTCCCCTTGCAATTCTGCCACAAACTTCATGGAAAATCCTAAGAGGTATTTTCATTTTTCCCATTTCCCCATCTGTGAAATATGGATATTTTTTCATATTTTTTTCAGCATAGATGAACTTTTGTTTGCTCATATATAGGCACTGCTTGCAATCATTGGATGGAAAGAACAGAGTGATAGTTATAATATAGTTACTGAGAAAGAGCAGGAAAATTGCTAACTGATGTATGAAACCTGATACTTCAAGGTCTTCTTCTAGGTAGGAATTTCATGTCTGAGCTGGCACATCCAGGTCAGAAACCTCATTTACTATATTGTCTCCCATTCTTTTCCAATCTCTTAGACTTGCAACTAATTTTCCTTTTTTTCTTTTTTTCTTTTTTTTCTTTTTCTTTTTTCTTTTTTCTTTTTTCCTTTTTCTTTCCCCTTCCCTTCCCTTCCCTTCCCTTCCCTTCCCTTCCCTTCCCTTCCCTTCCCTTCCCTTCCCTTCCCTTCCCTTCCCTTCCCTTCCCTTCCCTTCCCTTCCCTTCCCTTCCCTTCCCTTCCCTTCCCTTCCCTTCCCTTCCCTTCCCTTCCCTTCCCTTCCCTTCCCTTCCCTTCCCTTCCCTTCCCTTCCCTTGCCTTCCCTTCCCTTGCCTTCCCTTCCCTTGCCTTCCCTTGCCTTCCCTTGCCTTCCCTTGCCTTCCCTCCTCTTCCCAGAATTTCCCCCTAGATTAGGCTGTTAGAAAGGAGATTCAGGCACCCAAGTGCACTGAGGTCACTGCCTCCATCCTGGTAGAGACAGAATGCCTACACACAGTAAGTGGATGGAAGAAATTGGATTACAACAAATCTTTTAACCACAGCAGACTTCTGGTCTCCTGAGACATAGTTCAGCCGAAACAGCTCTGCAACATCCAGATCTGTGTTTCTTTTACTTGAACACAAATATGGATTTTCTGTGGTTAAAATTTGGGTAGACTATTAACAGAAGCAGGTGTGCAATTTGCACAACAGTACCTCAAATTTACATCAGAAGGATGTAAAGGACTCGCAGAAGGACTGTGCAGAAGGACTGCTCATATCTATTGAACAACTAAAACAATAATGTTTTATCTGGTCATACAGTTCATATGAGTGCATAACTCTGTTGGTTATGCTTTCAAACTAAGCGTGCTAATGAAAGAACGGGCTATGAATCCACATGCAAACAATTTTTTACAATTTGCTTCAAAAGGTTTGTGTACATACAAGTATGCAAATAAAGCATTAGTAAAATATAGGGGGTGATAATTTTTGTGTTGACATATACATATAAATTGCCTGCTTTAAAATGCATAGGATGAGTAACCAGACAGTATTTTTCGGGCTGATTCTATGATTATGGATTGATATGATATCATCACTGTTCCCCCACAATACCAATTGTTCATGGTATTTACCATTGGGATGTATGTTTTTAAAAACTCTTACCATAGATGGTTTGCTTTACATAGCATTATCTATCCCAATTTAAAAATTTGAGCATCATGAAAATAACTAAACACAAAAAGTATATATAAGTATTTCATTAAAAGCTTGTCATTTCTTGAACATACAGTGATATGTTTAATTAAGAATATTTTGAAAGAATGGTAGATCAATTCTTGCCACTTACCTTGCAGCAATAGAATGATTCCTGGGGTATATACAATAGAATATCTACTCTAATCAAAATAAACCATTAAATCTATCTCCCTGTCCCAGAGCAATATCAATTATTAATTCTACGCTATTCAAAACACAGTTTTCTCTGAATTATCCTTTAAAAAACTTTCTTGGAAAAAAAATTCATGATCCCTACTAAGCAGTACATTCTATTGCTTAGAAACATTTGTTACTGTCTAGCTGGACATCTGCTAGACTACACATAAATAATGCTATCTGTTTATGTTCAGTCAGAACAACTTCTTTGACAATCTTACCTCATTTCTGTATCTTATCCATACTGGATTTGGAGAACAGCTTATTTCCTTGCAATATTTAATGCGATTCTACAAACTTTTCAGGACTTTAGAATACGAGAGATTTTGCTTGTGGCTGGCTGATTTTCCCAGTGAAGCTCTTGCTCCTGCTCCCATGGTCCTCAGCAATATATATATCTATATGTAACTTCACCAGTTTCCAAGTGTGCAGGGAGCTGAGTCCTGGCTTCCTTTATGGTCACTTAGAAGTGTCACAGCCCTTTTGTGGCTTAAGCAGCATTTAAAACAATTTCCCCTCACTGTGGCTGTGATCTTGCCATAGTTTTATCACCTCAAGACTAAAAAGCTCCACTCCATATGTTTCCTTAAAAAAAAAATTAGATTAATCCTACTTCTCTATGCTGAGCTTTTTTGTTTGTCCACAGTCTTCCTGCCATGGGGATTCTAAAACCACAGCAGGTAGTTCAGCTAAGATCTGGTACAGAAGAGGAAAAAGGTATTGTGTCATGTGTCTAAAAGAGATGGTGGTATGTCCCAGGTCAAAGTATGCATTTTTGAGACAGCTTGACTGCCTTTGACTGGAATTCAATACAAAATCTACTAAACCCCTCCTTCTGGTGGGCTGCAATCTCTTCTGTCATTCCCTAAAGCATCAGGGCAGCATGATTAAACACAGCACAGAGGACAACCACCAACCCTGTGAATCACAGGCTTTTAGTATAAAGTCACACCCAGCAGCCATTTTATTCCATGATGTCCACTAGTAATGTATTAAGTATAAATTGGAAAATATTTACACAGGATTATTCTTTTTTTTTCTGAGTCTCTGTAGGTTTTTATTTTAATTTTTGAAAGCAATCTCTCCAAGTGTTTCTTCCCTCTGAAACACTGACTCAAGTTAAGATGTAAACATAATTTTGGAATGCCCTAAATCTACAAGTATAATCACTTTGAAGACACCAAGGACTATCTTTGGAAGGGTAAATCCAGGATCATTGATACTTAGACATGTATCATTTTCCATTTATAAGGCACCATGCAAATCTCAAGCTATAGACAGAGCTTCTAGAATTCTTGATTATGCTCAAGACAACTGCAAGGTTCACTTTTGATGGAGGTATCTAAATAAGCAAAAAAAAAAACCCAAAAAATTGTGTTGATATGCCTGCAGCTGATTTTTTTTAAATGCTTTTATAATTTAAGTTTAGAGAGACTGGGTTTTTTTAAACATACCTTAGATTTGTCAGCTATATCAGTATTACATTTCAGTTTTTGTGTAATTATAATGGGTTTTCAGTAATTCTGTACAATAGACAACAGAAGAGTTCAGAAGACAGAACTTCCAACAAAAAGTCTGAGAGTTACTTTACGGTACAGTTAAAATTTACTTGGGAGTCAAATGAAACACTTCTGCAATCTAATAGGCAACACATATGGTATACTTAAACCCAGGTGTCATAATAAATAAGTAAGGTAACAAAGAATAGTTGAGAGAAGTAAGGTCAGAAATTAACAGAAAATAGGGAAAATAATTTTTTTCATATTTACTATAAAACTGAGCATACCAAGTGCTGAAATATTTGAAGAGCTTATGTATCCCCTTTTCACTAGAGCTATTTTTTGATATTTATTGAAAGATAAATTCCTAATGTTAACCTGTGTAATAATTTATAGCTCTTCAGTTTGAAAATTATTCGACTTATCAGAACCATTAAAGTAAGAGAAAAAAAAAATTAAATGTAAATTAAATATGCTGAATTTTAGAAATTATTTAGCTCAAAGATTATAGTAGAAGATCCTAAAACTCAGGAAAAATTTGATCTCACATTTACAAGAAAAAAAATTGCAAGTGACTTCTTGTCATACTGAATGCACGGTATTTAGATTAATCTGACTTGGAGTCTTGAAATAGGCCTACCATACTTACTTATATCAGAATGTTGAAATTCTGCTCTAAGTTTTCTAGACCTGGTAATAAATTTGCCTGATGTTTTAACCATTAGTTTATAATATTTTTTTTTAAACAATAGATTACAATATGCCCAGGAATCCTTAGCAAAAAAGAGACATCATTTAATGCAACTATATTGCACCTATTTCACTGGCATCTCTATGGCTTGGGCAAGGTTGCCGTGAGAGCTTTGCAAATATTTAAAATTCTCATCTTCTTCTGATGCCAGAAGAAACAAAGAAATGTAGACATTTTCTTTACATCTTTCTAAGTTGAAATCCATTACAAACAACCCCTTACATTTGTATTGAAATATACCACATATCATCACCACTGACTTCAGGGGTTATTCTTCATTTTTCCCTGTAAATAATAGCTCTAAATAACAGCGCTCATCTGACCTGTAATCCTGGCCAGTTTTTAACATTTTTTTCTGTGTGGCATCTTTCTTCAAACAGTGTCTTTCAAGGCACTCTGCCAGATTCATTGAAAGCAGAGCATGGCTACTATGAAGACAGATTGTAATTTGTGAAAGTAGTCACTATTTTGTAAATCACAAGTAAGATGCAGGGAGATGGGCACAGCTACTGCAGCTACAAATTTAAAGGATTTGAGCCTCTGTGGCAAATTCATAGTGTGTGTCAGAGATGACTTCTGCCAACAAAGAGATAACAAAAACTTTGGGGGAGTCTATTGCATGGCAGGAGATACAAAAAAAAGCCTTGCACAAATGCTGGAGAGATAGTGGCCAGGGAGGTGGCAGCTGTAATTTGGTGACCTGTTCCAAAGGGATCCTGATTTCTGTCTGCACTTCTTTCCCAGCGGGAAACAGGTGGAAGCACATCTATTATCTCTGCCAGCTTCTGCTCCCTGGCCTTCTCAGTGAACACTGCAAAGAGGATTAATCTATTTCTTCCCAGCATTGTCAACCCTTATGTCAATAAATTATTCTTATCTGTTTGATTGCTATCATCTCCTTTGCTGACCTTTTGTTCTCTATTTACTTGAAACATTTCTTATAATTTATCTTAACCTCTGGTGCAATCTTCCTGTCATTCTCTGCCATTGCTTCTCTTTCCTTTATTTTACAGTGGCTTAACTTCATTTTGTAATACTTCCAGTCCTTTATAGTTTTTGGTTTAGATCCTTTGAATGACCCTCTCCTGTTGAGGGCTTATTGTAGCTCTTTCTGTATTGACCTTTCTGGCCTTTTCATTTTCTTCTTTTCTAAAGCCAGGAGGAAAAAAAAATTACTATAGAGCTAGCATTCTATTTACAGGTAGCTCAATTTGTGAAAGCATAATTGTTGTTTAAACTCCTCTCCTCTCCTCTCCTCTCCTCTCCTCTCCTCTCCTCTCCTCTCCTCTCCTCTCCTCTCCTCTCCTCTCCTCTCCTCTCCTCTCCTCTCCTCTCCTCTCCTCTCCTCTCCTCTCCTCTCCTCTCCTCTCCTCTCCTCTCCTCTCCTCTCTCCTCTCCTCTCCTCTCCTCTCCTCTGTTCTTGCTTTCTCCTGTTTTCTAATGTTCCTGAATACCTATCTTTTCTTCTTTTTACTCAAAGTGTATAACCATTTCCAGAGGCAAATAGGCAAATCAGTTTCTTAAAAACAAAAGTTTTTGTTGTCAGAAACTATTTCAATGAGGCATGTATTTTGCCACAAAGCAGGTACATACATATGTGGTACATAGACATGAATATGGTACTAATGAAAACCACACATTGTGATGCCCAGACTGCCAGGCAGTCAGAGCTCTGCCAAGATCTGATGTTTGTCATTAGGTAGGATTGGCACTTCAGTGCTGGTAATAGGTCTTCATCATTCAGACAACCACAGAAACACCGCACGTGACACAAACTGAGCTGGGCATTTTTAATTTCTTATAATACAATCTGAAGCACCCTTTTCCATGTATCCCTAAAATACCTATAGATATTATTCTGAAATATCTGATACGGAAGAAAAACTACCCCCTACCCTTTCTACACAGCTTTCCACTTCTTCATTTCTTTTCATGAATCTGTCAAAAGCTTTAAAGCTATCCTGCCATTTTAACACTTTAAAATTGCCCTAATTTGATGCTCTGCACTGTTTCAAACTCTTTCTGGATTTTAATTTTTGTACCTCTGAGCCTTTTAGTGTTGCAAATTGCAAATTTTCTAGATTCTATAACACATGGTTTTGCATCTTGTTTTTCCTATGTTCTCAGTGCATATACTCAATGTTTGTTTTTTCCTAGAAAACATCATCATGCTTTTCCATTTCTTGGTATTTGTCCCTTGCTCCTTCATGGCGGTCGCATAGATTGCTATAGATTGCACATACTGAATTCCCAAATATTTTGAGCTTTTGTTCACTGGCTAAATCCATATTCTGACTTTGCGTTGGAGAATGCAAATGCATCTGAAATGTGAAACCTCTCCTTCATGTGCTCTGCCTTAAACCCTAAAAGCTGGAGTCATTATTTCAGCTATCAATCCCAACTCTGAACTCCTCAATTTCCACCCCTTTACTTAAATACCATGTCCCCTGCCAGCAAACACACTGTCAAAACCCACCAAAGTTTTAAGCTTCACTAAATCTTCCCAAAAGGCTTAAGGCAAGGTATTTCCCAGCATTTCTATGCATACTGAGACAGGGAGACTACACAAGGTAAGAGATAATTCCTAGGAAAGAAAGAGAGTTTAAAATGAGCTGATGAGCTCATGATGAGCTTTCTTTTCCTTTGGAGTAATTTTTTTTTTCTTTTTGTTGGGGTCCAAAGTATATCTCTTATCTTAATTGTTAACAAACTTGTTCCTCTCCTGTTAAAATAGATTTTTTTCTAGTTATTTTCTTGTTTTTCATTTACCGCACACATTTTTTTGTGTCATTCCTAATAATCATTTACTAATTTCTTTCTACTAATTTCAAATGAGGTTTTATGTTTATTCTGTCATTTTTATGCCTAACTCTATCTTGGGAATAGGCAATAAGCAAAATCCATTTATTAACTAATGACTCTAGGCTAATAGATGTAGGATTCAATCCTACTCAGCTACCATAAATCTCTAAAACACAATTCAGTAATCTGAAAAATTTTCATTATTAAGGCTTTGTAGTAGTGACTGGAAGTAGAGAGGAGAAATTTCCCAGACAGTAAGTAAAATACTGGGGAGAGTTCAAAACTAATGAGTGTACACTAATTTCCTTTCCAAACTACTGCATGCAGAGACACCAATAGAAGGAAAGTCCATCATATCCCGAAGCATGTATTAATATCTTGAAACAAGAGATGCAGCAGCATCCAATTATACTGTGTTTCAGGGATCACTTGTTCTGTGTTCTGAAACCTGCAGTTTAGTTATACCAAAGGATGACATTTCATTTCCTTGATATCAGAGTGTTAGGTGTTGGTTCTCTAATTAAACAGTTCCATTCTAATAAAAAGTTAAATTAGTAAGTGTTCATGGTTAATGTTGGCTGTACAAATTGTCTCTGTAAAATCATAGAGAAATTAACAATTGCATGCTACAAAATCTCATGTCAGTAGTTTACAGAAAATTATCTGAAAATATAATTAATTACAGTAAATGACCATATCTTGACAGGGTTGGCTGAAGATTAAAGAGAAAGTTGTTTTCACAGAACATTACTTATTTTTATTAACACCATCTTTAAGACTAACTCCTGTAATTAATTTTTAAATTATTTTTAATTGAAGCCAGTTTTGTCTTTTGGATTTTCATACAGTAATGATACAAATTTTGCTGCAAAGAAAATGAAAGTGATGGAATAAAGAAATTTTTGATTACTTTGCTTAGAAGAATCACTAGTCATTTTAGCATTATACATCACTTTGGGAGAAATAAATAAAAACACTGATTTTTTTTTTTCTACCTAGATAATTCTAGGTACTCACATGCAAGTTCTAAGTGTCTATGTTTAAGAGAATATGATAGAAGCTTCAATACAGCTGTCAAGGCAAGAGAAAATATCCTAAGAAGAAATAAAATTTTCTGTGCACATCCCAATATTTTCTTTTAATTCAAATATGTTATTGCAAAATACTAATAAAAAATACAATTAATTCTGCACAGTTTATTTGCCCCAACTTTTCAGGGAGCTGAGATATCACCCTAAATCCATTATGCCATATGGCCAGGGAAATAACCGGATCATTTACATATTTCCCAAGCTGTCATAAACCACAGTTTCTGTGATTTGAAACACAAACTGAGAAAGGCTGAGAGCTCATTAACTTTTTAAAAGGCAATAGATAAGAATGCTACAGGGTGATGAGGTTGTATACATTAATGGAACATTAATGTATACATTAATGGAACCTAATAAGAAGTAATAAATACACTTTTTCTCACTTGAATTGCTCACTGGTCTACCTTTGTTTAATTAGAAACACAGTTCTCCTTCCAGCTCCCACCTTCCAGTTCCTCTGTGAATTGTGTTAATTCTTACCAGGAATTAAGAGTTGGTCTTTATTTACTTTGAAACCGTATAGAAGAGTGCTGAACCATATATGAATGGAGACAATAATTTGTTGTCTTGAAAACTGACTATTGAATATTTGATGTCTTTAATAATTTCCCTGAGTAGGAAATAAAGCACTAAACTGTACCAGTTTGTTATTTTGTCAGGGGGAAAGCTAATAGGATTCTGGAAAATGGAGACATTGTATAATTAATCTCCAACTTCCTGTCTAAGAGGTCCATCAGCACTCCACAAAGACAAATGTTAAGGTTTGCCACCAGTACAGGAATAGAGTTTTAAGAAGGACTCTTTTATTAGCTCTTTCTCTTTTGCTGAGACTCAAAAAAAGCATATGTTTTACACAATCTAACAATAATCAAGATTTTTACTTAGAGGAAAATCACTGTAATCTTTGAAAACACTTTTCTGGTGTTGTCCAGGTATTTGCTTTTAGGAATCTTAAAGCAAGGAAAGGGAAATAGCTCCTGTGATCATACCCCAAATTACACTGAAGGGTTAGAGAAACTAGACATCTCCTTTTGCACCAATTACTGCGTTAAAGAAATTGTTGCTTCATACAGTGAAGATGTCAATAACACACCAAAGGCAGGAGGATAAGCTATAGAGGCCAGAAAAACTAACACTTTCAGGAATGACAATCAGGACTGAACTGTTGGACAAGACTGCGAATAGAACTATTGGGATAAAGATATTAAGTCCTTGCCTTTTTTATCTGAAAATGGAGGTTTCAGAGTAGGTAGAAGCAACAGTAAAAAAGATAGCCATTGACTCGTGGTGTGTGAAAAAGAAATATAACAGGCAGTCTCAGTTAAATGGAGGATGTTCAGCAAAAGTTGCTTCAACAACCTGAGGCGAAAAGTCAAATTCTTTGAAGAACACACTGGCTTTTAAAAACCTATAATTTACAACCAACCGGCATTCCCTTTATGATAAATTCTGGAATTATTCATAAGTTCCCATAAAAATCTGTTTGTTCCTCATATCTGTGAGAGGAATAATTTCTTGACCAATTAGCAGCAAAAGCAGTGGAAAGGATTGCTTTGAGTCCTTAAAACAAAATGGTGACAAGGGAAATAAGGATATCTTTAGCTGAAGAATATGCCTGTTATCAAAGCACTGAACAAGTTTTTATGAAATCACATAAGGAAAGTAATTTTTTCTTATTAAGGTATTTGTTATTCTTTATCTGATCACTGTACAAGTTTGTGTTAGCCATACTGCTGGAACTCTAATGAGCTTCCAGATTGACCCCAATACATCTGTGAAAGAACTTCAAAGAGCTCTCAGGCTGGAATTTCATTTCAGTTTTTACCATACAAACAAGAGCACCATATCTTGTGAGTCATCCCAGACAAATAAAACTTTCATTGTAATGTAAACAATTTTCTACATTTGTTTATTTAGTCCAAATGTCTTTTTTACTGTACCCAGAATATTGAAAATCTTTTGTGCTATCAGTCTCTTTTGCTCATAGAACATGGGATTAAAGCTAACTTATGTTCAGATCTCTGTAGAGTTAACACAGATCTTACATCAGGATTTCTTGGACAACTCTTTTGCACATAGAATGAACTAAGCTAAGGTAAAATAGTTTCCTAATTTTGATTTGCTCACATAAAGGAAAGAGTAGATATTTTTCAATTTAAAAAGAAACTGGGTAAACTAAATCTCTTCTTATTTTCCATAAATGGATCCTAAAATGAGGAAAGGAAAAAATATCAACAAGATTTCTTAAAACATCAGAAACACAGAAATCAATGCCATATTGACAGCATGGAATATATTTAAACAACTTCCATGGCTACTGCTATATTACTTCTTTTATGTTCTTGAATCAAGTGTAGGACTGAGAATTTTTGTGAGGTTAAAAATTAAAATACCTCACTATAATGTTAATGTTAGACATTAAACCAATATTAAATATTTCTAGCAGATATGTATTTAATTTCTATAACTGCTTAATACTTCCATGCATCATGTTGATTGTGTAGCTATGGAATAATTAGAAATACTGATTTTATTAATCCAAATTATGATAAAACTCTTCATGGGATCTGGCTGCATATTTTTTAAATACAATATAAATCATAGCTTTAAACCCTCATCTTGGATGCATGGAATGTCATAGAATATTCCTTATTAAGAACACAGAGCTTCCTCTTAAGAAAATATGCACTTACAAATCAGGTTAAGGCAAGAAGTTTCACAAAGAACTCAGTAGACAGTTCATTTGTCTAATGAACTCCTGCTTGTGGGCAGGATTATGAATTGAGATAAAAAAATAGCAACCAGATGAAGGGTTGGGAAAAAGATAAAACATGACAACAACAGCACTGGTCTTTTTAATTAATTTCACTGAGTTTTCTGTATTTGCACTAATTTCTTTCCCTAATGCGTTCTTTTATGTGTATGTATATTTCACTTCATTATGTTCCTCTTGACTGTGAAGAAAACCTTTCAGAAAAAGGAAGGTTTACTTTCTCAGTATGGAATATTATATTTAAGCAATATTGCTCCCATGTTTTTTAAGTAGGATTACATTTTGCCTTTTACTCAATAACTAAATCTTTTCTTTCCTCATGAATTGTCAAATGATAGTACATAAACTATGGAACAATTACATTGTATGTATTAGTATGTCGAGTGTATGATGATGATAAAGATTTTATGAAGATTTATAAAATATACAAGAGTACTAAGTGATAATGTTTTTAGAATGAGCTAACATTGAGGATCAACATTTGTTGTTCAATATAAACATCTGCACTCCAAAGCAGAAATGACAATCCTTAAGAAATCTCATTGTAGTCATAGAGAAATAACAGTTTTTCTTTGGTCAGATTCTTTGGTAACACAGAATTCAGACTATGAATCAGTTCACATAATTCACTACTGTGTCTCAGGTTGGTATGTCTAGTAAAGTTCAAATTAAATCCCAAACCCTAACCAGGAAATCAAAAAGGAATTACATCTGTTCTGCCTTCAAATGAATATTTTTCAAAAGAATTTTTCAAAAGAATTTTTTTACTGCAAAAAAATTTTGCAGTAAATATTCCTCAAAGTGGTTTTGTTGTTTTAAAATAATCTTGAATGAATGTTTGAATACCATTTGCAATTGTTTGGTACATCCTTTTATTCTTTTATTATATATATTTTATTCTGTATTTTTTTGGTTCAGTTCTTATCCACTTCATTGAATTAAAAAATGCCTTTGTGTACATCAACTGCATATTTCTGTCAAGATTTTGTCAGGGTTTTTAGAAACAATATATATGCAATATCATGCACATGACAAAACGATGCTTCATTGTTGAATGCCCAGCCTTATTACTATTTATCATTGGTGTACACCTTCATGAGTAGCTTTGAGTTTTGGGAAAAGC
This sequence comes from Vidua chalybeata, assembly GCF_026979565.1. NCBI lineage: Eukaryota > Metazoa > Chordata > Aves > Passeriformes > Viduidae > Vidua > Vidua chalybeata. Next base: position 35,011,515 of record NC_071531.1, on the reverse strand, counting down.
TTGGGAAATGCCTGTGTGTTTGACAACTAGGTATGGCCAGCCACAGCAGCGAGGTCCAGTGGAGCTCCTGGAGGCTGGAGCTGAAACAGAAAAACAGACTGGGGGAGGACTAATTTTTCTCACTCATTAAATGCATTGCTATATTTTATATCTGTGATTTAGATACTGCGAAACAAGCTCCCATTTTAATGGGACTATCAGGAGCCACAGGAGCCAGGCTGGCTACCTTGTTTCTCGTGGCTCCATCAAGTGGCCCACATGCTCCATTACAGACAAGTACCTTTGCCTCTGAACCATGACCTAGCTTCTGTTCCAGACAAGTACATTAATTATCAATAACATAGAACAGAAAAAATATTGCTCAGTGGCACCAGTTTGATGTATTTGGGTCAGATCAGAATGACTTGACAAAAACATTTTGTCTTTTTCTATGTTCTAAAATGACTAGCTTTTGCAGAGCAAATTAGAAGACATGAAAGCTTTTTATTCCCATTAATACATTCTGAGTACAAAAGGAAAGCTTACTTCTGGGTAGCCCTTACATCTCTCTACTCTTGGGTAGCTTTGGGAGAATATGATCAAACAAGATTTTTCAAAATAAGAGTTTTCATCTTCAGTATTATTTGTATCTCATAACTTTGGATGGTAATGACACACACACCTCTATCACTTTAAATGTTGGCTCTGAGATAAGGACAGTGACTTAAAAGTGTGTGTTTCTCTGCATTGATTGTAAAGAGGCCCCAGGGGCGACTAGCTAAGATATACACATCTATACTCAATAGTCTTATACTTTGTCACTTGCATTGCACATCTTTCTTCTGTCAAGGGGCTTGGAAATATTCCAGGGACATGACAGTAATTGCATATTCATAGCCCTTAAACTCAGAGAGCTATCTCTTTGAAACTTACCCAAACTGAGATTTTGTTGAGGTATCAGATTCTTATCTTCTAGATCTCCTGTACCATGCTAGGGAAAGCAAGTAAATTTATGTATGAAAGAGGGGTCATTTTTAAACCCTCTCAACCCTTTTTTTTAAACACTCTCTTCAGAGGTTAATTTCATTTAGAAAACAGGTTTTATGGGGAGTGATTTGGAAGGAAATGCCATCAAAAATTAAAACTGTACTTCAGCAATTTAATCTCCATATCACAACCAGGATTTTCCATATGCTAGAACAGCTAGAAACAAGTGTGCTGGTCTAGGAAATGTGGTCTTTGCCCAAATCGTGTAATACTGGATCCTGTCCAGTCAAATCAGAAGTGTTAAGCTTTCTGTATCTCAGAACCCCAATGTTTTGTTCTCTCTTCTCTCACAGACAGGTCCCTCTTGGCTTTGGCTACTCTGCATTTCTACAGAGGGGATTAGGCTTCCTACTGGAAACTGTTTTGAGAAAGAAAGGATAACAGAAATATCACACATTAGTTTTGTGAGAAAAAAAGGGTAGGAAATATGCCTTAAAGTACTTAGAAGCCTAAACATGCAAAGAGCCACAGGAATTTTTTCAAAAGAGCCAAGGCATCTAATTTCTTACATTATGAGTCAGATAAATGTGGTACACTTTAGCATGTGAACTATGGAGACACAAATCTGAGAGTTTGCTGAGTCATAGAGACACAGAGTAATTTAGGATGAGAGGTGGAGATCACCTATCTGGTCAAACCCACTGCTCCACTCAGATCAGGCTTCCCAACACCTTGTGATTTTTTTAATATCCTCACAAATGAAAAGTTCATAGCCTCTTTACACAACCTCTTTTAGTGTTGCAGTACCTTGTTGTGATTTTTTTTCCTAATATTCAAATATATATATATATGTGTGTGTGTATATGTATGTGTGTGTATATGTATATTCCTAATGTTCAAAATTTCATATGTTGCAATTTTTATTCCTGACCACTCCCTGCTGTTAAGTACCTGAAGGCAGCAACATCTCCTCTTTGCCTTCTCATCCTAAGAATATGTCATTCTCTCAGCCTCTTCTTGTACATCACATGCATTCAAACATGCCAGTCATTTAAGTGGTCTTCCACTGGAGAACCCAAAACTGGACACAGCACTGCAGATGAAGCTAGCAGGAGCTGAACAGAAGGGAATAACCACTATCACCACACTGCTTCCTTCAGTCCTGCCCACACAGCACTGTATGCAGCTGTTTTCCTTTGGTAAAAGGACACACTGCCTACTAATGCTCATCTCGGTTTTCCACTATTATCCTAAGCAAATTTCTGGTCAGTCAGTCCCCAGCCTGCACTTGTGCATGGATTTATACCTCCCCAGGTGCAGGACTTTGCATTTGTCTTTCTGAACCTCACGAGTCCTGTCAGCCCATTTCTCCAGCCCATTGAAATGTCTCTGAATAACAAACCTGCACTGCAGTTTAATGATCACTTTCTTATCTACATGTCCCCAAATCTGGGGAATGAACACTTAAAATGGATATATCTAAATTCATTATGATGACTTCAAGCACCAGAGCTGGATAATTCCACTGCCAAAGAGACAATAAAGTATATGCACAAGCACATATATATATTTATTTTGCTTCAGTTTCTTCCTTCCAGAATTTAGGTTCAATAGCTGCATTGTGATCAAACATGTGGAGTCTCTTAAGGTCACTTCCAAAAATGCAGTAGCAGTCTTTCCAAAAAAATATACAGATGAAGGTTTGGGTTTTGCCTAGCAGCCTGACACTTACAGCACTTTGACAATGAAAAAAATGGGAAACAACTTTGAAACTCCAACTCAGCTGAAAAAGGTCCAATCCTATATCTCTAACCTTCCAGGAGAGTCTCACAATCCTGAGGCTTAAATCCAGAATGGGGAGAAAAATCTTCCTGACTTCTCCCAGTAAAAGACCTATTTGATTGCTACAAATGAACCAGTAGTTGATAGGTACAAAAAGGAGCTAAATAAAGGAGCTAGGTACTCACCTCAGCTTGAGTTTTTATTTAGTGCTCTCTAAACAGAGAGCAGGATTGTATTTTACAGTACACAGTCACTGGAAAAAGGCATAAGTTAATTTTAAAGGAAACAAGAATTATGTTAACACCCAACAACACTGCTCATTAGTAAGTCACAACATCTGTGCTGAGTACCAAGCATATATCAATCTACTCAAATTTGTGACCAGTATATACTCTTGGTAAATAAATACAAATGTTACTTTAGCATTCACCCCAAAGCTTGTTTAATAATTTAGATTTGGTATATTTCACCTTCCAAAATAAGTGCTTTGATATCTTGGGACTGCTTTGAAACATGAATGATGTCCTACTGAATAACAGTATCAGAGTCTGATCTCCATATATATTAAAGATCATGTAAATTTTTTAACTCTTCTGCTTTTTCTTCAGTGTGTTATACTTTTTTTATATAATATTTTTAAAAATAATAAAATAGTATTGTAAGGCTTTTTTATCCTCTTTTAGTGACTAGATGATCTTTAAGAACTCTTCCAATCCAAAGCATTCTATGGCTGCATAATTTTACACACAAAATTATTTTTATTGAACCTATTTATTGCTAGAAGAATACAATAAGCTAAGTGATTTTTCACTTCTAAACCCAGTCAATTTGGGATAATATTAAGATTAATATTTTTTAGTGTTGGTTTCAGTCTATCTGAAATTATTTTATTTGAATTATTTTTAATCTGATTTTATTTAATTTGAAATTAAAATATTAGAAGCCATCTTGTTTTGTAATGTAAATCAGCTAGAGAAGACATATGTCTGTTTCATGTTTGAATTGAAATTAACCATAAAAATTATTGCTAAAAAATAACTAGTCTTAGTCTCCTACTTTTTAATGGTTATAAATGGCTTTGGCTACTTAGTGCACCTCTCTTATCCATTATAATCTGAATTTGGTAATCCATTTATAAGAAAAAATTCAGAACAAGATTTTAAAATCAAGCCAAAATATCTCATCTTACCTCATACTGTAGAGATGATTTTTGGCACAGTTTCTGACCTCTTATGATAAAGTCATAGACATTTTTCATAAACATTTCTAATGTCTTTTTAATCTCTTGAAAAGTGAGTTCCCTAGTGAATTTTCTCCTTACCAAACAGAAATATCCCCTCTTAGGCTTTGTGTACTTATTTCCCAAGAATCTGAGAGAAAAATAATAAAAAAATGTAGATAAAATTAAAAGGCTAGATTCCCCAAAATATTTTTAATTCTTAAGCAGGTCATGTTCTCAGTTGCTTGTTCTCCCTGGTTTCAAGCACCTTTTACCCTGTTGCACAGTAGCAAATATTTGGCAGGCAGAGTTTAAACTGTACAAAATCTACCTTGAAGGTTTTGCAATTTTATATGAGAAAAATGTGAGCTGTGTGGATGATAAGTTCCTTGACAGCAAATGTCAACTGGCTTAATAGGGCAGAGGTTCTGCTATGGTTTCTAATTATCACAAGGCAAAACCTTTCTAGGAGTTTCTTACAGCAAACTCAAACAATTACAAGGAACATAATTTGTAGAATTCATACAGTAATTTCTTTTTTTCTGACTATAATGTCCAATGCTAATAAGAAAGCCAAATTGTTACAGGCACTAATGACAATTACCAGCTGATTTATGACTTTCATTCTTCTGCCTTCCTTCTGCCACAATAAGCACAGCTTCTGAACACCCACAGGGCAAGAGAGAGCACTGAACACAGCAGTTTGAATCTAAATGCATGTTGACTCCCTCACCAGCACATCTTTTGACTTGTCAAACAGGGTATATTCCCCTAAACAGGACATATAAAAGATGTACTAGGAAATTACCCTAACACTCCTAGTATATGTATTATACTATATTCAGGTATTTAGAGATTAAAATCTCACAGGGTTTTCAGTTTTATTCATGCATTATTTGCATAGAGGATTTTTTTAAGTCTTCATTAAAAATTAAATACTTCCTTATAACACAAATATTTTACAACATTAAATTTGGTGGATATGTCTGCTTTATGTGCAAAGTACAAATCAAGCCACAGAAATGTCAAAGGGTCAAATAATTTTCCTTTCAGATTACATGTATAATTATATCTGAGTAACTTGGTAATTAGCTACTATACCTGCAAACAATGAACTGCTTGTAACTTAAGATTTTAGTATTTTTATATAGCTATATAAAATCAAACATTTAATCAAATACTTTCTCCAAATATAACCCTTTTCCATCAAATGATTATGCATACATTTGACAGTGTGACTGCCAACACTTCACCCAGAGAGTGAAGTAACTATCCTTTGACTCCTTGTGCTAACATACCAGAAAGGTGATCCAAACTCAGAAAGGCTGAGCTTGGATTTCAGCTCTCTAAATTTTGAAGTCAAGGAGGGGCTGTTCTTTTGCTTTGTGTAACCTCCACCCAGGTAACAGTCTAGTATGGCCCACCTGCTGACAAAGGGATAGTTCATCGGCACAGTACATAGAGCTGCATTGTCAACTCCAACTTGGACAGTCAGCAGCAAGTTCAAATCTGCTCTGTGGGTTCTGCCACATCACATACCCACAGAAGATCCTTCCCTGCTGGGCAGACAACTGTCATGCTTTAAAAAGACTGATAAAAGAGATCACTTTTTTTTATTCCCCTGGATCAATGAAGCAGAGCCTTTTCTGTGCAAAAGAACCTAAGCATATCCCAAAGTGTGTTGTTCTTTCTCTGAAGGTAGCACCAGCTTCTGGTCACAGGGCGCTTTGGCAGCCCCCTGAAATGGCAAGCAATGAGCTTGATCCATGGTCCATCCAGATGTTCCTGTCAGGAGCTGAACAATACCAGGCCAAAAACAGGACTAAAGAGAAAGCAGCAATGTGAATACAAAATCTGTCAGGCAGATAGAGCCGTAAAAACCAATGGGCCCATCCCATCCAGGAGGGAAGATATCTATAGGATAGGTCTGAGGTACAGCTGGGAGGTAGGACTAGAGATGGGAACACCTACAAGAAAGTTCAGGGAGGGAATTAAGGCTTAGCTGAAATGAAGCTCACAGACCGATGGGGAGGAGGAGAGAGGGAGCCCCAGGGAAGACTGGGCAGGAGCTGAAATGCCCCTTCATGCCCCTGATAGCCTTCTAGCTGAATGTCATGCAGTCCTGCAAAATAGAAGCCAACTATGCTGAGCTGTATGCAGAAGCTCAGCTTATTTGAACGCATGCTGGTTTAAGATTAAGAGCTGTCTGCTGGTTTAATTGACTGAGCCAGCATCAGTCTTTTTCATCATACTGCTCTTGGGCAATTCTCCAGCTGCAAAGCTGTCTCTGAAAGAATGGTCCCAGCATGTATTGACAAGGGTCCCATTCTCTTCTGGACAAACAAGTCACTTCCCTCTGCAAATGTGTCATTTTGTAGTTATGCATGAAAATGAGACAGCTGGTTTGGAGCTCAGCAAAGGCATTTGTTTGCAGTGATCTCATGTAAGGCAAGCAGGTATTCTGGATACTCCTGAAAGACAAGAGCCAAAAAGCCAGGTGGTTTACAGCTATTTTGTACCTATGATCAGAAGGTACTTGATCTAGGAGCCAGAGTTTGCCCTACCTCTAATCAGTTCTTAAAATGACCTTCCTGTCATAGATCTAAAGTAAGGACTGAGTTATATATGTATGTAGACAGAAGACAAGGGCAAAACTGGGGTGTCCAAGTGAGACAGAAGGGGGCACCCACTGATAACAAATACTAGCTGGTTTAGCTCTTCTAACTCTTGAGTTATACTGCTTTAACCTCTCCTGGTTTTCATCATTTGCTTGTCATCAGCTAAATTACACACTGAGAAAACACTCATTTTCAAAATTAGTTATCTTCTCATATTAGGGATCATTAATTCACAGTTTTACTTTTTAAAATGTTTCTATTTTAAGAAAAATCTTAAGAGCCTGCATTGATTTCCATGTACTAAGACAATTAAGAATGACCTGTATAGTCAGCTAAAGCACTTTGAATGGTAGAAGACCAAAATCCTTGACCCCTCCTACCAGCTCACCAAACTTCCATGGCATGCACTCCAAATACTAGCCATACAGGAGGAGCACCCATGAAAGAAGTGACCATATACAAGGGAAGCCAGCTGATGTAATCTTTTTGGGTTTCAGTAAAGCTTCTTATAGTGAACAGCAAGCACCTGGATTAACGCAATGGGTGAGCAACTGGCTCATGGGACAGGCACAAAGGGTTATAATAAATGGCGTTATACTGGGCTGGTGGATGCACTTTTGCGGGGCTCTGCAGGGCTCCATTTTATGCCCAGTTCTCTTCAACATCTTCTGAAATGACTGGACGCAGGACTGGAAGGAATACTAGTTTTACTATGATAATAAATTGGGAGGAGCTGCTGACTTCCTTGAAGGCAGAGGGGGCCTGCAGAAGGGCCCTGCAGATAGGCCTTGACAAATTTGAAGGCTGAACAATCACCAGCCATACAAAGTTTAACAAAGACAAATGCCAGATTCTGCACCTGGATGGGCAGCCCTGGATGTACAAACAGACTGGGGAATGAGAAGGCAGAGAGCAGCACTGTGGAAAGGGACCTGGGGATCCTGATCAAGTTGAACATGAGTCAGCAGTACCCTGGCAGGAGGGCCATGGCAGCCAGGAGGGCCAACCCTGTCCTGGGGCGTATCAGGCACAGCATGGCCAGCCAGGTAAAGAAGGGGATTAGCCCACTCTGCTCTGAGCTGGGGCAGCCTCAGCTCGAGTGCTGGGGGCAGTTTTGGATTCCACAACATAATAAAGATATAAAGCCATTAGAGAGGGTCCAAAGGAGGGTGGCAAATATGGTGAGGGGCCTTGAGGAGAAGCTTCATGAGGAGTGGCTGAGGTCATTTGGTCTGTTCAGCCTGGAGGAGTGGAGACTAAGGGGAGACCTTCTTGCAGTCTGCAACTTCTTCTAGAGGAACACAAAAAGGGCAGGCACTGATCTCCTCTCTCTGGTGACCAGTGACAGGACCTGAGGGAATGGCCTGAAGTTGCATCAGAGAGGGTTTTGGTAACATATTAGGGAATAGTTTTTCACCCACAGGGTCTGGGCTCTGGAAGAGGCCCCCAGAGAAATTATCATGGCACCATTCCTGACAGAGTTCAAGAAGCATTTGGACAACACTCTCAGGCACATGATGTGTGTTCTTGGGACTGTTGTGTGCAGGACCAGGAGTTGGATTTCAATGTTCCTTGTGAGTTCCAACTCAGAGTAGTCTATGATTTTATGATTCTAATTGCAAGTGAGTCCTTTCCTGCTCTCCTTCATTGATGCTCCTGGTTACAGCAACATGCACTCTGGGCTAGTTCAGAGGACTTCCCTTAAATGCTAATAAAACATGATGAGAAGTTTTTACTTTTCCAAGTACACGAAAGAAGAGATAGTTTTAAAAGTAAAATGGCTTTTGAGGAAGAATGCTGAAAGCAATTTGTTCCTTACTCATGAAATAGTAATTTGCTTCCTGGCTCCTAGACAGAAGCAAGATTCAGACAAAGTAAAGCTCTGCAAAGAGTAGAAATGCATTGATTTTAGAGTAAAACCCAACTGAGAAAATAGGCATGCCAGGAAAATAGTTTCTGCCGGTTCTCTAGGAATGACAACAGCTTGAAAAATTTACTATAGGTAGAGATGAATAGGTAACAAAGTGAGAACAGGAGAAAGATGCTATCTTTCTGAAGAGCTAAGTGAACTAATTGTTGCATTCTTTATTGTCTTCCCTTTGTCTTTTAAAGATCATTACAGCAATAATACTGTCAGCTTTGGATGTAAGCATCTATTATTCTCTACAGTTAGACTTACTAATGAGAGATGGTGAATGCAAAGGAGAAGATAAAAGGAACTGATGAAGTACAAAGATAAAGACAGAATCACAACAAGACAGACAAAGGTTATCAACTTAATAATGCAAACTAATTTCAACAATTTGAATCCCTAGCTTGTTGACATTTCTGAAAGTCTTTATGCAGTTATCTTGTAAAACTAATTTCATGGGAATGGGGGCATAGTATAACAGTTAAGGAGTAATCACCAGCTTTATTTGATTATTACTGTTTATGCTTTGGAAACTCTTTGTAGCTCTGAATATAATTGACAAAAGCTTACATTATATTACTATATTCAAAATCGAAAGCAATCATTTTCATACTTTTATATCAAACATATAATTAATTATTCAGGCACTCATGTTCTTTCAGATATTCTACAGTTCTCTAGGGAAATAGAGGACTTTATTTTTACAAAAAGCCAACAGGTTAAGAAAATTGTATTATGGTATTAACATAAGTATCACAGAGAATATACTTTTTTGTCACACTGGAAATTCTGATAATTTCCTATCAGGTTCCCTGAAACACATACATCAAGTAAGCTGAGATCTTGTACTTAACATAGATTTGGGTTTGAAGGAAGAATATATGAACAAATATTGCAAAAGAAACCTCGTTGTCCCAAACCTAATTATATAGTTGCCTAATTAACATTTCTTGGCTAATTAATTAATATTAGTATATACCCATTTTCCCTCTCTTCTTTCATTCTGTAGAAGCTAGAATGTGCATTTGAATATGCTGTTAATTACATGAATCATTTATTCAAATCTTTAATGCAGATACTTAACTTACCAGCATTACTATCACAAAACTTTTCTTTAAAAAGAAAACTTCTGAATTTCAGAGCAGTTTCATTTTGTATACTTTTCTGATGGATTAATTTAGGGAAGCAGTAGGCGATCAGAATATATTTGAACAAGTTCTTTGCCATAAACTAGGGATCCAAATTAAATTTATAGAATACCTGCTGGTATGACCCAGCTTGATGCAGCAGATATTGGTAGTAATACCCCACCCCAACTGTCCTTGAGGCTGAGCAGAGATTTTTTTTCACTACTTTTAATAAAATCCATTGTCGTCACAGAATATTCCAAGGAAGGGACACACAAGAATAATCAGGTCCAACTCTTAAGTGAATGGCCGATAGAGGGATGGAATCCATGACCTTGGCATGCTCTAACCAACTGTGTTAATCTCAGTGTCAAAAAAATTCAGGATTAAAGTTAGCCACTCTGGACCAAACACATTTCTAGCTTATTTCCTAGGGGTAATAGACAAGAGCTTTCTATGCCTATATTATGGCCCAATGTCTGAGGGTGCAATGGATTGAGGGTATTTTTTTTTTCTTTAAGGTTTGCAGATAGCTTGGGTGCTTTCTTACAAAAGCAAATCTTTATCTGTCAGGTTTTTAAGATTTCTTAAGCTATAGTATATTATACTCATCCTTTCTTTTTTACCCAGTCAAATTTATACTGTAATATTTAATTGTAATGTTCCAAGTGGGAAGGGGCTGAGTGATCAGTTAGTTTTAAAAAGAATCGTAAATTCGTTCACTGGGAGTGAACTTACTCTCATCTAGTTTTGTTCTTAGCTAAACAGGTTTGCTTCATGAGGACCAGGTTATTTGTAGAGTTGGGAGATAAATATTTTTTCCTGTCATCTCAGAGCTTTCCTGCTCATGATCTTTCCGAAAGGACTCCTTCATGTCATCACACATGGGGATTTGGGTCTTCTGCATTTCAGTGGTGAAGCTGCTGGCACACAATACTAGAGCCATGCTCATACTGGAAGATGACTTTTAGCTGAACTCTAGCTCCGGTGCTCTGCTCCTTGCTAACCTGGATGATATATGCAATAGTGGATTTTCCCTTTCATCTAACAACTGAATGTCTTGTTATTGGTTTTATTTGAGAGGCTAAGGGAGGTTAGATCCAGAAGATGCAATTGATTCAATAACCAAACCCACTTTCCACCTTCATAAGAACAGAGCTGGACTGAGAAGATTTAGCAACACGCTAGTTTTCTTCATCCTTCGCCAAACCCACATACCGTGCAATGCACAGGGTGGACAACATATGCAACAACTGAAGAGTTCAGAAAAGATCAGCACTGTCACTTGCTGAAAGAGCAGCTTGATATTTTGTAGTATTCAGTCGGGTTTTAGTGCTTTTCCAATGTTGCTGTGTATGTTACACCCACACCTGTCTCATTCTGTTATATTTCAGTTTTTCTGACTTTTTACATGAAAATCAGACAGGAAATAGTGCTGCTTCTGTCAACTTTTTGCTGGTAAGCTCCTCTTTAGCAATCCACAATAGGTTTTACTTCATTTCATTTAACAGCATGAACCTAAGAGACAAGTTATCAGTTTTTCCAAGCAGTACAGCTCCCTTAATGCAGCTTGCCCAGCCATTTCCAAAGGTAGGATCAATATTGCTATATTGAAAAGAATGGTTTTGGTGCTCACATAAGAAAAAAGTAATGTCTGTGGCTTTTGTGCACAGTGTAAGCAGATGTACTGCAGTGAGATATTACACTGGCTTCCCTTGACAATTTTCCCAATATCTTTTAAATCATGTAACAAGCTCTATTCTGGACCCCTTCAGCATGACTGAAGAGCTATTTATGCACTGTATTTAATATGTGTTCCAATGTAAAGTACATGATAAATCTTGATGGCAAGAGCTTCCAGGGCTTCTCTCCCTTCAGGTGGGAGGTGGCTGTGTTGGCTGTAAATCCATAGGGTCATTGTGACTGCTTTTCTGTGTCCCCATGTTACTGTTGAGTGGAATAGTTTCAACTAAATATGTAGAATGTACCTCCCGTCTCTTCCTTCTAGCCTGGCAATGTGTAAAGCTATAGGAAAATTTTAAAGGCAACATATGGGCAGCCTTCTGGATCAGTGGTTTGTCTGTTAGGCTACAATAAAAAAAAAAAAAAAAAAAACGACAACCATAGTCTTTCCAGGACTAATGCCATAAAAAGAAAGGACTGATTTCTGCTCTGTTATCAACATATGATCTGGGGTGAAGTCAAAGAGAAAATAGTCATTGTCCTGCAACATTGCCTAGGCATTAAAGCACCGAATGGCATCAAAACTCTGAATGGCATCAGTAAGTGAGCATTTTCCACTGCCAAACTCTCTCTGTTCCCTACAGATGCCCTGAGCAGGACTCCAAATTGCCCTGCAGGATCTGCACTTCTGTAAATCACAGAGTATATGCCACAGCACAGCAGCACCTGCTAGTCCCTTTGAGCATAGCTTTTTTTTTGCTGTATTTACTACTGTCTCAATATATTCTTCAGCATGTAGTCCCATGTAGTCCCTGCATAATTAGTTTGTGTTTGTAGTTTTCCCAGTATTACAGAGTAGTGTATTGGATTTATGTGCCCAGGTTTTGATAGTGAGGGAACTAAAAGAGTGGCTTCTGTGAGAAGGTACTGGAAGGTCCCCCCATGCCTGATGGAGCCAATACCAGCTGGCTCCAAGACAAACCTGCCACTGGCCAAGGCTGAGCCCATCAGTGATGTTAGTAGCATCTCTGGCATAATGTACTTAAGAAGGGCCAAAAACCAGCAGCAACTGCAGCCAGAGAGAGGAGTGAGAACATGTGAGAGACAAAAGTTTGCAGACATCAGGGTCAGTAAAGGTGGGAAAGGAGGTCCTCCAGGTACTGTAGCAGACCTGGAGCCTGTGGTAAAGATCGTGGTGAGGCATCTGTGCCCCTGTAGCCTCTGGAAGTCCACTGTGGAACAGAGATTCATCTGTAGCCCATGGAGGATCCCACACTGGAGCTGGTGGAAGTGCAAAGGAGGCTGTGATGCCATGGGAAGTCCACAGTAAAGCAGGCTCCTTGCAGGACATGTTGCCCATGGAGAGAGGAGACTGCATTGGAGCAGGTGTGCTAGCAGGACTTGTGAGCCTACAGTGGAGCCACACTGGAGCAGCCTTTTCCTGAAGGACTGCATCCCATGGGAGGAACCCACACTAGAGCGGGTGATGAAGAACTGCAGTACGTGGGAAAGACTCATGTTAGAAAAGTTTGTGGAGGACTATTTCCTGTGGGAGAGATCCCACACTGGAGCAGTGGAAGAATCCCTCCATCTCTCCCTGTCCTTATCTCAACCAATGAGCCTTTTGTTATATTTTCTTTCCCCTGTCCAGCTGAGGAGATGATTGATAGTTGCTTTGGTGGGAATTTGGTGCCCAGCCAGGATCATACCACCACAATTGGTATGGGATTGATAAAAGTAACATCTGGCTCTAATCTTACCTAAACGAATATAAAGGGGATGTTTCCAGCTTTAATTTAGATATAGACACCTCCACTAGCACAATAGAAGCACACTGCTGAAAGATTTACAGACTTACAATGAATGTACATTAGTTGTTATGGTTTGTGCACAATGCATTCTCCTTCCCTTAGATAATAATAACACCATTAAGTAACTATAATCTCCTTTGGCTTCAAAATCTAGAAACACTAAAGGGTCAATAGAAGATAACTGAAGAATAAACAACTGACTGACAGAAGGCCTCTGTTTTCTTTGGTGAAACTCGTGCTTGTCTCTGTAGGAAAGTGCTTGAGAGGTCAAAAATATATTTAAAAAAAAAAAAAAAAGTTACCACCATGTATATGCTTTTTCCACAAGGCAGAGCACAAATCTCCCACTATCTTTGAGGGCATTTATGCATTGCTACTTTTAGCAAGACCAATAGATAAAGCACCTTATCTGCAGCACCAAGGAACATTCTTGGACTATCTGCGTAGATGCCTTGACATCTGGCATGCATTTGTATTTATTTGTGATTTTAAGTCAAAGACTGAGTATCTTAAAATCAGACATGTTGACTGGAAGAGCTCTGGAAATTCTGTAATTTAGCTTCCCATGTTAAGAAGAATTTTCATGAGCTCTATACCAGGACAGCCATGATGACTAAGAGTTTCCATTACAAATACTAAAAAAGACAATTTATGAGCCAAACAGTTTTATATTGGTAAAATACATCTGTTTTTTTAAAAGCAAAATTTATTGAATAAAATTAAAACATATTTTCCAGAATTTTCACCAGGTCTTTGTGTTGTCAAACTTCATCAAAAATGAAAATTCAACCAAAAATTATTTTTTTCATGTTTTTTATTTAAAAACCTCTTTTTATCCACTTTCTTCTTAAGATTTATCAGTCATCTTTAATTGCAAATTCAATTTTTTATTCCAAGCATCATTTAATCCCCAAATATGTGTTTCCCTAAACACACTAGTTAAAAAAAAAAAAAGCTGTAGAAATCAGTATTATAACTGAGATAATAATCATCGGAAATCCTAGCTGATTTTTTCATAATGTCTCATCATTTTGCCGAAGTTCCCTTAGTGAAACATGAATTACAAAAGAAAAGCAAAAGCTTTTTTCTTTTGATAAAATGGAACAGAAATTATGCAATCTACAAAAAAAGCTGATGCTTTGGTTTTCAGTTCAAGGTTAACAACAGCAATATGAGACTATTCCTACCAAAAGGTGATAGAGAACTCTCCACTGATCAAGGAGTATATAGAATTTCACTGGACATGAAGCCAGTGTATCATTGCATAAAGATATTTCTTTCCCCATTTCTCAGCCTGCATTGCTTACCTTGATTTGACTTCCCCTAATTTAAATAACATTTCATATCTTCAAAGCTCTGTACATGCATTAACTAATTTCACTCATTAAAATTTGACACTGCTGTCTAATGATAAATTCCCAAATGCAGTGGATTTGAAAACTTTCTGTTAAGCACGCCTTGATAAGCTTCTTCAAGCATATAGCTGTAAACTGTCTTTTGATGTTGTTAGATCTGTAACCCTTTGCTGGTTATATGCTTCCAGCTAATAAGGAGTTACAATGATTACTGAGCTTCTGCTCCAGGAAAGGAGGCAGGATTTTCCTTTTCTTGGGGGAATTTCAATACCCAAGCAGGCATTGCTTCATTTCAGTATTTCAAAGTCTCCATGACAGCTTTGTCACGAAGATGTACAAGGTGCCTGATAGACGAGTTTGGGGCCATATTCCTAGTGCTGCATGATAAACTTTTTGTACTAACCTGAATGCACAAATGGAGACACCTGGCATGTATTTACTTATTAGGTCAAGATATTAATGCCCTCTGGAGCACCTCTCCTCTCAAGACAAGCTACAAGAGTTGGAGCTGCTCATCCTGCAGAGCAAAAGACTCCAAGGAGACATTATAGCAGCCTTCCAATATCTAAAAGGGCTACAAGGGAGCTGAGGATGCACTTTTACAAGGGCAGGTAGAGATAAGACAAGGGAGAACGGGTTTAAAATGAAAGAGAATAGATCTAAATTAGACATAAGGAAGAAATTCTTTACTGTGAGGGTGGCAAGACACTGGAACAGCTTGCCCAGAGAAGCTATGGATGCCCCATTCCTGGAAGAGTTCAAGGCCAGGTTGGATGGGGCTTTTAGCATGGATGGTCTAGTGGAAGGTGCTCCTGCCCAAGGCAGGGGGCATTAAGCTAGATGGTCCTTCAGGTCCCTTCCCACCCAAATCATTCTGTGATTCTATATCACTGCTGGGATCACTTCTACATTTTCCCCACTTTGCAGAGGCAGGTCTGAATACTTCAGTCCAAGGGCAAATAAAACTGGTAAGTGACTACAAGGAGGGGGTATTAGGACTCTGTGTCCTGAATAACTCAAGGGCATAGGTCCATCTAGATGTTGCCTAAATTAATCCTGGAGCACAAGATATTGCAAATATTGCAAAAAATGGAGATGATAACCTGTTTGCCAAAGGAGATCAGTGGAGACAGGCCACATGTCTCACTTCTTTTCATCTTCCCCAGTTTTAAAAAGACAGTTTAGATAAAACCATCTGTTGAAGAGATCTGTGTGTGGGAAAAGGGTGCACAGAAATGACCACAGAGAAAGTTTTGAAGGGTTCTGACAGTGTTTCAGATCTTGAAATTTCCTGTTCTGAAGAGCATTAGGTGGTTCATTAGATGTACATGTCTCTTCAGTAATATCGAGGCTGCTTTGCTTTTCTTTCTGACATATCAGGCTACAAACACTGAAAGTGTAAATTCCTCTTCTGAGCAGTAACATAACACCCATTAAGCATTGATCATATGATCTGTACTGCAGAAACCTGACAGAGTGATAGGCTAAGTAATCATTAGTCGTAAACAATAATGTGCGTAATAGCAGTGAATCATCAGACAGAAAACAGAGCACTATTTAGTTCTAAAGATGAATTAGGACGATTTGCTTTGTGCATTAAATGAATTTCCCTGCAGTACTTCAGACTGCTTTGTTTTCATACCTTCAGCTGCATCTGCTCCTCCTGAGAGTTGCTGTAGTCACTTTACTGAGCTCCTGTTTTATAAACAGAGAAGTCATCTCTCTTACCCTGCCCTTACCAGCTTGTCTCAGCATATGCTGCTAGCTTTCACAGTTGACAGACACTCTGACAACTGGCAGTCTGTCTGTCAAGAAGATCCTAAAAGATGAAAGTGTTGAGTAGAAAGTTCAGTTTAGGATCATCTCCATGGCTTTAGGAGAATGTTTGCAGCAGAGATATTATAGCAGAATGCTGATAAAATCATAAACTTTGCTTTCCTGTGAACATGAAATCTACTTTAAAGGGGTAATATTTGCTTTATAAAATGCTTAATTACCAAAAAAAATGTATATTTTAAAAATCAATCTCTCTCTTGCTTTCTCTGGGCCAAGTACAGTCCTCACAAAAGACAAATAACCACCTCTCACTGTGCTGTGAGAAGTGGGCTCTCTGCCTCAAGGTGACCCTCCCAGATTTAACTCCCTCTCCCTCCTCTCCCAGTTTGGACACTTCGCCAGGTTGCTGTCACCTTCTTCTTGATTCTTCTCACCTTTCAGAACATTGTCTACTTTCCTTCTGCCTGGCTTATGTCAGGTGAGGAGCTGATCCAATGCCGTCACACCAGGCAACTGGCGCTGGGCCGAGCAATATTGTCCCTTTGCTGCTGGCAGCCGAGAGCAGGAGGAGAGGAGGCAGTGACCTGCCTTGCAGCGCTGACAGCAGGGGAGGGTTGCCAGTGGCAGGGCTGGGATGGTGCCAGGACCCTTGCTGGGACAGCGCTGGGTCTGCATTGTGAGACCTCTGCAGGAATAGAGCAACTTTGCTGATATCCCCGACAAGCACTTACATTTTATTCTCCCAAGTGTAGTCCTTGAGTTTAGGAGCCGATGAAGCAGCTTTCTGTTGCTGTCACTGCTTCTAATTACCAGCTGTAATAAGGCTTCATCCTGATTCCTTCTCCTTGACTTCTAAAATGATCTTGTGATCTCCTGGATGAGTGAGCTTTCCTTTCTGATAAACCAGCAGCAAGAGCAAATCTACAGCACCTGTTTGAATATGAACCAGACTGGCTTATGGTAAAATACAAGTGCAAAATGTTATGCAAAATGTTAATCCCAGAGAAATAAAAACTTAATACAAATAGATGAATGCTATGCAATGCTCTCCCTCATCTGTGGTTTATTTAAATTAATCATTTCAGGCAAATTTTGATCAAGAAGAAATATCTTTATGTACTGTATACTACCCTCTTTTTTTCTGAATATAAATTTGCTTAAATAGACCATTTGTCTTTGATAGTCATCTGAAGGACTTCTGATACAGTCACCTTGTAAATCTGCAAACTGAAAATGCTACACAACTTGTCCCAAGCTGTAGTGCACAGATCTTTAGATGACACTCTAATTCACCCCTTCAGACTCTTAGATTTTCTGAAGTTTTTCTCAGTTAGATTTTCAGAATTTTTCAAAGTGAGTTTTCTTCTTTCTTTCTCACTGAGTTGATTCACCGAGTCACACCATTTACTTCAATTTTTTATAAGATAAATCTGAAGGATAATTTAAATTAGCGCAAACCCTCAAAGATACGCCAATCAATTCCAAATGCCATCTGTCACAGTACACTCAAAGTGAAGGAGACAAGAAAGCACCCACTGGTTCAGTTCCTCCACACTAACCGGCAGGTGCCTGACTGTCTGTCAGCAGCCCTCTGTTTTCCTGCTTCCTGAAGCTTAATAGGACAACCAGTTGTCTTGATTAATTCTGGGATCCAAAGCAGACTTTTTAAAAATTATATCCAAATCTAACATTACACTTTCTCTATTCAGAGCAGTCAGAGTAGCAAAAATCTCTTAATTTTCCTTACCAAATTTAGAGGGTAATTATCTTCTTATCTCTCCGTTCCTTACAATTAAACACATAAATATATCTGCCTTGCAGTTGATATGTACACAGCTCCTTTTTCAACCTCAGAGCACCTAAACTCCTCATTTTGCTGTAAGGGTGAGATCTGCTGCCTCAGAGTATCATTTACCTTTCTGCTTTTATGTTTCCAAAACAAAAATGCTCAAGAATAATGCTTTGTGGTTTTCTGTCTCTATGTTTATTTTAGGTTTGCTGGGACAAGTAAGAAGGGTGACTGGCATTTTGGTAGGGGAAAGTGGTGCACATATATAAGAATATATGTTTAAATACTGACATGCTTTGCTTTACCTCTATTCTCTGATCTGTAAAGGCATTATCTGAAACCTGGACACTTGTGCCATCACCACTACCAAACACACCAAGAGCAGATCACTTGGCAGAGATGGACCATATCTCAGCTCATCGCTTCCTGTCTGTAAAGCAGACTGCATTTAGTGGGCTATTCCACAGAAACTTTTCTTCTTGTTTTTCCCTCTTTGCTGTTATCCACAACCACAGTAACGCTAACACTGCAGCTAGTCCTTTAGCAAGAAGAGCTTTTCTTAGATTTTCCAAATCCTTTCCCCAGGATGTCTCTGGTCTCTAAGTGGACCCCACCAGCAAGGCATTTTTATGTTATTTCCTGACTATTATTAAAGGACAAAAAACATATGAAACTCCTGTCATTTTTATCCCCAACTTTCCCCAGACAGTTGTCTTTATTCTGTCACTCAAATGATCTATGAATTTATTACCTTCATTCCCTCATGAAATTAGGAACTTCAAAATCGTTTCCATCTTCACTGAAGCTTTGATGAGTGCTAATGATAAAAGCTGCATTCAGGTTACTGGGATCTTGGCAACAGCTGAGAGCACTGAAATGTTCTTTCTTTGCCTGAGAGGGCTGCTTAGAGTGGGTGAATTGCTTGATCTCTTTTTTCTCTGGACCTTTAATCTAGGTGCTGGGAGGTTGTCCTATGCCTCTGAAGGCAGGCACAGGGAATAAAACTGTCTTCTTCCAAAGCCTTATATATTTGCTAGAAAAAACTATCACTGCAGTGTCAACAGCTAAAGTTAGAGATTTGCTGTGAAAGGAGAAGAGGAAGAACTAGATATTGTCCTAAATAGTTGCGCAAACAAATAAACAAATAAGACAAAGGAATGGTTGAGGAAAGGCTTATTAGACTCCTAAGAGTATGACTATCCTGTCTACTGAGTTCTTATGGATATTTTTTGCCTGTTGTCAACCAGATATTATTTTCAAATATGAATATAAAATACAGTTATGCTGAAAATCGGGACAGCTACAGGTTCATTAAACAACATATGTTCAGATGCACTGATGCTATGAAGCACCCACTTAGGGGATGATGTACAAGATACAAACTAATTTTATATTTGATAAGCAGAACGTATGTTAAGTGTGGGCAGGTTGAAAACAGCATATTTTTTTATAGTAGTTGTTTATTCCCAAACAAATAATATCTACCTTCACTAGAGAAGCAAAATATGCAAACTTTTAAAAATAATTTGTAGATTTTAATTTGTAGAATTTCATTAGACAATTATAAACTATCTTAACTATATTAAATGACATAGAAAAGTTTTTCTGCCTTGTAAACCTTTAGCTTCATTCAACTTAATATTAAGTAGCATTAATTATCCCACAATATTAAATTCTGTAGGTTTCAAAAAAATTTCTACAGAACTTGCACAGACTCTTATCACTTCTGGAGGATTGTTTGAAGAAAAATTCCTAATGACTATAGAAGTAATCAGGAGTACACTTTCCAAATCCATGTGAATATGAGTTCCATTATGGTTTGTATTCACTCCATACACTAAATAAATTAACCTCAATTTCTTTTCTTCTCAGGATTAATCTCAGGTGAAAAGATAGAATCCAAGTTGTTTGTTCTTACCCTTTTTATTTAATTTTCCTTCCACAAACATAAAATTAAAATTAAAAAATATCTTGTGGAATCTTCATATATTTGGATTGATTTTTATTAACAGGTGTGGCATCTACAACAAAGAGGCACTTTCCATTTGCATGGATAAGGTGTCCACCTCACCCTCCTCATCCCATCTGAACTAAGCATCACATTCTTCAGCAAGGTGTTCTCTGAGGGAAGGAGCACCTACACATGTTCCAGCAGGTCCCCTTCCCCTAAGTCAGAAAGGTCCTGCACAGCATTCATTGTCAGCAAGGAAAGTGCTGAAATAATCATATATAAGTATTTGACAAAGAGATTATGTCTCTTTTTAGTTTAGCCCTTCCTACAGAGACACTGCCTTTTCTTCAATTATTTAAAATTCATTTTCTTCATGCTCTTTTATTACACTGTAACATCCCCTGACTTCCTCTACAGAATTCCTTCGTAATGTCTGAGAGGTCTAAAAAGGCTAACATCTATCAGCCACATATCAGGTTGACTGATGCCTTCCATGGTCTGCTGTGAGCAGCCTGCTTCTCTGCTCCAGGGCTGCACAGCAAGCTTCTCAACTCCAATCAACTCCAAAAGCTGCCTGTGCCTACTGGTGCTCAGAAACTCCACAAGCATGATGTAAAATATATTATCTGTAATCATGTAAATTTGTACAGTCAGAGAGTTGATTTTTATTTGCTTGGCAGGAGGTTTGCAACACTCCAAAGCTTTTAAATTGCTAGGTACGACTGCTGTGACATTTCAATTCAGCTGTGTTCATCCCAAATGATAGAACGACCATCTCTGACCTTTCACATGCACGTATATGCATAAAGCTCGACAGAAAGTAAATGTTTGAAATCTCTCTGAGCACCAAAGGCAGCTTCTCCCTTGCATGTATATGTGCAAAGATTTAGGAAGTTCCTATTAATATTCTGCTAAAGTAAGCCTGTGAAATTTTACTGTTAGCAGTAGCACTCAGCCTCAGAGAAATAATAGGTGAAAGACAATATGTGTTATGCATTCACATCAAACCTTGACAGAAAAGCGAAGCATTATCTAGGGCTGAGCTCCTCACGAAGGTTCATTCCCCTCACCCCTGGGCAGAGCTGCCAGGCTGATGTGGAGCTGTGTCACTTGTGGCCCACTCCTCAGCTGCATTATGCTGGCAAATGTCAGGCAGAGACCTGCATCCATACTGTGCCACTCCATTACTTCTTTCTTCACTCAGCCAGAGAGCCCAAAGCACATTCACCAGAAGAGGAAAGTGCTAGCTATCAGAAAAAAAAATGTATGAAAGCATTAGGGCATATGGCATGCAGCAAATGAACTATTTAGTGCAGTTCCTAAGTAATCTCTTACAAACACAGATCCTCAGAGGTTCTGCCTGTTGATCAAAGCTTGTTCCTCTACCAAACAACAGCATGTAAATTACGACTCATTTCCTCTTTCTGGCAGAAGGCTGAAGAGCACCTTTGAGAGTTTAATCTATTAATGTACATAAATTTTCTGCCCACGGCCCCTCATATGATTTGATATAACAAAAAGTGACCAAAAATGCTGTCTTTCATGCTGCCCTCCATAACAAGAACATCCTTTTCTTTAATGTGAGGATTTGACTCCTTAAAGGAATAAAATAAATTACTTTATAACCCTTTTATGAAAAGTGTCTTGTCCAAATCTCTTGGCAATATGTCACACAGCTAAACTGAGCAACAAATCTGCAGCCTCCTCTGTGTGTGTGAATGAAGACATGATCTTTGGATCATGAAGAGAAGGGCCATCACAAACCCTCTTTCACCTCTCTAAAAGCCAATAAATTTCAATAAAGATTTGTCAGCAAATACATTTTTGATTTATACCAGCGTCGCTTGTCCTAGAACCCATGCTTACACATGAAGTGTGATGCACGCCAAGGGGAATCCCAATTATTTACTCTTGAATCACTAGAGAATAAAGCAGAAAACTATTTTCCTTGCTTGTGACATATTTTGACATATCTTTCCAAAAATCTTTCCCATTCTACAATGACAAAAAACCTAGATTTTGAGATATTCTTACAGTATAAAGCAGACAAAAAACCCCTGTGACCCCTTAAAATACCGAATGGCCCAACAGTTTTGAATAAAACAGGGACTGATTCCTAAAGGTTTTCCACAACTATGAAATCATTAACTTTCTGGTTAGTAAGATTGCCTCCAAATTAGATTTTTGACTTGTGAGAAAGTAAAACATTCCAATAAAACTTGCTTTGCTTTTAAGGAATATTCATTTTATGACATAAAAATTGTTTTGAAAATAAAGTTATGACAAGATCACCAAAACAGAGCTCTTCAGAGCAAAATCCAACTAGAAAGTGAATTACAGTTCACCAGAATTTTCAGACACAATAAAACTTATGCACTGCAATGGTATTTTGGAAACATCTGAGCAAATGTTTTTTGTCATCTGTATTTCCTATTTAACATGTAAAAAATATGCATTTTCATGTAAATGCCATTTAGAATTTAGGATTATTACCTTGATTTTAGCTGTTGAATTGAAAAGGTGACTGAGCATTCAGCTGTTTGTCTGCCAGAAGCAGGTACAAAAGGAACTCAAAGATTTCAATTTAAAATACGAAGGGACCTCAGGCTGGCACTTCAGATTATTTTGCTGAGGTGGGGTCTCTGCCCTTCCACTTCTCCTTGACAAGGTTTTTATTCATGGTAGTGAGCACCTAATGAAGGAGGAACCTCTTCAATAGTGAGATTTCAGAATGTCTATAGTAAACTGCAAAAGCTCTAGAAAGCATCACAAATGTCTCCTGAAAAACTCTTGAGAGGAGACTGCACTTTCTGTCACCCTTTTTACTAAAGCAAAAGACTAAAGTGAAAAGGATGGCTGGCTACCCTCCTGCAGCCCTAAAACTCAGAAACTGAAGACAAGTATGTGAGAAAAAAAAATATTGTGAGGGCATTAAGACCATTTTAGAATCCAAGAGGAAGATTTTAGAATCCAAGAAACAATATGGTTAAACACAAACTAACTTGTTTTAATTCATCCATTTAGAGTGACTAGTCTAATTAAGCCATCTTGAACTGAACATACAAGAGAAATATTAAATGTAGCATGTTTAAGGCATTTATATTTCTTTTAGGTAGAATAACAATAACCCTATGTAGATGAAGTTGAGATCAAATCAATTCCATTGAATTAATAGAATAATAGAAACCAAAATATGCTTATGTCCTTCTGAAATACCATTTTCTGCAGAACTAAAGGGACAGCATCAAAAAACCCACAAACAAATGAAAAACCACCAAAAAAAACCCTCCAAACCCCATAAAGTAAAACTTGACACTCTCAAGACAGAAATTGAAAAAAAATTATAAAAATTATCTTTAAGGGTGGATTGAAAGGAAAGGGAAATTAACAAATTATTGACTACAACTGTAATAATAATAATAATTTTATTATTATTGTGGGGCTATTGTTTGAAAAGTATCTTACAGCTGAGGATAGCTTTGAAAAGGTGTATGTTTTTCTCTTTTTTATCAAGGTACTGTTTTTTGTGAATTCTGTCTACCAGCTGTGAGATTACTGCATCCAGGTTTGATCACTCTCGGCCACAATTTTTTTCTACATGAACATGAGAGCAAAAGTTCTGTTTACTTGAAGTTGTATGAAAGGTCATCATTGTGTTCTGACCACTTGCTCCCACAGTGGATAGTCAAACCATTATAAATGTAACCAAGCAGATGAAGAGGTTACTGGGCCACCAAGACTCTCAGGAAAGTTTGTGGGCACTTGAAGGAGGAATGCGCTGGTAATTAGCACAGGGGTCAGCAGCTTGTCATGGAAGAGTTGCTAAATTATATCTATAAACATGCCCTGAACTGCTATGCTAGAAAGGATACACAAATATTTCTATAAGGAAAAAAAAAAAAATATATATAAGCCATATCTATTTCTCTGTAGCAGATTTCGCACCTTTAAATATTTCTCCATGAGACTACATAAAAATTGCTGGGACAAAGGAATAAATGGCTAGGAATAAAATTTACAGGACTGTACCTACCTGGTTTGGCTGTTTTGTTATCTTAAATGTTATAATATTAGACAATTAAGTATGTGTCTAGTTTTTAATTTAGTATTTTTAATCCTATTTTTATTTGTTTTAATATAGCTTATTATTTTTTCTCACAGGGAAAATTCTAACAATGATTAATAGCCACATAATACTAACCTGAGTTAAAGGTGGATTTGATTTAATAATAAGTGTTATTATTATTTTCCCTTATATTTACATAGATAGAGATATTACTAATACTAAAACATATATATATATATATATAAGTGCTAGATATGCAAGTAATTGTATCATCTATATCTCATCTGGTTGTCAGCTGAGACATTTCTTTTATCTTCAGTGTTCATCTGAAGGATCTGAAGGGCATGTTAATCTTGAAACCAGTTTATTTCATTAAGTTGAAAAACAACTGCTTTAACGGAGAGGAAACAGTTTCAGAAACTCGTAGAAAAGTGTGTATGTCTGTCTGTGTGTAGTCCTGGCTTCTGTTTTTCAATTGTGTAGAAAATTATTAATTAATATTCTAGTAAATAAAATACCCACTAAGATAAGGTACTCCTTTAAATGATGTTAAATTGATATGCTTGATTAACTACCTCTGCAATGAATCAAGCAAACCAGCATACACCTGTACAAGTTAAGCTAAATTTGACATTTTTACTTGCCTTGAATGCTTCTGACTAGTATTACGTAAATATTAATGGTACATGGACAGCATCTCAGCCTCCTTCCCTGTCATAGAGGATTAGAACCAGATCAGTCTTTCAAGCATCCTTGATAACCTATAAACAATTCTTCCTCACAATTGTCATTGCACCCAGAGGTGAAAGATAAATTATTATTTCTACCAAGGCAGGAATGGTAGGAAGATTTTTTTGAGATGATGTTATGAACATCCTTCACTTGATTGGGAATGATTGAGAGATTGGCTGATTCAAAGTGACTTCTTGTGTTGAATTTTATGAGATGGATAGTTCTGTGACTGCAGTAGGACAATGCTGACAGAATAATAACTGCAGACATTTCAATGTAAGTACAACAATACACAGTTAAGTTATGATCAATATATCTTTATTTCCTGGCAAGAACACATTTTTACTAGATATGCTTAGCGTCTAATCTACCTCCCACACTATAGTATACATATAAAAAACTGGTACCAAGCTGGAGAGAAGGAAAAAAAATACACTGATGGCTGAGCATTAAATTACAACTTTTGAGAATTTCAATATGAACCTGAAAGAAAAGTATTGGATGCAAGCATGAACAAAATATCCTTGTGAAAACTATTTTTCTTTACACTATTTCATGTGTTTGAATCAAAGTGCAGGCACTACTGGTATGGATGGCTTGGGAAGAAATTCACACCTTTTGATTAATTCAGGGAAGGCAACTTACACAACCAGTTGATCCATTTGACTGACATTGACATTCATCCAAAACAATGGTCATTCTCCATCCCCTTTGTGTTGAGATAAATTCAGTTTTCTTTACAACAGCTGTACTGATTCCCTATATTTTTTTTTTCAGTTCTATCCATGCCTTGCTTTTTGACCTATATAAACTGTCCACAGCCTATCAAAACTAGATGAATAGCATCATTGCTCTTTTTTGTGTGTGAATTTGTGGGAGGTTGATGCTGGTCAGAGACCTGGCACCCAGCAAAGCCACTCATTCTCTCCCTTCCATAAACTGGACACAGGAGAGAAAATTTAACAAAGGTTCATGAATCAAGGACCAGAATAGATCACTCATCAAATACCATCAAAGGCAAAACAGGCTCAGCTTAGACACATGCATTGATTTTATTACTAACAAAATCAGAGCAGGATAATAAGAAAAATAAACCCTTAAAAAATCTTCCCCCTACCCCTCCCTCCTTCCAGCTCTACCTGCTACCCCAGCAGTGCAAGGAGGGAGGGAAGGGGGGTTATGGTCAGTTCATCACCTGTGGCTTGTCCCGCTGCTCAGGGAGAGGAGCTGTTGCCCTGCTGCACCATGGGGTCCCTCCCATGGGAGACATTTCTCTGTGACCCTCTCCAATGTGGCTCCAATCTCACGAGCAGCAGCTCCCTGTGAACTGCTGCAGGGTGAGTCCATCCCATGGGCAAACAGTCCTCCCCAAACTGCTGCAGTGTGGGTCACTCTTCCACAGGGCGCAGTCCTCCAAGGACAGGCTGCTCCAGCATGGGAGCAGGGCCCCTCGCCTTGGGTCTGCCATGGGTTTACAGCCTCCTCTCAGGCATCCACCTGCTCCACTGTGGGACTCCTCCATGGGCTGCAGATGGATCTCTGCATCCCCATGGACCTCCACGGGCTGCAGGGGCACAGCTGCTTCACCGTGGTCTGCACCATGGTCTGCAGAGGAATATTGGTTCCAGTGCCTGGAGCACCTCCTCCCCCTCCTTCACTGACCTTCATGTCTGCAGGGTTGTTCTTCTCACATGTTCTCACCCTGCTCTTCTCTGGCCACAATTAAAACTAAGCAACAACTTTTGTTTTTCTTTCTTCTTAAATATATTATCACAGAGATGTTACCACCATTTCTAATTGTCCAGTCTTGGCCAGAGGCACGTCCATCTTTGAAGCCATCAGGGATTGGCTCTGCCAGACATGGTGGAAGCTACCAGCAGCTTCTCACATATGTCACCCATGTAGTGCCCTCACTACCAAAACCAGGCCATGCAAACCCAATACAGTATTTCATGAAGGGACAAGGCTATTCCACTACAGAATCTTAGGGAGTTTGGCCAGAGTATGGAGGCAAGCATGCACAAACACCATTTCCTCAGGGATGACATTTGTACACCGCTCTGGTAGAGGAGAGAAGCCTCCAAGACATCAGTATAATCACCATTGACACCACTCAAGTTTGCCCTCATTCTCCATCTACTTCTGACCCTGAAAATCTTCTCAGTTTAAATCCATAGCTGAAATTCCTCTCAGAATTGTGGTATTTCTGTGGCTTATTTTCTGGAAAGCTACTTGCTACAGTTCAACTATGTTCTGCACCGGGTTCCAGACTACACTCACTCAGCCATGGTTCATCAGCCACTCTGTCCTAATAATTGCTTCCAGTAGTGCCAACCTTAACATTTTTTAAATTATCAGTGGTTTGGGGGTTTTTGTTGTTTTGGGTTGTTTTTTGTTTTTGTTTTTGGTTTTTTTTGTTTGTTTGTTTGTTTTTTTGGTTTTTTTTTATTTTTATTTTTACAAGACATGTCTTAATATGAAAGCATTCTGATGAATAAAAAGTAAAGTATTCAGACTCCAGCAAGTTACTTTCCTTCAGTTTTAGAACTTTCCAGGGTATTTTTATTTAGAAACATGTTTAGATCAGTGGTGACCAGAACAGGCTGTACTTGGCACTTATTATTGGGACAGAAAGAACTGATAAGAACAGGCATTTGGGAATTTAACAGGGAATTTGGTATACCCTTCCATCTTTTTTTTTTTTTTTTTTCCAAGATGAGGAGAAGCTGTTTTACATTTCTTATAAGATGCATTTGTTATTCATGTTTAGAGGACTAAAGATCAAAAAATGTGCTGAAACTTTTGGAGATCAAGCCCACCCCCAGCATGTTTTTCTCGGGTTACAGTGCTATATCTTCACCCACTTGATATCTACTGCGGGAAATGCCCTTTTGAAAGTGGGTATCTATTTTGAGAGAATAGCCATGGTTACAAAAAAAGGCCCTAAATTTTGCATTCAGCACAGCAAAATGGTCTTTCTTCAAGAGCACATATGTGCAGTGACCTTCCTCCTGCAACACCACAGTCTTGCAGTTCTAACAGTTTAAAAACATGACAGTAAGTATTTTAATATGTGTCACACTGTGGAAAGCCTGTAGCTCAAGTTACTCACTTGTGAATTCATATGCAACTACACAAATCGTGCTAAAAAGGAGACTTCCTCTCCTTCTGTCTACATTTAAACAAAGGCTCAGATTTATGAAATGGGGAAAGCTTCTGTGAAGTTCTGAATCAGGGACATAGGCTTTTGTATAAGTACTGAATCCTTTTACAGAAATCCTTGGCTCCTTATAAAGAGAAGAACAAGTGTCTTGCTCAGACATCTGGAAGCACTTCTCTCCTCCTGCTTTGAAAGCCTAGGCACCTCACCTGGACTTAACAAATTATGGCAAAGAGCCTTGCATTCAGAACATTGCCACACCTGTGTCACAGGCCCAAAATATGTCTGTGTCTATGCAGATTCTGATCCTGAAAGCTTTTCCCTAAGGCAGCTTCCACACATCTCTCTCTGCTACATTACAATCTTCATTGCCCAACTCGACTCCTACAGTTTCTTTGACTCTCTAAAGGCTATTTTCTCCCTTCTGCTAAATTCAATATCTAACATTTGTCTTATACTCCCTGCTTTTAATTTTGAGGCACTTGGTGCCAAGAGATAAGCCTGTGGCAGATGTAATTATCCAGCAGCGTATTAGTCACTTGTTACTGCCACCTACCTGCCTTTTTCATACTAGTGTTTCCACTGGGAAGGGAGAGATTGGAAAGCCTTTCATCTTCCTCATAATTATTTCTTCATAAAAAATATCTGTGTGGAAGCTAGACACAAAAATCAGAAGTTTAAAACTGAGACTCATCAGTCCTGTAAATCAATAGATTTTATTGCAGAACCTACCTCATGTTTTATCTTTATTGCAGGCGTCACCATGTTGACTTTTTAAACTGAAAACAACAAATATAGCCATCTAGCTTAGCCTTAGTCTTTTACTATTTACTGGAGGCCTGTGCCTTCAGCTAGGCCCAGACACATCTTTCAGTAATCCAAAGCTTAAAAAAGCTTAGAAAGCCAGAGTATAACTGAAGTATAAGCTTTACTGTTCGGTTTTTGTGCTTCAGTTTCCTAGTTTCAATTTGCAGTCTCTGCAGCTCTTTAGCACGCTTCTTATCAGCTGTAGCTGAAACTCACAGTGCATTTGGACAAAGAGATGATGCATCTGAGAACCACTAACTCTCTTCCATCCAGGGTAATGGAGTGTATTAGGACAGATGGGTAAGCAAGAAAGTGAACCATGCTAGATCATAAGGATGCTTGGCAACACTGTACAGAAGCTTCCAAACAACTCTGTGTAGACTCCAGTTCACAATAATCACTGAATCACTGGCTGGACCTGAAATTACTCTCACAGTTGCTTTCTTGCTTCAAGCTTCTGGTTTCACATGGGTGAAACCAGATACAGTACTGCTAGTGTGTTGGTTTCATTTTCTTCATTCTACATCAGAAATGGAAATTTCTGTTAGCAAGACTGATGCAAAGTGTTTCTGCAAGAATTTCCCTCAGATATCCATGATCTCATGCACCTTCCCTCTGCGCCAGCCCATGCTGAATCTGCACTGGCTTTATGCAGCATCACTCAGTGTCACTCTTCTCAGAGCTCTCAGTAA
Organism: Vidua chalybeata; assembly: GCF_026979565.1. Taxonomy (NCBI): domain Eukaryota; kingdom Metazoa; phylum Chordata; class Aves; order Passeriformes; family Viduidae; genus Vidua; species Vidua chalybeata. Next base: position 34,982,069 of record NC_071531.1, on the reverse strand, counting down.
TGGGAATGAGTGCAAGGGAGACCAGGGCCTGGTTTGCATGAAGAAGTTCAGGAGTTTCTGAATGGCACAGTTACTGACTTGAGTTCCAAACTGTGCAAAGTGAATACTTCCAGACACACACAGCTGGATTCATATGGCACTGCACTTGAGTTTAGAAGCCCAGGTCACAGGAACTGGCTCTACACTGAGTTAGCTCTCTGTCTTTGTATGCATTAATGGAGTGATTAATCAGAAACCAGATAAACTACCCGCAGATAATTTACAGTTGATTATAGTTTCTTTTATCTGCCTCTGCTCCTGGATTGAAATTTTATGTAATGCACTAGCCAAGAGTGTTTCTGCTAAATTCATAGTGGATATTTGCAATCAAGATCCCTTAACACAGCTTGGTATAAATGTTAACTTTTGCTCAAGGGAGTATGGAAATTATGGGGTTATTGTAGGTCAGTATAAAATGAAAGAATGTCAGAGTAACAGCCTAGCTTCAGCCAAAGCTGACACTGAAATTTTTAAGATCCTATTCTTTGAAGGGAAATCTTGTTTTTTTGGAGATTGCAATTTGCAGAGGTATGAACTTGTTTGGTTTTAAAAATGAGCCTCCAAGGTGGAAAAATACAAAAAAGCTTCTCCATTTTGTAATGGAAACACATTGTCTGAAAAATATTTCAGTTGTGCAAAATCAATGGCATGAAAGGATGGACATGGCTTATAGAGAACCTGAGCTCTCAGGTACCCTTGCACCTCCTTATTATTTTGTCCCCTGATGTTAACTCAAACAAACATCTTACGGGTCCTCCCTTTGCAATGTTTGAGCAGAACTGAGAGCCAACAAATTATTTTGAGAAATATCAAAACTTTACTTAGAAGTTTCTGTGAGAAGAAAAATTACTTTTCTAAATTAACTGCTTGTTTTATGTACTTGCAAATAACTGCAGAGACTCCAAGAAGATGGCTCAGTTAAAGACCATGCTGTGCTAAACTAATATCACAAGGGGAACAACCTTTAGACATATTGTATTAATGTAGTAAATGAGGGCAAAAAGGCCGTTAGAGACTGAAAAATAACCTATAAAAATTCACAAAAGAACTCAGGTTTGCAGCTGTGCCTATGAGCTGCTTGACAATATGTTTACTGCTTTATCACTCTGGTAGGCATTTGAAATGCCATGGTAACTATAATTTTATGGATAAACTTGCCCTAAATATCTGCTGCTAGTTTCACCCAGAATCAACTGCAGCCCGGAATCTGGTAGACATCTTGCTGATTCTCATGACCCATTAATTATATTGCCTCTCATCTTACCTCTAGAATCCAGTCTGAAAGGTGGCATCAAAATTCACCTACCCAAAGGAAAATAGAAAGTAGCTGTGCAGGGGGAGCTGCAGCACCCTATGTGGGAAGCCCATGTTTACACTCATAAAAAACTACCTCTGACAATAGAAGCAGGTATCTCATGCCCTGATTTTCATATGTTGTCCCCATGACAGAAATTCATGGCCTTGTGGAGGTTCTCTCCCAAGGGCACAAGGACAGAAATATGCAAATCACTCTGAAGTTGATATATTCTGGATGTAAAGGGAAAATGAAGATGAGTGAGAAGTGCATCCTGAAACACCACAAAAAGGTGTTCTTCTACATGGGATCTGTGCAGTTTCCTTTGTAAATCACCTCATCTTATTGGCTGTATGTGTCATGTATACATACATATTGGGTCGGGGTATTGCTGTAGGAACATCTAGACTCTAGTCTCCGTGATTTTGGGATTAGACCCAACTGATCTTAGGGCACATACACAGAAACAACAGTTTGGGCCCCTAGTGGACTCTGCAGTAGACACTCTGAAACTTCCACTCACCCCAGTCTTAGATGGATTATCAGAATTACCAGTTTGCTTTTACCTACTTAAATTCCATTTAGATCTTGTTTTAAAGTATTTCATATAAAAGGCTGTGGAATTAAAGGCAGTGGGATTCATGGCTGAAAACTACTCTGTAAGAGTTATGTGATTTGAGTTATTTTTGGTAATATGTCTTTAACTTGTCCATAAATGTCCCACAAGAAGTTAGTACTGTAGTCTCGTGGCAGAGAAACAGGAAGCATTGAAGAAAAAGAAGTAATAAATACTCAATTTCCCAATCTGCAAGCTTTTAACACATTTACAGCAGTCGATTTCTTGCCCATTCTACTCATGTTCTTATTAACTAAGCTGCAGTCCTTCTTGGAAGTAAATATTTTATTTTAATAGCACATGCTACCACCTGCTGTAAGCAACTGAAACTGCCTTTGCAATTTCAGAGCTTTCAAAGCTGCATTAGGCAGCCAACCTTAGATTTAAAATACAGCTAGATTGTTGGCATCTCTTTCTGATGATAATTTAATTAGCTATTCATCCAAATATTTTCTAACCCTGAAAGTTTCTTAGTTATATATGATTGTAATATCTGGCATCCAGCAGTCTCTAAGAAACATGGAAATTTAGGAAACAGTTCAGCTGTAGATATGAAACTGATAATAAATTATTTAAGTAAAAATTATGAAGATTAATCATTTCCAAACACAGAAAAATTAGTTCGGAAATTAGCAGTTGATTCAAGGTGAGCAGATTTTTTTAATAAATCAAGCCATGAGGGGTCAAACATTCAGAATACTAATTATGAAAATATTTATCATTTTTACCCAGTTGCCCATTTGACTCAAAGAAAGGCTAAGAAACATGCAGGAAATCAGGATGTCTCTTTATTACTTGTTAGAATAAGAATATTTTAGGGAAAAGGGATACATTCTATATGGCTATATGTATTTCTCTGGGTTTTTTTCCCTGCTATATTTGTACAACTCGAAACAAAAAGGTAATTATGAGTAAACAGCTCTTTTGCCAAATCCTCAGCAGGTATAAATCCATGTAAGTACTATCAAGGCATTGGCTTAGGCTGCTTTCACAATCTGGAAAATGGTTTGTTATGTGCACTCAAGATTTTGGAGGCGAAAAAAAAAGATTGAGTCTAGGGTAGAGGCGAAAGAAGGCAAAAAGAGGGTTATGTTGTATCAATAATTTGCATGTGCATATGTAGTGCTTATGCTACATTAGAAAATACAAGTGCAGAAGGGGATAATAAGAGAAGCCAAACACATTGTTCTGCAGCAAATTCAGTTATTGTTCTAGCTTCTACAGCTTGCTTTTTGTAAAAAAATATCCTAATCATCTTGTCCCTGCTGCCAGTCATTCCAGCACGTGGCTGTCTTGCAGCCCGTAGAATTTTCTCTCTTCTCAGTCCACACAGGGAGCCCAAATCCACACCAGCTGTGGGCTGCCAGGTGGTGATGCAGAGCAGAGTCAGCCCCATGCTGAGATGACCTTGGCTGGACCCTCGTGCTGCACTGCTGTCTGGAGCTGAGGAACACCATTCTGGTGTTCCCGTGGTGTAGGACAGTTTTGCCCGAAATGCAGCAGGAGCCAGGCATAAGGACAGCAGGAGGCAATGGCAGCTCCCTCTAGATTGCCTTCTCCTCTTGTCCATGGCAGCAGCTGCTTTCCAACAGTGAAACCCAATAATGAAAACACTTTCCAAACACTGGTACATCTGGTGACACAGCCATATCAGCAGACTGGAGGGAACAGAGGAGTCTGTGTGATGTACACCCAGTTATTGGACTTGCAGCACATCTTGCACTGAAGCTAAGGCAGGTCAGGCCGTGGGGCCTGCTCCAAGTGCAGGAGTTCTCCTGCTCCAAGTGTAGCATGAGCATACACACAGGGAAATTTGGGGTTAAGAGCAGTGCTAGAGCTGGGTACCTTGTCTCATGACGTAGGTAGCCCCACACTGCCGAGTTAGAACATCTGCTCCCTCACCAGCACATGCAGGCATTCTCTGAGGTTTTACAGTAGTTAGAACATAACCAAGGCACAACCAGCATCTGGCCAAAAATATGGAAAGGATTTCCCGCCCCAGTGCAACCTACCGCTTATGCCATTGTGTGCTTTTTCATTGCATACCCATGCCGATGACAGGAATAATTTGTTTCGTTTTAAATGCTAATATTAATAACAACAATGAAAGTAATTAATTATTCATTTTCCTTTTTTTTTTTATTTTGGTTTTATGATCACTAGTCTTGTCACTTTACTTTTTATTTTCCTTGCCACTCTTTTACCCATTAACCCCACCAAAATTGCTCCTCTTACTCTTTCCTCCCTTTGTCCAGGTTGGGCAGCCCCTGGACACATTTTCATGGCAATTGCAGGCATCACTTCAGGCACGGTCTCTCCAAAACAGAATGCCTTCTTTTTTACCCCTAATATCACTGTTCTGTTTTTCTTCTTTTTTCCCCTATTATATTTATAGACTTCAAATCTTTCAGTCATAACCATTATCTTGCTAGACTTGATTGATTTCCTCTCATTTTAGTAAATCTCAAAGCTCCCTTTCTCTAACTGTTACAATGTCAAAACATTTTGCCATATGTTCATGCATCGCTTTCAAAAGCCCCATTGCCTTCCTCCTTAGAGCAGAGTCTTTTTGTATGAATACCACCTCCAGCAGTAGCGCTAGCATATGTCATCCCTAGAACAACATTGGAACACACCTCACTTGGGACTTGTCTATCCTGAACATTGTGGGAAACTGTACATGGTGCCTGGGATCCACTGTGCCAGGAAATGTAAAGGTATCTCCTTCTCTGCCAGAGAATGGGGAGAAGCAAGGCTACTTCAGTTTGCTTCACTTGCGTATTTCTTTAAGTGTCATGCTATGAGTCATCCTTCAGTCAGAATTAGCTTAATAAATTGAAATAAAGAAAGATTCAAGACTACAAGGAAAGGGTCTGCTGGGGGACTCCGGGGACTCTTGTTACCCTCTGAGAGAGTTCTGTCAATAAGACTTTTTGTGAGAGAAGACATTATGGCTGAAAATTTTAGGCTACCAAATTAAGCAAAGGAGACTTCCCTTGTCTTGTAGGATCTATCTTGTAGGATAAGATGTAATGGAGTTGCTGGCCATGCCTCCCTTTCCTAGCCATTAATAACAGTAATTCTTAACTTTCTGATCTCTTTTTGATGCAGTCTTTCCCCATTTCATTACTGACCTGTCCCTCCGGACAAGCTGGATAGATTGGCTGACATCAATAGCATGAAGTTCAAGACCAGGTGATTAGATATTGGAATGGGCTTCCCAGGGAGGTGGAGGAGTCATCCTCCCTGGAGATATTTATGGAAAGACTGGACATGGCACTCAGTGCCATGGTCTAGTTGACAGGATGGTGTTGGGTCATAGGCTGGACTCAATGATCTCAGAGGTCTTTTCCAACCTAATTGATTCTGGATGATTCTGTCCTTAAATTCCTTCCTTTTTTCCACTCTCCCCTCCATCTTTAAAACACGTTTTCCAATACTTTCTCTTATCTTAAACATGAAGCCTAAAACTACTTGTTCCCTTAAGACCTGTCCCATATTTTGACTAACTTAATCTGGGAATAAACCAAATGTTGTTCCAGGAAACATCAGGAAAAATCTGTTACTGTACTAGTAACAGATGCAACAATTAATTATTCAGGGTTTTTGAGTATGAAAAAAAAAGACTGATAAATTTTAGTGTAAGATTCTTTTAAATTAAAAAAATAAATTTTAAAAAGAGGTACTGTAAAACAATGTCCCAGAAATCCCAACATGTCCTTTGGGGGAGATGGAAATTAAGAAAACCTCACTTCTTTCTTCTTTAGTGATTGTCTCTGTTTCACTCTAAAAAATCCCTGCCTCTCTGGAGAGATGCCATACCTCCTTAACTATATAGGCCATTTCTTGTCATCTTGGTCACTTAAGAACTATGACATTTGTGGAGCCATCTCTCGTCTTGAAATATTTTCCTTCTCTTTTTTCTCTTTTTACATGTGTCTTATGATATTTGAAGCATGTTTATGTAGGTGCCTCATAAATTCAATATTTTCATATTTACGGGTACATGTGTTTGATAACACATCAGTGGCAGTGCATATACTTCTAAAGCAAGGACCCCTTCTTTCATTTTCAGACAAATACATATACAAGATTAGTCAAGAGAATCTCTCTTAAGGATATTCTTTCCAACCAAATATTTTTATTTTACTTTGTGTTTTGCTTTGGTTTAGTCAAAACAGAGTGACAAATAGACTGCATTTCAGTTTTATTGCTGCTTTCTCTGTTCTGCTGAACTCTGCGGGTTGTCTCCTAAAATACTGTCTGACAAGGAAATTGTTTCCACACTGTTTTGTGCTTTCACCCACAGAATCTCTCAACCAAATCCACCAAAAATTGAATCTGCTGTAAACTAAACAAAACCGTTTGATCACAGCTAGCGTAAAATCGTACCATTCAATCAAAGTCAAACTGTACCAGGTTGACTTTTGTAAGATAAAGAGTTGGTTCAAAATGTCACTTGTGTATAAAGATGCCCAGAATAATCTGTGCATATCAGATGTGAAAACTAAAATTTAAATTTTAATCCAGTCCTACACATGCTTAAATACAAGCCTTCTAAAAAGGAATTCAAAAATACATGAGTCAGTAAAACCACTTCCACCCTTAAACTTAACCATATTTTTAAGCAGTTTGCAGGATAAGAGCAACAAAAATGCTACAAGCCAAAGCACTGAACTTTGGCATTTTTGATTTTCAACTACTGTGAGGATGACACGTGAACAAAATTGTTTGCTCTTGATGCACTAACTGATACAGGTTTTTTTTTTTTTCCCTGTGTTGATTTGACTTAGCACAAAGAGCAAATGCATTTTCAGCAATAAAAGAACAATATACCTTCAGTTTTTAAAAAGTGGAGAACAGAAAAGGTCAGTTATTACTGCAGATGCACTGCTTCTTCACTGATGATATCACCAGAATAAAAGTGATGCTCTTGTCAAGTCAGCACTTTGATACAGACCAACATCCTTCTAATTTCAAAGATGTATTTATACAAACGTACAAAACCATAAAGAACGTAATTATCCAGATATATTTCTCTTATCTTGTGATTTTCCTTTTCTTAAAATGTCATTTCTATAAACACAGTCATTTGGCTTTCTGCATGACACTAAGGTAAAGGTAAATTTTAACTCTTGGTTTATATTTCAAATATTCTGCAATTCTTTCTACACATTAGTAATAATCAGATGGGGCTTCTCACTGAATATGTCTTGAAAGCTCTGAGTATCTGTAATCCCTCTCTTAGTACTCATACAGGCATAAGGAAACAAAATTATACACAGATGCATATAGAAAAAGGATTGCTTTTTCTATTTTGACTATGAAGGAGGCATGACCCAGTAAGCAAGGACGTGGGCATGCCTGAGAGGTCGTCAGGGCTTAGACACAGATCTCTAGGCTACCCAGAAGCATTTCCATCTAGTTAAAATGTACAGGTGGAATGTCTTTGGAGGAGGACATCAGTTTAATAGATGTGTACATATATATAGATATATACAGAGCTAATATGTATATACAAGGTATACATGTGTGAGTGCATATATCAATATATATACATATACAGTGACAAATTAATCCATTAGCTTTATGTTAGTTTAAGATGCAGAAGCTCTAAACTTGAATCTACTCGTGAAGTATTGTTTTTGAATTCTGCATTAAGCTGGTACTGGATGAAATATAAAACTAGCTCTTGAAGCAGAGCAGACAATGCAGAGCTCCTGCACAGCTTTCACAGGTAAGTTAAAGAATGCCCATAGCATTTCAAGGCCTCCAGCCTGCTCACCTCTGGAAAGTAGGCACAAGTGACCCTGTAGCCTCTCAGCCACAGGATATTTAACACAGGTCACCCACATCCTGCATGTTAACATTGGTTATAACAACAATCAGCATCACTTCAGAGAAACAGCAAATTTCAATGCATACCAGGCTGAACCACAGCAGCAGGTTTGCTGTGAAGTGATAACTGAATCCAGCGCTTCTGGAGTGCTGGATGCAATATTATCAGCCTTCATCACCAGCATTACTCAGGGCTGTGAAAACTGACATGCTGCTCTTCATATTCAGAAGTGGGAGACAAAATATTTTTTTAAGATAAAGTACCAAGGAGCTTAGAATCATAGAGTCATAGAATAGTTTTTGTTGGAAGGTATCTAGTCCAACCCCCCTGCAATGAACAGGAATGTTTTCAAGTAGATCAGGTTGCTCATAGCCCAGCTCAACCTGACCTTGAATGTTACCAGGGATAACTTACATAGCTTTAGTAGCTTTTGGTAGTAATTAGAGAGATCTTTCAGATGATGCTAATTAGAAGTCTAAACTCTGCCTAAGGTGTGTTTGTAAGACCTAAATCCTATTTTTTGCAACTTTAACAACATGAAGATAACAAAGGGTTTTTACGACAAAGGACTTAGAAAACAAGAATTATACAAGGTGAAAATTCTCACATCATTGAAATTACTACACATTAGCAGGTAAAGGCCAGCCTATGCAAGCTGATTGGTATCTTTCAAACATGCATTTTCTCATTAAATGTTTCACTCCAGTGGTGCCATAGTTCATACTCTGGTCTTGTTCACTTCTGCACTTTGGAATGCTGACTGATGATTCAAGAACTGTGGATTGAATACTTCATTTATTTAAACTTTATAGAGCCTAGGTAATTTTAAAAACATAGAATAATATCTTTGCTTTATTTTTGTGCTCAGGAAGTTAAAGTTATGTTACTTCAGCAGATTTTTTCAGTTATATGTCAGCTGAATTTTCATGTACAAATGTATTTCCTAAGTTGAGTGATTGTAAGACTTTAAATGTCAACTCAGTATTCATGAGGAATTTTTTGTCTGCATTAAGAGCCAGCTGCTGTCAGGGATATTGGGTTACAGAGCACAAGAACAGCCAGCCAAAGAAAAAAAAAAAAAAAAAGAAAAAGAAGAAGAAATCCAAAGTCATTGCTTGATTTCATTGTTATTCACTTTTAAGTACTTTCATTCAACTCTGATTGCTGTAGAATTTGTCTGCTTTATGAGTGTCTTTAAAAGGAGACATTGATGTTTTATGCTGTCTTAAGTGCTAACAATCATCACTGCTAATGAACACAGACTCATTAATGTCTAAATCATTCACAGCACAAGGGTGAGTCTTTCCCTCTTGAGTTTGCTTTTCCTGGGACAATTAATTTTTATATTAGCTACTGCATCTGTTTCCAATACCATCCATGAATTTTAGTTTATCCTTTGGATTACAACACTAAGATTTTGCTGTAAAATAGAGTTTTTTATTCAGGAGAAGCATTTTTAGAAACTTCCCCTCCCCTCCCGCCCCATCCATAGAAATACACATTTTTATTTTTAATTTTTGTTTAATTCTTAAATCTATAACTTACAGCTTTTTTAACTGTTCCCTAAATGAAAGCTGATATTATTTTAGTGTAAATAACTTTCACTCTGAAACATGAAGGAAACAGATATACCTCTTGAGCACAGACTACTAAAACCGACAATATTACACAATGACATTATCAAATCATGTGGGAACAAGTTAAAAAATAAATTGTAGCATCATACCTGTTTTTATATTTGGAGCTTATATTTTGGATCCTGAAGAACAAAGCTTTCTTTAAAAAATACTTTTTAGTGACATATTATTACGACCATTTCAGGAAAAGCATGGCACTGCCAAAGACTTGGACTGAACCATAGCCATAAAATTTCTAAAGAAACTGCAGTGTCCTGAGAAAAATGAATACTCTGAAACTGTATTACCAACAAAAATATAAAATTAGTAGTTTTCCTGCAGGGTTGGACAGTGCTGCAACCCTTCATCCCACATACTATCCAGTAACTCTGGTGAAGCACTGGGATACCATCTAAACCAAACCATAACCGAATCACATGATTTTTTTGGAATTGTCTGTTGGTTATCAAATCACTTTCCTTATGCTGTGATCTTGGCAATTATGTAGTTTATGGAACTAAAAGGAACAATCTGTGGAACGTTTTGTCTATCAGACTCTTTTCCTCATATTTGGCTCTTTCTGTTCTGGTAGAAATTGCCTTCCTATATGAGTACTGTCCTTTTATTTCCATTTGATTTAGATTCATTGAATATTCATAAAAAGGATGTGATAGCACTGTATTTTTACTATCTTTCTCACTAAATAAAAATTACAATCAGCACCATATTACAGCAGACAGTAACATAGCAGGAGTGTGCTAGGATCTGAGAGTCTGAATAAACAATGCAAATAAAAAATCATGGCATTTGCAAGAGTGGTATGCATCAGGATATACATCATACACTGCAGCAATGCTGAACATACAGAGTTCTCTGAGCAATGGAACCAGATAAGCCTGGTTTCAAAGAGTTTGCAGATTAGTGATTAGATACTTTGATGCCTAATGAAGTATGAGATTTTCATGCAATTGGGCATTCACTGTTCCCTCTTCATGTGAGCACTAAGGAGCAGACTGGAGCAGGAGAGGCAGTGTCACAACCAAAGAAGCTTGTGTTCCCGTTTCTGTGCCTTGAGTGGACTGACTTCATGAGAAAATGAGACAACTGGGAGAAGTTCTTTTGGCTCCTGAAATATTTTCTTTCCAGGATAGGTACACAGACTCTTTCCCTCATAGAGGCCATTACCACCCTCTCTTCTCAGGCATCTCCCATACTGGAGCTTGGGCAGAGGAGTGGGAAGAGAGAGGGGCACTGCTATTTCTTTGTGAAATTTGGATAGAACTAGCCCATTGGTTCAGAAGTTACTGTATATGAATAGACACAGACACAGGCATTCACACTTTGATTGCTCAATGTTCATTCTTTTCAGGCACCTTGATTGAAAATGTGAAGGGAGGAAGAGAGAACAAGTAAATAATCTGCTTTCTATGTAAAGAGGTCTGACTCCTAACAAGCTGCAGTTCCCTTCATTTTGCCTCTGATTTTTCACTTTATGGTTAACATAAAATTCTCATGGGGAGGAAAGAAAAGAAAAAAGCAAGTCTCTGGAAAGACAATTTTATTACACACAGCACTTAATGCATGCAGCTTCTCTCTGAATTCAAAATAAGTGTCTTGCAAGTTCCATTACACACACACACACACACACACACACATATATATATAGTTTATGAATGTATCTCCTTCATACAACTTTTCCTCCCTCACAGGATTTCATTTGACTATGTTTCAAGAATCCAAGGCTTTCCTCTGGTAGAGAAACCTGGCTCAGACTTCTGAGGAAATTGCTAAGTTGGAAGAAAGAGCTGTGACAACATCTGCAGAGTGGAACCATGTGAGATAAAAAAGGTAAAGTTGACAGTAGAGGTAGAATTATTGAAACTGGGTCTTTGAGTGGTTCAAAGATTCTGAAGGAAAAAAAAATGCCAAGGTGGAAAAGAAAGAACTCTAAAGGAAGAAGGAGGAGGTGAAAGAGAACTCAGGAAGAAATGAAATCCAGAGAACATCAAGGGCCAGCCTTGGTGCCTTTAGCTGACTCAGGATCTTCCTGACCTGACCTCATTATTGATCCCTGGCTATCTCTCCCTGGCGTCTCTGAGTGTCACAAGGGAAGGGGTGAAGACTGAGCACACTAACATTTAGCCTAACTATTTATTAGGTAGCCAACATCTGTACATGCCAAGCAATGAGTAATTGCTATATACTTTATAGCTGTATGTATTATGCTGTCATAGTCTCTTTGCAAATAACTAAAGGTGTCCAAAGTGTTACAAACAGTTACATCAACTGGGTACATCGAACAGGTAATGACCCAGCCATGCTGAGTTTCTCTGGATGCTGCCAAAACCCAAACAGACCAAAAGCATTTGGTAGCAGAGCTTGGCCAGGGAGAGAATTTTGAGGTATAACTTCTAAGAGGAAAGAAGTTAAATGATCTGTGCTCTTCACTGCATGGTCCGGTCTTTGAAATCTGGCTGTTGAAGGGAAAGGTCTAATTGTAGCTGCTCCATATGGTAATTTGTGGCTAATTAATGATCTGGAATGCAGGGCTGGAATGCCTAACTCCAAGAAAGGGTTAACCCGTCTAGAATCAGAAATGGCAGAGACAGATGGACTTCTTGCAAGGCAATAAAGGTTCTCTTGAAGTGATACGTGGAATAAATAAACAGACTCCACAACCTGGGGTAGCTATGAAGTGGGTATGTATGTCAGCGCCCGGCACAAGCGAGATATCTCTCCAAAAACGTGTGCCCCAAGCCTCGGTCTGACCCACATCTTTATTCACAAAGGTGTTCCATATGCAATACCTTACACAACCTTGCCATGCATATTCAACCCCTGGCCCCGCCTGTCCTCGCCTCTCATGCTAAATAGGTCCACACCCTTCTGGGCCTGCGTGGTTTGCTGTGGTGGTCGCGCGGGGGTCTCTCAGTGGTCTCTGAGGCTGAAGATTGTGGTCTTCCTCATGATTGAACTTTTGACCTTTTCCCCTTTGCGCGTGCGCTTTTGGTCCTTTGGTGCTTATCTGAGTACGTCTGTCAGTCTTGATAAGCTTGGAAATAGAGGAGCCCCTTTATCTGGGTTCTTTGCATCTTTTGGTCTCCTCGGTATTGTTCTTTATGCAAGAAGCTTCAGAAATTTGCATTTTCTTATGCCCTTTGTACCATGGCAGAGGTTTCTTAAGTAAAAGGTTAAAATTCAACACATAATTCTACAAGCTAAAATTCAAATGCTTAATTCATTTTGTTAACTCAAGTGAACACCAAAGATGTCTATTTCACTCTGAGTGATGAGTTGAGAAATAATCTCAGTGTTGCCTTATAAACCATCCTGGAATGGTAATATTCAGGGGCACAAGCTTAGGGACGACCTTTGGGAAGCAGAGCTGGGCTGGGGGACAGACCCACAGCTGGTGCTACAGGCAACCACTATCAGGTCTAGTGCTGATGCAAGAGTTCATAAGGAATCTGCTTATGACACATCTATGGAGACTCCATGTAGAACTGCATATACTGGTAGAACTCTGGCCAATGCATTATTCATTAACTGTTTCTCTTTTATATTTAAGCACACATATGTGTGTAATTAAACTCTAGAGGTACCATCAAAGTTCCTCAACACTGTAAATATCCCATTTTCAGACTGCACCCCTGTACCTTTTAACATTTCCTAATCATTCAGGAGCAATATGGTAGCCGACCGGTAAGCTATTTCCCCACAATAGAAACTGTGACCTGACACTTTGGAAATTTATAGGTATTTTCAACCAGCAGAACTGTGGTGTGTGAAGTCTATCTTTTTTAATTGGAGACTTTACTGGAAATACAGTATTCACATCAGCCCAAGACTCCTCATTACATCCTGTGGGCCAATGGCTGGGGCATTTATATGGATTACTGTATCAGTTCCTATCATGATTTCTCTATGTCATCAAACAAATAAACAGCTTTGAGAGCAGGGACTGAAACTTCCCATGGCAAATACTTCATTCGTGAATCCAGGCTAAAAAGCCATTCAAAAATCTGGAGGTTTACCAGTCCTTTTCAAAGAATAGTTTATGTTCACCCAGCTTTAGGAAGAATTCGAGCTCTGTGCCAACCTGGCTTTAGATATCTAAATTTGGAGGAAAAAAGAAATAAGCAAATTTCTTTCAGTTAATGAGATTTTTCTTTGCCCTTAACAGTGTGTTAAGATCTAATTATTAAAATTATTAGAGAGATGCCACTGCCTGAAGTAAGGTGCAAATAAGACCATATGCTGAAGTCAATAATACAGATTTTTATTTAACAGTAATTGTGAGATAGAGAGATAGATAGACATATAGATAGAAAGAAATAGGGAAAAGAAAGAGAAAGAGTAGAAAGGTCTATAGTCACACCTTTTTGGATCCTGCCACAAGATTTCATTATTGCAACTTCAAAGCGATGGTCACTGTCTTGATCCATCAAGGGTGGGGAAAACCCACAAAATAGCATCCACTGGGTTTAAATGTGCTCCAGTTCAGGAGGGAATGCCCAGGTACCTTCCCTGGGGCATGAAGGTAGGATTACTGCAATTTCACACTGAAGCATATAATGCTGTGGATCATGGCACACTTCAAGAGTCTTTGGTGGTTTAAGACCTTAGAGCTGCCTCTCAGGTCAGCACGGCTGAGTCAACAATAAACCATCAGAAGGGGCGTACCTTCAGGCTACTTGTGAATGTCCAGATCCTTCCCCGGAGGGGAGTTTTCACACCAGAGCCATTATGTAAGGGAGGACACTGGCACAATACAAAGCACTATCCTGCCTCATGAGATTTGCCTCTTACCAGCCTTCTCCCTTATCTTTTTCAACCCCAGCTGTAGCCTCCTGAGATGAGTGTGCACTGCCCTCTGCACCTGGACAGTTAAGAGGTCGATTGTTTGAGTCATTAACCAATCCAGTATCTCACACAGTGTTTCACCCAGTTTGTGGGGCTTCTAGAGGTCCCTTTTTGTATAATGGTCCATTAGTCAGAGAATCAGGCAGCCACATGTTTCTGTACAATACAGCAGTAGCATGGTCCTCCAATTTCTGGGAAACACTCAAATCACAGACTGTAAATAAAGTAGGTGGAATACACAGAAGGGTGAAAGCTCTTTTAACTGTTCTCCCAAAACATGGACCATGCGTGATTAAAAACGTCAAGGGGAGAAAGAGGTGTGAAGAGTCAAAGGGAATCAGATTTCACTTTTACAGATGTCTGTGAGACAGATTAAGACAGGGTGTCTACCTTTGAATTTCTGGGGTATATGCTGACCATTTTGCAAAGAAGAACTGGGAAGAGGACCCACTTTATCTTAGAAAGTCTTCACAGGGCACTAAGCTTACAGCTGCAGTGAACAGGCTGGGCTCCCAAATCATTGATCTGCATGGAACCATGGAAGTGATGGAAGTTTTTGTAAAATTAAGTGGAGACAGGCAGACTTGGTTTCTCTCTGCAGATCTTCAGAGGTTATTTAGCAAATGTAAAGTTCTGCTTTGAAGCTAGATGCACATAATGTTGATGGGTCAACATTTAAGTTAGAAGGATATATTGGCAAAACTTATTTCTTCCTTGTGATCATCTTGAACCTGCTCACAGTATATTCATGTATGTAAAACAGCCAGTCCAGTCTATTTGTCTTGTACACAGAAATTATTTCATACCATTTTCAGCACAGCACATACTGCTTAATGCTGGTGCATAAACTTCTTTATTTGCATTTAACTAAGTTCCAAGTCATCATGATAAACATATTAATTGAAATAGCTTTTCTCCCTCTTTCAGCAGCATTTAAAACAAGACCTAGCACAGATTTCTGCAGGGTGCAATCCCACCTAAAAAGAGTAAGTGAAGGACAGAAGAGATGCTGGGGTTGGAGGTGGTTGTGGTGTGGAGGGGGAAATTAGGCTGACTAATAATGCAAAGGCTGTTCCTGCTTGAATACTGATGAGCCAAGTCATCTATGCTGGCCACCTGCCTAACTATTTATTTCCTGCCAATGTTTGATTGCCTGTGCTGATCTTTGGGGAACTGTTATTGTGTGAATGCTGCTAAATTATTTTAATCTTTATTTTAATTCCTGTAAGCTTTTAATATAATTGTAAAAGATAATATGTGATTTGTGTGTTGTCTGATTGCTAAAACCTTTGTGCAATAATAAATGAGTATTGAAATTCCCTATGGAAATTCTGGAATATAGCCAAAGGGCAGATAACTGTGAGTGAAAGCTTAAGTGAACAGCAGCAAAGTCTTGCCACTGCCCTTGCAGGAGATGCACACAGAACACTTTGGTTACATCAACATAGCACTCTTTATCTCTCCTCAGCCTGTCTAAGAGGCAGCTGTGGTCTGTTTTCTTGGTCTCTATTCACTCATTGTTTTGACGTTACCTGTAACTGCATGGTAGGTGAACATTTAATTGTCTTCCCACAAGCTCAAATTCCAACAGCAGAGCTGTGCTTGTGCTTAGGGACTACAAAACCCAGCAACCTCTCCATGTTTCTTCTCTGCTCATGAACATAATCCAGGGCACAGCATGTATTTTCCATGGTCTCAAGGCTCTTCTTCATGTCAGATGCTCAACTCAGGCTCAATTCCTCATCCTGATCAGCAGCACAGGCCTGCCACTACCCTGTCCATAATGTTGGCCAGCTTGGTCTGGACTAAATAATATTCTCCAAAACAGTGACGAAGCACCAGCTAGGATGGTCTGACCAGTGCAAAGGGTACAGCTTTTTTATGACCAGACTATTTTAAGAAATGAGAATTTTGGTGCATGAATGAAAAATAGCTGGTGGTGGTTGACAATATAGCTTGAAGAACTGAAACTGGGAACCACTTCTGTTTAGTGTAGGCAGCAGAATGCAAGAAATGGTCTGTAAAACTTCCACAGTCCATTTTCTGGATGAAGAGGAAGAGGTCTGTGTGTCAGGAACAGTCATGCCAGTGACTGTGTGTGGGTGTGGTAGCCTGGGGCAGTCTGTGGGTACGAATTCTGCAACACCATAACAAGTTCCTGTGATGTCTTGTTCTCATTGTCTAGCCTTCCCATCCACTTCTGGAATCTCTAAAAATATTCCTCAGCATTGTTAAAGATGAAGGAATAATAAAAATTGAGGGCACATAGAGTGTGTATATATGTGTGTGCACATTTACACATGTTCTAGCAGGTTTTGGCTACTCTGAATTAGAAATCCCCCTCCCCTCCATGCTCACTGGAGCTCACTCACATGCTGGATAGACAATCATGCAGTTGCAGAAGTCCAGAGCAGGGTCATGACTGAGCCACAGTCTATATCTGGGCAGCAGCCAAAACATGGGCCAAGGGTTCAGCACCCCGAATAAACCACAGAATTGTGTAAGTCAGACCAGAATTCATAAACAAAGACAACCCAGTACAAAGCACGTAATTCTAAAAGCATTTTGCACTGAGAGCAAATGTAAGCATGATTTTGGAAAGGTTGAGTCTTCCAAAAACACAGGTCAGGAAGCCAGGTTATCCAAAACAAATAGAGCAGAATATTTCTCCTGTACCATTACATATTAAGACCCAGATCTCTTCCCAGTGGTAAAATGTTTCTTTATATCTCCCAGTCACTAAAAAAAGTTACATATTTCAGTCTTTAAAAAATTTATTATCTGTGCTCCACCTTACATGCCTTTGCTGAGTGTCTGCCAGGAATCTGTATAAGATCTGTATGCAGCAGCTGTTCTGTTCATACAGGTCTTCATCACCAAGCATACGAATGTAGATAATTGATATAGAAAAAAATTATTCTCGAGTTACCACATAATTCAGAGTGGAAAAAGAGTAAAATTGTGGGGTTTTAAACTGTCTTTTATTTATTAACTTTGTTAATGTTGTTAATGCATGTGACCTCACTGCTCTGCCCTGGTTGCTGCTATAGCAGTGTGTCAGCCAGTCTACTCTCAGCACCTGCTGTGTTTCAGTTACAGAGAGATATAATCAGCAAAACTGGCTATCCTGTTTATTCCTCTTTTCTTCATACAACCATGTTCAGACACCTGAACAATGTGATACCTATCATCTTCATATTTACTTTTGCCTTGAATAATCTTTCTTATTACTCTAACAGCACTCAGAGATTTTAAGCAAAATAAAAATTAAAAAACAAGCAAAAACCAACAAAAACTCAACAAACAAACAAACACCAAGACAAAAAAAAAAAAACAAAAAAAAAAAAAAAAAAAAAAAACAAAAACCAACCCAAGAAAAACCCCAAATCTGAGATGTATGTAACTATGTTTGCTATAATTATATGTGAACATGTTTACAGGGCAGACTGAAACATAACAGAGAGGTGTGAGAACTAACTTTAAACTGTATGTATAAATTCATTCCACTTTGGTAGCACACAGGTCTGACATATAACATCTATAATACACTAGTTGAAAGAGGCCAACTCAAGAGAGAAGCTGTAGGAGACTGAGAAGGAAAAAAGCAACCACAAAAACTTAGCTGAGACTAGCTATGTTACACATCTATTTGCTGTCTTTTACTTGAATACATGTATATACATCGACAGGAACTCCTATCCAACTGCCAGACAGTTATTGCATTAACTGCAGGTGTGAGATGTGCAGGCTAAAAACACAGATTTCAGAGAACATGTTGCCTCTGCTTGCTGCTGTTGCTGCCATAGCAAAGTCTGCTGAGGCTGTAGCATATTAGCTGCAGGAGGAATCTTCCATCTGCAAGAATGTGGAGAAATCCTACCTCCTCCTTGGATTTGTAGTGTTTATGTTTGTAAAGTCTACCATCACAAAAAAGAAGCTGTTATTTAGCACCCCCAAATCAAGACTTGGCAATCAGATGAAAGTGGTTAAATTACTGGAGCCTGTTTTCACTTTCACAATTGGTACAGTTATATATCAACTCAAATTGAAAACAAGCTTTTCTGTTCTTTAAGATATGGCTAGTATTTAAACATTTATACACAGCACTTAGAGAGTTCTTTCCACTGCTCAGGAGACTGAACAATTTTGATGTTCATGTTCATTGTAACTCAATTTGGTTTATGCTTTAGGTTTTCTTGGTTTGCTTTGTTTTTTCCTCCAGTTTAATATGTGTAGCTTTAAAAGCCATGCTGAAAAAGAGATATACTAGATATCTGTTATAGATATAATAATATAGATATACTAATATAGATATACTAATATCTGTTGTCCTGCAAATTTAAGAAAAATCCATTAAATTTGCACTGTATATGTCATCACTTGACACTTTGACCATTCACAAGACACCTAAAATCAGAATGGGAAATTTAGTTCAGACCTGATTCACAGAATAATTGAGGCTGCATGGCACCTCTTGAGATCACGAGATCATCTAGTCAAACACTGTCCAGTTGAAGGGTCAGGTAGAGCAAGTTGTAGCTGATTGCACATTGAGTGTCACCAAGCATGGAGATTCCACAACTCCTCTGAATAACCTGTTCCTGTGTTTCACCACCCTTACGAATTTTCCTAGTTTTAAGCAAAAGTTCCTGTTCCATTTTGTGCCCATTGACTCTTGTCTTGTACCTTGGCTGCTGATGACAACTCTTCAAGCCTGGAATTTCAACCAGCTCTCAGTCCACATCCCTGTCCATTCATCTAGCCCATACTTCATTAGTTGTCTATGAAAATATTACAGGAAAGTGTCAGAAGGCTTCCAAAAGCTGAGAAAAACAACATCTAGAGGTCTACTTTTCTCCATCAAGATGGTCTCATACTATAACAAAACACAAAACACTGGAGAAATTATGAAAATTTAAATTAGAACCACAAGGACTTCTATAAAAAATGAAACAAAACAACCTTCTACCTGAATCTATTTCAAAAGGTTAATTTGAACTTCCTAAAAAGCTATAGAAATACCCTAGTTAACTTATTCTAACTAGTACAACCCTATATAGAACAAGACTATGTGAATTCATTCTATTCTGGGAAAGACTGAGGATAAAAGAATGGAATATGTAACCCCTCATAACATGCCCACTCATTTTGCATATAATAATCTTTTTTTTTTTCCTGGCATCTTATTTCTGGCAACTTTTAGTCTTGAAAAATGTATTTTACTTTATGTATGACAGGGAGAAAAATAAACTCTGGTTTCATAGCTTTACATAGTTCCTCTACCCATAGTATTAACAGAAGAATAGATTGAAGTATATTTTGTCACTAATCTAGTGACAATTATACATGTTGAAACATTCTTATTACATTATATTTCAAATACAATCACATATGCTGTGAATATTAATGCTTGTGGTTTGAACTTAAATTCAACTCCTTTATATATTCTCTCAAGATAATTGTCGTGGTTTGACATGGAAGTGAATTTTTTCCAGGAAGTTGGGTCAAACCAATCAGTGGTCAGGTTTGGATATTGGCACCTGGAGTGACCACTGAAAGTATGGACACGCCTCTGAGAACACAGGGGGTTAAAAGCAAGAACTCCCAGGGGAACTGTCTCTTTTGGTTCCGGTCGTCAGAGAGTGCAGACTCTCCCCTGCCCAGCCTTAGGCTGGGTGAGGGAGGGGAAGGCACGCGGCCTTGTCCAGGTAGGCCGAGGGGCTGAAGGTCTGGAACTGAGCCAGCTCCTGTGGACGGAAGGGTGGAGAGAAGCGGAGATGCCTTTGCCCCCCACCCCCAAGAGGGAAAGAGGCAGAGAGCCTGGCGGCACCTGGAAATTTGTAGTGGAAGAGAGATAGTCCGGGACCTGAGATGTTAGAAGAAGATATATTTAAGTGGGAGGAGATGATGAAGTAGCTTTTGGCTGGACTTTTCTTGTTAGCCATAGACTGAACCAAAAATCTCCTGCAATAGAGACTGCATTTTAGGGGGATGCAGTGGTGACCCAAGGAGACCTGTTTCAGCTTCGAACAGCACAAGAATGGCGAGAAACGAAGAAAGCTGAAGAGGGAATGGTGATACCCTCTGTCTTCGGGAAGAAGATGAGTCCTGTTTTTGGACCCCTCGGCCCCAGGGGAAAATGGGGGGGACTGTAGTCCCAGGATGAGAAACTGAACTGTTGTATCTTTGGGTCCGTGGCAAAGCATCCTTAAAGGAGCCCTATGAGCAGTCTGTCCATGCACGGTGGTGAGAGCACTGTGACATGGAATGGAGAGTGTCACACTGGCAGATTTTTTTTTCCGGGCGGTTGCCATGTGTGACAGGGAAACACAGGGGGGCAGCTGTGTTTCCTGGGGGGTCTGTGGTGCAAGAGAGACTTCTCTCTCCCTTGATAGTCTAAGTATAGATTACCTGAAGGGTGGTAATTTGATCAAGAATCCCAGGTGATGTTTCATGGTGGGTGTTTTGGAAATTGGGAGGAGGAGGGGTGTTTTAAAAGGTCTTCATCCTGGATTTAGTTTATGTGTTTTCTGTATTAGTAGTAGTTTAATAAAGTTTTTTTCCTTTGTTATTAAGCTTGGGCCTGCTCTGCTCTGTTCCTGATAACATCTCACAGCATTTATTTAGAAAAGGTGCATTTTCATGGGGACGCTGGCATTGCACCAGTGTCCAACCATGACAATAATCTTCCCCAAAATTACAGAGAGAAAAGCTACATCTGTTAAAAACATCCAAAAATAATGCTAAATATATTTTTCCTAAAAGAAAATAATTTTGAGGTTGATGCCTTTTAACTTCCTTGCTTCTAGAAAGGAACATGGAGAAACATTATACCTGCAAGCTCCTCCACTGTTAGGTTTGTATAAGTCAAACATACAGAGTTCTCTCATTCCTATCCCCTCACAGCAAAAAATAGTTCCATACAATTTTACAGGCCCATGTACTGTTTTGTGGTGCAACAGCTGTTACCAGCTGGAGATGCTTTATGCTCAGTTGAACTATGTTAAAAAGCATTTCCCTAGTCACCTTCAAACAAACATTTTTTTAATCTTTTCATGACATTTTATAACTTCAAGTCCCTCTTTTGAAATAATTCAAGCTGCAATTGCATATAGATTGGAAAGATTAAATAGCTTTTGATTGTATTTTAATAGAAAGAGTGACACAAAGTATTGCAAAAACCCCACAAGCAAGCTACCACATATTTGAGATGCCATAAACATAACAGTACATCTCACCTGTTATTTACTATAGCTGACAGATTTTGGCTGATTTCACTTGAATAAGTGGATCTTCTGCTTTTGAAGGATATTAATACAGATTCATAAAACATACAGATGTCCTCTTTCAGAAAAGAGTAACTAGAAATTGAGCAACAGGAACCACAGATTTTAAGTGTTTCACCAAACAGATGTACTACAGTAAAAAAGTGACAAGCTTTCTAGAATTTTTAAATTTGGCTCTGGAAAAGAGCTCACATTCAAACTAAAGACCAGATGAATATCAGGGGGACAAAAGAAAGGTGAGGCTTTCCATAACAGAGAGAAGCGAGGCTTTCCTTCATTCATTCAAATCCCTGTTGGGTCAAGGGGTGCAGCTGCGCTGCTCCACGAGGGAAAGCACACTGAGGGAACAGCAAGACAGGCACAAGGCACAGTCCTCACTGACAAAAAGCACCTCCCACCACACCAGCCCCACTTGAGAAAAAGAGCAAAGCAGGCCTGATGACAGGAAATTTGTGGACAGTGACTACTACATTTTACCTATTGAGTGTATTTCAGATAATAAGGGAGCTGCTAATGCACTAGGAGATATCAATACAGTTCCAATTAACCAATACTTCAATACTTCCAATAAACCTTTCATACAACAATTCCCAATTCTTCTTTCAGGAACTTTTGCATGAACATGACCACAGAAAGCATTGAAGAAGGAGGTCATCTAAAAACTGACTCTGTGTGGTCTGCCCAACTTAATTCCTATTTGATACCAATGTTGACATAACAAGAAACAAGGCCTCAACCTTTCTCCCCTCAAAGTTAATACATGAATTATCTAACAGTAAAAATAAGAAATTAAGTCTTGTGCTATTCAAAAGTGGCTGCTTACTAAAAATAAATACCAGGCAGATTTTAAAAATAGATTTTATTTAGTAATTGGAAAAATATACATTGAACTGGATATTTGGAAATTATTCCTACAATAACTTAAGCATTTTTAAAAGATAAAATTTTTAAAAGATAAAGTGACGGTTAATTGTAAAAGCCTGTCACAATTCACAGTTAAACTGTAATGAGCACAGGAGGCTATTACCATTTTTAAGAAATTGATTTGCATCTCATACATATATAGGTCATTATTAATTCATTATCATCTCAATCAAAAGTTTAGTTTCTTTTGTACAAAGGCTATTTACACAAAGAAACATGGTATCTACACAATATCCTAAAATCAAAGTGCTTCTAAGGCTTGTGGTGCTTAATGCTAAAACCAATGTGAGCAAATTAAAATACTCCAGATGAAGTTTATAAATTACTGAATTCTCTAGCATATGGAATACATACAAAACAAGTCCAGAAAAACATGAATGTGATTGCAAATTGATAGCTAAATAATAGATAAAGAGAGAACCTCCATAAAATAATAATTACGAGTTATTATAAATTATTGTCTCCACTTTAAAAAATGGAGGCAAGCATTATTAAAGCTAGAACAAACTATCCAGTTTCAAACATATTTTATTTCTGTAAAATTTTAGATCTCTCCTGAGACCTGTTTGTGGATTAAAGGGCTTTAATTATTTATCTTGTGGTGTTTTTTCCCTCCAACATAGCTTAGCATCCTCCTGTTTCTGCAACAGTAAAATCAAAAGCCCTCCTCTGCAATTCAGTGTTATTCTTTAGCCAGAGCCAACTTTAAATAGACATGAAAACACTCAAAAAATTTAGGACAACCTCATAAAATCCAAGTCCAATCGTACTTTTGCTCCAGAGTCTTAAAAACTGCTTTAAACTAAGTACTGATTTTCATTCTTTGCGACTCCTTCCTCCACTGAGTGTGTTACCCACAGCTCGGATACAATTTTAAATTTTTTCCCAAATGTTCTCCTGAGTGCTTTCATCTCTTCTACCCGTGAACAATCTTCTCCTACAACAACATGGGAGACACCCTCATTAAGGTGAGAAACTACTTTTGCACCATAAAAACGGAGCTCCAAAGCTCTAATTGAAAGTGTAGTTCCGGGGATTTTGCTTTGGGGCTCATTAACAACAGCATAACAGTCCACATAAATAGTGCTTCCTCTGAACATACCAAGCTGACAACTGTTCCACCAATAACGTTCTTCTAGCTCTGCAATCAAGTCCAGAGGCATTGCCTCTCTGTCTTTAATTCCTGAGAACACTTCCCTGAGCTGTGTAACATCTGTGTTTGCTGTGTAACTGTCTCCATAACAATCATACTCACGAGCAAAATGTTCTTTTGTGTCAGGAGACATGTGAATCATAAAGGCTGGTTGCCAAGGCACCAGCATTTTGGTTTGAAAACACTGAAGGAGCCACTCTGCCCTCACAACATCATATTTGTTGGAAGCAATGATGTTTTTCACTCTGACATTCTCAGCTCCTACAATGACACAGTAAGTCTCCGGCCCCGGGTTCTGTACCACACTGCCACCACATTGGGCTATTCTGCTTTCCAGCTCAGACTTTGAGTATTTTCCCATTCCTGTCATAACACAAAACTCAACGTCTTCAAACACATTTGAAACCTTGCTTACACTAGAAAGATCAGGAGCTTTAAATTGCTCAGCTATTCCAATTACCTTCCTCACCTTTGAAACAGTTTTCCTTTTTTTCTCATGTGGCTCATCATACTCATCTATATGAAGGTGCTTAGATGCCAGCTTTCCTTGTGCTTTGTTTCTGAGGTCTTCTAACATGTCTGAAGTCATGCACTCATACCATTCTTTGTCTTCCCTTATCTTCTCAATTCGGGGGAATCTCAAAGTACAGTCAGTTTTATACATATCACTGTCAACAATCTCAGCTGCCTTGATCTGAACTATGACAGAGTTGCAAGGTTCAATGTACATTTCAGGTTTTTCAGCTCCACACAAAATGTTACCAGGAGGGTCCTTCCTATGGTAGGGCTTCCAGTGTTTAGCCAGTTTCAAGCCTAGATCATACAACTCTTTCATAGTATAGCCAGAGCCAACACGACAAATGGAGTGGAAAACGGTCGGTTTTTCATTCGGAGGGGGCGTCTCTGCAACAGCGCATAGAAAATGAGACATCATTCCACCACGAGACCCCTTCCCCCAGTAACCACCAACAATTAAAAGGTCCAGTTCATCCATCAGCCCATTGACATATTCTGGCTTGATTTTTAACCAGCCTTCCCCACGTTTGTCAGGCTTGTAGGTGGACATAGGATCTTTCACCATAATTCCTTCCTCTCTGTTATCTATGGCTTCATTTAAAGCATCAATTACTTCTTTTCTTGTTCTGGCACTTCTCTTATGGACAACATGTATCCTGCCCTTTACTGGGGTAAATACACTACTTAAGATTTCATATCTTTTGCTTAGTACTTCATGCCCCAATTTCTGATCATTAACCATCAATACATCAAATACACAGAAGCAGGTCTGCAGATCAGAGTCCTCCACCATTCTTTTTATGTCAAATTTGTTTCCTTTTTGCATAAAAGTTTGTGCCTCAGGATTGTAAGCCATCATTTCACCATCAAGAATGCAATTTTGTATATTGCTCTTAAATACATTATGAATAAATGGCGTTAATGAACCTTCAAGGGATGAAGCACCAAACTGCTGAGTATAATCAAACCCATTTCGGGAAAAATACTTGTACACATCCCCATCTTTGTGCATCTGCATACGTTCACCATCCAGCTTGGTTTCTATGTAGAATGTCTGGTTACTCATTTGTTTCTCAATTTGCTGGACATCTGCAACAGCAGCAAGCATTGGTTTAAAGGCAGAAAACAACATGATAGAAACATCACTAAGTGAGACAGAGGGATCATGCAGTTGTCTGCAAACTTTTTCCAAATCAGTAGTAACATTGTGTAATTCAGCAGCATCAGGATGAAAAATTGAAAATATAGTTTGTTGACTAATACCAAGCTTTAGATCCTTTATAATCATTCGGATAAGCCATTTCTGTTCCAGTGCTGTGCTCTGGGTAATTAACTGAAGAAGACTTTTCTTTAACTGACCCTTGTTTTTAGCAGCATTATTATTAGCAATCGCATCTAAATGTTCATTGACTTGTTCTACTGTCAGTCTGCCTTGTTTTGGGCTCCTAGGTTTTAGCACAAAGTATGCAATCATTGCAAAATCTCCAGCATCTCCACGTGAGCCCGTAGGCGTTCTGTAATTTAAAAGCTTTGCAGCATCTTTTCCATCTTTTGGTAAACTAAGCAGTTCAATATAGAGCTTTGCAAGCATAGTTTCTTTAATTCCATATGCCATCCTTTCTCTTTCCAACTGTGGGAGAATAAGCCGCATAGCTGGGTAAAAGGAATCTGTGACATCTTTCTCTTTCTGATGAAGTGCATCATGGAATTTCCTCCAGGAATCCAGAAAATCCTTGAAATACTTGGTTTTCGCTGGACGAGATTTGGACTTCTGTATTCGCTCCAGAGTAGAACACAGATCTGCAAAAGGCACGTGAGAGGCCACTGTTTTTTTAGGAGGAGGCTGTGAAACAGGTGCAGAAGCCATCAGTCTGTTTTTCACTGGGAACAAAACAGAATTATATATTTATAACAAAGCGCCAGCATGTTACTCTGTCTAAAAAAAACCCATCTCTAATTAGGATTTACGTTTTTTCTCATTTTTCTACCTAAGATCTAACCATTGTCTTAAAGGTCTCCAGCTGATTCCTCATTTAAGGGTCAAACTCAGCAGCGAGGCTGCGACATTGAAACACTGACATCACCTAGACAAAGGTCTACACGGCAGGAGAAGGCACCGTGCTCTCCTCCCGCTGCTGCCCAGGCGGGAGCTTTCAGTGCTCGGACACCGATTTCCTCCTCCACCTTCGCCGAGAACGCAGCCTGCCCCCGACACCACCCGCCTCGCCCTTTGTCCCCCGGCTGCTCCGTGCCGGCGGAGGGAGCGGTGTCCAACGGGGCCGGAGAGGGGCCGCACAGGCGCACCCCACATCCCCCAGCACGGCGCTGCCATGGCCACAGCGCGGGGGCAGCGGACACCGCCCGCGGGGCACCTCCCGCTCCGCACGGGACCACACAGCCGGGGGCATGCAGGAACGGCCACCCACAGGAGACTCACGGGGAGCCGCGGCTACCTGCGGAGCCGGGCTGACAACCGGCCTCCCACTGCCCCGGAAGAGGAGGGCCAGCCCGCTGACGCCGCGCTCTTCCCCCTGGCCGGGGCGGGGAACGGTGGCGGAGTCCGGGGCGGGGAAAGGCGGGGAGAGAAGGGAGAACGGCCGGGCTGTGCCCTGGAAGCGGAACCGCGGCTGCGGTGACTTCCTGCCTCGGGAGGAAGGAGCGGTGGTTGAAGTTGCGCTTCGGGGTCTGCGCTGGCCCGAGGCACCAGCGGCGGCCGCCCGGGAGGATGCGGCGGGTGGGTCTGGCGGGCCTCGGGTCTGCCGCGGCCGCGGCACGGGAGGCGGGCGGTCCCGGCCCCTGGGGCCGGGCCGGGGGAGCCGGGGCGGCCGGCGGGTTTGGGGTCCGGTTTGGGGTCTCGCGGAGCTAACGCGGCTCTTCCCTGGGGCGGCGGCAGGCGGGACATGGCCCCGGGCGGTGTGCGGCTCCCGCGCCCGCACGGCGGGACGTGGCTGCCGAGGAGCTGCTCCCGTGACAGCGCCGATAAAAGTTCCTGCAGGTGCCTTCCTGCGAAGCCCCGGAGACCTTAAGCTTCTTGGCAGCAAGGTCTCGCTCCAGTGTTTCGTTTGTCTCCACTGCCAGATGGAACAATTCCTGTAAATGGGTACTTGTAAAAGGTGGGGCTGATGGTAACTGCCGTGTTCTAAATGGGCCAAGTGGTCGTTTTGAAAAGACTGAGCTGGGTGTTGCACTTCAGTCAAAAAGGAAGCAATTTAATAAGCTTCGAAATTACTGTGTTTTCGGAGCCTATGGTCCCTAGAAAGTTAAGGTATAGCCAACCTTGGTTTGTTGTTGTTTGTGGTTTTTTTTACACAGTATCATCGAAATCCGAGATACTGAATCACGATGATACTTTGTACCGTTTGTCAGCTGGGAGGAAAAGTATCACGGAGTTAAGGGGAAAACATTTTCAGTTATCAATATGTACAACTGGATGCAGAGCTGTGGATGTTGGCTGTTTGGAATAAGCAGGACAAGTGACTCGATTTTAAAGCCAGAGCCATGAAATGTGTGACGCTTAAGTTATTCTTACTGCACTTTTTCCTTTGTTAAGAGTTGCTACTTTGCTGTTGTTTTTTCCTTTTTCTTTTCTTTTCTTTTTTAATGAGTGTTTCTGTAGGATTTTAGTACTAAGAAAGTATATTTTTCTGATACTTACTAAGCTTGTAGGTTTTCTTCCAGATCAGTTCCCCCTCTGAAACGAACCTCTTATAGTTGAGGACCTAATATTTCTAGTTACAGATGTCTTCTGAATAAATATGAGTAAATGTAACGCTTGTGCAAATCTCATCTGGAGGAGGTAGAGTCTAGGAAAAAGAAGTGGAGACAAAGAGATGTTCTTAGCTATTTCTTAAGAACACAGAGAATTATTTGATTTTGTCTGTTTGTTTTGAAATCCAAAGGATTGCAGTGAGTGTTAAGATTTAAGGTTATTTTTAAAGCTCTTTAATCAGGAAGCAGCCATCAAAAACCTGATCGTGCTTCTTAGCACTAACTTTAAAGCTACTTATGCACTAAAAGTTTTTAAGAGAGAATGTAAATATTTGTTTTTAAGCACTATATATATATGCTATGTTAGTAAAATTATTATAATTATATATGTATATTACTATAATATTACAGTATTTTCATACACTGTGTGTTGTGTATATAGTCCAGGACATTTCATTATGATTCTTGAACTTCGTTATAAGATGTTTTCAAGTTCATCAAATGTCTCAAACAAGCCTTCAGGTTGATAGGAGGAGCATGAGATGCACAGTTTCATTAGTGAAGCAGTTGTAACTTCTAGGGGGTTTGGCTCTTATCACTTCTTTCAAGTAACAAGATATTACATGTGTAATTCAAAACAATTTTACTCAAAAATCATAAATGGAATTGTCTTTCAGGCAGAGATGAAGCCTGGGAAATCATCACATCTAAAGGTAAATGTTTTATGATATGATTAGTGTATGAAAATAATACTGTTTAATTTTAAAAATTTAGACAAAGACAAAACAACAGAACCTGTGGCAGATACATTAGTAATTTCAGCTGCCATTCAAAATGAATGAAAAATTGTTCCCTAGTACTTTAAATATATACTTGAATTTTTGTGATTTTTTTCAGTTGATAATGGTGTTAACCATTTAAAAATAGCATTAGGGCAAAATAGAGTATTGTTAAAATGCCTTGATGATAAAGAGTTTTTT
Organism: Vidua chalybeata; assembly: GCF_026979565.1. NCBI lineage: Eukaryota > Metazoa > Chordata > Aves > Passeriformes > Viduidae > Vidua > Vidua chalybeata. Next base: position 34,953,235 of record NC_071531.1, on the reverse strand, counting down.
TTTTTTTTTTCTCAAAACTTTTTATTGTGAGTGATTTGTATTTTCAGTAGCTACCTAATTTTGGGACTTGTAACTCATCTGGTAGAGGTCTGCTGTAGTTCCTAGGCTGTGGATTAAACAGTGGAAATGTACAGATATAGGGGGGTGCGTGTATATATCAACATGTGTGTATATCCCAACACAAAGGTGAAAATCACTGCTTCCAAATTTCCTTTCTGTTTTGAGAGACAATACAGTTTCATGGCAGTTTAAACCAAAGGTACAGCAGCAGTCTGGCCAAGTCTTACTTGCATTAGGTCTTAACCTTGAGTTGGGTTGCATTGCTATTCCTATATAGCCATGGTTTCCCCTGTAAGGCTTTGTATTTCGGTACTGTCTTCTGTTTGTCTTTTAAGCTTACAAGCATCACCAAATAAATAGTTGTAGGAAGTATCAGGATTTCTGAAGGCTAGCCTTTCTAATGCACATTATCAGAGTGACAAGATGAAAAATGTATTTTAAATGACCTTATGCTTATTTACCTAGACTTTTACTTAGTTTAAATAATCAGTGATTATGAAATATTGTGAATGCTGTAAAATAGGATGTGATTCCTTGTTACAGGAAAATCTTGTTTTCAAAGTTACAACAATTACATGAATTACAGTGCTGTAATACAATATTTCTTCAAAAAATTTTTTTTTTTCAGTGACACAAAAATGCCCTCCAAGAACTTAAAGGGCCGAATGCTTCTTGATATGACTGGGACATCAGACAGTTGTGGGCAAGTCTGTGACTAGTTGTTGTAGTCTAGGAACAGAAGCAGTCTTGGCTAGAGAGAGGATCGGGTTTGCCCAGGTTGGGTGGGTTGATGGGTCTGCTCTGTTTCAGAAGTTGACCACATCAGACATCGAAATCTAAATATGCTGTTCTCCCACTCTCATGCCTTTTCCAGATTATTCTGGCCCCCTATTAGTCATAAAATTAGAGATGCAAAATAAATTCAACACATGCTCTTCATAATTCATGACAGAGTATTTTCATCATAAGGTGTTACATTGTAAACTGCTTGAAAGGTTTATAACTTCCCATCCAGTATACCAGGAGTGGGAAATAAAGACCAAAAAGAGAATTTTGTGTGTGTTGTCTTGCAGTATGTTGAACAGTCTCAAGTCTCATACACTTCAAAAAGTGCTGACCTTACTGCTCACTGAATATTACTACATTTGCTTACCCTTTTTATTTTTGTCCTTCAAGTGGAAATTTTATTCTATTTGTTTCATCTTCTGCTCTCCAAGATAGTGTTTGGAAGGTGTGTTGCTTTGAGCTCCATAGAAAGTGTGGGTTGTAGCTTTATTGAAAATGAGATTATATTAATTTGGCTTAGAGTCTCTTTTAGGCCTGTATGCTTGTTTGAGAGACCATCCTTTTCTGTTCTAGTGATCTTTTAATTGGTATTGAAAGATAGGAAGGAACCTATGAAAAATTTTGATCTTAGTTTCCTAACTGACAATTCTTGCAACAAGATATGAAGGCCTGGAAATGAATGGAACCAGTGAAGTTTCATATTGCCAGGAAAAAAACTTAGTAGCAATGTAGTTGTTCAATATGGTGGTGTAGTCAGCTTTGTTTAAATATGTAGTGAGAGTGAAATATTTGTGGCTGTGTAGTTTCTTCTTCCTGTTAACTGTTTACTGCATGTTGACCTTTAGTTGCAGGATATACTGGCTTTGCAATTTTAGTAGTATAATATATTGATAGTATTAGCCTGCTGAAGTAAAAATAGAAGTGATGCACTTCTCATGAAACTAACATGGCTTATAAAATCAACTGTGGGTATCAGTCTCCAAATAATAATCCATAATGCATGTGGGATAGCTGATGCAAAACTTCATCACTTGAAGTGAGATTTTTATTAATTCTTTGTCGCTTAGTAGTTTTGTTTAACAGTGGGTCTCTTACTCTTGTGAATATCTTGTTGAGAAAAAATTTTTGGACTTTCTGTCATTTTCTAAGAAAGCCAGCAAAATGTTGAATAGTGTAGGTAAGGAGAATGTTTTTATTGTCTCATTATCGATATTCTTCTAGTCTTGAAATGTAATGCAGGAAATGTTTGCTAACTTCTTTAGGAAGTGATCTTAAAAATTGAAGTAGCTACTTGATATGTCTTCTAATCATTGTGAGTTCAAGGGAAATGGATCACAGGAATTAAATTTTCCTATAGACAGTATTTGTGTATACTTGGGTATAGATAATAAACATGAACTTACAAATAATATAAGAGAACAAAGTTGAGATAACTGCTCTTTCAGACTACTTTATATTTCACCAGTTTTATGTTTTTGGAGTAGACACACTATATAAAAGCTTAATATCACATTGGGTTTGGTTATGATGTGAATCTTAAGATGTGACATACTATTTTTATTTCTGATTTATTTCTAATTTTTGCATAAAATAGAGACAGCAGGTTTTCCTGGTCATATTGGGTGCCTATATCTGTGGAATGCAAAGGCTGTAGCTGCAGAGGTCACCTTTTATCACTCAAGCCTACCAAGATGGCTGGTATAAAATGCTTGGATGCATCTCTGCATGTCAAACTCCTTTGGAGTTTGAATTCAGATTATTGCTGTGCTATATCATTTCAGGAGATTATAACTTTGTGTCAAAAGTGTAACTATTATCTGCTATGTAGCTTAGTGTTCTCAGACAAGTGAATTTGTATTTTCCCTTCCAGGTAGTGTGATTATTCAAGTCAGTGGTGACTAAATGGTTACTGTAGTTTTTGTGTAGGTTTGGCAGTTTTTGTCTGTTTCCATATGAACCAGGAGTGCGACATAACTTTTGGCTGGAAAGAAGGTTTAATCCATTGTCATTAACATAACTCTCCTCATTTTATGCTTTTATCATGAGTCTGTTTTCATGTTTGGTATTTTCAGCAGTGCATTTCATTGATCAGAGAATAATGTAGTTAATGGACTGTTTTCAGTGGTCTTGCATGATGATAAAATCCTCCATACAGCTAAAGACTTCATGAGGATTACTGATCTGATAGTGGAAAATTATTGTTATAAATCAGAAGCAATCAAAATATAGCCAAAAAAGCTGTCATAAATGGTACATTACCACATACAATGTGATGTCTTAATATAGAGGAGTCTCTCTCTTCTGAGCAGTTCAGGTGTTGCTCTGTAACCACAGTTGATTGAAATGCTGAAAGACAGCCACTAATCTATAGCAGTGCTGGGATCTATGGTGAGCCTTCACTGGCTGCAGAGTGACGTGAACAGGCTTACTGCATGCTACTTAGCAACTTAGAAATAAAGGCAATTTTCATTTGTGTTCTCTGAATTCTAGAGTTACGTATATGAGCAGCTGAGCAGCCTTGACAAACTAGTGATACAGTCTGTGTGGTTGTTCTTTTGCTTAGTAGGAAAGTCTGAGGGAAAGCAGAGGTTACTGTGGTCTCAGTCAACCAGTCTTCCAGTGCTGTTAATGGACTGCCTGCAGAAATACTGTAAATGGGATTTTGTAGAGTTCTAAAGCCTTTCCTTATGATTGCATTTCTGCTTGTTTTACAGAATCAAAAGGTTTCTAAAACTTCAAAGGGGTTTGCCACCAAATTTTATGTTAATGCTCCAATACATTGACTTGCTATTAATCGTCCGCAAGTACAAATGCTTAAATTGCTACCTTTTTCCTTTTCCTATATTTATATGTATACATTTGGGTTTTTTTGCAGGATTTACTTGGAGTAAAAGATCACTGACTTCCACAATGGAAAAATCATGGATGCTTTGGACCTTTGCTAAAAGATGGCTACTAACTTTGGCTTCCTGGTCTTGGAGTCTCTGCCGTATTTGTCTTTTGCCCTTGATAGTGACTTTTCATTTGTACGGAGGCATTATACTCCTTATATTAATATTTGTATCAATAGCAGGTATATTATATAAATTCCAGGATGTTCTGCTTTACTTTCCTGAACAGCCCTCTTCATCACGCCTTTATGTTCCTATGCCCACTGGTATACCACATGAAAACATCTTCATCAAAACCAAAGATGGAGTTCTTCTCAATCTTATTCTGCTGAGATACACAGGGGACAATGCAGCGTATTCTCCAACCATCATTTACTTTCACGGGAACGCAGGCAACATTGGCCACAGGTTGCCAAATGCTTTGTTAATGCTGGTAAACCTGAAAGTAAACTTAATTCTGGTCGATTATAGAGGGTATGGCAAAAGCGAAGGAGAAGCAAGTGAAGAAGGCTTGTACTTAGATTCTGAGGCTGTCTTAGACTATGTGATGACTCGGTCTGATCTTGATAAAACAAAAATTTTTCTTTTTGGCCGTTCCTTGGGGGGAGCAGTAGCTATTCACTTAGCTTCTGAAAATTCCCATAGGATTTCTGCCATCGTGGTGGAGAACACCTTTCTTAGCATCCCATACATGGCCAGCACTTTGTTCTCTTTCTTTCCAATGAGGTATCTTCCGCTGTGGTGCTACAAAAATAAATTCCTATCCTACAGAAAAATCTCTCAGTGCAGAATGCCTTCTCTCTTCATCTCTGGGTTGTCTGACCAGTTAATTCCACCAGTTATGATGAAGCAACTTTACGAATTATCCCCAGCTCGGACTAAGAGATTGGCAATATTTCCTGATGGAACTCACAATGACACTTGGCAGTGCCAGGGTTATTTTACTGCACTAGAACAGTTCATCAAAGAAGTAATAAAGAGTCACTCCCCTGAAGAAATGGCGAAAACATCATCTAACGTAACAATAATATAAGTGATATTCTCCTTTGGGGTGGAGTGGGGCAAGTACCTGCACTGTACTTTGATTTGTGATAAGTGGTAAAAGAATGTCTGTTTTTAAATGTATGTCATGTCTGTACTTGCCTAAAGAGTGAAATTAAACTTGGAAAGGTCTGATATTTTATTAAGGTGTTCCAGATAACTTTTACATTTGCAGCATTGTAAATGAACCATTTTATGTCTTTCTCATACTTTTTTGGTATCTCTGTCCATATATTCCACTTGTTTGATATGTACAACAGATGCTATTAAAGAAACTTGCTACAAAAGTAGTACAGAATGTATTTAGAACAACGGGAGGCTCTTTGGTATTCACTGCTGTATGTGTGAGCTTTTTGGACAGCCATGGTTAGCACAATGATTAGTTGCTTCTCTTAGAGTTTATTTAAAGTGTGCCATGCATGAGATTAGTGTTTTATTTCTTGAAATTTTATATTATGCAAAGTGGGAAGACTTTAACAGGCTAAATAGTATGAAATAACAGAAATGGTAGAGTATACTTGCAGGTATACTGTCCTGGGTGATTACTGGTTTCTATGGTTTTGCAAACTTACATATGTCAAACTGCAGCTGAAGATGAAAAGATACTTTCCTTATTTTCTTTTGCTGTTTGTATTATAATAGTGCACAGAAGGTTGTATGTGCCTAACATTGTGACTTCAGGATTTTACCCAGGCAATTTCTGTATAGAAAACAGAAGTAACTTTTTCTAAAAGAGATCAGTGCAATCTAAGCTCCTTTCTGCCTCAAGCTCTCCTCACTAATACACAGGCAAACTATTTGTTAGTATTAGTCTGCTTGTGCATTTGAGGTGATTATTAAGGCAAAATGGGTGGTCATACAAGGTAAAAATAGGTTTTTCTGTTCAGACTTTTACACTGGTGTAGTTAAATGTTTGTGTCCTTTATTTATACCTCCTAAAGAAACAAATTCAAATAATTATCAGTGATCACATGATTAGATATAAATGCAGTTGCTACAGTAAGGATAATGAAAATGAGCAGATAGTCCTAGATGGTCCTGTCATTGAGGGTAGGAAGGCTCTGCAGTTACTGATTGACTGGAGCAGCAAGCCAAGGCCAACTGCACGAGATTCAGCAAGATGAAAGGCTAGATCCTGTGCTTGAGTCACAACCCCATGCAGCACTACAGACTGGGGAAAGAGTGGCTTGAGAGCTGCTCAGCAGAAAAGAGACTTGGAGATGCTAGTCAACAGCTGCCTGGATGTAAGCCCACAGTGTGTCCAAGTGGTTAAGAAGGCCAATGGCATCTTGACCTGTATCAAAAACAGTGTGGCCAGGACCACTGCAGTGATCATCCCCCTGTACTTGGCACTGGTGGGGCCAAACCTCAAGTCCTGTGTTGAGTTCTGGGCCCTTCACTACAAGAAAGACTTTGAGGGGCTGGAGCAAGTCCAGAGATGTATAAAAGAGCAGGGAAGGGTCTGGGGCACAAGTCCTGTGAGGCACAGCTGAGTGATATAGTGGTGTGTAGTTGAAAGAAAAGGTGGCTCATGGGAGATCTCATTGCTCTACAACCACTTGGAAGGAGGCTGTAGCAAAGTGAGGGTGAGCCTCTTCTGCCATGTTACAAGTGCAAGGATGAGAGGAAATGGCCTTGCATCAAAGAAGGTTCAAATTAGGTATTATAAAACCAATTTCACTGAAAGAGTGGTTAGCCATTGGACTAAGTTGCTCAGAGAGGTAGTGGAATCACCAGCTCTGGAATCAGTCGAGTCATCTGGATGTGGCACTTGGGGATATGGTTTAGGGGTCATTATGGTTGTGTTAGGTTGATAATTGTACTAGATGACCTTGAAGGCCTCTTCCAACCTTGATGATTCTGTGATCAAAGACATGCTGTTAGCTTAGTCTCTAATGGAGTGTAGGAGCTGTTTAGATCTCTTCTGCAGGTTTAATTATCATCTGCTGCAGCTGAGCTTGCCACTTCAAAATATTCTTTTTTAATGGAAAGAACAAATTGGAAAATCTTCCACACAATCTTTAAAGTTGCCCTTTGGATTCAAATTTTTAAGTAAACTTTTCTGCCATGTTGTTCTGATTCAGAAAAGCATCTCAGCACACACTTAAAATCTGTTTCCTGAGGGACAGTCATATTTTAAGCTTGTGCTTAAATTCTCTGGTTGAATAAAACTGCTTTCCTGAACTGGTGCCTTAATGGTTATGCCTCCTAATGGAATTATAGTTCTTACGTACATGTGGGTAATAGTTGTCAGCAGTTTGTAGATAGGATGATACATCTTTTCATAAACATGTTTTGTTTTTTTTTTTTAATAAACATCTACATACCAGAAGTTGCTGCTTTCTCTGGTGAGCATAGTATCTTGTGATAATAATATTATTATTATTATCTTGTGTAATAATAGTATCTTGTGATACTATTATTAAGGTTTTTGTAGAGTTGATTGAAAAAAAATATACATCTTTGTGGGTCTATAGATGTAAAAACATAGAGCATACTTTTCAATCTGAGTGAAACCAAAACTGTCTTTTCAGCCTTACAGTGGTGATATATTATTTTTTTTTTTTTTTTTTTTTTTTTTTTTAATTTTTATTTTGGGGAAAGGGGTACTTGGGCAAGGTATATTGGAGAAGTTTGACTGGGGGCTGGGAGATGAGGCTGTGTTTGTGTAGCAGAAAAGAGTTGATAGACATAGCATTGCCTTTCCCTGATGTATTCTACAGTGAGATGTAAGTTCCTTGCATACATTGTTTCATCTGTTTCACATTGCTTTAGAATAGAGGTGGAGGGAGAGAAGGAAAATTAGCAGTCAAATACTACTTTTCTAAAATTCAGTTGATGAAGCCAAAAGAGTAGATTAATTGTTGGAGACAGAATGAAGAGAAAGTAGTTGTTTCAGAAGTTGTGATATCTTGACATTAAATACCATTGTGGGGTTGAGGGAGGGTGTTCACAAAGCATCAATTTCTAAAGTAACATAGCATTTAACCCCACTTCCTACCAATCAAAACAAAACTCTCAAGCCCAGAATACCTCTAGTATTATGTGGTACTTGTATGCAAATTAAGTATTCCTATTTGAGCACACAGTTGCTAAGACAAAATCAAATGTGTAGTGTTAGATTATGGCAATCTGAAACTCCCCAATGTGGGCTGTATCTAAACATTACTTTTTATTATCAAACCATATATGTTTTCACTATATTGTCTGAAGGACATAAATATGAAACTTTAATTTTGCAGGTATTGGGTGTGAGTTGACACGATAGTCATATATGCATCCTTTACCCTTGTGTGGTTTCTTCCACCTTCCACATATGCACAGTTTTGTTTCTCACTTAATGGGTTGGCCACATACACTTGTGAATGAATGTTTTATGCTGTTTTTTATTGCATTGGTTATGAAGTCCACTGAAGGAAAATAGGAGGGAAGTGTTATTTTTATGCAAGTATTCACTGCTCTGCATACAATTCTTTGAGGGAGGGAGGGAGGAAGAAGGGGGAGGAAACTTGTTCTGACAAGTGAAGACTTGTTTTTATTTCATGGACTGTGTGATGGAAACCACAGTTATCTGCTGCTAAAAACTGAACTACAAGCAACATAGTAGTAATAAGTTTAAATTGCCAAATTATGTGTTATGATACTGGTGCATTTATTTTATTAAATACCATTGTATGTTTTCCCATAAAAGTTATCCATTTGTCTATAGGTGTTTCCCAAATATTTGTCCTGTAGATATAAATTTCTAGTCTGAGAAGAAGTCGAGCTCTTTTCACAGGTTTGTAAGAAAGCCTTAGTTTAAATATGTTCATTAAAGGAATTTTCTTAGAAGAAATTTAAATTAAAAAAAAAAAAAAAAGGTAAAAACAAAGTTCCTGGGGAGGGGTCAGGAGTTGAACAGCAGTAGAGTTCCTTGTAAGAAAGCATAAAACCTTGTGTGTGCACACATTGTGGTTTTAATTAGTGGAAATACTTGAGGCTTCCTACTAACCCAAGTTTACATTCCCAGAATTTGTTTCTGAAATGTGAAATGCAGAGAGATAAGCTGTGCTTTCTTCTGGAGAAGCACTAACTGGTTTAGCTGCCCTCATGTCCATTTCTCAGGTAAAATTAGAAATAGAGCACAAATGCATTTGGTAGGCTACGGACAATCTGTCAGCTGAAGGGCAGAAGGATTAACTATTTATACAAAATATGCATATCAGCATCTCTAAGCTAATAATTGGGTTCATGTTGGGTATTCACAGTGAGGAATGCAAGGCAGAATTGAGAGTCCAAGGTATGGTCTTTTCTGTTAGCAAAAAGATGCAGACGTACCTCCAATTGTATTTCATCAATTCTTGAAAAATACATTTTTATTTTTGTTAATGACAGGCAATTTTGCTAGGGGCACTTCTGCCAAATATAAAATCAGTGCCTCATGCATGTAGTGGGATCAGCCTGATGTATCCCATTAGGTATAATTTGCAATGCCATCCTGCTTGTATAATTAAGAGTAGAACCCCACAGAAGTGTAAATAGAGATAGCATATTGAAGTTCTAAATAACACTTATGTTTTGAATTCAGAAACAGTCACTGATTATGAGATGCAAGCTTTTTATTTGATTTTTCTTTAATACATAGTTAAACCAAAACTGTCTTATGAGCATTCTTAAGTTTTGTAGACAAAGCATAAATGTTATTGTATATGTGCTAATTGTGGCAAAGTTTTACATTATCATTCTAGTTGGTTTTTACAATAAAGTTAATTTTACAAAAAACACTTTTCTATTTTTATGTACTGACATATGCAATAAATTGATACATTGAAAGTGCTATTAATGTCTTATTCTAGTTTGTGGCTTGTCTTCAGTGTGTTTGCATAGTAACAGATCAACCCCAAGGTATCGTTTTCAGTGACTGACTAAAGCCAGAGCACATGGATAGACATTGTTAGATGTGGCCTCTGTGGAAAGCTATTACATCAGGGGGAAAAGCATATTACAAATATATTTCTAAGCTTTGTCATGTACCCTCACTTTCAGGAAGTGTTAGTAAGTAAAACTGATATGTGGTGGCATCACTTTCTAACACATTTTGCATTTCAAAATTCCTCTGTTGTCTGGGGGTCTGAGAGATGGTCTAACTATTATGTCCATTAGGAAGTATTTTGAAATGTTTCTGACTAGTTTTACCACCTATGCTGGCAATATTTTAAATGTCAATTTTAAATCCTATAATGCCACTCAGAATTATAGTTAATTCATACAGTTGGAGTGGGATACTCGGTCTGAAGTAATTTCTGCTTTCTTACAGAGTTTACAGTGCATTACTAAGCTTATATCACCTCTGCTCCCATTCAGCATGGTTAATATGAAATACCCAGAAAATAAGGGCTTACTGATGTCTGTTCTGAAGCTGCAAAATTTATGTCCTCTCCTGAATTACTGCAAGGCTTATAGTTCATTTTTAACCCGGTACCTAGGAAACGGGGCTGTGGGTGGGGGGTGTAGGTGTGGTACATTTGGACACTCCGTTCAAGACACCTATTGATTTGGAATGAAAAAAAAATTCTAATTTTTGTAAAGGAAGAAATGACAGTACAGGAACAACTCCAGATTTGGGTACTTCATGTGAATAGTACCCTGAATGAGAGTTGCTGTCTTATGAACTATGTCACTAAAACTTGCTTCCACAGTAGTGTTCTGGACAACACAAGTCTTGCATTTGCTTTTTCTTACTTGAAAATTGATAAGCACCTGGGCTACCAAGTGCAATACAAACTGTGTCTTGGAATGTCTCATGATGTTATATTCATTTGCTTAGTAGGTGAGTGTAGGCCTACATATCAGGCAAAACACCTGAATTTTTCTCTGAATTTGCGAGTACCAGCTAAATCATAGTAAACATTCATGAGGGCATATGAACATTGAAACTAAAATTGGAGCAGCCCTGCTGAGGACTTGGGGCTGCTGGTGGATGAGAGGCTGGACATGACCCAGCAATGAGCACTCACAGTCTAGAAAGCCAAACGTGCCCTGGGCTGCATCCAAAAGCAGCGTGGGCAGCAGGGCAAAGGAAAGGATTCTGTCCCTCTGCTCTGCTCTGGTGAGACCTCACTGCAGTGCTGCATCCAGGTCTTGATTCTTCAGCACAGGAAGGACACTGAGCTGTTGGAGGGAGTCTAGAGGAGGGCCACCAATCTGATTAGAGGGATGGAGCACCTCGGTGATGAGAAAAAGCTATGAGAATAGGGCTTGTCCAGCCTGGAAAAGAAAAGGTTTTGGGGTGACCTAATTGCAGTTTTACAGTACCTTAGGGAGGCTACAAGATAGACGGAGAGGCTTTTTACAAGGTCATGTAGTGACAGAACAAGAGGGAAAGGCTTAAACTTGAGAGAGTAGGTATAGATTAGATATTTGGAGGGAGTTCTTTGCTGTGAAGGTGGTGAGGCACTGTAACAGGTACACTGTAACCAAGAAGTTGTGGAACACTCCCTTGAAGTGTTCCAGGCCAGGCTGGATGAAGGTCTCAGCAACTTGATCTAGTGGAGGATGTCCCTGGCCACAAGAGAGTTGTTGGAACAAGACAATCTTTAAAGTCCCTTCCAATCCTGGTCATTCTATGACTCTGCAATGAAACCTAGACCAAGGGCTTTCTGTCTGTTCAAAAGATCAAGTACAGACAAGTAAGGTTTTGAGAAAATGCTGAACCATTGGCTTAGCAAAAATTATTTTCTCCAAAGATATTGAACATGCCTGAGCTTTAAATCTCTTGTTGGACCCTATTCAGGGTCTTCATTTTAGATTTTGTACTGACTTCTGTCTCTGTAAGTAGATAGGAAGATACACTGATTATTTTCTGGATTTGTTTTGAAAACATCAGTGTGATTAATTTGTTATGCTTCAGCTTGGATGAGGGCAGAATAACTCTTGTATGTCTGGGAAAAACAGCAGTTTTTCTTTCTCTGAAAGGCAATGCAGCTTAGGAGCAGACTTGGTTTTACTGTATTAAAGAACATGGTTTCACTCCCAGCTGGAGATACATATTTAATACTGTGAAGCAATGAGCTGAATAATGCAAATCTGCAAGGTGGCTGACTGAAATGTATGTTCACATACCAAGTTCAGAGAGGTGTTGCTGCTAGTTTGACGAGTAACTAAGGAACGGATTGTGCTGCTTGAGGACAGAAAGAAAGGAAGTTCTACAGCTGGTTTGAATTCCACTTAACGTCTAGTGTGGGCTAACTATTTACAGAAATTCAAAGGGAAAGGTCAGGCAGAGAACCCTTTCCTGTCTGTCCTCTAGGACTCAAGGACAGTGTAGCAAATACAGCTACAAGGAAATTTTGAAATACTTGAATCCTTGTCCTGTGCCCTCTACTGAAGGTCTTCAGACTGTAGCAGCAGCAGAGCAGCCACTCCCACATGAAGAGCCACAGCTCCGTGTTTATCTTGTTATCATACAAAAGCATTTTTAGCCCATCTGTGCAAAAACTATTGCATAGTGTCAAAGAGGTGGAGAAATGCAGTTCTCCATGTTGCTGGATAGCAAAGCCAGTGAGACTGTAAGAGGAGTGGGCTTCAGCTATATGACAGAGCTCCTTTTTCCCTGGGCAGTAAGAAGCAATTGCTGTAACATCATGGGGGGGGGGGGGGGGGTTGGAGGGGGGGGAAGGGGAAGGGGAGGAGGCTGGCATTAAGTTGCTGTAGTATATAAATCCTGGGTTGTCTTTTTATATTTTACATGTTTTGAAAATTATTTTCTAGGTGGTTCTGCTGCATATTTTGAAAGACACCTATAATAATTGTTTTTCCTTTCTGTGTCAGTTCCTCTTCTCTTTGAAAGCACTGTAATAACCACGTAAAAAATGACAGTGGCTGCAAGTCAGATGTAGGTTTACTTTGTGTAATACTCATTTGGACCCAAATTGTCTAGATATCTAGAGAAGTAATATATTGCAAGGAATGAAACAAGGATGGCATACCTAAAATGTGCAGAGACATTTGTGTTATCCTCGGCAATTTTGAAATGTTGAGGAAAAGAGAAAATATTACCCTTTTCATCTCAGAAAAATCTCATAGAATTTTTTGTTTTCCTTTTAACAAGATAATTTATCAAAAAAAGGCTTAAACTGTTTGTATAATACATCCTTTGCTTTCAAGGTATTCAACACTTCCTAGAAGTTAATAAGATATACAACCATAGGAGTGGGATATCCAGAAATAGAGTACTTTTGGGATGCATTTGTGAGTCAGACCTTGCCTGGATTTGCTACTGTGTAAGTTGTAGTTAATGGCTGAAAGAACTAATTAAGCATTCTTGCAGGGAATGTATACTGTTTCAGAGGGGTATCTGTGAATACTCTTAATGCAGATCTCTTCATTAGCAGAAAACTATAATACAGGATTTATTCTGATCTCCCCCAAAATAGTCCATCTTCAGTTTTGTCCATCTTCAGAAAGGACTTGAAATTAAATGGAAAATTTCAGAATGGAACCTTGGCCTTTTCTGTGTTCTGCACTGTCTTGTGTGGTAAGGCGAGATATCGTGGTCTCTTTCTTGTAATAACCACAGGGACCATTTTGCGGCTGCTTCAGAAGTATGTGAAGCTGGACCCTTGCCACTGGAGGCATACTTTTAGTGTGGCCTTTGACACATTTGCCTGGATCTCTGGGTTGTAGCATCTGTACAACCTCCTTTTGAAAAACAGAACATTTGTTTTTAAGTAAACTTTCATGTTTCTTCAGTAAATTGGGTTTTTACGCTAAGCCTTCACAGTCATATCAACTGCTTCTCTTTTGTATATTGAACTTCGTTATGGGTTTTTCCTCTCCCACAAAGAAGATGCTTTTGTGGTTAAAGTACATAAATGGATTTCAGGAAATCAAGAATTCAGTTTCTGGTTAAACCACAAATTTCCTGTATGATTGGTTGCTATCTCTGCCTTGGTTCCCCACCAGAAGTAATGTTGATCTTTTATAAGTTTTCAGATTAGTAGGATCCATCTTTATCATTTAATCTGAACCTCTGCATAATGGAAATTAAAAAAAAAAAAGTTAATTACCTGCATAAAATTACAGGGCTTGTTTCTGCTGTAACATCTTGGAAGTTCTAAACAGCCTTAATTTTGGGCTCAGGAACCCTTAATAATGGGTTCAGGAACCCATTTTCCTGTCTTGTAGTGAAACATTCTCACCTTTAAGCATCTTCAGTGATAATGTTGGGATTTGGTTTTCATTTATTTATTATTTTGAATTTTACCTAAATTTTTTCTCTTTTTCCTGGAAGTAAAGGACTTGGTTAACTAGAATTCTTAGACTAGCCAAGGCATTTCTTAATAGTTTTCCTTGGCTAAATTAAAGAGGTTTTTTAGTCAGTTAATCTGAGTGTTCAGCACAGCTCATACTTTGGGTTAAGGAGACACTATGGTATATATGCACAGATCACGTATGGTGCATGCAAATTATGACCATGTTTTCAGAATGCCTTTATTATAAGTTTTTTATCTTGTTTGTTTGCAGAGTTAAATGGCCAGGACTAGGTTTCTGCAGTTTAATGCAATGACATTTTCTTTCGTAGCAATAGTTTGGAAAATGCTGCTTTGAACTGGTCTTGAGGCAGCCCCTAAGGTTTGCTGACTGCATGTGTTTCTTGAGACCAAAATTGTTGATGTGGTACAAAAGTTTGCAAAAGTATTTTCAGGAAAGCTGTCCAGTAGAAGCAGGCTGCTACCCAAAACCTGAACACCATTTCTGAGATTAGTTCCTCAGGTGTATTATATTCATTCTGGATTTTTGACCTTTTTCACAGTTCAGTTTTGCCAGTCTTAGCTACAAGCAAATAGGTTTTGTCAATATAAAAGCATGTTGCTATTTCCCCGCAGCATATATATCCAAATAGTATACCTCTATTTCAACAAGAATATTCCACTGAGAGCTTGTGATCAGCTGAAGCCATCACCTTCCCATATCTGCTTATGGGAGGCTGATCTGAGTACTCCTTAGTGCTCTTTAGTTGCACCTTAGTTTAAAACACAGCAGAAGCAGCATGTGCTAATCATACTGATTTTGCTTTAAGCTGGCTAAGGACCGCTTTGCAGCTCTGCCAACGAGAGGAATCATAAGGAGAGTATGTTATGACAAGACAGTGGCAAGCATTGAGACACTGACTCTAAGTTCTAGGCTCTGCAACTATCATGGAGTTGTTGTTTGGTTTGGGAGCTTTTTTGGGTTTGGTGATTTTGGGGGGGCTTTTTGACATAATTTTTGTGATTTGCTTTGATGCAATTAGCAATCTGCAATTAACTAAAGCGCCATCTGATTATAGTGGAAGTTGTTCAGCTAAGCTTATTTCTAGGTAATTCATACTGATTTTCATGATTGACCTCTTATTGTCATTAGTTATTGTTCCATCATTTTTGTCATCACAGAAGTTGTCTGAACTTACATTTTCTTTCAATCCACATAACTGCTTATAAATCTACAGAACAACACAAGCTTGCCAACAAAGGAATCCCTTTGATGCTTAGCTACAAATGCCTGTTGAATTTAACAATTTCTCATGTGTGGGAGATGAGATTTTCCTCATCTCCCCTTTGAAATTGTCATTGATCAGAATTATAAGCAAGATGGAGCCAGGTATCTTACGGAAGTCCTCTATGTCATTACAATTACTTTGTCAGCCCAAATAATGACCCTATTTAAAGAGGGTGTGGAGGCTGGGAACAGCCTATTTTCTCTAGAAGTGGCTAGAGCACTGCTATTTATATACCAGTCTGTTATTTTCTGATACATTAATGACTGCAGAGACCTCACTGTCCAATAGTTTCTTGGTATTCCTGGATAGCTAGTTATAACTTTCTTGTTCTCACTCGGTTTCATTTTCTAAAATAGCACTTCTTTTCCAACTTTTCCACATTATTTTTTATTTTTGGAACTGTCAGTACTAGGCTGGTAATGTTCTGATGTCTAGGGATACTTGAAGGCATGTCTGCTTAGTACCAATAATTGCTTATTCTGTTAAAAAAAACCCATTATATTAGTTCATATTACATTTACTTCAAAATGTAGCCCCATTTACAGTTTAACTTAGCCTTTAAAATAGAAACAGAAATGATATAGTATTCTATTTTTTCCACCCCACACTGATTTCTATATAATTTATCACAGTATATATGTGACTTCTAGGTGCAAGATACAGGATATATTTTTTCCCTTTGCATTTAGGAACAGATTTACTTATCTGTGTAGGATGTGTGTGGTTGCTAGAAGTGGCAAAATAAAGAAAAGAGTGCCTTGCATCACAACGGAAGATGAAGCTTATAATCACACTAAATTTCTTGTAGCCTTAAGAAACAGAAGAGGGAGAGGCTACGGAAGTTGTTACTCTATTGTTGCTCCTTCTTCCTTCTCCTTCCCAACAGAATTAACTTGATCTGAGCTATTCTGGTAGGTGCTGTCATCAGGACTTTTTACAAAAAATCCTGTTTGAACTGACCTGTAAAAGTTTTCTCTTTGCAAAGATAAAGTTTACTTGCATGGTAAAGAGGGGTTGACCTGTTGATTTTAGCCATAATTGTGATACTTTTTATCTTTTTTCTTCTGTTCCAAACCACTGGAACTTTTAACATAGGAGTAAAAGTTGAATTTTTTGTAAGAAGATAGTAAAAAAATCTCATGAACATATGTGGGATGTCTAGGTAGCCCTGTTGTTCCAGAGAAGAAAGAAATTCCTAATACAGAGTTTTAAGATGAAAAGACTTATAAAATCTTAAAATTTTAACTTAAACCAAACACTCAGGATTCACCTGAGTATTGTCAGCATGCATGTTTAAAGTTTTGGGTTGTCTTTAATTTTAAATTCTCTGAATTAATATTTGCCCTTTCATCCTGTTCATATTTCCCCCTCTCTCATTCTTTTCCATCCCCTAGTTTTCACCTCTTCTAGTTCTACCCCACTGAATTTCCTCTTTGTGCTTCTTCGTGTTCCCTTTTGCATTAATGCAGGTTCTTGAATTCTTTAGAGAGACTGTATTTATTAGAAAAGTTTAATAAAATGTCATCCCTTTTCAAGTTAGTTTAATGAACTGAACTGCAGAATTTGCATCTTCATACAACTGAGAAACCTGTAATTTGTGACTCATACCTGGGAATGTTTTTCACTATTGTTTTTAGAAAAGGACAAAAAAATTATTTTGAATAATTTGTCTCCTCTGTAGACATATTGGCACTTTAGATATGAATATAAACACCTGAATATAAATGATATCATGTATATATAGAGTACATCTATATGCCTTCACACACACAGAGGCACATGCCTGTCATACGTGTATGTCCTTTAAGTACCACTGGATGAAATGCTGCCAGGAAACTTTACATGGTTGCTGCCAGGAAATTTTACATGGTTTCTGCACTTCTAGATAAGGCTCCAAATCACCAGTGGTACTGGCTGTGCCTAAATTTAAAGATTATGGGAAACAGCTATAGCAAGCTGCCACATGAATTACTAGTGGAAAGTGAAAGGAGGAAGGTAGCATGTGAGAAAGTATTCGTTTCCAAAATGCAGCACAGAGAGGTGGAAACAAAGGGAAGACAGAATCTTAGATGTTCATTCTGTACATTAAGTCTAATGGTGCTATCAACAGCTTCATATGACAGGAAATGATCTGGGCGTTTTGTTCACTTATTCTGGATGCCCTTAGTTTCAGAGAGCAACTGGTAACATGGATTGCACCTCGGAAGGGGACAGCTGAACTCTCCCTCTGCCTTTAGTAAGGAAAGAGCAGCGATGAAATCCGTGGACTGTGTGCACGTCATCCAACAGAAGGATACCGCCTCCTCTCCCTCTGCCCCCCCCGGTGCTATTTCAGGCACCACGGGACTTTTTCCTGTCACATTCCTGTGGCTTGCAATACTCCTGTCCTCTTGTCTTGCAGCAGTGTCTCTTTACCATGTTATCATCCTGAAAACAGAACTAGAAGCTCTGCGCAGCGAGCTCATCTACAGCATCCAGGCAAGGTCTCCACTAGACCAACCACTCGTGTCCCCTGCTGAAAATAAAGCAGGTACCCCTGTTTCTTCCTTCCTGCAAGTGTCTGCAGCTGGCTCCAGGCAGGTAAGCTGAAGGAGTTGGTTTTGACTTGCAGGGCATGGACAAATGTGGGGCTGCTCTCACTGACTGTTGCTTCTCCTTGTTAGGAGAGCAGGCTTGCTGGTACTGGCACAGCCGAGAGCTTCCAAAAGGAAATCTGGAACGGGAGTAGAAACAGGGGCAGGCGGTCTGTTGTCAACACAGAAGAAAAAGGTAAATACCAGCTGATGAAGTGGGTTGGGATGCTGCTGTTGGATACTGTCTAGAGAAAAGCAGGAGTAATGTTTGTGTTTTCTTTCTCCTATCCATTGATCCATGCTCCCAGAGCCCATTCTGGTTTTCAAATTTATTGGTGGATGAATAGTGTTAACCATAGGCATATTCTCTTAAAAGACAGAATATTAAATCACAGAATGTTTTGGTTTTGAAGGGATCTTTAAAGGCCATGTAGTCCAACCACCCTGCCATGGGTAGGGACTAACTGTTTAAGGTACCAGATATTTATGCTATCTGCAGGTTAAACTTTGAATGCTAGATACCAAATCTGCATGATGTGTTAGAGTTGAGAAAGGCAACTTCAAATCATTCAGATTTTTAACTGTTCAATTCTCTCTGATCAAAGTAGGGAGGCAAATCTATTAATAAAAATGCCAATTCACTTTTCTGGGAAACATGCTCACACTAAAAGAGAGAAGTAATGAGAACTTTAGGGAAATAGGAGCTTTCAAGAAGAAAGGCTGGCGTGTACCTGACAAAAGAGGCAGACTACAAGGAATTCAGAAGTTTAGCATAATTTCTACATTAAAACAATCTATCAATAAATAGTAAAATTAATAAAAGAGTGCCAATCCAGTAAGATTCTTTTTTGTCATAGTTCTCCTTTTTAAAAGGTTCTGCAAAGAGCACTGAAAACTGTGCTCCATAAACGACCTCCAATGTGTATTACAGAGTTGACAAATTAATGGGATATATTTTTTTCCTTTGGGGATAAAATGCCTACATTTCTTTCTTATTCCAAACACAATGCAGCCTTATAAGATGAAATGCAGAATTTTATTATACTAGTTTTCACACATACTCTAATTGCACTGAGTAACTAAAATATTCCTGGGTTGCTAAATCAGTTCACTCTTCTTTTGTATATTTTTATATTATTTTAACTGATATCTTAAACTATTTAGAGAAGTTGAAATGGAGTAAATTATAGGTAAAGACTAAATGAAGCTTTGAATAAAAATACGCTTGTCAGTGAGCAACTAACATGCAATATATTTCACTTGAGCTTCAGTAAACTAAATGAAATTAAAGTTCTAGAGTACAATCACTCCATTTAATTCTAATATTAAAAAAAAAAAAAAAAACAAACATTCATTCAGGACATCTCTTAAAATCCACAGGTTTATAGGAGATTTTTTCTATTTCGTTAGTAGTCTTTGATTCAAGATCTTGGCTAAGAAAGATTTCGCAAACAGGACTGAGATCACGATTGCTTAAATTGTATCTCTTGTGGCCTGTTTCCTTCCACAGGAACCACAGAGCTCCCCTGCCCTCCCCACCCTAGGAACTCCCAAATAAAAACAAGTGATCTGAAGTGCAAGTATCATAAAAAATAAGGAAATGTCTTTTTTTAAATGAATGTTAGAGATCCAATACTCGGCAAGTGATCCAGTTTCCTTCACAATAGCTTTCATCTTTTGTCTTATTGCTATTTGAAGCAAGCAGGGTTTGGGGCTCCTCAGCTGTGCTTCTGAGTAGACTTTTGGTTCTTCTCATCATGTAGCCACCTCTAATTATACCTGTTTACCTGTAACACATAAAATTTCAATTAAGCTACTTATTTCTGTAAACTTTTTTTTAAGGTACAGCTGGCTTTAAAGTTGTTTTGGATGGATGAAAGAAAACACAGAATATGAACATTTATTTTAAAGGGAAAAGCTACATAAGTTGACCTATTACAAAAATGTTTTGTAACATGAACCTCATATTTTTGTATATAAAAAAGATAAAAAAAAGTAAATTGCATTTTTATCAAAGTTTGTCTGTTAGAATTAGCTTTCTGCCTGCTCTAATTACAAAAAATTTAGCTTTTCAGAGTTTAGTAACATATTATATTTTCTCAGATCATATTTCACTGATGGCCATGAACCTACTAGTCAATGTTAAATTTTGTTTTAGCAGAGTGAGTTAAATAGAAGAACATGGTGTTGTTCATGGTGCTGAATCCAGTCTACTATTTGGTCATGTACATAGAATTACAGGCCCTGCATTTTGATCGTTTGACATTCATATCTGGGTACCAGAATCCCATCAGTCTCCAAACTGTCCTGCAGATGTGTGGCACTTATTCTATTATAATAAAAAAGAAATCAGGGTATTGAGTGAGGTGCCTGTTCTTGTCCTACTTTTGTTTGCTTCAGCAAGGTCTCAAAGTAGAGTCTGATTTCATAGTTAATTGCTGAGCCATCGTTTTACTTTTATATCGATCAATTCCTTAGAAAGTTAATATTTGGAAACATCACTGGTATCTAACTGCTTCTCCTGTGTTTCAACAGAGAGCAGAAGTAAAATATAGAACTAATATTTTGTTTATAAATAAAGTTATTGTTCAGTTCTGGGATTTTTAGACTTTAATCATCAAATTCCAGGAATGGATGCCCCATCATTCTTTTTTTACACCCAGCACAGCCTTTCTTAAACATACTGAATTTCCATTTTAATGCATACAAGTGGCCACAAATAAGCATTTTAATTAAAAGAACAATTGAACGAAAGTGAATTTAACACAATGTTGTTTCTTTTTTTATGGGGTTTACATTTGTCTATGCTAATGCATAAAATTATTAGTCATCAGTAGCTGCACATTTTGTGTCTTGCAAAAATTTCCAGCTTGGGTAGGTTGAAGAAAAGTGGTTCAAGCATCAATTCCAAATAAAGCTGCACAGTCAGCAGTCAGAACCAGAGTTCTTGATGCAATGGGTGATTTTGAAATGTACGCTTCTGGCAAATGTCATCTCAGGACACCTTACAACAAATGTACTTTTTGTGTTTCTCTTTACAAATTTAATCTATTGAGGAAAATTGGTGCACAACAGAAGGCCTCTTCTGAATTCTATATTCTATTCACAGTTATTGATCGTGTGTTTCTTCCTAAGCTGCATGTACACTTGAGCCTAGGAACAAGATTTAGGTTCCATTGCCTAAGCCAAAGTATGAATGTCAGGTTTCATTTTCACACTCTCTCAGTGTCTCATTCTGATCATTATTGTGAGTTTCTGATTTCCATGACCGAGGGTGGTGAGAATCAGGTCTTCTGTAAATGCAAATGCAGGTGACCTGCTGAAATCAGACTGGAGCCCCCATGGGCTACATTTCCTTTGGTGTATTGAGGTTGTCCAACTCCTTGCATGTGTGAAGGAGCTGAGGAGCTATTCTATGTAATTCCACAAATCAGTGAGGCAGGGTAAGCTGGCATGTGACTTGGCAATTGCTTTTTTTTACTAACAATTGTGAGGTTCTACTCCAATAGCAGTTGTGTCCATGGGAAGTAACTCTTACCTTCCAAGCATGGTATTAGAATTTTGCCATCGCTCTTGATAAAATTGCTGTACTAGAAAATTGGTACATTCGTTGGTTGGAAGTGTTTTGATTGTGTATATTGTTACTTTAGATATCTGTGACAGAGGGATAGCAAGAGGTTTTACAAGTGGTACTTGACTTTAGTGATCTTTGAATTGAGATGTAAACTTTGTTTACTAGCTTAAACAAATGCCACATATAAAATTTCCTTGCCAAATAGTCACAATACTTCATATTTTATTGTTTGAAGAGGTCAAATATGAAATGAAAATTAGAATCAAATTAAAAAGGAAAAAGAAAGGCCTACTTCTTGAAAATATGTTATCCTTATTTGTTTCTGCTGACAACAGTCTAACTCAAAAGGAAATAGACCCTTCTATACAAAAAGGATAGAAAATTACTTGATGCAATTCCTGCAGTTTTACATGAAGACTTTCACTGTATGAATGAATGAATAAATCAGTACTGTGTATTATGCAGAACACTGTACAGTCAAAAATACACCAAATAGGCTCTAAACATTCTGTTTTATACTGTGTAACAAAAGTCTTAATTCCTAATAAAAAATTCCCTTGTTTTTCTAAATATAACATGTTATTGGCAACTATGTGAAGGTTGAAATAATGCTGCTAATTCTTTGAAGATGTTTGTTAGATCTTAGTCATACATGCAACTATGATCAAGGCATTTTAATGCAGGGACTGATTGAATCCATAATTAATGCCATATAAAGACATCTCTATTAAAAAGCACTAGATTAACTAGTTGTCCTGGTTTCTGCTGTGATAGAGTTCATGAAAATCAGTTTATAAAAATGCAAAACAAAAACTAGAAGATCTCCTGTGATGAGAAACCAAGAAGTTAAGGGAAGAAAAACTGCAAATGCTTCAAGAAAATGCTTGTTATTTATAAATTAAATTGTCTAGTGCTTAAATGTGCTTTGGGAAGCCTACAGAGAACAGATCTAGACAAAAAAAGGAACCTATATAAGGAGGTCTGGGTTTGGTTTGGTTTTTTTTTTCAACGTTAGGGTTTTTCCTCTGTTTTATTTCAGCAAAAATGGGCACAGATGTCTCAGATGTCAGATATCAAAACTTTAAATTTTATAAATGAGCTCACAAATATTAAACTTGAAATTTTGTGATTTTGTTTGGATGGATCATTAAGTGAGATTGCAAAATGCTAAAATTATTATGCAATTTTAAAAATAACAAAGTTTGCATGTGAGGGAAAATTTTATTTTACCAATATAAATTCTTAAATCATGGAGATAGGCAGAAATCTGGATTGCTGTCCTTCAGCAAAAGAAGCAGGGTTTTTTTTTAATTGTGACTACATTCTCAACCAGTAGAGAATACATCATTTCATAAGCTGGCTGTGGTTTATAAAGGCATCTGTACTGACTAACATCTTCAGAATTGGGTCTTCTGTTCATGGAATAAGACAGACTCTGAAATGAACTTCTGCCAACCAACAGCCAGCAGAGCAATTAAAATAAGCTGGGAAAAAGAATGTTCATCAAAGCAAAGCTATTATATAAAGTCACAAGAGGATGGGGCATACTTTGTCATTCTAGATACACTTTTTTACAGATAGATCTCATGGTAACACTCAGTCTAGATATTTTTACACATTTTCAAGATGTGTTGTATTAATCCTGTATTTTGCTTTCATTATTAATCAAAAATCCTTTAGACTACAAAGATGTTGCTCAGATTTCACTTACACTGAGCTAAAAGAGATTAAATAGCAACCATTCAATGTGTATTTTGTAATAGATGCATTCTCCACATTGTACTTAAGATTAGGGTACTTCTTGGAATAGAATTGCTGGTGTTTTTTAACAACATTTACTTTTTACTGAAAATTCCTGTTAATTTACCCAGAAAATGTAATTTGTATATCCATATCTTCTTCTTCTTAGTAGTAGTGTTTACTTGGATTTTTTTTTTCAATGGATTACTTAATTTTAGGCATGTAAGTATTTCCACTGAAGTCAAAGTACTTGTATATACTGGAAATAGTTATGTGTCAGCTTTGACTTCTGAACATATTTTTGAAGCACGTTGTTGTTCAATCCTTCAAGCACATTTTTAGGTATTGTTTTTTGTAGTTTTAGGCAAAATGGCCACTGTGCTCGTTCTTATTGTCATGAAGGACACTATTGCATGCATCTTCTCCAAAAGCAAGTGTACTACATTCTGTGGGGCTTGTTCCTGTCTGC
Organism: Vidua chalybeata; assembly: GCF_026979565.1. Classification (NCBI taxonomy): domain Eukaryota; kingdom Metazoa; phylum Chordata; class Aves; order Passeriformes; family Viduidae; genus Vidua; species Vidua chalybeata. Next base: position 34,929,582 of record NC_071531.1, on the reverse strand, counting down.
ATATATAAAAAGAAAAGAGGTTTTTTTTTAGAGATTAAGTGCAGATCTGATGTCTGTAGAATGAAGTAGAGTTGGTGTGGTTTTTTTTAAAGATGGAAATGATTTCAAACTGCACTGATCTTGCAAATTTTAATTACTGTGAGCAGTTCTCAGCAATGCTGACTAGAATTTCAGGGCAGAAATCCACACTTGCAAACTGAGTGGCCCACCAAGTTTGCAGAGTGAGTTTAACAAGAGTTAAAGAGCCATAGCTTTCACTGCTGTAGACACTGCTCACTGGTATGCAGCTGAAGTAGGAAGCATCACAAATCCTCTCGTTTGGTTAGTGAAAAATCTGGTGCCCACATTAGTGAGTTCTTTTAAAAGCAGGCATTGAAATTTTGTTTTAGGTTACTGAAATACTAGGTGATCAGCAAATTCCATTCACTAGGAAGGCATTTTGTTCCAAAGAAGAATTAATGACTGTTGAAATTAATTGTCTGATGTGCTTTGTGTGTCCATAAAATCACATTTTAATTTTATTTAGAAGTTTATTTTCCAGAAAACTCTTTTGCTCACAAGTGTGATAGAAAAATGTATGAAGTATAATAACTTTTCAATTTTGTGTTGGCTTGAGTTTTTTGATTTCTTACCAGGAGGTAGATAATTCAGATGCCTTTAAATTCTTGGTTTGAAAAATCTATAAATTGTAGCACATTGTTGATGTGTATTGATAGGACTCAAGGACACATTTCAGTGTAGGACACAGGAGTTTGGATGACAACATTCCTATTACCGTGAATAGAGCTTGCAGGATGTGTGATCATTCTGGAATTGAATCCTTGTGTGCTGCCAGTTGGCACTGCTGAGTGCTGGTGAGCATCCAGCCCTCTTGTGCTGTTTTCAAAAGGGACCCCTTAAAAAGGAGACTTAGAAACATAAAGAGACTGCTTTCTGCCCAAATCCTCTTGCTACCTGCTGTGCAGAAAGAGGTTTGTGCTACTGGACACTTGGTTGCTCATGTGGGTACCACTGACAGAAGCAGAAACAGAATCCCACATATCCATGGCATTCCCTGTTACAGCCAAATCTGTGTGGCCAAATCTGATCCATAGCCTTCTTGTCTGAAAAGTGGTAAACAAAATGGAGCAATCCATGGCAGAATTTTCTTCTCTTGACCCTTTATAAATTCATTTGGTCTCTGTCATGTGCAGTAAGTATTACTACTCTGTTTTCCATCCTTCAAAGTAGCATGAGAACCAGATGTTGCAATTAAAATCTGCTCCAAGCAAATGCAGCTATTCTTTTTTCCTTTTATCCAGTTGCCTGACGCTTTGCTTAGCAAGTTTTTTTTACAAGATCTTTGTTTCATTTGCAAATCTATATTTTAACATTCTGCAGTATTTTTTGCTAATGAGAAATACCTATTTTCTCAGTGTCACCAATCTCTACAGTTTTGAGCAACACATTTTGACAGATACTATGTGTTATGTGTGCATTAATTTTCTAAGGGTCATCTCTCTATTTTGCCTCTTAGTATAGGTTGATCAAGTGTAGGTATCTGAAAACACATTGAAAGTACATATATATGGACTTCAAGAATTTATTATGAAAGTATATATGATTAATATTTTACAGCAACTATAAACAGAAAGTAATTTTTCTAAATAATATGGCAAACATAGTTATAAAATCTGCCACCTATCATAGTTGACAGGTTTGGTGCTTTTTTCAAGCTTTTGCTTAGAAAATTAACAAGGCTAATTGACCTAATGATTTCTAGCTTATTTGACTTACTGCTACACAATTATATTAGGACCAGATATTAAAACAAACGTTACTTGTGCTGCTACCTGAGGCCTCCCACTTAGCTCCATGATCTCTGAAAGTCATCTAGTATGTGTTGTAACAGGAATTTTCATTTTGTACATTTGAGTAAAGTCTGTGTTAAAACTAATAGGTTCTGTTTGAAAATAAGTGGTGAGACTGAGAGATTTCTTCCATGTCCTGTTTTTTTTTCTTAAAGTAGTTTCTTAAGTTTATTCTATTACTGATTTATGTTTCTTTGATTTCAAAATGCTTTCACTTTGCAGTGCTGCAGGCCTGCTTGCAACTGATTGCTGACAGCAAAAGTGATATCCAACAGAAAGGTAAGAATACGTGCCATGATTTATAGTTAACTATTCCATGGGATAACATTTTTAACAAATGTTACCTAACTTCAATGCAGTAACTGAGCTTTAACAGCAAATTTAAAAATAAAATAAATAATTTTTTAAAAACCCCAACCAAAAAAAAAAAATAAAAAAAAAAAAAAATCAAAAAAACAACAAGGAAGTCCCTGCATCTGGAGGTCTCTTGCAAATATCATGTTTTCAGTGGGGAAATCCACCTAGTGAAACTGGAAGTTCTATCTAGAATTCATCTTTGTTAATTGTCAGCAGGTGAAAAAGAGGAAAATAACCTTTCCAATCACCCAAAATTATTTTGTCTTTTAGATGATTCAAGCATTGTCCCTTGGCTCCTGAGCTTTAAACGTGGAACAGCTCTGGAAGAACAAGGAAACAAAATAGTGATCAAAGAAACAGGTTATTTTTTCATATATGGCCAGGTGAGAAAGTTCAATTCACTGCAGCACCTGACTTTTGTAAGGATTTTTAATGCTTCCATACAATAAGTTTAAAGTTTTCACCTCTTCTTTCTGTAGGTTTTATATACAGATACAACATTTGCTATGGGACACTTAATACAGAGGAAGAAGGCTCATGTGTTTGGTGATGATCTCAGCTTGGTGACATTGTTTCGCTGCATCCAAAATATGCCACAGTCTTATCCAAATAATTCTTGCTATACTGCTGGTAAATGTCTACATTTTCCTTTTCTTTGTTTGCAAATAAGCTGTATCAAATAGAATCTGTAGTGCTGGGCATTTGTATTGTAGCAGTAATAAAGAACAGGGTCTGCATTCATAGATCTAGCTAACTGAAAAATTACAGAATACTTTCAGAAAATGCAGTTTTATATAAAGTATCAGCAATTGGAGATTATGCATCTAGCTTGGTGATCTGAACAATTTTGCTCTCTCCACTGACTCTGTAATGTGGTTAGACATTTTGGTGCTTTCAGTTAGATGCCTGAAGCAGGCAAGAGGAATACCTACTGTCCTCACTGAAGAACTCAGTTTAACTTAGGAGGTGAATTCCACATTTAGCATCCCAAGAAATATTAAAGTGCTATATTCTCCTTTGAAATGTCATGTATGGATTTTAGCCATCTAATATTTGCATACCTTACTGTGATATTTCTACTCCTTATAAAGGCTACTGGACTTTTAGTCTTTGGTTTGATGACACACAGTTAATTCCTATAAGGTGGTCTTTATGACTGCACAAATTAGAAACACCACAAGAAAGACCAATTAAAATATTTAATGCAAGTCCAGCAGGCTCAATGCTCAATATATGTGTATATTCCTGCAGTACCATTTAAGGAATTAGTGTCAAGGCCTATAAAGCCCCATATATTATCTCTTAACTGTCTGCCTTTCCACCTTAATGGTGGATTTGAAGGTTTTCTCTTTGGTCATTTTCCAGCAATATTTTTTTCAATACCTTATGAAAAAGTGGGTGACACTGAGGGATGGAGTTGACTGTCAGCAAGTAATGACATTAAACAAATGGGATGTGGAAGGAAGCTGATTTTTTTCCAAATAAAAATAAATTCAAACTAACCAACTAATGAACTAGATACTTTTTCCCAGCAATTGAGACCGTCCAAACATTTCATTTGATTTTTTGCCCCTTCAGTCACACATTCTGGAAACATAACCACCTTCAATTTCATCTATATTCTGATTTTATCCTTGTATTACTGCTTCCCTTTCCTAACTAGGATCTCTATCTTGCCACTTCACGATTCCTGCTTCCCAAATTCACACTGTTCTGTTTTCACTTGGAAAAAAAGTTCTGACTGCTCTCTCATGCTGTTGAGCATGTGTCACAGCAGATATTAGATGTGTTCTCAGTTCAGTGGCTGCAGCTCAAAGGGGACATGCTCTTGGTTATCATATCAGCTGATGTGTGGCTGGTAGGAAGCAAACTTTTGTGCTCTGCAGTTGCAGTGGATCAGCTGATGTCTGGTAACTTCATTAGGTTGGTAAAGCTCATAAGACCTCCTCCAGAAGTGTGGGAACAGAGTGGTCTGGGGCCCGTAATACTTAATGCTGATTTTGACTGTCTCATCACCGTAACATGAGGAACCTGGGTACACCACTGTTAGAAATTTTTGCTGTGTTTGCTGAAGTGAACTGTGCTATGCTGAGTGCAGTGTGGAAATTAAGTCCATCTTCACAGAGGATGTTAAGTGTCAGCTTTGGATAGGCTGCAAACCTAAGATTGTACCTAAAGATAAAAACACTCATCGCAAGTAGCAAGCCATGCTTACATTTGGAGGATGACACATTATGACTTTTGAGAACCATTTATAAAGTAGTGTATTTGAGATATTAACTTAAAAATATTCCTAATTTTTTACCAGGCATTGCAAAATTAGAAGAAGGGGATGAACTTCAGCTTACAATACCACGAAGAAGGGCTAAAATATCCTTGGATGGAGACGGTACTTTTTTTGGTGCAGTACGACTCCTCTGAAGCCCTTCATTTCTGTTTTTTTGCTTAATGCCATTTTCTTCTCTACCTATGCCTTTGTCAGAAAAAATACTGAATTGTAATAAAGCTGCTAATTCAGCCTCTCCCAATTCACCACAGGCTTCTAAGAATTTTCTTCACTTTAATATGCAAACCCAAAACAGGAAACATACCAGACATACTTGTGATATAACCACCATGTGATTACCAGAAAGCCAATTTATTTTAGACAATGGGAGACTCTAGATAACAACTATAAAGCAATGAGGTTTTGGCTTTGAAACAATTTGTTATCTATATGGTAAACCAAAGGAGGAGTTCACCAAAAATAGCAGCATGACCAGGACCACAGACTATCAAATTGTTATCAATTGAAAAGGAAATCTAAAATAAAAGTGCATCTTAGATTTGCATTATTTCATCAACAAAGTATTTAATATATAAAGTGTGGGGAGAGAACATTGAACAGTAGATTCCTCAACACAAAATGAAATTGTTAGGTGGGTTCTAAGTTTTGGAGTTTTTTTCCTTTCCCCAAAGATACTGGGGCAGGAAAAATTCTAAATGTCTGGGATAATGAAAACAAATATACAGAATTGTAGCCACTGTCTTGCTTCTTCCCTGTGAACAAAAAGTCAATAAATTACTACAATCTATTAGCATTTACTAATTAGAATTAATTTTGCTGGGAAAAGGACACGTAAAACACTTCAACAGCTCAATCTTCAAAACATTGCTTCTCATCAAGGTATACGTGTACACTTCTGTGTAAACAAGGCTGGCACAGGAAGAAGGACAATGAAATTAGACACAATACCATGGTTGGAATTGGATTTCTGGCTCCATAATTTCTGCAGTCATATATAGATGTGTGTGTGTATGTATACATATATATATATACACACAGTATGTAGACATATCTGTATATATTTGAGAATATGTATACACACATTGGTCTTGGGCATTTGGGAATAGAATTTTATCTTCTTTTGAGCATTTTATCCAATGGATATACTACTTCATATATATTTTTTTATATTTCCCTTGCTTCTTGCTATGATCCATTCTATGCAATATAGTAAAAACAAAAATCCAATAGATCTGGGATCAGCCATGCAATTAAAAAATACACTTGTAGCTCAGAGGCTTTTTCTACAGTTTTGAATATAATGTTTAACTCTGTTTTACAAAAAATATCCAGATCTGTAGAAAGAATAAACAGATGTCCTTTTTCCTTTTCTTTTGTCCGGCTGCTTTGTTCAGTAGATAATATTTATGCCTTTTATTAATTCTAAATATTGTATGATCCAAGGAGCTATTCTATTTTTTTCCCTGCTCTTAAAGAAGTATTGAAGAGCTATTGGAATAGATAAAAAGTAAAAGCCTAAGTAATGAATTGTACTTTATTTGAAAAATAGTTTTTAGGACCTGAGAATTGTGTTATATAAGCTTACTTAGTAAAGAAAAGGTGCTCTGCATATTGCAGTTTCCTTGTCTGTTTTTATGAATTGTGATTTGATTGATTTCTCATGGTGATAGATAATAAATAAAAGAGATTTGGAGCTCAGAATTATGGTAAATTAATAAAATAATTATTTCATCTTCTCTGGGCATTGGGAAGACATTTCAGCAATAAGCATATGTGTATTGGATTTTTACACTGGGATTTTTATGAGGCTTAATGACAGTTTCAAAATATCTGCAAGTCCTTTTTTAAAATGTCTTTATTTATGTGTTGTGGAGCTGAAGCTGCAGCTGCTTATTTTTTCTTTTGTTTTTTTGATCTTTAATATTTTATGTGCTGAATTTGCCAAAAAAGCATTTTAAATCCTATACAGGAGCCCTCCATTTAACCAAGGTTGTGTAATGCTGCATATAGGTAAAACAACTGCTAGCATACAGCGAGTTGTCTGTTATTACTGAAGTACATTAATGATGCCCAGAATCTCTCATCAGAAATTTGATTTTTACTGTTGTCTGATTACAGAAAAAATTATGTTGTTACTGTTGCTTTCCTAAAGGCCTGGTAGCTAAACTTGCAAATCTAACTTCTATTGTGTAAGTTTCCCCAGTGGTTTTGGTGGGCTTGTGTGTGCTTAATTTAAGCCATTCCCCTGGCTGTATTTCTTCCTTCTGCTGCTGACAAATGAGCAAAGTGCAGACATTTGGAAAGGGTCTGGTGCATGATTTGGCTTGGAGGAAAACTTCTGTCTCCTGGAAGAAAAATTTTCAAAGGTGTTCCTTTCCTTAGAGGGGTTAAATTGAACTTCAAGTTTCTTCACAAAAAACATGAAGCATGTTTCTGTAAACCACGAGAACTCCCACGTGTGTGCAGAGTGTAACTTGACAGACTGTTCAGATATTTCTACTGACAAATCCTGCAACTTTGTTGCTGTCAGATTAGCTTTTTACTGGCTTCATGAGAAAATTTGTCTTCTCAAAATTAACCTGCTTCTGCACAAAGCTGAGTTTTAACATATCAGCATTTTCTGATCAATGCATAAGAAAAGGAGAATAGTTCATCCCTGATCATTCTGCTAACAAGCTGGTGATACAGAAGGTAGCAAACTGCATCCTGACCACCATCCCACATATGCTTCAGTGAGTGGGAGTTAGTGAAGTATTCTGCATTTGGGAGATATTTAAATAAGTGTGATAGGCAATAATTAGTATCTAGTTGGTTCATACAATATTCCACATTTTTATCAAGGATATCTAGCATTTAAGATAGGTTTCTGCAAATGCAACAATCTTTGTGCATACTCTGGTTCTTTTTCACGTGGTGTTAAGTAGCAGCGTGGCAAACATAAGGGACTTTTTCTTTCCAGTACATTTTAACAGAAAGTGTGAAGCTGTATCATTCTTTCCTTTTTAATAATCTGCAGTTGACATATATATAGCTGACATATATATAGCTGCTTTGAATGTAATGTATTTAATGTAATGTGCATCTCATCTCTTTTATATGATGTGCAGTCACACACCCTGCCAACATACAGAGTATATTCATTATGTGACTCTCCTATATCTGACTGTTTCTCAAATTGCTCAGCATTTGTCAATTTAAGACTTCGACATCAGAGGTCCCATAGTTTTGCCAAGCTTATACTGCTGGAGCTGACAGTTTCTGTGTCTCTGGTTTGTGTCTTAAGTTGAATTATCTAGGGTTGTCTCTAGCCCTCAAAGTTCTACTCTTCTAAAGATGAGGCTAGGAAAAAAATGTGTTCTTTGGAATTTGTTTTAAAAATTTGGCTACTTTTCTTTGTAAAGACCTAGAGATTTTGCTTTGAAAGGAGAAATGCAATGTGAGTTTTGCTTTGTTTTAAAAAGAGTTTTCTTTCTTCCTTCCTCTCTTTCTTCTGGACTCTCACAGGGTATATGCTTTTGAAGAATATTTTATGCTTTCTCATGTTAAGCATATTCTATCTCTATGGAACTTTCAAAAAGAAGAGGAAAATGTTCCCAGCAGTTTTGTGTCTGGATTTCATCAGTAAAGTCTAAGCTTGTTTTTCAAGGTCAGTTCAAACAGCACTGAGAAGGAAGCTGGTGCAAATACAGGGAAGAGGGAAGCTAAATATTTGTTGTAGAAAGATTCTCATGGAGTTTGCAGGTTACATAGATCCTAGCAGAGATGGGGAAAACAAATTAGACCTGGACCTGGATGACAGGAACAGGAGACACCCTAGCTGGGATTTAATTGATTGATTTCTAATTCACAAGCTCTCTTATTCATAGCTTACAACTCGTAACTCATGCACCTATGAGCAAAACATAGCTGCTGGGGAGAGCTCTTGTTCTTCCTCCTCTGCCATGGGACAGGTGTCACACTGTGAAGAATGAAAACCTCAGCAATCCAGCTGCTGCTGCAGCCACTTCAAAAACTGTTCAGGTAAGCTGACACCTTCCAGCTTGGACATTTGGTCTACACCATCTCCAGGAGTCAGTGGGTTTTGCCAGACAAGCAACAGGCAAAGATGATGGCTGCAGGAGACAGCAGGCTGCAGGTGACAATGGCTGCATAAGGACCTTTGGTCCTTTCTGCCCACTGTGTCAAGCACACATGTTGCCTTTGCTTTGGCCAAACAGCAGTGACCCCAGCATCAGGGAATAACACAGAGCATGAGCCATGTGCTAGCCAAAATCTGAGCAGGAAGTGAGCGAAGAGTCACACCATGGGGAGTGCAGTCAGCCACTGACATAGGTTGTTCACATAATTCCATCACTTTTTTGGATAAATCCCTGAGCAACATAGTCTGAATTCAGTGCTGATCCTTCTTTGAGCAGGATGAAGTACAAGCCTCCTAAATGATCCCTTTTCCCTGCCTGATTCTCTGAGAAGAAAGCAGGAGATGTGAGAGGCAGAGAACGGACTAAAACTGGTGGGTCAGAAAAGGTCCTGCTGGGGAAGGAAGGGTGTTCATTTCCTGAGTGCTAATGAAACACAGGGTCCTCAGTGTGTGCTTTAACAGCATCAGCAAACATTTATGTACTGAGCAGGGCAGGTTCAGTTAAGCACAGCAAGTTGCTAGTAGTCATCAGGTACTGCATGACTTCAAACCTAAGAGTGTAAATTGAATCAATCCATGTGGCCAAGTAATAATCTTTTTTCACTGTCTTGCAAGTTTCCTTTGACTTTTCTTCCTGCCCCTCTCCCCAGTTCACTCAGTGGATAGAAGGAAGATACTTCATCCTGTGGAAAATAGGATATTGATGGAAAGTGTTTTAAGCTGAAGGCCAGAAATATAACTCAGAAATGTTGAAAGGAAGTAGTAAATGAGGCAGAGCATGCAAGAAGAGAAATTAGTGTCCTGTTTAAATTAGAATTGCATTCCCTTTCTGTCAGTGAGAGCTGGCTGAAAAGTCATGTTTACTTTCCACAGATGTTGATTTTTTGCTCTTCTTTTAAGGCTAGAGTTGTTTCAGTCTTGACTTAAAACCACTTCTACTAAAACTTCTTTTGGCCAATCTACAGATCCTATCTCTAGTCCCAATGAATGTCAGTTATTCCAATGGCTGTGGGAAGTCCTGTATCACAACATGTATGTGAATTCTCCCGACTGTGCTTAGGGTGCTTGCTTCCCAAAGCTGTTCTCAGCCTAGGGAGGAGTCTTGATGAGCTCCTTTGAATCTAGAGACTTCCACTTTCAATTTCCCTGGCTCAGAGGCCAACAGCCCTGTTGGAAATCTAAGCTAAGTTCCCCCCAGCCATAATTTTCAGTTTCATAACAGTTTATTCAGTCTGAAATATTTTAAGGAGAACATGCTGGGCTCTACAAACTGTGGTTTTGACAAGTTTTGACTGTTTTGTCTGAAAATTTCCAGGCTGCCCTAGCCTTTGCTGTAGAGTTCCTTAAACAAGATTATTCACAGGTGGTCACTGAGTGAATGTTCCTCATTCTCTGTCTGACTGACTGATGCCCTTGTGGTCTCATTTGCAGAAGTGTTGAAACACACAGCTGCAACTGAAATTAGCAGGAGCATGCTTTGAATACATGGAGGGCTGTATATTTCTGCTAGAATTCTCCTGTGGAAATACTACAGCAACAAATATTCTGAAAAAGCCCCAGGGGAAATAAATTCTGATCTAGTTAGAAGTGTGCAGTCAGCCAAGAGGCATGTTTTGTGTGAGGAAAAGTTCTTAAATCATTGAATGTGATGGGGATCTTAATGGGAAGGACGATGTGAGAGTATATCAAGTAACTTCTGCTACAGGGAGTAGGACTGAGACTACAAAGAAAACTTTGTCCCATCTTCACTATGAGCATTTAACTTTGCATTGGAACATTTGGTGGAGGTTGGAGACAGGATATCCAGGGTCCTGTTTCTATTTATTCCACAGAAAAGGGAAGCTCCACTCCCCACAAACCTCATAGAAACTACTTCATGGAGCTGTGGAAGGGTTGATGACAGTTCTACCTGTGCTTAGAAAGTGTTTGTCTTGACATTAAGGGAACTTCAAAACACCCACTTCATAATTCCTAGCTCCACTGGAGAGCAGACCTAGTATTTTTAAAGGGAGAAGAGTAAGGGGGAAAGTTTTGCCAGAGAACAGCATATAAGCACTGTCTGGTGGCAAACTGCTGTCTCAGGATTTCTTACCTAGCTTTGTTTGTCATGAGAACAGGAAAGTCACGAGGATGACAGGGATTTGAAAAGCTAAATGAGTCTGTTTTGCAATGAACGCTGTTGATTCTTTTTCTTTCCTTCAAAGAGTATATTTCCCATGTCCCCACCAGCCCAAGAGGGGATAATAAGAGCAAAGTGTGTGGATGGGGTGAAGTGCATATCTGATGCGATGGCAAGTGGGAAAGGTAACCGAGATGTAGTCGTGTGGAAGGGATGAGTGAAGATGAGACAACAGCAAGAAGATTGTCCTGCTGCTGCTGCTGCCCATCTTCCCACACTGACTCCATTGCTCCATGCAACCTTTCAGTCCTGTGTTAATCTGGCATTTAATCGCAACTGGTAATTTTTTTTTTGAGAGGATGTTCACGATGGGTCGTACTTACATCTCTATCCAATTATCAGTTGCAAATACCAGCCAAAATTACCAGTGCTCAGCCTGCAAAATAGTACTGATGATGCTCTGTTGGGCTGCTGCACTGGAAGTGACTCAGGGCTGATGCAAACAAGCAGAGCAGGCTGATGAGAAATGAGGCTGAGTCTGACATTCTTTGTCTGTAAAAGGATGATGGTATACTTTCCTACCTCTTAGGCTGCCAGAAATACATCTTCTACCATCAGTGTATGCAATGAGCAATGGAAACAGGAGAAGCATGTAGTCTGCTACTTTTTCCATCACTTATTTTCTTTCTTTCTTTACTTGTTTTTTCCAGAATCCCTTTGTCCAGCTTTATTTATCTCTGTACTCTCTTGCATTTATCACTACTATACTCAGAACATGCAAAAAAAAAAAAAAAAATAAAAAAAAGGCGGGAGGAGGAGGGAAGCAGATAATTTTATTGTCTCCATCGTTAGTTTTTGTTGGATAACCTCGCACAGTCATCATCATCACCATCACCACTCCGAGGGAGCTGGAGTCTCGTGCAGACCGTCGGTACGGCCGGTCTGTCCCCACTGGAGGGCAGCAGTGCGCTCATTGAGCCACGGCTCCCATCGCTTCCATCTCCGCGCAGAACAAGCTGCTAAGGAAAATTCCTCTCCCTTTTAAACCCGGCGTATCACTTCTGACACTGCAAATGGGAAATGAGAAAAACAAAATGAGAAAAGCAGAAAGGAAAAGAGAAAAAGAAACAAAAAGCTTCTGAAACACCAGTGCCAATGAAGTAAGCTTTTCTGCCAGATTGTATGATTAATTTTGAGTTAGTTCTGTGAATAATTATGGAATCATAGAATATCCTGAGTTGGAATTGACTTACAAGGATCATCAAAATCCAGCTCCTGGACCTACTCAGGACAGCCCCAAGAATCAAACCAATACACACAAACATTTTAAGAATTTTGGTCACTATTCTAATTAGATTAGGCCCATCTTGTTGTTTATTCTCTCTTCCCTCTATTCACATATCTGAGTCTACACACTCTCAATGTATATGTAAGATCAGCCTGGTATGAGAAATTATAATTTATTTATCCACAATTTCCGACCATGAATGGATCTTTCTCCAACCTCTGAACAGCCAAATGCTTTGTTTTGTTTTTTCTTGCCAACCAGGTTGAAAAACAAGGGTGGAAAGAATATTTTTTCTGTAATTTAGAAACCAATATTTTGAGAAATTTTCTATTAAATTAATTTCCTCACTTTGATTTAATATCATAGAGGCAAGAAGAAAAAGAAGTCCTTGTATTGCCATAGGTATCTTACCTCTTTGAAGGCATTACTTGAGTGCCTGTAGCTATCTTCACATTTTCATTAGTTTCTAATACACCTTTCATTTTAGCTGAAAATCTCTTTTCTGTTAAATTGGGAATAATGCAAACCCCATCATTGATCCTACTCTCTAATTCACAGCTTTAGAGCTTATATGTTGTTTAAGTCTGCTCAAATACTTGCTTATTTGGAGGTGGTGATTGCTTATTCATTATTTCTCTTCACAAAGGAATTGTACTAAAACTGATCCCTTGGGATGCACAAACATCTGGTTTGCGCAGAAGAGCCAGGCAGAATGGCAACATTACACACTGTTATGGCTAAAGAGTGCCTTATTGCTCAATTTTCTTACCCTAATGGTTATGAATATAGAAGAACACATTCACTTTCTTTAAACACTCAGGAAAATGTTATTCTGACTTAATGAAGATAGCGGCATCTGCCATGAGGAGGCCTCCATGTTTTGAGGTAACTATCTGGTACCTGACCTTAGCTCCTGGGGAGAAACAGGCATTTCTGTGTCAGTTTGACTTTTACTCATGTAAATGATTCATGGCTGAGGTGAATCATACTGAAAATTACCTTTTTTTTTCTCTGTGACTAAAAGACACTCAAGTTAACACCTCACACAAAGTAGCTATCTATAATGAGAATAAGCAGATAATGGCATATAAAAACAAACGAAAGAGGATAGTCTTCATGGCATGATTTGTAACTTGGCATTTAAGGGGATAAACAGATCAAGAGCAGCTTGGCTGAAAAGGACTTCAGAGTGGTGGTGGGTGAGAGGCTGGACTTGACCCATCACTTCAGGATGGGTCCAGTTGACATATGGGGCCCTCAGTTCCCCTCAGAAGGGAGTCAGTGCTTATCTCAAGCTGAAACCTCTTTGACATTCACAGGCTAGTCACTCCTACTGATGAAAGCTCAGAGCATGACACAGTTTCATTCCAAAACCTGGCCCACAAGAGAAGGAAGTGGTGTCCTGACCTGATTTCAGATAATAGCCTGGTGGTTAGTGCACTTGTTGAAGAAGTAGGGCACTGTCCTGAGCCTGGGAGCTGAATCAAATGTGTGCCTCAGGTCTCCTCTCTCATCACTCCTGCTCTGCAGGGTGAGCGCAAGACAGTCTCTCACAGCTGAAGGAAAGATTTAGCTGTGCATGTGAGGACAGAGGTTGCAAAGGTGAAATTTAGTCTTACTTGAATTCCAAAACCAATAATACAGATAAATGCCAAAATCCTGTTTGATAGTTCCCAAATTCAGGGTAATGGTGATGAGAAAGCTTAATGTTTACTGCTGACTGCTGTGAACCTCACTCTGCTGTGCCCACCTGTGTCTGTCCTGGCACTTTGCTGGGGTGATTCTGAACCTCTCTCAGTTGCAGGTGGTGAGGGGTTAAGATACTTTTGGTACAAGTTGCTTTATCTTTAAACATTATAATAAAAAACTTTCCTACGATTTATTCATTCAACCAAAGTAAAATTCAGAAAAATGCTCATTTCAAGGAAATTTACAAATCTGTCAATCTCTAAATGCTTGTATTGGTACAGCTATGAGTGGCTAATAGAGAAGAAATTAAGAGAGAATGTTTACACTATGTAGATGAGAAACAACTCATATCTGGTAGTAGACACATATTTTTTTATCACTGGGAAACATGATTTCCTAAGTAGGTCGCATTTGTGATGGACTTTGTTTCTCCCAAAACTGATCTCCTTGTCTTTGGATAGTAAAACATCAAATAAAAAATGTTTCCCAGCAACATCTGTTTCATGTAAATTCCAGAAAACCTTTTCACCGTAACTATTTTCATTATTTTGTTTATATTGGAACTCACACATTCTCACTCGGGCAGAGAATCACATGATTATTTAGGCTGGAAGAGACCTCTAAGATCATCTGAGTCTAACCATTAACCCAGCCTGTCAAGTCCACCATTAATCCATGTCCCCAGGTGTCACATCTACATGTCTTTTAAATACCTCCAGGGGTGGTGACCCAACCATTTCCCTGGGCAGACTGCTCCAATGCTTGACAACTCTTGCAAAGAATAAATTTTTCCTAATATATAATTTAAACCTTCCCTGGCACAACATGAAGCATTTTCAACATTTTCTCTGATTTCTCTCCCAGCTTGATACCTGGGAGAAGACCAAGTCCTCTTGCCTTGCTACAGCCTCCTATCAGGTAGTTGTAAAGAGCAATGAGGTCTTCCCTGAGCCTCCTTTTCTTCAGACTAAACATCCCAAGCTCCTTAGCTGCTTCTCATCAGACTTTGCTCCAGATCCACCACCAGCATTGCTGCCCTCCTCTGGTCATGGTCCAACACCTCGATGTCTTGTTGTGAGGGGCCCAAAACTGAACAGAGGATTCGAGATGAGGCCTCATGGGTGCTGCAGAAAAAAAAACAGTGAGGTTTCTCAAAATACTCACATGGAGTTTTTTGGGATCCCCTTGATCTCATCATGTATGCTAACATACATGTGTCACTGCCTTTTTATGCCTTGAAGTAGGATGTCTTGAGAAATTCACATCAAGAATGCAATACAGAGTATATCTTCCTCCAAATGCTAACATTCTACTCTTCTGGAATTTTAGGTTATGCTTTTTCTCATTACAGTTGAAAATATAACTAAATACTTCACTTTTAACAGCTTAAATCCCCAGAGAATAAGAAGTATACAGGTTTTAGAAGTTAAATTAAAGGCATCTCCATTGTTCAAATAGTAGGATTGTTTAATTCATATCAGATGGTTTTCCTTAAACTTAAAAAATGAAAAATCACCTTTCAGAACATTATTAGAAATGTTGTAATAAAAATAGCTTTTTTTTTTTTTTTTTTTTTTTTTTTTTTTTTTTTTAAATTGTAGTATTGATTTGTTTGGTCTCTTAATAGAATGACTAACAGTAGGGTTTGGTATCACTTTAACCAATTCCAATCTAGCTTGAATATAGAGCCATAGAAATTCTCTCTGTACAGGCATTAAAGATGGACTTTGAACCTTCAAAGGATGTTTCATCTTAGCCTAGAATAATATTAGAGGACAGCTGGGCTGCCCTCAATGTGACTGTCTTTCACTATTGATCATAGAGTCTGGAGGGCAGGCTTAGATGTGAACAGTTAATTTTTGGTAGCGAAACGCAGGTGATAACCTATTCTGTGGTGCAGGAGGAAACAGCACTGGATTATGTCTCCTATTGGAAACCATGTAGACAATTAATTGCAATACAGCCTTCTAAATATACTAGTTGCATTACTCACCAGCTATGGGATAAGTTGAGCCTTGGACAGGAATCGGGGCATCTGAATTACTGCTTTACCTCAGACCAGGAGAGCATTTTTGAAGCACCTATCCCACTCACCCCCACCTCCTGCAGTTTGGCTCACGTGTCAGAGCAGCCCTGGAATACATGAACCAGGCTCCTTCCTGGTGTTGCAAACTTGTATTGCCTGCTCCAGAACAAGAGGTAAGGCTCTGCAATTGCTCCTGGGCATCCAAGCCTTGAAGACTTAGTGTAAATCAGAGTTCCAAGAAATAACATCACATCATCATTGTTCAATGACTTTTAGAAAGGTGAGTATGGAACCACTGTGCTCTGAAGCACTGTGCTCTGAAGCACAGAAGGTAGCAGTCGCTAGAGGGAGCCCATTAATCATCATATCCTACATAAAACCCCACTTCAGCTCTTAGATGTTAAAGCACTTTAATAGTGTCACTATTAAAGTGTCAGAACTCAGTAAAGAAAACGTTGTAAAGTTTTCCAGTACTCAGTAAAGAAAACAAGGGAAAAGGACAGGAGTATGCAAGGCTTCTGCAAAATTCGACGTTCATTCCACCTTCTGAAAAAACACAGACTTTTTAAAGATTTCTCCACAGCAAATTGGTTAGTGCAAATTCAGTGCATTGGTTGGGAACAGAATGAGCTTTGCCTAGACCTTTTAAAAATGTCATCTTCAAGTGAGAGGGCATTCACCTTTCCCTCCTTCAAAGATCAAACACCAAAATGGGCACAAGTTGTCGCTCTGAAAATTTTTAGACCACAAGCACAGCCTCTCTTCCTTTAACTTCATAACACCATAGGTGTGCCCCGTGGCAATTCCCAGCAGCCAGACTTCAACAAGTGCTGCTTAGAGCAGCAAACTGGTCTGGATCTCTCTGTGTTTGAAGAGGGCTGTGTAAAAGACAGCAAAGGCATGTTCCTGTGGTGTAACTGCAGACATGCATTCAATTTTCTGCTGTGTTCTAAATTTAGTAAATAACATAGCAGTTATAGTTTGTGGTTCTCTGTTACAAACTCTATAGAATTTGCAAGAAGTCCTGGGAAAAACACAACAAGGATATGAGAGCTGTGGAGATGGCCCCTGCTGCAAAAGGAGCTCGCTCAGTCAGCAGGGCCCTGCAGGGATTGATTGTAACCTGGGCAGAAAAACCAGAAGTGACTCAGAAGGTGTTTCTTTTTAGAAAATATGCAGCAGTAGAGGGCATCAGACAACAAGAAATGCTGTAGACCTTAATGAATCCTTGAAGTGCTAAGGGCCCATTGAGGGGAATGGGAACTAGAGAGCACTCCAGCATGTAAATGCTGTGGTGGGAGGGAATAGGGAAGGGATCACCTATGGAGCTCTAACTTGCCTCAGAGGTAGTCCACTAGCAATCCAGCCTGAGCATTGCAATTGATATCACCAACTCACCACAACATCTCCCTTCTCTTATAAGATACAAAAATGCAGGAAACTGTTAGTAAAGCAAGATTGCTGTTGGGTAATGTCTCATGCTGTCCCAAAACACTCAGTACAAGAGGACTCACACAAGAAAAAATCAAGAAAGTAAGCATTACCCATCATGTAACCTTAATTTGTCCCTTTGAGCAATTGCTAGGAAACAGGCAGTACTCAGAAATGAAGCTGAATGACTCATTTTCTGAAAACAAAAATTCAAGCCTCTTACCAGCATTTCCTCTCCACCCTAGAACTATTTGTCCCAGCATGTGCAGAGACAACCACCTCAATGCAGCAGGCACTCAGGGTGGCCATAAAGTGAATAAATTAGCTCAATTTCTATTTTTTCAACAAAGAACTGCTGCTCCAATAAGTACAGTGATTTTCTCTTTTCCTTGGTGGGAGTGAGGGGAGCTTTATTGGGAACTGTTATTTATAGTAGCTTTCAGGGGAATGTCTCAGACTTGAAGGAGATCATTCCCATTCCTTGAGAGACTGGTGGTTAGGCAGGAAGCATTTTAGCTGCATCTGTGGCGTTCCCCAGCCCGACCCTCGTGCCCTGTGTAAATGTCAGAGTTGTGCAAACAGCAGGGGGAAGGGCAGCTTGAGCCTCCATGAGAAGCCAGAACATCCAGCTGCTTGGAAGCTCTGGCATAACATGCTTTTCCTGTGGTGAGCTGTGGGACGTGCAGCTAGGGCACATTTCAGGACTGCCTTCAGAAACACTGCGCAGTAGCGCTGAAAAAATTTGGAATCATTTTAAGTCACCAGTCTATCAGCTGCCTGCTTTGAACACAACTTGACCAGGTACTGTATTCCTCCCTTACTATTGGGAAATACACAGGAAAATGTTAATGGCTGTTTGGATTTTTTTTCCTTCTGTAGATAAAAATATCTCAAGAAAGTTTTTAAAATACTTTTCCCTTTAGAACAACATTATTCTCATACAAGGCTATGTGCAAAGTGAGAGCTGCAGGCTATGTGTTTACAAGTCTGGGTTTGTTTTCATCTTTTCAAGTCTACAAAATAGGAATTTTTAAAAGAAATTTTCACAGACTGAACAGTACTGAATTAAGTGGTATTAACTGTGTGACTTTTCACTGAGTGTTGGCAATCTGATTCCACAAATGAGTGCTGTTTTCAAGAAAAGTGTGTATGAGTATGTATAAAACAATGAGTATTTCCTCTTGTGATATTTTAGTATCTGGTAAATATTTTGTTAGAAAGGTAAAGACTGATTGTAAAATTTGATTCAACACAGGAAAACAATTGATGAAATATGAAAGGTATGCAAGCTGTTCCCCCCAGGATTATTAAAATAGATGAAGAAAGGGACAAAAACTAAATTACTTTAGGGGAGGGATTAGCAACGGGAGAGGGAGGAAGGAGTTTTGCTCTAAGCCAAATTCAGTTCGGATAGCAGAGGGGAATGTTTGCTTGCGATTTCTCTGCCTGGACTCCCATCACCTTTCACTGAGGAAATGGCTTGACAGGGATAATACCAGTCAGCATAATAAATCAATAACTGTTTTCTGTATATTGCCTTTGTTTTACAAGCAACTTCTGGGGAAGCTCAGCATCGAGCTCCAGGCTGTGCTTTAAATCAGTGTTTCTCTACTGTGTAACAACCAACTGCAAAATTCAATCTGATTATTTCCAGCTTCCTTTTTACTTCAACTGTTTGGAGGATGTAAATGTTAGAGATGGCTGAGGTGTTCTCTTGTACTTTTCCTATAACTGCTTAGGCTGCAGCAAAGGCACAAACTCACATGCAGGAAACTGAGTATCTCTAGATAGCAATGCTGCCTCAGCTCTGGTGCTTGTAAGCAAGTGTTTGGATGCCAGTTTTCTAAGCACAGAAATTTAATTTTTCCCACTGAAGCTTGTAATATTGATGGATAAAATGCAAGAACTATGAATATGAACTAAACTGCTTAGTACATCATTTCTGGAAAACAAAATAAATAGGAAACAAACATAATTCATAAAATTGAGTTGCTTGGGGCAGTTGAGCCAGGTATGGGATAAATTTCAAAGTCTATTTTAAAGCTTTAGAATGAAGTTCACTCAGCCCCTACTTCAAAGTCTTCAAATAGTTTATCTCACTGTTCTGACAGTGGAAGGAAAAGCCTGAGAGAAACCTCTTCATTCTCAGAGTTAAGCAACAAGAGGTCATGAATTCTTCCAAGAAATTATAATTGTTGGAAAAAGATGACTAGAATTTCTACAACTAAAAATTCCTCTTACAAGCCTGAAAAGAAACTTAGCACATTATGTGAAAAAGCACAATGCTGCTACTGTCTATGGTTATAGAAATGTAAATCATAATGAGGACTAGATTCTAAAGCACTATTTTTTCCTTTCTGAACAGTAAGTATTTTTTATATGGATGATTCATGTAAGAAAATGGAATTATTTTGCTATTTGGACATAAACTTCTTTACTCAAAAAGAAAAATCCCTCTAATAAGGGAAGAGCTAGCAATAAAAATAACATTAATCCCTTTACTCTTCTTCATGTAGGTCTGATGTGAGGTACACTGAAATAAATAAAACAGAACTTTAACAGGCTTTGAGTAAGCTTTTAATCTATTTTTATTGCAGTTGCTACTAGGAAGACGTAACTATGACAGAGTACTCTTGGTTTTGCAGGATTTGAACACTCCAAATACAGAAATTATGTGGCAACTAATATCTCATTGGTAAGAAAAATATCATGAGTTACTGTTGTATCATACTTAGATCTAAAGTGAGTGAAGCTTAATAATGATGTAATACGGTGTTATAAAAGAGTAGCATTGCTTATCTCACAATGTGATTTTTGTTTGTTTTTCTTGTTATTAACTTTTTCACAACCCAAAGATCCCAATCCAAGCAAAAACAATGTCAGAGGAAGTTGATCCATTCTCAGCTTCCCAAAACAACCCTTTATAAACATCCAAAGTCATGAAGCAAAATCACTTGTATGCCATCTGCTGCATGTAAATTCCCACATGAGACTGCTCACAGGGAACTTGGAAGGAATCAGGAAAGGAGATTTTAAAGTTATGGTCCTGACATTTTCCTCTTCATTACCTCAATTTGGGTAAATGATAAACACTTAGCACACCCTCTGTGTCTGGACAGAGTGGTCTGGTCTGCAGCCAAGCTCAGATCAGAGGGTCTCTGGCCACGTGTAGGGGGAGTGATGAATGGCCAGGTCACTGGCTTCTCTCCCTCTTCTGTGTTTCAGGTCACCCTTGGTTACACCCCTGATTTTTGGTCTGCTTCTGCAAGCACCATTCACACAGCCTTCCACCATCACACAGCCAAACTTTGTCCTGTTGCTGGCTGATGATCTCGGCATAGGGGATGTAGGTTGCTATGGGAATGATACTATCAGGTAAGGAAACTGACCCTAAGGGTGAACAGAGCTGGTGTGATATTTAATGTAAACCTGAAACTCTCTCCCCAGCATTATCTCTTAGCCTGGAGGGCATTCCCAGGGCCAGCTCTGCTGTGTGACACTGTTTACTGTGGTAATATGACAATCATTCTTGTGGATTCCTTAATTGCCTAACACTTAAGAACAGTTATACCCAAAGATAGAAATATTGTCCCCTCTTCCAATACACAGGCCTCATTACCTCATTTTAATTCTATGTTACCATTCTTTCCCAGTCTCACCTCAAAATACAGTTAAATGACTGCAATGAGCAATGTTACTGGGAAATATTTATCTTTTCAGCTTCAAAGACATAGAATTTGCCTTCTCTTTGAAAATTGTGCCACAGTATTGCCTGCTGGCTTGTAACATGTTTGAACAAAACAAAATTTGCTACAATCCCTCCCATCATCCAGCAAAGCATCTTGGAATCTTACTCTGAAAGGCTTCAGTCAGCAAGTTTCTGACAGGCAGCTGGTGATCATAGGGCTCTGCAAAGCCAGGCCTCCATAACATCATGCCCAAGGCATGGATTTTCTTTTTGCATTCAGGGCATACTAACCAGGTGACTAAGTATCTGGGCTCTCTTAGCAACTGGTTCTCTGCAATGCAAAGAACTGCAGGGTTTTGAAACAGCAGTTTGGGAAGCAGACCTAGTGCTCCTTTGAGGAGGAATATTTATCAGCTGACTGAGATGGCAGTTGTGCTGAAGGGTAGAACCACAGCAATGGCTTTGCCAAGTTACCCCAGACTGCACCTCTGGCAAAAGGCTGTAGAGAATAAGAAATGTTGCAGATGTTGTTTCCTGGCAGCATGTCTTTGAGGGAGGAATCCATAACAGTACAAGTACAAAGCAACAAAACATCCACGATCTTTCAAAATCCTGCTAAAGGTTTTGCCTTCTTGTGAACACTATTGAATTGATAATTGCAAAAACAAAATTGTAAAACTGAAGCTCAGTATAATTTAAAATAGAAGTAGGCACACCTTGAATTCGAAGAGAGGGATATTGTATTCTGAAATGTAAGATATTTCCTTGTCTGTAACTAGCTTGCTAGGCAAGCTTGTTTTTGTTGGTTGCCAGTTTGCTTGCAAAATACCCTCTTCTCACCTACTTACTGAAGTGTGGCTTAATTCATGTTGTTGTGAGAGATTGCCACTACAGTGTGAAAACATGTAGGATTTCTTTCCTTTTTTCTCCTTTTCCCTTGCTACAAATTTCATGAGAAGTACCTTGTTAGCTTCCTTATCAGTACTGTAAGTCATGTAGCATCTTGTCTAGTCAAGCACTGTTGTGCTTGACTGGAACACGTTGTCCAGAGAAGCTGTGGATGCCCCATCCTCAAAAGTGTTCAAAGCCAGGTTGGATGGGGCTCTGAGCAACCTCATCTAGTAGAAAGTGTTCCTGCCCATGACAGGGGGGTTGGAACTTTGTGATCTTTAAGGTCCCTTCCAGCCCAAACCATTCTACAATTCTATGATTTCTGCAAGACTCTTCATAGGACATGGAAAAAAAAAATAAAAAAGGTTGTCTTGAAGTTAATCCAGATACTGATTCTTAAGGAAGAAAGAAAAAGAGAAATATTTCCACATCACATGAGAAAATTTAAATAAATTACAAAAATATTTCCTGGCCATCTTCAAATACAGCAAACTTCTGAAAATAAAGATAAGTATATAATTTCTTATTCCCTTGAAAGGCTCTCTGGATGATATCTGGTGGCATTGGTTGCTTTTTTAGGACCCCCAACATTGATCGCCTGGCAAAGGAAGGAGTGAAGCTGACCCAACACATTGCTGCAGCCCCGCTGTGCACCCCCAGCAGAGCAGCTTTCCTCACTGGCAGATATCCCCTCCGATCAGGTTTGCCTTGCAAAGCCACACACCCTTTAAACATTGCTCTGTTGCTGGAGAGAACAGTGTCATACAGTGGGCACAGAAGAAATGAGGTTGTGCAGAGGGGTGTCACAGACACTCCATCCTCACTGAGACACACGAGGTATCAGATAGGCTATGCACCTTTGAGGTGGCTTCTGTATTTGTAGGGTATTTGTGAACAGGTCTGGGGCGAAGCAAAGCAGAGAAGAACCAGCTCTGCAGAGCATCTCGGTTTCCCCCAACGCACAATTTTGGTTACGTTTTGAAGCTCTGTTGTACAGATTGCAGCCAGAATGGAATTAGAGCAAACTTTTACATTCAAAAAAGCCATTACACAAAACATGAAGAATAGTAACAACATACTTACAAAATTTAACACTAGTTAAATTAATTTCTGTCATAGATGACTCTTCATAAGATGTCAGAAGCAGGTCAGCCCTGCAGGGAGCAGAGTAGCCTGTGCAGATGTGTGTCCATTCCCTTCAGTCAAGGTGCAGAACGAGTCATTCATGGAAAAGCTTCTTTATGTATCTGTCAAAATTAATTTGTCCTAGGAGATAACAGCTTGACAGCAATATTATTTTTCCCAATTGTGTTTTTGAAGAAAAAACACTATCCTGTCAAATTGCATCCCTGAGATGAAGAGGTATGAAAAACAAACAGCTCTACATGTTTCTAACAGCAACCCTCAAATGCTTGTTCTATTGCAAATTATCTTTGGAGCCTTCATTCCTGAGGCATTTTGAAGCTGATGTGTCATCCTACTTTCATTATGACAGCTCCCACTGAGATTGGTAGTTTGAAAACACACACAGGTTTGTACAGACCCTTTCCCACTGTAACAACAGGGCCAGAGATGTTCAGTGCTACAATGACAGATTGAACTTTACCTAGCGCTGTATGATGGAGTTATGCCAGAATAAAATATTAAATGGTAGGGTGTAAACCTGCAGGTGAAGAGAAGGTAGCTACTCTGTGGAGCTCAGAGATCAGATACCAGCCAGGCCACTGGGCAAGGAAACCCTGAGCTCCATGGCAGCCCTCAGTGAGCTGGAGTCTGAGACTGACAGGGGGCTGAAGTCTCCTTGCACTCCTCCCTGCCCTCACATTCACACTAAGGAAATTCATTTCATACAGCCTAGGTGACATTTCATACAGCCACTGTGACATAAAATCTCCTATACAAATATGTCATTCCAAATGAAATGAAATTAAAGAAAAAAAAGTCTCAATATTTGATACAAAGATGAAAGAATAGGTACTATAGTGAGTCTTAACTCTTTCTTAATCTTGTCCAGGGTCTTAGATTAATTTTCCCAAACAAACAGCATTAGGGCAAATGTTTAACACTACCATTGCAGTGAAATCAGGAAACAAGAAAGTATGTTGGATAAAAGTACTCAACCCTTTGTACTGACTCAGATTGGTTTTAATTGCGTTTTTAGGAATGGATGCTATAAACGATTACCGTGTCATTTTTTGGAATGCCGGCTCAGGAGGGCTTCCTGCAAATGAAACCACTTTTGCCAAAATACTGCAGCACCAAGGCTACAGCACAGGACTGATAGGTATGGGAGCACTCCTCTCCTAAAGGTGTTCTTGAAGGTGTTTCACCTGCACATTTCACTCAAACCATTTGTTTTAGTTAGTAACTGTTTGTACTTTGGTTGTAATATTTTTATTTCCTGATTAAGAATTGTACATAAAAAGAAACTCTGACCAAAAAGTACCTCTCTTAAAAGAACAAGCATATGAAAAGGAGGACAATTTTTACCATTGATCCACTTTCAAGCACAGCTGTGGTTGTTAAAATACATAACAGAAAATGTTATTAATTCCTGAATATTATTATACCAGGTATAAGATACTTATTATTAATACAATTTCATTTTAAAAAGTAAAAATATGAGTGTCATTTAAATATGCATTATGATGTTTTACACAGTTCAGAGCAGAGTCATACAAAAGGGAACAGCTGCTGCTTAAAACATTAGAGACAGTTAATAGTGTCACAAAATTGGACCTTTCAGAAACAGAAATAAAGCAATTATTTTTTCTTCAGTCACAGCATGCCACTGTAGTTCACCAAGATTTCAATACAGCCCAAAAACACTGTCTTCCTCAGCATCAATTTGAATTTCATTTTACTTTATATTTTATAGTGCTATTTTTTAGTACAGTTGTAACTTTTGGTCATGATCTTATTCCAAATAATTATTTATCTTAGATGTGTCACACAGTTCCACAGGCTGATAAAGCACAAACATTCCTGGCTGATTTTTCAGCTATTTTCCCTACCTCAACTGAGCATATAAAATGTCAAAATGCAAAATCTGTATGTGGCACATAAAAATATTAGCTGCACAAACCAACTGAATTTATTAATAAAACTTCCTGCAGAAATAGATTTGTATTCATTCAACAGAATAAATCTAAACCATACTAGACAAAACTAAAAGAAGCCTTCCAAGCAATTCAAATTCTACATTACTGAAGCTCCATCTCCTGTTAGTTTTATAGTGATATTATTTTAGTTGTTTAAATCAGCTTATCAAACAGACTGTGCATGCTTCATCTTGGTTTCAGCATGTTATCACTAGCAAAACAATCAGATTTGTCTCCACTCTCCCCAGGGAATTGCCCTTCAGCGGAGTCGTACAGCTTGCCTCCCAGAAGCAAAATGGGGAGGCATTTTCCCTGTGGGCATCTCAGCTAAAATCACACCACAAATGCCAAAAGCATCACTTAGATTAACTGGATTGACAGATCCTGGTTAATTGCACCATGGGGGATGATGGAAAGCACCAGTGATAGGTGACACACAGAATACCACAAGAATTTTACATTCAAGTCATGAAGCAAAAAATCTTAACACAACATCTACCCATGCCACCACAGCTGAATGAGCACTAAGTAGTCTCACTTGAATTGTTTGTGATTGTTTTGCCCTGAGCACACCCAGTTTAATTGCAAAGTTAAATCCTATTAATAACCTGCAGCCTGAGGTGATAATGAGATTTTTTTTGTTGGGAAATGCTTTGAAGGGTCTTTGTAGTCAGAAAACCAATGCTGTATAAGTAATGCCCTCAGAGATTAATTTATCTTAATTATACACTTAGTTTAGCTTCTGGAGATTTGATTATTTTCTAGCATGTCAGAAACCTTTATCAACCTCAGCTGGAGATTTAGGTCTTGGAGAACATCTGAATTCCAAGAATACTTTAGCTGCACCTGCATTTATGACCAATGCATTTATGTATTGATTACAAATCTGTTTCATTCTACAGCTGGCTCTAAATATGTCAGGAGGTAAACTGAGTAGAGATTCTAGCTGAAAGCTATTCATCCACCTATGCTAGAACTTTCATTATTTATATTTACAGCTGAGAAGCAGCAATTTTTCTCCTCTGGGGCAGTTTTTCTGCTCCTATTGTAATGCACTGCAATTCTATTGAAACCCACTCAGGGCTGGCTGCTATTATATGTACTGATAACATACTGAACAATTTCTTGAGGATAACATCATCCTGGAAGTGCACAGTTCCTCTCTCTGCAATAAGAATTAGTTTCAAATTAGTTTTCTAGTAAAGCTCTTAATGTCCATTATGCTCTGACATCCAAGATCAGCAAAAAAATGCCATTAAGCCTCTGATGAGTGGTAGATTTTGTTCACTCAATTCAGACATTCTCAAACCTCAGTGTTTGAACCAAACGAGCCAACTTACTATATGAACACATAAGTGCCTAACCAGGTTGTTTGAATAAGCTGGAGGGGAAGCAAAAGCATGGTTTTGATGTGCCATTCATGAAAGTAGTTGGTATGTTCATAATGAAGAACAAATTGTGTTCCAAAAGGTCAAGTGATATTCCTTCTGATAAATGAAGACTTAAGTATTTAAAAGAAGTAGGCTTTAACTTTTAAAAATTTGATTAAATCCAAATAAATGGCAAAAATATTTATAAAACAAAGTCTTTTATTCTCAGTCAGTATGTGGAGATATAATGATCATCAAAGTTACAAATGTACAGCTTCATGAGAAATCCTGAACTCAAGTTTTTCTGGATCCAATGGTTTGTCTGGCAAACAGTTAGATGAGCTGCTAGTTTAACCACTCTATCCATATCACCCCCTATCAATCTGGGACCAACACATAGTCCTGACATCAAGCACTTCAAAACCTCCCAGGAACAAGATTGCATAGCACTTTGAAGGTAAAGGGACAACAAAAGAAGGTTATTTTCCCCTATGCTTACAAAAGGACAACTTCCTTCTATTTGATACTTGAAAGGTCTCTAGGAGGGCCATGCATTTTTGCTCAGTTTGGATTTTTTCTCAATTTCTAGTTGCCTTTATATGCTTTTTTTTTTTTTTTTTAATGTTTGATCAAAGCTATAGGGCGTGAATATATATACAATAAATGTATATATGAGCACCAATAAATGTGTTGAAAATGTTTAAATTGTAGAGGTTTACTTTAGTCAATCCCATTATATAACTACATACTTGGTATATTTCTGTGTAGGATGAAGCAATTATCACAAGCAGAAAACAACCAGCAACTTCTTTAGAAAAGTTTTGTGTAAGGAAAAATCCATTCTTTTAAAATATTATCTCTTTATATTTTAATAATCTCTATTTTCAGGGAAGTGGCATCAAGGTGTTAACTGTGAATCCCGCAATGACCATTGCCATCACCCTTTAAAACATGGATTTGACTATTTCTATGGGATGCCTTTTACACTAATAAGTGACTGTCAGCCAACAGAAACACCAGAGATGGACAGAGCCTTTAGAAGGAAACTCTGGCTTTCCACTGAAATGATTGGCCTCATTACACTCACTGCTGTCCTTGGGAGACTGACCGGCTTGATTTCAGTCCACTGGAAAACACTGACCTGGCTTGCTGGGTTCAGTCTCCTGTTCTTCATATCCTGGTTCTCGAGTTATGGATTTGTACGGTACTGGAACTGCATTATGATGAGAAACCATGGAATTACTGAGCAGCCAATGGTGACAGAGAGAACTACCTCCCTTATCTTGAGAGAGTCCATTTCATTTATTGAAAGGTGAAGTGACCACAAATTTTCTGGTTCTTGCACATTTTCCAAATTGTAAAGAGCACTTTCCTGTTCCATGTCTTCATAAGTTTTTATAATTTTTACAGTATTATGTAGGATTATAAGTACTGTTATTTTTATTAATTTTAAATAATATCAGTAGGTATATAATGTAATTAAAAAGGCAAAAAAAAAGCTACTGCTTAAGGACGCCCCTTATTCCTAGCTTCACTAAAGCTGATAATACTTCCCAACTTCCACGGGTTGTATTGAATATTTCTAGGCTATATTTAAGAAATATGTATACCTATAAATGAGAGCAACATTGCAACTTTAAGGAATAGCAGGTGATGTCAGAAATGTGTGTGTGGGCCAGGGAAGGAGAAGCAGAGCCGTGATGTAGCCTTATCATATGGACTGATAAGTGGGCAACAGCTGGCAGGGGATGAACTGCTGCCTTCACTTCAGTAGCACAGTGTTGCTTTGCAATAGCAGAAAGTGGATCTTCTGGAAGTTTTCTATCTATGATTCAGGGTAGAAAAATGATATTTTATATAGACCCAAAATTATTCTATGGGATCCTAATCACTGGGTTATAGTATCTTACAAAGTAAGGTGTTTCTAAAGGGATTGTTGAAATATCTATACAAAAATAATACCATTTTTCACTACAACTGATCTGCATTGAGAACCTTCCTCCCTAATAACACAGTGTTGATTTATGTTTTGTAGAAATAAGCACAAGCCATTCCTCCTCTTTCTTTCCTTTCTGCATTCCCACACCCCTCTCCTCACCACAGAGAAGTTTCTTGGGAGGAGCAGACATGGTTTATATGGAGACAATGTAGAGGAGATGGACTGGATGGTGGGTAAGTGAACACAGCATATAACAATGTCTCCAACTTTCAAATACGTCTAAATAAAAAGTTTTAATTAGAAGAACAAGGAAGATGATTAAAAGCATGTACAAAAAAATCATAAGCATTTAATGAACATCTGTCAATCTTGTGTGAGCACTGTTGATTTATAGTGTCGGTTTTTTACTTTCTTCAGTCTTGGGCCAAATGTTCACTCTTTTTTTTTTTTTTTTTTGGTCAAGTGTTTACCAGTTTTAACCATGTCCCCTTAGCTCCTGTCAAGGAGCTCATATTTTTCAGCCATGATCATAAATACAGAAATGTTCACCAGTGTTATCTGGTGTGCCCCCCACAATAAGATTCATGTTATTTTTCAGCCTGTTTTTCTGGAGGAGAAGAAGAATTATTTATCATTCACTCATAAAGGACAAAAAGCATCCACATTTGCAAAAGAGAGAAAAGTCAGGTACACATACAGGAAGAATTTGGTTTCAAACCTCTCAAACATTTACATATAGCAAATATAATTAAGGATGTCAAAAACAGCTCAAGAATTACTTTTAAATTTAAAAGCACTTCATTATTAATGCATATTATATCCATGCAGTAATGTAATGCAAATCCTAACTGTGGTCTAGACAATATAAAATAAGGGTAGCTTTATGTTTTTTCCATATTTTTCATAATAGCCACCACTGATGCAGACACTAATTTTTAGATCATAATTTCTTTCCAAATTTTTACATGGTATTTTTTTTGCCCTTGACAATACAGGCTTCTTGTCTGTGACTGTGGTACTTGCACTCCCTGTTAAAATACTGATAATAAAGTGGTTACAACACATCACAATTTTTCTGTGCTTTTAGAGACAATGAAATCATAACTACAAATATCAATCTTAAAAATATTAAACAATGAGCAACCTTACGGAGGTAAGAAATTGCACTGGTAAATGTTTACAAGTCAGAGGTTAAAATTTATGTAATATGAGGGATATTTTTGCTTTTTAATATACACATATTCTTGTGTTTACAGGCCAGGTTCTAGATGCTATTGACAAGGAAGGCTTGAAAGAAACTACACTAGTTTACTTTGCCTCTGATCATGGTGGATGGCTGGAAAGGCAAGAAGGTGAAAGGCAGTTGGGTGGCTGGAATGGAATATACAAAGGTAAGTGCTGTTAGGGACAGTGACATCCCAGCAACAACTAGTAAAGAACTTGGGACATCCCTAAAGCTTAAGTAGGATGATACACTCAATGAATAACACTGGTTTATTACCAAGAAGCAAATATGTTTCATTCTAATTAGGCATGTAACAATGTAGTAAATTCTAACCTGGGCAGGTGTCCTTTGTAAGCATGAATTCTCAGATTGTTGGGGTCTGGTCTACTGAACACTCTTTCACTGATGCTCAATAGGAGCTTAGTGGGAAAAACAGAAGTGTAAAGAAGGCTCATCAAGGTAACATGATAATACAATAAAATTTGTGCAAAAATTCTCTTCATTTTAAAGCAAACTTTTTTAAAAAATGTTTCCTTTTTATTTAATGAAAGGTGGAAAATCTATGGGAGGCTGGGAAGGAGGAATCCGCGTCCCAGGGATATTTAGATGGCCAGGAGTGTTACCTGCAGGCACAGTTACTGATGAACCTACAAGCCTTATGGATATTTATCCTACAGTAGTTCATTTGGCTGGAGGGGAAGTGCCTCAGGACAGGTACAAACACATCTTTATTCCTCCTTCTTTCCCAAAACAATGGAAAATCTAGCTTGGAAACACATTCTAAGAGTTTGATGTTTTCTTTTTCAGTCCTGATGCTTTTTTAGACACATCAATTTCTACAAGCACAGTCATCTCTTCTCTACTTTTGAGATTCAGCCCCTACCTGCCATATTCTGCAATCCCCTTTCTTGTCCAGAGCTGCCAGTTCCAGCGAGAGGTGTGCAGAGGAAGCACAGTCCTGTCCAGCTCACCTCAGCCCTGTGGTGTGTTTTTCGTGCTAGGGTGATCGACGGGAGGGATCTGCTGCCTTTACTGCGAGGAGCGGTGGCGCACTCGGAGCACGAGTTCCTGTTCCATTACTGTGGCGTTCACTTACACGCCGTGCGCTGGCACCAGAAGGACAGTGAGTACATAGCTTCTTCCCAAAGAATTATGTTCAGTCTACAAGAGGGCACATTGTTCTAACATATTCTTTTTCTGGGATTCCATCTGTCCAAGTACTTTGGGTGTAATGTGGGAAAGAACTTACTGGCATTGCCTGTGTTGTACAGAACCAGGAGAAACTACTGCATTAACTAATAAATGTAGAACTGAAGTGCATCCTGAAATGAACTCTAGAAAAACACTCATTCTTCCTTGTGATAACTGACATTGTTATAACCAGCCTTCTGTGATTCTTTCTTTCTCTCCTGTCAGCTGGAGCTGTTTGGAAGGCTCATTTCATGACTCCCATTTTCAGTCCTCCTGGAGCAGGGGCTTGTTATGACAGAGGATTTTGCCCATGCTTTGGGGAAGGAGTGACCCATCATGAGCCTCCATTGCTGTTTGAGCTCTCGCAAGACCCTTCTGAAGCCAAACCTCTCTCGGCTGACACGGAGCCCCTCTTTGACACTGTCATAAGGAAGATTGGCAGAGCCATAGAGGAGCATCGCAGGACACTGACTCCAGTGCCAGAGCAGCTCTCTGTGTCCAACGTGGTGTGGAAGCCGTGGCTGCAGCCGTGCTGTGGGACATTCCCATTCTGTTGGTGTGATAAGGAAGGTGATAATAAACTTGTTGACCTATAAAGGAGAGAACCTGATACTTTCTCAAAAATGTATTAAGAGTGTTTCCTTTGGGGGTGTTGACCCATGGGTCACTTATTTCTCTAAATTGAGCCTTTATAAAATAATTGTTCCAGTGAATGGCACAGTATTTAGTAAAGGTCGCTTTAAGCTGGACACACTCAGGGAGGGATCAAGATAGATGATCTGAAGACCTTGTTTTAACTAGCATCTGCTGACAAGTGAATGAATAGTTCAAATGCACTGAAGCAGGCCAAGATTAGAGCTGTACAAGTAATGATAGAAGAAGCTTTCCTTTGGATTTTTGCACTGAATTTCTAAGTGATTCCTGGACTGGTTGGCTCATTCTGCATTAGGCAGGGCTCTTCCACTTCCATGCACAGGGTGGATCTCCACACGGTGTGCTGTAGCCGGCAGTCTCACTGCCTGAGATTTATGAGCTTTCCCTCAGTTGCTGCTCAAGCTCTTCTGTTTGCCTTGGCAGTTAGAGCAGCTGGAGGTCCAGCATCTGCTTTAGAACAATTCTTCCTTACTCAACACGTGTTACCAGGGGAAGGCAGGGAACCCCTCCCTTGCAGCAGGCAGGATGAAGTAAATGTCTTTGCCCACTTTTTTAAACGAGACTGACATCTGTCAATTATTCTGACACAACAATATAGTGGTTTTGATAAACCCTCCTTGGAAGCAAAGATCAGAAAGCCCGAGGTGAAGAGGGAAGTGACAACAAAGCTCCTGCAGTGAGTGAGCATGGAGTAAGTAAAAGACTGGGGGAGTTGCTTGAATTTTGGGTTGTTTGGGTTTCTTTTTTCTTTTCTCTTTTTGGTTGGGTTGGTTTGTTCTATTAAAAAAAAAAAAAAAAAAAAAAAACAGAAAATACCCCCTCTCCCCAGAAACCTCACCCTTGCCTATGTTTTGGAGACAACTTCTTTTTTTCCTTCTTTCAATGGAGATGAGTCATATTTGGCAAAAGGGGAATTTGCCATTAATTGCCGTCGAGCCCTGGATCCCTGGGGCTCGGGGTGGGAGTGGCCACCAAAGCTTTCCGAGGCAGATTCCATTCCACTTTCCATGGGACAGTGCTGGGAAATTGATCTGGAGCAGCAAACTCTGCCCTGCAGAGCTGTGGTTTTTTGGGGGCAGCCTCCGGCCTCTTAGTGCCATCCTCCTCTGCCAAGCTCGCAGCCTCCACCTGCCGGTGGAGCTGATCCAGCAGGTCATAAATAGCAAAAAAAAAAAAAAAAAAGTGTGATCAGGGTTGCAGCAGTGTGTGATAGGGAAAATCAGCAGAGTACAAGACTTAACAAGCTGTGCTTTCCTTCCTTTCTAAGTGTTTCAAACCAAACTTCAGTTTTTGGAGGTTATGGTTATTATTACTTCATAGGGATAGACACAAAGCATGATTTACCTCCGGTTTGCTTCCCTGTGTTCTTCACTCTTCCTCTAGCAGCTATGCCCCTGGTTGCTGCTCTTTTAATCTCATTCCTCCTCCCTTTTTCTGTCTCTGATTTTCCAATTGTGCATTGCTCTTGTCCTGGATGGAAGGAAAGTTCTTTGTTCCTGGGTGAGTAGTTTGAAGCCAAAAGGCACAGTTAGATAATTTAGACCAGGGACTGCTAATCATAATGTGAAAATGCTCGAGGTAATTTGCAGCCTAGGGCCAGACCATCCCTTACTGCTGTTTCTCTGAAGGCAGGGTGCTGCCATAATAAATTAAAAAATGGGGGTAACTTGCCATGAGAGTATTACTTATCAAAAATGCACAAAGCTAAGTGGTAAGATAATCATGATACAAGAGAGCAAGGATTTATATTTTCCAGGCCACTAAAAACTTCATCCCCCCTAGTGAGCACTATTGAAGCTGGTTCCCTGAGAGTGCAGAATGGAAAGGGAAAAAAAAAAGAGAGGCTACTGATAATCTCCTGCTTTTGGCATTCTTGCAAGGACAGCCCTTGTATTTTGGTTGGTGAGCAGCACCTGTTTCTGGCTCACCAGCTGCAAGCACTGAGAAACTGGCTGTGCTCACAGGAGCTGGGAGTTTTTAATTTCTTCTCTCTGTCTTTCCCCACTTATTGCCTCTCCTCTTCTGAACATCTGTATACCTAGAAGCTATGGAAGAAAAGGGGTCAACAGGGTGGAACAGTATATGGCATATGGTATGCTGAATGTGCTTCCTTCAGAGCCATAATGTAATATGAAATTAACATTTGTAATTACATTTTAATTTACTGTTTACTGAGATGAAGCTGTTCTGTAGCACACTTTTGTGCAAGGTGGAAAGCAAGTGTCTATTTTCAGCCAACAGCTAAGCAGA
Source organism: Vidua chalybeata (assembly GCF_026979565.1). Taxonomy (NCBI): domain Eukaryota; kingdom Metazoa; phylum Chordata; class Aves; order Passeriformes; family Viduidae; genus Vidua; species Vidua chalybeata. Next base: position 34,896,088 of record NC_071531.1, on the reverse strand, counting down.
GAGAGACTTTTGTGCATCACCAGTAAATATTTCTATATATGTAATAATTGTAATTCACTTTTTTAATATTTAAATAAGTGTTAAATAATTTGGAGTTTTGTTCTGGTTTTGCAACAGTGTGCAAATTATTTCTTCCACCATCTGAAGTTAGACAAAAAAAATCTAGAAGGCAAATTCTTTTGCTGTGTATAAATACAGTCTTTTACAGACCTTGATTAATTAACAAGGATTTATTCCTAATTTTGCTGCTGGAGTTGGATCTCTCTTAGCATCTTAGAGTGAAAGTTCCTTTCACTCTGGCGGAATCCCAGTGAGCAGTGGCATTGCCAGGCTTTTGGGGATGATGGTGAAACATAGGATATGCCTGCCTTCAATAAATATTTTCCTAACAAGGAGATAAAGTGGATGTTTGCATTTTTTTTTATCCTCTGTAAGTTTATCTCTTTATTTTTTTTTTCCTTCAACACATCAAGAATGATTCATTTTAATCAAGGAGCACATTCAACAAATAGAGGATGGGGGAACTACCCAATGCTAAGCTACTGTTGGGGAAGAAGGGATTAATTTTCTAGCAGCTTCCGGCTTGAAACTTGCTTTCAGTAAAGCAAAGCTGAAAAAAGAAGCCAAAACCAGAGTCTACTCAAGGCTGCTGGCTAGAGAAAGTTGTTACCAATCCATGTTGACTTAGGTCTACCTGATTCAGCCCTGCAATAAACTAAGCAAAACTTTTTTGGATAAATCTCTTCAAGTGAGCAGACTTTGTGGCATTACTGGCAAGTGGAATGAATTTTATTGGAAGTTGATTTATTTGTGGTTGACAAATTTGGAGAAAGAAATGGTAGAGCAGTCATATGTAGTAACAGCTGCTGAAAAGAATAAGTTTTGCATAAGGTTTGCAGATAATCAAAACTGTTTAATGCCAGTGTGTCCACAAAAAATTTGCTGGCCAGTTTCTGCTGTTTGGGTTTCTGTGGGATTTGGTCTCATTTTGCAGAAATGTTTAGGCTGGATTATTAGAGTCCTATGACCTCTTATGTGGAGATACCAGACTTAATAACTGATGCTCTGCACTTCCAGTTGTACCTTTAAAATGCTTTCCTGGACAGTCTGTTTCAATGCTTTAGAACCCTTTCTCTGAAGAAATTTTTACTAATATCCTGTCTAAACCTCCACTGGCACAACTTGAAGTCATCTCCCTTTGTGCTGTCATGTGGCGTGGGTTTTCGCTCTCCCCGGCTGCACACGGCTCTTGGGAGCCCGGCTGCGGCGTAGCTTCCACGTGCTGCTGGGGTTTGCTGCTGCGGGTTCCTGGACACGGCTCCGTGTCTCGGGTTCGTGGGCTGGCCAGCCTCTGTTACCGTGCGCTAGGGATCCAGCAAAGAGGTAAGGAATTTGTCCATTTACTCCGTGCTTAGCAGGAACGGTTTATTGGGCACACATGGCGCAGTTCGATGGAAAGACGCGACCGCTACCGGCATTCGCATGGGAGAAAATGGCGTCTGACTGCCGGTGGGATAGGGCTTTATGGAGGGGCGGGGCGAGAGGATCCACGGCCTGCCGGCCAATAGGGGCGGCTGCCGTGGCGGTGACGCCAGCAACAGCGACCAACCAGAGAACCCTGCAGGGGCAGGCACCGAGCCAGAGCGGGCTGAGCGGGACCGTGTGGCTCGCACGGGGTTTCCCGGGGCCGGACGGCAGGGTGGTTACAGGCGCAGCAGAGGGGTAAGAGCCGGCAGCAGGCAGCATGGGGGCAGAAACCGCGGGGGGGAACAACACAGGGGAAACGCGGGATTACAGAACTTGACTTATTTTAACATAAATTAAAAACCCTAATCTAAACCCAAACTCCGGGATGCAACACTGTCACTTGTTATTTGGGAAAAGAGACTGACTCCCCTTTCACTTCAACCTCCTTTCAGGTAGCTGTAGAGAGCAATAAGGTCTCTCTTGTAAAAAGTTAGAAGGATTGATTTAATTCTTCTTTTACCTCTGACATCATGCTGGTGATTGTGCCCAATCTATTGCTTTCTATAAGCTTAATTTATTTTCAGTATTGCATTGCTACATTGCAGAGCCATTGCTGCCATTCTCTTCAGGTTGGCAAGTGTCTGGCTCCTTCCTGAATGCATTTGCTTGTAATTGGACAAATTAAAATTGTGTTGTTTGAATTGACCCACCTGTTTTTGTTTTTTTTTTTCCCCAAGAACCCTGGACTCAAATCAGATTTCCTGATGCTTCAATTGCTTTAAGTCTTTGTTGTTCCTTTCTTTACCCTCATTTAGTAGAGTAAACCCTATTAAAAATTATGTCATTATTTCCCCCTCACCATTTGTTTTAATCCCTCCCTGACTGTAAGCACCACAGAACTAAAATTGTCTCTTCCTTTGTACAAGCCCTTGCAAATGTAGTCTAAGGTGTGAGGCTGTTGCACAGTTACAGTTTCCCTGTGAAATCTTGAAGGAGCAGATTTCTTGAATAGGAGGATGCTATGATTTATAATCCTGTCATTCTCTAGATGCACATTGGCACAGCAGTACCAACTTAAAACATTATTAAAAGGAAAGCATAAGCACCAATTTTTATAGTTTAGTAGGGTTTCTTCAACATCTGATTGGCTGTGCCAATGGCTTCTGATCTGTGCACAAGATCATTGTTTGTAAGGTACTGTGAACTCAGTTATGATGTAAGTCCATATTGAGTCTTGTAAACAGAAGTTACATAATAGTTGCCTGTAATTTTCTGATGTTTTGCACTTACCTGATTCATTAAGCAAATGTTGTACAATCATTCAGTAATACTAGCTGCCAATTTTTTTTTCTTTGAATGTTTTCATGTTTTTAAGCAATGAGATTTGTTTCTTGCGTGGAAGTCTCTGGCTATGCCTCTATCATAATTGCCAGAAATAGCATTCTAGGGAATTGTGGAAAGGTTTACATGTGTATGTCTCACATGTATGTTTTATACTCTTTCTTTCCCTATTGCTTTCAGAGTTTACTGGTGTTTAGTAACTGAACATACTCACAGTCTTTCTCCATGGATTGCTGAAAAATAATCAGTTGGAGCTCTAAGCACGGTTATTTTATAGTGCACAATACTGCTACATAACAACTTAGAATATGGACTTGAAACTGTAAGCAGTATGTTACCTGAGGTGGAATTTGTCCTTGACCCTATCTTAATCCACAAGCAGGATCACCACAGGGATCAGCAAATATACAGCATTTAATACCATAAGAAAATAAAGTGCTGGGATGGGGCTGAAGACATAGGTAAAAGCAGATTTCATAATTTGCACCTTTTTTTCTTTTCAATATGAGACAGGCAGGGGTGGAGTGTTGGAGAGCATTCTTCTTGTCCCCATCTTGGAAAGAAGAATGCCTGAGTGACTCAAAGGGGCTGTCAGGGACTGCTTATTTCCAAGATCCTTTTAGAGACCTTCCTTCTGCAGCTCTACCTGAATGTATTAGTGCTCTGAAAGGATTCATTGTGCCACTGTAATGCCCTGCTACTCTTAAGAGATACAAGACTGGCAAAGAGATTTTTTTCCCCCAATGTCTGAGATAGAAGTGTTCTTAGGAAATTTTGTGTGTGTCATTTCAATATTTATGTTCACTACTTTACTTTCACTCAGAAAGTTTGTCAAAGGGAAAAGGAGGTAAATGAATGCCAGTGTTTGGTTTTAGTACTCAGATGTGTAAAAAGCCAGTAAGAAAACAGCAGTATAAAACACACAGTGACTCAAAAAAAAGTTTTTGCTGGCAGAGAATTTGCCTGTTTACAGCAGGGAGTAAACAGCAGCGTTCTGTGCTCAGCTGCAGTGAAAAATTGGTTAGCTGAAGAGGAGGAAATACTGCTTGGCTCAAGCTGCAGAGATAAAAACCATCTTCCTTCTCCTTTAGTGTTACTTATTTACTTTACTCTTTTTTTTGTTAGAAAAAGTGTTTGTTTAAAATTTAATTCTGTGGAAGACAATAAGAAATCATGGCTGTTAACTCTGTGTTAGGTCAGTAACCTAGTGATGAGAAACAGAATGTGAGGTCTTTGCTTCCAGATAGAGTTTTGCTAGCAGGGAAAAGTGTGAAGGTGTGGGATATTTTTTCTTTGGGGGGGGGGGGGAAGGTGGGGTGGGGGTGGCAGGGGCAGTGCAGTTTGTTTCAGTTTGCATTTTTAGGTCATGCCAGCAGCCGTATGGGCCCATCTTCAGTAGTGAATACATGGTAAGAAAGATGTAAATAGTCAAAAAGAAGTTTAGTCATAATTTGGATGAAAGCCAGTGAAAGTTAATTGTATTATTAACAGTTTAATTTGTATTAACTTGTATTATTGGCAGCTTTCAAAAATCTGCTATTCCCAAAGTATGATGTAATTTTGGAGAAATACAATTTTTTCAAGTCTTTGCACCAGAAGTATCATAAGCTGTTAAGCAGTCATACAAAATAAGTATTACGGCCAAATAGATGTGAATAAAAGTAGCCCAATGTCACAACATAAAAATAACTGAATATATTCATAAGTGCAAGGAGGTAAAAAAACAAAATACTGTCTCCCACCTTGGTTATCCCTGCCACTGGATTATATGAATCTGATAGTTTTAGCTGCTTCATCTTTCCATCTCATTGACTCCTACTGACTTGTCTGGAACACAGTCTTAAATTCAGCAATTGCTGTATTCAGGTAGCACAGAAAACCAAAATGTCAGCAAATAAATAAGGCTCCCCCAAGTAATTGCTCAAGATCTTCTGAATTGTAAAATGTATTACACCAGAGTTAAGATCTGAAAGAAGGGGATGGATGGTAAACACTACAAATAAACACATCTTCACCATAGGTATGCCTCCTTTTCTAGAAAATGCAATGAATACAGAAAAATAACGTCACAGAAGAAAAGGAGGACAAGCAAGTCCTTTTATCTCATTTGGAAGGTTGGAAAAGCTGTGTGGGAGAAACAAAACCATTTGTAGCATATTTTGTTATTATATCATCTCTTCTGAAGCACTGAAATAGAGCAGAGAAAGACTTTATACAAATTTTCTCAGAATTAACCAGATAGGAAATCAGGAAGAGGCAGTATCCATGCTGTGCTAGTATTTGAACAATAAGTGAAATGAACAGGGCTAATGCCTTTATTAATGTTCAGCTCTTTATTAAATAGATCAGCTGGGCAGGGGGCTCGACGCAGAGCTCGCCCCCGCAGTCATAACTTTCCCAGGCAGCCGAAAGGAAGGAGGCGGGCAGAGTCTGTCACTGGAGTCCCCAGCAGCAGCTGTCCTTTCTTCTTTCCTTGTGGCACATCGGTGGCCCAAGGATAAGGAGGCATGGCATGCAGAGTCTGTTGCTGAAGTCCAGAACAACAACTGTCCCCGTTCCTTCCGTGGTGGCAGCACCAGGACTCTCTATCCCTAGCTCCCTGCTTCTCAGAGCCTAATATAGTCTGTTCTTTCTTAGGTGATGGCGATGGTTAAAAGTCAATCAGGGGATGTGTTTCCCTCTTCCTCAGCTAGGGCATTTGTCTAGACTCCTCTATTGTGTTCAGTTTTTGATTTATATTCCTCTTTATCTCCTAAAAATACTCCCATGATCCTAAGGGGTTTTTTTATTTGCATGTTAGTCCCAGAGTGGCAGCGTGGAGGGGTGGGAGGCCAGTTATCTCCAGGTAGTTTAGAGAAAACAAACAGAGCAATTAGCTAATTAGCATTTCAATATCGGTACTTAGCTAGAGTTAGTAGTTTTTTTAGTGTTGCCATGGGAACTAGGAAGGCCCTGCCCGTCTCTGGGGAACACGTGGAAACTGTTCATAACAATAAGGACTTTGTACTTTGCCTGGAATTCATGTAAAACCTGCATAGCTGTTCCCACTTGATGTCTGTTCCAGTTTACTGGCCGCTGCTGGCAGGGATCCCAATGTGTCTATGCTGGAGAGCGGGGGAAGGGAGAGCAAGAAGAACAGGAGTGAGTTCCTGACTCCTTTCATCCACACGCCTTTAAGAGAATCAGGACTGCTCAGCACACCCAGGAGCAAGAGGGATTTTGGAACAAGAATAACTGAGAAGAGGGTTTGTTTTCCACATTGTTAAAAGGGGCTGGCCTTTTTTTTATTAGTCCTGATGATAATTTTATTGTGGCTTAGTGGCTTACAGAGGGAATTACTGTCTGATGTATTCTTGGATTTCTGTAAGAGATTGCTGATTCTTAGAGGCTGCTGTTAGAGTTATATATGTTGGGTTTTCTCATTTAATAGCTAAGGAAACTGGACAAGCCCTAGGGCCCAGTAGTGGGTGCATCGCATCCTAGCGCTGTCAGAGAGAGCTCTGCTTTCAGAAGGAATCAAACCCTAACACAGAAATGTGAATATGCATATTTAAATTGTGGTGGTTTTTAGTAGGTGTGGTCATTCTTGTAGTTCCTTCAGTAAGATAAGTGCTCCTAAAATGGCTTGCAGTAAATCAGATGGTTCCACATCCAATGGTATTTAGATCTTTTTAATACCACCAGTTCTCAGTTGAAGTTTATGTTTTTTCTGAGGGACTCTACATAAGTTTCTGTCTTAACACTGATGTGCCGGCTGTGACCAGTTGGCTGTGATGCAAGAACCTGTGGGGAAAAGTGAAAGACAGCAGAGCTGTTGTAAGAGCTTGGAAAGCTGAACAGCACCCTGGGAAGTCACGAGGTTTCTTAGATGTTCAGATCTGTCTGGTTCTTTTGCTCCACTACAGCTCAGAGGGGCTGATCCTCAGCTACTTGGTGTAGACTGAAGATTTTCACTATAATAGTTTTGGCTTAATCCTGTACCACAAGCTCCTTAAACGTAATGCTGCCTAACAGTGGCTGAGAAGGCAGAGCTCTGCCTGTTGTTAATGCAACATGAAGATATTGCCATAATAGGTGATCACCAGAGCTATCAGTCATTCTTTGTTGTCACAGATTAATGGCTTCAGGCACTTGCCTCATCAATGCCTCAGCTCACTGGGGCCACGGGGGAGCTGCACCCAGGCTGTGACAGTGAAACACCACTACACTGCCATCTTAAAAAGATTTGCAATCCTAGTAGCAAGTCCTTTGCTTCATATTAATACAGCCTGCTTTTTTGATAGTGGGGTCCTGGCATCTGCATTCACAGCAAGGTCTTACTTCAAACAGCCACTGCATTGAGTCAGAGAGGCTTTGCTGCCTTCCCATTAATCTCTGACCCATGCACTGCGCAGGGAGGATGAGCTTTCAGTACCGCCTTTCAGGATCTTGCCAACAGCAAAGGGTGATATCAACCTTTAGAAAATTCCATAACTAACAGTGATAAAGTTTGTTGGCTTTTTTGTTGCTTTGTTGTTGTTCTTGGGGATTTTGTTGTTTGATTGAGGGGCTTATTTTTGTTTTGCTGGGGTATTTGTTTATTTGTTTTGGTGGGTATGGGTTTTTGGTTTTTTTTAGGTTTTTTTTTTCCCCCTCACCTGTCTCACCCACAGCCAAATAAAAATCTAGATGTTGCTTGGAAAAATCATCTATCGACCCCAAGTTCTGACTCTTTTAATACCGTTTTCCTGATCAGAGTGACAGTATCTCAATTTTTTTCGTCTTATGGCTCATCCTCTGGAATGCATAAGGCAGGATTTACTCTACTCTGGGCATTTTAATATTCCTCGGACATTCCAGGTGAACTCTTGTGTACTAAAAAGGCAGAAAAAAAGCTCTCAGAAAATGCTGTATTTTCATTTTTGGAGAAAAAACCTCAAGTCTTTCACTAGTCAAGATAAAACTTTTCAGTTGTCTGTGTTTAGAAGTGACTCTGTGCTTACAAACATGTCTTGAGTTGTTATAGAAAGTAAATGTTCTTATTACTTTCAAGCTGTTCCTTGGTACAGCCAACAACAGCTTTGTTCTTGCTGTTTTGAACTAGCAAGAAGTGTGGAAAAGTAGGAATATTTTTCCTACTTTTTCCTTACTATCCCATGGGTGGGATATTTCCAATTTTTTTTCTCTTTACTCAGTGGTGGAAGGAATGGCATCTAATTTACCTCAGTGTACACCACAAAGCTGAGCGTGTGTCAGTCCCCACTGGAGCCAGTTTACCATGTACTTCTGCAGGACTGTTTGCACAATTCCAGTGCAAACGTTATCTGTAGATCACTTAGGTCATTCACAAGGAAAAGAAGTACTTTTCCCAAGCCATTCTTTTTTCCAAAGTGACTCTATTTCAGCAAGCAGAGAAAATCACTTCCACTCATAAAATTTAGTTCACCAGACAAAAATAAATATTTAACAAACAAAATATTATTTCTAGATTTTTAAAGTCCAGATTGACTTCATAGAGTTGGCAGGTAGAAAAACTGGGTTGTTAAATTTACAAATGGCATTAAGGTTTGGAGTTCTTTAAGGAAATAATCATAAAGGTATTTATGTTTTTAGTAACTTCTAGTTTCTAGAAGTTTTTAGCAACAATTCAGATAGAAACTCCTTGAATGTACTAGCATCTAAACCAAAGAACAATACAGCACCTTTCCTAAGAATAACAGTGACAACATTAGTTTCCAGGATGGCTTTCATTTGATGCACTTTTTGTTGTTTATTAGCTCACAGTAAAGGTTAGATTATTTTCCTTAAAGTTGATCTGAGATTAAGTAAAAGGTAAGATAATAGTTTTACCTCATTTGTAAAATGGTGAAAACATTCCTTTCAGTGAACACCAACAGTTCTGTGCATGTAATGAGTAATAGGCACCCCTAGCACTTTTTTAAAGCCATTAACATTTTTCCTTCTTTCCAAATTCTCACAAGTCCCCCTGGAGTTAGCAGCAGCTGGAAGCAGGCCAGACCTTGAAAAACTGCATGCAAAACCACCAGAACTTCTGGGTTTGGATTTCTTTCTTTTCCTTTTTTCATCAGAATTTATATGACTGACTATGTACCTGTTTCACAAAACAGAAAACGATGAAGTTTGCCAGGGAAAACAAGGGTAAGAAAGACATTCACTGAGGCCTTTCCTGGATTTTAGGTGTTGTGCTTCAGAAAACATAAGCAGATAATCTCACATTTTCCCTGCTACCACCACCCCGACTCAATGAGGATCTGATAGTAGCTAATACAGGTTTGGCTGTAATGGCATTTCTAGACCTATTAGCCTACTTTTATAAGACATGGAGGTTTAGGAGTATATATAGTGTATGGTATAGTACACTCAATATACATTGATCATATTGTAGTATCTACTAATGAACTAATGTAGTATCTACTAATGAACTAGCAGTCAGAAGATGTGTTCTAGCATATGTATTTTACTTCAGGTGAGCATCTGTAAGCTTCCAATTGCAAACACTTTGAGCAACTAAAATGTGCAGAGATATTCTTAGTGTCTTCAAGGAAGATAATCAAGGTAAAGCCTGATGCTGCACCTTGATTTTGCAGATGGTCCTGTGGCTTAAGGAGAACTTTCCAGACACTGTGTGTACCAGGGGGTGCAGTAAATGCCACAACCAAACCATTGACGTAATGACCAGCAAGACTCCAATCACCTTTGTGCTCCTTTCCCACTCATTCCAGAAGCTTTAACAGGAGCATCCTATGGCTTCATATAAGGGGTGGCTTGGGACACTTGTAATTATCCAACCACTCATTCTACTGGGAACATCTGAAGAGATCAGTGCAAATGTCAATAAAGAAATTCAGACACAAAATTTCTGTGTGAAATAATAATAGTAATAATAATAACCCCAGAAAATGATACTAATATTATAAAACTCAAGGACTTCTCTGCATATTCAGGAGCTCCATCTGCTGGCACTCTTTGGTTGCTGTTTGCACCTATACTGAGTCCCCATAAAACTTTAAGAATAGTAGTTTAAAGTCTATTGTAAAACTTACAATTGTTTTGTAATCTTACCTCTTACTTTTGCTTTTAGAAGCTACCTAAGCATTTGGCTAATTTTATGCCTGTTTCCAAGAACCTGTATATCAAATCCTTCAAAACCTAACTTTTTACTGATACTGGCTGATGATCTTGGTATAGGAGATGTGGGTTGCTATGGCAATGATACAATAAGGTATGAAATAAATTATCCCTTCCTGGTGAACTTCATTAAAAAGACCTACTGATGATACTTAGCATTAAAATTCATTATTAATTTATTCATTTATCAAGATACACTTCTTTTCAAACTATGTACAAAATGCATGTTCAACAGTAATTCCTTCTGGAATCGTAATTATACAGGCATGCTTGAGAAACTTCCTGGGACTTAGAACTTTGCAAATGTGTCTGTGCACTGTACTTGTCAGGCATGAGTATAGTACATAAATTCCCACAATTCCAGGGTTGAAATATGAAGGAATGAGATTAGAATTTAATATCAGTTAACAACTCTAGTGGACTTATTATGAAATGACAGGTGATATATTTATCCCTAGTGCAGTTATTAATCTGTATATAGATTGGTTGGGAGAATGATGAGTCCTTGTTCTAGCCTATTATTGTCTTGGATGTTGTGTTGGGAACAGACTCTTGTTCCCTATGTTGCATGGGATTTTGGTGTGAGACGTACCTGAGATACCTTGTCTTCCCCCTCCCCCCCCCCTTTTTTTTTTTACGTTATTAATAAATATTCTTGGAAAACTCATTTCTAAGGAGTAAAGGTATCTCAAAAATACATATAAAACACAGAACTTCTCTAGCTGAGCTGTAGGTAAACAGATTTTTGTAAATTTGATGGTGATATGCGCAACAAAACTAGGAGGAGTGGTATGCCATGAATTTCTCTGTAATATGTTGTTATCAGAGATGGCACTTTTCTCTTTAGGACCCCTAACATTGATGGCCTGGTAAAGGATGGAGTGAGACTTACTCAGCACATTGCTGCAGCAGCTGTCTGTACTCCAAGCAGAGCTGCTTTCCTGACTGGCAGATACCCTATCAGATCAGGTTGGACCTCTCTCCAATGATTTGCTGCAGTTAGTCTAGTCAGTGTTTATATTAAAAATCCTCTAAATAAACCATATTAAAGAACAGTTAATCTTGGGATTTGGAGTCTCAGTGAAATGGGCAAAAATTAGAGATGACTAATGATTGATTTCTATGGGAAAATCCCCACATAAAACGCATTATGTGTGGCTCAATGACAACACAGAAATGGATGAAAATCCAAACACTACATAACACACAGAGGTAGAAAAAGAAAGAAGAAAATTTTGTGATGTTGTATGTTCAGGGGTACTAGGATTATGCTAAATGAAATATTTTTTTAATATCCTGCAAACCTTTTCCCAGTGAAATGTGTCAAGCTGTAGAGTAGTTCTCAGCAATTGTGTCTTAAAACAGATTTATTTCAGCCATGTAAATTTATGACAGAAGACTTCAGCCACTGTATATAGCAGTAATAATCAGTGTAACTTCTGATGTGATTCTGACTCACTGAAGGAGAAATATAATCATGAACTGTACATTTCAGAAGTGTGTTCCCCTAAGCCTGTAAGCCTTTTGTTCTGGATAAAAATTATTTGCTTCTTTTTTTTTTTTTTTTTTGTTAACATCATATTTTGATAGAACTTTGATTGTAAGATGTTGCCTAATATCCAAATGTAGGTGTCTTCCGGCCATTTGTAGACACCCCAGCATAGCTGAGGCATCTGCATTGGACTAGCATATGATGACATGGAACTTGGAAATGACATCATTTTGGAGGTCAAGCAGAATATCCTAGGGCATAGGAAATGGCTTATAAAAAGGTATTAGGCTTAGGCAACTGAGTCCATTCATTAGAAAGCACAATCTGAGAAGACTGGAAATCTGAAGTCTGGCTTGTTTTATTCTAAAGACTATTTTTCCTCTCTAGGCATGGCATCCACCACCCAACGGCAGGTTCTCTTCTGGAACGGTGTTTCAGGGGGGCTCCCACCAAATGAAACTACTTTTGCCAGAATACTCTACCAGCAAGGTTATTCTACAGCACTTGTAGGTATGAAACAAAGTTTTTGCCTTTTCATTTTTTGTTATTCTAATTAGGTTACTTCTGTAAATACATTTTTTGGTCAAAATATCCAGGATCAGTTAAACTAAATTTTCTTGTATGCATAAATTTCAAAATCAGTAGGGTTTTTAGAACACTATCCACAAGTCCACTGGGAGTACAGCAGATCTGATAAATCCAAAATGAGGTGTATGTAATACATAAATACACACTGCAAATGGAAGTAAATTCAAAGGAAAGAATCTTGTTTTCCCAGGACAGATTGCTTTAGGATGAACCCGCAGAGATATTTACTGATGTATTAGAGCAGAAAAATGTCATCTGCCAGTTGGCACCAAGACACCAGAGTGGTCTTAATTATATCAATTTCATCACAGTGGTCTTAATGATACTGACTTCAGCAAGGTTTTAAAAACTGTCTCTCACAGCATCCTTGTAGGCAAACTCTGGAAGTGTGGACTGGATGAGTGGACAGGAGGTGGGTTGAGAACTGGCTGAGCAGCTGATCCCATAGGGCTGTAATCAGTAGCACAGGGAAAAGTTGTCACCAGTGGTGTCCCTAAGCACTAAGCCCAGTATTGTTTAATTTATTCATCAATAATGAAGATAATTAAGGGACTGAAGTATCTCTCTTATGAGGAGCATTTAAGATTTTTGCTTTTTATTTCCAGGGAAGTGGCATATGGGTGTGAACTGCAAAACCCGCCATGATCACTGCCACCATCCTTTAAATCATGGTTTTGATTATTTTTATGGCATGCCTTTTACCCTTCTCAATGAGTGTCAAGGCACAGATGACCCTGAATTGGCCAAGTCTTTGCAAGATACATATTGGTTTTACACTCAGATGATCATCTTTGCAGTATTTACTCTTGTGATTGGAAAACTTGCCAATTTACTCCCAGTAAAATGGAAAATAATAATCTGTCTGGCCATCTGTGGTCTCCTTCATTTCATCTTCTGGTTCTCCAGCTATGGTTTCACCAAGTACTGGAACTGTATCCTGATGAGAAACCATGATATCACTGAACAACCAATGAACCTACAAAAAACTACTTCTAATATGCTGAAGGAGGCAATTACATTCATTGAAAGGTAATCAGCAGAGGTGAGGAGCAGACTGGGGGGGGGGGGAACAAGCAATGCAAAGGCATCCTGACCAAATACTGTGCCTTCTGCCACAGAAAAATGATCTTAAGGTGATGAATAGACTGTCATACATACAAAGTGTCATATGAAGTTAATGTTTTACAGACAGGAGAGTGATAGTGAGTTTTATTTAGTTCTGTGGTTTTTGGGGTCTTTTTCCCTCCAAGATATCCTTAATTTATTATCAGTAACCTCAATTGGAATTGAAAAAACTGCTAAGTCTTTAAAAGTATTTGTGTCTTAAATCTGGGCATATCCATATTTCTGCCAGGATTTAGGGGGTGTGTGTTTGTTTTTTAAAGGAAATGTGAGGTAATAGAAATTCTTTCTCTTAAACTTTGAGCATAGGTAATCTCAGTTTTCTAGGATATCTTACCTGCCTTGATGTTGAAGCAATGCAGTTTCACCGTGGGTGATATCTGCCTCTTCTATGAGGGCACCTCACGATGCATCTCATGTGCACCTCATGTGCTCATGATGCACATCCATGTTTAAGTTTAGGCAAGTGAGTCCTGTTCTCCTTGCCTCTAGGAATGTGTCAGTCTTTTGGCTACGACCTCTTCTAGTTGTTTATTTAATGTTTTGCATGTCTAATTTGGAACTGGAAAAAGAAAGAGCCCATTACTGTTTTGGTCTTAACATAGAAAAAAACATCTTTGAGGGACATGTTTTAATCCTCTCTGCCTCCCAAAACTACAAAGCTGAAAAAATGTCAAAATAAAAATTATTTCAATCTCAACAATATAAATTGAGAGAGTAACTGCAATACCACTGTTATATTTTGGGTTGAGTGACAGTTTGAAGAGAAATGACTACTTTTTTTCTTTTATTCCAGAAACAGGCATAGACCATTTCTTCTCTTTGTTTCCCTTTTACACGTTCACACCCCTCTCATTACCACAGAGAAGTTTCAGGGAAGAAGCAGGCATGGCCTGTATGGAGATAATGTAGAGGAGATGGACTGGATGGTAGGTAAGTGTTGGTCTTGAAGAAGATTCTTCATTTTGTGTTTGATAAGGTCAATAACTAGTTTTACCAAGGACAGACGGAAAGGAAAGGAAAGGAAAGGAAAGGAAAGGAAAGGAAAGGAAAGGAAAGGAAAGGAAAGGAAAGGAAAGGAAAGGAAAGGAAAGGAAAGGAAAGGAAAGGAAAGGAAAGGAAAGGAAAGGAAAGGAAAGGAAAGGAAAGGAAAGGAAAGGAAAGGAAAGGAAAGGAAAGGAAAGGAAAGGAAAGGAAAGGAAAGGAAAGGAAAGGAAAGGAAAGGAAAGGAAAGGAAAGGAAAGGAAAGGAAAGGAAAGGAAAGGAAAGGAAAGGAAAGGAAAGGAAAGGAAAGGAAAGGAAAGGAAAGGAAAGGAAATTGAGCAAAATTGGTGATCACTGGCTTGAGCTTTTTTCTTGTGCAGTTCAGCTTTTGCTGCTGCTTCTGTAGGTATGGAAACTGTTCTTGGTAAATATGTTTGATGCAGAAGATGATAAAGACAATTAATTGAAGATAAATTGCATTTTATATAAACATTTGATGGAGTCAGTACAGAAAACATGCTTTATGATGTTAGGTTTGAATTATTGTCTACGAAGTTTTTATTGCCGACATCTGGAAATTATTTTGGTTGATAGTATGCTGCCTGATCTCAGAGTCCTTGTTCAGTTCCTGATAGGACACAGCAGTTTTCTATGGTTAGTAATCAGAGGAGTACTATTATTTAAGCTTTTCAAGATGTTTGAGGCTACATAGTGAAGACAATTCTTGATGCAGAATCTACAGAACAAAGCTGACAGAGTATTTTGAGTAGCTTGAATAAAAGTATCACTCATTTATCTTCCAATTTTTTTTTCCTGTTTTTATAGACACCAGAAATAAATGTTATAAACATTCATCAGCTTTCTCTTGGGCTCTTATTGTTTCATAGAATCATAGAATATGCTGAGTTGGAAGAGACCAAACAGGATCATCAAAGTCCAACTCCTGCCCTTGTGCAGAACGCCCCAGGAATGACAGCATGTGCCTGAGAGAATTGTCCAAACGTTCCTTGAACTCTGTCAGGCTGGTGCTGTGACCATTTTGCTGCAGAGCTTGTTCCAATGCCCAACCACTCTCTGGGTGGAAAACTTTTTCCTGGTATCTTACCTAAATCTCCACAGACACAGCTTCATTTTATTTCCTCAGGTCCTGTCACTAGTCCTGAGAGCGGAGAGATCAGTGTCTGCCCCTATGCTACCCTCTCATAAGGATGTTGAAAACTGCAAAGAGGTCTCCCCTCAGTCTCGTCTTCTCCATGCTGAACAGACCAAGTGACCTCAGCCATTCCTTATAAGGCTTCCCCTCAAGGCCCTTTATCATCCTCATGGCCCTCCTTTGGATGCTCTCTAATGACTTTATACCTTTCTTATGTTGTGGCACCCAAAACTGCCCCCAGCACTCGACATGAGGCTGCCCCAGGGCAGAGCAGAGCAGGACAATCCTCTTCCTCATCTGGCTGGCCATGCTGTGCCTGATGTCCCCCAGGACATCTCAGGATGGCCCTCTTGGCTGCCAGGACACTGCTGACTTGCCATTGCCAGGACACTGTTCAATTTGCCATTGACCAGGACTTGCAGGTCCCTTTCTGCAGTGTTGCTTTCCAGCATCTCCTTCCTCAGTGCATACACATAACAAGGATTGCCTTCTCTCAGGTGTAGTTTCCTGCACTTTCCCTTGTTAAACTTCACGTGGCTGGTGATTGCCCATCTCTGTCATTTGTCAAGGTGTCTTTATATTGAATGTGGTAAATCATAAAAGAACTCGTTCAAGCAAATGGAAATACTCAGTCTTCACTGAATGTGGAGTCAAGACCTAAAAAAAAATCTGACTGTATCTGCTCATGTAATTATGATGTTTTGCTTTGCTTATAGGCAGGCTTCTGGATGTTATTGACAAAGAGGACTTGAAGAATACCACATTCATTTATTTTGCATCTGATCATGGAGGATTCTTAGAGGCTCACAGAGGAAATTCTCAGTTGGGTGGATGGAATGGGATATATAAAGGTAAAATTTTAGTAGTTTGTACATACATAAGACTATCTCTTAAAAAAAAGAGTGATAGAAAAAATATATCCAAACAGACTACATTTAATATATTATTAATAAACTATATTACGGGATTATAGTCTTGAATAACCCCAGTCTTGAATAGTCTTGAATTACAGCCCCAGCCTGTAATGGGGCATGGGGTTATTCTTCCCAAGAGATAGGACCCTGCATTTGCCTTAGTTGAATTTCAAAAAGTTCCTCTCTACTGATTATTTATGTCAACACTAGCAGATATCATTATGCCTATTTTTCTTACTATAGTTCTTCAGTTTCTCACTCATCCTATAGAAATTGCTTCTAGACTCTCTACAACTGGCTTGCAACACAGTGACAAATGACGTCTATGGTATCTCTTGCATGTGCTGCCACCAGCTTACTAAGCCTTGAAAAGCCACTGTGACATCTTGGGCAGCTTGGCACTCACTGTGTAATGAAGTCTGAAAGTTGCATGCATCACAAGTTTCCCTACAGAAGAAGAGTCACGTGCACATTGACCTTGCTCAGCATCACAATGCACAGTGTCTAGTACTAAATTATTTGATGAGCCACACAAGCAACATTTGATACAGCTGGGATCCACACACACAGCCCTAAATGTAAAATTACCCTTTAGTTCTTGATATGAAGATTCCATGCCAGTAACAGATGCAAAAAGGCCAAGAGGCTCACTTGAATAGCTTAGAATCTGATCCAAGGAATTCACTTCCACTAGCTGAACATAAGTATATTAATAACAAGAGAGCCCAGAGGGGAAAGAGAAATGCAATTGGGGAGTTCAGGATGAGAGAACAATGATGCAATCATGCCTGCTTAGAGACAAGGCAAGAGGGGATACAATATCTATTTAGATATCAATAATAGAAAGACATTATAGTTATGTCCACATACAGCTGAACAGGGCATATCCCAGTGAGACAAACTGGCAAGATTAATTAATAAATATCTGTAAAACTCACTCTTGCTATTGGGAACTGCATATTAAAAACAAGCAGATAAATAAGACGCACATACAAATAATGAGAAGAGCCACTGCTGAATGACAGTCTACTGTTTTCCAGGATTTAGTATGTTTTCATTAAAGGTGCATGAAATACCCTAAAAGTTTTAAAACATTTTCCTATACATGTACAATAAACATCTGGTATCTTCTATTCTTTTGTCTTTTTGATACTTCTCCCCCTTCTGTAACAGGTGGAAAAGGAATGGGAGGCTGGGAAGGAGGAATCTGTGTTCCAGGTATAGTTAGATGGCCAGGAGTGTTGCCTGCAGGCACAGTTATCGATGAACCTACAAGCCTTATGGATATTTATCCTACAGTAGTTCAGCTGGCTGGAGGAGCAGTGCCTCAAGACAGGTATAGAGGTGGCTTCATAAATCATATTACTTCTCTTTCTCTATTCAGACAGAAGCTGACTGTGTCGTGCAGCCTAACAGCCACACGTTAAATTCTCTTTGTTTCTAAACCAGGGAATTATCTAGCTTTCTTTCTGCACAGCATTCCCCATCTTGTCTGCTTATGTGAAAAAGGCAAAGAAAAAAACCTTCATGCTTTATCAAGGGTCATTTAACTAACTCAGTTCTCCTATCACTGAAAAGAAACTTGGTTGATTTGGGACACTAGGATGACTGAAAAAAACCAGACTTTTCTAAAGGGCATGAGAAAGTGTGGGTGGCTAAGCCATTTCAAGAAAAAGCATAGAGGTACTGGTAGATTGTAACTAAACCCAGTTACAACCCAGGTTGTAACCAAATTGCTAGGCACTTTGGTAAGTGGCTTCTTTTTTAAAATTATTTTTACAAAGCCTGGAGCTCACAGAGCTGTCAGCGCTTTCCATTTCAGGTGGCAAAATTAAAACCTGTGAACCATGCCTTCGCTATTGTTATCACTTCCAGGAAAATTACAGTAATGGTGTCTGATCTCCCCAGGCAGGATGTGTGAACTAGCTGTAAATGCAAAAACTTCTAGTAACTGCTAATTACTTGTCTCCACACATTCATCCACTTAAAAATCTCAGGGCTCATTAGCTGAACAGTATCCTGGTTTAGTGATGACACTTGAAATCTTAATGCTGTACACATAGAATGAGTACTGTTCATGCTTCAGCTGCAGACTTAAAATTCTTAAGCTGTCTGCTGACTCTGGTTCTCTCCATCAGGGTCATGGACGGGCACACCTTGCTGCCCCTGCTGCAGGGGACAGAGCAGCACTCCAGGCACGAGTTCCTGTTCCACTACTGCGGTGTGTTCCTGCATGCAATGCGCTGGCACCAGAAGGACAGTGAGTATAAACATCCCCCTCCTGCAGGCCAGAAATGATGCAATGCCCTCTAGCTTCCAATAGAATAAAATGTAAAAATGTATATATATATATATATATATATATATATATATATATATATATATATATGTATGTATGGACTTCATTCATTGTCTCAAACTCTCAGTTCTTCTGCAAGGCCTCATTTTTGGTTGTCTTGCCTCACCTGAGATGAAGGGGTTTGCTTTCTGAGAAGTAAAGCTTCAAAAATCCCTCACTATTCTAAGAGATCTCTCTTTGTTTCTCTGTAATGCACACCATTTTTTGTGAACACGGAATGTTTCTGGGCAGAGAAAGCTGTGTCTGACTGCCCCAATTCCTGGATAATATTCCTGCTGGAAGAGTCATGACACACTTCCTTAGTGAGAGGCTAAATTAATACTCCAATCAAATGGGGCATTTAAAGAATTGCTTTTCAGGTTCTCCTGATATTTTCCTTGCCTAAATTATATTGCTTGTTCTTCTAAACTATATAAGTTCTACTTAAGTAGCTATGCATACAACATGCAGATGCAAGGTGGATTTTGTGGCATTTCATGTTCCTATGAAGCCATGTGCACATCTAGATTTCTTATGCATGCCTTTTTACAATTTTCCCATTGAACTGTTTATGGCAAGGGGCCTAAACCAATGCCATGTTCTGCATATAAAACACCAGCTAATCAAATATGTAGCTCAGCTTTCAGCCAAAAATTTTGATTTTTTGCTGCAACTGCAGTTTCTTCTGATTGGGCTGACAGACCAGGCTGTTTTAGTTCATTTACAAGTATGTCACACTCACATTACTTATTTATTATCATAATTTATTATCATAATTTATTATCATTACTTATTTATTAATATCTGTCTCTTGATCAGCCTAGATACCTAGATATTGTGTCTTGATGTCACCTAGGCAGGACCTATCCTTAAAGGCCTTCACTGAAGCCAGAAGAATCCTTTGTTTATATGTTAAAGAGTACTTTCCTTTACCTCTGCACCATAAGTCTTACTAGTGACAGTCCATTTCTTTCAGCTCATTAAACTGATTGATTGTTATGAGATGGGTCTGAGGCATATTTGGATTGAAGCAGCAGGTTTTCTTTCCCTTGGATATATTAAATTAACACGCACATGCACCCTTCAGATGTGCAGATTCTAACATGCACATGCACCCTTCAGATTCTGTCAGAGTTACTTCAGTAGGAAATTGTATATCCCTCTTTGCCTCTTGGAGATGAGTGAAACCCCCACTGCGTTTATCAGCACTGATTTCTACTACCTTTTTTTTTTTTTATTTTATCCTTCTTTAACCCAGCTGTCTACTCAGCTTACCAGTGCAGGTTAATTAGAATCAGCCTTGCTCTGTCCTTCAAAGTGAACTAACAAGGACTTGTCTGTCTCCCACTCTGCAACTCCAGTAATTATTTGCAGCTGTGAAAAGTGACTGTTAAAATTTAGCAGAATCAGAACAATTCTCCCCAGACACTTTACACTCACTACTCCAAATTGCCATACAGTGTATAGATTATAAAGAATTCAGCTCAATTATTTATGGAAAAGAATGACTACTTAGTTCAGTTTTTCTGAAAGCTGATCACTAATTTCTATGTACATCTAGGTAAGTCCATGTGTCCATCTCATATAATAAATTATTATTTTAGTAATATCATAACAGCACTCCAACTAGAGCTAGATATTCAAGAAAAAGGCATGTCCCAGGGAGTGCTTGTTTAACTCCTTGTAAGAAATATCTATGCTGCCTGACCAACAGACATAAGAAGCAAATCCCATGCTCTGGGCACCTTGATATCACAGAGGATGCTTGCAGTTCTGTCCCAAAACAAACATTCTTTTAGTAACAAGACAGGGATAAGCTTGAGGATGCAGTGGACATCCAGCCAGCAGCAAAGCTGCTGACCTAAGGAGTATCTGTCTGCCAAACAGACCTAAGAATTATCTGTCTGCTCTCATAAGCTGTCAGAAAGTTGAAAGATTTCATCTTTATTTCCAGATCCGTGATATTCTGAGCTGGAAAGGGCCCATAAGTATCATCAAGTCCAACTCTTAAGGAAATGACCTATCCGGGGACTGAACCCACAACTTTGGCAATATCATCACCATGCTCTAACCCTTTTTCTTTCAGAGAACATTTTTTATCCTTTCTTTCACAATTTCAGAAATGGAGATATCTAACATTTATCTTCATTTTCTTACACCTAAACATTTCAGAACCACTGAGACAGCATCCCTCCATAAAAGTGCAGAAGCAGGATGTGGAAACTGTGTGGTGAAAATAAAGAAATACAGTGCCAGCCAGATAGCCAGCAACTGGATATTTTAATCTAAGATATTACCTAAACCTTAATATGCCTTATTTGTGCCCTTTCACCTTTTAAGAAGTTTTAAAATTCTATTTATTCACAAAATATTGTTCTAGGGTAGTGACAAGAGAGAGACTGAAGAATAAAGCTGCAGGCTCCAGACATAAAGAAGAGCTTGACGCAAGAGAAGAAAGGAAGAAAAGTTCAGCTGACTCCATTGAACCAAAAAGAAAATTCCATGTAGGGACAATGCAGTTGTCAGTTCTTAAATGCTTTGAGCACAGAAGTGACTCCAAGTGGTGAATGTCCCCTTTCTTCTTGTCTCCTTTTTCAGACATAGTGTCTAATTGCTGTCTTCTTGCTGGGCACATCCTTGCCTCTGAGTTCAGTGTAGTGCTTTCTAAATGTGAGATAAGGAATAGGAGAAAAAGGAGAAGGGAGGGAGAAGTAAAATATCCTGATGAACTACATTCAGCTGTAGTCCTAGTAATTTACCACTTTTTCACCACAAGTTACACACCTGTGCTTATCCCATGGTCAGTACAAGAGCTTGATGAAGTACAAGCTCTAGAGCTGTGAGCTATTTGCCGTCTTCATGTTAACTTAAAAACTAGACTCCAGATTTGAAAGGCCTGCACTTACCACCCTTTTTGGAAGTGTGCTGGAACATGAGCAGAGAAATAAGCTGCAGTCAGTTTCTGCCTAAATGTACTTCTTCACTCAGATATACAAAGCCAGAAGAGGAACCACCTATCAATATATACACCCAGAAACTGGGGACTACATTCTCCATTTTGCCCCCTCCAAGACACTTGAAAAGTTTTAAAGGGGAACAAGAAAGTGGCAGACTCCATCTGTACTGAAAATATTTGGCTAACCATCCATATTCTGCACATGGCACCCAGAGCTGAGGTGTACCCACGAGTCACAAAAACCACTTAAATCCCTGCCAGCTTCCACGACACCTTTTCTCTGTATGCAAAAACCATGACATAAGCTTCCCCTTGGAACAACAAAGCAGATCACTTAAACATGAACCAACCTTTCAGGAACCACCCCCCAGCTCCTAATGACATTAAGCTGTTCAAATGTGCTTCTCCTGTGACAGGTGGCACCATATGGAAAGCTCATTATGCTACTCCAGTATTTCAGCCAGAAGCCTCTGGGGCTTGTTTCGGAAGAGGAATTTGTCCATGTTTTGGGGATGGTGTAACCCATCATGACCCTCCACTGCTGTTCAATCTCTCACAAGATCCGTCTGAGGCAAATCCTCTATCAGCTGACACTGAGCCCTTGTTTGACACCATAGTGAGGAGAATAAGAAGAGCTGTGGAAGAGCATCGCAAGACTCTGACTCCAGTCCCACAACAGCTGTCTCCTTACAATAACATATGGAAGCCATGGCTGCAGCCATGCTGTGGGACGTTCCCATTCTGTTGGTGTTGTGAAGTAAATAACAAAGCATAGTCTAAAACCAAAGCTGAAGTACAGTTAGCTTTAAAGAAATTGATAATTTTTCACATTCATGTGACTACAGTCACTACATAAAGAGATTAGATATATAGATTAAATTATACTGAAAAATATAGATTAAATTAACTAAAAGGGATTGGTTTTTTTTCAACCTTTTATCTTACCCGTGGAAATTAAGTAAGACTGTGGTTTAAAAACAATTAGGGGTCATCTGTATAATCTATCCCTCAAGTGAATAATTCAGGATTAAATACCAAATAAATGAATCAAAAGTTCTTTTCTTACTCACAATTCAAGCAAATTTTCAATAGCAGTTGTCTGTATAGGAAATATGCTTGTTGAGAGAACAGGACTGAGCCCAAGAGGGTATCCCTGTTCAGGCCTTATATTTTTAATGAAAATTACCTGTTGCACATAAATGAAAGGATGATGACAATGAAAAAATAAAATTGCACATTTAATTTGGAAATATACTGAAATGCATTGGCCTTTCAGAAATAAGCACCTATTAAATTACAGCAATTTTCTGCCTCATCATCTGTACATTCATTTGTCTGTCATGTGAGATTTCCCAGGGAAAACTGAACTGACAAGTATGTTTTAAAAATTAGATAGCTAAATTTAGCATCTGAAGATCAGTAGCAAAGTACCCAGCTATTCTGAAATGTTAAACCACAACAATTATTACTGATATTGATACTGTTTTCCATGTAGTTAGGTCATCTCACTTGTGAGAGCATTGAAAATCATCACCCCACTGCCTTGAGAAGATCGCAAAATTTGGGACTTATCTGTGAGACCACTTCATAAACCTGCATGTCCCACTTGAGGGACAATGCCTCTGATTTCATAGGAATGCCATTATGCCTCCTGAAAAATATTCTTTGTTTTGTGAAAAAACACTATATTTTCAGTAGAAGGTGTTAAAAAAAAAAATCACCTCACAGTCTAATCACTTCTGTGTACAGGTCATATTCCTCAAGCCAAACAAGTGTCAGCACTCTGTACAGTCATTAGGAAAAAGGAGGGTATTAAAATATCTAATCCTCTCTTGCTGCCCTTAGGTTAAATAAATTCATCTCTCAAGATATAATCCTAACCATGCTCTTGTAGGGATTTTGTGTCAAATCAGATTTTCAAATGGAGGTTCCTACATTTTTTCCTCCCCAAATAAAGTAGATCGTGGGCAAGAAACTCAAAGTCTTCCTGAACACTGTATATTAAACTCCTACTATACAAGTAATGATCATCCAGGCTTTAAAAAGTATCAAGGGATGGTAAGAGCAGCAGAGCAGGCACTTCAGGTGACATGTTTCCTTAAAGCTTGCTGTCTTGAGGAGCCACACCTGTGCAGCTCTATTCAGGACCAAGGTTGCCTGTGTGTCATTTTTTGCCTTTTAGAAGCAGGAAGAGACAAGAAGGCCCATAGGAAGTCTCTCTCTCAGCTCCTGAGCTGCCACAGCAGAACCCTTTCACCAGCTTTGCGACAGAAGAGAGTGCATGCCTGGATTATGCACCCTGTGCAGTGTTTCAGGGAACCTCCTGACTTACAGCTCAGTGTGCTAGTTTGGGGTGTGGTGAGTCACAGCTGTTTAAACAGCAGAAGTTGTGACCATGATGCAGCATCAAATGCAAGTCTCTTAAATGCTGACCAGGCAGTTCCCCAGGTTATTTGCCATTTCACCTTTCCTCTAAAAGGTCACCAAGAAAGTTATGTGGAAAACATTCCACATAAATCATAAGGCATGCACGAAAATGAACTTGTAATAAAAAGGTCTTTGTTCATCAAAACGAACATTGAAAGAAGATAAGAATTTAAACTGAATAGAGAATTTCAGACTGTGAGAAGAGAAAGAGGAGAAAAAAGGGGGGGGGGGCTTGATAAACAACAAGTATTCTGCTTAAGAATTGTGCAAATGCAGCTAGCACAGAAGACTGTGTAACTAACTATATACAAGCTAACTTTTAGGCCAAGGACAACCAGCAAAGAAGATAAGGAGCCTTCATCCCTATGACCACCAAGGGCAGAGAGAAAAAGGACCCCCTAGCAACCAATTGCACCGGCGCAGAGTACATCGAGAGAAAATACGTCAACCAAAAAAAAAGGGGGGGACTATAAAAACAAAAAGGTCAAAGGGGGAAGGTGCACCGTGGCAGAGTGGAGACTCCCCGGCCGCCCAGCGCTGTTTTTTTGCTTAATACCGCTTGGTTAATAAATTCTTGTTAATTGATTTATCTATAATTAGCCTCCCCAATTGAATTTGTCCATAACAAACTGATTGGATGCCTCAATGTCACACTTAATAGAAGTATCCAAAAATATGTTTGTTCTCTCTTCTTGATAGTGTTTAAATCTGCACCAGGATTGCTATAGACTTGTCAGATTTGAGATTTCTCTGTGGCTGATAGGGACTGAAACCAGAGCAGCTGCATTTCACTGGATTCATGCAGGGAGAAGAGCACATAAAAGATCACGCATTTTAAAGCCAGTTTGGCTGATTCAGAAATGGAGGGCAAATCCTACTGCTCAGTGGGGAACAAAGCCAAAAGCTGTCAAGCCAATCAGTTCAGTAGTGTCTACATTATCAGTTAAGTACAAGGATACGTTTTTCTCAGTTCACTTCACTGGCTTCCCCACTCACCCACTCCAATCATTAGGTTAAGTATCAGGAAAAAGTTTTTCACACAGAAGGTGGTTGAGTGCTGAACAGGTTCCCCATGCAAGTGGTCAAAGCACAAAGCCTGTTTAACTTCAAACAGCACTGGGGCAATGCTCTCAGTCACAGGGTGTGACTCTTGGGCACAGGGCCAGGAGGTGGACCCTGTGATCCTGCTGGGTCCTTTCCAACTCAGTATGTTCTATGACTTACACACAAGAACAGCTCCAGTCCCACACTGGCCCATGATGAGAGCATTTACCAGGGGGTGGGATGGTGTTCAAGCACCCACTCAGCATGCAAGCATAAACCCAAACTTTAGGAAGCCAAGACTAGGAAGGCCAGTATATCAGCAAGATACTTCAGAACTCCATCTCTAAACACAGTGTGAAAAAGTCACCCTGTATAAATGTAAACATTACACACTGGTCTAACACCTCATTTCTCTGAGAATCAAATTTGCTAAACTGCTGTATAGAGTCAGAGGAGTGTGCTAAGGAGTCACATAGATGTCCATGTTGCCTTTCTGACATCCAAACAGATAATTTCATCTCAGCTGGCATCTGTGGAAAACCAGAGGCACTTTCAAGCAGGAGGAGGAAAAATTAGGGCTGGCAGCATAGAGAACCAGCTTTTGTCAAGTGTTAGGAGGCCTCAGCCAGGCACAAGGAAATGTGCTTTTCCCACAGAGAGAGGGAGAGGGCAGACAATGCACACAGAGGATCTGCAGGCGAGAAGGAGAGCAAAGTAATGGGAAATTGCTGAATTAGATGCACATCACTTCAAAAAACAGAGAGGATAGGAAAGAAAATTATTTTCACTCCTAAATTCCTTTCATTGTCTAAAGCTAAATGTATCTTAAAATGTACAAACTTTGAGGAGACAGTGGTAAGCAAGAAAAGGAGTTAATTATTTTATGTGTTTCATGCAGATCCCAGCCATGGATTGGTTGCAAATCTTTTTGTCTATATACAACTGAACAAGAACCTGTAAGCTCTGCAGAAGCTGTTCTTCTGATCTTCTGGCAAATGTATATTGCCCATAAAGCAGATGAACCCAACATCACACTTGAGTTGTCCTCATGAGCCCTTTCACATAAAATACATTTGTAAGCAAAAACTCTGTCACAAAACCTTCTTGAATAACACTGGAAGGAAGAAATTATTTTTGAACTTCCATAGGTTTCCTTGAAAAATCATCTATAATGATATTTTTCAAAATATATTAATACAAGAATAAAGCCTAAATTGTATGCTTTCTCCCTTCTTTTCTCATGGTTTGTCCCTTTGTAGCAAGGCACAAGGACTACATAAAATGGCCTATTAGGAAAATCTGAGACAACTGGCCAATCTCCAAGCCATACAAGAATGTGCCTACACATGGTTTAATATAGACACCATAGAGAGAGAAGTATTACTCTGTAACAAATGAAGTTTGTTTTACTGAAAGAGCTGTGGTTGTACTGTGTAAATGTTTGACATTCATGTTTTATGAAGCTGACTTCCACTTAACTCGTTTGATCATTATTAAATGACATTTGGAATTGTTGCATTAGACTGACTCAACAGAGTAATTGTCAAGTCTCACAGGAGTGAGACAATAAGCTTCTAAGAAGCCTCACTTCCCATGTTTAAATATTAGACACATTGCTTTGCTCCCTGCTGGGACTCAAGGGAGTGCCAGCACACAGACCACAAGATCCCATCTTCTAAGGATGCAAAATAGTTATGTAACAAATAAACTGAGAAAAGCAATTTGAGCTCAAAATTTATCCAGCTTGAAATTCCCAAGAACTCTGAGTAAATTTGAGAGGCATTTACATAAATGACCAAAGAGTAACAAAAACCTTTTGCTCATGACAGATTGTAGGTTAATATACACACACAGAGGTATATATATAGTGTTGAACTCAATACGGCCCTGGAAAATTTTTATAGGCTGTTTTGATTGTAATGTTACACCTAATCAACTCCATTAAAAAACCTCAGATTTATTCAAAACCTTGTTTCTTATTGAATTACCACACTACTGCATTACTAAGATTTTTTGAATGCCAGAAAATAAAACTTAAAAAACAAATTGCAACTCCTCATGTTGAGATAAATGGGGTTACTAGAGGATCCAAACAACCCTGGCTTCTCCTCTGCCATTTGTCTAAAAGCTGTAAGTAAAAGGTTTGGAAACAGAAAGAATTTATGGAGGTTTGAAATGAAAAAAAAAAAAAAAAAACCTCTAAATGAAACAAAACATAAAACAGGTACTCATCCATGGCATGCAATTAGTTCTGTTCCAAGTACTTAATCCTATGAGAAGGCTCTGAAAATCTTATTGCTCTAAAATAAACATATTATCTGTTTTATGTATTTATTGTTCAGAATGATGGCACAGTGCCATAAAATTCTCCAAGGCAGTTAATGTAATGCCATCCTGAAAAGTATTAAAATAATCACAACTAAGAGACTGGCTGTCTTTGAATTTTAGGGATTTTATACCTCCAGTTTGTTGAAATTGAAAGAGTTCTGACAGCAGTCAGAGTAAAATTCAAGAAAAAAGTTCTTGCAACTGTATTTTTCCCCTTTATTAATATAACTCTCAGTTTTCTAGCAATTATTATTTATAAGTTAAAATCAATTATATATTACTGTATTTTTTAGCTACCTTTGCTATAATTATGGTATGATGTAATTACAAAATGAAAGTTTATACGATGATGCAAAATATAACTTGAGTGTCACTGCTTTTAATTTTTAGTACAAAAAAAACTATGAGCCACCCAACTTAGGATGAACAGAATTTTAGCTGAAACATTTTGCAACCAGTATACTGACAAGACAGACTACTTCAGTGAGCAGTCTTAACTGACATGCATTTAATCTCATATATTGGGTCGATAAAAAACCAACCAACCAACCAACCAAATAAAACCCCAAACCAACAAAAATTCAAACCACAGAAATAAAATCTCAAAATAATAAAAAGAAAATGTGTGTGTGTGTGTGTGTGTGGAACTGGAATGTGAGATTTGAATTAATGAGATATGAATTAAGAAAACAGGTCCATTTAATGTTATGTTCAAAGTCATAGGAATCAAAACAGTTTAGATTAGGAAAGCAACAGAATAATATCCATTAAGAAATAAACAGTCATACTGCAGACTTACTGGTGAAAACCAAGCTGTTTATAGGAGCACACAAATGTCTCGAGCACCTGCTACTAACCCAGCCTCCCATTCATGGATAGAAAAATCCAGGTGAAGAAACCCAAACAAAACAAAGCATTTTTTCCAAGTACCAGCTTTAGAAAAACCATTGCTGTGAGCTGACTGATATAGAGAGACAAAGAAAACTTATTCCCCAAGAACAACCCAGATGGAAGTATCCTCACAAGAACTAGAGAGTAAATAAAGGGATATTTCAAGAACACCAATCTCCTTTTCCTGTAGGCTAGGAAAGTTCATTAACCCACATGTCTAAAAATTTTCAAGAATTTTCCTTGTGGCACACCCACACTGTCTCCTTCTTATTCATGAAGAGCACCCAAAAAAATTGTTGTATGGCAAATAAAAAGCTGTGAATGACTCCAAGCAAATGACAGAATAATTAGCATGTTTTGTTTTAAACACAAGTTGTCCTCTCTAAACACAAAATCTACTCCACAACAGTAAGTCATAGTCTGGCCTTGTTTAAAGATGAATAGTGCCACCAAAAAGCTTATATTTCTTAACTTTCTTTACCCTTAAAATACTTGAGGCTATACCACACTTTAATGTTGGAAAAAAAAATTTCAGATGAAGCTTGGTAGGTTTTTTTTTTCTCAAGACACATTTCGACTCAGCACTGTGGTTCATGGCCACAGGCAGCCCATAATAACCCTCAGACCTGCCTGTGACCCAGGATTTCAGAACTGATGGCCATAAAAGCCCAGGATGCTGCCTGAAGCACAGCACTGGATTCACATACAAAATTCTCCCTTTTCACACCCTGGTGGCAGCAGCTGTGTGCCAGAAGCCACTGTAACACTACATTGCCAGTAACTAGTTCAATCTTTTGTGTGTGAAGACAGGACACAAAAATTAGGGCAGGGCTCTTAACAGCTATACTTTTCCATTAAATACAATAAACCAACTACTGTTTGCTAACTCAAGAGATCCTAAATATTATAATTATGTATGTCTGTAGAAATAATTATTACTCTCAATTTTTAATTCTGCTCAGCAGGTAATGCTAATGTCTCAAAAGCAATTAAATAAAATTTTTAAAATAAATTAAAGTAACTAGTTATTCACAAGTAATATTCCCTGGCATAATATAAACAACCTATATCTGTTCATCATCTGATAAGCACATGACTTCATATGTCTTTTCCATTTCTTTTATTTCCATTATAGTATTGTACTACAATTCTTTGCAAAACATTGTATAAGCCATACAGAGTACCATTGTACATATTAACAGTTTGAAATGTACTCAATGACACATTTGACTAAATTCATATGCCTATTTCTAAAATCTTTCAGTTACTGATTTCATATCAGTAACTTTTCTTCCATGATCTGAAATAAGATCTAGTAGTTAATATAAAAAGTACAGCTGCATGAAGCATGAGTTCACATTGCTGGCTACAGCTTTATATAGTCTTCAAAAGCTGTTAGGAGTATATTAGCAACAATGTTTATAAAACAGAGGACTTTCTCAGAAGTACATGAGGATCACTAAGAAATAGGGATAACCAAATGCCACGTGAGTAAGGGCACACTGCAGCTGCTGCACTGGGCCACAGCACCAAGAGGTAGAACACACCTACCTGTGTTAATGTGTGAAGGTCACCTACCCAGGAACACAGGTTAGCGAGGGTGCCAAGGTTAGGCAGAGGGAGAGCTGTTCTCAATTTCTCTGCTTCCCCTAAACACCTCACTTGACCTAGAAGCTTGTATTCAACAGAGGGATTCCCCATTTAAGAGTTTAAGGAAAAATTAGAACGAGATAAAATCAGAAATATCCTACAAAAGTGAAAGCAAATTCACTTATCTGAACATTAGGAAGTCATTCTAAGATACTCAAAGATTTTTTTTCTTCTTTTAAGGGACCTTTTGACTCTTTCATTCCTTTCCTGATTTGTGCATTTATTCCCTGCCCTACCCTCTTATCCTTTTTGATAGGAGGAAAAAGAAATAAGATTTTCTTCTTCCCTCCTATCCTGCTATCCGTTTTTCCTGCTAGCATCTATGCATAATGGTACATCATTGCTTTTAGACAGAATTCCCAAGATATTTCATTAGGTATCTCTCTGCCAAAATTTGTGATGTATTTAGACAAAAACGTTTCAAGTCCTGCAACATCACTGCAGAATTCTTCTTCTACTATTGAGCGAGGTCACAAACAACTGTCAAATCTATATATTAGCATAAATGTCAAGACTCTTTCTTTAAAAGTTTTTTGCTTTGAAAAAAAGTATTTTACTTGTATGTTAAAGTAAACTCACTGAGATAAGTCAAAGTTAAGTACACAAATACACAAAACATTCCCCCACAAGTGTCCTTAATATAATGCAGTCTCATCAGTAAATATTTTTCTGGAATTTAGAATTCAGAGATTTATTGGTTCCCACACACAGCTATTGTTAAGAGATCTTCAAAGGGCCTGTTTACTAAAACAAGTGCCAATTTTGTTTTCAGTTGCACTCAAAAAAAATACCTGCAATATGGGGCAACAATGCTAAGCCAAAGAAGGCCTTTGTCAGCTGCAGTTGGAAGTATTGTAAACAAATTTATAAAAAGCACCAGAAGGTTTACACCATACTGTCAGTGTTTCTTTTTCTGACTACACAACTCAGAATATGCAACTAAAGCTTACAATATCTTTAAAAGCATCAGTATCCTATGGCAACAATATAAAAGGTTAACATACATTATCAATCTGTCCTAAAGAGTTTTAAAGCATGCTTTCTCACACTAGTTATGGAGCTGAACAGCTGCCTATAACTGGGTAGAGCATCCACTAGTGATCTCAGTCTGAAGTTCCTCTAATCCTAAATGTATTCCAATTAAAAAATTTTGTTGCAGACTCCTATAAGTCCAGGATTTCATCACTTCTTTCCCATATTGGAGTCTACATCATGGTCACCCTTGAAGGTGTTAATTTGGTTTCAAGAATAAGTTCTTTATATTTAAATATTTTAGAGCAATTTCTGAATGTACTTTGGGAATAATCTCAGTTTGGAAAAAGTTCAACTTCCAAAACAATCTCAACTTCCAACATGTTTCCTATACATGACTGTACCTGCAGATGGGGTGCATCAGGGAAGAGTGATAAATACATGAGAGTTCATACTCAGAAAGGTACCATTCATTATTCTTTAGAAGGCACTGTGTGAGAACAACGAAGATGAGACACATGTAACAATAAAGTCCAGGCACATTTATCAGTTAAAAACCTATAAAAACCTGATACCTGATTCTGTATCTGGTAAGGTCCCCCAAGAATGTCTGAGGATCCATAATCACCTCTAACTGCTGACAGCTAAACTGGTTAAGACGGCCAAGTATTCAAGAATTGCATTTATAAAGAAATCTGTCAGATGGGCATAACAGTACACCCTGTCTTAGTGTAAAAATGCATCCAATTTCTTTTTGATATGTTCAAAAGCATCTTTCCCCATATAGTCCATGCGCCCTTCCTCCCATTTTCTCCGTTCATCTTCTGGAGTTGGTCTTGCTGGTTTGAAGTGAATAGACAGCTCTGAAACAATATGTGCAACCTCGTTCTGTGGGAAGAAGAAGAGTGGGAAAACAGTAATTTGGTTTTTCTTTTTTTTAATATTGTGACGTTAAACCTTAAATGATAAACTTCTGCACTGTATACTCCAAGTTAAGACAATGAAATAAACAATATTCAAATGTTCACTCCTGTTTTGATAATGTGACCTCATTTTCCCATGGTTTTACTACTTTCCATGGCATCTTTGAACATATCAAACATTTATTTTACTGATCTTAACTCAGATCTTGGCATACTCAGCAACAATACAATGAAAATATTACAAATACTGCCTGGTTAGAGTAGAATACCTGCTACAATGAAGAATTTATAATTTACCTGTTCAAATCTTGTCTTTAACAGGCTTTCATGTGAACATACATTTCTAGAATTTTTGGTAATTAGTCTTATTTGAACTCCAGTAAGATCAATATTATTTAGCAGATGTGAGATACATTGTTTAATAAATTAATTCAAAATATGGACACTGTTCATTATACCAACAGCTAGTTAATTTTGAATGACACTCCAAAATTATAAATGCTGGTTCAAAGTCAAGTCATCATAGGTGCACAAATGGAAGACACATTATTAGTGATAATTTCTACCACATAAAAGGAAAACTGTGTCCCCAACTGACCAATGCCAGCAAAAAAAGGAACATCCCAACAATTACAACTTGTAATTAAGATGAAAAATAACAAGGGCTAATCAAGGCAGCCACTAAAAACCTGCTTTCAGTACTACTCAAAGAGGTTCATGGGAAAACAACCCATCTCACGTTGTAAACAAAACTGAAACCAACAAGAACAGCTTTCTAGTGAAGTCTTCACAAATTCAAGGTAAAAACATTTCAGAATAGAATTAATGGGAAGGAATCAATGTCTTAAACTGCCTATATGCCCTGGAATATCCATTACATCTGTGAGTTTGGGGCAGATAAGGCATAGGACTTGTGGAAGACAAAGTAAGGTATTTCAAACAACCAACATGCAGTAAGGTGCGAAGATTTCTTTCTTTATCACTAGCAAGTTTTATCAACAGCTTTGGAAGCCATTACCAAGATCACCAGAATCATAATGTTTTTAGAAATTAAGAATTTTAGCTGGGGCCCAAACACCCCTGGCTGCACAGGAGCTACAGTTTTGCTTCTCAGTTCTAAAGTATTTCACTACAGTGTTTTGCAATCTTACGAAAAACCTCATTAGGAAAACAGCTGTGCTATGTATCTCACAAATCCTTAACATCCTGTCAACCCCAAGTCTGCCCCTGTTGTCACACTGCCCACATGTACAAGTATCTATAAATGCAGTGCAAGATCACAAAGGAAAGCCTAGTCACTCAGGCTCTTTCATGTTCCCTTCCCACTTGCTTGGAAACATCACTTCAGCAAGTAAAAAAAACCACAACAAAACAAAACACAACAGAACTAACAAACACAAAATACCCAGACAGCTTTGCTTGTGTTAGTATAGGAGAACTAAAATTAACACCATACATTGATTACTCGGAGGTTAGCACAGGAAAACACACATTTAAAAACTCAAAGTTTTGAAAAGAAAACTAGAAAGGTATCACAACACAGTATTGGAAACACTTAAGGAATTACATGGCTAAAAGATTAAGGAATTTATTTGCACATTGCATTATAATTAGTAGAGCTTTCCCAAAATTATGTTGGCAGCAAAGATGCACATGCAGTTATCAACAGATGTTCAATGCACAAAGCTACACGTACCATTTCTGAGGTTTCCTGAAATGCAGGTTGAAATACAGGTTGTTCTGAAGGTCTGTCAGGCTCAGAGGGATGGACGTTAGAATCTCTTGGTTCGACTTCATACACAGGTTGCTAAAATACAGCCACTGAGGTTTTATTAGGAGAATATTTTCTCATAATTTTCTTTTCATGAGAATTCGTACAATACAATACAATCATTTTCAGTCTTGGGGGAGGGTAAAGCAAGGAATGGATGGGAGGAAAGCAAGGAAGCACATTATCGCCAAGAAGAAAATTCAAGTCACCCAGCTTTAGCTATCAAAAATGGCATTGAATCAAAGCTCTTACTACAATCAATCTCGGATAAATACCTCCAGAGGGCAGCTCATCTCATCCTAAAATAGGTTCAAAGTGGCTCTCATTT
Organism: Vidua chalybeata; assembly: GCF_026979565.1. Taxonomy (NCBI): domain Eukaryota; kingdom Metazoa; phylum Chordata; class Aves; order Passeriformes; family Viduidae; genus Vidua; species Vidua chalybeata. Next base: position 34,862,271 of record NC_071531.1, on the reverse strand, counting down.
TTCAGTGACTATACATACAGCCTGGGAAGCAAGCTTACCATTCATGATTCCTACCGTTCATGAGGCCAAACTTCAACAAGAAAAATCTCATTTCAGGATTACAGCTTGCTCTCACATAAGCTCAAATAAGAAAAGAACAAAGTATTCCAAAACAGTGGTAAAATAGATTGCCCAAAATATATTGTCCCTAATATTTGTTTTTGACTGATAGCAAAACATAAATGAGTAGACAGACCCCATTCAAAAGTCTTTTCCCCCAAAACAATCTCACAAGTCTATTGAAGCTGGGCAGCAAAAACTGGAACGATGGTATTCTTAAGTAAGAAGGGAACCAGGCTGTTACTTTCCATTGAATATGGTCTTCTGATAAGCCAATCCTAGTAATTAAAATACTAATAGAAATTTTAATGAAACTGCTTTAGGTGAACAACATTATTTTTTTTTACCCCAAACAAACATCTTGATAATGTGTCCCTATTTAGTTTACTCCTTTCCAATAAAGTCAGATGCATAAGGCATACAAGGCATTTGCAAATAAATTATTCTTAAGTTATGGAACTGGAAGGTTTGCAGTTTTCCTTCAGCCCCTTCACACTCATAAGGGATAGGGAAGAAGGGGGAGGATGCAGAGTGGAAATGGGAAAGGAAAATTAGAGTTTTACTTTATAGAGTAACTACAGCCTAAAGAAGTGAAGGAAAGAACATCTTGAAAGTTGTCTTCATCATTCTAGAGTGTAGTTCACAAATTACAATAGAGATGACATTAGAACACTAATTTTATTTTCTCCCAGTTGTACCATGGTGTAATACAGTTTATCACGCAATATGTAATGACTTACACCTGCAGAGGCATTGTGCTACTATGTCCAACCTAATTCCTGCTTAAAATAAGGAGATTCAGTGCAACAGAAACACACAAATACAAGAAAAGTGACAAAAGAAGCAGAAAGACTGCAATATTAATCAGTGGATTTTTTTCAAGGCTCTCCTTTTTGCTCAAGTCACAGAAATTTGAGAAACAGTTTTCTGGGTCAACACTTGTGGGGAAAAAACTTTCTGCAGAGGAATGATAGAAAGGATTCTAGTTTTAAACATAAAAAAAAAGGTATTAATTCACAAAAATATTAATATTAAAAAATACTTTGGTAGCAGATTTTTTTATATTACATTTGATTAAGTATTTAACAACTTTGAATAAACAACCTCTTTCTAAAATGCAAAGCAAACTCTTTCAACTTCCAGACACATCATACATGCATAACTAAAGATTAAAGATAATAAATAGGCTTTAGATTGTTTTTAATGCTAGTGAGAAAATTCAATCACTACAGCTAAATTGAAGATACCATTTTCCAGATCAGAAGCATAATGAAAGAATCCCCTCTTAGTATATAATTTGACTTTGTTTCTCCATATAATAATATACAACACACTCACAGCTTTGAAAGCAAGTTCCTCAGGTGAGCATGCTGTGGGATTTACTTCATTTGTCTGCTCTGGGAGCTCAGGCTTTTGTAGAGAGCTGGCCATGTAAGGACTGACCTTCTTCAGGGTAACTTCAACTCCATTGAAAGCGTGCTAATGAAAACAAGAACATCTCACCATTGAAACACATTTTTTCAGGACGGCAATAACTTATTTACAACAGTTGCACCTCCTTAGGAGGTTTTCATCATTGAAGGAATAACTTAATGCAAAACAAGTATGTGGTCCTAGATTTAGAGCATGCTGCAGTTTAAGTTTTTGCTTTTTTGCACTCGTAAGTACATCAGCATTATGAGGTAAATCTAACAGGTATTTCCACCTTCAATTACCATAGCTGAAATATTTCTTTAATACACAATGCCTTAAAAATTAAAGCAAATTAAAGTATAAGATCAAAAACTACCTATTCCTTCCTCTGCTTTCCAATTTGTCATGAGGTTAACAAGCCAAATTATTCTCTGGGGCTTTGATGGTAAACATTCAACTGATCTTAAGAGGACTATGCAATTAGTTCAATTATGTTAATAATTTAATATTACAAGACATTAAGACAATATTTGCATATGCATAAATGGGATCTAATTTGTCAAGTCTGGATACAAAATTAAAAATTGTACTTCTACACATTTATTTATGCTACTGGTCTCTAAGAAATTATCTATTTATAAACAGATTTTTTTATTCTATTTGTGAAAAGCACACTGCTGCATTTCCTTTGGGAAAAAAAAAGCATAGAGATCAATAAATGTTTGATGACATAGGAGTACTGTACATAACATCTTAAATGCAATTAATGCTGCTTTTGAAACCTGATTTATTTCTTATGATCTCATACAACAAGTTATAATGTAGTTCTGAAAAGGTAAATTTTATTACAGTTCAAGACCTAGTTAGATGGTCTATATCAATTTAGCTACAAGAAAAACAAAAGTCTGTTTGTTTCATGGGCCAGATTATCCCTTCTCTGGCTAATTTGTATCATATTCTGTATGCACATACATTACCATAAAAACTTTATCAATAAAGAAGATGGCTGCAGGATATCTTGGGAAAGCAGTTAGTGCAAGAAATCCTTCCTAAATGGCTACTTTGGACACTTCTACTACCACCCAACAGATACTAAGTTTTCCCATACATATTGGAATTGCATGGCAAGGTTTTAGTAGCAGGGTGATTCCAGGAGTAGATTCTGTGAGAAGCTCCTAGAAGCTTCCCCCAAACCCAGTGGAGCCAATGCCAGCTGGCTACTAAATGGACCTGTCACTGGCCAAGGCCAAGCTCATCAGTGATGGTGGTAGTGTCTTTGAGATAATGAAATTTAAGAAGGAGGAAAACCCTCCTTCTTAAAAGAAGGAGGAAGGAGTTTCCTTGCAACTGGACAGAGAGAGGAGTGAGAAGATGTGTGAGTAACAACCCTGCATGCACTAGGGTCACCAAAGAACAAAGGGGAAGAGGCGCTCCAGGTGCCAGAGCAGAGCTAGCCCTGCATCCCACGGTGCATCAGGATGTCCTTCTGTAGCCCATGGAGGTCCATGGTGGAGTATAGATCCACCTGCACCCCACGGTGGACCCCACACCACAGCAGGTTGTGTGAAGGAGGCTGTGACCCCATGGAAAGCCCACGGGGGAGCAGGCTTCTGGCAGGACCACTGGGCCTATGAAGAAAGGATCCTGCAGTGGAGCAGGTTTGCTGCCAGGACTTGTGACTCCATAGGGGACCCACACTGGACAGGCAATCCCTGAGGGACTGCATCCCACAGTTCATGGGAAGGACTCATGTTGGGAAAGTCCATGAAGGACTGTCTCCCATGGGAGGGACTGGAGCAGGGAAAGAGTGTGAGGAATTCAAGCTCTGAGGAGGAGGAAGGAGCAGCAGAGACAACATGTAATGAACTGACCACAGTCCTTATTCCCCATCCCCATGTGCCATCGGTGGGGGTGGGGGGAGTCAGAGAAAACAGAGTTGAACCCAGGAAGAAGTGAGGGATTAAGGTCGGTGTTCCAAATTTGGGGTTATTTCTTGTTACTCTATTCTGATTTGATTGTTAATTGGTAAATTTTATCTAGTCTGATTTAAATTGGTAGATTTGATTAATTTCCTGAAGTTCAACCTGTTTCACCCTTGATGGTACCTGGTGAGAGATATCTCCCTATCCTTATCCCAACCCATGAGCCTTTCCTTACATTTTCTCTCCCCCGTCCATCTTAGAAGGAGAGTGATAGAGTGGCTTTGGTGGGCACTTGGAATCCAGCCAGAGTCAGCCCACCACATCATATAATTTCTTCCTTTACCAATTTTTAGAATTTTTGGTTTTGATTCCAACATAATTCTAACTCCTTCTCAGTTACCTTGCATTCCTCAGATTCTGATTCTTCCATCTTTTGAAGTTTTTCCAACAAAGGCAATATACTGGCACTGTATATATTCCACCAGAGGGCAAGAAATGACAGTTGATGAAAAGATCCAGAGGTGGTTCCATCCTGCATAACTCTCTTTGTTTGAAGGTTGTATTTGTAGTTCCAGGGTTTTGTTGCTCCCAAGAAGTGAACAACTTTGGCATCTCTACCAAAACTGTAGAGATCAAATAAAAAGGTCTATGCAAAAAAAATTTTTAGCTTATATAAAGTTCTAGAATAAACATGCTTACAGGTGAGGTAATTTAACATTTTGCAACAGTAACACATTTGAGATTATATGTAGTAATATTTTGTTTCTATCTTCCTGGTTTAATTCATCTTGTTTAACATACAGAAAACAAAAAGTTATATTGCCATTTGCTTCCAGCTGCTAATTCTAGTAGAAAAGTTCATGAAGGAAACTGACAGGCTCATGCAGTACTATTTCCAGTCCTCCTTCATGCTCTATTCACAAACAAATACATATCACTTCAAATATTTAATCACCAAAATTGGGTATTACTGATCCCATATTAAAAATTACTAATAAATACTAATACACTGGCCTAAGTTCATCTTCCAGTAAGAGTGTATTGTGCAACTGGAACAGAAATTCACAACACCCTAAATCCAACTTGCCCTTTATCAGATAACATTCTCAACTGTGCTGTCTGGAATCATATAATTAGTAGCACAAATTTCATTTCATAGAAGGACCTAAGGACTGGCTCAAAAAGTTTAAGCAATGCCAATTGTTTCTCTAATAAATTACTTGAGAACAAAGGAACAAGCTTAAAAGTAAACTTGTAAACTAGTAAACTAATGCCAAAGTAATTATATTTTGTCAAAATGAAAGAAGCTTCTTTGGAAGAGCATAAAAGACAGTGTAGCCAACTCTGGGACTCTCCCTATGTCCAGACATTCACATCAAATTTAAGCTTCTATTGCATGGTTTCTATATAAGATCATTTGTGATACTGTAATTTATAATTAACACAATATGCCATTATTAATCTCTCTTACAAAAGGATGTTCTTTAACAAACTACAGAGCTTAACAGTTACTTACTGATTGAAAGCAGGAACATAGGTGTATACAGAGCTGCTGCTCAGGTTGTAGAGGAAAGGCAAGTGTTTGCCAATATCTGCTGTTGCCCAGTTGCTGAAGAAGCTGTTCAACAAGCCTTGATCACCTCCTAAAGAATACATAAAACAGTATTACCATAACATATGTACACTCAAATTTGTATCAAAATTTGGATAGGAGTGAGACTGGGGACTAAGATTGGTGTGTTCGTGGGACTCCAACTTGGACTTGAAAACATGGCCATATGAGCAGGTACAAGTGAATACCTGATTCACTCCGATGCAAGCTCAGTGTAAATGAAGTCCTATTATAATATAAGAAGGAAGGAATAGTGTCTGGTCTCCTTCAGAGCAGAAGACTGAAGATCAGATGTATTTCTGTCTCCTAAGCCAGACAGCAAAACTAAAACTAACTGGGCAAGACTCAGACACAATGTCTCTTCAGTGCCATTTTCTGGGAAGCACAGTCCAGAGTGAGTCAACAGGTCTTAAATACAGTCTAAGAGGCAAAGTTCTGCACCTTAAATTCTTACAGAGAGCCCAGAGAACTCCTGCCTTCCTCTATTCTGCCTGAATAGAGGAAGCATGGAAACTGTCTTGCACTTCATTCCTTACGCCTTCTTGCTCCTTACCATCAAAGCTGCCATGTTCAGCAGCAAACTGGAGCAGCAGGTTGTAAGTCTTCAGGGAGGGCTGGAACACAAAGACACCACTATTGAAGCAGTCAGGCCAGCCAGAATCAGGAGCTGCAGAAAACTCTTCTCGATCAAACAACTCATCAACATTGCAAAGTACCTTAGAGAAAGTAGGAAAAGATGAAAAAAATGTTTGTCTAGAGCAAACATTGTCAAATTAGTACCAATGGAGTAAATTGATAGTTTGGCCTAGTACATGGCTTGCAGAGCATAAAAGCAGTGCCATTGTAAAATATGCTAGAGGTCAGAACCTCTATTTTTGATATAATAAGGCAACATTAATTGTAATTCTCCATGATTTCTCTGTTAAAATGCAAAGCCTGTGAAATTATTTCATGAAGCTTGGAGACCATCCAAGGTCCCTTTAAATATTATACCATGAAAACACACAATTTCCTTATTTCTTAACTCACCTTTCCATAGTCCATTATTTTTGATAACTACAACAGAACTGAATGAAAATTGGGAATCTAAATCATTTTAGTAAGCAACAGACTGAATAAAGGTAGTAGAAGATCTGTCTCTTGCTGCCAGTTTTCTGATGTAACTTAAGTTCAGAGATTTGCTTTTCTGTTTTCTTTTAAGCTTCACAAGGAAGTGGGAAAATCAATCAGGTTAAGGAAGAGATAAAGTTTGTGGAAAGACAGCTGTGCAGTCAGTGAAAGTCAGGACCCCCACCTTTCACAGCCACTGTGAAAAACAGAAGAAAATCTTTTACAAGTAAAATTACTTAATTTAATTTTTTAAAAAGACAAAAATTTGCCTTCCTCCTTTAACATTAATGTAAAGCAAGAAATCATAAGCATTCCTCCTCAAGAACTTAATTTGCTTTCTAATTCAAATACAATCCTATTAAATTAAAATGCATGCCAGTCTTTCAGAGTGAGCCATGAAAGCACAAGGGAAGGCTGACATGATTGTCCTCACCAAAATTATGACCATTTTTATCTCTATACATCTAAAAACTAAAAAAAAAAATTAATTAATATTTGGAACTTCTTTTTTTTTTTTTTTCTATTTTAAAACCATCCTCCCTTTCTGACAGAATAATTCCAAACAAAAGTATTTGAGAGAGATCTATTTTAAACTTCTGTCAGAAGACCCAGTACATAGAGTTTGTGATCTCTTTTGAGGACAGTCCTGAGGCTACTCTCCAAACTGAATTTATTTTTATGCAGCCAGCACAACTGTGAGAAATAGCTAAAACGTGCCGGGATGGAGCTCCTGCGACCTTGTGACTGCCAGCAAATCTGGTCACTTCACAGGCCTGAAGGCTGCCTGGCAAGGAAGCATCCCACAATCAGAGACGGACACAAATGTTTCCATGGCTCCCTCTCCACTCACCAAAGTGTCTGCATCCATGAAGACACATTTGCTGTAATGAGTAAGTGTCCAACAATGAAGCTTAGTGAAGGTTACACCCAGTTCTGGCCTCTGCATCAGAGCCAAATGGACTGAGTCAGCACTGTCAAGCACATCCACCTCGATCACGTCATCAAATACACTGCTGAGGACTGACCTACCAGAGAGAGCAGTGGAGACAAGGAAGGGGATTTAGACAAATTCATCAGAGTTCACTTCAGGCATGAAAACAGTGACACACAGCATGACATTAATTATGACAATAACCAAAGCTAGATTGAGTGCTTAGAGTAAGAAGTCAGAAGAGAAAAGCCTTTGGAAACAGCCTACTGAAGAGGCAGCTATTAGGCCATAAAACATTGTCTCCTCCACTATGGGGGCCAGCACATCTCAAAAGTGAGAGCTGCTGTTTGAAGGAAAAAACAATCCTTATTCTAGTCACTTATCTCCTATGGAAACACCAACAGAAATTAAAGCAGCATTCATCCTGCACAATTGATTCCAAAGAACAGCACCATATCGTGTCCCCTCTGCATTTTACAGGATGAAACATGCACTGCCAGCACACTCATTTGTACCTATTGTGCCCAAGTAAACACTGCTTCAAAACTGCACCTTGTATAAGGTGCATATATACTTGCTCACCATGTATAGTTCCTCAGTATTATGCAGCATCTCAAATGAGACTTTAAGCTAAACATATTTTTTTCTGTGCATGTATTTCATGGGAATTCTATAGGTAACACCAAAGTAGCTAGTTTTCCTTCTAGAAGCAAGAAAAAGAAGTCTTTAAAACAGCTTATTTACTTACACTAGACGATTATAATCTAAGTCCTCAATGCCTCACAAACACAGAAAAAGAAAGCCTGTGCTGTTTGAAGTCTAGATATCAGGGTCATTAGCTTTTGCCTGATTGATCTTCAAGGAACAGGAACTAACTGGCAAAGAACTAAATGAAGTACAGATTATTAGAAGTTTATTTCAGTGATCTGCTTTTTTTTTTCTTTTTAATGTTATCCTTGATTTAAAATATATATTATAAATGCTTTTCTTCCCACTCAACGGACATGAAAAGAATTATAGACTTAGTATCCACCCATGCATCAAATGGATACAGTATTCCCTCAGGAAGGTTACAGTGCTCTGACAATGTCTATACTTCAAAAGTCTGTAAAAAAAAGATTTTTGTGCATCCAGTCACAGCAAAAATGTGAAAATTTACTTCTTGAGCCAGATGCATTGCAAATACCTTCACATAGCACACAGAAAACAGGAGCTTGCACACTTCCTAAGACACAGCAGAACTAAGAGTTTAAGTTGCTATGGCATGGCATGCCTTTTAACAAGTGTCACAGCCCTCCAAATAACAGGGCTCGAGTTCAGACTTAATAAGATTTCTGTAAATGCTATTCTGCAGTGCCTGTAGAATCACAACACAAATTGCAAAGTGATTTATACAAAAAAGCAAAAAAAACCCTAATTTCTTATCATGATAGCTGTGCACCAATATTTTAGAGAACATTAGTGTGGTGAAATTGAGCCCGTAGGTTTATGGAGAGTTCTGATGTCACAGCTGGTTATGTATCTTCCTCTAAGAGAGAAAAAACTGGAAGAAAAACAAGAGTAGTGCAAGACACTAAAAGCTTAATTCCAAATTTTCAGCTTCTCAATTATAAGACAAATTCCAGCCACAAGCTCTACTTCTGCAAGTGAATTCTTAGTAGGCTTAGGAACTTATAATGGATGTTATTTGAAACTCCTCTTAGAAATCACTAGCCAAGAGGGAAGTTCTAGGCATAATGCTGTGAAATCCACAGAAACCTATTAAAATCTTTCAAGCTGTTGCTTATTCTTTCACTATTTAAATCTCCAAATGCACATTCATACTTACCTCATCCCACTGGAAACCTCTGGAGTAATTAGAACTGCCAATTTTCTGGATGTCTTATGATTCCTCAATGACTGTCCAAGAACAAGAGCACCTTGACAGTACACATCATCAGTAGCAAGGGTCACAAAGGCTTGATCTGTTACTGAAAAAAAATACTCAGAAGAGTCACTTTACAACTTTAAAGTAAGCCCTTTTAGCTTGCTCCCTTCTCCTCCAGATAAACAACAATCTGTGGCTTATAAAAACCACACTGTGATTATAACAACCATTCCTGTGATAAGACTCCCCTCAAAAGTCACAATTGAATAGAAAACCCAGTAAATGTGAATGCAGAATGTATGTTTCTGATTTTTATTATTTTTGTTTGCCTGATTTGCACAATAGCAGGTATAAAATTTTTGCACTAGCCTTAAACAGATAATTCCCTAGGTCTTATTGCCGAAACACAATGTCAGTCAAAAAAGCTGATCTGTACATATTTAGATTTTATATTTAATGAACATAGTATAATACAACCAACAAGGAAAATGTTCTTGTTTATACAGTGCCAAAAGCTAAGGAAAAGAACAAGATGTTGAGTATTAGCCAGAAATGTTCTTTCCACAATGCCATTGAATCAACCCAACATTATTTTTGCTCTACCTTCTTTGTACTGGGGTACCTGGTGCTGGCTGAACAAGTGCAGAGAAATTCCTACCAAGATCAGTACACCTCCCAGAAGCTGAGAATTCCTACATCAAGTAACTCCAGGGAATTTAGAAGGGTTCCTTATTGTCAGGAAACACATGAAGAAACAAGTTGCAATAATAAAGAAAGCAACCTACACTCCTGCGTAACAGGAGAAAATGTCTTTTGTAAAGACACCACTCCTGTGGCATGATCATAAGGGGCTGCTTCTTCAGCTCTGCCCTGTGACAGAACCACCACTGTCAGAGCTTTCCTGGGGAGAACCCATAACTCAACAAGGTGAACAGCCTCCTTGGAGCAGAAGGATGATACACACTAGGCTGCAAAATTAACCAGAACAAGATGAGCAGGTCACACAGATGAAGGGGAATTCCACTGAGCTCGACTGAAACTTCAATAAACACTTGTGTTAAAATACTTGTTTAGAACCACCATCATCTTAAGGGACAGGCAATTGCATTAAATCAATTAAAACAACCAAACAATACCAACATAAACAACCTGTCATACAGTTTCCAGGGTCTGTGAGAAACACTAGGAAAGAATCTCACAGAATTAGTTGCAGAGAACTCAACAAATGACCTCATGGCTGCCTCAGCCAGAGGCTGCCAAAATGAATGAGCCCCTAACTGCCATCGAGGTATGCAGTAAAGTATGGTTGATGCCCATGATAAGCTAACAGATACTAAGCATTTTTATTTTTCACATCCTCCAAATCCAGAACAAAACACAGGCCCACTGCTGTGCTGCCTTTTCCCCCCACTTTTTCACTTATTTCCAGCCAGCCAGCTTCATCTCAAGCACACATACCTTATATTTGCTGACATTGCCACACATCCCTGCAACTCAGGAGAATCACAGAAAGTGTCAGACTTGGCCAAAAAAACCCCAAATAATCCATCTAAACTTAAAATAGTTTGCATAACTCACAGCTGAGTAAACTCCAGCAAAACTTCTAATCACAATTTCCAGACAAAGCAAATGAAGAATTGAACTTTCGAATGTCCCATTATAATAACAGCTCAAGCCAATTATAGGTATTCCAGAAATCAGTGAATAAGGAGTTGTTTTAAAACAACATATATTAAGTAAACTGCTCCTACTGCAGTTTTCCCAGAGGGTTAAAGGAATAAATATAAGCATCCCTAAAAATCAATGTAAACCAGAAAACTGCTGAAGGCTACCTCAGAAAAAAATTATTCTGAAAAGATGCAAAAGGTCAGGAAAGCAAAGGAGTTATGTGTTAGACAACAAGCATCTTCAGCCAAAGAAAGGTAATAAAACAACTACTGAGACGAATGTGGGAGTTAGGTTAATATATTAAAAAAACCAAATTGTGAAATGAGTGGGAGTTCCAATCTTAAAATACAGTTTAAAATAACAACACAAAATTGAGCACAATCTTCACATGACTTTTCCAAATTCTTCTGGCTACAGAAGCTGAATCTTTACTTAAGTAATACATAGAAAATACACAAACTGCTCATTAAATGGTTCAGCAAACTGGTATGGAAAATTACCACTTCCTCCAAATGCTTTCTTGCCCTGTACCTCTGTGGTCATAACCACAAGGAAGCAAACTGCCAAACAACTGCTGCTTCCAAGAAACTCTTGCTGATACCTCACAAAGCACAGAAACTAAGGGTCTGTTTTGAGAATCAGATGTGGGATACATGTTACAGCCTTCTTAATACAGTGAACCATCATAGAGATAATTGAATAGATAATCAAACTATTGACTGAAAATATTTAACATTAAAATATTTCTGGTGTTAAGAGAGAATCAAATCCTAATGATTTTAAAATCATACAGCGGCATCACTAATTCATTAAGGATCCATTAGGGGATTAAAATAAAAATATTTTATCATTACTTTTCCTTTCATCTAATCCTTGCTTTCAAGAAAGAAGTGTTATTTATCTTGCCTTGTTTATAAAATTCTTTGGAATATAGCCTAATAAGTAAACATTTTATTTTTATAACTGAAAGTAAGGGTCAGGTTTTCATATACATTTTTGGAAGTAAATGGTTTACCTGAAAGTTTCCATTTAGCTGACACATTAAATCTACTGTACACAGAGTTTCTCTCACTGACTTTAAAAGAGCAAATCTAAGTTTGAAAGCCAGAGGTGTAGATATTTAAATTTATTGCAACTGTTTTTTGGTGGGTTTTTTGGTGGTTTTTTTTTCGTCTATTTTGGGGGTTTTTGGTTTTTTTTTTTTTTTTTTTGTTTTTTTGTTTTTTTTTGTTTTTTTTTGGTTTTTTTTGTTGTTTTTTTTTTTTTTTTGTTTGTTTGTTTGTTTTTGGGGGGTTGTGGTTTTTTTGGGTTTTTTTTTTTTTTTTTTTTTTGAAGCATCAAGGAGACCGGTAAGCATATCTTTAATTTTTAATTCTTTGTGCTGAATGACAATAAGATTTTTTGTGGACAACACCTACTATTTAGGCTATTAAGTTTTCAAGCAAATTGTTTTCAAGTTGCAGATCCTTATGGCTAATACAATACCACTGGCTATAAGTGAACTATGAGAAAAGAAAGTGTATTTTTAGAATCCCATTAAAACTCTGTCATATAAATTTATAAATCTGATCATTTGTCTTGCCTGGATTACCACAAAGCACATAATGATGCAAATTGAGAAGTCATTATCATCAGTAGTGTCACCTCAGTTTTATTACCTAACAATATTTTCTTAGAACCAAACAAGGATCTTTGTCAAAGAATTCACTAACTGAGTTATTCTGGAATCTGCTCTGCAGCTGCACAGAAGAGACAGCAAAAGTAATGTGAACCACTACAGTCAGGGTCATCTTATGTGGAACTTGTAACAGCTTTTTTAGCCAAGATCACAACTTTTATGCTACTTATTCATAGAAGTAATAACTATGACACTGCCAGAGGCAAAATTCTTTGACAGGCGTGGAAACTAATTCTAGGGCACTTAAAAGCTTTATTTAGAATACAAACAGAGCAAACAGACAGGGTGGTGCTCACTTTCATGTTCAAAGAGAAAAAGAGAATTAAAAAACACTAGATACCCATTTTGAGAATCAGGAGTGACTGATAATAACAAGCTCCAAGTGACCCAAGTGCACCTTCCAATGTCAAGACAAATTTAAGTAGGGTAGGGAGGTTTTTTTCATAATCCATTAGACATAGCTTTTAAATTATATTTTTATATTTCTTCGGATAGACAGAGGAATGATAAATTTAGTTCAGCTGTAGCTCCTAATTAACAATTCAAATTTGCCAAGCCTCCCACTGCAAAATGGCAACAGGAGACCAGACACTCCTATGTTATGATTTTCCTGTAAGAACATTCTAAATTACACATTGTCATCTTATGCATAAAAATAAGAGCAGATAAATCAATAGCTAAAAGTCTCCAACAGGCTGGTTAGGTCCCCAGTGCCATTGATACTAACCAACATTGTACAACTACTTTCCTAAATTCCTCCCTGATACCACCTGTTGCTCTCTTGTCACCTCCCCCCTTCTACTCCAGAGACAATCTGTGGGAGGAGCGGGCTGCAGCCTCGACCTTTACCCACTGAGCCAAGCACCTCTCTGAAATCCCAGGTGACAATGACACAGCTCCAGATCACAGCACATTTCCTGACACCAATTCTGTTACTCCCTCTCCCACACGAAGGATTCTATGGATCTTCCCCCAGAAACACCCCGTGAAGGTGTGTTAGACTGCGAAAAAGAGAACACAAGCTGTAGGCTTCTCACTTCTCTGGCCTAACAAGGCCATATCCTGGAATGAAAAGCTCTGCTCCTCCTGACACCCACAACCTTATAAGCAATCAAGAAATATTTTATTACAAGTAGATAAAATGAACAATAGTGTCAGACAATAACCTGAGTCAGAGCCCTATCAAAAGTTATTATGCAAGATTCCAGCAAAGAGGCAGTTCTTGCCCTAGTAAACAAATGACAGCTGGCAGTTTTAATTCCCATGCTTTCTTCGACCCAATAGTAGAAACATTGATGTTACTAATGAAGATAAATAAGAAACGCTTTACACAGACCTTTTGATAACAGAATTTAAATTGACATTCAATGGCATACAATATTTCTCTTGGCCTAATAAAGTTCTGCCTCATTCAAAACCAGATTCTCTCTTATTAAAACAATACTGAAGTTTAGTAGGCAGAATTACTGCTCTTGTGTTGGAAGAGCACTTGATTCCAGTTCTTTGTAGATTTTATTATGTGTCTTTCAGTTAAAAACCTACATTCTGCTTCAAGACTCTGCAATGTTGTTATTCAACAGATGGTAAATGATCTTCATGAAAACTCAAATGCAACAATATCATAAGATGAAAACAAGCATAACACATAACACTCAAAACTAGTCCCAAAACAGTAATACACCAGTTTGAAAATTAGTAATAATTGGTAATAATTATTAGAAATAGTTGCTTAAGAAATCCAGAGCCAGCACAGGGGACTTCATGGTACATATCAAGTTAGATATTTCCAGTTTTTCCATACCTTCCTTTCAACCAAAAGAAAAAATCAAATAAAAAAATCAAAAAACCAAACCAACCAAACAAAAAATCCCTCAACCAAATGAAACTACAATGCTCTAATCCTTTCATTTGCAGATTCACTTTCTGCATCTTCCCAGTGCTGAAGTGCCACATAGATGAATTCAAACTTGGGATCCATCAGACTGATAGATAACTGACACCCTTCAAATGGTTCAGTAAACCAAGATTTGTGGGAGCTGCTGCTCCCAAAACTGAGAAAAAAAGTTGTGTATGTTCAAGAGCCAGAACAGCACCTGCACCTACCCCCTGTGATTACCCTAAAACCAGCACCTCATGGCTTTAAGGATAACTCATTAAGACTAACACCACTGCTATGTAAGAAGGGGCATGAGAAAGGTTTCTCGGAATCTGTCTTAGATTGAGACAGCCAGCCCCAGCCTGTCACCCTGGGGATCCACCAGGAAAGCATGCAGAGACCCAAGCAGGCCAAGCTGTACATACAAGCAGAATACGTAAATGAGTTCCCCTATTTCCTCCACCACCCAGACAGTTAAAATCCTCCTCTGGAGCTGCTCATTACAGCACAGCACTCTGCTGATAAGAAAGCACCAGAGACCCTCGCCCGCACCGGGACATGATATGAGAAGGGCAAAAGCCCCGGGGGGCTCCAGGCTGCGCTGCCGATCGTCCCCGTCAGCCCCGAGGGGCTGCTCACGGCAAGCCGGGCAGGGTGCTGCGGGATGGGGGTACTCACCGGACATGCTGGGCAGGCGGGGGCCGGCCGGGCCGGGCCGGGCAGGGCAGGGCTCGGTCCGCGGCACCCACCGCTCCGGCCGCCTCACCTGCGGGCGGGAGGGCCGCTAAACCGCGCAATGGGATTAACCTCCTTCCTGCTGGAGGCAGTGGCAGGTGAATTACATTCGCAGGGACTCCTGCGCAGCAGCAGAGGAAAGGCATTAGCGGCGGAGACCATGGCGGGGGGGTTGGTACGACCCACCCCGCCCCCGCTCCGGGCGCTGGCTTTACTGCGGGAAGGGCACGCTCCCACCGCCCGCTCCCTGCCCCGCAGCGCTCCGCTCCCGACCGGCCACAGCCCGGAGCTCGGCCCGGCACCTCTCCCTGGACACGCACAGCCCAGAGGTCAGCCCGACATGGGCACAGACCGGAGCTCGGCCCGGACCCGCAGCCCGACACGGGCCCGCAGCTGCCCCGCGCCGGGCGCGGCTCCTCCAGCAGAAGCGGCGCTCCCGCTCCATTGGCCGCCGCGCGGCTGCGCCCACCCCGGGATGGGAGAGAGCCTCGCTCCCCTTCCTCCTGTTCCCTCCCCTCCCGTCCCGTTCCGTTCCGTCCCCTGCCCGATGCTCTGGGTGCCCTCCGGGTTGCAGCCGCTGTGACAAAGCCTCCCCTGCACGCACAAGTATCTGCAGAACCCGTGAAGAAGGGACACAGGTTGGGGAGACTCTGCCGCGCAGCGCCCAGAGGAAAACACCAACCTCTGTGATGGTGAAGGTGGCAGAGCATGCAAAAAGGTCTCAGAGCATGAGTAGGGTGATTCCAGCGTGGCATGTGGTCACAAAGATACACGGGATTCACCGTGAATGAAGGGAGTCTACTCCTAACTGCCTGGTGCCATTGTAAGCCCTACATATACTCACGTTCTGATAACTTGTCACGCAGATAAGCAAGGAGACGTTCTCAGTGTTAAAGAAGCTCATGCTATTCAGAGGGCTGTAAATATTTTCACAAGTGCATAAATAAATGAACATTTACTTGCACAGCATGCTTTTGCCACTAGCTTAGAAGTCATGTAATTGTGATGTAATTCAGCCTTACAATGTCTCTGCAAGGTAATTTTAGGCTGATGTGGTTCAGCCGAGGCATTTTTGTGTCAAAATGTGCTGTGAACATCAGTATCTACGTAGCAGAGGGCAATAACTTTCAGGTAGTGTGCCACTGAGAAAAAACGCCTAGTGGTACCACTCAGCTATTTAAAACTTAATTTCCAACAATTTGCAAGAGATTGCCACTCCAAGCTGCAGCATTTGTTCTCTCACAGCCTGGAAGAATCCTAAAGGTCCACTGGAGAAGAGGGTGTCATTGCTCTGTAGTAATGGTGAGGTGTTTAAAGGAAGGAAGGATGGACTTAAACACATAGGAAATGGAGTTTAATTTATCCCACAGAAACAAAATCCTCAGGGATCTGTGTTCACCATTGACTTATGTAGACAAGTCAACTAGACAACATACTTACCAGTACCATGATTACTCTTTAAGATAATTTTACTGGCAGATCTATTTCAGTTGGGGGACTTGAAAACTAAGAAAAGGTTTTCCTTGGTAATAAAAGTGATGTCTATATTTAGATGATAATCTGTTTTATTTGTGTGCCAGCAACGGTTTTTTACAGTATAGAATAAATTGTAAGTATCAGAGCCAGTAACACAAGCTAGATTTCAATGTTCTAACAACCAGTTAACCAACCTTCCTTCCTTCCCAAATTTCAATACACTAGAGCTTCCCTAGATAACCTCTCAATTTCCTAAAATAATAATACTAGAAATAGTTAATACAATAATTATAAATTTCTTTTTATCATCATTCTAGTTAAAAAGGAAATTGACACCTAAAAGTGCATCTGCACACAGGTATATTGATATATTGGGTATATGCTGACAAATTAGACAAAAGAGCTTCAGAGGGTCAAACACTTGGGTAGTCGGGATTTATCCATTCATATTCATGGGTTTTGCTCAAATTCTCCATAATAAATCTGGTTTTGGGCTATTAATATCAACACAAGTAATAAATTATTTTGAAAATATTATGAACAATTTAAAATAAGTTGTCATAGTATAGCAAAACCAAAAATGTTGCACATAGATCCTTCTCTACATACTTAGTAAAATTAAAAAAAAAAAGAGAGAAAAAAAGAATAGATGTTTCTCTTTGTCTGATTCTGAGCAAGTTCTGGGAAGCAGATTACTACAGCTGACTGGAAAAAACCCATCAGGTGGGTGGCTTTTGCCTACCTTTATGTATCAAGCTGTTTTGATTATTTTGGTGGGGTTTTTTTCTGTAATTTTTCTTTAGTTTGAAGCATTTCCTTCTTTTCCCTAGTGGGACAGAGTTGAACTTTTATACAGAAGGTATCAATCCTCATATGTCCCAGAAAGTAGCAAATAAAACAAACAAAACTTGGGTCATCTTAGATAGAACATAGTAAGTGTTTATTGAAAATTTTGAAGAGAAAAGAAAGAAGCAAAATACGTTTCATGGTTGAACAAACAACTGAAGTTGTAACAGCAAAATGCTTGTCATTTCGTTAATCAAATCTTTATATCTGTCTGATATTTATCAATATTTATCAGCCTGTTTTAACTATTAACATGGAAAAGTAATATTTTAAAAGAAATATCAAATGTCCTTGAAAACCATATTAAAGATATTTTCTCATTCATACGTTGAAAGTGATAGGCACAAAAGTTGTTCATTTGTTTGTATGTTGTCAAGATGTTTCTACGTTTAAACATTATCATTACTTTCAGGATCAAAAAGAAAAAAAAAGGTAGTCTAAGCAAGGAACTGATATATATCCATTTAAAATATAATTTAGATAAAAAGTATTTTATTATACAAAAAAATACTTTTTTAGTATAGGTCTTCCTCTCAATGATGTAATAAACACAAAATCATATTCACCTCCATATAAATGGAATTCTAGTTACAAAAACCATGCTTTGCATATAAAATGAAGATAAAACCACATCAATTTCCTTATGCTTTAAAAAGTTAGTTAAAATGTCTCTATTGCAGAATTATGTCAGTAAACTGCTAGTTTTGCCAGCTTTAATCTGTATTTCATTCACTTGCTGTTTTTTTGATCCAGTTAGCTAAATGAAGGCAGAGAGACAGGAAAAGTCGGTTTTCGTGATAGGTTTGTGTACATGAAGACATTGTTAGCACAGCCAGGTCGATCAGGAATGAGGGAAAGAAGTAAAACAGTCTAGCTAGAAAAACTATGTCAACCACACCTCCACACAGTAGAAGTTGAAAAGTCTTTGTGACTTAGATTTTAGAGATTGAAGCATCACAAACTCATTCTAAATGAATCAGACAAAGCTTTGTACCCATTTTCCCTTTTCAGACATCATGAATAATACGGGTTTTTTTAAAACCCATCTTGCTAGATTAATGGCTTCAAAGATTCCTAGAGTCATGACTTAATTTTCAAGAAGAGAAATTAAACTTATATGAAATTCTAGTTCCCAAGAACAGCTAAAGTCCAGTTCAGTAATTAATCAATAAAATAAATAAATAAATAAAAATAGCATGTGTTCCTCTCTGTTTTATTTTAAAGAGTGGTTTGTCAATATACATAATCTTTTCAGTATATTATAAAATTAAGAATGAATTTTCTAGCTAAAGGTCCTTTCCCTTTGCTAAAATTCAGACATAAACACAAAGTAAAGGCATTCAAATTTTTAATCCAGACAACTGCAATTTTTCTTTAAACATAGTAAACATTACAGAAATATACTGGAGAAGCCCAACAAGTGTGAAAGGAAATGGCAAACTCCTTATTCCTATTCTATCAGAGGGACTGAGTTTTTTGGCTAATTTTGAAAACAGAAAAAAAAAATATTTGGTGACTCAAATGCTCACAAACACGAATCCTTTGATTTTTAGCTTATATCAAACTTGATTTCTTTGTTGTTTACAATAACTTCTGTATCCAACCTTTATGAATGCAGGTCAAAAAGTGCAATACAATCCCAGGATGTTTTAAGCATATCTCTGATGACATAAAGCTCGAGGTGCAAAAGTGACATCAGGTTAGAGAGAGCAGGATTGCAACGTCTCAAGAAAATATTCGATAGAGGAAGATTTTCTTCTGTCAGAATGGCAGTGTAGAAGGTCACCAACCAAGGGAGCCTGTGATCAGACAGCAACTCTTCTTTCAATGGTTTACACTGCAGCCCCACCTGAAAAATGAAAAT
Source organism: Vidua chalybeata (assembly GCF_026979565.1). Lineage (NCBI taxonomy): Eukaryota > Metazoa > Chordata > Aves > Passeriformes > Viduidae > Vidua > Vidua chalybeata. The sequence continues at coordinate 34,843,174 of NC_071531.1, read as the reverse complement.
TGAACATTCAATATTTCCACAGTGGGTGTTCTTTGCCAGCTTGTCTGAAGCTGATCTGGGCCACCCAGGCTGGTTTCCACACACAGAGCCACAACTTCCAGGCACCTCTGTGCTGGCAGAGACAATTTTTTTGTCAAGTAACCATCTAATTCAGCACTAAATCAGCAGAAAACTGGGCCTTACCACGTGGTTTGAAACAAAGTTTCTTATTCTTGTAAGCGGTGTAGGCTGCTATTGATCCAACAACCAGTATCACAAAAGCAGAAATTACAGGAGATGTAACTCCAGCTATTAAACCCGAATCTATGGAAAAAGAAAGAGAAGGTTTTTTTGTTTTTGTTTTTGTTTTTTCCAGAGGCACTTAAATGGTTTAAGTATATTGTCTACTAAAGTGTGCCTTTACCAAATTATGAAAATAGTTTGGTGAAACTATAGAATTAAACAGATGAATAAAAATTGTGTTGTGTTTACAGCTGATGTGAAAATGATGTCTTAAAGCCTAATTTATTATATGTGCTACTTTATAAGGCTATCATTGTTTTAATATTTCATAAAGATCAGAAATCAATTGTATAATAATGTAAATTATTTACTATACCTGTGTTCCCTCCATGATTGAAATGATGCTCCTCTTCTCCTGGAAAAGAGGGTGAAGTTTCATCAAAGAAAAATTTATCATCCTGTTTTGAGAATTAAGTCTTTACACAGTAAAGTGTGATGTACAAAGGGCAAAAGGGGTGGCCCAACAAGACTGCAAGAAAGAGCACCCCTTCCACTCCTCACTGGTGGCTGTGCTGGCCAGAGGATAACTGCTCATCCTCTTGACACTTCCATTTTGGGGAAGAATGTTATCATTGAATAGAAGGACTCTATGTAACAGGCTACATCAAGCTGATTTCACAGGGAGGCCAGTATACTCTATCTCTTCTCTACTGCCAGACAATCAGATCATTTATCAATAGTTTACACCAAGATCTTAGTCTTGGTCCATCTATTTCAGCATGCCCGTTGCCTTTGGACATTCCTTGCTGAATTCAAAGGGATAAAACCTGCAGGCTTCTGGCAACAAAAAAATGTTTTGGAATATGTTTCAAGTTCTAGCTTCAGGCTCAAACCCATGGTTTTTCACGAAGGATAACTAACCTAAATGAAAACAGTGGAGACTGGTCCTATACCTTCAGAGACAAACAGATTACCATAAAAACAAAACCAACCAGCTCCAATTTACAGGTGTTAAGAACACGTTGCAAGGGAAATAGGCAAATGTTACCTGGTGGTAAAGGCTTTCCATCAAGGAGATCTGAGTCGTCAAAACCTCCTGCAAGACAAATATTTCAGTTGCAAAATTATATACAATGGTAACCCCTTCAGCTCCCTTGTCCACTCCTTTTGTAGCGTTCTAGGGAGAGGTGAGGGACCTTTGGAATCCCAGCCTCCACATAGTGCATGGGTCACACATGTCTTACACTGAACAGTCACCTACCAAAATTCACCTGAAAGCTGAAGTACTGACATTGTTGGTCTCTACGTATTCTGTGTCTGTTTTGGGCACTCGTGGGATATGTGGGCTTGGGCTCCCAGTAACACAAATCCATTTATAATATGGACATCTTGAGTCCCAGTGATCCCTGAAGCAGAGAGTCAGTGGGTCCTTTCCAGGGAAGACTCCAGAAGGACCTATCCACAGCTTACTACTACAGGCATACCCACAGTAAGTACAGGTACAGGGTGCAAGCCAGAATAGATATGCCACATTTACTTTACTTAAGTGAGTGTCTGGAACCAAACTCAAAAGCAATACAGGCTGCCCAGCCCCATCTGCTGTATGCCCCAGGGCCATCTCAGATGCATATCTCAAATTGATTTGAACACAGGTTTATCCCTGCCCTGTGGCTAGATGTCAAATTTGAGCCTTTGCATAGTTCAGTGTATACACACCCAAAATGAAAACACAAACAAGATTAAATGTTAGTCTCGTGCCACTTAAGATGCACTTTCCCACATTTTGAACAAACAGAAAAGCTTTATGGTTTCAACACAAACATTCAGAAAAAAGCTTTCTCAACTCTGAGTCAGAAACAGTGACTGCAAAAGGAAGATGTTGGAAAAGGATGATAAAACCTATTACTAGAGAAATAAGAGATTAAAGTATTCAAAATGTCTGCTCTGAACAGCTGATAGCACTACATTTTCTTAAGAGCAAGAAGTCTTACCGGAATTACCATAACTTCCTGGGCGCGGTGGAAGAGGTGGGTATAAAGGTTTTCTTGAGATGTCACCTGTTGATAATTAATATTGTTAGATCATTGAACAGGCAAAACTGGGAACTGTAAATAAAAATATTTTATACCAATTTCTAATTTGTCCTCCTGAATTAATAAAAGGACCTTTTCAGTAGTTAAGAAGATTTAAACACTATATCAATAAATAGCTAGCTACAAAAACTGACTTCAGGGAATATTTTCAAAAGAAGAGAAGAATTCACAAAAAACATTGAGGGAAAATATTTTATGTATATCTGGCTGGTGCTAACATTGTTTAAAGCTGACAACTGAGAGGCACAATGTGTCACTGTGTCACTGTGGGTGTCAGTGGTTGCAGTCAAAGCCAACAGAGAAGCTGGTGTTCTAGGCTGGGCAGGAGGCAGCAGGTTATCTCATTGCCATCAGCAGGTTTTAATAAGGCCTGCAGATTAGTTTCATCTAACAGATGCTGAATTTATCTAATGCATAATGAATTTTGTGCTCTTGAGCAGTGCAAAGTGATCTCAGACTTCAGCTTTGCTGTTGTTTAGAACTTTGTGCTAGCATTTAGCCTTAATTTTTTGCCAAAGGATTAGAAAGAGATGCATTGGATAGAGCAGGAGATCTGATGACTAAAAGCAGTTTCCAAAATGCATATACAATGCTGAAGAGCTCACTCAGGTCAAAACCTGCCAAATTTAATATCTAGGGCTGCTGCTCTGTGTGTGTAGAGTTGGTCTTCTCTTGCTACCCTTTACTCAACCAATTCAAACAGGTATTCAACTGTTCTTAAAAATGCCAGGCAGTGCATTTTTCTCTGCATAAATCAAAATTAGGTCACAGAAATAAATAGCAATTTCCCTCCCCCTCTTTAAATCTTTCACCTTCCAAACATGCCAGATGCCCTTTTGCTATTTTTTTTCTTGCCTAGCTGCTAAATGCAATGCCTGTGTTTCTGAGCACCATTTAGGTTCTGATCCACAAAATTATTTAGGTATACGCTTAACCTCAAGTGAGTTTAATCTACAGCCAATGGATTTTAGGTAGAGTCGTAAAGCTTTGCTGAATCTGACTTTGCCCAATTAATTATATTCAGCAGAGGAAGGACTTGTTCTGTTCTAGCTCTGTGTAATGAACTAAGAGCATTTAATTTCTATCCTGATGCTGCACTTAGTCTTCTCTAAGCATAAGAAGACATATTGTGTGGCATAACTGGTGAACAAATAATGTCTTCAGAAATACTGATAATGAGATACATAACTTTAACCTTATTATACCATGTATGAAGGTCAATTAAGAACCTGAACTGAAAATGTAACAAAGAAATTAAAACCAATGGAAATACAATTTTCTGTCCTTGGAATGAAAAGATTTGGTTTAGTTAAGATACTTAAGCTATTAATTAATACTTTAGTCAATATATTTAATGTATCCTCTCGTTACAGTACTCAATAGAAGTTTGCAGGAATAGAAGAATTATTACAGGGAGGAATAAATGAAATTATAAACATTGGAATTATTAAAAAAATTAGACCCAGCTTTGTAAAATGTGGACTAATGTATCATTCACACAAAGGCATGAAGTGCCACAGGGGAAGGTGGAAATGGGACAAGAAACCAAAATATAAAAGAACAGTCACTGTCTAAGACTGAAATGTGAGCAAACCAGACCACTACTGCTGGTTCAGAGGTTCTGTGCAATTGGCTGACAAGTAACTTTTCTTTTGTGTGGCTGTGATTAAAGTGGAATTCTAGGCTTTGCAATCCTAATTGCATTTTGGGTATCTGCAGCATTCAAGAACCTTTCTAGAGTACTTCACATCCTTGGTATATCTCTAAACACACTAAAAATTTGGTGTACAGATTCCCAGCCTCAAGGATTTAATATATCTGCAGAGCTCAGTACAATACAGTGAATACTTCCGAGGTCAGGTCTGGGTGTTATGGGAATACCTGAAAGTTAACAGCATGTAACACCAGCTTGACTGCTTCAAGCTTCAAGCTGTATTCACCATTCACCATTTTGAAACATTTCTTACTGAATTTCTAATATGCCATCAGCAGAGCTACAAGAAGCTCAAACATTCCATCCAGTCCTAATCTTAGACAGGCTCATTTTTGGTAGCTGAAGAAACTACAGCCATCACCTTCTTCAAGCTTCTGTCAGAGGACTGCACCCTGAGCGATCACAACTGAATGGACGATGTTTGCTCTCCCCAGCCACACCAGGGGTGCTCTGCCATGGTACAGCAAGCCCCAGCTAACTTCAGTTCATGCAAGGCAGGGCAGCTGGAAGCTCTGAAAGGTAGCTGGTGACCAGGTGCAGTCCCCACTCTGCGTGATGACCTCAGGTAGAAGGGTTGCATGTACATGAGTTGTAATAACTCTCATGACCATAGCACCTCCTGCAGTAGTGAAATATCTTTTTACAAATTAGGCAGAGTTCAGGAAAAGACTATGAAAGAAAAAAATCCCCTTGTATTCAAGGGAACAAGGCAGTACTTACCCCCACCAAGAGCATCTCCTAAATGTAAGTCATTGTCTAAAAATGAATAGGAGGAAGATATAAAAAAGTGAGTTACATGCAATTCATGAGGGAAATTAAATGCTATTTTCATCAGAATGTGTACAACTGCATGTTTGACAAGCACTTTTTTTCAAGTCAGTGCCACAAATTCAAATAACTCATCACACTTTTCTTGAGAACTCTAACACCTTCCCACACACTAATTGATAAATGGCAGGGTATTTTCTACTCAAAATACAAAGGTTTTTTCCCTGTTTTAAATGATGTCAAAATAAATCTTACAGTTGAATCAAGATCAATACATCTTTAATATACTTGCAAGTACAAAAATAGTTAGCTCTGTTATAATATGTAACTATACCCATTTTTAAAATATACTTCTTTTGATGCCTTGTGAAAGCTGACCTAGAACAGAGACTAGACAGAGCTAAAGACTAAAGTAGGTGTTTATTAAGAGGCCTCGATGGATACACCTTGGGCAGCACAACCCAAATGGCCACAAAAAATGGACAACTGGTCACGGGGTCTCACATTTTTGTAAGTTTTGGTCCATTAGCATATTGGAACCAATTGTCCAATTACAGCTTTAGCCCATGAAGTCCCATCCTTGTTTTTCTCTTTTCTGTCCACCATAGTTTATGCTCTTGGGCCTGAGATCTGGATCAGCTGTCCTTGGGTCCCCAGCTAGAGAAGGAATTGTTTTGTCTACCTATTCTGGGAAGAGAGCTCACTATCCCCTAATATGCAGCCTAGACATACACACTAAAGCAGAACAGAATCTGAAAAATATAAAAAACTAAACCTGAGGCATCATAATTATTAACATTTATGTCTGTAGTTAAAATTGTTATATGTATACTTGGCTCAAGTAGAATTCATTGAAGTACAAAAACTGAATATCCATTTCAAGAGCAAATACTAGGGAGCAATAAACCTACTTGGGGAGATATTGAATCAAATATCTATGTAAGGGTCAGGATGACCCCTTCCTTCAGGCAATCATATGCACCTGTTTGAGGTTGGGAGACAGTTTGTTTTTATTTGCTTGAGCTATAAAGGTTTTTAGATAGAATTAAATGTCCATATGTGAAAGTTACCCAGTAAATCACCAGGCTGTGACCATTGCCCAGCACCATACATGTGTCTCACTGTACCTGGTACAGAATCATTCCATGCAACAAACAATTTGTCCATGAGCTGCAGATGGGTAAGGAGGAACTCTGTTTCTAACACCAGGTGTGGATATGAGTATGTGGGTGGTATTTTAAGATGTGTATGGAATGATGGTGGGTTCTGAAAGAAATACATTAGATGGATGGTATAACTCTAAAAATCCCTTTCTTGATATGTGTGGAGTGGTACAGTGAATCAGAAGAAAAGGGATAGCGAAACCTATCTAAATTTTGGTAAACGTGCTTGTTGCCACAGACAACCATATAGACTCTCAATTAAACAAATATTTTTTCATTATAAATGCGTCAGAATTCCTGACACACAGGAAAATCACCATGCAGAAATTTGTTTTCCTCTGTTCTTTATACCTAGGAGGAGTGGGAAGCTGCTTTTGCACATTATCTAGTCTAATTTGGGTAACATCTCAGAAATGCTTTGATGTCACTAGGAAATCTGGCAGGAAAATAAACGAATTCATAATACATTATTTGGTTTTTACTTGTCAGGTGTAGGTCCTCCCTGTGTCTGCCCAGCAGAGTTGCATTTCAAAAATACATTTACCTGTCAAATGTTAACACTGTAAGAAGCAATAAATTGAAAACTGGATTCAATTTATTAATGACATGAAGAATTCAGGTAAAATACAAGTTCTGCTCTGGTTCATGTAGAGATTTGTTGCAGAAATGCTCAGGCTGATATATGAATGAAATAAAAATGGAAATGTCTGTATGTGTCAGGACCAGAAAAACCAGCAAAATGTTAAAAGAACGGACTAAAGGTCACTGTTCCCAGCAGTAAAACTGAGGAATGTGTTGTTTCTGTCAAAACCAGCAGGCCTATGCTCTGATGGCAGCACAGATGACTTGTCAGCAGAGAAAAAGCAGAAAGGTATTCTTACACCAAAGGTTGCAGCATATCATTACTTTTCTGATTGTCACCCAGAAAATAAGTCTCTGCACACAGCCTGTGAACTCCAAACAACTGAAAAAAATAATATAGTGGGCAGCAACCTGACCAAGGGTTCAGAGACCCTGGAGTGAGAAATATTATGAGGCAAAGGACTTCTCTATAATACCTGATTACTCCTAAAGGATATAAAAGATCTGTGGATTCTACTTGTCATTTCTGATCAAGAAGAAGCACAGAGACAGGATAAGAGCTCAGGACCTGGCAAGCTCTGTCTCATGCTGCACACGATGCTCACCAGACCACCTAAGCACACACATCTTGGTGCTCACGAGCACGTGGGTGTGAGGGTACGGCTGAATTAAAGAGAATGCAGGAAAAATGTGAGTGGGTAAACATCAACCTACATTGAGATTTTGTAAATAAACATTACTTTCTGTTAACTTTTCATTAACCATGAATTTTGCCACACTAGGGAGGTGCCTACAGGAGAGCTTCAGCTCAGGCAGAGGTGCATGGTATGTCCAGAGGACACTGCCTGTAACTGGCCTCAGCTGAACAAAAAAATCTCAGTGAGCCTCACTTCTGAAGGAGACATAGAGGAAATCCTGAAGTTAAGATGAAACATTAAGCAGATGTTAGAACATACATGTGAACAATTTTCCTGCACTTTCCAAATCCAATAATTGATTTGTAACACTGTGATCTTGGGTTTTCTAATAAGTTTTAATTGCTTTTTTAAACTTTCTGCAATCCTCTGTAGTGCTGAAAGAGACTCTGAAATTGTCTGGAAAACATGGAGCTCTTCCTGCCCAAAAATTAGTGAAGGGGATTTGGTTAGGGCAGATACTCATCTGATGTTCATATCTCTAACAGATTTAGAAGTCCCTAAAAATAAAAGTTACTTTCACCTGACTGAGGCAGCTTGAGTGCACATATTGGCACCCTAGGCTACCTTTAAACATGACCAAGGGTAATGTATTTTAGGACACAATTCAAATAACTTGAATTGTTTACATTAGGATGGGAATAAATCCACATTTAGTGTAATATTTTAAAACACACAGACGCTTCTAACCTAGGCCACACACAAATTTTGTTTGCCAAATGAAATGGGAAGGAAAAATGCAGCCATTAAAGTATACAATAGCTACTACTTTCACAAAATACTGCCCCTGTATGTTCAAAGAAGGAGCCTGAGAATTGTGTGGAAAATGTAACTAATTTCATGCACCTAAAATCTTATTTCAAAGTTTGTCCAGAAAAAGACCTGAAGTTGTTGGATTTTTCTTATCTAGCACTTTCCAAGCATTTTGTTTGAGAGACAGAGTTATTCCAGTGCAGTTTGGGTGAAAAAGAAAAAAATCTATGTTGTCATAAACTGTTCCATTACAAATGCAATTTTGTTCTTGTTTGGAATTTGGATTTTTTTCAACGTTGACAAGTGTTCATTGGAATTCATTGTTTGGCCTTCTCAGGACTACAGCTCTCCACCGTTCAGAGCCTTTTTTCCTTTCTGACACAGGAGGTTGTAGCAATCAATACTAGCTAATATGAATCAAATACATGGTGAGAAGAAAGAATAGCTCCAACTTCGTTCTGATTATTTTCCAACTCTGTTATCAAGCGTCATGAATAAATATACAAAATATAAATATAATAGGGAAAAAAAGTAGAGGAACAGCCAATTTTAGCAACAGCTACCTATTGTTATACTCCCCAGGGAGTTCAGAACAATCTAGAAAAGGGTGAAGAAGTTCTTCAGGAAATAAAATACTATCACTGGCCAGCCATGCTCAATTGCCTCACTGGAAGCAGTAAAGACACATAATTGGTAATTGTCAAAAGAGCACTTATTTTACTTTAAGAGGACAGCTGTTACTCACACATTATCTCAGCTAAAGCACAGCAGCAAATATGATAAAGAACCTCATGTGAAAGTTTCCTACATATACAAAATCAGTTTTATGACCCATTATTTATTACTCACTGAACACAGGTCTTGTCGGTCTTCGGATCACTGTAGGCTTCCTGGTAATTATGTCATCTGTTGAACACAATGACATGCCAATAAACATTAACAGCTTCAACTTAACAAAAGCAGGTATGTGCAGATGTAGAGAGCTGCAGAGTTATTTCAATAAATCTTTATGTATCACAGCAGAAGTCAAAAATGAAGGAATATGATAAATAGTTTTCAAAGCTATTTTTTGTTTGTTTTGAAGAAGATTTTCATTTCATGATAGAAACATTGAAATCTAGCATTCTTCAGTTCCATCTATCTTTAACAGAAGTAGTAGCCACTTCATATTCCATTCCTCAAGGAAAAAGACTTAAGATTTGTTATTGGATGTAAATACCATAGTAAAATAAGGATAGAAAATTTACATACCAGGGTGATCAAGGGCATCAGCTAAATCAAAATCACCTTGACCTAAAAGGAAAGTGACAGAAGACACTAAGTCAGCAGTCAGGTTTTCATGATCTACTGAGACCTGAGGGCTCAGTACAGAGCCAGAACACCAGTAAGAGGCAAAAGAAAGACCCATCCAAACAGCAGCAGGCACAGAACAAGCTGTCAGCTGTCATCCCTGCACAGCACAGTCCCGGATAACTGTGAGAGATGGGATCATTTAATCGCAGGAAGTTACTGGTTCAGGTAGGCCAAAGAGAAGCTGCTCTCTTGTATTATCATATTCAACTGCTGTGGAAACACCCCTTTGAAGAACACAGGTTGCCAGTTAGAGGGCACAGGACTATTGCCAGGAGACAGCTGAAAGTTGCATTCAGCATAATACTTGTGGACCAAAATCATTAGGTGAGAATTTTTAATATCTTCATTATTGTTTTACTGGCTCAGCTTAGCAAGCAGCTTTACTGTCAAGTCTGCCTTGTGATCACTTGCAACACAAATCAACTGTTTTTTTAATATAACATGGGCCCTAAATAAAAGATATTAAGATGTGTTTACCTAATTTCATTTCCTCTGTAAATTAAAATATTTGAAAAGGGGAAAAAATTCTTCCTATTCTCTGTTAGATGACAACAATGTCTTTGAATGTCACAGCGGAGTAATTAGCATCTGTAGTTTTGAAGTTAGCAGGCAAGGAAAACTGGAAAATATTTAAAATGTATAAACTGAAATAGATGACTTTGAACTGAACACACACAGTTATTCATGTGAGTTTTACTTTCAACTCTACAATCTCCCACTATCCTTGTAATATACAGCCTTCATGAAACATGTTTGCAGAATATGTATCCACTGGTTTTCACCCAGGGTGATGCATCATCCTTGTGTTTGCATTCCAAACATAAGATCAGCCTACACAAACCCACAAAAAGTCGTGACATGCTATGACTTCCCTAAACAGAAATGCATTACTGTGCTCTGTCGAGTAAGCCTCAAGCTGCACTTGATCTGCATATGTTTATTATCCCTTCTAAAAGGCTTAATACCTAACTGTTCATTAAGGAGTTTTTCTTGGCAAGTCTTGAACACTTCACAGCAAGAAAGGCATCACTGTTCAAGTGAAGAAGCTGAGGAACTGAGAGAGGCTGCCAGAGGTTTGTCAGCACAGCAGTACTCAGGATTCAGCTCAGCTCCTTCATCTTGACAGGTCCTGTACATCTTCATGGCATTCTTCTCATTAATCACTGTTCCTGAATAATAGCTCTTGCCTATGTCAAAGAGCTTCCAGAAAGATTAATGACCAGTGCTGAAACACTGTGTGATCCTCAAATAACAGTCAGCACAGGAATATAAAGTAGAAATGTTTTGATTCCCACGAGGATTTTAATGTAAGTCTGTGAACTTAATTATAGATGGGGTCTGATGGAAGAGATAAAACAAGGCTGGAATGCAAAGTAGGAATGGCTTCTAAAGCAAAACTGTCCCAGTAAAATATTAAGAGCAATACAAGTAAGTAAAAACTTGTAACCACAAGACTTTCCCAGTAACGTTAGCAGAGTGATAAGTTATCTCTTTATTATTTGATTTGTTCTTGGAGTGTTGCCTCATCTGGCCACCTCTCCCTCCTCTGCCCTGGCCCCCCAGCCAACATTGCCAAGTTCAGTAACTTTTGGATTGGGTCTTCAGGTGGATAATATTCATGGAGCCATAGAACCACAGAATGGTTTGTGCTGGAAAGGACCTTAAAGACCATCTATTTCCCACTCTCACTGCCATGGGCAGGGACACTTTCCACCAGACCAGATTGTTCAGTGACATATTCAACTCTGAACACTTCCAAAAATGGGGTATCCACAACTTCTCTGGACAACATGTTCCAGTGCCTTACCACAATCATAGTAAAAAACCAAGTCTTTCTAATATCTAATTTAAAACTACCCTCTTTCAATTTAAAGCGATTATGAAAGCCATAATCTAAGACTCTGGTTTTTAAATATGGATCCATTAAATACATAAATCTATAAAATAAACAAGTTGCTTCATCAGAAGATATTTTCTGTTTGAGCCCTGAGTGCATCACCAGCCCTTACCAGCCCTGAGCTTCTGCCCATGGGCTGTCACCCCAGCCATGGAACCCTTTGATCTTGATACAGACACACTATGCACAGGCAGACATCTTGGCATTGCCTTGACTTATATGGTCAAATTTTATTTTTCTGAAGCATTTCTTCAGTGCCAGAAGCACAAGCAACATAAGCTTGACAGTCCTTTGATTTTGACCTCTGGCAAAATCCTCATTTTTGATCAGCATCCTGACTATTGGAGGAGGCCGTCTGACCAGAACCTCATTGCCTCGGGATACCACGATCAATGGCTCAAACCATTTCTTGTTGAAGTGAGTTATCAGGAATAATTTTGTAACCATAATCAGAATAAGAGTCAGGAGAAATAATTTTGTAATACGGAAGAGCTGCTGGCCAAACCAGCTTCTTTGTTACAGGTCATGACAAGCAGGAACTAACAATATGGAAAGCAACTACTGAGGTCCTAATGCTGTAAAGAGAATGTGACAAAATCATCTTGCAAAGGAATACTGTGGAAAACTTTCAAGTAGAATATTTCTTTGAAGTTAGGGAAAATAAAAATAGAAGGTGGAATAGAATCAGATTATGAAATTCAAGCATGATGATGCAGATAATTTCAATTGTATGAGAAATAAAGCAAAACAATGGACTGAAATATTTACTGACACCTGCCCTTCTTCTATACAATACCAACATTTCCCTCTCCTATTGTTATATCTGTTCTGTTATGGAAAAGGTGGGAAAAGGCAAAAGGTGTTGTTTTGAGACTTTAAGGGAGAAACACAAGAAAGCTATAGTAATTTTAGGAAGAGAAAGAAGAAGACTGAAAATCTCCTTCAGAAATTATTAAGATTGATTTTAAAAAAAATTATTTCTGATGATAAACCAAGCAATAAAAAGAAAAGGACACTAACTTAGAATGACTGCCTGGGAGTAAGACAGGAATCCACAGTGAAATCTCTTTGACTATATAGACATAAACCTTGACGGATGGGCAGTTTGTATGAGGACATCTGTGCAGCATGGTAAATTATACTGCAATAAACCGAAAGACTGCTTGGACTTTGATGCCAGCTTCCTCTGATAATAACATCAAATGACTGCAAGGAGTAAGATTCTGTGGAGCAGAATTTTAAATGTTCATTACCGTTCCTCAGACTTCTCCTAGACATTTTTAAGAATCTAAGTTAAAGAGGATAGTTGGTTTGATAGCAGAACAGCTCAGACTTTATCCACACCATGGTTGGTCTAAAAACAAAACCACATTAGAGTCTCAGAAAATATTTAGCTCAATAGCAGCTGCAGTCACTTCAGAGAACCCTGAAGATAAATGACATGGGAAATAAATTATGAAGCTCTCCACAGAAAAAAAAAAAAGACTGAAATAAATTAATTTTCCACATAATATATATATTTTTTTGATCAGCTTCCATAATAGAAAGAATTGAAAATATACTGACGATAACGAGAATGAAAGGAATTTTAGTTGGTCAGAAAGAGCTTTGTTCCACTGGGTTTTTTTAATTGGTTGAGAGTTTTGTGTTTGTTGCTGTTGGCTTTGTTGTTTGTGTGTTTTAATCTGGATAAAGCTGTGAAGAGATTTAACTGTGCAGGTGGTATTATCTTAGAGTTATCTCTGCTATTACTGCTTTTTGGCTAGTATGCTATTTCTTGGCATTACTTCTAACTTTTCTTCTGGAAGTATCCCTGTTTTGACAAAGAAATAAAATGACTGTAATAATGTTTTTTGTGGGTGGTCCTCAATTAATTAGAGAATTTGAGAAAATGCTTGCAAAGTCATGTCCTCAGGCACATCTGTATGTTAGTGTATTTAATGAATTTTGAATACTAGTTTTCTGAAAATGTGACCCAAATATCCAGTCATTAAAATGCAGACAGTAGCATCTTTTGTCCATGGTTTAATTTGTTCTCTAAATGGTGAATGGATCCACCACCCTTTAACCGTGTATCTCTTTGATCACAAGGGTCTGAGGTCCTACAGCTTTTGAGTTGAATTTATGAGGAACAAGGCTGGATTCTGCAGGTGAGTGCTACCAGTTTGTCATGACAACAGCAGTCAAGTTTTCTGACAAAAGGCTACCACAATATCACTCTGCAATTTTCAATCTCCATATGAACACAGCTTGTGGCCCTTAAAAATTATGCAGATTTAAATAAGGCAGAAATGAATATTTCTAAGTGAGGATCAGGTTATGTGACAAATGAAATGAACTCAGGCTTTTAATATGCACAGTCTAGTATTAAAAAGGAAGCTAAAATCTTAAATGAGAAAAAATAAGAAAAAATTAGCTAAATGAGAAAAAATGAGCTAAAATGAGAAAATGTGTTTGTACATGTTTCTGGACACACACCTAAAAGGCATATATGTAAATTGTGTTAGATAAATAATTTTGTCATTAAGATGATTAAATTAATTGGTTTCTGGTGCATTGCTAGTAGTCATATGTATGGGATGAATTTACCTGTGTCACAAATAAATTAGAAGCAACTAATTTCTAATTCTGAGCAAGATAGAAAGGGAGAATAAGTTGATTTTACAGTATGTAAAGACTTGAACAAGTATGATTTCTTCAGTGTAATTAAATAGGAATTGTTTAATGAATACAATGAGCTTAAAACATTATGAAGCTGGAAGAGACTGAGAAAGAAGTCTGTGACTTAAAAACTAAAACAAAAATTTTATAAAAGGGAACAATATGTTACCAAAATCACTCATGAGGCTAATTTTATGGGCTTTTTCTAGCTGAGATTGTGAGTAATTCTTTGCATGGGCCATTTCTGATTATAAAACAATCAAGAAACCTATTTACTCCATGATGAGAAAATAGGATGTATTTTCCCATGCATGGGACTTGGAACATACCCATGTACTGGTCCAACTTTGTTCAGGAAGCAATTATGTTTGTGTAAAGGAAATTACTCATTTCTGGGAGAACACAAATGTTTATGTCCCAGACTGGACACTCTGGACAAATCTCCATAAGCAGGTATTATTTCTTTCATGTAATAGCCCCATGATCCATATTTACTTATGATGTTTCTGTAGCTTGTTTTTCCTTCAAGGACCTTTAGTTTCATAAACAACGATTGATGCTGGGGTGGAAAATGAGTATGCTTTAAAATCTATAATTAAGATCCAAGGTCCAGTATATAGGCCACAACATGTGGACCTGATTATTGGCTTCATATTTTTTTGCTAGGCCACTTCTGGTTTTAGTTTAAATGCAGGGGAAATGAAAAGGACTCTTGCTTATTCATACAAGAATGCATTTAAATAATTACCAGTAACTAAGATGCACTAATAGAGTAGGAGTGGCAGTACTGCTTTAGCTCTGTGCAACACAGTCTCACCAAACACAAACGAAAATCTTTTAGTTCTATTATATTTGCCTTGCTGTTCAAAGGTAACTGATGTTCTTTATGAACTTTATGCTATGCCCTGCATACATAAAATAAAACAGATATAATTTTCTGTATTTTGCTAGAGAGCAAGTGCAGAAGAAGATGGTGTGCGCTGTAAAACTGCAGGCAGAGCAAAAGAATTGGGATCTCCCATGAAGGAACAACATACATGCTCCTGTGCACCTTACTCAGATTTTCAGCTTTGTGTCATGAGACAGAAAAGCTTAGCCCACAGTGTGGGCTCTTCATCCAAAGCTCTCTGTCACTACAGGTTCACGAAGCTGCCAGCCCTTTTCAGCTATTTGGTTTGAGAGTCTCAGGCTTAATGATGGTCACATTGATGGTCTCTCAAACAAGAGACCTGTATGAGTATTCCTACTGAAATCCTTAGTGTGGCACAGAGAACAGCTGTGTTGGGCTCTCAGAGTGACCACTCACTGCCTAAGTACCAGCTGGCAAATCCCCACTTTCTCCAGTGCGTAGTTTGGAGACAACAGAGGGAACTGAATAGGTGGCCAGAGAGATGCCAGGCTTTGCTGTTTCTCTTGCTCACAGAATGTGTTTTAATGTTCCTTTTCCCACTTTCACACCAGGTACTCTGGTAAAATGCATACAAAAGAGCTCTTGACCTTCAATATGGACAGCCCCTGGTTCCTTCACCACCGGTGTGATTAGACCAGGGATGCAAGGAAGGACTTTAATTTGTCTCCTAATCTTAGGGCCTACTTAATGCCTTTTTTTCCTGCAGCATTGTTGCCCTTTGAAAAGACATTGCTGTGATTTAACTTTTACATGACTTCTTCACTAATTAAAAATCTATTTTTTGATTAAATCTATTTTTTACATGCAAAGCTTATTCAGTGGAAGTGGGACTGTTGTATTTTCATAACCCATCCAAGCCCATTCTTTCAGCTGGGTTGGTGTGTTTGCCTTCATAAGATAATGCACTACAGGTCAGATTTAAGTATTTTTAATATTTTCCCATAATGTTCATACATGTCAGCCTGTGGAAAGGAAGGAAGACTCAAAACAAATTGAATTTCTCTCTTCCTACTATGAGGCAAAATGCCTCAGGAAAGGTCTATTTTTATTGATTTCTAATCTTGAAAGAATGCTGACATTTATTTGTTATTTATTCCCCTCAATGGGATGGAAAGGGTTTGACAATTGATGGTGCAATAAGTTAATAATTCATACTCAGGCAGGTTGGTCACTGCTGACAGGCTTGCAACATGGCAGCAATGTTTGAAAAGTGAACCTGAGAAGCTGAGTAACTGCACCGGTTGTTTTCTCTTCCCAAGCTCTGATGTTGCAACAGTTTTGCCGTTGTCAGTGTTTCACAACCAGTTCGGGTATGTGGATTTTTCAAACTGCAATTATACCCTTAGCTGATAGCACTGATGTGCCTGAGGATAATCATAGTTCAGGTCTGGGGAGTGAAATAGTTTTGGCAGCCGGCAGAAGAGAATTTGTTGCCTGTCGAATCTGTAAGTGCCTCAGCACGTCCACAGGGACCTCACACAGAACAACAGTGAGGACTGCAGATACATGGAGCAGTGTAACAAAACCAGGACTGTGTTTGCCATCTCTCCGTTCGGTCTTTTCACTCCAGTGAAAACTACATTATTCATATAACTAAGTCACGTAGTGTCTCAAATTCAAACTGGTCTACAATTTTATCACCACAAAGTGCACAACTGATTAACCGAGACTACAACTGATTTTGAGTCAAAAGCTTTGTAAGCCTTAGCTGAACAGAGGTGCATGGTTTACTGACTAGCAACAAATGCTGTTCCCTTTACCTGTGTACCATTCAATACCTGATGGAGTAAACGTAAACCATCTCAGACATATCAGTCTTTGCACTGTCTTTGTTACTGGCTAAACACATGATCCATGAGTCAACTTTAACAACCATGGATATATAGATTATATCTACATTGGGAACCTGAGGAACATTCTGAGCACAAGGTCTGAGGGAGAGTCTCAGTTGTCTTCCAGGGGCTTCCCCATATAGCTGTGCTTCCCAGGTTGCACAGCTTCCCCACTGCAGGTGTGCACACAGGTTTGTGGCCCAGATGGGATCTATGTTTCAAACATGAATGATCTCAGTTACTGAGGAGCAACGTGAGTTGTGTCTGAGCACATCTTAAATGGGCAGTGTAGACACAGCCAAACCTGAATTACTGAAAGCTGCAAGAACTCATGAGGGATGTTACCATGAAATCCAGTGGAAGAAGTTTCTGTGAAGTTTATTTCATTTGGATTAGGCTAAAAGCCTCACAGACAATTAGTTGTTGAAGCTCAAATACATAGGAGTCTTCATGTAACCTATCTAAGTCTGGAAATTCCAAAAGCTAGAGCATAGCTAAAAATGGAATACTGCAGTGAGCAGATATGTTTCTGAACTGTATCAGATTTCACTTTCCTTGTGCAATATGGTTCTTGGTTCTGTTATACTTCTGTCAAGATGTGTCCATCAAGGTAGTCTAGCTAACTAACTCAAGATAATTGGACATAAAGGAAATGCTGGATGGTAAGAGGAATGATGTCATCTGGTTTGGCTGTGGTGGTCCAGTAGTTTATAGATGCTATCACAGAGGATTACAATTTAGAAAAGAATTAAGCTGCCTATAAAAGGGTGAATCATGTCATAGACATTCCAAGCATTTTTCATATCATGTCTTGATTGGGACTGAGAGGAGGTTCTTGTAAATATCCCCTGAAACATGGTGAATACTTTGATGATAAAATTCAGTGACTGTTGCCACAGACTTAAAATAATTAAGTTTGCTTGTCAAAGTAGATTAAATAGTTTCCAGAGTCATAAGACTGTGCCCAAAGCCCACAGCAACTTTCAGCAATGACTTCTCCCCCAGAGCAGAGCCTGAACTGGCTCTAAATTAACATATGTATAAATGAAGAATGATTAGGCTGACTACCCTTGTAATTAAAATAGTAGAGTATATGCACATTGGCTTGCTCATGCTCAGATTGTCTGAACAGAACTATTCAACGTATGACAGTTACAGAACAAGAAAGTCTGCATGCCAAGAGGTGAGAAACTGCATGAATCATCACTGCTCACAACTCAACATGCAGGCCAGCACAGTCCTACTGCTCTGCTCTTTCTATGCCATGCTAATTGCTGAAGACCTCCAAATAATTCCTCATTTGTTAATCAAACGATTGGCCTAAGTTAAGACATGGTGTTTTTTACTGCCCATCATTGCAAGATCTCCTAGGGATTTTGTTTAAATCAGGGATGGTGGGAGGATCAGCAACAGCTACTATTTTGGAACTAGAGATTAATGATTGATTTCTTCCCGCAGCCAACACTGTAGTAAAAGCTTCTGCAGTATTGCTAATATACAAAAAAGAAAAGGTTGCAAGTACACCACATGGCAGATGCACACAAAGATAATTCTATTTGTTCTGACCTCAAGAAAAGTTTTAAAGAATATTTTGCTGAAAGAACTTCTGTTTGAATATAGTAAAATGAGTCAGCATGAAAAGGCTACATTTTCCCTATTGCTATTCATTCATCAAAAGTATATACAAAATTTATTCAATTCTTAATTAGTCTTGCATGAAAAACTATGCTTGTGCATGGAATACATTTACTAAGGTAAATAAACTATTAGTTTATAATTATTAAAGCATATGCACCAATATTAAAGCATATGCACCAATATTAAAGCATGGACACCTTTAAACTGAATCAGAATTTGTTTTTACAATAAAACTCAGGTTTCAAAATACTAAGAACTAAGAAAAGCTTTAAAACACGAAGTCATTATTTGACTAAGGATCTCTTTGGAAACTCTAAATTCCCCTGCAAGATCTCGTTTTACAGCTTCCATTTTAAAAAGTTTATACTCAAGCCTCAGCTTGTGAATCATTTTAGGGAAGCAACACTAGCAAGAAAATAAGAAATTATAATAAACAAACTTCAACTAGCACAGCTATTATGAACAACCATCCAGGAGACATGTATCTCTTTAGAAACTGGTGAAGTACATATAAACACTTTTGAATGCTTCTCATGAAAGAGTAGCTCAAAAAAAAAAAAAAAAAAAAGCTAGCAAGCATTTCCAAATAAACAAGCATTCCATTCCTTTTAGGGGTTGGGAGCTTAGGTTTTTGGTTTTTTGGGGTTTATTTTTTTTTTCATTTGTAATTATCTAGTCTTTGAAATAACCCAAGGTAAAGATCACTTACCTCTTACATGGACTAGAAGGAAGCTAAGGCACAAAAGAAAAATACTTCTGAATTTCTCCATGCTCTTCTATGCAGTACTGATTGCACCAGTTGGTTTTTTCCAAGCAATGACGGTAATGTTGCAACTGCAGTGTCAAGGTTTGAGGGAGACACTTGGAATCAGCAGCTCTGTCCAAAAAGGTTTTTCACCACCACACACAAGCTCTGCAAGAGAGAGAGAAACCTTCTTGCTTACAAGGCAAGTAACAAAAACAAGCAACCCTGCTAGAGACAAGCTGTGAGCAGCACATTAGGTGCTACCTGCGCTCCAAGAAACTTATTTATCACCCAGGCGGGAAGCACGGAGTGCTGGAGAAGCAGTGGCAGCACCCAATGAGGAGGGTGCCTGAACACTCTGGATCCACCTCCTTCCCAGAGGGGAAAGCCAACCTGTTTGACATCCTTGCCTCCAAAGTAGGGTGTGGTGCTGTGGGAGCTCAGGTAGCTTGTAAGAGGAGACTGTCTTTCTCTGAAGCATGCTTGAAAGAATCACTCAGGCCTACTCTGTCCTCAAAGCAGCATTTTCCTGCTTGTTTTTTGGCTCAGCAATAACAGCTGATAAAAGCAATCCTGTCAGACTTAACCCCTCACTCAGGCCACCAAATTAAGGAAGTAGATGGAGGTTAGGAATCCACTTTGCAGCAACCTGGAATTGGCTACAGAGGGATGACAAGAAAACCTAGTTTTATAACTTTAAAATGTGATGTTGGACTACTGAACTGAAGCATGCTCCGCTCCCCAGTAGATGCTTATCTTCAAAGGTGAACATTTCCCATCATGACTGTTTCCATTGATCTAGATTGTTAGGGCTTTTTTTAATATAAATATCCATGCATATCCTTCATGGGAAGAGATGTCAGATAGTGCTGTATGGTACAAAGCTTTGGAAAATGAAAAAAATCATGCATCTATCTGTATATAGACTTACTTTTAAATTACTGATGTGATTTAAATACAGTTTTGTCATAGCATCATAGCTATCTCAGGCATCTCTCTAGCAAACACATGTGCCTACAGTCTTGTCCTTTGAACTGGATTGCAGCCATGACCCTGGTGCCCAGCATCAGCAGGGTGACTGGCATGCATCCTCCCTTGTGCTGGGGGATAAGCTGCAGGGGGTTTTGTCAGAGCTATTTTGTCTAGGGCAGCAAATAGCTCAGGACTCTGCTACCATGAGTGGCCAATCTGAGCACTTGTGGTGTTGCTGGGTGATTCAGTCTGATGTTGCTGCCCCCACCTGCATTTCTGTTGAGTTACCCAGAGCATACAACTGAACTCATGTTTTTATGATAACTACAAAAACCAGATACAACAACATAAGATGGACTGATAGACCTTGGTGGTACTGGGTCTTCAAGAAGCTTGATGTTCAAGTAGGTCAACTGCCTCCCTCTCCCTTGTCCAAATTTGAACCAGCAGAATGGTTTATAAAGGTCTGGCTTAAAGCTACTAATAGAAACTCTAAAGTCCAATTTGGGTATCATCATTCTCCATGTCAGGGCCTATTGCTCAGTCTTAGAACAGTTAAAGATATTTAGGCTGAAGAGGTGACTTTTTCAGTCAGTTGAAACAAGAACTATACCACGAAATGAGCAATCCCATAAATCCACTGTTTTTTTTGTTTTTTTTTTTTTTTCCCAGAATGCTGAAAGCAGGCCCACATGTGCTGATCTTCATACAAGTGATGAATTTGCCTGAAGGGAACAGGAATGTTGGCAAGGTTAGGTACTAGTCCCAGGCATGTCCAAACAGCTCACACATGTTCAGTAGCTTTACTTCAAAACAGTTGTTCCTGCAGGTGAAGTCTTCCCAAAATGCATTGTCTCACCTGCCTGCTGATACAACTTCATTGTGATATTGAGCGTTCTCAGATGTAGTTTGAAGATGATGCACATCTTGTTCAGTTCTTCTGCAGCCAGCAATTGCCCTGTCTAGCTCAATAACAATATGAAAGTGGGCGGCACTGGAAGGAGTGGATCTGGTGTAGGAGTCAGGATGTCTTGAATACCTATCTCCCTGCTGTTCTTGGGAGCATTACAGGAACTTCCTAATCTTGGTGCTGGCAAAAACATGCAACAGCTTGGACAAGATAGCAAGTAAAAAATACTGTGTATCAAAAAGAAATATATGAGCTAATACCTGACCATTAATAGCAGTTTTAGCACTTGAAAAATCATTGACCCATTTTTTCTGCATAAAGTAAAGCAAAGTTCTGTCTGCTATTCACCTGACAAGGTGGATGATTGCCTATGTTTTTTTACTTGTCTTTTTAAGGAAAACTCCAATATTTTAGAAACTCAAATGGAGGTAGAAAAGGAGCCAGTGTATCTGTCTATTCTCTACACCACATACTTTCACCTCATCAGGCCTCTCTTAGAGGAGACAAGCTAAAACGGAACAAGAGTTCAGTCACAACTCATCGCAGTGTCAGCCCCATCTTCCTAGGGGCAGAGGTCACATTGCTCTCTTTGGCATGGGTAACCTGCTATATGTGTCTATTGAAGATGAAAGAACTGAATTATACGCTAGAACTAGTTGGGGATGCCACTAATATCCTACACTACTCATCTTTTTTAATGAAAACAGAAGTACTTTAATTAAAATATTGAAGCATCCAGTAATGTAAGCCATTAATTTAAATGTAAGCCAAATACACAAGTGAATTGGTGATTGGGAAAACTGTGGGTTTGCTCCATTTAAGTCATTTTCACATTCCTAATAATCTCTTCACTTCCTTTTAAATGTGTCTTTATATCTGTGTAACAGAAAAGAGCAAAAAGAAAGTAACATTTTCAACTTGCCTCTCCAGTGAAAAACACACATAGATGTGGTTGAGATGGTGGCCTAAAGTGAAAAAAAAAAAGCCAACACAGAAAAGCAGCCTTCAAAGTACAATTCAGCCCAAGATATACTGAAAACTGAATGCACTAAAATGTTTTTCTTAGCATTCAAAATTTGGCACAGATACTGATATATGCACAAAGAGCTACAGCAAAAAGCTGCTAAATGTTATGCTTAAGATTTGCTTGCTTTCATTTGCACAAATCCAATGCATTCATTTTGATCTTTGAATAAGTATTTTAAATGAACATTGCATTTGAAAACCATCAAAACTTTTTCCACTAATAGAATGAATAAACTGCTACTGCAGCTACCTTGTAGAAGCTAAAGTGATGTATTATTCTACAACAAGATCCTGCTTTGATTATTTTTCCTACTACTACTGATGGTAACTCCTCCTCATCCTCAAAGTGATGTCTCAGGTTTTAGCTTTTCCATTTTTCAGATTCTGTACTACTTTAGTGTGTCTGGGCTTCATATTAGGGGATAGTAAGCTCTCTTCACAGAATAGGTAGACAAAACAATTCCTTCTCTAGCTGAGGGACCCAAGGACAACTGATCCAGATCTCAGGCCAGAGAGCATAAACAACAGTGGAATGAAGTGAGAAAAACAAGAAAGATGGGACTTCATGGGCTAAAGCTGTAATTTGACAGTAAGCTCCAATATGCTAATGGACCAAAACTGGTAAAAGTGTGAGACCCCGCGACCGGTCGTCCATTTTTTGTGACCTTTTTGTGTTCATCTGGGTGTAGCCCTGGCTGGACTCTTGTGCTCTTGTGCCCAAGGTGGACCTATTGAGGCCTCCTAATAAACACCTACTTTATTCTTTAGCTCCATCTAGTCTCTGTTCTAGATCAGCCTTCACAAAGCATCAAAAGAAGGTAGACTAGAAGAATTGGAAGTGAAGAGGGTGTGCCACAGGGACATGACAGTGCTCTTTGTTGCCATCCATTTTAACTCAGTTTGACGGTAGAAGTACCTCACAGGGATCAAGTTGCAGTTTGGACCTAGAAAGGACAGTATTTTTCCATTCCACTGCACAGTCTGATTGAAACATGTATAGAAACGACATTAATTCCCACATCAGAAAGTCAATGGCAGTTCATAAGGCCATGATGGGCAGCAATCAATCTGTGGGACTTGACTTCAGAACTACTTCAGTAGAGTGGTGAATAATGGTTAACTGATAATGTTTCCTGTCCCAATGTGTGGGAGAAATAATGAATTAGAATATTTAGCTCTGTAATGTAATGGCAGTTGAACAAGAAAGAAACAAGATCAAGGTTTCTGTGGATAGTGAGGCAAATAGCAACGAAACAATTAATACCCCATAACTGCGAGTGAACCGCTATGTTTTATCCCATAAACTGGCACCTTCTCCAAAAGAACAGATTGAAAATTCAAATATTCTGTTTAACCTTTTATATCCAGGTGGCAGCAGCCAGTCTTTCTTCTTTCTTCCACAACATCAGACTGTGAAACCATAACTGGACAAATCAGTAACTTGGAAAAACCAGTAAATTTGGCAAGTCTTGCTTTGCCTTCTCATTCATTCATCAGAAGGTAAGACAACACATGGTCCTGCAAAAGTGTCTACTGCTCCAGGATCTGATGATAATTAGATGAGGATTAAGTTTGCCCATACTTAAGACATCTAAGTGCATCTTTTCACTAGATCCTGGGTAACCAAATATTTTTCTTCCTCCTGTCCTTCACACAGACGGATGTCACACATAGGTAAGCATCTCCTGTAAGCAGCTCAAAGCTTTGCTGCTTCTGGCCAACTTCATTCCAAAATGATTAAAACGTCTGTATGAAAGAAATCTGAGCTGCTGATGGATCAGGTAGGCAAACTATTTAAAGGATCTTTCCCTAGGTGAGTGAGCACCAAGTTTTTTATTTTTCGAGCTACCGAGAAGAAAAACACATAAACCTTTTTTTAAAATTTATTTTTAGAAAAATCACAATGTTGATAGGTCTTACTAAGTAATTTTAGGCTCACAAAAGCTGAAAAAGGATTCAAGAGTCTTGGTTAGCTAAAAGCTAGTTTGAGTTCCTCCTGCCATTTTATCCCTAACAAACAATGAGTTATTTTTATTTACTCTACACTTGGCATAGATATATCTGTTTATTCATGTAGGCAAGTACATTTCTTTTCTTTGTATTTACATAAATCAAATGTTTATGTAAGAGTCACTTTTGCACTCTCAAACACACTTAAAGGCTTTAGCACTTTTATACTAAAAGCAGACATGGGGCAAAAAGAGACTTACAAATTAATTCCATAAGAAAATACTAAAATTTGTGTAAAGCCTTGTTGCAAGCTAAGAAACATGTACAAGAAATTCTTAAATGAATTATCCTTGGCATAAATTTGTATTTGAATGTACAGACATATTTACAGGTTTAAAATCCAAATTCATTAATTTCTAAATTCTAAGATGTTCCATGAAATGTCATCTTACTGTAGAACTTTGTCAGGTGGCTGAAGCCCATTAATAAGACACATATAGTAAACTGCATGAAAATTTAAAGCAACTAGAATGAAAACCAACAAAACTGGTCAGACCATTCCTTCCTGACAGAACTAGCTATTATTCCAGATTTAGTCCTTTAGCTGTTATGAGTTGTAGCTTTCCATGTTTCCACAGGTCCTTTAAACCTTCCTGTAGCTTTCAAGAGCCACAGCATGAGTCACAAGTGCTTTCAGAGGAAGATGCAACCACAGGTGATCACCCTAGGGGGAATCCTTCTCAAGTCCAAAAGCGCTTCTCACGTGTTTGCTATTTCTACTGTTCAGTGGATGCCTGCGGAAGGAGGTTGGCTTGTTCTGGTCAGTCTTGCTGTTTGCAGTTTGGAACTGTGGTACTATTTCTGTCCCTTACACATGTATGATAAACCTTCTGAATTCAACACTATTGTCACTTAAGCTTTTGGCTATGGAAGTCTGAAGATGTTAATCCCCACTCCCAAGTACTTCATCCACAACTGTTTAGATGATGTCAAACATCAATGTCACCAGAAATACAAAGTCCAATTATGTTTCTGATCTGCAAAACAGGCTTTTCCACAACTGACCAGCTCAGTACTTGCTAAGCAGGAAGAGCCAGAAAGGATGAAAACTAGGTGTGCATTAACTTTGGGTTTTCTCAATCTGTACCAGACAGATGCAATGAAAAAAAATCTAAAAACAAACCAGAATTTTTGTCTCCTGAATGCTCAAGCACAAGCATCTCTTCCATGGCAGCTGGCCCAGGCAGCTACACAGATTGGATCAGCAGCACCCACACCCAGATCCACCATCCATACACAGTGAGCTGTTTGCTTTCAGGTGCCCACAACATATACCAAGTTGGTTGGTTGGTTGGTCCACTCACTGAGTCCAGGTTATTTAAAAAAATGTTTATATTGCCTGACAGCAATAACATAACAAAAACCATAATTGCAATTGGTTTTGAAGAGGTAAGGAAAAGTTAAACACTGAATGCACTTGAGACACACCTATTTGTCAGAGGAGTCAAGGAAAGAACGTAAAGGCACAACATACTTCTACACTCCTGTCGTTAAGGCCATGTATTGGTGTGCAACAACGCTTCACAGGGCTAACCATACAGAAGTACTCAGGTCTAAGTCATAGTCTCAGAGGTGTTTCAAACAAGAGCTGTTTTCTTATGAAACTTCGGGCTCTGCTGTTTGTTATGCTTTTTTTGTTTCTTTTTTTTTTTTTTTTTTTTTTTTTTTTTGGCAAAATGCAGGTTGCTTATCCAGTTCCAAAGATCTGTTCTTCAGCACTCTTTCTTTAATTTAGTTCTCCAGAAGTGTGCGCTGAACTGAAAAGTGAAAAACAATTCAAGATTACTGCACTAAGCATAGTGCACTATGCACTTAACATACAATGCCCTTTGCATACAATGTAAGTTATACATTACTATGTAACAGTTTATGCAGTCAACAACTTCCAGCAGATGTTTGACACTGTGTGATAAAATTTAAGAAAGCAGAGGCTTGATTCTGTGAAGCCGATAGGCTGCATAGCAAGGGGTATTACACTCCAGATTTCTCACTCAAATAACCACATCCTACTACATACACGGAAGCTACTTACACTTGCAGTGTAACCCAGCACTCAGTTCAGGCTTGCAGTTCTTGCAGATGCAAACAGGCTGCTCATACAAAAAGTAAGCTACTGAAAGTAAGCTCCTAAGTTCAGGAAGTCAAAGATAGGTTTACATAAAATTTTAACAACACAGACCTATTCTGCTATGCCATTTGACCTGGCTTAATGAGAGACTGTTTCTAACTGGAAGCCATGTAGGTGTATCTATTACCAGAAGCAGACCTAACATCTGCTGAGTCCCAGAAGTAAGATCAGGAGCAGCACCATGCTGACCATGGCTGCCTAGTCTCTGAGCTCAATACATGATCATGCTTGTCTGCAAAATTTAACAGAGGTATGAAATCTGGGACATAATATGACATCAATATGTAGGTAGAAGTAAGCATATCTGATAACATCCCAAGTGTGACTTTACTGGTTAAAATAAAGTATGCATCATCTGATGGATTTCACTTTTGAGTTGTGGTGAATCTTGGCCAGAAATTTAGCATAACCCAGCTACAGCTCATATTTTAACTGCCTTTGGTAGAGGACTTTGAATGATACTACTTGCTTCCCCCTAATGCTCTGCTGAATTGAGGATAACTGAGTCTCTTCAGTCCTTACAGCCAATCATAAGAAAATGTTTTGTACTTGAGAGTTTTATATATTTAATAGCTTAAAGTGTTTATAAAGAAGATAATGAACCAGATATAAGTTTGTAACAGATTAAATACCTGAGAGAAATAAGGCATAATTATTGAAGTATAAAAAAACCCAGAAATAGTTCTGCAGTTTTAAGATTAAACTCACAGAAGAACATACTGCAAATATATACTGCTTTGAGATTTTAATACTCAGTACTTCAAAACCAATGAACTTCAGCATGAGGTTACAGTGCTTCTTCCTTTGTTGACCAGTCACAAAGGTTAAAAGGCCAAGTTTTCACCTATACCACTTCCTCCAGCTCTATCCATGGATTCCTGGAGCTTATCATCTGCTCCATCAGCCAAATCTCCTACACAACCATACATGGAAGGTGAGGTTCTCAGTGTTTGTTGCTTTAAAAGAGATCCTTCCACAGCTCTCACCTTTGTAGAAAGATTAATTATGTGATGGTTCTTTCATATAAGAATATTCTCTACTCACAACAGAGAACGCTTTAATTACAACATTCTAGTGAGTTCAGCCCTCTTTGCCTCCAGTGTAGTTTCATCTCTATCAACATCTCACAAATTTTTTAATACACATTCTTGCAGTGTTCTGTATCAGTTTATAATTAGAAAACATTTCAGATTCTAATCAGAAAAAATATACATTAATAAACTTCCAACTACAGTTATTCATCACACTGACAAAGCAGGCCTGTGTTTTCACAATTGCCTTTAATTATATTTTTGCAGAGAAAATTCAATTCTTCACTTTCTCTACGCTCCATTTCAATGCATTCTCAAGGCAATAAACCAATCTGTTCAATAAAAAACTCAAGAGAAGTGGCGATATTGTCAGAACTGAATGCTTGATTCAGTTCTAACTTTGTTGAGATGGTAAAATCATAGACTCACAGAACCATTTATGTTGGAAATGATTTTAGATCACCCATTTTAACTCTTACCCTAGGACTGCCAAGTCCACCACTAAACGATGTCCCTATGTGCCATGTCTATATATCTTCTAAATTCCTCCACGAATGACAACTCCTCTGCTTTCCCGAGGAGCTTCTGAGCAGCCTGTTCCAATGCTTGAAAAACCTCTTAATGAATAAATTTTTCCAAATATCCCATCTAAACCTCATCTGGCAAAGTCTGAGGCCATTTCTTCTTGTCCTAACACTTGTTACTTAGGAGAAGTGACTGACACACCTGGCTACAAGCTCCTTTCAGGTGGTTGTAGAGAGTGAAAAGATGACCCAAGTCGTCTTTTCTCCAGGCTAAACATCTCCAACTCCCCCAGTCACTCCTCGTAACACTACAGACTCTTCCCTAGATCAATTACCCTTCTCTGGACATGCTACAGCACCTCAATGTCTTTCTTGGAGTGAGGGGCCCAGAACTGGACACAGCGCTTGAGGTGTGGCCTCACCAGAGTCAAGTAGAAGGGGACAATCACAGCACTGGTCCTGGTGGCCACAGTATTGCTGACAGTAATATCACTACTGGCCTTCTTGGCTATCTAAGCACACCGTTAGCTCATATTCTGCAAAATTGTTATTTTTTTTTAACGAAACAGCACAATTAATTTTCTCCAGTATGTTAGATGTCAATAAAGTGCATTTAATAGGATCCCCAGTGAAGAGCTGATCTTCCGTCTAGATTCTTGTCTTACCAGGTGGCTCAGATTGTGCTCCTCTGTGGCTATCCATATTCACATTCTCTTCATCTGCTGGGAAAAAACCCAGATATTTAGCATTTAAATTTTCTTATATTTGAGGCTCTTGATAAATGGAGATAATTTGAGAGAAGAAATAGCAGTGAAAAAAATAGACTACTGATAGTACTTGAGTTGCCCTGTTTTGTCTGCACATTAATTTTAACATACAAGCTAGAGATGTTTTTTGGTTTCCAAACTTCCCGAATTACAAAACAGCAGTGCCTGGCTGAATGATTCTCTATCCCTTCACTAAGCAGTCAGAAAGACTGAAATAGACAAAACCAATCATCCTATCATCCACAGTACTCTCAAAGCTCTCTGATGCAAGTTATATCTTATTTAGGTGGAAAGGAAGCAAGCAATAGGTAACTGCAGAAGAATAATTTGGGGAGGAATATTGGACTAAGTTGTCATAAAACTAGTAAGTAGGCAAGCATCTTGTGAAGACACAAAGGCAAAATTTACAAAATTAGAAACTACAAAGTATTTTTCAGCATTAAAAATCTCTAATCCCGACCTTTACTTGATTCTCCTTAAGAAGTATTTTTTGCAGTCTTTCCTGCTTATTTTTAGTCAGAAAAGTAAGTTTTTGGGCAAGGAATTCATCAGTCTTAGATGACTAGTAGGAAAGGTTATTCCCTGTGAACCTAAATTCACTGGGTTATTACAACTACCTTATGCAAAGGATCAATTTATAGTCCACATATAAATACAAAAATACTTCTCTTTAGACAGTAGGAAACAAAACTGATTTGGAACTCTTACCGCTTTGCTTGAAACAGAGTTTCTTCTTCTGGTAAGCAATGAAACTAGCTACCGATGCAACTACTGTAGCACCCACGGCACTTATAATTCCAGCTATTGCTCCCTGAGAAGCTGAAAAAAACAGAGATGTTTATAAACATTTTTCAGAACTGAAAGCCACAACAAAGTATTGTCTCAAAGTAAACACTGTGAACACTTCCAAAAAAAACATTAAACTGAAATTACATGAAATTACAATAATCAACTCTGTGCACAATGAAAAGTGAATCCTTTCATTTTATAACCATTGATTTCTTAGCAATACCCACTGTTAAAGAACTTAAGCATGCTTATTTTAAGTTGCAGTAATTAAAAAAGCAACTCTTTCATAGCCATATCTACTTTGTATGCATGCAATCACTGCACCAGCATCTCTGAAACCTTAACACTTAGGAATAATTTGTAACATAGAAACATTAAAGGACTATGGAAGCAAAGCTTAAAAGTAAGAGTTCCAGATTGCACAAAAGCTTTTTAATTGTAACCCACTCCCAGTAGTGACCATTCTAGCAGAAGATTAGCAAACAGAACCCCCAAGAAAACGAACCTCATACATCTAAACACCATCATACACACACATTCATGCATTTACCCTCCTCGTCTTGGCCAGTTTTTGGAGTTGGACCCTTCCGTTCTGTAAAAGTGAATGGAGAGTTTACATTTTATATGTCTAAAGAACACTCATATCATAATTGAAGAACATTTTGTCAATTAATTATGCAAAATTAAAACCCATCTATTATAATCATACAGTGCTAAACTGCACTGAAACTTTCTGTTTTCAAAGCATGGCTCAGTGTGGTGCCAACTCCAGCCTTGAGTGATCAGCTAATAAAGTTTGCGAAATCTGATTTAATGAGCCTATGCACCACCACAGAGAACACATATAATTTCAGAGTAACATTCAGCTATATCTCCACGGAACCAATGATCTTTTCCTAAAATCCCAGCCTCATCTGCTAAATACCTTTGCAATTCTCTTCACAAGCAAGCCAGAAATTCTATAAATACTAACTCTATTTAATAGTCACTGTGCAACTCGCACCACTGAGGCAGGAACTTGTGCAGATGAAACCACCACACAAGTCTCCACAGATGTTTCTTGCCCCTTCCAATTTTGAAGTACTGCCCCAAAGGAACCTTGGAAGGAGGAAGCTACCCAAAAAAGTGGCATCAGTAGTCTCCACCCAGGACAACTCTCCAGAGAAGTCAGTAACCATTAGCACATCCCAAACCCCACCAAGATACTTAAAACTAATTCTGATCTGGAAATAGTGAAATTGCAGTAACGCACTAATTAGACATAGCAAATTACCAAAAAAAGTTTGGCAAGCTAGGAAATGGTTTTATACTGCTCAGAGTATAGAATCATATGGTGGTGAAGGGACCTTAGGTATCACTGAGCTTCAAACCCCCTGCCATGGGTAGGGACACCTTCCACTAAACCGGGTTGCTCAGAGCTCCATCCAGCCTGGTTTGAACACTTCCAGGGATGGAGCATCCACAACTTCTCACCTCCTAACCTGCCTCACTACCACCACTAAAGAAGTAGAAGACTAAGGATCACTTGGAAGTGTAAATATCAGTTCATCCTGTGGGACAAAGGAAATCTTTGAGAACATAAGGTGGACCCTCTTCTGGCCCACTCCTAGGCTTCCTACCTACAAGAACTAAAAGTAACTAAGAGTATGTCATGAAAGATCCAAAATAGCACTTGGATGACCTTAAAAACTTTATTCATGGTGAATTTTGAAGTAAGTACTGCATTCACATTTCAGTTTTAGAAGCCATCTTTCTTAGCATACGAGTAAAAAATCACTGAAAACTTTTGCTCTAGACCAGCCCCTTAAATATGTGGGGCTTTTTTTTGACAGAGACAGAACGTGTTACTTTTGAACTTGAAAGTGTGCTCTTAAGTTTCAGATACCAGAACCAAACACATTACAATTTAGAGCATGTCTAACCAGCTTGTGAGCAAGCTTTAATCAAAAGCTCAGGTAGGCACAGAAACAATAGGAAGCACAACCTGCTATCTTACCATTGCTGCCACTGCCATCGCTTCCTCCTCTTGGGGAACTGCCATCCAATAGATCTGAATCATCAAATTTGTCTATAAAGTAATGCAAATAACATTACCACATTTTAAGTTCAGTGAATAAGACACACCAAGGTATATAATAACATGGAAATTTTCTCAAGACCATTCAACTGAATTTGTGGTGGTTTTAGGCTCAGTACCAGAGTCCGAACATTTAACCTTCTAAAAGCCCTCACGATGTCACATCCCTTCAGCTCAGCACTACAGAGTTTGACAGCAGCACTCCTTTCTCTGGACTTCTTGAACAACTGAGAGAAGTCTGTGCAGTACTACCTGCTCTTGGACACTATCAGGTTAATCAAGCAAGGAGCCCTATAAGCTGCTTAACTCTAATAGCCCAAATCTCACTGTCCTGTGACAGCAAAGAAACAATGTGGACAGAAGAGGACCATTTACTTTCAAGGCTGCAACTGTGAATGACTCTTCAGAGTTGGGTCTCTAAGTCCCAAACAGTCCAAATGTAATTTCCCTTGTCTGATTTACTGCAGAACACTGAAGTAGTCCCTCTCCATTTCCAATGAACCCTACCTCATGGAGCCTTCCTGTCTCCCTCATGGCACCTTCTCCTCCTTCCCTCTGCTGCCAAATGAATATTTAGTTTACACAATGCAAATCAGTTTTTCAGGCAGAAAAACTAAAAGTATTGCATCAGAGGATGTTTTAGTTGGGTGCCAAAAGCACTGTACTGAGGCATGCAAGAATCAAATTCAAGTCTCTCCTGCAAATCAGGTGAAAGAACAAGAACTGAGGCTTGCATTCCAGGGCTCTTTACCACCATGTCTGTGAATAATGGCATCATCACACCTGCATCCTTCTGAATCTCTTTTGTTCTGGGTTAGGCAAAGATAGAGAGGACCTCTAAAGCAGAACAGGCAGGAAAGGACATGTATTTTAAACCTATTTTTCAAACACAAATAGTTTTATTTCTTAATGGGGCCTTTAAATAAAATAAAAAAAAAAAAGAAGCGACCCTTTAACTTGGAGCTTTCCCTTTAATTTAGATCCTTTAAGAATAAAGATCATAGGCAGTTGCTACTTACTTTTGAGCATGACTAGAAGGGATTGAGTTTGTAAAGAAGAAAGAACTCAATTCAATACATGGTTGCTTTGCCACAGGCAGCCAAGAACAGCTTTGCCCCAAGCACACACACACACTGTCCTATCCTGCCTCTTCCCCACATCACCCTAATTTTAAGTGAAAGTGACTCAACGGGTTTGTTATGGAATTTCAAGACTAGTGCAAAGCTTATTTGCAAGACAACTTTTTCTCAATCTTCAGTGTTTGATGTATGCCACACCTGACATACACAGCAGGCAATTAACAAGGATCAATTATTAGAAGTGTAACTGAGACAGTAAAACCAGGAGTTTGTGCTAGAAGCCTTACCAGAGCCTTTAGGTTGATCTTGCTTGGGGTTATCTAATCACAGAAGAGAGATTTAGGGAAAAAAAAAAAAAAAAAAAAGTTAAGATAACAAAACCAGACTACAATACAGTAATGTTCAAAGGGACTAGGAGAGATTAACAAATACTCTTTTACTGTTCAGAAATTCCTGTTAGATCAGTCTTACCAGTGTCACTAGGATTTGCAGGAGGATGTGGCTTGGGATCACCTGTAGAAAAATAAGAGAATAAATTGAGAAAAATTACTAGTGTGAAGAAACCAAAAGCAGAGCATGGAGTAACCTTGAAAGATGATCTGACCTAAAATATTATATCAAAACTTCCCCATGTCGTTTTCCTTTCGTTAGCTAATGCTGTATTTCTTTGGTTATCTTAGCTAAATACTCTGTTTTAATGCCAATAAGGGCTTTCCCTCTACATTAACCAGCACGTCAGATCCTTGCTAGGATCGAACATACACAGAAAAACTCATTAAGTCTTATTCAGCATTTTAGTTTGCACATCTGATTTCAAAGGCTGAGTTTCTTTAAATTTTTCTACCAGGTATAGATTACTTGGCTGTTTTCTCTTTTAAAATTACCAGGTTTTAACCAAATACAAAGCCTGGTACCTCACTTGAAAAATAGACAAAGTACAGAGAATAGAACTAGACTAGGTCCCCACAATGACATTTCATTTGGCTTGCCACAAAGTAGAAAATAAGAGATCTTAGAAATTATCTCTGTACAGTTTTGTCACAACCCTCACATTAGAAAGTGTACTTTCCTTCAAATTATTTATAACAGAATAATGTTTCTTTGTGCTACTAAAAATACTTCCTGAAATGGGAGAGATTACTTTGGAATTAACATTTACTTCCATAAGTAATAGTTTATGGAATTAGTGCCATCTAGTGAAAAAACAGCAACAAAACAAGTAGAAGCTGGCTAAGAAATTAATGAAACTCCTACAGTTTTGTTGATTCAAAACCGTAAGGTTAACAAACATAACTAGACTGAAAGTATTTTTATTGACAGTCCGCTACCTTAATCAACTCAGCGCCTTATTATACTTAGGTCATAAAGGATGGACAGACATTGCACCAGGTACATTTGAGCAGTATCAAGGAAAATATGATACTTACCATAATCAAAAGCATCGGACAGGTCTAAATCATCTACAAAGAAAGAAGGGAAGTTTTAAATGTAATGCAAAAACTACTCTTAAGACTACTTTTTAAACAAAATGGACCTCACAACATTTTCTCCACAAAGTAAAGACATGCTCACTCATCAGTGACTCGCAGAAAAGCCCTACAAAGTTACCAGGCATTACCTGCCAAGCGACTTGCTGCTTTTGGAGATGATGGGACCTGTCAAGGGCCTGCTCAAAGTGAGCAAGCTCCAAACATGTAGACTGAAAGTCAAGGGAAGGCATTTTCACAGGGTTTTAAGCTTGTGAAATCACAAAACACATTTCTGAGAGCAGATTCCAAAATGAAGAAATCTTTTTGTTGTTAGGGAGCTGCTTTCTTTTATAGAAATACCACAACTCTGTGTGCCACTAAATTGAAAAATTCAGGATCTCAAATTGGTAGGTATACTACACTTAATTTTACAGTAAAAGGTATTACAAGTCAATTAGATCTCACCTGTATGTGATGGTGTCTTCTGAGTTACAAGAGGCTTCTTTGTACTTTCTGTCAGGTATGGTTAGAGAAAAAAAAATTAAATACTATTTAACACATGAAGCTACATGAAGGACAGAGGACAAATCTAAGTACATATCTATACATCAAAATGCACAAGATCAAATCTATACAGCAATAAATCTATAAATCAATTTCACCTCAAAGAGAAATCTTTAAGCCTTCAAAAGACAAATTTGAGTTCTATGTGGTCAGCATCTTGACAAACACATGGCTGAATTGTTTCACTGAGGTTTAAACAAACCATATGTGGCAAAGTTGTCATGCTTGGCCAGGCAATAATACTTAGAAATCAACAAGTCAAAAGAGCAGCCACAATTTTCCTGCCTACCTTCCAAAAGTGCATCTCCTAAGGAGAAGTCATCTTGGCCTGTAGAATATAAAAGAAACAATAAGGACACTGTTTTTTCTTATTCAAACACAACATTTAATAAAGTCATAAACACGTCTGTGATCGATCTTGAGGTATACTTTCTGCTTCCTGAGTCAATCTAGAAGAATATTTTGAGTCAGGGTTGAAGACAGACATTCTTCTCTATTTCTCCAGGTCACTATCTATACATCTTTTCAGAAAAAAAGGAATCACACTAAAAATTGGCTCTATAGACATGACCTGAAGGCTTGGAACATACATTCCTGTAGCCATTAATGCACTTTATTCTTGCCACTGCTACTGCATGTTTCCTTAGTACCATCCACAGCATATTCTTTCCTACCCTTCTTTCCACTGAACAAAAATAAGCTGGAGAACAGCTTCAATGCATGAGAAGATACAAGATTCAAGTGTGAAGAAAAGCCTTGGAGCACAAAGGCCATTATGAAAGCTATTATGTAATGGAGTTAATATCTTGACATTAAAAATTAATTTTCATGGGTTTAACCCTAACCCATTCCCCCTAACCCTTAACCTAACCCAAACTCTTTCCCTCTACCTAGGGTTAGCAGTATGGAGGTGGTTAAGTTATTAGCACATACGATCTTGAGTAGTTTTTCAACTTCCTAAAACACAGCTAAATGCAGCTGGCACCACCAGGGGGTCTCCACAACAGGGAAATTAGATTCTATTTTCAGTCCTTAGGAAAAAGAATATTGTTTCTTGCTGTATCAAATCAGCTGCTAGAGCTACTGCTGCTTACCCAGCGAAATGCAAACACACCAGCTCAAGACATACATGACACAAACTGATTTCACACCACAAATGTACTGGTGTGATCTCAGCAGCAGAGGCTTGTAAAATAAGTGGACAGCTAAAACAACTGTTTGGGGTGTTTCTAATTTTTCAACATCCCTACTTTCACTGAAGCATGGAATAAGAAAAATGCCTGAAAGTAGCTATCAGCTATTCAAGAAAAATACATTTAAATATACTGCTTCAGCCCCATAGAAGCTGGATGACTTTTTCTACCTACTGAGGATCAAGCCAGCCAGAGCAGTTGTTATTTCCGAACAGAAACTACCTTAATTCAGAAGATATTTGCATAAAGCACTATATGTCTGGCTTTTCCTCTAAGAATGTAATCACCAAAGAGGCATCAGAACCAGCTACTGCAAAGTCTGAAAGAGAGGAATAAAAACAAACATCAAAATCAAACTAGAAGCAGAATGCACCTTTTACCTATATGACAGACCAAGTTAAGACAAGACATGAGTCTAACATCAGGAATGATGGATGCTTATATAACCTGGTGACATCTTTTGCTGTAACTGAGGTAAAAATTGAAATCCCTTTCCTTTTTCTTCTCAGGTAACTGCATTAGTAATAGTCAGATACTTTTTTTTTTTTTTTTTGTAATAGAGAAGCAACTGGAATGGAATTAAAAAAATGCGCACTCTGGCCAACTAAACTGCTACCGCAGAAACTGAAATCTGAAGTCTAAGAAGTGATTCCCATACTGTAACACTTGAACTAAGACCACCTTGCCCATAGCCAAGTAAGGAGACAGACCTACATGGTCTCTGACAAGCCCTTTCATGGAAACAGAGGTGATTGATGGCTTTATTGTGGTGCACGAGCAAAGCACATTTAAAATCTCCTAGATAAAATAAGTAGGTATAGATCTTGAATAGAAAGCAAGAAGATATTTTACTTGGTATTCCTTATTTCAAATGGAGACCACAAGCTGTGTTAGATCACAAGAAACTACAGAATGCAAAATATTTGCAGGTCATTTATCTGACGTCTACATCAATCTGCAATATAATTTTACAAACCTCTGTAAAGTTAGCAGGTGCTAAGACACAAATGCCAGTTACTTCTGAAGTTACTCCTTTTATTAGACTACACCAAGAAACCTCCATACCGACAGGCAAAAAAAGGTCAAAGCACTCATAAGAAATGTTAACAGGCATATGCATAGCAGTTCCTCAAACCTGAATTATAGTTTGCTTGTGTTCTCAAGCACATACATCTCTCAGGCTACAATCCTCTGGGATATATGCCTAGGACAGGACATGATCAGAATTTGGCAGTCTAACTCCAAGAGGGCAGGCAGAGGAATTTGTTGAAAACGTACACTCCTCAAAACACTCTACCAGAGAAGCACCCAGAGGAGGGACCATCACCAACTGGTAACACCATATTTAGTACTAAAGTATAGCACTAACACAATGAACATTACACTGGTTTGTGCATATTTCACAAACATGTTACACATGTTTATTTCATGCCTGTTTCTTTCCAGGCAGATGGAAAAACAAGCACATACACTCAGCTTTATGCTTTAATGCAGCTGAAATTTTACCTGGAGAAGAAAAGAGGCTAAATGAAGAGTTTCCCATTGACAGCATAAAACTCAGTCCAGAAACTCAGAATGGCTTCAGCTGCAGCAGTTTCCCTCAAGAGGAGGAAACCTTTGTAAAAGGGTGTGCTTTCAGTGACACTGTTATTTTAAGTAATTTTGCACATGAGCTTCATAGAGAAATAATTTATGATCAGATTGCTGACTGCCAATCTCACGTAAAAAATGCTTTGACGGAGAAATAAATAAAATTGAGCATCAATAAAAGAAAAACAATCATACTTTATTGACTGGAATTATTATTCTGAAAGCAAAATTTGCTTTCCAAGCATGCAGCACGATTATCAGGTTTCTCATATACATTACTTTTTCGACATAAGGTAGCAAAAAATGTCAAAACTTAGCTCATGGAATTCATTAAAATATCTGCCCTCTAAGGTGCTGGAAGTCAGCTTTCCCAGCAAAAAAAGGCATTTCTCCACTGTTTATAACAAACCTTCCTATGTATTTAAAGCAGTTGCTTTTATAAATGTACTCACTCCATTTTCAGTATGGGTGGCTCCTACTAAAGTAGAAATTCAGTGACTTAATCTAAAAGTAGAGAAGCTGAGTATGATTCAGCTGCTTCCAGGAAAAAAAGTAATTAGAAAACAACAGATAAAGCTACAGAACTAGAACAAGGTACTATCAGGGTCCAAGAAGAAAAAGTCAGCAAGAATATGCTGGACTCCCTGCAGATTTAAGAAACACCCAGAGAAACTAAGCTTACGAGCATTTGCTTAGTCTAAACAAAGATATTTACAAATAAAGCAGATCTTGTATTGCATATGAAGAACAATACAGCAGGTATTTCTTGCTCCTAGGGGCATGAGCAGATTCAAGAATACTTCAGAAGTGTCTGCACTATTTTCCTTTCACATCTGTATCTCAAGTACCTGCATCTCAAGAGACAGATCTGTAGCAATGTATCCAAACCACTTAGTCTACAGTGTGCACCAGCCATTTCACTTGTAACTGTTCTTATCAGAATTTTCTCAGGGTTCTCTGGAATTCATCAAGGTTACTAAGACATAAACTGTGCTAAAATAAGAAAGAAGAAGCTGAGAAACAGAATTCCAAGACCGTAAGAAGGAGATATCAGAGAGCTGTGAGCCACCTGGGCTGTAACCAATCACATATTCTGAGAAATGCATGCAAAACACATGGACAATCAAAGGCACCAGTAAGAAATGCGTGATCAGCATAGGCAGTAGAGTTAGAATGTATAAATAACTGCATAATGTAAACAATAAGCAGCTTCTGCTTAATCATACTGGTCAGTTGTTCAGGAATCCTGAATTTCCCACACAGATCTTCACCAGGCCATCTCTAGTAACCAACATAGTTTGTCTTAGCTGGTGGGAAAACAATAGGTAAAAGAAAAGAAGCAAACATAGGCTTTGAAGAACTAGAGGGTATTCAAGAGATCCAGGTAAGCAAGTAAGAGTGCAAAGACCTTTGCAAAGACCAGTCACTGCTCTCAGATACTTCCTGCTACACTATTAGATTAGTCATATTCACATTCCACTGCAGAAGGCAGAGAAGTACCACCTCCACACCTTTCAAAGTAAGTAAAACACAGCTGACCACAGTCCTGGGCAACCTGCAGTGGCTGACCCTTCTGAAGCAGAAGGTAGGACTAAAAGGGCCCCAGCTTCAACAGCCTATGATTCTGTGACATGGGCCAATAATCCTAGCCACTGGGCTATACTCCTCGTGTTGCAAACTCATAGAACTAAAAATAAAGTAAGTCACTCTGTCTGCAACTCTTTTTATAAATGAGAACTGAAATACATTACTCTGTCTCCTGATGTTTGTAAGCAGAAACCTAAGCTACACTAACAAGAGCTGCTGGAAGAACATTTGGGTGATGGAAGCATGACACTTCCACCAAGAAATGACAAGTTTTGGGGGCACTGGAAGGGGAAGTAGAAGGAGAGGAAAAGTGTTTTGCAAAATGTAACAAAGGTACTGATTCCACATGGCAAGCAATCAGAGATCATTGGATGCATTTATTTGATTTTTTTGTTCATTTTTTTTTCTTACCTGTAATTTCAGGAGGGCCTGACCACAACTGAAGACTGCAAGTGTCATATACTATGCTTATTGCTATTTCACCTATGTACTTGCCCTTACCAAACACAAATGCATTACTAAAATTAGTGAGCATTTTAATTATTACTAAGTTGCCTTTTGTGTCAATTCAGGGACTAAAGCAACATACAACTGGCAGACAGAACATGGGCTTGTCTGCATCCGTGTGCAGCAGTTCATAGCACCTTCCTCACAGCAACCCTAAACCACGCTGAGGTCACTCTGTGCACGAAACATGAAGTTACTTGATGTCATCAAGGCCAGTCCCAGAGCCACTGCTGCCACTGCCTTCTCTTGCATCAACAGAGCAAAGCCAGCCCTGTCCTTCAACCCCTAGAGCAGGCAAGGAGTACCCCTGCCCCTCTTCCCAGGTCTCAGTGTAATCTTCGTTCCTCTAGGGAGGCTCACAATGGGCCAAGAACCTCTCTGATCTCCACCATTGCCCCTGTGGTCATGGGGTTGGGTCAGGAGCTCTGAAGCAGTCTTAGGAAAACCTGTTCTCA
Organism: Vidua chalybeata; assembly: GCF_026979565.1. NCBI lineage: Eukaryota > Metazoa > Chordata > Aves > Passeriformes > Viduidae > Vidua > Vidua chalybeata. The sequence continues at coordinate 34,803,470 of NC_071531.1, read as the reverse complement.
AATTTCACTAAGATCAAGAAGGCACTGTGCACCTGCTTTGCATTCAGACACTTTTGAAGTTCTGTCTTTGCATAAGAAATGTCAGTAGTTCATTTTTTATAAGCCTAAGATACCAAAATTCTTTAATTACATGTTGCTCACAGTCTAGAGCTTCAAAGTTTAAGCTGTTCAACAGACAGGACTTTAAGCTTTCACAAAGCTGACAAGTCTTGCAGCTACTACTCACATACACTAAACTTCCATAACCAGATGCATTCTGACCACAAGGCTCACATTTATTCTTGTTATGTAACTTCCCTTCTCTAACTATTATATCAATCAGTTTTTGTAGCATGAAAGTATATTAACTTTGTTAATGTATATTAGTTCACATTTTACATTACAATGCAATGTGGTAGTGGAATTTTACTGGACACTTCAGTATTGATCATGCTAAAGAAAAGAGACCAAAGGACAGCTTGGCCCTGTAAATACTGATTCATTTCCTAGAAGCTTAGAGATAATAAAATATATGCCTGGGCAACCAAAATGTCAGCATCCTAACCCCTCTAACACCTCTTAGAAACCCTCCCAGTATTGGCTGGCATCACAGATAATTAAATAAAGTCAATCAGATTCCAAGACCGTCTAGATTAGTTGCAAAGCAGTAAGAAATACACGTGCTTTCCAAAGTTTTACCATCATTAGTATTCAGTACCGTGGGTGTCAGGGACTAGTCAAATTGTGTTATATTCAACATTTGAAAGCTACAAGAGCCCTCTGTAAAACCACAGATGGGTCATTCAGGATAGCCCAATCTGGCTACGGTACCTCATGCACAAAGATATTTACTCTTGTAATTCTGTATTTTGCACCCTAGCTCTCCTCCTCAGTACACAAGGGTCTGCAAATTTTCGTAACATCCTCCAAAGTTCAAAGCCAGTATGTCAGCACCTCTCCCCTCTTCCAGAGATGAAGACTCTCATTACTCCTTGAAGTTTTCTGCTCTTACATCTAGCAACAGCTTCAGCAGTTCTTGACAAGAATCTTTCTGACTGACATCCATGAAGCCTCTTGGCCTGAAGCATGTACCTCAAAGCAGTGGCCACATCACAAGCAATCAAACCTCTACATTCATTTCCACAGCTCAGTACCCTGCCCAGTCTAGTGCAGAGAATGGGAGAAGTGTATTCAGGGCGATTGTGTGATGCCTGGGGCATGACTTCAAGGGCTGTGTGCTTTTTCTGCTCATCCCAAATCAATAAAACACTTTATAAGTAATAAGTGTGTAAGATGATAGATTAAAAGTTTTACTCCATAAAAAACAGTCAGGAAACATCAGCATTTTGTTTGGTCTGCATCCTCACACTCTGCATCTCTGCTGGACTCTTGGATTGGGGCAGGAAGGAATGGAAGAAAGAGTAATCCTGGTTGGTGGAGGGCACAGAGGAAAAAAAGAAAGCTTAGCAGCAAGATTCAGGGACCAAAAGATTAGGGCAATCAGCATTAGATGAAATACGGTAAAGTTTTAGCACAAGAAATGAGGAAGTACTAAGAACCCAAAATTTGTAATCTGGCAGACATTGGATAATAATTGGCATAGGCATTGGTCCTAAAACCTCAACTGCTGGACTGGTAAATAATCCTCACTCTGATTAAAGAAAAAAAAAAGTTAAATTATAATTAGTAAAAGTTAAATTATAATTTTAAAGTTAATTTATTATGAAAAATTATAATTTTAAAAGCTAATTTATAATTATAATTTATGTTGAACAAATTAATGGAACTTGGATCTTCATTTATAAATTCCTTCTTTAAAATTTATTTGAAATATACATTTGCAATGCTTACAGAGCCAGATCAACACTGTTATTTTTATAGCAGCACACTGAAATGAAGATTCACAGTAAGCAGAATTCCTATGTCTGCTGATACTTGTAAGATGACAATTTCACAGCTTGTTTCTTTTACCTTCCTCACCACAATTCTTAGCAATTCAATACAGTTTGTATACTAATAGTAAAGTCCAAACAAAATCTGTAATCTAACCAGAAACAAAAACTGAACAGTAAAATTGACTTTGTTTTTCCAGACTCTTCATTTTAATTGTGGCTTGTTCAGTTATGGCTAAAAAGACTCTTCAGGCTTTTCAATCTGTGTACTTGAAACGAGCTACAACCTCTTGTGCTAAAAGAAAGAGGAAGACTGGGTTTTATGATGAGGGTTTCCTGTGGGGAAGGTGTGGGTTGAAAAAACCAGACTCAGTACAGTGTTTGCAATGATTTGAATCATAGGAGTTGGCACAAATACATGACAAGCCAGAAAGATTATGTAAATTTGCTTCTTATTTAAAAGAAGGTTGAGAGAGTTTCCTTTTAACTTCCTATCCTTCAGTACTTGAGGAAAAACACCAAGTTTTCCCTTTTGTACCAAGGTTATGTTCTTAGTAGTTTCAGTGTGTTCATGAGCCCAGAAAAACAGCTGGAATGCATTCATAGTGGAACTGTAAGCACTTCCAGTTCAAATGCATCTTGTGAAAGTACTACTGTTATATTTAGACAAAACCTTTAACAAGAATTTTCCATGGCCACTCTAAGAATTATTTTCATAATCTTCACTTTGATTCTGTATCACCTCCTAAAACCAAATTAGATTTTATGTTCCAGTGTTAATTACTTGCAGGCTGCCATTACACATGCCAGACTTCAGTATGCACTATAAATTTACTCATTTATTAGAAATTTAATAATTTCCTAGAACAAAGGAAAGCAATGGGAATGGATGCAGAACAGGTAAGAACTGCAAACTAAAGGAGCTTGCCCAGGATATAGGACTGGCAATGGAGCCAGTGACAAAGATACAATGGCAATGTCCAAGGGATAAGAGTAGAAGCAACAGGGAAGGGGAAGGAGAAAGAGACGGAGAAATCTGGATGCAGAGGAGCTGTCAGCTCACTATGCCACAAGCTGCAGAATCACAAGTCTTGCCTGAATTTTGGGGAAAAGAAAGGTGCACATCTCTGCTTAGTATACAAAGAAAAGCCAGAAGGCCAAATTAGAAAAAAGGAAAGTTGCAATTTTTTGTGAGAACAGTGGAAAAGAACATTGTAAATCAGATTGCAAACTTGCTGGCTAAGACAAACAGCAACAGCTCTGAGACGAGATGTCTCAATAACCATTTGCAACATTTAGAAAAGGAGAGAGCAGGGAATAGATGGTGAAGTAACTACTGAATTTGGGATCCAATTGCAAGAAGCCTGGCATCCAAGATGGAATGAGAATCACAGACTAGGCAGGAAGGCATTTCTGGTGTTGAAGAGAAAAAATACTGACAAGTATGGGTAGGGTAGCTGGACATGAGGGAAGAATCAGCAGACTGAAATATAATGATATAAAATGTAGAAAAAGACAGCCTTGTCCAAAAGCTCTCTGCATAGGCTTCTCCAAGCCCCTCCCCAAAGTGTATCCGGAAATTTCTTGTTTCTAAATTTAACAAGGACTTGTGTGACTCTAGAGCTGTCTGGTTTGTCCAACAATTGCATCAGCTCTAATAAACACTGTATACTACCCAACACAACAGCCTCACTTTTTATTCACATCTCACTTCTACTACTGCCACTATCACCACTAGTCCCTTTCCTCTTCACATTCTCCTCCAAATCACAGAGAACAAAATAAAATATAAGTCTAAACACTAACTACACTTTTTCCAGAAACAGAAGGTTTAGAGTGTAATATTTTTGTGTCAGTTATAAAAAACAGTAATCCTACCAGCATTGCTTGAATTTGTTTTCCTGGAAATATCAGAGTTTCAAAAATTTTCATTTTATGTTATCCTCAGAATGTTAGATTTCTTCACAAACAGAAAATATACAACATTTTTCTGTGGTTAAGCAAAAAAAGCATGTAAAGACAGTTTGATAATTAAAATCAGATTTTTGCCAATTAAATTGATGGGTGTTTAATCAAAAAGAACTTTTATTTCATGGAAAGATTAACTTTATATTGAGTTTAACTTTTAACCAGTGATTAAACCATGATTAAAACTCTTGGGCTCAGAGTAGAATGAGCTTTGTGGATACTTTACTCACATCAAGAAATGGATACCATTTCCTGTGAAACATTTGGGAGCAAGAAGAGATCCAGTGGGAGTTTTACAGGAAGCAAGCTACAAGAAAAGTAGAGCAGAATTAACATCTGCATTTAACTAACCATTGCTCCAGTCAAGAGGCCTTCCTTTTACAAGTACTGTTAAGGATGCCATTTTTAGATGTTTATAGCATGTGGACACTTCACAAGTGACTGTGCACGGAGTAAACCAAATGCATTTGTTATGCAGCCAATGATGTTGTGTGATCAGACCTGACTTAAAATGTAAATGCTTTCTTTCAAAATTATCTTTTTCCCAAAACACATTTGAATTACTCCTGCATTTGACATGTCAACTATATATTTTAAAGGCACTGTTCTACATTTAAAAAACTTGTTCTGTATTTAGAAACACTACTGTAAACAGGCCTTACAGCACAAAGACCTAAGTTCTTGGACTTTCACAGGAATGTGCCTTATGACATTTGGAATTCTTTGTAAAAAAATCTTCTGGATCTTATTGTTCTGGGCATCACAGTCACATCAAATGTAGAGACTAAACCAGTTTAAAAGGAATTTGTGATGACTATCATGCATTTATTTTCAACAGGTAAGAATTGTAACTGTGGAAGGAGCAACAGATTTTTTGCACCAAGCTGGGAAATCTTTCCCAGACTAGAATTTATAAACATATAGAAAATATTTTTTTTTAAATGAAAAATAAACTAAAACTACCTTGTATGATATCAAGCAACCTTTCAAACACTAGCTTTGGGTCCACCTTCACCAGGAATGGTATGCAGTATATCCACTACCCCTGTTACAAGGGGTAGAAATGCAGTCCTACCATCTTCTGTGGCACCATCCACAAAGGTTCAAGGCAACATGTCTGGAGAATTTTTCCACAGTATTGCTGATATACTGATTGAAGGACAAACCTTCAAAACAGTACGAAGTAATGGGCACCATGTAATCTTTGTCCTTCCCCAACCTGAACTGATTAATCTGAAGCCAGCAAATAAACATGAAGGCTGAACTCCTCAGGCTAAAAAATGCCCCAGCATATGACAAGTTATATGCTGAAGAGGCTGCCATGAATTTGCAGAAGTAATGGCCTCTGTCAGCCTTAGAACACGCTTGGGAGCCCCAGTAGCCCTGAGAATACATATACACAGCCTCCTGAATGATCACTAATGTAGTCCATAAATGGCTCAAGGACTGGAGTTGTGTTAATCAGCAGCTGTTGCAGGGGCCATGGGGTGTCCCAGCAGGCAGGGGCTGTGAGTTAGAGTGCAGTGGAGAAGCCTGAGGCAGCAGCAGAAAGCAGCAGGGCTGGGCAGCGGCAGCCGGGCTCCTCCACAGCAGCTGCCGCATGCAGCCAGGGAGACTCACCCTCCAGGAAAGGGGACAGAGGGTTGGGGTATCAGTTTTTTCCCCCTGAGGCACCCAAGCAGATGGCAAGGGTCCTTTGCAGTGAGGCAGGGTGCCAATAAGGCCCCAGTTCAATGGCTGCTCTCATGAGCAAAGGCTCACCCATGGCATAAGAAAACGGGGCAGGGCTGGGCTCTGGCAGCGAATTCCCCCACCAAACAGCAGCTCCACCATCCTCCTCCAAAGTCGAGAGAGCAAGAGAGCTAGGAGCCACCCTAGCCCCCTTTTCCCCCAGCCCAATTCTCATGGTATCTCTGCCCCTCCAAGAGAAATCCCCCAGCTAAGAGAGTGGCCAGCTACACCCTTCCTGTGGAAACTTCTTTCGACTCTCCTAAGTATCAGTCATGGTTTCTTAGTGACAGATGAAAAAATTCCATGAGAGAAAGAAGCAATAGGAAAGTTCCCAAACTCCAACAACACCAAACCTTCTACTGGTCTCAGAAGCACAGAGTATTCCTGCTGGAGCAGACATGAAGAGTCAACAGGGACAGGAGACACAGGAACACGTGGTTTGAGAGACTCAGAGGGAGACTGGAGAGGAACATGTGGCTGTAGATGTGCTCTGGGCAGTAGAGGTTCCATGCCAACAGGAGACCTCCTGGAGGTACTGTGGCAAAGACACCCCTAAGGGAGTGTGGCGACTCACAATAGAACAGTGACAGGCCTGAGGGACCATAAGTGATCCTCATAGAGAGTGGGACACTGAAAAGCAAAGAGGAGCAGAGGAAGATCAGCATGAAGCATGAAGGAGCAGCAGAAAGACACCATTAAACTAATTACAACCTTCTGGCTCTGCATGTTACCCCAGCAAAGGAGCAGAAGATGGGCTGAACACAACCTGCAGTGAAAATCAGGGAACCTGACATAGAGTGGATAGGGTTGTTTGGGCTTAAAATTAAAGTAGGGAAGAGGGAGAGCCTTTAGGGTTTGATGGATCAATTTTTTTTCTCTGTATTCTCAAACTCATGGTTAGAAGTTTGCCTTTAACTGACAGAAAGCTAATTTAAGTAAAAGTCCCATGAGTTGAGACTGTTTTGCTCATAACTTTCTCTCAAAACATTTTTACTAGACTCCGAAGAGCAGGTTCCTGTGCCAGAGCATGCAAAAGCAGTTTGCAGAAGGCTACAAAAAATTGGAATGCTCCTGTCAAAATGATCTTAACCAATGACTACTACTATCGCTACATTTTCTAACACAGCTGGCACCTGATGAAATGCAAGGTCATTTCAGTGGGAAGTTCAAGACAGCAAGAGTTAAAGCAGGCAAGAGTCTCAAGCACAGGCGACCCAATCATATGAACCAGAGTAACATCAGGAAAATATTGAAATTGGTCTTGGCTAGATGGCAGTAGGCTGAGTCACACTTAGCTCTTGCCAAGTTAAATCACTGTAACTAACAGCTACAGCTTAAGGAAAGCTTATGGACTGTTGCAGTGACAATTTTGATATAACAGTGCAGTGGCCATTTTATGTAACACCACATAAAATTATTAGCCATTTCACATTAGAGAAAATAGATGGAGAAATAAGTGCTGCATTTTTAAAGTTCATGCTGCCATGTATGCATTCTAGCACTGCTACTGAAATTTCTCCAATGAAAACTATGGGGCTTGTTGGCTTATTATTGGTTTTGTTTAGGTTTTTAAAATCCAATTTAAAAGGCAAACAACTCCAGAGCCCACAAAGCAGAGCTCAGTCTCCAGGAGTCCCTACAGCATCTCCCTGTCCCAGCTGGAAGCTCCATCTGCTGGATTACAGACAGGATCATTTCACCATCTTCCACCCAACTAGTCATCTCTTTTAACACTAACTTGCCTCAGCAAGAAGTCAGGAGCACAAGTGTTTCCTTCCCTTGCTCAGGGCCCTCTAATTACAGAGGTCTTAGAAAGAAGGGATCTCCACCTGCACTTCACCCCAGGCTACTGATCTTACAACATGGGTACATAATTTTCCAGCCTGTATTTTGCTCACGTCTGAGTGTCCTTTTAGCAATTGTGCTTCAATCAACAAGCTCTACCCAATTCTTGTAACAGATATTTAAAACATATATCCCAGTCCAAACTCCAGGTCCACAGTAAGCAGACAGCTTTTCATGCTTTGATCTTTCTACAGTAGAATATGGGAGACTTTTGAGCCTTGTGTCTGAATGCAGCTGTTTCTTGCTGCTCATCATGCACAGAATCACAGAGAATCACTGAGCTTGGTTTCGACCTCTAAGATCATCAAGTTCATGTGTGGAGTACCATGCAAGGCTTTTTTTTTGTTTGATTCTTCATGTGCTGTGGTCCTAATACACATTGTACAGAAGTCATGCTGCCTAATGCTTTTTTTTTTTTTTCATTTTATTTTTAAAACCACATGCCTCAAATTAGACACAGGGCTACCCTTATGATTTAGCAGGTGTAAGATGGCTAAGTTGGTCTCGCCTCACAGCCAGCCACAGCAGGAAGCCTCTTGCCCTTTCCTCCCTGTCCCCACCTCATTTCCACTCTCCCATGCTAGGCCCTGCCACTCCCTTGTGCTGGCAGGAACTCCCATCAAACACTCCGCAGAGCAAACCCAATGCACATTAGTCATCTGCTGATTTACCAAGCTGAATGATCTCAGCGCAGGCCTCGATGGGCACCAGACAAAAAAAAAAAGGAAGAGAAACAGAGATCCCGGTCCTCAGCAGGGGCAAGCTGTCAGACTGCCTACAGAAACTGGTGAAATAAAAACTCACATTTAACCTTCTGATGGATACAGCCCCAACAGTATCTAAATTCCAGCTTTGCCAGATTGGCAGAGTTCATACTTGGCACAGGAGACAACACTTGAACATCAGCTTTGAGGTTAAAAGTGTAAGCTATTTCTCTAAGCAAGCTCAAATAACACAGTTGACCCTTGCTTAATAATACATTCAAATCCTTGTTGATATGTTGAATATTGATTTAACACTAACAACGTTCCTGTGCCTAAAATGGATGATCCCGTAAGAAGTTATCAGTCCAGAGCACAGATTCTTCTGCTTGAATCATGAAAGCAGGCAGTCCCCCAGTGAAAATAGTCAACTCCACAGAGTTGCATGACAGCTGAACTGCTGATAAAGCACGATCCTTAACTTTGTATAGCAGTTCTGTAAATTCAGACTACAGACAGCCCACCAACAGTGAAATTAAGTTTTTCAAAAGCATGTAATTCAGGTTTTGATTTTGTCATTTAAGATGGCATAAGCACAAATCTGAAATTCCCCTGGAGGGCCCCACCCTCTCCAGGCTGACATTCTCTGCAGTTCTCAAATTCTTACATATTTTGTAAGGAAAAAGTGTCCAAACTAATTATAACCTATCTACTCAGTTTGCATTATTGACATTAACCAATACTCATATAAATTCACTAGCTTTCTAAAGCAATCTTTTAGATTGCTTTTAGTAGTAGTATAATTTTCCTCAAAATTCAAAACAAAACCCTTAGAGACAGTTGTGCACCTTCCCTACAGTAAAGCACAATCCAGACATCTCTTTTCATCTCCACCCTTCTTGGCGAAGTATAGGAAGACACTGTTTCTCAGTGGCCCCAAATACTTCCACGTGTTAAGAGCATCACAGCAAAGATCCTGCTGTCCACGACCATGGGGACTGCTTGCAGAAGTAGAGGAGGAAATTTTCCACACAAGTAGTAAGATGATAAATGTAGCCTGAGTCATCCATCAGTTTTAGAGGTGGTTTTTATAAAATTGTACTTTTTTCCAACCTGCAAATCAAGACCACAATAGGGCCACAGCAGAACTGAATTCAAGCAGCCTTGCTGTCAAACTGCTTATCTGGCATCACGTGTGCACTATCTACAGCTTCCAATCAACGTTAAAAACATGCATTTTTCCTTCTCTTTTACAGTGAAGAGATAGATATTTAAGACTTAATGTGTTGCTTTTATGAAGTACCTGAAAAAAAAGCAAACCTAGGCACAGTAACAAGTATGCTTATTAACATAGTAAAAGAAGGAAGAAATGTCTTAAAAACAAGTCGTATGAATGGGAAACAACAGTTTGGACTGCATATTCCACTTCAGCAGTCCTCTGCCTGGAAAAAAACCTTCGTATTGGGGGGGGGGGGGGGGGGCTTTACTACTTTCTCCACCCCCAAATGTTTATTTTTACCAAATACCAGAGTGCTATTACATGCAGACTTTTTTCATCAGGGTTCAGGAAAATTGTCCCTGATACATACTGAAGCAACGAGAAGCTTCTCAGAAAACATACCAGTGTGCTTCACCGTGCCGTTTTGCCATAATTATTTTTTAAAGGCTATTGTGTGACGGCAGACTTTCTGGTGACTAACTATCCGATGCCCTGGGACTGCCGTGACTCCACTTTCTTTCCTAAAATGGAAGCTGCGCTCCAGCCGAGCTCCCCAGCACCCGAAACCCCCTTCGAGGACCACCCTGCACCCAAGGGCCCTCCCTACTGGGGCGAGGACCATGTATTCACCGCAGGTGATAACTGGCTGCTTAGTCAGTTTCCAGTGCGGAAGGCGGGCAGAAAGCTCAGGAATACCTTTCCAGCGAGTTAAATGAAAAGAAAGAAGAGAGGGAAAAAAAAAAAAAAGCCTGGAGGGGAAGAGCGCTGTTTCCCCGGTCTATGAGACACGGCCAGCCAGGGACCCGCCCGGCTCCCTCCCGGGACTGCTTCGCAGACCCGCACTGCTGCCCCGGCTCCGTGCGAGCGGCAGCGCTCCCCTGCCCCGAGCCCCTGGGGCGGGGGCCGAGCGCTGCCTTCCCGAGCCGCGGCAGGACCGCTCCTCAACTCCCACCCCTCCTCACCTCTGACGGAGACCAGGAGGGCGAGGAGCACCGGCAAGAGAAGGAGCCTCCAGCGCCGCATGGCTGCCCGCCTCACAACTCACAGACACACACCACACGCTGCCCGACAGCCGCGCCCAGGACCGCCGCAGCTGCGCCCGTGGCGGCAAGGGCGGCACCGCCCCGGGGCCGGGCCACCGCCCCAACGCGCTCGGGGCGCCGCGCCCCGGGGCCTTCCTTCCAGCTGGGGAGGCGGGACAGTGCTGGGCCCCATCGGCTGATGCCGGGAGCTGGGTTTTCACTCTCGGCCGGGATGAAGAATGTTGGGGACTTTTTTGTGCTGCTAAGCCCTGACTGCTGCCGTGCAGCCTGCCTGCGAACCTAAGGGAGCGCCGAAAGGTGGCTACGGGGCTTAAACTCCGGTCCCAGGTTTTAATAACAGAGATGAATGCTCAGGTGCTCAAGTACCGCTGCCCTCTCTTAAGCCAGACACTCCCTTTCATTGCTCTTCCTCAGGAAAAGTCAGCCAACACAAAACACACCAGGACACCTAATAAAGCTGCCCATGGTAGGCTTGTTTTTTCTTTAGTCAGAAGAAAATAGTTTTGAGTTTTGTATTTGACACTTGTGCTGAGCTGTGTTCTTGAGAGACGTGTATGAAAAATAAACCCAAATCCTGGTTCTTCAATTGCTGGGTATGCACTGGTTATTTACTAGATAATAAACAGTGTAGTGACAGCTTGATTTAGAAGGTAGCTGGTTATGTGCAGCTGACTTGAATTCAGTAGTCATAGGACCTATAATTTCCTCAGAGGGGTCCATAGCTGTTATTTAGCATTTGTAGGACCTTGCCAGCTGGAAAAGTGGAATGTCAAGTCATTCTCACCAGTTCATAAATTGATGGATATTTATTGTTTTTCTTTTTTGACAGTGCCTAATCAGGTTATTTTTAGATTTACTCTAAGGCAGAAAAGAGTCTAACTGTACTAATAAAAACACTTAATATTATGCTGTGTTTTAAATTAAAGATAAGCTTTTTTTCATTAAAATATCTGAGTTTTGCAGAAGTATTGAATTCAACATTATGTAGTGGTTAGCAGTTCCTATTTTTGCCAGACTCCAAGCCTAGAAGGTAAGACTGAATATGTGCACATGCATGTGTAATCCATCAGTATGGATCTTGCCATTAATGCTATGTGCACATACACAGGAAATTATTAATGTTGCTCAAAGGATGTCGTTTAACAGAGTGTTTATGGTTGTTGTTAAGAATTGCCTAAGAAGTCGGTCCCTTGCCAAAAAGAACATGAATTGGTACTCCTTAGATTACTGCACACTTCTTTAATCACATCATAGCAAAACATACCTCCTGCCTAAGAACTGCAGAGCTAACAGAAAAAAACTTAGTTATGTCTCGGATATTACCATGTCAGAACAGGGCCCTGTAGCTTCCTGTTGCCAAAATTACTCTTCATCAAAACTACCTTCTTCAGATTAAATAAAAGCAACTTCCTGTTAGAACCGACATGAAATAACTACACGTTGTACTAGAGCTTGTGTTTTCCACTTGGTTCAGTCCTTGAGGCAAGGGCACAACTAGCTGGCACTAGCCACTTTATGGCTAATAAATTTTCCAGATTTATAAATATCTGGGTTTTTTTTTTTTCAATCTTACTAATTTTATAATCTGAAAATTTCACTGATATTTTGTGAAAATTATGTTCCTGATTTGTTGTTACCAGCTCTTCTATGTGTGGACTTGATTAAAAAAAATCCAGGCTTTGTTGTTTCACACATAAAGCCAACTCATCTGTAAAAAATCAAAATCATTTAGTAATCAGGCTGGTTTTCCTATTGTGTAAGTAATAGTTGTGATCTGAGACCCACCTCTTCCAATAGCACCTATCTCTGTCTTGCCCAGCCTGCAATGGTTGTCCTAGCAGGTCTTCTACTCTCTCTGTACTGTTCATAGCCTCTACTAGGAAGTCTCTGCAGATAGTATGCAGATCATTTTTCTGATCTGAAGATGCTGTTGTAAGAGAAAAGGTTGCCTTATGGCTTATTTCTAAAGAACAGGAACTTTAAAAGACTTGCATAGTCTGTGGTTTGACCTGAAAAAATGTGACTTACAGAGCACCACAATGAAGGCTGGAAGTTGTAAACCTAGGTGAAACTGTTCAAACTTGAATAAAATCTGTGGTGTGCACAGCTGAAGAGCTGACTCTGGGCTATGAAGGTAAATGTACTTTCTTCTCAGATTCCCCCAATTCCTCTTCTGAAATAAGATCCTTGTAGCTCTTTTACTTTCTCACCCTAATTTTTTTCCCCCTTTTACTTATGAGTTTTCAACCTTGCCAGAAACATCATAGCTCTCCAGGTGTTCAAAGAAGCAAAGACAAATAGATTTTTGTTTGCTAAAAACCAGATCTTTATGGTGCAGTTAAAACCTTACTGCTCTGTACCCCAGGGACACTCTTTGCAGTCAGAGGGCCACTGTCCATGGATGGTGAAGTAGATGGACAAAGACAGCACTAAGGAAAAAAAATAAAGGAAATGGGCAGGATTGGCAAACTATGCTTTGATTCATCCTTGTGTTCTGTTACATGCTTTAAAGTTGGTATGAACACAAAAATAACCCTAGAAATTATGTTGCCTTTTTTGCTTTTACAATTCACCAGAATCTGGCAATACTCTGTAATGACTATATTTCAGGTATAATGTTTCTAATAACACACATTCAAGGGGGGGGTTTGTATGTGTTGATGCTGTGGCTCCATCTGACAGCATGTATTAGAAGAGTATTTGCCATAAGTATCTCGTGTTTTTTACTCATTTGGAGGTCAAACTGCAGGGCAGGGTTTCATCTCTGGTTTCTGTCATGGCATCTACTGAAGTATGAGCTCTGATCCTTAAGTTTCTTCTTCTCTCTGTGAGGATATAAATGTTTACATTTGTATGTATTTTTAAGTTAAACATGTAACACCTTATTTTCTCCCAGGGTTTTCATCTTGAGCTGTGACAAGGGGCTAGTTCCAAGGAGCAGTTTCCTGTAATATTTTATCAGTAAGGGAAGTTTTAGGGCCACAAACAATCGGGTATGGTATAGTCAGTCAATACAATAATGATTTTTTGTAAAGGATTAAATATAAAGAACTTGTTAAGCCCTATTTAATCTTTGGTCACAAATTATAAAAACTGTATCAGTTCTGTTTGGGTTTTGTTTGGGTAGTTTTTGGTTGGATTTTTCTGTTCTTTTTTTTTTTTTTTTTTTTTAAGTGACAGTAGTATTCCCAGTTCTAAAGATATATTCAGAATAAGCAAGAGTCCAAAGAGGCTCCAGAATCTCTGCTGGCTTCCCCTTGGATGTTATTTTCTGATGCTCTCTGTCTTGCAGGACAGGAAAGACATTAAGATACAGAATGACTAGGTTGGAAGAGACCTTCAAGATCATGGAGTCCAACCCATGCCCCAACACCTCAACTAAACCATGGCATTGAATGCCATATACAGTCTTTTTAAAATACATCCAGGGATGGTGACTCCACCACCTCCCTGGGCAAGCCATTCCAGAACTTTATGGCTCTCCGCAAAAAACTTTATCCATATATCCAACCTATACCTCCCCTGATGCAGCTTGAGATTCTGTCCTCTGGTTCTGTCAGTTGCTGCCTGGAGAAAGAGACCAACCCCCACCTGACTACAACCACCTTTCAGGAAGCTGTAGCCTAAGTGTTTCTTCCCAAGGATGCAAACTACATTCCTCTAAGCGAGCTAGTTGATAACAAATAGCACTTCAGAAAGGAGTTTCTGCAGGTGATTCTGAACAACTGCAAACTACCTGATCTTTGCCACCCTGAGCTTTTCCTGCACTAAATGTCCTCTTTGTGTTCGTACCTCTTGTTCTCTCCAGAAGCAGCAATAATTGCAGTGTGCTTACATGACTTTCAGCACTGGCTTTTGTGCTTTGGCACCAAGGTCTATGGCAACTGAGAGCCCATCTCCTTTAAAGCTCAGCCCATTTCGCCCACTATAAATACCAGCTGCGTATTATTTCCTTTTCAGATTTTCCCCACGTATTTTTGTACTTTGTTTTGTTGGTTTTTATGTTTCAGTAACTGCCCAAATACTTTTCTATGTCCAAAATCTCTTGCACCTTTTTTTCATAGCAGTTCATAAAAGGAAATAAGATTTTTAGGTCATTTTTCTGCATACTGATTTGCATTTGAAGACACATTAGGCAAAAATTTGTTTATAAAGTAACTGTTATTTTGTGATATGGATACCATCAAAGATTAGTTCCATAAGAGAAAAAGCAGTTTATTGATTAATGAAATAATTTATATCTCTTGAAGGGTTTTCTTAGTAATATTGTATTTTATCTGAAACAGAGAAATATTGTTTTTCATGCACCCCTTTCAAAAACAAGCCTTAACATGTTTTTTTTTTTTTTTAAGCTCCTATTTTGTTAGACTACAGTATCTTCACTGAAGTCTAGTAAGTTGAGCTTTTTGGTGTCTAGAGAGACATTTATGGCAGTTTTTCTTCATAAAGTGTGAGCTAGAAATATCTAGTCTAGTATAAATGCTGAAAGTAGTCTGGTTGTAGCAGTAGATGGTATAGACCTCTACACAGGCTTATAAATGATAGTCAAAAGATTGTTTTGGGGTTTTCTTAAGATAAAGCCTTTTAAGGCGGGCTATGATATAAATTTTTCCAAGGAAGGTAAAGTAGGTCTTTTGCTGATAGGAGCTCTTGATTTTTCTAATAATGTTTCAATTTTATGCTAATTGTATAAACTTGCCTTTGTATAAAGCTGCTGACATTCAGGTTTCATGGTTCGCTACATGTCTCTTGAAACCTATTGCTTCTCTTTCTTCATTTTACCATGAAAATTTGTTTTGAATATTTTAACCCATTTTTATTTAATATAAATATTTGACTTACTGAAAAGAAAATCTGGAATACCTTTTCTCTCTTTTTGGCAAAGTAACATTTTTAGTAATGAAATGTTTGTTCCTTTTAAAAAACCTTTGATGTCCAATTTTTTCTTTCTTTTTGTTTCAAGAAGAAAATATTTGAATTTTAAGATGATAACTTTATGCTGATTTTGTATGTTATTTCTCCTGATACTAAGTTCTATTTATCTTCTGCCTGAGAAAGGAAAGGGAAAACTGACTGAAGCTGTTCTTAAACAGGTAAGTGCCACATTCAGTTTATATTGTTTGATTGAGGTGCATCCTTCCAAGTCTAAGTGAATGTGATTTTGGCACTCCTGACATATATTAGAGGTCTTTTATTCTATAAAACAGATACATGTGAGTATATGTTTTAGTTGTTCAAATACTGCTGCCATTTGCCATATTATCTAAACATTTCCTCTTTAAGGCTTTTGTTCCCATTTGCATTTTCTCCTCAAAGGAAAAATAGCTCATTGTCGTAAACTGTTATATTCACAAGAAGTAAAACAGAGTTGGAATGCCTTCATATTCAGTAACAGAGCAATGTTTGTGGTATTACCAGAACTGACATTGTCTAGACAGTAAAAAAAAGGAGAAGGTTCTCTTATTCTTGAAAATCTTCCTTTCAAGCTCCAGTCTGCATGTCTCATTGTTTCAGAAACAAGTATCCTTAAACGTCTTTCCTGTAAGAATGGAAGGAAGCAGTCCACTCCTTGCCTCAGGGATGCAGCACTGTGTAACCAAGGCTTGTTAGGGCTTTCTTTCCTGCATGGCCTCTGATCCATGTGGCTGAAGCTTCCTGCAGTGTGGGCCACAAGGCCTCCTGCACCAGGGACATGAGCTGGACCAGCAGCCTTTGAGGGGTTCTTAGTTTGATACCAACTGCATGAATTCTGTGACCAGGATTTAGAAATTTCCAATTAGATAATCAATCCCAGGTTAGGTATTGTGCTGATCTCATGGCTCAGGTTAAAAAAAAAACCCCTGATTTAGAACGGGGAAGAAAACTAAGGTTTAACGAATGCTAATTATTCTTCTATGGTTTGTTGTCTTCTGTATCTCCACCTCTGTTATGTAGGATGAGTTATGTGACTGCTCAGTTTCGTAAACACGGTGAGGGTGTAGCTGGATTCTTGAAAGGGACAGCAGATCTGACAAACATAGCAAGAATTTAGCAGCCATCTGTGAAGGCATTTTGTTCATAGTGACTTTTGTATATGCACACAAGATGCATCACATCAGGGCAAAATCTTTTGAGCTCCACTGATAAAACAAAACCATCTCTGTATTCCTTGCTTAGATCTCCTTCATTAAGATGCTGTGGCAAATGCTGTTGGCAACTTCAGCCATCTACAGCCTGACAGGAATAAACTATTTTAGTCCTGTGTTGCAGCTGCTGCAGTATGTTATGAAGTGTACTGTTGTTGCCCTTAGCCTTAAAGGGGCTATGGGAAAGAGGGGGAGGAACTCTATATCAGTGAGTGTAGTGAGAGGACAAGAGGTAGTCTAGGAGAAACTGATGTAGCAGAAGGTGTCCCTGACCATGGCAAGAGGTTAGAGCTGGATGATCTTTAAGATTCATTCCCATCTAAACCATTCTATGATTAAAGTTTTTAAATTTATGCTTCAAGCCCTAGCACAGTTTGAAAGAAAGTGGTCTTTGTCAGAGCATAGCCTGGCTATGGACTCAGAGACCAAAAGAAACTCAAGTCATGTATGTGTTCGGAAAGATGCTCAATTTGGTTCATGAAGACAGGAAGACACTGATATAGAAAAGACATAGTTATAAACATCAAAGCAAAATCATGGCTGTGAGAAACTTGCAGTGCTTTGAATATGGGAATACCCAGAATATATCTGGTTGTCATGCACAAGAGAACTAAACACATTGCTAGTCATGGATGATCTGAGGAACAAATGAATCCAAAATAGCCAAATGTCCCCCTAATGAGTTGGGTGTTTGAAAAGATGTCTAGGAAACCATAGTTCTTATTTACTTTTGAAAACTTTAAAATTCTCCTTTAAAAAACAATTTTCAGCATCGCACTATATTTCCTGCTTTAGGATCTTGTGGTTTATCTCTTCATCTGTTTAGGAGCAGATGACACTCTGTATCTTTGTGCTCCATGATGCCCATGGGTCAGCTCATGAGGTTCCCTGCTCAGACCAGAGAGCTTTTTTTCAGATCATGACACAGAGATACATGGCTGTTCTTGTGCACTTTGTTGGTGAAAAGAAGTTGGTTTCCTGAGTTTGGCTTCCAGAGGAGGGCTGTTAGTATCATTTCCCTTGCAGTGTGTAATACAGTGGTGGAAAGAACAGTGTAATGATAGGCAAGTCTAGATATTTGTTGGGGTGGAGAAAGCAGAGAGTTGAGGAGTTGCTGATAATTGATATTGTGGTCCAGCTGAGAAGAAAACGAAAGCAGTTAAAATTATTACATTATTCAACTTGCAAGGAGTGATAATTTGTTTCACAAATTAATCAGTTGATTCATATTTGGACTTTCTTTTAGTTGAAGGTCAAGAGTAAAACTGTAGTTGGGGGTTTTCTCCATACTACAGATGGCAATAGTTTTTCCTCCTATTCTGTACTAATTATTTGCTTCCTTTTCACTTCTGCCTTTCTCCATTTGCATGCAAAATAAAAGCATATATAACAGAAAGGCACTTAGTAAGACTAAATAATTCAAGTTCTCTTTTATTTTTTCCCTTAAAGGATATCTTATGAATAAAAATATACATATTTATATGTGGGTTTGTTGCTAATGCTGGGATCTGGGGAGGCAGATCTACACTTTAATTCTTATCAAGAACATTCACAACTTTTTATAACATTCACAACTTTGTATTTTTATAATATTTTCCTCTTATTATCCAAAGAAAAAAAGAAAGTGCAGCTTTCTAATGTAGAATTATAATGTTCTTGATTGTCTAAATTTTACTGCATTGCAAAATTAAAAAAAAAAAAGATAAATACAAGGCAAAATGGCAAACTGGTATGTATGTGAAATACAAACCACACAGCTGGAACACTTCCTTTTCCTGCCAGTGTAATTTAAGAAAAGCCGTTAAGTCAAACAATACAGCATTTTCCATTTGAACACATAAAATTTGAGTTCATAAAACAAGCTAGTGTAACTCTTCCTGCCTTCGGAATACTAGCTGTGAATAACTTCTCCACAGAATGTAAGAAACGTGGAAAGCAAGCGTCACTTGAGAAAAATAGCTCATGCATTTGTCATTCCCACATCCATTTTTGTGACTCATTTATTTTTATGCTGCTGTTTTCCTAAGTGCCTGGAGTGCTATCAGAAAGCTTAAACAAATGACAGCAAATCCTCTTGCCTTTTTTTTTTCCAGGAGTGGAGTGGGGAATTGGAGTGACGTCTTGTTTGTCCTTATGGAGCCAGATTTTCACTTACAGGGATTGTTATTGCCAGGTTTAAAAATCTCAGTTATTATTTTTTGCTATTCTTATCATTGCTTTACCTTTCTTTCCCCAATTGCTGTTCCATTTTGTTGCCTTGTCTCCTTCTTCTGCATCTGGGTAATAGGAAAAGTCAATTAGACTTGCCCTTGCTGTCAGCAGAAAGCACTAGACAGAAAGCCAGCAAAGGAATTCACCACAGCTTTGACGTTAAGCACCCCCAGCTATGTCTGGTGCTATGAAGTCAGAGAGGAGAACATGTTGAGAGAGAGATTAACTGCAGACCTTCCCCTGCAGCCTTCTAATGTAAAATCTGCTTGCCAAGATTTAAAAGAAACTAAAACTACACAGTGATATCAGATGTCAAGTAGGGATCAAAAGCACAAATGTGTATTGATGAGTTCTTGCATTGCTACTGACTACGTTGCATCTCATTTGTTGCCAAACCCTAATGACTGGGATGGTTTGTTATGCTTCAGCCTGCACTGAATTAAGTGCAGTGGCAAACTTCAGTACTTCAAAACCAGATAAGAAAGTTGAACATATCAGTTGTTCATATCTCACATCTCAGAAAGGCAGTAAAGTTTATAGATCTGCAAAGGGCATTTCTACCTTAATTATATATTTTAGTATAGGTGGTCCCCAGTTCTAGTTAGTATTTGCTGATATATGTGCTGGGGAGAATCTTTCTAAAGGTAAAAAATACTACAGAAGTCTATAATTACTTTCTTCCTGCTTATTAGTAAAAACTAATTGTGTGTTCACATCTGTGCTTTGTGTGCCAAATATCTATTTTACCCTTCCCTCCACATGCATCCTGTTAGCATGGGTTCCTTTAGAAGACTACCATGTAATGGCACACTGGGAACAGCTGTGACCTGTGGTTTAGATGAACACTGCAGAAAGGTAGAGAAAGGTTCCCTTAGCCTCTTTCTGTGAATATTCTGTGAGGCAACGTGATTATGGGGAATGAACTGTCTTTTTATAATTAAAGCAGACCTCCACTGCTCTATTAGGGTACAGAATGTACAAAATTATTTTTGGTTTGTATAAAGGTTCAAAGAGGGCTTTCCATATTTTGAGCAAAGGCAGTGATTGTTTAGTGATGCAAATAGGGAGATTATAAACTGAGATTTCTAGTCCTGGTTTGTGATCTTGAAACACCAGAATCTCTTCTAATTTCTTTCCGTAGTTCTACATATGGACTGACACCCTTGAAACTTCCAAAATTTAGCTCATATTTTTTTAACAAGATAAAATGTGCCTGGTGCTGTCTTTGGATACAGCCAATGCAGATTCGTTGGATGACTTGAACAAACTACAGGTAGCATAAATATAATTTATGTCTTCCTGGATACAGAACCAGGAAGGATATGTTTCGGGCTGCGCAGCTGAAATTAGCACAGCTGAAAAACTGACCAAAGCTTTATTGCTACATTTTTGCAGAGGCTGTGTGAGCAGGAGCATGCAGCACACTGAGCCTCAGCTGTTCTGTTCCCCCAGCATTCTGGTGCTGGGGGAACTTGGCATCACGAAAACGATACTGCCAGAAAAAGCAGATGTTTACAATCTCTGACATAGCAGCAACAACCCATTGATTTCCAGAGGCTTAACTTTGTACAAAGGTCTCCTCCCTGCTCTGCAAGCCATTTTCCACATTAGCTTCCTGGCCCACTTTCTGAAGACAGCACTGAGAAGGAGGTAGAAGAATCTCTTCTTTACTGTCTTATGCACAGCTGAACATATTTTGAAACACCTTCAGGTTTCACAGCATATTTCTCTGCAGCATTAATTCTACTCACTGGCCTTAGTCTTCACAACTTAAGACTGGCTAATGAGAAGGAAAATAAAGATTTGCTTATCTATTTGTCTTAGAGTAATGAATTTTCTGCTTCAGAAGTAATGCTGGGTAGGAGAAGATGCATTAAGAGGGTGAAGCAATGGACAAATAGGCATCTGACCCAACAAGTTCTGTTCTCACCCAGCGCTTTTGCAGTGAACTTTTTAAACTCAACACAATGGGATTTAAGAAAAACATCAACTCAGCACACCAGTTTTGGCAACAGTTGAATGTCAAGTTTATGCTGTTCTTGCACATGCCTGTTTGCCTTTATTTACAAATAATAATTTATATAACTTTAAATTTTTTATACTACTCTTTAAGTTTCTTGTAAGTTTCCAAGTATGTTTAATTACCAGTGTAATTCACAGTATAATATATATATAGAGTCTTCTCCTCTGTGCTCAGTATGTCTTCAGTGAAGCATTTGTACAGTGATATAAAGAATTTTAAAGCATAAAAGATGAGGTTGATACATACAACTAATTTGCTATATAAACAAAATATAATATTGTTTAACTAGATTAAGTTTACATCGCTTAAGTTTTTACATCCTTTTTCAAGTGTTCTAGTTTATCAAATGGGAAGGTAAAAAACAACACTTGATCACATGATCAAATTCTCAGGAATCTGACTTGCAGATCCTTCATTATTTCAACAACATTAATTTTGTGTGGAGCTATTTTAGAGCTCAGAAACATTCCTTAGTAGAGAATGAAAAAGTGGAAGAAAATAATTAACTATACTAACTATACATCCTCAGAGGTATGCTCCTTCAGAGGCTTAAGTTGGACTTTTTTTTTTTTTTTTTTTTTTTGCTGAGAGGAGGATGCATTTTTATGTTGCCTTGAGTGCTTTACTGATTGTGTTTTTGAGCTTGTTTTCAAAAAGAAAATATCATTCATTTATGCTGCCATCCTCAAACATTGTTTTGGAAATGTCTGAGAAATGCCCACTTTTGCTGGAAAAGTCAAGAGGAGTAGCCATGAACTGATACCTGGTCTCCTCCAAACTGTGCAGGAAAGGTTGCAGTTCTTTTTCCATAGAAAGGTACTTTCTGAAAACAAAAACCCACCACAACTTATTTCCCAACCTCAATCACTGTATTGGTGATCCAACATGGCAATATTGATGCTAGATTTAGTTACTTTCTTTGTTAGATGCAATTGTCTACACCTTATGTTAAAATACAAGCAATCAATGACCTGCTCAGTTATTTCCATTTCTTTACAAAGTCTGGGCAAAGAGGAACTGGGAGTTCCAGCAGGCACATTGAATGAGCAATAGGAGCTATAGGAAGCACAACTCCATAGTTCACGTTAAGGGATTTCCTGCCTGAGATTTTTCAGCTAATTTCAGCTGCAGAACTGTGTGGTAAAGGAAAGTGGTCTTTTGGGTAGGGCACATGCACTCTGCCAGAGAGAACTTACAAACAATTTGAAACTTTATACAAAGCACATTCTCCACCCTCAGATAGAGGAAACAGTCAGCAAAGTGCACAGAACAAAGATGCTTATGACTCATGAAACAGATGAATGGGATTTTACTGGCATGCCTAGTTTGAGTTGAATATGAAGGATAAAAAATGCCTCAGACCATCCCTGGTGAATTAAGCAAATACTGGATTCAGCTGTGATTATGCTTGCCATTCATATTTGGAAGTTGATTTCTTTTGGAATTTGTCATATCTGTTGTTTTTCTTCATAAAATCTTCTTTTGTGTAGCCAGTAACTGTGGGTCAAAAAGAAGGCATGCACACATACAAAAGCTGTGGGTTGTATTTTAATAGGGATCCCTACTGCTTATCATTGCTGGTTTATGTAATTGTCTGGAAAAGGTCAGCATAGTTTGTGCTGTGAGCGACTGAAGCTGAAAATTTCTGTGCTTCTTATTTTTTTTTCCCCACACTGGACTTGTAATATTTTGACTAAATGCAGCATGATAAAGGAACTGCAGGGAAAAAAATACCGAATTCCAGCCTTAGGCTCTTGCACCTTTCTTCTTAAATTGTTGCGAATCTTACTAACAAAGCTAGTCCCAAATAACAGTTGGTCACGAAATATTTAATTTAAAGACCAAACATTTTCAGATCTTTAGCTCAAAGGCAAGTCCCACAGTGCTTGGATGGATTATTTCTGTATCTCTTTTATAAATTCTGTGCTAGAATAGCTATAATTTTGATTTTGTTTTCTCTGGTACATACTCAAGCAGTCACATTCAGTGTGATTTTTCATGTTGGTTATACTTCACTAATTATGTCTATAAGCTTTGCATATAATTTAAAATGTTTTCTTTGCTTTTAACGTTGTGCTGTTCAAAGTAGCTGACTGGTTGCTTAAATAGATCTCAGATGAGGATAGGGCTGAGGGAGTGTTCCTGCTCTTGGCTGAGTGAAGTTAGCCTCTGCTGTCTAGAGGAAAATCAGGAAGAAGAATTCAACATCAGCTTTTATTTGGATTTCAGAGCTCTAGAAGAAGGCTCTAAGAGATTTGGGCATGGTGCTTGGTCTTTGAGATTCTGGGGAAGGAACCAGAACCTTGTGTTGTATTGAGAAGAAAAGCTGACATGTCACCTGCAAAGCCAAGACAAACTTTTGTTCTTCTTTAGAAATTGGGAAGCTGAAGACATCACTGGCAGTGGTGCTATGTTATGGAGCTGCAATCTGAGAAAACTTAGAGCAAAAGGATGAATATAAAAATAGTCCAGGGAAGACACTGGCAGAGAACATTGTGTTTCTTCAGCATTTTTTTTTTCTTTACTATTAAATATGTAATGGATGGAGTGCAAAAGATTTTATTCCAGTGTTCCTGAGAAAAGCAGTATTAATTTCTTCAAATGAGAAGGCTATACGTTGTTACTCCTGCTGTCTGTCTTTGGGAAAGCAGGCAGATAGAGAGATATGCACAACAGAAAGATAGCTAAATTGTCTTGGAAACAAGCACTTTCTTCTCAAACACATGAAAAAATTCCAACAGTTGCACAAGTTGCGTTTCTACCAGGGGAACCTGGGAGTGATTCCCACCCCTTGGCTTCAGATGTACCTCTCTGCACCATTTACTGTACTGAGTAAGGTGAAGACCCAGATACACATCTCTCCTGAAAAGTTAAGCATTGGAAATAGTTGCAGGGTTTTTCAGGAGATCCCATAATCAGGGTGACTGGGAATCACAATATGTTATGGTCCTGCTGTGGAGTATGTCTGTCCTTTGAGGTAAATATAGTACAGATGCTCAGAAATTGAAGGTGTGTTTATTACATAAGGAGTTCATCTACCTAGGTAAAGAGAAAATAGTATCTAGGAGACTTGCTTTGTAATTGCAGAAGCAGTAATAAGGAGTGCCTTTTGACATACCTGATGTCACTTTCATAAAATATTTAAAGAAACGTGTAAGTAATGAGCTGTAACCAAAATAAGTTTTACTTCTGAAAGCAGTACTCTGTTAGTGAAGAAACCTGCCAGATTTACTCAGAGCAGCAGAAGCTGCAAGACAGCTGTCCCATCAGAATTAAAATAGAAGTGAAGTCTTTGTTTCAGTAGGGTCTATGTACTTGTTTGTCTTCAGTTTCCTCTTTGTAGCTTTGTTTTGCCCCCAGTTGGACACAATAAACTAAGTTAATTATTAATATTTGAATTTTATTTCATAATGAGTATGGCTTCCCAGGAACAGGACACCTGTGTGTGCATTAATGTCATTTAGAGAATAAATAAACCTAAAATAGGGTAGGCAATCATACTTTCCCTTTACCTCATCTTAGATTTTTCTTACCAGTATCAGGCATTTGCATGTATGAGGGTACAGAGGTGCAATGGCCAGATAAAATTCTGTAACAACCCCTTCTGCGCTGGTGAAGAGGAATATCCTTCAGCAGATGTTAGTCAGGAGTGCTGTAGATAACAGAGCTGCAGAGATACTCACTCACCTGACATAGGTGTCAGTTCTCCTACCAAAGCCAGAACATGCAAGAAAACACAGAAAGCTAAAATCTCAGTGTGGGCAGGAGAGTGCAATCTCGACTTTGACCTAACAGGACACTTTTCTTGGGAAAGGGAAAGAAAAAAGAGGGCAAATGACCTAGAGTTACAGGAAGAAGGTTGGCTCCTGTAGCCCTACAATGCCAGGGACAGTCATGCACTGAAATGCACTGAAATGTGAAGAGTCCTGCAGGGTTGGTAGCCAGTGCTGTTGGTGATATCTTTCTATTGCCTCCTGAGCTTGTCTGAGTAAGTTTGTGTCCCAGAGGAGAAGCCGGAAGAAGATGTAGGCATAGAATTTAATTCTCTGTGCATGAGGGAACAAGGCTGGAATATGCATAAGAAACAGGGAGGATCTGAAATTAGTCATGACACAAAAAGGCTTTTATGTGATATAACCAGCTCCTCTGTGATTGCTTAGACAGCAGTTCAGCTGTCCTAAAACTGCCTGCTGGGGACCAAATGCTGACTTTTGTCAAAAGATCAAATGCTAAATAACAAAAATCAATGTCAGATACATTACCCTCTGGAAGTGACTGAGAGTATGGCAAGACAAAATTTCAGAAAAGGGCAGTCTTTTCTAAGTCAAACTGGAAGTAACACAAGGGTGTGAGTGGCAAGTGTTAGTCATCGGTATTTTCTGTGCTCCTACACTGGCAGATCCCAGCTGCCTGCTTAGGCCAGATGCAGTTGTGCAGGGCAGTGTACAGCCCCCAGCTGCATCTGTGGAGGGGTCTGAAATTTCTGGCTGAACAAAGATTGAACTTTCTTCCCTTCCTCCAGAGAGCTTCACTCAGCAATAGAGCAGCTGTGGGGTATATGTTCTACTGACAGGGTGGAGGAGCTGACTTCTCATGGGAGTTCTGCATACTCTGGATTTGGTAAAATACTTCAGAGCAAAACCTCAAAACCTCAGTGAAGACTGACTGTTTTCCAAGTCTTAGCCTGTACTGACTAAATGTCTGCTGAATGGCACGATACCAAGAACTACTGTTTATCTTATCATCCCCTCAGAAGGATATTTGCTCCATTGTGAAACTATGAGACTTTAAATTTCTATCAGTTAAGTCTTTGACAGTCTTTTAATCAGCAGAAACCTGGAGTACTACACTGGTTGACTGGATTCTGACTTATCAACAATGAGAAAACACTGCTAATCTTTTCATAGGTTGCAGTTTATTTATTCATAGAGACTAAAAAAACAGATAACAGGAATTCATGGGCCATCCATTTAAGACTGCATACTCAACAAACTCAGAATAAATAAGTCTATCCCAGAAAGTTAGCCAAGGTACAGGTACTATTTCTTTCTCTTCTGCAGTATTTATGTATGTCAAAACTCTAATTGCTACATCACCTGTGGTTTGTGAAGAATCTTTACTATTTAAATCTCTAGCCCTGCTGCAATAGATGGTCTCTGAAGAGAGATGAAGATCAGCACAGCTGCAGCCCAGAGGCTTCCTATTTTCATTGTTCCCAGACATCATCCAGATAACAAAATGAATTTATTACTACCTGATAGCATAGAAAAATCATAGGTAGTTTGACTTTGTTGTTTGTTTGGGTTTTTTTCATCATAGATACTGGGTTCAGAAGAAAATCAAAGCATCTCTGTCTAGGTGTGGACTTGCAAAGAGAGGAAGGGGATCTGTTGCCCAGTGGACTTTTTATTGGATGTTCCAGCCTTTCTTCTCTCAAATTGGAGCTAAGCTAGTTTTGTGTTTCTGGGAGGAGCATGCAGCACACTGAGCTGAATACAAAAATACTGCTCTTAGATAATAGGATATTAAGTATCAGCCTAGGTTCTTGGAAGCACTTGCAAGCCAAAAACTTGCTGCTTGGGGCAGGGTTAGGCAGTAGCAAACTATTTCCACTGTAGTTGAACTGGTCAGATCCTTTCAGCTCATGGAAAATCATAACATTTAAACCTTATTCCTGGGCCTCCAGCATGCATGGCTTTCTGGTGGATTGATACTGTCAAGGCTAGTGAAACACAGTACTAAAAATATGTTTTAAAGCTACAACGACAGACAGGGTTTTAGCAGATTTTTAGTACTAACAGCACAGAGTCCAAGCTTTTCTAGTCCCCTTTTCAATGTAATGTTTTGTAAATGTTATTCATAGAAATGGAGTACTAAACATGGGCCTATTTAAATCTCTGGCTTTATCTGGTCCTAGCCTCTGGAATCCTGAAATATTTGTCTGTTATATTTGTACAAATCGGGCAAATCCAAGTCAAACATCCTAGGACCTGTTATTCTTTTCACCTCATGTAAATGTAATTAAGGAAAAAGCTAAAAGAATAGTTACACTGAATTCTAAAAACGTTCTGCCGAGTAAGCATGCCCATCTGTCTTCTGTTTGCATGCTATGACTCACAGATGTCCGGAAATCATCCTGCTTCCTGCCTGCCCTGAAAAAGAAGTTTTTACAATTAGAGTGTAGCTACCTTCTTTTAGAGTTAATTTTGATTCCTGTGCAGAAAATTCATTCTAGCGAAAATAAAATGGATGTAATTTGCTAACTAGTTAAGGAAGGAAGCAAAGTCAAAAAGTATGCTTACTTTCTTATCTTTTATCTTTTTCTGTCCATTGCCTCTGTGATGCTTTCAGAATCATTCAGGAGTAGTAAGACACGATATATCTGCTGTTCCTCATTGTCTGTCACCACCAGGATACAGGTGAGGGAGCTGGTGAAAGAGCTCACTGAGCCACTTTCCATCATTTACCAGCAGTCTTGACACACTAGGGAGGTCCCAGTTGACTGGACCTTAGCAAGTGTGAAGGACAAGTGTGCAGGAAGACCCATCTACAAAAAGGGTCAGAAGCAGGATTTAGGAAGTTACAGACCTATCAGCCACACCTCAACGATGGGAAAGGTCATGGAGCAGATAATTTTGAGTGCCATTGTGAGCGCATACAGGACAACCAGGGATCAGGCCCAGCCAGAATGGGTTTAGGAAAGGCATGTTCTGGTTGACCAACCTGATCTCCTTCTATGACAGAGTGACTTAGTGGATGAAGGAAATGCTGTAGATGTTGTCTGCCTGGAATTTAGTAAAACTTTTCACATAATTTCCCACATGATTCTCCTGGGGAAACTAGTGGTGCCTGGCTTGGACACGTGCACTGTTCACTTCATAAAAACTGGCTGGATGGCTGGGCCCAGAGAGTGGTGGTGACTGGAGTTCCATCAGGCTGGCCGACGGTCACTGGTGCTGCTCCCCACGGCTCAGTGCTGGGGCCAGTCCTGTTTCATATCTTCGACAGTGATCTGAATGAGGGGATCAAGTGTGCCCTCAGTTTGCAGACGACACCAAGTTGGGCTGGAGTGTTGGATCTACAAGAGTATATGAAGGCTCTGCAGAGGGATCTGAGTTGATGGGTGGTGTGAGGTTCAACAAGGCAAAGTGCTGGGTCTTTCACCTGGGTCACAACAAGCACAAGCAGTGCTACAGGCTGGGGGCAGAGTAGCTGGAAAGCTGCCCAGCAGAAAAGAAGCTGTGTGTTTGTGTTGACAACTGGCTGGACATGAGCCAGCAGTGTGCCTAGATGACCAAGAAGGCCAGTGACATCCTTCCTGGCTTGTATCAGCAATTAGAATGTGTTCCCAAAACACAAGAGAAAACATTTTATAAATATTTACTACAAGTGCATTGTTAGCACTTGATTAATATCACTGAAAAGAGACAAACTTTGTTCTGTTTAATGTTGTGGTCCTTTTTCATTTACTCTACTTTGTTTCCGGAATGCAGAAGGACACACAAAAAGAGTTTAAGCAGTTTAGAGGACAAGGTTATCCTTGCAGCTAGAATAACTGCTCTGTTTTTCAGTAAAATGATAATGCATGAACATTCCCACTAGATGAGTGGAAAATTAGGAAGGTGTCATTGTGCAAAACTTTCCATACAGATAGATTGAATGTGTCAAGAAAAACAACCTACCATTTGATGATGGTTTTCAAAGAGATCACTGCATTCACCTTGCTGGATTTGTATTGGAAGAGCCAGATGAAGTTGATGCTGTTACACATGCTAAATATGAAAAATTTATTGGAAGGTTCAGAGAAGTAGCATTTCCAGCCACAGACTTGCTACTGAAGTACCAGCTAAGTCAGTTTTGTATACTCTCCATGCTGAAGCTCAGCAATGCAGAGTGTAATACATGAAGGAAATGTTAGAGTTGATGTCTCAGATACACATTCGTTTGCAAACAGTCCATAAGCTAAGGACTGTTTTGTTTAGCCATAGACGTAAGGTTTTTGTGGCCAACTGCAATAAGCATTTAAACTAACACAGCAAGGACATAAGTAATTATTAGTGCAAGCAGCTGTGTGAAACAATTTGGGTAGCTTTTCAGATAAGGAGAACTGCTAGTGAGAATGCTGATGGAAACTGACATTTGTTCTCAGCTTGTGACCTTTCCTTCTGTGATGTTATTTAGTTGAACTTGAGAATTTGAAATAACATCCTTCATTTTGAATAAGAGAAGGGGTAAAATACATCCATTAAAGATGATCAGCAAATGCAAAATAATCTTCACAGCTTTGTGATTACTGCTTCCCCCTCCCTGCAAGCCATCCATTCCTGAGGTTTGTGGTTCTGATGCTTTTAATAAATACCTACTGTGTTCCTTTAACTCTGTCTAGTCTCTGTTCCAGATCAGTCTCTCTAGGCATCAGTTCTGGCAGAGTGATTATATTAGTGTGCCCTTGACACTCAGTTGTTTTACAAATAGGACTAGTTTTGTAATAGCCTAGGATTTCCATAAAAAGAGGGTAAAAACAACTTCAATTAATGTATTCTATTCTCTCAGAGTATTGTGTAGCAGCTTGACTTTTGGTACCTATGGACCATGGTACCTATGGATTCTGAGCTCCAAATCTATGGTAATTGGATTTATTGTTCTCTCTCCTGCAGGATTTCTTTGCTGTGCAGTCAGTATATTGAACATATTGTAACAGCTTTTAATGAAGGAAAACTTTTTTAAAAAACTGTCTATTAATAAGATTTCATTTCCACTGTCTTCCAAAAGTACATTACAGTCTCAAGCATGCTTCGTAGAGGCATTTGCATTCAAGAACAATTCTCCACACTTTTATCTTAAAAAAAGATTTTGAGTCTTGCTGGTAAAATACATGAAATCTGACTAATAAAAGGCAAATAGACTACTCTCTTTAGTCCTGCAGTGCTCAGAGCAGAAAGTAAATGCTGGAAAGAGCTGCTCTAAAACTAGTGGTACATGCTGGACTTATTGTTTACAGTTTCACTAGAGCTGAAAATATTGAATCAGATAATAAAACTCATTTCAAGAACAGCCTTATCAACACCTGGACTAAAGAACATAGCATTAAGTAGATGTATCATATCCCCTACCACGCACCAGCTACAAGCAAAACAGAAAAATACTATAGACTTTTAAAAACCACCTTAAAAACAATAAGTAAAAGATCTTTCAAAAATTAAGAACAACATCTAGCAAAAGCCACCTAGTTAGTTAACACCTGAAACTCTACCAATCGAATAAGCCCTGCCCAATCTGAGCCTTTACATATAGTAGATAGAAACAAAGTCCCAGTAGTACATGTCAAAAGTTTGTTAAAGAAAACAATGTAGATCAATTCTACCTCAAGTAGAATTGATTGACAAACCCATTTATAGGGTTGTCTTTGCTCAGAGACCAAGTTACACAGAATGGATAATGCAGAAAAATAGAAGAACACAATGTGTACCTCAAAGAGATCTGATTGTTAAGTGAAAACTATGTGTAAATATCACTGTTTACTGAATGTTACTGCCATTGTCTGTGTATAGCTGTATATTGGATGTATAATGTATGTGTTTGTAGAGTTAAAATATATATATTAGTTTTAGTAGTAAGCTGATGATATGAGGATAAGGGGTAGAATGTCCAAAGTATGATGCTTTTATCCCCAGTCTGAATAATAAGCTTTACACCTTTAAGACTTGTTCCAAGAGTAAAAGAGGAAGAGAAGCATGGAGTTTGTTTTCAAAAACTGCACTCACTCCTCCACATTCCTACTACTAAACTAAGTTGTCTGCATGCAGACAGACAACAGGACAGAGCTCTCCTTTACTCTTAGTTAGTTTTAGCTAGCTGAAGCAAAGAAGTTCCCTAGACTGTAGCTTTTCCTTTTATTTAGACCTGCTCACACCTGCTCTAGACTGAACACCCAGAAGAACACCGACAGCTCACACCTATAGCCCACCGGGCCCAGCCTGGGCCGCGGCATTTCCAGCGCCAGAGGAACTGATAAGAGACTGAGTGAGCCGAGCTGCAACCCAGGAAGGGGGGATTTTTCTAAGTTTGTCTCTCTTTTAGAGCAGCAAGAAGTTTTATTGTTTAATATTTTTTGAGTTTTCTTGTTTAATAAACAAATTTTTTTCCAGTTTTCTCCAAAAAAGTATTTTTCCCAAACCAGTTGGGGAGAGGAGCCAATTGAATTTACTTCCTAGAAGAACCCCTTTAAAAGTTCTCTCCCAAATTTGCCCTGAACCAGGACATATACCCACGTCATTATTTATACAGAGTAGATAAAAGCAAGGACCATCTATTTTTGTGTGTGTATGTGAGGGTACTACAGGGAGAAACATTTGGGAAATGACTGGCACATAACAACAGAAAACAATAGGTCTTTTTTGCTATTTATAAGTTGAACCCTTCTACAATCATAATGAAGTGTCTGACATTGCAAACACAGAATCACAGAATCATTGAAGTCAGAAGGCATCTCTTGAAATCATCTAGTCAACCCCCCATCTGAAGCAAGGTCAGCCAGAGCAAGCTGCTCAGGACAAATCTCATACTGATCATTAAATTATACTGGATTATTAAAAAACTACAGTAGTTTATTAAAATCATGTACTTTGTCTTAGCAGATTCTGTACTTAACATTCACGGTTCCTGTTTGTAACTCTCTGAAACTGTGACAGTGAAGGGTTGTAATTGAGAAAACAAAAAGGTCTGTTAATCACATGATTCCAAGAGCTGAAATTTTAGGACCAAAAAAAAAGTACAGAGATTTTTTAATTATGCAAACAGCATGTCACTGCTGTTCTAGACTCCACACAAAGCTATATAGAATCTACAACTAACATCCAGCCCTTGAACAGAGCAGTGGATATGAATTAAGTCTCTGTAGTGTGAAAATAGTGTATTTTATAATCAAGAACTTCCTCAGGCTTTGCTCATCTCAGGAATGAAAACTAGCAACTGTTTTAGGAAGAAGCCACAGCTGATCTCAGCTACTATCATGACTTTTTAACTAAAGAGCCATTCCACTTGTTCTTGGCAAGTATTGTTTCAAAAACAGCAAAGGAGAGGAAAATGTTGATGAATTATTTTGAAATCTGCAAATAGTCATAAGCATTCTTTGCTTTCCTCTTCTAGAAGCTTCAAATTCTTTCTTATGTCATTTGCATTTCCATCACAGAACTTTCAGTGATTCATCCCCATCTCCTGTTTGTCATAACTCTCCTTTCACCCTCCTTTTTTACATCTCCCCCACCCTGAGGTTGTTTGTTTGTTTTTAAAATAACATGTGTTACTCATTTAAGTACTCCATAAAGGTCCTGGAGATGGGAGACTTTTTCCTACTCACGTGGGTAATGTCACAGGCACAATGTATGTAGGATTTTCAAAGGATCCAAAGAGGTTGGTTTCTTAAAATTAATGAACAAGTAGAGCCAGAAAATTTTTTGCCTGGTTGGTGGTTGGTTTTTTTTCAAAGATCCTCTGATGGGCTTGGTTTGGCTGCAGGGGTCAATAGGGGTAATTGATTTTTTGCCCCTCTAGCTTTTCTACAAGCATACTATGTCACTTCTGAGAAAGCTGACACTGTTTTAAAATTTCCCATGGGTACTATGAATTCCTTCATCTCACATCATATTGCCAACTACTAGTAGGCATCAATCAAGGGTCCTATTCAACAAGATGCTATTGACCTTGAAAATGGCTTTTTGTGGCTTATTGAAGTAAACGTGATCTGACCTTTACAAGATGACCTAGAGGAAGTTTTTTACCAAGAATGGGTCTACTTCTGGTAGGTTATTTTCTATTCCTATTTATTTGCAGATACAGGGCCTTATCTTGGGCTTGGTTTAGAGAAATATATCTTCTTCTAAAAGCTTCCTCTTTTAAAATCTGATTTTCTGTGTTTTTTCGTCTGACTTGAGTTTTTTTCAAGTAGAACCCTTGCTCTAATGCCTAACTCCATAATACTGAGAGAGTTGTGAGAGATCTGCTATATTCTTATTTTCTCTGTAGCTCTGTTACAGGACTACTGCACTGCTGAGTATTCTCTTTGCACTGGTACTGGCAGCCCTCCCATCCATAAGCGTAGTGTAGAGCTACATAACCTCTAGAGGCTTCTGTGCTGAGCAAAAGCACATGGGGCAGGGGTGCAAAGTCCAGATAAAAATAAGAATAATGGCCACCAAGTAATTAATATTACATGGTGATCAGGATTGCTGAGGTTAATTTGGATTTGGTTTTGGAGTGTTTGGTTTTGTATTAAAACTATGTGTTGAAATGTTTTTGTTCTTTTTATTTTTCTTGAAAATAACCATATAAAAGCCAATTGATAAAATATGAACTTTGCAAGTAAAAGTTGATTAGCTACTAGAAAGCGGATATTGATCAAAAGACACAACCGTGTCAGAGTTGAATGAACAGGGGAAAAATAGAAATTATAATCAAGAAACACAAAATCAATAAATTAGAAATTATAATCAACAAACACTAAAAAAAAGAGAAATTGTCAATTTTACTAAACAAATTTTATTATAAAGTTTGTGATCTGCCAAGTGAAATTAAAAGACAACCTCCCAGTGTTTCTGAAGGAGTCATGATACTTCAAATCACAAGAACAGGCATCCTGGGTTTGGCTGGGACAAAATTAAGTTACAGTGCTGTGTTTTGGACTTTTTTGCTCAGTAGTGCTTAGTCTAAGTCAAGAACTTTTCAGGCTCTCATCTTCCCTGCCAGTGTGCAGGTACAGAAGCAGCAGAGAAGGAGCATGGCAAGGACAACTGATCCAAACTGGCCAAAGGGATATTCCATACCACAGAATATCAGTATATAAACTGGGGGAGTTGGGCAAGAGGGGCTGATCCCTTGTTGGGGATGGGCTGGGCATCAGTCAGCAGGTGCTGACAATTGTACTGTGCATCATTTGTCTTTCTTCGGTTTTATTCCTCCCTCTCTTTCTCTCTCCTTTTCTCTCCGTTATGACTTCTATGATGATTATTACTAATAATATTTTACTGAAATTATTAAACTGTTCTTATTTAAACTGATGGGTTTCATCTTTTTCCGATTCTCTTCCCCATCCCACTGGGGGTGGGGACAGAGCCACTGGCTGTGTGGTACCTTGTTAGTGTCTGTGGTTACACTATGACAGCAGTGCAGTAGAAAATACAGACTGGGCTTCCTGGCTTTAAGGAAGAAAACACACCTATGTGTTGACGGATACCTTCATTCAGATCCTTTTCCATTATTTATTGCCAGGAAGCTGGAATGTATGACCTAATTCCTGGAGTGGGTTCATCAATTTTCCTGTTAAGAATAACTTGTCCAAGAGATGTAAATCTCGAGTAAGGTTCTTGAAGCCTCTCAGAAAGGAGAAAGAAAGCTAAGCAAAGTTCCTTTTCTTCATCTCCCTGTTCTAGGGGTGCTTCCATCATTTTTCCTCTGGGCAGTGCTCCTGCCCTGCTTCTCTTTTCAATACCACTTGAGTCTTTCAAAGTTTCATCTTGTTTCCATCTAACTGGAAGGAACATAATGGATGCAGAAGCCTGAGAGAAAGATTAGTGAGCTGCTCGTGTCCTTTTCTCTCATCAGACAGCTTGCAGTTGGATACAGTTGGTGGATTGAACCCATATTGTCCTTTACAAACCTGAAAACTGTGACAGATCTTGGTTATAAACAGAAAAATCCATGCTGCAAATTGCAGCTGTTCAGGAGCTGACCCACCAGCACTTCACATCTCTGCTGTTGCAATGGGAGGATAGTTGGCTATGGCACAACACCCTGTTCCAAGCAAAGCAACCCTCACATGAGAGCAACCTGCATACAAACCACTCACTGATCTCCCTTTTAAATGAATACGCAGCTGCTGGGTCTCAGGGGTGGGAAGGAAGGGGCCTCTGGTCACTGTAGAGGCTGGCATTTGTGGAGCCATGTGATGTGTCTGAGCTAGAGGTGCAGATGGTGACTTTTGACATAGTGGTGGGACATGGCAAGCCACTGACAGGAGGGGTGGCTTCAGTTTCTTTTCCAGCACACCTTTTCTCAGAGAGCAGACAGTGGAGGGGCAGAGTAGGAGACTACTTCTCACTCCTTCTCTCCCACATCTCCCCAAGGGATGTCTTGAAGAGCCCCTACCTTTGTGGTCACACTATGTACTTATGGTTACCTCTGAACTCCAACTTGAAGAGATCACTACTAGCATATTTTTAATAGTATATTAATGTATATTAATATATATTAATATATATATATTAATAAAAGATGCTGCCAAAAGCAGTACAGACATTAATTTTATTAGTAAGCTGTGGATACCTAAAATGTGCATGTGACCTGTTCAGTGACCCCAGAGCATACTGAGGTTATCAGGAAGATGCAGCTGGCCATGTTGGGTCTCTAATCAGGAAACACTCTTAAGAATGTTGAAGATAACAAAGACATTCTGTTGGGGAAAAAAGCAACCAACCATGGTACAGAGGTCACACAACCCAACCATTTACAAAGCAGTTTGTAACAACCTGAACAGGCAGAGACTGAGTATTTAAGATCCTGATGAAAACCACTAGTTCTGCAAACACTTTTCCTGCAGCACTGGGTATGCAGAAATGTTCACTTGTTACCTTGTATTACTTAAGTGTTAGAACATCATGAGAGGGAACAAATAACCCATGTTTGTATGCTTCCCAAGGCTCTGTTGTACCTCAGCTACAATTGCCTGACTTATGTATAAAATGAAAAATCCCTCTATTTTCAGCCAGGTAATTTTTCCTAGAGATAAAGAGGTAAATGGGCCTCAAAATTAGGTGATGACTTCGTTGTCTTTGCATTTGTCATCACTAGTGATTGTAGGGTCTACATGATAAACACTGATGGCTCATATGATGAGTGAGGGTGCATTGAAAAATAATCATGATTCATTTGCTTTTCTCTTACAGAAATTATTTCACACAACAGCCACGAGGGGAAAGTCACAGGAAGGGAACAGCTGTTAACAAGCCTTTAATAAATCACTTTAGTGGCCGTTTAGGTGAGACTTAAGAAGAGTGATGGAAGGAGGAAACTACTTCGAATTTTGTACGGCAGAATCTTGTTATGAGAAAACTCCAGGACAAGATAATTTGTTCCTTCTTTTATAAATACAAAAGTATGACTTCACTAGCATGCATCACAAGGCCAGTGCTTAATAAGACATGCAGTCTCATCTCAGATGCAGAGTAGAACCTGTAATAAAGGACTATTTGCTGAGCTAGCTGGGATGTCATGTTAACACTAATCCCAACTCCTTGGAGAGCAAGTAAAGAGCAAAAGGACACACAGTCAGAGACTATACAATCACTGTAATGCATTCATATTCCCAAGGAAATAATTGCTGGATTTTTTTATAAGATTTTTTTTTTTTTTTTTTTACTATGCAGTGGTAGCAGAGATGTAGCAAGACAGCTTAACAGAGGTGAATGCCTCTGATGCCTCTGATGGCTGGGGAAATAAAAGATCTGCTCTACTAACATTTGTTATGGATGAGCTCAACTTACAATTATACAAATTCTTCTGTATTCAGCCTTTGAATCTGGCATTTTCATCTAACTGGCTTTATAAGTAAAACTTGGCTCTAGATAGCAGTTGATATTCAACAACTTCACAAATTTTTGATAACTAGCCTGTAAGGACATCACAGAAGCAACTGATGTTGCTAACAATAAGGATTGATAAAAATATCTCTTCGGAGAACTGAAGTTAAAAGGAATAGATTATAAATAAATGAAGAATATCAAATATCTTCTGCTCATAATGTTTCCCTTTCTCCTTTTTCCCCTACCCCAGTTTTTCAAGCATTAGTAGCATTAGCTTCTGCTTATCATGTTGTTGAATCTTCCTCTTCATTAATTCCTGGCTCATCTTCTTCCAAATCAAGCCAAAATTTAACCCAGTGTGAAATTTTATGATGAGGTTGCAAAATAGAAACTTAGCAGGGGAAGCTGATGTCAACATCCAAAGGACTTATACAGTCCTGTCCATCTTTTAAGGGAGATTTTTTGAGTGGTAGCTGCTCTGATTAAAAACAAACAAAAAACCAACCCCAAACACCAGCCAAAACCAGCAGAAAAACCATTTCCTCCATAACTCAGCCTCTGCTTTCCAAACTGTAACTGGCTTCATGCAAAGACTCACAGTTCTTTCTTCCAAAATTAATTTTTCCAGTGTTATAAACTCCACCTGCTTCCAGCTGGAAAACTGGTGAATTTTGAAGAATTATTTTAGTTACAGCAGAAAGAAGAAAGTATACCTAGGCCAGTGCAAGCAATATAACTTAATACTCTAAGTGTCATATCAGCAGTGCTTTCTTTCCCCATCCCTTCTTTGTCATTGTTAAAAATACACTATGATGCCTTTCTCCCTGGCCTCACAGTTTAGATTCCATTTAAAAAAAATCTCTCTTTTCCTGAGTATGCCTTTGGGCTACCAATACATTGTACACACTGACAAGTTTTTTTAATAATGATTTAAAACAAAATTTCCAGAAATACAGTCCTGCCAGCTCTCCACACTTCCTGTATCCTCATTCTTTTCTTCATACTTTTCAGCTAATGGTATCTCAAGATAGTGTTTACATGGAGAAGATGAGGCACAGTAAATCTGCTGTTGTTTGATGAAACCAGACACAGATCCAGGAACTGAAGTAGAAAAGCTGTTCTGGCCTTTCAGCATATGCCAGGCAAGCAAAGAAAGTATGGGCCAAACAAAAAGGAAAAGCAAAAAAAGCTGTCTACCAGAAATAGAGCATTTGTCATATGCTGAAAACCTGACAAAAAAAAAAAAAAAAAAAAAAACAAAAAACAAACAAAAAAAACCCCAGTGGTTATTCCTTCTCTAACTTTACATATGAGGAAGTCTAAAGAAGACCAAAGGAACCCTAACCAACATTTAAAACCTGCATTGTAAAATTCTCATCAGTAAGCAGGAGGCTATCCTTTCATAGTAACACTCTCATTGCCATCTTTCAAATTTTGGTGTGGGTTTTTACTTCATATAAAATTATTAAAGTTCCTTGTCTTCAGAAAAGACAGCATGCCTCCTGCAGGTGCAGTGTGCAGCCTTCTGCATTACTGTACCTCTGATTCTTAATTTTATCCAGTGAAATTTAAAATAAACTTTAGCAAAATAGCTTTAGAGAACCTCACAGGAGCATATCTCACAGGCCATGAGGTACTCCTGGGATATTAGTGCTGTGAGGAGGATGTTTGGACTTGAGCTCTCTCTATATCAAGTGACTTGATATAGAAGACATGAAGAAGGGGACCTCATACTCACCCTTCTTTGAAAAACAACTAAGGCCTTTCTAGCTAAAGCAAAACAATATCTGCAGATT
This sequence comes from Vidua chalybeata, assembly GCF_026979565.1. Taxonomy (NCBI): domain Eukaryota; kingdom Metazoa; phylum Chordata; class Aves; order Passeriformes; family Viduidae; genus Vidua; species Vidua chalybeata. The sequence continues at coordinate 34,765,362 of NC_071531.1, read as the reverse complement.
CCACACAGAGTTAGGAAGTTGCCTGCATCTCCCTGTAGACAAAGCTCATTTTATGTTTCTACTTTGAACACTGGCATCTGTGGCACCACAAAGTGCCTTATTCTCTCTGAAGCTTGTTGGGACTTGTTGGGAGAGCTGCACAGGCAGCACTGAGCATTATGCTAAGTTCTCCATGTGAATGTTTCTTTCCCTACTGTTCAATAGAGCAATTTGTAAGAATATCAAAGCAGGATACTTCTTTGCATAATATTAGTTAGTAAAAGCAATAAGAATACAGTGTGCTTCAGTGTCCCTTGTCAATGAAAATGTGACAAAGGTGTTCAGGATCTCTAATGTCACAATTAGCAGGACAGAGCTGTATATAACACACGTCTCCTGTTGCAGTGACACCCACAGTTTAGGCTCTTTTATCCTTTGTGAAATGTAATTCCCACTGGACCTTGCTACAAGACAGAAAAGGGACCCTTAGTCACTCACTGTGGGAAAGCACATGATAAAGGTTGGGAGCTGGCTGAATAAATTCTCAACGTGTTTATCAAATTTTCCTACAGAAGTAGTCCAAGTCTTCATAACCTTATATTAATACTGATAGAGCAGCACAAGGCAGTGCTCAGCTTTTCTAGTGCAAAGCTGTGAGCATCTTTCCAACAGGGGAAAATGCACAGTTTTGGACTTGCAAGAGTAAGCACAGCTGAGAAGTTTGTTTTAACCAGGGTGATCTTTGTAGAAGACTCCAGCTTTTACTTTTTCAAGGTTGTGTGAACAGAGGTGTTCAGTAACGTTAATCAAATTGTTAATGGTACTTTGGCAAAATTACAAAATTACTATCTCAAAAGTAAAGATATACTGGGGGTGCACATTTTGCAGCTGTTAAATGCTGTCTTGTACCATTTGGGAATCTGTAGTGTGATGTAAGTCTTAAAAAGATTGGAGTATTTCCCACTGGTCCTGGTATACCACTCTGTGCCCAGGGGGGAATGAATAATTTCCTGAGCAGTTTTGTCAGTATGCTGCTTTGTGGGAAGTTTCTTGCCTTGTTCACTGCTCAGCCCAGCTTGTGTGATGTATCTGTTTTCCATGACTCTTTCTATGTTCCACGATATAGGTGCTTCAAGAAACTGAATGAATTCACCATCACATTGCTCCCATAGGAGAGGGAGATTGTACCCTTCACATTTAAGCAAGAAGCAACTGAGATGCAGAGGAACCCAGGGAAAATCTTCCCACTGTTTTGGAAAGTCCAGCCTGAATCCTCTGCAGCCTGATTTTTTGAGAGCACCCTATATTATCACTTAGGTTTAATCTGCAGTTTGCAAGAAGCAGGGTGCTAATACTCACTTACAAATTTTGATGATAACACAATTAGTGACATACAGAATTTCAGATTCTGTGAGAATATTTATTTTAAAAAGCATTGTAACAGTGTGCTGATACTTCAGTGGCTCAGTTGGCTCCACTATAGCATAAAACAGGTATTATATGAAGAACAAATCGCTTCCTTTCTACCACATATTTATAGAAATTTGTTCTTATGCTAGCACAGATAATACAAGACTCCAAACTAGCAATCAGACTGCCATCATGAGGTTCCATGAGTACTATGGATGTGGCATGTATGTGCCACTCTATCACTCTGATAGCTATTTATCTTAGATCACAGCTCTCCTAGACACAGTCTAAATTATTTGCCTCTCAAGAGACAGCAGTCAGGCTTTCCGCAAGTGATAAAGAGGAAAAATATGCTGATCAAGAGCAATGCACAGGCTGCTTTTAAACACATCACTGCACTAGTCTTTGTTTTCAGTGGCTTGATGCTGAGAGCCTGTTTATTGATTCAAACAGCTGAGGGCAAACCTTTATATCTGGGAGGGATTATAGAATGACAGTATTATCCATGCTGGGTTTTTTTGGTGGTGGGTTTTGGTGTTTTTGTTTTGTTTTGGTTTGGTTTGGTTTTTTTTCCTTTTTTTTTTTTTTTTTTTTGTTTTGTTTTTTTTTTTTTTTTTTTTTTTTTTTTTTTTTTTGGTTTTTTTGGGGGTTTTTTTTTTGTTTTTTTTTGGTTTTTTTTTTTTTTTTCATTTCTTTGTCTTAAAGGGCCTTGCTTGTGTAACTATGTGTACCTCAGACCCTATTGTCTTTTGTTGTATTCCTTCCCCATTTTGGCAAAAGCCTTTGATGATTCCTAGTGGTTCTAAGTGTCAGGAGCTGCAAGTGGAAAAGTTTTTAAAAGATAGTCAGCAATTCCTTGGGAAATTAGAAAGACTTGTCCTTTTTGTGTACAAACAACTATGAAAAATCCATTTCAGAATACCTCACGATAGCTAACAGTCCCCTGGACAATGAAGAGTTCTAGTCAGAGGACCAGAAGTCAGGCACCTTGCCATCATGAACCCAATCTCAGACATGTGTGTCAGCTCTCTGGACTCCTAGAGACTCTGCTCAGGCCTTGAGGCAGCAATTTTTTTTTTTCTTGTTTTGGTGAAATTGTTGACAGTGGCTTAAAAATTCAAACTGGCCTATACTGTTCATTCTTTCATAATGGGATTCTCCTTCTAGCACCTTTATTTTCAAGATTATGACAAATAATTTTTGCTGATACAAACTCACATTTGTACCAAGAGTGTAGCCAGCAGGACTAAGGAAGGGATCATCCCCCTAGTCTCAGCATTGGTGAAGCCACACCTGAAATAGAACATTCAGTTCTGGGCCCCTCACTGTAAAAAAGGACACTGAGGTGACAGAGTGTGTCCAGCAAAGGGCAGCAAGGCTTATGAAAGGACTAGAGAGTATGTCTGTTCTACTGTGCCTGCAGTGAGAGGAGCAGTGGAAATGGCATTGGGCTGAGACAGGCATTGCAATAGGCTGTCCAGGCACGTGGCGGAATCACCATCCCTGGAGGTGCTTAAGAGATGTCTGGGTCTGGTGCTGGATGATGGTTTAGTGGTTTAGGGGCTGCAGTGATATGGCTGGGTTGATAGCTGGACTTGATGATCTTAAAGGTCTCTTCCAGCATTGATGACTCTGTGACTGTATATTGTTGCTTTCTCTTCTGTTGTGTTTCTTTCTAGTACACAGAAATTGAGTGTAAGTTATTTGCAAATTAGGATTTGTTTAGATTTTTCCCAGATATGGTAGCTCTATTTCCTTCCTTTTCTCATCAATTGTTGTGTCCTATTTTGAATAAAAGACAAAGCAGGCACTGGGCGTAACCATTCAATTTTGTTTTCACAGAACATGCTAATGAAAGTAAGCCTAAAAATTTATGTGCTGTGTCTGGCTACAAACTTTTAATCAAGAGCAAGCTGTGTTTTATGAGCTATTAAAGGATTTTGCAGACTACACTTTTTCGAGCAAGGGTTTTGAGGGCAGCACTTCATCCTGCAGCCCATCTGTCCCCTAATAGCCAGCATATTCAGGGTATGTACTCAGGCACCAGGAGGTACAGCCAAGTGGGCATGAGGATGCATTTGCAGTCCCACACATATTCCTCTAGGTTGTGCTCAAAATTCAGGCTGAACACAAAAATACACTCCCCCTTTTAATCCTTTAGGCTGGAAGTATGCTGCGCTGGCATGCCACTTGCAAGCTAGGCACTCAGAGGATGGTAGAAAAATGAAGAACAGGGGATTTTTAGAAATCTAGCACCTTCACCATCGATGAAAAAATCCCACCTGGAGCTGGTGAAGTATCAGAAACAAGAAATCAAGTATTCCTCTCTATTAATGTTATCATTCCACACAAAAGAAGACACATGAAAGTGTCTTCAAGTGGCATGAAATTTCTGTTAGTGAGTTGCTTTCTTCCACCTTGTGAGATGCAAAAAACCAGAGTCACACACATTGTAGTTATGCCAGTGGCAAGTTACTCTATAGAAAGTATCGCCTGTAAATAAACAAAGATAAAAAAACCATAAAAGAATAATGTGTGATGATGTGATTATGATCTTAGAAGCAGAACCTTCCAACCCGATTTGGTGTGCAAAGCACTGTGAATATTACTTTTTCCCCCTTGGCTTTATCTCTTATTGCTTCATTTCTTATTGCTTCTGAAGATTGAAATTGTATTTTCACTCTCACTTTACAATGACTTTGGAGTAATTGGTTAACAAAATACATAAAGCTGAAGTGGAGAAAGATTTACTGCAGCAGTTTTAGTTGTATCCATACTGAGTGCCATCTAGGGGAGCTCAGTAAAACCTCATCCAAGATTGATAACCTCATCTGCCCTCAAAATTCCAACTGGAAAATTCTGCACCTATAGGATAATGCTCCAGGATCTTGCTACAGCTACTGAGCACACTGCTTGGAGTTCATAGGGTGACATTAAAATTATAGGAAAATAAATTGACAAGAGATTATGGCAGGATACAAACTAACTAGGTCCATAAAATCAACAATCCCTTGATCAGCTTGAGAGAAAAATTATGAGCTTTAAAATTCTAACATATAAATCTAGCGATTAAATCAATTAAGAATTTTTTTTCTCTGATAGGGCAGAAAGGAAATCTTTAACACTTACAAGGAGTTAAAGAAATGAAATTAGCAAGTTTTGTTTCATTTTGCTGGCCTGGTTTGATCTCCTGTTCTAACTTTATATATATTTTAATCAATATATATTTGGAGTAATATGATCAAGTCCATAATTGCACTTCTGTCTAACATTTCCTTTACTTAGCATTGCTTGAGTCAGCCTAGAGAAGTCTGTTTTTTCTCCTATCTTTCTGGAAATTGTGATAGGCAAGCAAATAAATTCTGAAGGTCTCAAGGCAGCTAATTATGCTGATCTACTTTGATGATGCTTGAATTTCTACCATTATTTAATTTCCCAAGATAAACTCGCTAAAGAAAATGTGTTTTGTTTTTATTCTTTTAGAAAGACACCTAAAATTCTTGTAAGAAACACTCAAAATGGCCTGTGCATTTTGGAGCAGCTCTTCAGTCTTCAGGCATGGAGCCATATATGCAGGCCAGGTTCCTTTCTCCTGCAGAAAGCAGCATCTGTTCCTTACACCATCCCTATCTTCTCAGACTTGCATGTTCCTTTGTCATCTCTTTTTGGCCTAACATGGTCAAAAAACTGTATCTTCCACATAACCAGTCTCACAAGGCATTGCTTAAAAAGTCTGTTTGAGTCCAATAGCCTTGCTGTATCTCCTCTACCATATACATTTCCTAAATTCTTTGGGTTAGGAACAGTCTTCAAACTCTATTCAGCTCCTAAGTCACAGTTCAGTCTATGGCTTGGCTCCTCAGTGCTGTTAAAGATGCCTGTCTGGAAGACTTCATTCTGCTTATGTCTCTTATGCATCATGATATCACATTCTTTTCCTGGGAAGAGCTGCCATAGTCTGGTTCTATGTTAAATTAGACAATGATAGAAACTGTTCTCATTTTGCCTGGAACTGCACAGTATTTTTTTCTCTACAATATTGACTTAACAATTTATATATATTTGATATTTACAAGTACCAACGGAAGTAAAAACTAAGTTTGCAAACGTATCAATGTAATTCTGTCATTTTATTGTCCCTCTCATTAATTCCTAGCACCCCTTTTAGCAGCAATCTCCACTTACATAACTTCAACATGAAGATAACAGTAAGTTCCTTTATTTTTTGTGAGCATGATTTACAGAAGGGGTGATGAAAATCAATTATAATTATGGCTAACACACTAAAAAAACCCACTTGAGCTGTGATACTAGGGAGCAAATTAATTGTATAAATGGTTAATAAGTATGTAATCTGTTCCTGCTCTATCTAACATTTTTTACATTACTAAACTGGAAAACTCAAAGGATTTAATGGTACCAGTGGGCAAAATTCCTCCCACTTTCATCCCATTCCAAGTCAGTGTCAATATCCATTGATTTCTGTAGGTCTCAGACAGTGACACATAACACATGCTTCAGTTTTGTGCATACCTAAGTACACATAATACTTAAGTAGGTATGCATATTTCTGAAGCCAGGAAATGGTGAAGGATTTTACTTTTATTTCACACTGAGTAACAGGGGGTGAAGTTGTGCTGTGATTTATTTTTTCTTTAGTAGCCAGCCCTCTAATGCAAGCTCTCCTTCCTCCTATTTCCTGCTTTTATGAGAGAGAGGTGCTGTTATTTAGCACGTGACTTTGTCTGCTCTACTTCATGATAAAATGACAAATGTAGAAGAATAGCAAAAAAAGCCAAAAATTGCTATGATAACACAGCCATTTTTTCCCTTTTTAAAGAACAATGTATGAATAAATAATCTATAATAGCATATGATTATCTTTCACAGTATCTACATTATAAGAAGCATAAAAACACAAAAAGCTTCAGAAAAAAAAGAGTTTTCCAGTGTTTTTTTATTCTGTTGTTCAAGGTATACTGCACTATATGGAACGGAATTAATACCTAATAAATATATAAAATAAAGAAGGGAAACTTAATTCTTTATACTGGATATAACTGACAACATTGTTGAATTTTGTTGGCCAACAAGTTTTTGCTTTGTGTTTTGTTTTTCTTAGAAGCATTCAAGCTTTGACATGCCTATGTCGATTACAGGACAATTCGCATTCACCTGGCACTAAATTGCAGTAAATCAGAGTTTTAAATGGAATAATCTGTCATGGGAGAATACTGCATGCAGTTAAGCCCTTGTCTCCTTGAAGTGTTCTATGTTAAAATGCCAAGATGGAAAATTGTATTAGCCAAACACCTCTCTGTCTGCCAGTAACTGCTTTGAGTGGAAATCAAGTGATATGAAGAACCTGAACTGGGGCAAATCCCTTCCTGAGTGAGGGACTGGTACACTGACATCCCTGTCCCGTTCTAATTAGCTCCAGTAGTCACTGTGCCCATGATTCAATTAGCACTTTGTAATTGTAATTTCATTCTAACCCTATTTTTGATTTTATATAATGCCTCAAGCAGGCTAAAGTTCTTTTCCTTCTGTCAGAAGGGAGTTACTAGGAGGGAGCTGGAACGGCCCTGACAGACCTCCCCTGGCAGACACTAAGCCTGCTATGTGAAAATGTACATTTTACCCTTCAGCTAGATCTAATTTAGAAATCTTTGAGCTCTTAATGATTTCCTATAGTTTGGCCTAATTGAATCTAAGTGCTTTTGCATTAAAACTAGAATGCCCAGCTGGGCTGAAGCTGAAAATCCGTGACCCTGAAACACAGTCCCAGAAACACAGAAACCCTCCTCTGTGTTGGCATCCACTATGTTGCCATCCACTGCAGCAAAGCCACAGCCATCTTTAATTTAGAGCCAGTGCATAGATTGCAAAAATAGTTTGGTTAAGACCAGTCTTCTGCAGAACTGGATTACCACCAACACGTGCAGCAGCTGCTCTATGCAGTGATGCTGCTGCAGCCAGAGGGACTCTACTGCAGGAGCTGCTCTGACCGAAGTGTCCCCCTGGGAGGGAAAGGGGCTCTGTTTCTGCTGGGCAATGTGCCACCCAGGTCAGCAGCACACTGGGGAGCTGGACTCTGGAGCTCTACCTTCTCTGTCTGGCTTGAGATGCTGTTTATGATTGACCAGCACCTCAAAAGTTCTACCTCCAGCAGGTGCTGGGAGCAGGGGGAGACATGATGGCCGACTCTGATGAAGTTGCCTGGGCTCCCCTCTCTGTGTCTTCCACCAGGTTTACTGTTGGCTTTTCTTCAAATCTATTAAAGTCACTACTAAAATCTCACTAGTTTGTCTATGAATTCTCTTCTTGAAAGTTTCTACAGTAGAGGACCACATACCATGCAGGGTTGATCCATTATCAGTGGTTTTTTTTGGGTTTTTTTTCCCCAAATTCTGCTGTTCACTTTAATGTTCCAGAAGGAACGAGAAATATTTGCACCATGTCTAATCCAAAACCTCTTCTAAGAACACCACACCACAAGTGCATAGTACAGAATTTCTTATTGGTCTATTAGTAAAAATAAAATAGTAACAAATAACTTTCAAGAACAAAGACAGAACATGAACTCATAATCTTACCCTCAAGCTAAGAATGATTCAAATGATGGCATGAATAATATCTAATAATTTTCTTACTACTCAAATCGTATCCCTACAAAATTAGACAGACTTGTTTTTTTATTTTAAAGACTAAGTTTAAGCAAAAGCACTGCTGGTGTGTCCAGGGGGTTGGAAGAACTTGGCCAATTGCTGTCATATTTTCAAACTAAATCAGACTGTTAAGCTCTAATATTTACATTTCACAATTTCTGGCCTATGAAATTATGCTTCCAGAGTGAATATCACTGCAGTATAGCTAATTATTTACAAAAGATGAGCTAAGGAAAGCAACTGCATGATTTTTGTTTTCATTGAGGTGAAAAATACAATCACCGTACTTAATCCTATGCGCCATTAGCAGAAAATTTTCCACTGAAGTCAGCACAGATCTTGGTTTCACAGGAAAATGCTGTATTCTGTAGCAACAGCCCACCTTGCTATCAGTAAAGTCAGTGGAAGACATGCTTCTGAAGGTATTGGTAGTAAAGTGGGATCTACAGTGGTGTTTCCAAATGTGCTACAGTGGCAGGAAAAGAAACATCGATTTCACAGAATCATAGAGGCTTATCTCAAAGAACAGATTTGCTTCTGGTTAAGAAATACATGGGAGTGGGTCTGAAATTTAAGAAACTTCAAAGTAACCTACACTGCAGCATGGAAAGAATGCTAGACCTTATGAATTTTAATAATCCCCACAAGGACAAATCACCTGATTCATTCAATGACTTCTGTGCTCAGTTAATGTCAAGTTGCATGCAATATAGTACCTTAAATTGATGGTTTTGAAGTTTACTTCTGTCTTTAACAAAAACCCCTTTGTTTCCCCCAGAAATGTCACAGAAACAAATGAACTATTTTCTTCTAAATGAAAGCTGTTTCATTTGACCAGACAGAAGAATTTTTTTCTCAGGTTTTAATTTGGCAGGGAGCAGGAGAATCCTCAGTTTTATCCCTATTTATTTGGTCTTGTCTGTGGTTTGTTTGCATTTTCCTTCTTTGAACTCTTTCACAGGTGACCTTCTGAAATGTATTATAAGTCAGATTTGACAGAGACAGCATATAGTTCCAAAATCACTTCTTCAGTCCGCATGGGATAGTATGTAGGACTACCCCCTCCCTCTTTTCACATGCAAAAACCTTTGGACCTCTCCATAGAGATGTTCACAGTGTACAGTTAAAGAGGGGTGGTGCATAGATCTTGCCAATTTGCCTGCATATTTCAAACAGAACAATATTGTCTCTGGATTGCAGCCAGGGAAATAATTTAACTTCTCAGAGCAGACAATTTTTGTCTTTGGCACAGTTGATACTCCCTAAAGAAATAAAAAGATCAGACTATGAGCTATTGACTTAGAAAAAAGAAATTATTTTAACAAAGTATGTTGCAGTAATGTTACTTTTAATAAGTTTAATCACAAAATTTTTCCAATTCTAAGTTTATGCAAAAAATACTCAGCTGGACAGATTTATAATACCAAACATACTTCCATATTTATGGAATACAAGTTTCGATAAATAATTGGCAGAACAATCTACCAATTGTTCATAGTTTGTTGCAGATATTCCCATATTTTTATAAATTTTATTACTTTAATAGATTTTTAGGATTAAAGATTTGATAAAACTGATCACTCAAAAGAAATGTTCACAATTTGTTCTCCATTTCGAGGTGTCACTATTTTATAAAGTTTCAACCTTCATAAATTTTGAATTAATGTAAGTCATGAGCTGAATACCAAGATTAAAATAGTAGCAATAACAGTCACTTTCAGGATTCAGCATAGTTTATACACAGTTTTATTTTCCCCATGACTGCTTATTAAAGGGGTGGACAAGCACCCCTTTACCACCAGACCCTGCAGTAGAGCACTTAGGTGACAGTCTAGAGCACTTAGACAGACTAGGTTGGACATCGAGGCCACATACAGGCTGTTCACACTAAACACACCTTGGAAATGTGTTGCTAAACTTAAAAATGTTTCAGGTCACGGTTTTAGCCTGACCAGATGCCCAGAGAATTTGCAGGCATGGCTCAGGGATCAGCATGGGCCATTGACAGGTCCAAATACACTTTGTGCAAGCAACCGTGCTCATGCTGCTGTCGGTGTCTGCGAGCTCAAAAGGTGCAGGTTTTTGGGGTCAGTTGGCCCCTGCCAGAGAACAGTCCCCTGCATATTTAACTTACTAGTGTAGCTGAAGCTTAAGAGGCAGCAGTACAGCTAAACTAATTTTCATGTCAATCAACAGTGCATGAACAATTTTCACAAAGATGAAAGAATGAGCCTGATCTTTACAATTCAGTTGACTTCACACTTGTATTAATTTCCTCTTAAGTAATGGTTGCAGCATTTACTGATTTTAGATCCTTAGCAGAATAAAAGCAGGTTAAAAGATGAGTGCATCTTACACCATTTTTTCTTTGAGATCCATAAAACTGTATCTTTGCACTGCTGCTGATGCTCATTTTTCAGATGCTGTCTCTCTATTGCAGCACTACCCCAAAAGACACAGCCGCCACATAAATGATGCACAGACCAGGCAGTGAAACAGTACAGTGAGGAAAAGCAGATGTTGAGGCAAGGAGGAGCTGGGGCAGGGAAAAGGAGGGAAGCAGGAAATGCATGAAAAGCATGGCATACAACATAGCTGAAATCAGCTACTTTGAAGCATTAGCTATGACAGGAATCACATGAAATGAGTTCTGCATCATCTGCCAATTTTAACATATGTCCTATGGGACTTCAGCTGGAGCACTGAATCAGCATCATACTGCAGTCAACCACACTCTTTCTCACAAAAACTTCTCTCCATATTCCACTTGAGGGGAAACCACAGAGAGCTGACAGGATAAAAACTTCATGGCATCTTGGGGAACTTTTAGGCCAGAGCAAAAGGATCGGCCTGACTGTGGTGCCTCATGAAGCAGTTGTTGTTGCCAGTAGAAGTCATGGGGCTGGGTGGTGGAACAACTGAGAAGTAAATGTCAGCAAATTTTATTCACCATCCCTTCTTTCCAGACCTCTCACTTTTTTTTCCTCCTAAGCAGAGACTGCTTTAACCCATGGCTTCTCAGTAATATCCAGTGGAAAGTCAGGCACCTGGAACAGTCATGCTGTCTTCCAAATGTATATGGCAATCTAGTCTAGGCATCAGGAGCATTATTCATCAGACCAAGGCTGGACATATATATCTGAATTAGCTGTCTAGACTCCATTTATCATATAATGAAAAGGCTGTTCCTACAAAGTGACACGCTTCATGCTCAAGTTGCTTTCTGAAATGAATAGTACACTAGAAAGTGCTTGTTTCCCTCCATTGATAGCAAAGGGAGTTCAGATGTGCTTCAGACACGGTCACAAGACTGTAGACACATAAAGTTAATGAGGTGAAGATCAGTAATTGTTCCTATATATAAGGAATAAAATAATCCAGAAATTAGACTATCACAGTCCAAGATGTAGCTGAATACAAAGTTTAATTTAAAAAAATTCCATTTTCCACAACATGTTTCAGTTTCTATTTAATATAGAAAACACTGTTGAATGAAATATTATTATTTGTAGTATTGCTCTTGAGTGTCCACTTGACAAATCAGGATGTACCACAACCAAAACATGAGATGTTACGTAGACTTTAGGCACAGGATTACTTAAAATTTGTCTGTTGCTAGAAGTATGTGTCAGCTTGCTTGTTTCTAGGACTCAGCTAAGCCTCCTTGCCAAGAAGAAAGCTTATAGTACCTGTAGCCTTTTGCTTCCTCACAGCTTTTTGGGAGCAGCCTTTCCTAGCTCCAGCCTGAGGCAAGAAGCAGTCTTGAACAGTGGTGTTCTGGGAGACTCACACCCTCATGTTTTTTCTTCACCACATTAGAAGTGTAAGCATGGCCATATGTGTCATTTCTGAGTTTCCCAGAGCAGAACAAATTTACAGTGACGTGTAAGGAAGGCCTACAGAACAAAGCCTTATTTCTGCACTTATCCACAGATAGACACAAACCACAAGATTTAAAAGGGATGTAGAAATACCTATCTAGATCACCCCAGTGGTCCCTGGAACCATTATTCTGACTACAGCAGTGGCAGCATGAGATATTCTGTAGGGCAAGTATGTGAATGTTGCATAAAAGGGGGGTTTCCTTGAACCATTTATATTTGTTTGGTTTGTGGGTGCCCCAGGAAAGCTGAGACCCTCGTGCCTGCCCAGTATGCCAGTGTCCCATTACAGGGACTGCACTGATCAGTGTGCTATATTGAAGGGCAGTTCAGCTGACTTGCTCAAGTACATGCGCTAACAATCTTTCAGAATTGAATACTTTATAAAAATTTAGGAATGGGAACCTCCTCCTGCATCGCCCCACTTTTATCAAGTATGACTGCTAGCACCCTTGAAGGACACACACTAAATAGTTTATGGAATAACACACTTTATCAATAAGCAGTCTGATAATAGAAAATTGTGAAAAGCTAAGTTTAGAAGATTGCATTTGGTAGCAAAAACCAAATTTAAAGCAATAGACAGACAAGCTGTAATCACCAATGAAAGCTATTTTGAGATAATGGTTCAGCATACATAGAGTAAGTTTCTTCTCATCCAATAGGCGTTCCTATAGAGGAGAAGACAGGTACGGCCTTGTCTGATCCCAAAAGTTATGATGGAGTCTTCCATAATTTCTTCCCATTCTTAACTTTCACACTATTTCTTTAAATTTGCCGGACCTTAAGTGACTTCAGTCATACATACTTTTGTTACTGACAGCTGTAAAATTCTCTTGCTTTGCTCTTAAATCCCAGAATCCCAGAATATTCTGAGTTGGAAGTGACCCAGACAGATCATCAAGGGTAGCTCTTACACATACGGGGCTCAAACCCACGGCCTTGGTGTTATTAGCACCATGCTCTATGGTCAGGAAAATATTCAGCACATGCCCAGTGAGGGGTGGTTGTACCTTGGAGGCAGGCACACCTGGGAGGTGTGTGTTAATATTACAGTTAGGTTATAATGAACCAAGTTCACCCGAGGAGAGTGATTTTGCCACAGTTGCTGGTTCAGCTGCAGTACATCTGCTCCCGTCTCCCCTGGCTGGCAGGTGCTATGCTCTTCATTGGCTACATGATACCATCGAGTTCCCCTCCCTGCAAGGATTGCAGCAGAGCCTGGCTGAGACGTCTCCACTATGCTCTACCCTCCATTTCATCCCTCTCAACATGTGCTTAAGGTTGCAGGTTGAATGTGTGGGGAATCACTGTGGAATAGGTTTCATGCATGCCAACCACATTCATTCCAGGAAGCAGCAATTGCATTTTACCCTATAACTTCTGTACTGTTATAACTTTCATTAGAATTTAAATACAACTTCCCAGTTTTCTCTAATTTCAGCCCAGTCATCTTCCTACAGTGAGTTTATCATTTTCCACAGTCTATTCCCTCTCGTACATCCTCAGAATCCAGTAATTTCATTCATAAGTTGAAATTTGCAATAGTGTGACCTCCTTACCTTTTCTACCATATCACGCAGGGATTTTATTTGAGTTCTTTCCTTTTTGAATTGAGTCAGTTTACCATGGCTTATAATACAATATTTGTAACAATATCAATGCAATAATAACACTACTGTATGAGTCCTGGCATACTGATATGGTATTTAAAGCATCACAATTGTCTGGATATATTTCCCTTTCCCTGACCTCCAACCATTCATTGCAACCTTGAACACAGAGTATCTGACTCAGCTGCTCTCTTTCTACACCAGCAGAAACTGCCTGTCTGCTGATGGCCTTTCCTCTCTATTTCCTTAGACACCTCTCAGCACCCACAGCCCTCTTTCTAATGCAGCATCCTTTGGATTATACTTAGACTTTGAAGAGTAAAATGCTCCTAGTCTGACAGATATCAGGAAGCCATATTCCTCAACAAACAACATCCTCATTGAATTTTCAAGGATTCATGCTGTTTTGCTTTTCTTGCTGGCCCTGTTGCATCTTCCATTTGGTTTAACTCTCTGTGCTGAGGCAAAATAACACCGTTTCAGTAATGGGATTAAGCTATTAAAAATATTACACACAATTGTCTTGGTTTTTATAGGCTGCGGGTTTAATGATGTTCTACATCATGTCCCTCAGGTCTTGGATACTGAACGATCTTGCTTACTGTGAGAATCTCATATTTCACTGCACAAAGGGGAAATATCTACCCCTCCCTATTGCAAAGAAAACCTTGAAAACATTATTGCAGCAACAATTAAAAAAAAATCTGGAATCAATGTAATATAAAAGGTGGGCTCATGATTTTTATGATTATACATGACTTTGATGAGGGCAGAGGGAAGGGACAGTCATTAATTATTTCTGAATGTTTGTAGGGGTAATACTGATGGTGGAAATTTCATCTTTGGGAATGCTTTGCCACCAAAGACTTTAGAGCAGTAACAATAGCATTCTCTCCTGAGTTTGTGTAAATATGAGTAGTCCTATGGTCTCATTTATTCTGTCTGCAGATTCAGACCTTGATCTTGAAAGCTACCCCTGAAAAGTGCTGCAGTGATATGCAGTAGTGGTATGCACAGGTAAGAAGCCCTGACTGTGCAAGATGACAGATCTTGCAGCTAAGAAAACTGAGTGCAAAAATTCAGAGACATTTAGTTTATCTATATTAAATTTGCCTTTACAGAAATTGCAGTAATTTCAAATCCTGCACTACTGAAAAAGGAGATTGCATAATATAAAATTCCTGTTCACTAATTGTCCTTTACTCCAAAAGTCAAAGGATGCACCTCCTCCCACACTCCATCCTGGTGACACGCAAACACCGGCATGAAAGCACAGAGAAGGATTTTAGTGGAAAATCTGAAAGGCTGATACCTTCCTTTTGATTCCATTAGGTGGAGCTCTCAGACAAGAAAAAAATGAATGAAAAAAACCAACCCAGCAGAGGCACCCTTAGGAATTATTAGTACCCGTACTATGCGGGTATTTTTCCCTGCCAAAGCTCTCTTTTCTTGATAGAATTAATTTTTATCCAATTAGAAATCTTGTTACATGCTTTCAAAACTGCCTTTATTCAGCAATCTGCCTCTACAACTAGGTTTTCATTAGCTCAAGACATTTTTGTGATCAAGGTGCAAACTTTGATCTGTAGCTGCAGGTTGCATCATTGGTCTCAACATAAATAACCAGACCGACAAAGAAATAGCTATGGAACAGGGAAGAAGAGCAGATAAAAATAAAAGAGCAATTTATAAAAACCAGAACAATCTAGCAGGTTATTGACCATTAATGATAGAAGTTCACTGACATTAATGGTGCAGGATTCGGCTGAAAATGTTGCCATGCAAATGGAAGGGCATAAATCAAACAAAAATGGCAAAGTGTTTGCTATGTGATTTTCTGCTTCTTTCCCATTCTAGTTTCTACTCTTATTTTGATCTCATACTTAATACATACATTCTTGAAAAGTTTTGGACAAGCTCTCCCAATTCCTGCACAAGGGGAAGGATGAAAATAATCCTGTTTAAAGCACTGTATGAGCAAAGGACAGAATGCTGGATGCATATTTTCAAGACTATTGGCTCTTATACTACTTGCTTGTTATGTGCAGTAAGTTAGAAATGTCAATATTTTTGCCTAATAAATTCCTGCTTTTGACAAAACTAGAAAAACATAAACAATATTATAAAGAATATTATCTGAATTAACAGAAATTAGCAGAGATTGTCCAGAAATACATGGAAGGAAAGAGTCCGAACTGTTTCCTATTAGATTCTACACCTTAGTTAAGAGAAATGATTAACTTAATTGAATCAATTTAACTGTAATCAAATCTTGCTAGTTTTATCTTTTATGAAGACAAACAGAACACATTTGTAACCGACAATTTCAGTAAAGCTTAGCCTGTCTCCTAAATTTATCCTTGATACAAAAATATGATCATTTAATGACTTCTGAGGTATGATGCTGGACGGTGGTTTGTATTTTGTGTTTGAATATCATGTCCAGATTTTGCAGCAAAATATTCTGTGGCCACTTGAGCAGTCTAGAAGTCTGTTCCATTTTCAGACTTTTTAAAATTTGTACTCTATTGTACCAAAACCACCTTTTAGCACATTGTACTAAAATAAAAAATATACAATGCCCATGAGACATGAAAACTAGCAACTTCATTTCTGTGTTGAAATCAGTTGGCCTCAATATTTGGCAGACTTTACTTTTACACATTATTCTAGATTTTCTTCACTAACATCAAAAGAAATCTTCCCTTAGTATTACAGTCTGCTGCAATGTAGGAAGGGTGTCTTTCCCCAACACTGAAGCTTTCTCCCTCACTTCCATCTTCTGCTCTGCACAATTCCTCAGAAGAATGTTTTGCGACAAGGAGTATCTTTTAAGCTTTTAATTTTTCCCATGGGCACCTGCCACTGACATTAGAAAGGGATCAAAGGTCAGATCTGACCTTTCCTTCTTGGCACAGACGACATGGAGCAGGATTGTTCTGGTCATACTGGGCAAAGAATACTGCTTCTGGTGCCTTGTAGCTTCCATAACTTGTTTCAAATGCAGAAGGCACAAATAGCCAAAGCATCAGGAGCACATCTAATTTTTAACTTTCCCTTGCCTGCCTTCAGGATGGCTTTAATGACTACAGCATGGGTAGGCAGTTTTCAAGCTCTTTTCACTGAATCTGTTCCCCTTTCTGATGACAATACATATCTGTGCTTTGATATGCTCCATTCTTGGTCATATATGGCTACTCATAGTCACTACTGTACTTCTCCTGAGATCCTTACCTCTAATGGAGGGAATTATCGTAATCCCTATTTTATGCCTTCAGGCTCCTTGATTTCTTTAGCATTTTCCATGGAGCCCAGGGCAGAGTAGGAAACTGACCCCAATTCTGATGCATTCCAGCTCTGCTCATTGAACTACACTGCAAGATAAGGTGACGTTACACAGAGATGAGTGCAGGTCTGATTTAAACTTTAAGTGTGGGAATGTAGGTTATGGCAGTCTTACCCCACTTGCCTAGATTCCAGAGATGTAAACAGAAGAAAGGCAAAGATGGTGCAGACCTGAAGCATTTTGGTACCCCACAGTGAGCCTTGATATAGGCAGAGAGCACAGCTGGTAAGATTTATCTGGCTAGGCATGGCAGAACCAACACGCCCATTTTCCCAGTGTAAACCAAAATGCTCTTTCCAAATCTGAAATTTTTCTACCAAGAGCTTGTTTTTAGGAGATGAATATTTTTTCTTGGAATTTTTTTTCAGAACAAAATTCTCAACAATCCACTATATGCCCCCTTAATTTCCCTCCTGCTTTCCAGTGTCCATGTCCTTGAAGGGGTGAGAACGTTCACTTTTCCATTATTCGGTATTTCCCTAAAATACAGCATGGTTAAAAGACAGACAGGCAAACTTAACTACCAGGATTTCCATAAAGTTAAATTAAAAGTGCCAAGCTATTGTGACTAGCTTTGTCAAAATCTGGGTGATAAGTTGTGCTGTGCAGCAAATCGTGCTTCTTTCACAAAATGCTGGTGAGGAATGGCAGATTGTTACTTCTCAGGAGGCTGCAGGCACACAAACCTTCTGGATGGATCTCCTCAGCTTGCATCTGACCCATGCACCCGAAGCTGAGCTGCTCCTTTGAGAGTCTGAGAACACAGCCAGTGCACATGCTCTGGGCTCAGAAGGGAAACAGTGTGATCTTGATAGGAAAATAACATTTACACAGCCAAAATACTCATCTGTTACTGATCATGCTGCACTGTTATCTTTATTTTCTTCACCTGATAATCTGGCATGATGCTTTGAAGCAAGCATAAATCCACTTTTCTTGACTTCTTTGCCTATCTTTTTGAATATCTGTTTCAGAAAACACACCCCTACTGCAGCACAGTGCAGCCTATAGCAATGAAGAGGAAAAATAATAAAATCCTTAAAGACAAATCTTGCATTCTGAGTGCTATACTTGGGTCAAACTTGAATCTGAAAGGCTTCTTCGGACCGTCCAAAAAATATTTTCTCCCAGTCTCACAATAGGTTATTGGAATGTTAGAAATTTCTGCTAGTGTGAATAAGTTGAATTATCTGAACTCATTATACTTCTTAAACCAAGTTTTTATTTGCTCTGAATAAATTCAGTCACTTATTTAGAAGCAGTCCCCTCCTTGTCCTAAACTTCGTCAAAGCCTCATCCTGTCAGTGGCTGGTGCATCTGCTAGTAAACAAGGTACTTTGAGAGGCTCCTGAGATGCCGTGATAAACAAAGCTTCCCAGCCGAGTTACATGTTTCACTCAGAACTGATCTGTTCAAACCTGGTAATCCTGCACATTTGTTTAAACAAGTGGTTCTCTCATGACCAGCCCTGACCTACTTTTCCCAATGCCTTATTTGCTGCACACATTTTGGCTTTCCACTGACTATACTCTAAACACGGGCTGCCTTTTGCTATCTCTTAGTAAAAATGCTCAAAGCAAAATGGATCCCGATGAGGGGACACCAACACCACTCTGCTGCACAGAGAAAAAAAGTACAATATATTGCCAGCACCCATCAAACCTGCTCCTCAAGCAAGCTTGGGATTCATTTCTCTTAGCTGGCCAGTTTGACTTATGGCACGGAAACAGAGGAGCAAGTTGAACATAAACATGTGACTCCTACAAAAAGAAAAATCTATAGAAGAAAATACAAATGCCATTAAAGGATAACAGCATTTAATAGTGACCATGTCTAACCTCTCTTACTACTATCAAGAGACAGATAGAAGACAAAACCAGTTCACTCCCTGAAGAATACATTGTTCCTCATCTTTCAAACAAACCCAGGATAGAGCCTTTTGTTAAGCATATCGATCTCTTTCACACTGCACATGAGCTATCATTTTTTTTTCAGGACATCTTCCTGCTCTTTAAATGACAGCTTGATTGTTGGAGCCAATCTCCATCACAGCGAAACTGTGTATCTATCTACTTGCTGGGTGAATGGAGCTATTAGTCCCAAAGTACAGTTCTGTGGTCACTGGCTAGAGAAAATTATTTAAAGTTGAAAGGATTCTGTTTTGATGTTCAATATCCAAATCTTTAACTCATTAGGGATTCTCTAAAGGGGCATGCAAAAACTAAAGAAAGCTTCTCCACCTGCTCTTCTTCCACTGAACTCAATATGATGTCAGGCAACTCCTACATGTTTTCTAAATAGTTCACCTTGGGTTTGATTTTCAATAGATATTTTTCATTCTAAATGTATGATATAAAAGGACTGATTTTATTTAAGTGCAAATAAAAAATCTATAACCCAAGGTATTCATAAAAAAGTTCGTGTAGGATGAGTTAAGGGGAAGGGAAGGGAAGGGAAGGGAAGGGAAGGGAAGGGAAGGGAAGGGAAGGGAAGGGAAGGGAAGGGAAGGGAAGGGAAGGGAAGGGAAGGGAAGGGAAGGGAAGGGAAGGGAAGGGAAGGGAAGGGAAGGGAAGGGAAGGGAAGGGAAGGGAAGGGAAGGGAAGGGAAGGGAAGGGAAGGGAAGGGAAGGGAAGGGAAGGGAAGGGAAGGGAAGGGAAGGGAAGGGAAGGGAAGGGTCTGATTAATTTGTATACTTCTCTCTCCCTGCACTAACTGAAAAAATGACTACATTAGCATATTTAAAGAGTCAAACAACAAACAAAAAAATTATAGACTTCTCCACCATTGTACCAGGTAGGGAGGAGAAGGCATTAAAATTTCATCAGATTTCTCTTTTGAAATCTGATGGAAACATAGCTGAGCCATATTAGCTATTTGTTAGGATGAATATGTGCCCAACATAAGCTCTCTTCTGCCCTCAAAGCCAAAAGACATGTATCAAAAGTGTTCACAGACAATTAGGTCAGAGATAACTCCTTTGAACATCCTTTTTCTTAACTTGCTTGCTGAGTTTATTCCAGGTTTTCAAATTCCTGTTGATAAAATTGAAGAACAAAATTGCATCTGGAGTTTGTGTAAGTGGCAATTTTAGCAGTACCTTCATTTCTCTAAACAGCTTGACTTTTCTCGTCAGGGAAGTGTATCTGTCAAATCACATGTTCCTCTCCTAAGACCCAGTAACAGTTGGTTGATACCTGAAAAAAGGATGATATTCAAGAACGTGCAGTATTTCACAGTTACATTCACAACAATGCAGCAATGCAATCACATCCACTTGCTACTCCTCCTGGACAGAAGAATTAAGTAAATCATCCAAACCTGGATAGTGAAGCAGTGCCACAGGCAGGAGCTTTCCCAAGTATCAACCCCACTGTAAAACCAAAGGGACATATAACTTGCTTTCATGGCATCTTAGAAACCCCAAGTCACTCTAGAAGATACTGATATCAAGAATAAATCCAGCTGGCATCAAACATAGTCTCAGCTAGGTACAGGATGAAATTCAGCCTGGGGAATACAGCGAATATGGTCCCTATGGCCAGGCCATACCAGTTCCTGCATCATCACACAAACCATCTTGCCTCTTTTTCTTGGATGAGGTGTCAGGTTTGGATCAGGAGCAGAACAAGGACAGGCCCAGCAGTGTGTGAGGCAATAGCACAAAGACTACCCCAAATGTTATTGCCTGTGCCATAGGCCAGATGCCCTGAGAGAGACCCAGAGGGCCTCCAAGTAAACACAAAGGCAAACAGATCCGTCCATCCTCTGCTGTTATTTCCCCTGAAAACATAGGAGGGCTTGTATCTGTAGCTTCAAGAGAGTCTGGGAAAGTAGACCTACCTGATTTTCTGCCCCAATTTGAAGCTTTGATTTGATAAAGATTCAATTCTTACAGCCTTAAGTTATTTTAGTTACTTTTTCTTGCCTTTCTTTTCCCAAACACTCTAACCTGGGAAGTGGAACTCCAGTACTCCCCCAGGAGGGTATTACTGACATGATGCAGCCTGACAATATGTAACTCCTTTCTCCATCCTGCATTTCAACTCTCAAGTATTCTATAAAGAACTTTTTTTTCAAAGCTGCATTGTGCCTAAAACTCAGTTAATCTGTTCTTTGCTGTGGCCAATAGGAGCTTTTTCTTCTCCCCATAAATGACCATTACTTTATACCTCTCCTTGCTGTGAATTTCTCCAAAATGTAAACTCTTACACCCCCTTACATTAAACTGCATCTTCTGAATATTGTATGTGGATTATGAACTCCTATGATTTTTCTCATTACTTTGGTTCATCCAAATAGCTGACCATAGGGAGGTCCATTAATTAGCGTATCTGATAACTCAGATCTTGTTTTCTGGCTCACTCTTTTGAGAGGCAGATATGTTCTGTTTGTTTGATTGCTCTTCATGCTGCGTGTTCATGTCTACCCAGGCTTTTATGTTGTGTCCATCATCATGAAATGTGAGATGGCTGATAATTCTCTTCTAATTCACAGAACAGACACTGTCTCGGCAACAGTGCATTTTGGCCCAAAAAGCGGTACTTGAAGCCTGACATGTAATCTATGGATTTGTCCAATCTAATTACTGCCACTTCCATCAGTGTTTTTATGATATAGACATGCATCCACTCAGAAAAATCACTAAAGCTACAGAGGTAGCTGCCAGGCAGTCATTCCATCACTTTTGTCTTGGAAATTATTTGAAAGATGCTATAGAGTTGGAAGGCTCTGATAAGCAACATCAGTCCCTTTAAAAATGTGTTTTCTGTTGTTTCAGCTCACATTCAAGTATTATTTTAGTCGATTAGACTCAATTTTTCACTAATTAACTGTACTTTCTTGTAATTAGGTAAAATGCTGGTTTTGTTGAAGTCAGTGAGTAATAAAACTTTTACAGCAAAAAACTACTGAATATATCCATTTTTAAGATAATAGACTGAGAGTTGGAGTAAATTAACATGCATTGAGCACTATGCAGCAATCTCAGACAAACTGCTGCACTCAAGCTTGTTTGTTCACAATTGCCTTTAGTGTTTCTAACATGTGTGACCCTCTTCAATGCAGACACATTCCAGGAACAGTTGGCCATGTGCATTCACTGGGCATCTTATACATGTTTCTGACACTCATTCTCCAAGGAGTTGTGCTATAAGTCTGAAAGTCATTCTAATAAACCAGAAAATGTCTTCTTATATTTTTCTTGGATTTAAAATGCCCACAAAGCCATTGGAAACTGGGCATGCAATGAGAGATCATATTTAGAAATGATCAGTCTGTGTTTGATTATCTGTACCAGAACTGCCTCTAGCTAACACCAATGTAAATCACAAGCCTTTCACTGACACCCCTGAAATTATATGCAAAAACAACTGCCTTAAAAAAAAAATAGGTATTAGTCTGGTTAGATGTTTTCATTGATAAAGGAATTTTAAAAAGTGATTTATTTCAACCTCAACTCATCAGTGTCCTCCCCAGTCTGCCTCTGTCTTTACTGAAAGAGGGAAACACATTGGTTTTGCATTGCTGCCAATTTTGGGGTTATGGAGAAAGAATACTAACTGCTACAACTTCTCTGAGCAGCAATCTCTGCTGTACAAGCCTTATCCACCAGCACACACCACTGACTGTTTCCTTGTCAAACACCGCAGCCGACTCTCAGGGATCCGATGGCTTTGGATCCCCTCCCAAGCCAGGGACGCACCATGAGTCCTCAGGATTTGCTCCCAGTAGTGGAATCCAGGGTGACATAGACTGTCCAAGCCTGCAGAATTTAAAACTGACCCTGTCTTTCCAATAGATTTTAGCAGGTCTAAATAAACATCCTGGCAGGAGGACTGGAGAGCTGACAGGGAGCAAGGATAACTTCATTTTGGCTAAGATGGCCAGTGAAATTAACGAGAAACAGCCCGGTCTCCTTGCACCATCTACGTTGCACAAGCATCCCTTACATTAGCATGGGATTTAATTTGGGCATTTAAAGCTGCCTGCATTACGTTGTGACTGTGGGTCTTTTTACCCATCTTTTCTGCATGTTCTTCCTTGCAAATGTACATTTGATGCAGCACATCTTCAAAGGGAATCAAGAAAGAGAAAACTAAAAGCTACATGTATTAGTATTCCTGTTTAATTTAATATCAGCTTACTAGGTGGAAATTAAAATGATTTTTCTGTCACTATTATCTCTCTTCACTTGGCAAAGATTGATTTCCTTCTTCCCTGCTGCTTACTAATAAGACATCTGAAAACTAAGATGGTTTTTATGTTTACTTCCTTGTTTAAATCAGCTATCTTAACTAAGGACAGCTTTGGCAATGTATCTGTTGCTTAACTTGTGATTTCTGTGTTGGCTTAGGCTCCACCAGTGACAGAACATCAAACTCAGAGAGACTATATATTTTTAATTACTCAGGAATGCCCTTGTGCATAAGTATATGCAAATTAAACAAACGGATTTCAAAACCAGTTCAGAACAGATTGCACATTACACAATCACATTTTGGTTTCAGAAACGATGGTGCATTATTTTGCTTCTCCTGCTGACAAGTACCAAGGTTATCAGCCATGCCTTGCCATTCCTACTGCTGTGTCTGGCACTGCCAGGTTTGGTACCACTTTATCAAGAGCTGCCAAACCAAGGAAGGCTGATGGCAATGCACAAACCATTGAGTGTGACAATCAGCTGAACAACTACTCTACATGGAATGACACCTTCCTACAAAGGAAATACTAATGTCCAGCAAGTGGAATAGAAAACATTTGTTGTGAAGAATAAGACATGAGTACCCAGCCTTCTGCCTCCAGAATCTAGCACTCCTTTGAACTGGAAACGATAAACTGATGAGCACAGTTGCTGTTTGGAGTCCAAGCTGCGGTGTATGAACTTGATACTGGCACCCTGGTGGCAAGACAGCTCTAAACAAGATGCAATCATTTCAAAAGACAAAACAGGTTCAGTGAAAATTTTGTAGAGCAAGATGGTCATACCAAAGGAAAAAGGTGGGAAAAATGGCCTTCTGCGTACCGCAGATGAGGAACTAAGCATTAGAGATAGAGGTGGTGTGGTGGGTATCCCTAAAGAGCTAACCATCCCTTCTGCACAAAAAAGCTCAGCTTTTTCGAAAAGCTGTGTAATGTGTCCTGCAACATGTTCTCTTGAGATATTATCTCATACCCTTTAGACATTCCACTGCATTGGAGGCCTTCTTATTTAAGGGCCTAATATTTCTCTTTCCTAATATTTCCTAATATTTTTCTTTCCATTCCATCTTAAATCCCCATGCTTGGCATTAATAACAGCTTTTCCTCTAGAGTATTTGTGCCTGGAACACCTATATAGCAGTATCTTACCTTCTTCCTCTTGAATTTATCTGCTTTTTATATATTGAAGTTTAAGTCTTTCTTTCTCCCTCTTGATAAAGTTGCTCTTGTCCTTCTTGGGGGATGATGATTTCTTTCAGCCCTTTCTTGCTTACATGGTTTGATTATGTTCTTCTGTGTTCTTGTATTTTCGATACAACTGCACTCAGAACTGAAATCCAGCAAGAACCTTCTGTGAAGATACACCTGGTCTGTCCCCACTAGAGATCAAAGGTGGCAACTCCTTGCATTGTACCAGAAGCAGCTCACTCCATATGAGTAGCCTGTGTCCCACCAAGGGTGCCCTCACCAGCCACCTGCTTGGGTGACCTGAAGGAGGGTTCCTGCATCTCTGGTCACCTCGCAGCGCAGGGCTGGTCTTGGGGCACCTGGCTCCTCGCCTGGAAGCCTGGTCCTGATCAGCTGTGCCGGGCAGGCAGGCAGGTGTCTGGACACACTTCAGGTGCTGAGTGCCAAGGTTGGTGTGCATGTGATGTGCCGCTACATGGGCAGTTCTGGCGCTGCAGAATTCGGGGGTGAGTTGAAAGCTAAACCAGACCTGCTGCTGGGGGTGAATATACAAGTGATGCTCTTTCATCCAATTTCCATCTTCCTGTCCTATTTTCGTGCTATCTGTCCTGGTGCACCTTTGGTGCATATGCCAAAGGCCACAGAGCCACTGAGGGAAGCTTGGCAGGCTGTGACCCATGCCGACCTGCCTGAATTAAAAAAAGCCTTTATTTTTTTTCGGAGGTGGGAAGGAGTGACCTTTCTGCTTAGAAAACGGAGACAAGCCTCAGCCGTACTCCCCGCCGCCGGCCCCCGTTCCAGGTCGGTCTCTGATGGGGAATGTGGGTGATGAAGATGCCAAGTGCAGGCGGACGAGGGGGACAGGGAAAGGAAATCCCGTTTCCTCGCACCCCACTACAGTTATAACCATAGCACAGACCTGGCCGGCGGGGCTCCCCCGCGACGCGGCGGCGGCGGGAGGCGGGGGGACCGCAGGGGGCGGTGAGGAGGAGAAGGAGGAGGAGGAGGGAGGAGGGGGCGAGCGGCTGGGAGGGGAGGGAACACCTCGGCTGGGCGGAACACGCCGGCCGGCGCGGTCCCAGGCTGCCGCGGCCAGTCTGCCCGCGCTGCCCGCGGCTCCCACTGCCCCCGCACGCTCCCTCTGGGGCCGGGGGCGGCGGCGCCCGCCGCGTCCCGCCCGCAACTTTCCCTCCACCGTGGATGGCTTTCGTCGGAGACCTGCAGGGCAACCGGGCGCTTGACACCTGTCCCCCATGGGCCGCCCCCGCACCTAAGTTTGCCGGCGCCCGGCCGCACTCCGCCGCCGCCGCAGGGCGGGCTTGAAGCCGCGGCGGGGCCGCGGTGCCCATGGCCGGGCGCCCCGCCGCGCCGAGGTGTCCGTGCGCGCCGCCCCGTCCCGCCCGCCCGGGAGCCGCCGCGCCCGCCCGAGCGCCGCAGCGGGGGCGCTGAGCGAGGCAGCCCCCGGTACTCCGCCACCGGCTCGGCGCCAGCCGCCGGTGCCCGCCGGGTCGCTGGCGGCGGCGGCGGCGGGGGCGGCGGCGGGGCCGCGGGATCCGTCCGCGCTCGCTGCCCCCGTGTAGTTCTCGTGTCGTCTGTCCTCGGCGGCGGTCCGCGGGTGACATGCAGTCCCTCATCTCTCCGGTGACCAAGGCTATCCTGGTGGCTTTGTTCATCTTCGCCATCCTGCTGATCCTCTACGTGATTCTGTGGTACATCTGCCGCGATGTGGATTGCGACCATGGGATCTGAGCGGCGCCGCGGGGCCAGGGCTTAGGAGCCGGGATTCACCCCGCGGGGCCGGGAGCGGCAGCGGGAGCCCCTCCGGGCGGCAGCCGCCGCCACCGCGGCCGAGCAGAGGAAGAGAAGGGGAAGGAAAGAAAAGAGGAAAAAAAAAAAAAAAAAAGCGAGCGAAGGACCGAGCCGAAAGAGCCTAGAGGACAACTGCGATCAAGAAACCAACCTGAGCTTGACCTTCAGAGACCAGGGTGACCTGGTGAGTCTCCGCTCTCCGCGGCGCGGGGGATGCGCGGGTGCGGCGGGTCTGCCTCCCTCCCTCCCGCTCCGCTCCTTTCCCGCTCCGCTTCCCTCCCCTCGCACACACACACACAAACACACACACTCGCACACGCACGCACATGGATGTGGCACAGACGCCCCATACACACGCCGCGTACACACACACAACCGTGGATGTGCGTGCCTGAGCGCCTGCTGCACGCAGGCATGCGTGTCCCTTGGGGACAAGCAGGACCCGTCCTGCTGGCCGGGAGAAATTGTGCCTGCCACCGTCCCCGTGTCCCCACGCTTTAAATTTTTCGAGGTGACAACGCGCAGAAGGCAGCGCGCCCGCGGGAGCGGCCGGGCGCGGGTGCGGGTGCCGGAGGGCGGCCGCCGCGCTGCCTTTGCGGCCCCACATTGGTATGCAGGCGGTGGCTGCGCCGCCAGGCAGACCTAAAAGGTGAGCCCAGGGGATGGGGGAAAGTCAATGCTTCATCAGTAGAGGGGCAAATCGGGAAGTTAGGGAAAATGAAGGGAAGATGTCAGGTATCCAGCTAGTGCCAGCAGGCAGACTTGAGGGAGGGGATGTGTAGCAGGATGAGTTTCTCCTTTCTAGGGTCAGGCTGATGGAAGGAAGTGGGGGAGATGACAGAAAAATGTGCATGGGAAGTTCTGGATGGTAGCACTCCGTGTCTGGTCTCACTGACATTGCATTTCCTATGTGCTACTCTCTCTAAAAGGGTTAACACTCAACGGTTTACCACATGCTCAAGCTGAGCAATTTCAGAAAATGTTGATAAAAAGTACACAATTGACAAACATGTACATGCTGGCTTGTTGGGACACAAGAGGGGATATACCTGCCCAGCCGTTTTCCCACCTGAGAGAATTTGTTGTTGGCTATTTCTGCTCTTACTGTTCGGTTGTATTGAACACCCTGTGCTGAAGCTGAGAGACAGCAACACATCATGTTTAAAGTGGAAAATACCTGCTGAAAGAAAAATGGTCCCAAACAGTTGGGCTGTAACTGTTTCTGTCCTTGACAGGCGAGCTGTCAGGGAGGGGAGCAAACTCCAGCTGTGTGCGTTATCCCTGGCGGGATGTATTCGGGTGCCGCAGGGTGTGGGCGCATGAACGCAGTGGGGAAGAGGAGAAAAATCAAATTCACGTTTCAAGTGGGGGAACAGGGACCCAGCCAACTGTAAAGTGCAATCGTGTGATCCAGGGTGATTTGACATTGAGTATTGGTGACCGAAGCTCACTTTTGCAACAGGGGTCTGTATGCAGAGGAAACTGTTCGGAAGGCGATTCTTTTGCCATTTTGGTTTGTGCTTCTGTTCAGACTGTATTTTGAAGGGCTTTTGACCTGACTAGTTGATCAAATATGACATTACTGTTAACACACACTACTAATGTGATTATAACAGCAGTGACATCAATGTTTCCTTGCCCTGCAACTACAGCAGCAATGCATTTGTTTACTTCCCTCATGCACGCTCTGAAATGTCTGTTACTCAACAGCTCTGAACAGCAAGGGAAGAGGGAGGAGGAGGGGGAAACTCTTACAGACATTTAAAAATGGCTATAGCTCTGATTCCCTTATGCATATAATGATGTGGAAATAAAACAACCCCCAAGTCCCTTTCATTTTTTTTTTCCCTCCAGTCAGTACACTTTTTTTTACCAAAGTGGCAAAAATCTCTTCACACTTTTACATGTCAGGTTATGTCACATATTCCCTGCCAAATTAACAGCAGTGCACACCTTCTGCCCCTCTCCCAGCTGGCAGGAGGTAGTGGGTGAGACAGTTATAGAGGCTTTGCCATTTAGTGTTAATTATTTCATAGTAAACCAAACTGTTATTTATAGAACTGGATGAAATGTGGCAAATTAATGTGGTTTTCAGAAATCTTTAAATATCAAGAGATATATATGTGCGGGTGATTAAATATCTGAAGTGTTGATATGACCAAACATATTTTGCACTACCCATCATAACTGACATTAATCAACTTAATAATTGTAGAAAGCATGAAACAGTCCCTTCAGTTATTGTCTGATCATTAGTGTTCCCAGCTGGCTCATTATTATTTTAAGCATACTGTTTTTAGGAGACAAGATGTAGAGGTTTTTTTTCAATACCTGGTTTTATTCTAAATTAGGTGAATATATATGTATTTATATATAAGTATACATATAAAATTTGTATACAATCAAATGGGTATTTTCCAGCCTGACAGAACTGAAAAATAAGCAGAACAATGACTAGCTGTATTGGATTTGATTTGTAGTTGTAGTCACAGATGTGCTGGCTTTAGTTCGATACTCTGTGTGTTCATTATCGTGTATTAGCAAATGTAAAACCCTAAAGATCTGAAACGCACCTTTTCCTATTGCTGCAGTGTCTCATAGAAGGGAATGATAGCCTGGCCTTGCTCAGCTGTGTGTAGAATTTTGCAGTTGGTTTTGACAGAATCAGAAATATATTGACAGATTAGCATGTGAATTTGTAACAGGATGATGTTAGTAAAGTTGAGATATTAAAACAGTAAAAATGATAGAATTGATTACCGTGGAATACCCAGAGACCTTATTTTCGAAATTATTTACTTGTTTGCTCAGAAGTTTGGTGGTGAATTTATTTTTCTTTGGAGTTTGTGCTCATGCCCCAACTCAACAGTTTTCACTATCTTGCTCTCACTTAATGTATGGGAGTGTTTCAAAGGTGAACTCTGTGATATCACCTGTGACTGAGATGCAGTGCATCAGGTAGATATATAGATCACCTGTAAGTGTTTTTTGCGATAAGACATGTTGTAACATTATGAGTTGTGCTTTTGTTTAAAGCAAAGACAACTTGTTATTGTGTTTCTACTTAAGCCAAGAGAAATTTTTTACCGTATTAAAAAACTAGTAATTTCATGGTCTGAAAGTATGGTTTTAGTCCAAAAGCTATTTAATAGCCTGCTCAAAAACTGTGTTAAATGATATTTCAAATCTTTGCCTTTTTTTTTTTGTGTGTGGAAAAAAAACTGTAAAGTTACCACTGCTTCATCAGCAGAAATGTAATGAATTTTATGGATTAATTCCTACTGCAAGGTAGCGTGCTATATCATGGTCCTAGGAATCTTGTCACATCAGACTTAAACATGCAGTATGTTACTGACTAAGTCATTCTTTACTCAATTCCTAGTCAGGCAAATTCCCTGCAGATTTATTAAATATTTTCTGTGCGTGGCATGTAAGAAGAGTAACTGGGCAATAAAAATCACAGATTTGCTTATTTTCTATTTTCTTCCTTATAAAATGGATTAATAAGAATCAGTGTCTTCATGGTATGCCCTCTGTGCATCTTGTACCATTTCCCTAAAACAGGCTTAAAATGAGCATTGAAGATGATTCCAGTATAGGAGGGTCTCCGCGGAGATGAAAGGTTAGCCGAGGTCCAGGGATGGACAGTGCTGCATCCTCGAGATGTCCTTGTGTCATACAAGTGCTCAGCTGCACATTCCCCCCCCCCCGCTAGGTGAGTGTAAAGTAGAGAGCCTGCTGTAAGGCAGGACACGTAGATCTGCCCTATGCAGCTCCAGCCCCATTTGTTGGCGGGCCCAGTCTAGGACTGATTTTCTACTGTCTTTTCTATGCAAGGTGATGATTTTGTAGTTGTTCCTTGTAGTCTTAAAATCTGTGAGCCTTAGATTATTGGTAATGTGACAAGCATTTGGCTCAATTTGTGTGTTTATAGACAGCTCGGAGGTGGGATGGTTGGGATTAGTTGTACAATTGATGCCACGATTCTAACACTTGAAACTGGCAGGGCCCTTTAAATGAAAAATTTGGGGGCAGTATTAGGGAATACAGTGTCACTGTAACAAGTGTATTAAACCTGCAGTGTGAGCAAGCCATATCTTGCTTCTTGCTTGGCTAAAATAACAGTCTTGCTTTGGTAATGTTCATACAAACTCTGTGTGTAAAGAGTTATCGAAAAGGTGGTGTAAGGGACTAATGAAAAACAAGGCATATTTGCTCCTTACCTAAAGATCCATCTCTGCTCCGGGTATGATGTGCTGTTAGATGCTCGCCTGGCTGCTCCTTCCCTGCTGCATGGCACCGTGTCAGGGCTGCAATTGGACATTCAAACATACAGGAAAGTTCCACTGCCATTTCTCAATGGATGACTTTTCCCCCACTTTTTCTTTGATGCATGAGTGTTTTCTCCTTTTTCTTCTGAGCGTTAATTCTCTGAACTGTGACTTAGTGCGTAATGCGGTTTGTAGACAAACTGCATGGATTGATTTTCCTGAAATGGGCTGACCAAATGATGAGTGTATTGGAAAGCAGCACACACTTGCTTATTTGTTGTTCTACATTAAGCTAGTTTGTTTTTTTATGAAATATCCTAATATCTATTAAAATAGCTTTAAAAAAAATTACTGGTTACTTTTAATATGCATTGCTGGTATGGTACATGTAGTTGCATAGCAGCATCTGCTCTTCTTAGAGGCATTCTGATAACTTTTAAAATTTTATCCAAGTGAGAAAATGTGAACTGTAGCTTGGAGGGGCTCGTAACACAGTCTGCTGTTGAGAATTGCATTCTTATTTTGAATGTTTTGATATATTACTTTGGAATACTAAAGATATTTACTGGTGTTTTCACAAGTCATTAAATCATATGTAAAGGATACCAATAAGGTGACATTCAGACATTCTGTATTTCATTGTAGAGCATAGTTTGAATGTGGATTACAGTTGCGAAAAAGATGTGGAAAAATTGCTTGTGACTAATGAAGAAAGACAAAGGTTTGGGTAAAGAAAGAAGAGTGTTATATCAAGACAGTAGAAGAGAGACTGCAGTGTGTTCAAATTTTAGAAAGTGAAGCTAATGTGAAGTAAAATGAGAAGCTCAGAGCACAAAAATTGCCACTTTCCTGTACAGAAACTATATGTACATATAAGTATACATGCATACATATGCCTGTATATGTATATACATTTGCACAGTCTATGTGATCAAATTAGAAACTTACAACTCTAGAGCAAGCTGAGAATCTTTACATGAATGGTTTTTTTTTCCCTTTTTCCTTGAAACTTGACTCTATTAATGCCCAGTAGGAATTTACTTGAAAACCAGTGTTGCAGATGCTTTCTTGAGGACTCAATGATCAAAGATGAGTGATGTTGAATACTGGGGTCATAAATGAACCATTTTATAAAGAAAATGCTACTGCTCTGTTCACTTTGGAAAAAAAAAATTCTGGTTATGTGGGCTGGAAGAAATACAGTAGTCACAAATAGATTTTATGTCTTGTGTTTTCCATTGACCTCAAAGAGACGAAGTCACTACTTAACAGGGAAAAATCCTATTAGGTAATTAACCTATTATGACCAAGAAATATATGTGAGAAAAGAACATCTCAGAGAAAAGATAGCAGAACTGTAATATGTTGGCTCAAACCAGTAATAGCTAACATCTTCTTGCAAAAGTACAAATGTACAACTCTTTGATGTAATAAATCTTCTGTATTTATGTTTTTTAAGTGCAAAAGATGAAAGAATCCTCCTGAAGTTATGAGTGTTAAAACTTATTCACAGTGAAACCTGCTGCAGAATAAAGATGCTTTTTGGGTATTATGATATTTTATGTATCACCTGAGTAAGAAAATGTTTTGGTTTGCATGAAATACAGCAATGTATTACCAAGGGCTAGGGGGGAAAAGCGCTTTTTGTATGAATAGCCTCTTCTGTATTTATTGAATATTGGGGTAAAGCTGAACTCATGGAGAAAATTTTATTTGCTATTCAGTATCCATTTCAGTGGTGACTGCTGTGAACCCTATTAAATGGATACCCAGCAAAGTCATCGTGATACCTACAGCAAAAATTAAACAAGGTCTTCATTAAGTTGTGCTCTTCATGGACACTATATGTGACATAGTTAGGTAACCTGCGCTGCATGTTTCTTATATAGCTCTTATGATTAATGCATTCCTGAACATACTATCGTCACTTCCCTTGTGAGATACGTGTATATAAATGGGCTTAAAATGAGTTTGCCACTAATCTTCATTCTAATGACTTGTTTTTATTTTCTACTGCAACACCATTCTGACACGCTTAAGAGGTACGATAACTGAATGGGAGTTTAATGAAATCTTGGTATCAGTGAAGATAAAAGGGAGACACTGAGCACACAGAAGGACCTAAGTATGTGTTTCTAGTGACTGATACACCATAATTCAACTTGGCTGCAGTGACCATGAAACAGTCAAGTTTAAGATCCTTAGGTCAGTGAGAAGGGAGCACGGCAAGGTCTCTACCCTGCTTGTCAGGAGAGCTGACATTGGTGTCCTCAGGGATCTGCTAGGTAGAGTACTGTGGGATAAAGCCCTGGAGGGAAGAGGGGCCCAAGAAAACTGGTTGATACTCAAGGATTGCCTCTTCCAAGACCAAGAACAACGTGTCCTGAAAAAGAAGTCAGGCAGAAATGCCTCATAGCTTATATGGATGAACAAGGAGCCCCTGGACAAACTCAGACACAAAAAGGAAGCCTACAGAGAATGGAAGCAAGGATAGACAGCTTGAGAGGAATACAGTGAGATTTCCCAAGCAGCTGGGGATAGGGTTAGGAAAGGTAAAGCCCTGGTAGAATTGCATCTGGGCAGGAACATCAAGGGCAAGAAAATCCCCATCTTTAAGGGTATGTGGGTTATAAAAGAAAGACTAGGGCTCTTCTTTAGAAGGTGGTTTCCCAGGACATGGGAAAAGTGAGGAACGCTGTAACGTTCTTGTTAGATACTTGAGTTGGCAATGTGCTCATGTCCTTGCTTCCTCTGGGGGCTTCCTTTTTTGTGTTTGAATTTGTTCAGAAGCTCCTTCCACTAGACCAGATTACACAAAGCCCCGTCCAGCCTCTCCATGAATACTTCAAGGAATGGGGTATCCACAGTTCCTCTGGACAAGCAATTGCAGTCTTTTCACCATCTTCACAGTCAAGAATTTATTCCTAAAATCTAATATAAGTATTTCTAAATCTAAACGTCTTTCAGTTTGAAGCCTTTTCCTATCACTGCATGCCTTGAAAAAGTCCCTCTCCAGCTTTCTTGTAGCCCCCTTTAGGTACTGGAAAACTACTATAAACTCTCCCCAGAAGCTTCTCTTCTCCAGGCTGAAAAGCCCATCTCTCAATCTGTTATAGCAGAGGTGATATGCTCCCCATTCCCCTGGTCATTCCTGTGTCCCCTCCTCTGGACCTGCTCCAACAGGTCCATGTCTTTTCTGCACTGAGAGCTGGAGTTGAATAGTCTTAGTCCTTGGGGGTTTTTAAGGCCTCTTGAGCAACATGGTCTGACCTCAAAGCTGGCCCTACTTCCTGAGATCTTCTGAGGTACCTTCTAACTTGAACTATCCTAGGATTGTATGATCCTATCAAGCATGTATTCTTGAGAGTCTTCTATAGGGATGAGCACTGGCTGGCTTGTTGTTATGCACTCTTTCCTTAACTTGTAATATGTGTTAGACAGGTAAACCAAAAGGACAGAGGCACAGAACTGGGACTGGATCTGAGTGAGAATCTGTTCCCAGTAATCCTAATCATCCTTACATTTTACATCCTTGTATAGGATAGGAACAAATATACAAAATACTCCTGGATATGGTGAGGTGTGGAGCTGAAGTGGTACCTGGCAGTGCACCACCAGAGCAGAATGATCACTGTGCTCATACATGGAGGATGAAGCCTTCACAGATCACAGTGGCCTGAAGGTGGAAGACAAAAATTGCAATATACTTATAGCCTGTTTAATTCTTATGCCTCTGTGGGGACTCCAGCACATTTCTAGGAACCAGAAATTAATTCAGTTACATTGCTCTGACCATAATATAATCATGCTGGGCATACTCTTGTGTAGTGTAATTTTTTCTGTAATCTGGTCCAGTTTTTATCTTTATGTTTGTCTTCAGCTGTACAAAGCCTGTCACATTAACTGTCATGGCCATACAGGTAGTTGGTACTGTAGGATTTTCAGGTAGTGCCTGGCTTAAATACGAACTGTGGCTTTGAAGAAAAAAGCAATCTCATGGGAATGGCATGCTTCAACACCAAACCTGTCATCTCATACAAAGGCTACTCACAGCTTATATTTAGGTGGAAAGCAGATTACTAACTAGAGAAAAAGGCACTTAATGCAAAAAGCTATTGTACTTTTTCTTCCCAGGTAGAAAAAGCGTTTTCCTTAGTGCTTAGAGCTGTGCTGCGGTACCCACCTGCCTGTCTGGATGGTGGGCAGACTCAGGGAATCTGCACAAGGTGATAGTGGGTCCCCTTTATTCTGACATTTCATTATACACCTAAGTGTAATCCTAATTTACAAGATGGAGCTATCAAGAGTAATTATTTTCAGTGCAAATCCAAGATGAATGAGAGCTGCAGTGCATCTGTTGTCAGGGCTTTAAACAGTGATTCTCTCATGTTAATATGAGTATTAACATATACTCACTGCCACCCCCCACTTTGTTAAACACACGAAAAGCCACATTTCTATACTTCAGTTGTTATTTTTTTGCTTGGAGATGTATCAAAAAATGATGAAAACATTTTGAGCCTAGGAAAAAAACGTACATATTTGAATGTATAAACTGCTATTTTTGAGAATTCTGAAGTGACGTTAATTTTTCCTCTCATGTGGGCTTACAAGCCTGGAGAGATTTTAAATTAAAAGTGGAAGAGAAAACTTGCTTTTTACTTGAGTTCATGAAAGCTCTCTTAGTTCTAAAAGTAAATTATGTATGAAGCAGTACGGTTCTATATTGTATATTAAATTCACATGACAATTCCCTTTTTAAAATTTTATACAGTATTCAGGTGAATAGATAGTATATGTAATCTGTTTATTCCAGACTTCTATGAACCTGCTGCTGACTTTAGGAATTAAATGTTTTGACTGTTCCTGTCCCAGGAACAAGACATTGACACCAAATTCATTTAGATTGACTCTGTGTGTTGGAAGTGCTGTGAATCTAAGGATAAACGTGTGATGGTATTATGAAATAGTATTATCTATACTATTACTATTACTATTGCTATTATACTATCTATTATCCATTTCCCACAATCAGCCAAGGGTTTCTTCTCTTTTGGCCACACAAACAAGGTCAGCTGGAAGGAGGGTAGAGAACAACAGACAAAGCTGGGACTGGCTTGGAAGACACTGCAGCCACTATTGTGAGTCATTCTCTTTTAATCACGAAGGCAAAATCCTATGGGCATGTGGGATGATACATAAAGGAAGGCAGAATTTTGCTTGCTGTGGAGGAGCTGTTCATTTGTTACAAACATTCAGCTGACTTCAGTGGAGTGGTGCCAATTTCTGTTAGCACAGGCGTTGGTTCTGAGGATACATATATGCGTTAATAAACAGTTGGAGTCCTTCTTCAGGCTGCAGAAAGTAGCAGCCAAGTAAGGGATGCAGCTAGGATGACATCCAGCCACCTTTGTCACTCTTCAGCCTGCATAGCCAAGGACTTTTTCTGAGCTGATTTGGCAATGATTGATATAATACACAGATCTTAAAACTGGTAACATCTATTAATGTGTGTATTCTATACGAAATGCTGCTAAATTAAAAGGCAAACTCTTATCTCATGAAATAGATATGTTCATGATATATGGTTGAAAAATATAGCTATGTAATGCTATATGTAAAGCTATGTGCTTTTGGTTCAGCAGATTTCATGAAAGAAAGTGAAAGAATCAGGACTCCTGAAAACCTCTGTATGAACCAAAATGGAGTCACTCTTGGATAAGCTTATGGATATTCTGCTACTATTTTATGAATGTCAGCTGGGCAATCTAAACTTCTTATACACACTGTGGTCCTCTGGATGACTAGAGAAATTAAATGGCTCTTGTGATAACTGTAAAAATAACTTAAAGCCTCTTTAAATTCAGCAAGGAGAGGGTTCACTGAAAGGCAGCATCCTGGATGGATGTACCAGTGGTAGCTGCGCTGTGTGGGGTGGGAAAAGTTTTGCAGGATACCTCACTAGTAGCTGGAAGAAAAGATTAATATACAGTATGGCATGGATGGATGGATGGATGGATGGATGGATGGATGGATGGATGGATGGATGTCAGGCAAATCCTCTGGGGAGTGGCATTTCTCAGGTGCATTTCTCATGTGGAGAGGCACTTTGAAGACAGAAGAGTCTACCCTGACAGAGGCTCTCCAGCGTCTGGTGAGGAGTGGAGCTGCAGAGCTGTGACATCAGGACATGCTGTATTGTGGTAGTCACTCTTTGGTGCAGTCTGGAAAACAAGCTCAGATGCACAATACGATGTTTAGAGTGATGTGCCTTATCAAACAACATGATGTTGTGACCCTGCATAGGCATGTAGCTATCTGTTCATGGGATATTTAATTAAATAATTTTGGTCTGTGTAGTAAAATGCATTTCTTAATTTGCCATTTTTAAGATAGCTGTTGTTTGAATTAAGCTTGTGAATAACCTTTCTTTTATAGCCCATGATTTCTGCACTAGAACTGTAACTTAATTTCTTTTTGACCTACATTTGTATGAGTAGAGCAGTTGCTTGAACTGTGAAATCCATTTATTTTTCTCTTACCATTTCAGTTAGCAGGTAGTTGCAGAGCTCTTTTGTTGTAAGAGTGTAATGTTGCTTTTGCAACTGGCTGGATGGTGTCTACTGCTTGATTTCAGTTCCAGCACAATCTCTTCATGCTTTTTTTATCCTAACATGCAGCCCTATAGCCACCTATCAGCCTCATCTTCCTCCCACCAGAGCTGTTCTGCTAGAAACCTGTGCTGGATTTCCTTTCTCCTGTGTAGGCAGCAGGTTTTGTGCCCTGATGGGGGGCAGACTGAAAAATGCAAAATTATCATCACATCCAAGCGTCACAAGAGAGGAGAATAAGCACTTTCAAAGCAGAAAGTGATTACATTTTTCTTTCCCTTGCTGTAATAGTAGCAGATGGTACTTGTGGACCAGAATAATTTGTCCTTTGAATAATGGTCCTTGCTAAGGAAAGCTTAATTTTGTTTTTTCCTATGTGTAAAAAGTCAATAAGTCAGTTTTTAAAAAATTTAAACCCACATGTAAATCCTTCTACTTACCTTCATTTTTCTGGTTCTTTTTTACCAATTATAATGATTCTGGTTTTCAAAGATTCTGTGCAGTATCTGTTACATTAAGGTTTGCACCAAGAGGATTTATTATCAGGAATTTAAAGAGATGTTACACAAACACACATATGTGCACACATTTATTACCAGTGATGCTTGAATTGCAAGTGGTCACTTCATTTCCCTATTACCACCAAACTCATTTTTTTGTGACTTTAGGTCACAGTTTATTACAGTCTGTTATGCAATTTATGAGCTGGGTCGGTGCCCCAGAAATGAAGGGTGAAACCACTCAGTTTTCAAAAGCAGCTCCTGGAACTCCTGACATAGTGGAGTTTCTATTGCTTTTCATTACACTTATGCCAACAGGAGTGAGAATGAAAATAAACCCCTTTACAAATTAAAGGCACTTCTGAATTAACTTTCTGGATGGGCTTTATCTCTGGTCAAGATGGTGGTCTACCCAGGCCTGTCTCCTTTTCTACTCAGCACCTTGGGTAAAGGATTCTCTCCTTCAAGACAATCCTCAGCTTTCGTATGTGGAATGCCCTTATTTTGGTGCTGAAGCACCATAGAAACTCTGTGGTGTTGTAACCAACACTGAGATTTGGAAAGTCACTTGATTTTCACCTGACTTGAACTTGCTCAGCTCTTAGCTTTTTGAATGTGTGTATATCTATCTACCACCTATCATCTATCCATCTATCATCTATCTTTATATAAATTTTATAATTTGATATAAAATGCAAATTATAAAATATTAATCTATAGTTTTTATATTAAAAAGCAATCTAAATACATATGTGTACAGAAACCTATATTAGGAAATCAGCAAAAATTAAGGAGAAAGGAAGAGTTAGTTTTAAATTGCTTGTTAGGTACATCTCTGAAATACAATATTGCTTTATTACTTAGTTAAGGACAAAATGAATAAATGAAAGTAAAGACTAAATAATATTTCTTCCTTTAAGAAAGGTTTTCTGTCTCAGAGAGTTAACCGAAGCATAAAAGTATTTCTGTAAACATCTCACCAAAAAAATTTCACTTTTGCGCAGTTAGCGCTATTGCAAGTTTTTTCTGTTTATATTTCAGGGTGGTTTATGCCGTTTTAACTGTGCAAGACCTACTGGAAAAAGCCTAGTCAGTTGTAGAGAAAATTATTGATTTTTCTGTACATTTAAGTGCACTGGCGTGGAAAGGAAGGTCTTACACTTCTAAAATATTTTTCAAATGTAAACAGCAGTCGACTTTGACCAGCCTGCATTTGAGTTTGCTCAAGACCCAGCACCCTGGAGGCAGAAAACTATAGCAGTAGGAATAATATAATATTCCTGTAAAAATAGAATAAAAATTGCAATAACAGAAATAATATCCAGCCTCTATGCTGTAAATACAAAAACTGTGTACACCATGATGTCCAAACACTTTACAGAAAAGAAGGGTGTTAGTCCCCCTGCTAATAAAGGAGAGGAAACTGAGGCTGAGGAGGCTGGGGGCACTTCTTGAATTTGCTTCTTGGACTATAGAAGAACTAGACCTATAAACTGACTCTGTAATCCCAGTCCAGTGAGCTGCCCTTGAAACTGCTCTGAAACAAGATAATGATGTTGGTGATTACTGTGTTTTGATCTGAGAATGTAGTAGTAATGGATTGTATATCGTACACTATCATTTTATGTAATTTTCCAAGCATTTATAAATAATTCAAACTTCAGGTCGGATGTGGCATATCAAAGTCTATCTTGCCATATCCCCTTGTCTTTCTGCATCAAAGGAACACTGAAGACAGTGCTGACGTGTTATAGCCATTAAATAAAAAGTGAGATTTTGTAATGAATGACATTTAAGTACCAGAGTTTGGCTTATAATGGTAAAGTAAGAGCTTTGATAATAAATCTGGTTAGAACACTGCCCATCCCAAGGAGTGTATTGACACTGTAAACCTTTGTCATTTTAAAGGAAGACTAAAGGTTGTTTTTGACAAGATGAAAGGGGGTTGTTTGGTAGAGAGGCCAGGGTTCTTTACTGTGACCATTCCTCTTAAATAATATGTCATTATTTTTAACAACATATTATATATGTCAGCTTGCACTGAAGTGGGAACTTCCACTTTCAGCAAAAGGAAGCATCATCCTGGACTCCAACTGAAAAACCAAAGCAACCCTAAACTGCAGATTTGGTTATATTACCGTGTAAAAATAGTAATGTTTGAAGATACCTTTGACCTTCAAGCTCTTTCGTTAAATATGGGAACAACAAATTATGTTGCAAAGTGTTTAAAATTGCATGAATGATCACATTTTGAAATGGATTGCTAAATGTTTAAAGTTGCATGAACGAACACATTTTGAAATGGATGTAGTTCAGACAAAGTCTAGAAATACTAAGGAAGGATTCAAAAGGTAGAACTGCCTAATAAATTAAGAAAGAACCCAGCATAAGCAATGACTGGCCATGGTACATTGGCTAAAACCAACATGGTTTCTTGTTAGTGACACACAAGTGGAAACAAAACCCATTCCATGAGATGACACTTCGGCTACTGTTGGCTGTTTTAAACTTGAAGAGATGTGTTACAGACAGGAATGCAAACTTCCTTGGAAAGCATGTGAAAGAGATAATGCAAAAGAAGCCAACATGGAGAATCCTGTAAGTGGGTGAAAATGCAATACTTCCTGTGACTGGAGATTTGGAAGTAATGAAATTTCATTCAATCGATTATAAGGCTCGCTGGGAGAGAAATGCCATTTTCAGTGAAAGCAAAAGAGATGTTCTGTTTAAACTGTCTGGATATTATTAATACAACATGATTGCTTTTTCAGGTATTGTAATAATTTTTGCAGCAAAGAAATGTAGAGAAAAGACCTGCAGGGATCATTAGTTTAATCTGTGGAAATGTACAGTGCTCCACTGCCCTCTTTTGCCATGTACCTGGAAGAGCAGCAGATGCAGTAACAGGTGCCACCACAGCAATGGGTACCTTTTTCTTCCAGGGCACGTGCCTTTTGAAGGGGCTCACAGACCAGTGACAGCACACAAGTGATCCTTTGGGAATCTTCTCTTTCATGTTACAAAAGGAAAAATACTTCAAATATGACCTCTTCATTTACACGCCTAAGAACCAAATATTCATTCTTCGGTCCTGTAGATTTTCCAGTGAAGTCTTAATTGATACTTAGAGTTTGATCCCAAGCAAATTTGTTCAGAAGGTACTGCTATGCTATCTAACAGGGATGCTGAAGAAATGGAGTTAAAAACTGCATCAGGTCTTACCCTTCACATGCATTCTGCTGGGAACCAAATCAATCTGCTTAATATCTCTTTTGTAAAGTATTTTACAAAGGAGGAAACCACCATAATAATTTACTATCTCTCTGTCTTGCTTAGCACGTTTTAAAAATTCTGTGCTAGTCCTTCAAAATCTTCCTGTTAGTTCAGAGGGTGCACTTGAATAATTATGTTTATAGTTGTCTTTCTGTTTTTCACAGTTGACAGTACCCTCTAGCAGCTTGAAAATTATTTTGGTTTTCCTACCATTTTCACATTGAAATCTGTGTAGAAAAGGAATAGCCTTGGGCTATTGGTACCTTACTGTTGTGCCAAGATATATATTCTTTTTTGATTTTGCACAAACATCACTGACTGTGAAAATACAGATCTTGGACCAGTTTTTATCTGTCAGGCTTCCTG
The DNA here is from genome assembly GCF_026979565.1 of Vidua chalybeata. Classification (NCBI taxonomy): domain Eukaryota; kingdom Metazoa; phylum Chordata; class Aves; order Passeriformes; family Viduidae; genus Vidua; species Vidua chalybeata. Next base: position 34,724,249 of record NC_071531.1, on the reverse strand, counting down.
CAAAGTTTATAAAGAATAATAATGAACAAATTAATCCATCCTAAACTAGAGTTATCTCCTGACTAAACTTCTTTGTCTGCATTTTTACAGCAAGCATTTTTGTATTTTGTGGGGAAATGAGCCTCTTTTACATTCATTATTTGTACAAAAATATATGTGGAAACCTACAGAAGCGTGACATAGAAAATCTTTATGCCTGTATGTTGCATGTACGTTCTCTTACGCCATTTTTTTTTTAATTATTAGACTCTCAATTGCAAAATCTGGTTTATAGTATCTAACCAAGGTTTGCTTTTAATGTGAAAAGGTAATAAATATTCTGAGGATTTTTATCTTTTATTTCTATACTTGTCTATGACAACTCATTTGTTGCTGTTGAAAATTACCACTCAAATATTTTTAATTGATATTTACACCAGTGACAAAGTGATACAGTAGGGTACCCACTGCTGTATTAAAGTATGGGAGCAGGGGAGATGCATGGAAGAAATGGAGAAGACTGTTGGGAGGCAAAAGAACATTGCACAGAGAGAGCTGTTCCAAGGAGGCAGCAAATCTAGAGATTCAGAGTGCACCTTAAGAGCATGCAGGAATGCTAGGACACAGGGAAGTGGACACTACTGTGCCCATTTCTCTCATTGATCAGATCTACATTTGGCCCTAGTGAATTTTGAGATTATATGGCTTTAGCAACATACCTACCTTCCTCCAGCAGTCTCTAAGGAGATTGAAGGAGCTCTGGCTGCAGCCCAGCCGAGTCCTGGACATGAGGAGGCAGGGCTTGTAACACAGCTGCCTGAGAGATCTGTGAAAGTTATCTTGCACTTGGCAGCTTTATGATACCAAACGTGTTGAGATAACAAATATCACAGAATTCACAGCAATCTATGATACGCTTTCTCTGCCCTTTCCTTGCCTTGCTTTGCTTTCCATTTTCTTAGCTTGGCTTAGCTTGGCTTGGCTGGATTTGGCTTCCTTTCTCTTGCCTTCCCCATCTCTGTTTATCTACAGGTGGCAGTTCTTTACTGACAGAGTCTTTCTCAAGGTCTTTGAAATGCTTGAGTTCAGTTTCAAAGGTTCCTGCTTTGCTTACTTTAGGAAAAACCTCCTTTTAAACCAAAAGCCCAGAAAGCTGAATTACACTTTCAGGGTACTCATCTGACCCACTATCAAGCAGTATTTTTTCTAAATCTTAATTTTATTTTATTTACTGAAGATAAAATGTGTCAAGAATGAGCACCATGACACAGCAACAGCATTGCAAACCTGTAATAGGACTTAACTACCAGTCCATGGGATTAATGGAAAGCACCTACATTAAGTGTTTTGATTTGGATCAAGAGCATGTATTTAAAATGAGACTGCTGGTTATTGCCATTTTGCAGACCTTGGGTCACATCACACACCAATTTCCCAGTGAGTGTGAGAGGCCTTCTCTTTCAGCAGCACAGAGTGCAGTCTAGAAGCTCTCCTGATGTGCTCCAGTTGTTGTTTACTAGTGATACTGGTCACACACAGCTACCAGAAAAATATGGATGTCTTTTGGAAGCTACAGAACTTTCCAGAAGCTCCAACTTTAAGTGCTTCAGCCTCTATCTACCTCTGAGCTTACTCCACAATGTTGGTTAGGATTGAATCCACAAAAGTGATTTTTCCCATGTTTTGTAGGATTTTCAGCTGTATGAAGCAATGATTGGTGGAGTCCAGAAACTGCATCTGTAAACTCAGTCTCATGACATTTGGGCAGCCTTGTGTATCAGCAGCTGAAGCTCTCCATCATGGGTATTTCATATTTAATGACTATTCTTTATCTAGCAACATCCTGTATTTGATAGTATTTTTTAGTTCTAGAAGTGTATAGCAATAGGTGTAAAATCTAATTTAATTATGGCTAGTATCAGGAAAATACTAAGCTGTTCAAATTTTGTGGTTTTATAATTTGAGAATTTGTGTCATTTTAGATGTAGCTAATTCTACAGTTCTGTTCTTTATGAGCCCATAGCTCTGATCTATTAAGCAATTATATACTTGGCCCTCTGGGTTGCTGTTATTCTGCCAAGTGATTCTTTTCATATTATAAATGCACAATATTCTGTGGGTGTGAAAAGATGCAAAGAACAGTAGGTGTTTATATCCTGTTGAACTTCAAAGGAAGCTGAGTCCAAAAAACGTCAGGACTTTTTAGGCATTCCAATAAAATGGACAGTAAAAGGATAGCAATAAACGCCAAATTATTGGGAATTCAAATGGGATGTGTACAGAGGCTGTCAAAAACAAGTGGGATAACCGTGTAATAACAGAACTACATACAAACTCTATCAGTTATTAAAAAAAAAATGTAAAAAGGTCTACACATGATCCTTAGGTCAGAATAATGGTCTGATGCTATAATAAAGAATTTTGGGTATTTGTAACCAGTTGAGAAACAGCTGAAGAAAAACACCTGTGTAGCTAGCTAAAGAGACAATACATCTGTAAATAGACAATAAATATGTAGGGGAGAAAGGATGCAATTCTTAAATATGTTGAAGCAAGGAATCCCACCATTGCCATTCAGTAAGTTGCCTGTTTAGCTATGGTTAATTACTGATACAAATGGTGGAAAAGGATGTCTTTGAATATCTGAAGTATGAGTGAATGAGGAGCAACACACATGAATTTACAAATATAAAATCATATCAGTTAGTGCCACATTTTTCTGAGGGAAAAAAATAAAATTACTAGACATCGTAAAATGTCTAGAGGGTAATAAAACATTGTACATTGTGTCTCTCAAAGCACTGTGTTGAAAAAGAGAAGACTGATTTTGGTACATTAAACACTTGTACTAACATTGACAAACAGCTTACTGGAGGACTGTGTTAAAGGTGGCAGTTGTTAGGAGGTAGACAGGAACATGTGCAGTGAGATAGATGAAAAAAAATTGCAAGGCATAGTTTATTTCACATCTCATGAGTGGTCTGCTTTGAGTACAGATTCCTTTGGCTAGAAGTATCCTTGATCTTGTGTTTCACTGATAGTAGACTTCCCTCAGGTTGCAGAGTGGTAATAATAATAATAATTGAAAAATAATAATTATTGAAATAATAATAATTGAAAAAATCAAGCATGTGTTCTGCAAATTTCACTTCCCCATTTGCTAGACAAATTTTGTTGTGCAGGATTTAGTTCGGGTTCATTTCCTGTAATGTTCAGGAGCCTATTCCACTGGACCTATTTTGTGGGATTCATAAATAATTATTTGTAAGATGGCCACTCTTCCTCGGATCTTCTGTCTTGAGTGGCAGCAAGAGATGTCTCCATCGTTTAATTTAATTACCTTGGATCACTATCTCTAGAAAGGTCTGTCATTCTCCATCAGCTCCATGAACACCATTAATTAAAACTTTTTTTTTTTTTTTTACTCTCCTTTCTCCCTAGAGGAACACCAGAGGAAATCCTAGAGGATTCTTCTTAGATCTATAAAGATCCACTGCCTCTAGTGGATCTATCCCTTAATATCTATCCTTTAATGAGAGAATTTGATTCTAAGATGTGTCCAATTACAGAAGTATCCAAAGAAAGATTCACTTCATAAAGGAGCTTTTCTGGAAGTTACTGGTGAACTGTTATGTTTTTTTTTATCCAGTCACTACTTCATTACTTCTGAAGCCCAGTGGTTTTGCTGAATGTGTGACATTCATTAGAAAGCAACGTGCTAATCAGACTACTCCTATTTTATGTTAGGTGTTCCTTTTTTATTACTGTGCTACCTGACATTTTGCTTGACATTCTAGAAGCTGGATAGAAATTTTTCACTTTCAGTCTTTATCATGCTGAATGCATGTGAGTGCTCTGTGGTTTCCATAAAAAAAAAAGAAAAAATCAGGGAGCATGTTGCTGTCCCTGTGATGAGGGAGATCCTGGGACTCTGTAGGGGTTTACTGGAGTCACTGGATCTCTGTGAAAACTCTGGTTCCATCTTTTCAATTTTCCTCAAATCATCTTCGAGTTTTTGAAGGTTGTGATAATTCAAATGTAGCTTCAGAGCAGTATTGGTACGTAGTATGAGCAGTATGTATGGATTCCATCAAAGATCCAGTAAACAAGAAATCCAAACTAATAAAAATGAGACAGAGATATAAAAATATAATTAAAATGGCTTGAATTACTAACCTCTGTGATGGTGAAAACACATGAATAATTGAACAGAAAAATTGCTGTAAATACTGTGACAATGATGAAATTGTCATGTTTGTGTTTGATTAGATTCTGTTCTTAGAATCCTCAACTTTGACTTTCTAATTTCATCTGATTCCACTAGCCTCCCCATACTTTTAGGAAAGTGTGTGTCTAATGATCAGGATTGGAGAAAAAAAGTAGCATTTTACCATCTTGAAAGGTTCATAGACTCAGTAACAGATTAGAAAAACAATTCCTAAAATTCTAATTTTAGAGAATGCTCTTTTAGTCTGAAGATACTATTTTGAGCCAGACATCTGTTAAAATGCACCAAGAGAAGTCAGGTTCACCCAAGCCTCACATTCAGATGGTGGTCTGGGGTGGACTCTCCTGCCCAGCTGGGGCTGGTGATGGGAAGCAGGATGTGGGGAGAGCCTCCAGAGGGAGATGCTGCCCAGCGAACCTGCCACCAGGGTGTAGAGAGGCGCCTGCTCCATGGCTCTGCCTTGGCTTCCCTGGGCTCCTGGGTCTTGGGTGCAAGCCAAGCACTGCTTGAACTCACGGCCCTGAGCACTTGGCTCTGGAAGTCCTGGTTTACCAGCATAGGTCACTGGAGAATTTTATCTGCCATGCTTGTGCTTGCTATTCTGAGTGCCGCTTGCAAGGATGTTGACAATTTAATGAGATACTTGGCATTAAAAAGGTCTCTGTGCTGTATCCAAATGCTTACTTTTCTGAAAACCCATGTTTAGTTGGCACTTCGAAGTCGGTGAGCGTCTGGATCAAACTGTAAGGGCAATGCTAGGGCTTCCCAGAGGAAGGGCACCTCTGGAACACCTGAGCAGAGCAAGAGCAGGAGATGCCTCAGCACCAGTGGAGGCCCACTGAGGAGCACCTTACACTTTTGGGGGTTGTGTGGTTTGGAACTTTTGCAATATGTCCTATACCTGTTACTTTCAGCGCTTGCTCAAGCACAGGCTGTGAGCTGAACTTTGTCTGGAAATCAGCTATATCACTGTACTACTCAGCAGTTTGGCAATACACTGAAAATCCCACCATTAGCTGTGCAGTGTGAGCATGTCCCTGCTCACTACATGGGCTCAGATAAGCTTGTTAAGTGATGGAGACTGACATTTGCTCCTGGAGAGAGAGGCCTTTATTTGGAAAAGTTATCAGATATTAGAATGATTCATCTGCTACTTGAGGCTAACTGTTTAGCTTTCCTTTAAGTCAAATTAAACAGTTGCTGTTGGCATGAAAAACAGGGAATGCAGGCAGAGTAAGAGAAAGGACAACTTATAATTAAAATCAGGCTTGATCTTATACCATACTTCATTATACCACTGAAGAAAATGGCTGGTTTTACTTCCAAATATTTAGACACTCCAAGCAATATTCATCCATAGCAACGTAGCTTTAAACTAAGCAAGAGCTAATATTACAGTAGGAAGATTAGCTAAGTAGTTTTAAATGCCCCTAAATGGCAACATAATCTTTGAAAAAAATACAGTGTGGGCCTTAAAAAAATTGACATTGGCATAGTCATGAAGTGACAGCTGACCTGCAAGTGTGGTGTTGCTTAGCAATACTTCACTATCAGGCAAATTGGGAAAGTGGGCTAGAATGATTTACACCAGGGAAGAGACAAATACTAATTTTCTTTAGAAGATTCAGGTTACTGTGGTTATTAGGAAGGATATTACATCATAAACAGCTTTCCACCTCTTCCATTTTTTTTAAGGTGTTGAAAAGTATTTCTCCTCTTAAGACAGGGTAAGAATGTTGGGGTTGTTCAGCCTAGAGAAGAGAAAGGTCTGGGGAAACCTTATAGCAACTTCCAATACCTAAAGAAGGCCTACAAAAGAACTGGGAAGGGACTTTCTACAAGGGCTTGTAGTGATAGGACAAGGAGCTTTAAACTGAAAGAGGGCAAGTTTAGATTAGATACTTGGAATAAATTCTTTGCTATAAGGGTAGCAAGGCACTGAAACAGGTTGCCCAGTGAAGTGAATGTCAGTTGGCAGCTTGTGAATGTCTCATCCCTGGAGGTATCCAAGACCACATAGGATGGTGGCCCTGAACAACCTGGTATAGTGGAAGGTGTTCCTGGCCATGGCAGGAGGGTTGGAACTAGACGATCTTTAAGGTCCTTCCAACTCAAACCATTCTAAGATTCTGTGATTCTATGATTTTGAGAAAGATCATCAATTAAAAAAACCAGCCTGCGAGAATGCAAGTGCATTTGCTTCCAGAACAGTAATTTCAGAAATGGTTGATACAAACAATACAGTTGGAGGGAAAGAAGAATTAATAACACAAAGGAAATTTTATTTTAATGCTTCTGTAAACATTTTCATAGCCACTTAGATTTCTGGATCAGTTGCCACAGTCCTGACCCTGCCAGAGTCCCTGCAGGTGGGATGCTGAACCTGCCTGAACTTCAGCTGCTGCCAGAGGCTGTGCCAGCCCAGCTGAGCTCACTGCAGGACCCAGATAGGAATTCGCTGGTGGTCTGAGTTGAGACAGATGAGGCAGAAAAATAAAGTATTTTGAATTTGTGGCAAAGTTTGAGAGTTTAATAAAGATAAGAAGGCTTCTTTCTCTCTCCTCATGTTTTCATGTGCATTCCACTTCCTATGCATCCATAGCAGCAGATAAGGAAAGGGAAAGCATTTTGCTTCACCTTGATTGCCTAGTCCTGACAGATCTCTCACTTGGTGTGAGAGTAAAGTGAACGCTCTGTCTGTCAGACTTTCTTGTTATGCTGTAGGAGACACAGGATGCAGTGATGCCTTCTAGTGTACTGTGTGCCTAACAGGACAGCTTTGCACAATACGTGACAGAGGTGCTGTGCTCTCTCTTGTTTTACCTAGAAATTTTTCCTGTGTCTTAAAAACCACAAGAAAGATAGCTGAGGTTCCATCTACACCATCTACACGCCCCACCCCCCCCAAAACTGTTGGTTTTACTGCTGGTGATAGGCAGTTTAATTGCACTTCCAGACCATAGGAACTATAGGTGTGCCAAATCTGTTTGTGTAAAACACATAAATTCTCTTTATACCCTCCCACTATGATCTGCACAAAGCCTAAACCCAGACTGAGCTCTCACTTCCAAAGGTTTCTGTATGAAATTAATGTTGCACTCTAATTGAACTTGAAGCACCCCAGAAATACATCCACCCAACTGAGAGGTGCAGCATGTTTGTAACATGTAACATGTGAGCTGCTCAGTACAAAGATCTCAAAAACTGCAGCATATTATAGGTTAGAGTAGATGGTATATTCTGAACTGTAATATGTATATTGTGTGATGGATTTCCATGAAAAGTATTACCACATTATTATGTGGTAGTTGCCCATAGAAAATAAACACAATAGCTTTTCATTTGCTTTAGTACACGGTCAAAGAGAGAAGAGGATTTCATACTGCTCTTGCTTAAGCTGGAACTCTGACGTTTCTATAGCAGATGAAAAACTATTTTCTAGGCACATTTCTGAGTTCATCTAAACTGAAAGGTAGCTGTTATCTTTCTGTAATATCAGAATGTTTGTTTGAGAAATAGTTATTCCTCTCCTTAAAGTGACATAAAGCAGGATGCAGAGGGTCAAATACAGACTCTTTTGTGCAATAAATAACTCCCAAGTCATAACTCATCTCTTTATATAAGTATCCAGAAAGTTTTCAGCACATTTTTGTCTTGACCTTTTAGCACAAACAATAGTACTTCTGCTTGCTAGGCAACTGATTTTTGCCCATCACTTGAGTGGTTAAAATGAAACAGCAGTGATTTTTTACCACTGTTTCAGAGGATTGCAGAAAGAAAAGGTATTTAATAGAATGCATAGCTTCAGGGAATTATTAACTGCTACTATGAAAATAACAGAAAATATTTCAGAACCTCCAACCATAACAAATGTTTTTTTGCCAGTGTACCATTTTAATGATAATTTCAAGAGGAGACAAAGCCTGACAACATGTATCATGTCAGAGAAATTAGAATTGCAATCCAGAGAGCAGTTTCAGGCAAGAAGCAGTGGGAGAGTTTAACAATTCCTTTCAGATAAGAAATGTAAGCAACATACACATGTGGAAAATAAATTAAAATGCACCATTAGAAGTAAGGTAGTGAAGAAAATCCTCCCTAAAATGTATGTAAAACTTGCTGTGGATGTGTATTTTCCTACTGTCACCACTGCAGCTTCCTGTGACTATGACAATACAAATCAGAACCAGACACTATTAATGATTTAGTAACACTGAATGATGTGACTATGCATGTTTTATAAATATTTACATTTTGTCTTTATTAATACAGATTTTGCTAAGCTGAAAAGCACTGATTTCAGGGAACCCAGGCTTCTGTTTGACCCCCAAGTAAAAGAGACAAAATTAACTTCCTTACACATGAGTAATAATAAAACACTTTAATCCAAGGTTTATACAAACTCTAGTATATTCCCATCTTCATACAGACTTTGCTTTTGCAGGGTACTGTGCAACTTCACTTTCTTGGATGAACTGTTCAAAACTACATCAATGTATCTGCCTAACAAATGCTCCCTGAAGAACCATGAAGATCCTGAACGTGTTTGCAAGGGCACCCTGTTAGCTTGCACACATCATTCGTGCCCTCAGTGCCCAATTCATGGCCATAGCCTCCTGCTATCAGCTCCAGCACTGGGCAGGCTGGGTGAGGCTGCAGAAGTGGGCATCTGGCTCTGGGGGTCTGTGCCACAGTGTCCCTTCGTCAAGACATCAGCCATCACACACGAGCGTTAACCACTTGCCCTTCTCCAGCCTGGAAGAGGCAGCTGTGGAGCAAGACTGAACTTGAACCGAAGTGAGAAGATGGACAACTAAGTGTAATGTTCCTGAGTTTGCCAAAAATATTTTATTTACCAAAGGACACAGCTTTCATGGGCTGAGAGACCTTTAGCAGAGAGGAACTGTGGAGCAGGAAATCTGGGCTCATTTCACTGTGCGTATCAGGCTGTGGCCAAAACCAAAGTAGCTGTGCTAACATGTGAAAAGTCATCTGATGAAAGGCCACTGCCAAACAGGCCCAACTCGGAGGAGGAATAGCCTTAATACATTCTCTTTCGTGGTTTTGGTTCCAGAAGATGTCTGTGTCTTATGACTGTAATAATACTTAATCATCATGCTATAATGAAGGGCTTTTCATGTAATCATCTGTAGAACTGATTACTTTGGTCTATACCCTTATCATGCTGAGCTTCCTGGCAAAATTCCCACTGACATGAGTAAGAGAAAGATTGGAACTTTCCTCAGCAGTTTACTGCTTTTGTTTGACGATACCATGCTTTTCAGACACTTCACAGTAGAGATTAAACATTTAGACTCTTAATTCCTGAAATATTAAAAAGGCAGTGTAGAGATAACACTCATTCTCAGAAGTCTTTGTTCTGGTCATTAGTGCTTCTAAGAGTACAGCACCATAGTAAGCCATGAACAGGTATGGAAAATCTTCTATCCAAGATGCTGAAAATGGTAGACTCTCAAGGTGTCAAAAATAGGAAGATAGGAGATTTTATATTGTGGATGATATGGAAACATTTGCTTGCCTTTTTCTTACCACAAAAAAACCCAATTAATCAATCCAAACCACTAAAACTTCAAAAGATAATACATCCACAGATTTATTTTTTTTTAAATACACTTCATCCTTTTCAGCCAAGTTTTAGCATTAAATCTGAAGGTACAAGGATGCCCAGGAGATTAGTAGGATTTGAAAAAGAATTGGACATTTATAGGGATAGCCAGAACACACTTGATATGAACTATATAAGCTCGTTTGTAGAGGTTAAGAGTTTGTTTTTCAAAATATTGAATGTATGTAATTCATTTTGACTTGAGTGGGAGTTCAGGGCATGCAGCAGTGCCAGAGAAGAGACCTTAATTTCCTGTCACAAGGGCCAAGTGTCTCTATATTTGGATATTCTTGCTTTTCATAATTTGCACCGCAGTAGCAATTAAGGGATAACATTACAGGCAACGATCCATTGTACTAGAAATAACAGTTGTTCATTACTCCAGAGGCCTTCAGCTCTAAAGCCAAGGCAATTATTGGAGACAGTTTATTGAAAAGAAAAGTGAAGAGCAAATCCCTGAAGTGCCCATCTTTAGGCACCACCTGCAGATGCCTGGATGTGGAGGCTGCTCTGTGGAAATCCTTTGCTTGTCCAACACACAGGCAGGCCACTTGAAGCAGTGGCAGAGGTGCCCGAGAGTTGCACAAGGAGACACTGCAGCATACCCCCTGGGGACCACGTAGGTCAGGGCTGGGGAGCCCAGCCTGTGCAGGGCAGGGACAGGTTGAACTGGGCTGTGGAACTGCGGCTCTTGCTGTGGGGTGAGACACATGTCATCACCAAGCATTATTTTCCCCTACTTCCAGCAAAGCTTTTGATGCAGTTGCCTGTCAGAAGGAGAACAGCAGGTTATTGTATGCTGCAGCTTGGGTTTTCAGTGAACTAGGCATTTGTGAGTATGTTCAGGAGAGCTTGTCCCCTCCCAGTGCAGCTGACGCATCTACTGTGAGTGTGTCACAGGACTACCCAGTTTCCAGACATGGAGAAGCAGACTAAGGGGCTGCAGAGACAGGTCAAGGAGTGCAGAATAAGCATCACCTACATGGGTAGGCAACACAGGTGCACCTGTGTTGTGGTTTGCCATAAGACATGTATGTTTCCATAGCATCTTTACCACATTTCTTAAGGATCATGCTTCACAAATACTTTCAAAAGGTCCAATCTCAACTAAGGAGTTGCAGGAATATTCTAAATTTGGTGGATGGCGTGTGGAATTTTATGGCTATGTCTGCACTAGCTTAGCAGAAGCAGACTGGAGGAAAAGGGATTTGGTGCTCCAGGGGTATTTGGACCGAGTCCATGGTGTGGCCTGAACACCTGCACACCCAGGAGTGTCTCATGAAGAGCCCCTTCTGTAGCCCAGATGTCTCCGGGGTGCAAGCCGGGCCGGCTGCTGGGACAGGCAGGAGCTCTGCCTCAAGAAGAGTGTGCCTGGATCTGAACTAACAGACTCCTGCAGGTGCACCACCCACTACCTGCACTCCCACAGGCATCAATTTTGTGGTCAGAAATAGACATAAAAGTTGAGGTTATGCACAGCACTTTAGCTGGCCAATCTCTTCTGTGAACTGATGCACTGAGCTGTTTTTCCAGAAGCATGACATTCTGAAGCCCAGCCTAAAACCCAGGGCTACACTGCTTCTAATCCTAGCTCTCCTCTGAAATGCACATCTCTCTTTGTTCATAATTTTATCTGCTTACTTGCCTTGCCTAGTTTTATGAGGATTCAATTTTGCACATTAGTCCTAAGATGTGAAGACTTCTAGAAAGGCATTGAAAGAAAAATAAATTGAAAAAAAATCCACATACACTAGTAAAATTGCTTTATCATAATCATATTTATTGTTTTATCATCATATGAAAAAAAAAAAAAGGAAAGGAAGGAAAGAAACAAGAAGGAAAGACAGACTTCCTGATCAGGATATTATCAAAGAGAAGTGGAGCTGTAAGGCGTTAAAACTTAGCTATATGCAGACATTTCCACAGTGCTTAGGATCTCCTCCACAACATTCTTGTTCAGCATCAAAATACTCTGTTTTGTGAGTTGAAAGATTTAAATTTTCCTATTCCTTTCATGTTGACTTTGTAATTGTATTGGAATAATTAATTAAATGCTATGTTTCTACTAAATGCTGCAGATATTGATATACGTAGGGCAGTGTTTTGACAGTATCTATATGGAATACCTAAAAGCATAATTTTTCAGGATTTTCCTCTGAGAAGAATTTGATTTTTAAAATTCTGATTCAGCATGAAAACAAATGTTGAAATATTAATGTTTCCTCAAGCGTGGTAATTCTTACTGGTTGTAATTATAATTATCCTAAATACTTTTGTTTCTGAAGCCAAATAGAGCAATAGCAGCTAGAATATGCTGGCCTACATGTTGTAATCTATTGAAATTCACATATTATGCTTTTTATTTGAGCAATTTTCCTTATTTTTTATTTCCTTACTGTGTATGCAACTTATGCAAGACACATTTATTCTAAAATAGCTGTTAATCATTTAATCTTTTGCTCTATCTTTCTAACATCAGACATTTCAGCAATGGGATCTTTACAAAGCATAAGATGTCTTTGACTTTTTATAACAATATTTTTTTGATCTGTTCCCTTCTTGCTTAGGTTACGAAATTAGAGAAAAATAGGCTATTGATAACCAAAGAAAAATATGTATGGAAAGTTTAAGATTTTTCCAGTAAACTACTCAAGTATGAGCTCTTTATATATATATATATATATATATATACACTAGACTTCTTTTCTTAGGTATTGCCTCTTTTTTTATGATTATGTCTAAAGATACACATATCCCCAGGTGAGATCTGAGAGGATTTAAGGGGAAGAACACACCATCTGGAACATTTTTTCACTTTATACATTTACAGCGTGGTATCAGCTCTGCAGCTTGGCTTGGGCTGCGCAAGTTGACTGGTGTTTTTCTAGCTGCTGTCCCATAGGATTTATGGTTCTGCAATCCAAATCCACCTTCCAGATCCCTGCAATCCCACTGATGATTCATGACATTGTTTGAGGTTAGTTGAGGATATTATTTGCAGTTATGTGGAATCATGTGATGCCTTTATTTCCCTTATTTATTTATTTTTTTAATCTAGGGTCACTTCCTGGAACAAAATCATGGCTTAATTACGTGGGCCTTATGGTCAGTAAATAAATTTGAGACTCAAAGGCAGTGTTGCAGTGACTAGTGATAAAGCAGAAGAGTCACAGCTTGGATAATAGATTTTCTACAGCATTTACATTTCAGTTATCACTGTTTTTTTTCCACTCTTGGGAAACCAACCCCAAAAGCAGACTGGCCATTCTTAGGGCTGCAAAAAAGTCCCCAATGATTTAGAAGATGAAGGATTGGCTCCTGGCTTGCTCAAAGAGACAACTGGAGGCTACTACAAGGCCTTTTTGTTCGGATTGATGGAGGGAAACATTTTGTGTTGGAAGGTCATTCTCGCTGCTGCTTTATTTTCTGTTTGTCATCTGTTTTTACCTGAAAAAGACCTGAAAAAGTGCTGGTTATTTCCAGCCAGCCCTCCGTCCCTATCCTCCTTTCTACAATATTCTTGAATATTCTGTGCAGCTCTGCCCTTTCATTTTGCAGCTGGGTATCATGTCCAAAGAGAATTGAAGCCTACTGAGATGCAATCCATGGACTTGCTGGGCTCTGATTCTTGCCCTTCTTGCATTACCAGAGAAAATTCTCAGCCTAAGGAATTTATATAACTGTTGAAAAGATACTAACATCTGCAAATTGGCTTTTCCTAGCCATAGAAAAATAGAATCACATTGAACATTTCCAAGGATCATGACTAGTACTGGGCCAGGAGATAGCTGGCAATATGGACCATAAGACCATGCAGCCTGTCTCTCCTTCCTTGAGCTGGACTGTATCCACTGGGATTTTGTCATTCTGTGACAGAGGAAGTGACAGGTGAAGTTGAAACTTCATTTTAAACCTTCAACTTTCTCATATCACTTGACTATACCCTTGAAGGAAAGTGATTTATGATACTGGCTTTGCCTTCCTTGCTCTACCAGGAGGTGAAGTGATGCCTGACAGGGATATCCATCTTCATTGCTGATATTTTGATTGGAATTGGTGGGTGCTAAAGATGCAGGAGACAGAGACTGTGCCTTTCAAAATATTAGGAGGTGAAGAAATATGGTTGAGGAGCTGGCAGATTATCAGAGGGGAAAAATGAATCCCAAAAAAAGAAATCTCTGTTAGGAAACCAGTGTTTGTTTGCTGACTCTACTAATTACTCCATAGGGGTTTGTCATGTAATTGCCACTGATCTTAACAGATATATTTCTTTCCAGGCACACAACAGGTCTTATTTCTTAGTTTGAATATTTTCAATTGGTTTATTCCATAGACAAATGGAAAAGGACACTGAAAAATAGGCAAAGCCTAAGATTTTGCAAATCCACTAAGTATCAAAAATACAGGAGGATTTCTTCTGCTTCCAAGACTGCTGGATCTGGGTGGCACTTGGGAGTGCTTGGTATTCTGGTAGTGATCCTCCTCCCCTAACAGCCAGCTCCTCAGAAGAGTCACAACATGAGAGCGTGGGTTTGGGTTTCTCTGTAAAAAGGTCAGAGGCAGCAGCCTCAAGCTCCAAGTGCAGGTACAAGGTAACAAAGAAAAATAAATAGAAGCTTTGCAGAGAATGGACTGAAGCAAGAAAACAATATAATAAGTAAATGTAACACACTTTTTTCTCATTTCCAAACTCTGTCTAGGAAGGCTGATAAATAAAACTAGTCAATTTGTGGAGTGATTCCTAGACAAGAAAATTAATTAATGTGCAGCAGACCATAGAGCTGGTGTGCACCATCTCTACCTGCTCATTTGTTTTTCCCCTGATAAAAATATTTCCTATGATAATTTCTGGAGTCACCGGACAGAGGTGACAGAACCACTCCACACTTCAAATACATATGGGTTTTAGTCACTAATAATTTATGTTAGTTTTTTACTGATGGCTAGAACTTATCAAGAAATGTATCTTCCGGGTAGTGAAACCTATTCTCCTCTCATAAATGCAGAACAAACCTGAAATGAGTAGTGTGTCACTGATGCATAGTAAACATAATTGAAAGTAATATGATTTCTATTTGCAGGCACAATGCTAATACTGAAAGAAGAACAAAGTTCCCCTTTGTGCAGGAGGCCTGAATGCACCAAAAATCACCTCCTGAGCACTCAAAATTATGTACTTCTTGTCTCTCTCTAAAGGTGTGAATGAATTACAGTCAAAGTACACAAACCAGCCACATAATGCCACATCCAGTCGTTTTTATTTTCTACTGGAATTATTATAGTTTGCATAAATATAAACTGGTTGGTCTGGGAGTAAAAAAAAACCCAACCGACTACCAAGCTTAAGTATGTGTACTAAGTGGGCCCATCATCTAGTGCAATGATCAGAAAAATGGCTTGAAGTTATTAAGGGAAAATCTTTGAAACTATCAGTCTAGTGCATAGTAAAAAGCCCAGAGGTAATAGATTGCAGTAGATTGGTCTGTGTAAGGAAGAAAATAGCAGGGAACACACCTGATTCTTGATATATGGAAAATCACTTTTTTTTTTTTCTGGGAAAAAATGTGAAGCATCTATACAAACACTCAACAGGTGTGTTTATTTTCACCTATGATACAGTTAGCAGCTTGTGTATCAATGTGTACATCAAGCATTTGCTTTCAGAAAATTACATGGATTGGGGTTTTTTGTCTTTTTAGAAAACCCATTGCAATACATACTGTGAGCATAGGGAATGACACAGCAAAAACAAGAGAGAAGTAATCAGCATGATTTCCCCCCCCCCCAGCAGGAATAAATCATTATAACTATAAATCATACAAGTTATTACAGGGCTCAAACAGCCCTGAAAATTCCAAGTAGCAGAAGCAGATAATTAAAGAGGAGAAGTTGAGACGAAGCCTTCTATTTAAACTGTTTCAAGAACCCATTGCCAATACCTTTCTTTTCTTTCTTTTCCCACTCTCACTTTTTCTTTTACGTGGCAAACCAACGTAATTGGAAAAACAAAGTGCACCAAAAATATTACTTACAAATTGTCCTTAGCATCATAATGGCCTAATTGGTGAAGGGGTGATGCAGTCCCAGAGTATGGAGAATGGCATAGATGGAGAGCAGTTGTGTGTGCTGATGAAAGGGCAGATGCTCTCAAAGGCATTTTGCAGCATTAGATATCCTGGCTCATCTCCATCGGCAGTACCGATCTCATCACTCCCAGCATGTGAAGAGATTTCACCCTCTAATGCCAGGGCTGCATGGCTGTAATGAGGTGCACAGTGCTGGAGACAGCCTGAGAGCCCAGGAGCAGAATTTTAGAAAAACATCAGAGCAGTTGTCACCTGTATTTTCATATGACCTTGCAGTACAACACAGGGTAGACAGCAGCCTGGAATGACTAGCTGATTCTGTGCAGGCCTTAACAAGAACATCCCTTGTCAGTGGTTCACTTATTACTCATCCTTTAGTCTCTGCCTTGTTTACACTTGCAGTTTTACTCTATAAATATATGAAATACCCTTTATATCAACACCTCTTTCCGTGTTTAAGTCTCAGTTACAGTATACACTCCATTGTACAGTTTGAACAGGGTCTGTCTAAATAAAAATCAACAGATTGTGCTGAATTGTGAATTCCCTCTGAAGAGACATGGAAGACCTTTTACAGTAAACAGGAAATGAAAAAGACAAAAAAGCAGTTTAAAAAATAAATTGTTTAAAGATAGACTGAGAATTTTTCTTTCCTGCCTTGTACAGAAGTAAAGGGCTATGCAATGAAATCAGAAAGTGGTAAATTATAAGATAGTAAAATATTTTGTGACATGATATATATAATAGTATAAATAAAATTCACCACACCTAGAAGAGACAATAAAATTAAAAAAATAATTTTGGAGTATCATCTACATATCAAATATATATTAAAAAATTAATGACAATAGGACAAAATAAAAGGATATAAAATCTTCAGAATCTTAGCATAACAACCATTACTAAATAGCAGTATAATAAGTGGAGAAGGAAAGTAGAGATTACCATGTAGGAGGTAGTTTGCTGAGAAGATTTTAAACTTCCCTCTGAGATACCTGATCCTGGCTGCTGTAACAGATATATACAAATCTGTGCTGATTTTCCATCTCATCCAGTGTGGCTCTTCAGTGCCTGATCCTGTCCCTGAACTACAGATCATGCATTCTTCCATATGCATTTCTGAAGCTGAGTAAAATTTTTTTTCATAACATCATGATTTAAACTAACTTTTTGGATTAGCAGTAGGAACAGCTAATAATTAAATAGAGGAAAAAATGCAACCTGCAGGTAAAAAAAGAGGCCATTTCTTTGAGTCTGATTACAGACAAATTTGTGCCCTTTTCTGTAAATAAACTGTATTTTGATGAAGCAGTAAAGTTCTCTTTCACTTCATACTTTCCCTATTAATTCAACAACAAGAAAGACAGAAACAGATCCTTGACTGCTTTTACATACTGTAAACAATTCGTTGCAAGACAATGCAAAACAAGGGCGATACTGATATCATGACAAACAAAAACCAAGGGAAGTGAGATGGGTGCGAGACCCAACATGCAAGTTGCAGGAAACCCCCTTGTTTTGCAATTAGAAACCTAGCTAGTGAAACTGGGAGCATAAAGCCACTCATCCTATACATAATGTATGGGTTTTGTTGCTTATTCTTCTTTAATCTGAAATAGTGGGAAAGGCTTCTGGATTTATAATTTTGATGAATAAAAACTTGTTTCCTAGGGCTTGCAACTTGAGTATATGGTTATCAGGAGAATTTGGATTCCATCACTAGTTTTTTGTAGCTACTCAGTGTTATAACCAATATAACTCCTTTATTCAAAGTAGTAACAATGCTGTAATGTGATTTATATACAAAAATCCCTACTCTTTTGAGTAAAGAAGTTACAGCATAAGCCAATACCTTAAAACACTTCTCTATTCACTCCTGGATGCAAGAAATACCCTTTGTCATTCACAGGCTGAATACAATTTGAAAATGTTATTTTACTCTCTGTACACATAAATGTGCATATACATTTACAATGAATATGTATATACTTTTTTTTATTAATGAAGTAGTCTAAACTCACTTTAGTAATCTAGACTTTAGATAAATCTGCTTTGAAGTGAAGTCAGGGGGTAGGAATACATCTTCTAGCTGGGATTATGGAATAAAATGTTCTGTATTGCTAAAGCAGCTTATCTTATACTTATCAATTAACAGTTAGAATGACAGTTCTGACTGAGTGATAGTATTTTTGCAAGTTTCTAGAAAACAAATAGCCTAGTTTTAAGGAGTAGGTTTACAGATTGCAACTCATCTCTTTAATAGTTGGTTTGTTTGGATTAAGGCCTTTTACTTGATGAAAAATACTTGTTATAAAAGTGTTTTAAAAGCTTCATATTCATGTAAAATACCTATGTCATTTTATAATATACTGCTAGTACTTAAACACATGCTCTTAGACATACAAACACACAAAATTCCTGAACTCAGACACTAAGAATTTAACATATATACAAGCAGCAATAGCTGAGTCCTTTAGGTTAGGCTTATTATCATTAAGTACTGAATGTAAATGGCTGATATTACTGAAACAGCAGCAGCAGATTAGAAAGTAATATGAAGCCAAGACTAATCCAGAATCTGAAACACATAATTTCTAACCACTGCACCTCATGGGAATCTGAATTTCATCTATCAGGCTCGAGCAATTTCAGCTCTCAGGGAAGCCAAAGGACTAAGAATTACCCACTTTGTTACATATTTGAGAATATCTAGTGAGAGATTTTAAAAAATGGCCAATATTTCATGCTGTACTGTCTCAGCAGACTGGGATGTGATGATGATGTCGAATTAAACTGCCATCTTAATAGACTTTAAAATTAAATTATCATAAGTAATGGATTACATATAATCAAAATAGTTTATGACCTTTAAAAAATATGAAGACTAATATCATATGTAAAATTGGAATCAGACGTAGAGTCATAGAATATTTCAAGTTGGAAGGGCCCGAAAGGATTATTGATTGCAGCTCCCTGCTTCTCGCAGGACTGCCCAAAAATAAACCATGTGACTAAGAGCATTGTCCAGATGCTTCCTGAACTCTGGCAGGCTTGGTGCCATGACTACTTCCCTGGGGAGCATGTTCCAGTGATCAATCAAAACTGAAAGTGTGTTCTTAACAGCTGTCAGGATGAGCTCTTGGCTTTTTCCATCCTTTAAATTATTTTTATAAGCAGAATGAATTTTCTTTGATAATTTCTAGGGCATACATTCTAGGAGGTCAAACTACAATTCTGGAACATTTTGCACTTCCTCACAGACAAATATTGGAGAAAGTGTCAGGTATGAACCCTGCTGAATTATTCTCTGCAGTTGTTCTTAAGGCAATTTGGCATTGATCACTCTATGATTTGCTTTTACACTGAGAAAAATGAGATGAAGAAAGAAAAATAAAGCTCAGTGTTTACCAAGACTTGGATCATCTCAAGGACAAGGAATGAGAAATAACTCCTCAGACATCAGATGTTTCCTCTTACCTTGTCTATGCCATATGTGAATGTGCCCTCAAGAATAGCAGAACTTACTTATTCTTTTGTTTAACTTTTCCCTTCAAATCCGAAATGTTGAGTCTGTTAATTTCTTGGCCATATGAGCTTTTCACACAGTTCCTTTGTGCTTGGTAAATTAATGTAATGCTATAGAATAGCCAAAATCCAAACCAGTAGTGCACAAGCCAAACATAAACAAGTTATATAACACTGCAATCATTCATTTATTAAAGTAAGTGGAAAATTCAAGGCATATGTAATCTTTTTGGACAACTGACAGGCAGGTGTGATCAAGAGACCAGAGAATCCAGTGATTGTAGGCAGATAGAGAGACAGGTTTGTCTGGGTGATTAGAAAGTAAAGTGAGATGGAATTGGGAAAAATGGGAGAGAGCATTGGCTGTCCCAGGACAAAGAGAAGTAATAGTGCAGAGATTGCTGAAGGGGTTAGACGAACAAGCTGCAGCAGTAACAAGTGTCTAGGGAGATTAAGGAGACAGGGCCCATTGACAAAGAGTAGTGGGAAGCATCTGTGCCAGAGGGAAGGGATAAAAAGAAGGGTAAAGTGGGCTTAAAGAACTGCCAGACCATTTCCTACTCTCAGTAATCCCCCAGAGTATTTGATACAGAAGGGAGAAAGATAAGGCACCCTGGACACATCCCAGATCAGGTCACCATTGCATCCCTTCTGGTTTTGGTCCACCTCTCAGCACACCTCTGCCTGGGGTTAGGGAGAGGCAGCTGCCCCTTGCGCCAGCACTGCCACAAGATAGATGATTTTACTGCACCAGGCTTTTCAGCTCCACTTGCTTTCAAGCATCCTCATCCTAGAGACCAGAAGGTTGCCCATCTTCATCCTTCCCACTGCATGACATGATCTAGGTTAGCAGTGAGCTGGACCATTTTTTAGCAAAGTTAAACCAAAGTGAATCAACCTCTAGGCTGTCTCACAGCTTCTATCTTCTGTCACCTGCATGTCTTCCTTTGCATCATATTTTGGCCTGATCTTCCCTCCAGCTTGTTTTACACATCTCTTTACCCATCACTGCATTTGCCCTCTCATATGTCACAATTTTAGAGACAGGCAGCTGTAAACACCCAGGCAGTCTTTAGAAACACCAACAAAAATAAGAAATGCTCTTCCCATGCTTGGGGGAGCACTGAGGTCAGAACCTGCCCCCAAGGAGCCAAGTGCAAAAGCAGTGTGGGTCCTAAAGACAACATGTAATAATCCAATCTAAGAAGTTAATTGCTGAAACAGGAATAGATGTGGAAAAGTATCTTCATACTGATGTGAGGTACACACAGATGGACTGTGGAACAAAGCCAGGTCACTTCAAGCTGTATGAAAAGCTGTATGAAAAGCTCACAACAGGTAAGAATTGCCCTCTTCTGGCAGCAGCAGGTGCCTCCACTGACTGTCTAAAACATCAGTCACAGCCCCAACCTCACATGCATGTGCATGGGGCACAATGCTTGCCACTTTGGCCAATTCTGTCCAACTCACTCTGAAGATCTTGACATTCAAACTCCATCTCTCAGCTTCCTTGGCCTGGTCACCCATCTATCATCAGTGTGAGGACACCCTGCTTGTGGCATGGAGTCACCTGCTTATCTATAGCTGATATGCCCAAAACCAAGACTCTCATGTCCTCAAAGGATTCAATCCCACTGCTTCCTGAAGTTGACTGGCCAGCTGCAACAGCAGTGAGTGTAGTCTTCAGGGAAGTGCCCATAAACAGCACAGATGAGAACAGTGCACTCTGCTTCCAAACCTTCAAGACCAACAGCAGCAGTGTTGTCATAACCCTGTTTGGATAAGGGGATGGGCAGGATTACATGTACCTGAAAGCTGGTCTGCTATGTTCTGCCCACAAACCTTGCCTTGAGCAGTATGAGTAGTATTATTTTATGTGGCACTCAAGTATTCTTGCAAGCAGATGCAACAAAAATAAAGGTGCAGATCAACTCACAATGCCCAGTTTTTGAGGGATGATTCTGCTTTATTAATTCCTTCATATTAGGATGGTGCTAGCCACACTTCTGATGAAAGATGTGTTTGTCTTACAGGATTGCTAAGGAAAAGATCAAAGACATGAGGTGGACCTGGGTGTCATGGAAAACTCTTGCTTTGGACCATAATAATTTTCTGTCCATTTGCTGAACCCTAACAAAATACTCTTAGCTATGGGTTGGGCAGTGTTGCATAGGGAATGCCACAGGTGCTTGCAAACACTGAAATAATCACATGGCAGTTATTGACACTAGATATTTTTTAACAGAAATGAACTTACCATCAACAAAGTGATGCCCACTAGAGTGGGCATAATTAATCTTTTTTTATTTAATAGCATTATTTTCTTGGTGTTAGAATATTGCCAGTTCACCTGCTTGTTTAAATGTCTGAAATTCCTCTGCTCCTCTCCTGTCCTGACTAACACAAATAACATTGTGCCATTATAATGCAACAGCTTTTCCCTTACCCCATTTGAGGCATTAAGGAATATATTAGCCAGAGTTGGATGTTCAATGCATCCTTGACACCCTGGTCTTCCTTTGCTGTGATTTTCTGATGAAAATCAATCCCTTTGTTTCACTCTCTGTGGGGTTTTGTTTCTATTCTTCTGTTTCACATATATGCTGGTTCTTATCCCCTGAGTGCTTATCATCCCTTGTGCACAGGATTTTGTCAAAGGGCTTTTGAAACTTCATGTATGTTAATCAATCAGTTAATCTACTTACAGACATTTTCCAATAAATCCAGGAATTACATAAGAACTGATTTCCATTGCTGAAATAATGCTGGTTACATCTAGAATTTCCATATGACTTGTTCTTCTTTCAGCCAAGTCAAGTTGCCATGTACAGTTTGAAACCTGTTAATACCCCTGCTCAATTCTAAATATATGTAGCATTTTTAAGTGTTTTATGATAGAAGTTTTTAACAAAAGCTTGTGTATTTTTGTTAGCAGCTCGCCTGCTTTATATTTTTGTCTCCCTGCAAGTTTTGTGGGTAAACATATGTTTGGAGATTTTTAAAAAATATTTTTATTTTTGTAATTGCTTTTTTTCTGCATACCTTCTTCTAACTCTTTGGCCTCTGAGTCTTGACTGAGCTTCAGGGGTGATGCTCAGAACCTACCTGATATGGAGAAGATGCATGAGGGAAGGGGAATGCAAACCAGACCAAACTACTCATGCTTCAGGCTTTTCAGACCAGATAGATCCTGAAAGTGTGACACACACTGAATACTTAGATGCAAAAATACAACAGTTGCTGCAGAGATGGTTGATTAAAAAAAACAAAGAAACAACAACTCAGAAGGAACAATCAGCACACTATACTTCTTGCATAATAGCTGAGTGGTTTGAGCATTTTGTGGAAGAGGGGAAGTTGTCTCCATTCCAAGACTCCACTGCACTTATTAGTCCATATTTCATCCTGTTCTTCTCTAGTCTAAAAAGTGTAGATTCTTCAGGGAATGTGAATTTGAACACTGTTGCCTCATTTCCATGAACTTAAATGCTAGGTTAAGAAACCCTCAGATTTCTTTTTTTTTTACTGTGTTCCTGGGTGTCACCTCCTTATAGCCACAGTGGCAAAGGTAATTTTTTTTTTCCCCAATGAGACCATTTTATTGAAAAGTGAAATATCTGAAAAAGGCTGAGAGGGACCAAAAGCCACTCCCCCTTCATGGGAAAATGCTGTAGCATTCTGTTACACAGAAGGTGGATCTTAGAACAATCTACTGTCTATCTTCCCCAGTGTTATTGAAGAACAGTAAGTATGTCCCATCAGATGATTGCCCACTGCAGAGGAGCCTGCTCTCAGTCCCCAGGACTTTCTACTGTGTAGCTTGCAGACACCTCTCCCTTTGGCAAAGTTTCTTAGAAAATGACCCTCCCCAAGCTACTACGAAGGCTGCCTAAGAGCTTACTGCTCCATATAGACCTGCTATGCTCAAGTGTCCAATATTATGCAAGATGATGTCTAGTTTGAGGGTACCTAAAATTACTCTTCTTGCATAGAGGAAGGGAAAAAAAAAAAAAAAGGCAGCCTGTCAAAATTGTCTGCAGATGCAAAAACCCCTACCATGAATTCCAGATGCAATCCCAACTGACTGTTTCCCAGCACTGCCTATTACTGTGAGCAACTCCCTACTGAACCTGAAAGCTCCTCAGGAATTTAACTATATTCACCC
The DNA here is from genome assembly GCF_026979565.1 of Vidua chalybeata. Taxonomy (NCBI): domain Eukaryota; kingdom Metazoa; phylum Chordata; class Aves; order Passeriformes; family Viduidae; genus Vidua; species Vidua chalybeata. The sequence continues at coordinate 34,700,640 of NC_071531.1, read as the reverse complement.
ACACGTTAAGGAGGTGCTGTTCTAGGAAGATAGGCACTTATCTCTTGCCTCAAGTCCCAGTACAATCCAGCTTAGGAAGACAGGCATTTAAATCCCTTTTACAAGCCTGAAAAATTAGCAGCAGTCAGAATTATGTCTGGCTTTTTCCGACATGGGCCATCAGCTTCCACACAAGTGTATAAGACTGAGAGCACGACTTGAGCTAAGCACAGGAGTGCAAGTGTACATTTTACCATCAGAGAGGGACTGATGCGTCACTGACATTTTACAAGACTACCCCAACTATTACACCATGCTTGGGCAGAAAGCATCAAGCTCTCCTCCTGTGTGTGGATACAAGGAGTTGTTGGCTCTAGTTCTCATCTCAAGAGAAAAAAAAAAAAAAAAACGAGAAAAAAACTCACATGAAGAAAAGACATGTCATACAGGAGACAAGAAAAACAAAGCATAACCTTTTAACTCTCCACCCTGTGTCAGAGAGCATCTGGACTCCTAGGCAACCTTGGGTTTGCTTTTGTCTTCTCTGATGTAGCCCTGTGCCTCATGTGTTCCAGGCTGCACAGGCGCTCAGCTGCAACACCTACCATCCACACTACCTGATGGCTGCTGGTTATGCCATTCTGCTGGGAAGTTGGAGCTCAGGGCTTAATTAGAGTCTAAAAACATCACCCACTTCCTTTCTTACAAGTTTTTGCATCTTTATGCAAAATGTGGGTGGAAGCACTGTGATCTCATTAACGTCAGTCCTGCAGTGGGGATAGAGAGGCTGGATCCTATGTCAATGGAGTGTTAAGAGTGTTTCAGATGAGTTTCCAGGAGGATATCAGTGTTCTAGCTGCAGGCTGGCTTTGCCCACTGGCACTGTGAGTTCAGTTGCAGTCAGTAGAAAGAAGTAGGCACTCTAAGTGCCTCAAAGAAAGCTGTCATTTTCTGCAGGTCTTCAGAAGTGCCTCTCTCTGTGTCCTCTGCCCACACAGCAAAGCTGAGGAATTAGATTGCTCCTTTTGTCCCTTCCAGAGCTAAGACACCTAAAATTTCATTGAGGTAATAATGTTTCAGTGAGGTATCTAAAGTAGATGGATGAGATTCCATACTGAATACTTGGGGCTTTGGAGTAAATGATTGCAAGAAAAACCAAAGTGTCAATAATAAGATGCAAGCTGTTGAAAACCAAAGAAAAGAAAGTATTGATTAAAATAAGCATGTATTAGAAGACTATTTGAAAAGAATCAAAGACTACAGCCTTTTGTAATTATTTCCATTCCTTCTCCATGCCCCATTAGCATTTAGAAAAAAAAAATTTAATATATGGTTGGAAAAAAAAAACTCTCATCTTTTCTGTGACACTGTACTCATGAACCAGGGAGGGCTGAAAATCATTGTAACAAGCTGAGAAAAAGTAGTGGGTCCAATAAGACTGTAATGTTAACCCATCAGTTTTCCCTCGCTTAAGTCTCATTCCTTGGATAGCATTGTCTGAAAAAAGACAGAGGAGTATTTATTGCAGTAGCTTGAATATGCATCAATTGATTTTATTATACTAGAAAACCTGAGAAAGTATGGTTTATTTATATACAGATTGTGTAAATACACTGTAGGCAAGTTTCAGTTTAATGTTGAAAGGGCTTTCATTAATGGTGTAGCTCTGAGAAAAGGATGTAAAGCAACATAAAAGAGTTGGGATTTGATGAGATAAGTTGAAAGAATAATTCACCTTTAGTAAATGTGTTTCTTCTTTCATGTTGTTTTATGTGTTGCTCTTTCTACTACTTCATGCATGGTTGCAAAAAATATACATTAAGAATGAATCCCTCATTGATGTGACTTAATGATGTCTATGATTTATGTTTGTCTAATTCTCTGTGTTAATAAAAAAAAAAATCATCAGAGATACATAAAATTAAATGGTTGGTTTTGTCCTGGAGCAACTACACACTATGCTTTTACTTTATGTGTATTTCTAACAGAAGACATGAAGTCAGTTCTGCTGAGCAATGTAATCTGATAGTGAAAAAGTATGTTGTTAATTGCATTATTTTTTGGAAAGTATGGAGTGGGGTTTTTTTACAGGCTAGGAGATTGCATTTCAAATACACTTCCAGAACTTTGTATGGCTTCCCATCTTTCTCAGACACAAAAAGTTACCTAAAGATTTGAAACTGAATATATGGGCCAACGTTTCCTATTGTGCAATGACTGATTTTGGTTTGTATCGATACTGAGGCTCATCTGCATTTTTTAAAACCTACCGGTTCTGTGAATGAAAACCACGGCATTAGGACTAGACGCTCTATTTCCTGTAGCCGAAACCAGCCACCTACCAGAAGAACTGGTAGGCAGGACCCACTTTTCTATCCCGAGTACTCAGACTAAGGCTGAGCATTGAAAACTGCCAACACGATATAGCAGGCGATATACCAGTTATCATTGTAAAGAAGGCATTCGTCAGACAGATGTAAAGTCCCGGCTCCTGAGGTAGGAAAGTTCCGTACACTGAGCTGCATTTGGAGAAATCGGTACCTGCAACTGAGACCTCTAGAGGAGTGAGCCTGAGGGATGCCCGAGGTGAGAGGGGTCGTGCCCAGACCCAGCGACGCTGTGGGAATCCGCAGCAGCCCCTCATTTGTGCCAGAGTGAAGGGAAATGGTGAGACAACTCGATGAGTGCCTTCAGCCACGGGATCCTGATGCAACGCCGTGTGCCTCACTCCGCCTAGGCACTGACTGGCCTGTAGCTGTCACAGCTGTGGCAGCAAGAGTCTCTGCGCCCCAACCCCGGCGGCCTCACCGGGCGGGCTGTCACGCCGCTACCGCCTCCCCCCTCGCTGCTGCGTCGCGCACGCCGCCCCTCTCCGTCTCCCCCTACCCAGCTGCTCGGGCGTCCCGGCGGGGGCTGAGCCGCCGCGTTGTCGCCGCTGCCGCCGCCGCCGAGGCCGGTCCGCCCGCCGCCGCCCCTTCCCTTCCCTTCCCCCGCCACCGCACATGCCCAGAAGGGCGGGAGCCGCGGCGAGCCCGAGCGCTGCTGTGACAGCGGCGGCGCTTTCCCTTCCGTGGGTGGGTGGGAGCCGCACCGCGCCCCCCGGCCCGGCCCGGCGGAAACACTGCGCCGGCCGCCTGTTCGCCCAGTGTCTTGCCCGCCGCTCCCCGAGCCCGCTGCCGCCGCGGGGCGGGAGGCGGCCATGTCGCTATTGTCTGCGCTGGTGCCCTTGCTCCGGGTGTACTGCATCGGCCTTCGCGTCATCCTGCACCAGCTGCGCCGCCGCTTCCAGCCGCGGTGCGCCCCGGCCTCAGGTGAGCACCGCAGCCAGCGCCGCGGGGCGGGGCGGCTCCGGGCCGGGGGGCGGCAGCCCCCGCCGCGGAGAGGGGAAAGTTTGCCGCGCCTCCCCCCACCCACCACGGGCAGGCGGCAGTTTGGGGCCCTGGGGCCGAGACCGCGCGGCCCAGCCGGGAGCGGCTGGACAGGGAAGGGAAAGAGAGAACAGGGCAGAGCAGCCGCGACCTTGGCTATAGCGTGGGGTGCCCGGGCCGTGCCGCATCCCCCGAAGCGGGGCAGGGGCTGAGGCACCGCGACGGCCCCGGCACGGGCGCCGCCGCCCGACTCCTCCCCTACTCCCCTTCGGCGGCCGAGCAGGACCCGCCGAGCTGCCCGAAGCCAGCGGCCCCGGGGGGGCTGCTACTGGCGGGCCGCCCTCCCCGCCCCCGCCGCACCCCACCCTCGCTGCCGGCGCCAGGCCCCGGCCCCACCGCCCCGTCCGGCCCCCGGGCCGCGGCCGCCCCGGACGCGGGGCGGGGCAGGGGGACGGGCCCGGGACGGGCGCCTGGCTGCACGCCGGCCTGACTTGTGGCCTCGGGTGGCGGTGTGGGGGTTCCGTGGTCCGGGGGTCCCCGCTTCTCTTCTTCCTATCTTTGGCTCTCTGACAGTGTCTCCTGAGACCTCAGCTCAGAGCCGCGCGGGCGTTCCCTCCCTCAACCCAGGTAGGTGCTTAGAAGGCGGGTAGCGGCGGGCAGCCTCCTCCGGCCCCGGCTCTCCTGCCCCCTGTGCCCCCACCCCACCGGGGCGGCCGGGACCACCGCTTTCGGCTTCCCTGTCTCGGCTGCTCCAGGAGGTGAACGTACCTGTGATCCAAAAGCTTAGTATTTGATACTGGCTGACACTCGCTGACAGCTTTTAAACTGACAAGTGAGTGACACTTGTAGGTTTTTTCTAAGGGACTTCAGGTTAGTCGTTTGTTTAAGAAGTTAGGTTTTTGCACTTTTCTGATTTGCATCAACATTCTGACTTAGGGGAAACTTTGAGTTTATCAGAAAAAAACAAAATGCTTCTAAGTTTATAAACTTAGAGCAAGCTATGAGTTCGGGCAAATGTGTAGGTTATCATCAGAGCTGACCATACAGCTGCATTGAAGTCAATGCCTTGTAACTTTCTTTCCTTATCAGCAAGTGAGGCTTTGTGGCCCTGTTGATAGTTTTAACCAGAGGAACAGTAAAAAACGTAATATTGAGAGGGCCTAGTGTTTCAGTAAGAAATTCGGGCAGCTGAGGATATTGGTATAGACAGTATCTGAAGTACTGGGAAGGAGATGGAACAAGTACACCGCACCATAGGAGCCTATTTGTTCATCTTTTCACACATTGCATCCTTGGGTAGTGTTTTATGTACTTTTTATCCATTCCTGATTCTTCTGCTGGGATTCCCTTCCTCATTCTCAAAAGGCAGCAGTGAAACCGTCAAACAAATGAGAAGACGCTGGTGACACAAAAAGGGCAGATGTGCATATGGTTTGAAGTAATCTGAGCATTTTTCTAGCATTAGTGTTTCTTGGCAGAGGAAATTTGCGTATTTTGCCTAGGGTGTGTAACACTTTCCAAATCTTTTTTTGAACCACAGAGAAACAGCATGACGAAAATGTGACCCAGTGTTTTTTTGCACTCTGCTCTTTGCTGCTATTGAAAAAAAAAGCGTTGAATTTGGAAATGCCAAAGCAAGGCAATGAAGATCCAATCTAGGAAATGTCACTTACCTAAGTGGGACCAAGGCAGATTTGACAGATGTGAAAAGTTTTCTTTGAGCCCTAACTTGTGATGGTTTTTTTCCAAGAACAAGTGGTTTCCTCCTCAGCTAGTTGTTTGCACGCAGTTCCCTCTTGGCAGTTACCTGCTGCCTTGCTTTCACTCACTGTGTCCAGCCATTGCTTAAAGAAGTGATTCACCTTAACAACTGGAACCTTTTTACCCAGATGAACCTTGTTTCCATAATAACTTCAAAATAGTGATGTCAGTGTAACAAAAAGCAAAAGTGTTGTTAGAACAAGCTTGGATCAGTAAACTACAGTTCCTGTAAGAAAACCCTGAATACCTTTTTCAGATGGTAGTCTAGAAAGGTCTGTATGTTTAAAATTTTCTGTATCTTTTCTAAGGGGTGTCCATAACTCTCGCAAGTACAGGCATTTTATTGTCAGGATGCCTTCGTTGGGAGAGCTTGGAATCGCAAAGGGGAGCTGGGAAGGACAGGACCGGGAGGCATTCCTCTGATCCTGTCTTCCTTGGTCCCAGTTTCCATATCAGAGTTCCCACTCTGTGCAGCAGTGCTCCCGATCTTGCTTGGATGATTTAAAAGAGAGAGATGTCTGCTGGCTTGTCCTTTAGCTCTGTGGATGAGTGAAAAGTTCTAGTCTCAGTACAGCCCTTCTGCCTCTGAATTTTCCAAGAAAAGGTTGCTTTCTTATCCTTGTTGTGAAGGATTTTAATCCAAGTAAACAAAACTAGTTTCACTTTTATTTTTCCTTACCCTAATTTAAGAGTTGTGTGCTCTTGGCACATGTGCTTTTAAAAGTGACCCCTGTGTTCTTTTACATCCTACTGGAGTTCATCCGATTTTTATAGATGGAATTCAAGTCATTTTTTGGGGAAGGAGTTTGAGCTCTGAAATCTAGGTTCAGTGCAAAAATCTGGTAATTGTTTTGAGTTGAAAACTGAAAAAATAATAACATTCTCTATTCAAGTGATTGCCCCCCACCTCTACACTGAGTAGGGAAGTCGACCTGAAATTCTGATCTTGTAGCTCAGAGAAGGAAAATACAGAGCTGAGACTACAAACATGTTGTGCAGTCAGCAATTGCTTTGCTAACTAAAATCAACATAGAGGAAAGTGCAGAAATAAAGGGGAACTTAAGTTAAACTTAAAAATACTTCTCCAAGTACTAACTGCATAAACAGTATAACTGCTAATATGTAGTTTTAGTGTTCAGTGATTTAAACTATTAATAGTTTTCTTACAAACTACTGCTTGGACTTCTTTACAGTGCTTAATCTTAATTAATTGGAGGGAGGAAAAAAGCCCTGCATGACTAAAGTTCTTGATTAAAACAGCTTTTTAAAAACACAAAATCTAATCAGTGGATTGATAAAAGAGAAACCAATATTAATGGTGACAACCAGGATATTACCAGTGGAAATGTGGTCACCAAAAGTCATTCTACTGATAAGAAAAATGGTTCATATAATTAAAAGTTTCTCAAGGAATTTATTTGGCATCTTTCTCCTGCGTTTTTTCTTCTACGGTACATATTTCATTGAAATTTAGTAGGGGAAACCTAAATCTTGAGCGTTACATAGTAGTTTTGAAGTCTTTGTAGATAAATTTGGAACCTGTAATGTGTAGAAAACTGTATCTGAAGAATGTGGTTATGTGGAATAAGTTAAGGAGACCTTAAAGGTGACTCCTATTCTTCTTAAAAGTGATTGAAATTTCATACATTTTTTAAGTTTCCTCAGTTTTTACTTACTCAGTATCTACATTTGTATCAAGTTTGTTTACAGTTAATTGTGAAATATTGATTTAGGATCATGTATCTCTTAATTTTGATTCATATTTTGAGGTCTCTTACTTTATAAGAGTAAAGTCTGGTGGGAGCCTGAGCACTTCCTGCTCAAAGCTGTGTGAGCTCCAGATTGTAAATCATCCAGAGGTGGGTAGAGAAATGACCAGGTAGAAAGAATTGATGGCAGGCAAAAATGCAGTTACATCAAGCAGTTAAACCCTCTCTCCACGCATGCCCCTAAAAGAGTCATTAAGTTAGTTTCAGAATGAGGAATCACTTGCTTTATGGATGCCCCTCTGGTGACTGAGGCAAAGGTTGTGGGACAAGGATACCCACAGGGTGCCATTGCTGTGCATGCACAGAGAGGCAGAGCTAAGGTTGCAGGGTGTCTGCACACCGCACATTTCCTCACATCCCTGTGCTTGGTTTCACAATCCAAGTGACTGTAGTGCAGGTTTTGAACCAATTTTCTTTGCCAGTGGGGAAACCGAGCCCTGCCTGCAAGGGTAGCACAGCTGCTTTCACTAGCCATCATGACACAAGCCGTCACTAGCATTTATATTTTGGCCCAAGGCCTGCCCTGGAGAGGGAAGTCATGTGCTTGTGTTAGGAGAATGAGACAGGGAGTCTGAGAGGTGTGAGGAGACAGTACAGCCTGCCCCAAGAGCAGCAGGGATGAGGAGCTAGGGCCAGAAAGTCTGGATGGACTCTTCCGCCTCCTGTGGCAGCAGAGTTCGCTACAAAGCCAGCAGAGGATCCTCTCTGCAAGCTCTTAGAAGCCTCAGTCCCGGTACTGGCTGGTGGTGTTGGCCAGCTGTGTGGAGAAGGCAAGGGAAAGAAGCAGCTGCTGCTCCAAAGGTGCTCTCCTGTGGGTGGGAATTCAGGATTGCTGTTGTTTTTGCCAGGACTAGACTGAGCACTGTTTTTCTGAAAGTGGAGAAGTTTACCTCTTCCTGGAGTAAAATGAGAGGTACGGGGTTTGGGTTTGTGTTTGTAATGCTAGTTATGCTGTATAACACTCGATGAGAGGCAGGCATGATGAGCAGTTTATATTTGAGCTGTTACTAAAGGCTGTATTACACTGGCATATCCTTAGCTGTGACAGTGCTACTCTGGGCCACTATTGCCAAGTGCCTGATACATCACAAAGTGAAGGCAAAGCTGTAACATACGTAAGAATGAAGAGTGGGGTGAGTCTGTAACACTCATACTCTGAAATAACTTCTAGTTTGTAAGTTGGTGATGAACTTTTTATGATCCAAGGTGTGTCATACTAATTTCAAACATTAAAGATGCATCAACTCTTTTATTTCAGCGCCTTTCTCCTTTCTTTCAGGAATTGCCAGGTAACTGCAGGGAAAACTGTAAGACTTAATGAAATGCCATGAGCCTCTGTGCTTCCTTGAGACACCATGTCATGGATTGAAACAGAAGAATCTCAAAGCTATGATAATATATATCAATATGATATGACAGTGCACTATCTGATGGCATGGCAGGGTTACCTCATTACACATTACACCACTTGGTCTTTCAAAATGATTCGTTTTTGTGGGATTGCATACCTTGGTGCTGTTGATATGCACATGTTTGGAATTAGGCAGCATTACCATGTTGAATCAATAGTTTATCCTGGCAACTTAAAGGCACTGAATGAATCACAGTACAAGGCATGCTAGTAGGCAGAACTTTGCCCCTCCCTCAGGAAAAAATGCAAAGTGTCTACACCCAGAAGTAAATCTTCAGAACAAATCCAATAAATTGCTTGCCCTGCATCTCTCATTCTGCTTCTCAACAAACAGCTGTGTTTAGATAAGCGTGTTTAGTATCGGTTAACCTGTCTTTGGTTTTCCATTCAAGACATTCAGAAAATGTTGCGAAATACCAGCTGTAGTTCAGAGAGAAAACTGTCTTTTCTTGTGAATGTTCTCCAACAGTAGAAAGCACCCCAGCGAAGCTTGCACACAGGCTTAGTTTTTTTTTTAAATATTCCCTTGCAGCAATGTGAAAAAGTCAGATTGTTTCTTCCTGCCCTAACCAGCCAGTCTTACCACCTGAGGATTTCTAGGCTTGGGCACAGGTGCAGCTCCTGAGCAGCAGAGAAGTAGCAATGCCATTGTTTTCAGTCTGATGCTCCTTATGTTCTCCTGTTCTCTTTCTCTGGATTTTTGTGAAGGAAGCTGCATCTGTGTCTAACTAATGTCTTCCTTCTCCTTCCCAGTGCTTGTTGTTGTCACCGTGGTGTGGAAGAAATAGAGACGTGTCAGTGCAATTGTGCTGTTCTGTGACTTGGCTTTTTGGTGTAGTGAGATCAGCTCTGGTGGGTGCCAGCTGCCAGCACTGTTCACAGAGGCACTGTAAGCCTCAAGTAGCACTTGCATGTGACTGCGCAAGAAGCGTTTTCCTGTGCAGATACAAGGTACAGATTGCCAAGTCTTGCCTTATCACCATACTCATCTCAAGTGTCATCCCCTCCCAACTCCTGTAGCCTTTTGAAGAAAATGCTGCAAAATTATTTTCCAGCTGATGTGGATAATAACAATTATTAGTGCTTCCCTGTCTGCTTTTCCTGTGATTATAATGTACTGTTATTCCAGGAGCCACAAATGTGAACTGGTACTTTAGGAGATGACTTTGATTTCAGAAAGAGAAGGACAGGAAAGGTGTCAGACATGTATTGTTGATCTGCATGTAGGTTCAAACTCCTTTTCCTTTTATTTCAGTCACAAAACATCTTTACATTTGAGAGGAGCAGATTATTGCCATAATTTGCATCACAGATTTTTTTTTTTTAAAGCAAAATCTGGAAGAGTTAGATCAAGCTTACAAAACTTCTTTCAAAATAAACAAACAAGAAAACCTTTGCTCCTTCAGTATCAGGTTTCAGTTGAAATAAATGTTAACAGCAAAGTTCAGTAATTCTTTGGCAAGAGGATGTTGGTCTAGTTCAAACTTAAGATGCAGGAAAATACTATAGCAGATGACCAATTCTTGTGACAGTAATTTATCAAGTCTATGGTGGTACTTATGGTTTCTCTACCCAAAATTATGAAATTCCAGAAAAAAATATTTACTCAGGTCTTCTAGCTCAGTTTCACAGTAGAATGGGATATATTAAAACCCCTTTTAATTTTTGACAATACAGTGGGCTTCTTATAGGTCATACTTCCTATAAATTTCGTCTTTAAATTCGCAAATGTAATTAGTGAGTAGGTTTCTTGATGCATTCACAGAAATGCTGATTTCACGTAGTTGAGTGTGGTCAAACTTGTGCTTTCTCATTGTATCTTTATCTTACTGCCTTTATCAGGTACTCATTAATGAGTGAAGGATCAAAAGGTGGGACGGTGGCCAAGAAGCAATGGAGAATAAAAGTTTAGAAGGTTCCCCATCAGACCTAAAGTTAGTGGCTCATCCGAGAGCAAAGAGTAAAGTGTGGAAGTACTTTGGGTTTGATACAAATGCAGAAGGATGCATATTACAGTGGAAGAAGATCTACTGCCGTATTTGCATGGCACAGATTGCCTATTCAGGGAACACGTCCAACCTTTCCTACCACCTTGAGAAAAATCATCCTGATGAATTCTGTGAGTTTGTGAAAAGTAACACTGAGCAAATGAGGGAAGCCTTTGCCACAGCATTTTCAAAAATCAAGCCGGAGTCATCGCAGCAGGTTGTTCAAGATAGCCTCATCATGAAGACCTACCAGAACTATGAAAACAAAAAACATCAGGAACTGACATCTGCAGTCATCAGCTTAATTTGCGAGGGCATGTATCCAGCCTCCATTGTCGATGAACCTACCTTCAAGGCCCTCTTGAGAACAGCGGACCCCAGGTATGAACTTCCAAGCCGGAAGTACTTCTGTACAAAAGCAATTCCTGAAAAGTACAGTGCTATTAGAGAAATTGTGCTGAAAGAGCTCACTGAGGTTCTGTGGTGTGGCATATCCACAGACATGTGGAGGAGCGAAAACCAGAACAGGTCGTATGTAACTGTGGCAGTTCATTTTCTCAGCAGCAGTCCTGCCAACTGCCTGGCTGTGAACTCGCGGTGTTTGAAAACATTCGAAGTACCGGAGGATAACACTGCAGAGACCATTACACGAGTCCTTTATGAAACATTCATTGAGTGGGGGATCAATACAAAAGTCTTTGGTGCTACAACAGATTACAGTAAAGACATTGTAAAAGCTTGCTCTCTCTTAGATATTCCCGTACAGATGCCTTGTTTGGGGCACACTTTTAACGCAGGAATACAACAAGCTTTTCAGCTCCCCAAACTGTGCAACCTTCTTGCCAGGTGCCGAAAACTGGTGGAGTATTTTCAGCAGTCTACGGTCGCAATGTACATGCTGAGTGAAAAGCAGAAGCAGCAGAATATTCTCCACTGCATGCTGGTAAGTGACCGTGTTTCCTGGTGGGGAAGCACGCTCGCTATGCTGCAGCGCCTCAAGGAGCAGCAGTTTGTCATTGCGGCTGTTCTCGTGGAGGACAGCAACAACCACCACCTCATGCTGGAATCCAGTGAGTGGAATACAATCGAAGGGCTGGTGGAGCTGCTCCAGCCTTTCAAGCAGGTTGCAGAGATGATGTCTGCTTCAAAGTACCCGACGATAAGTATGGTGAAGCCACTTCTCCACATGCTTCTGAATACCACTCTGAACATCAAAGAGAATGATTTGAAAGAAATCAGCATGGCAAAGGAGGTGATTGCTAAAGAGTTGTCAACCACCTACCAGCACACACCTGAGATAGACATGTTTCTCAATGTTGCAACTTTCTTGGATCCCCGCTACAAAAAACTGCCTTTTCTTTCAGCCTTTGAGAGGCAGCAGGTGGAAAACAGAGTGGTGGAAGAAGCAAAAAGCCTGCTGGAGAAAGTAAAAGAAAATAGTTTTAGAACTGAGGAGAAATTCTTCACTGTTTCAGAAGAGCCCCCTATGAAAAAAATCATCATCTCCTCTACTCCTCCTCCTACCAGTGTCATCAACAACATGCTCGCAGAGATCTTTTGCCAAACAGGAGGCGTGGAAGACCAGGAGGAATGGCATGCTCAAATCGTTGAGGAGTTGAGCAACTTCAAGTCACAAAAGGTCCTCGGTTTGAATGAAGACCCGTTGAAGTGGTGGTCTGACAGACTAGCACTGTTTCCAGTTTTACCAAAGGTTCTTCAAAAATACTGGTGTATTCTGGCCACAAGGGTCTTCCCTGAACGCCTTTTTGGTTCTTCTGCTAATGTTGTGAGTGCGAAGAGAAACCGGTTAGCCCCGGCTCACGTGGATGAGCAGATCTTTTTGTATGAAAACAGTCGCAATGGGTCTGAGGCAGAACCGGAGGACGAAGATGAAGGAGAGTGGGGTTTGGAACAGGAACAGATTTTTAATTTAAATGACTCAGTAAACATAAACAACAGTTTCTTTAATATTCGAGACAGTGGGTTTGTTTAACAGGACTGCTGTGGTACATTTAATGACAAAGAAAAGAGGTATTTGTCTTAAGTTACCAAAAATTCTTCTGTTTTATGCTATGAATGCTGTAAATATTGAACAGTTGTAACAAACTTGATTTAGCTTCCATTGTCTGTGTTTTTCCCACTTAAAACATGAATGACTTGTGATCAAACAGCACTGAAATGAATGAGGAAATAAATTCTACAAAGACCATGATTTCTGACTGTGGCCCAGATTTCAGAAAGCACTTATCCATGTGCTTCCTTTCCACTTGTTTCAGTGGGAGACAAACACATGCTTATGTGCTTTCTATCATAAAATTATTTTCCTGAGTTAGGACCTTGAGGAAGTTTTTTTAAATTTATGCCTCCATTTGTAAATCCTGTGTGACTCAGGATGCTAGCTTTAAATTTTGGATTTTAAAATGTTTTTAAAATCCATAGATCTGAGCAGTGAATATTTTTAGAATATATTGTTGCTATGGAATGAAAAAAGATCTTGAGCCTGATTTTCACTACCTCATGTCTTAGGTCTGGTCTATGCTAGTAAAGTTCAGCCGGTATAATTATGTTGGTTAGGGAACTGATGTGTTATTATTTTAACTGATACTGTGCTGGCATAGGCTGTAGTGTGGATGCATTTATACCAGGATAATTTATTTTCCTTTCCACTGCAATGTAAATGGTATAAACACTTAAACTGGTATTGCTGTGTCCACATTAGTCCAGTTTTACCATTTGACTGCAGCTAAATGGCAAAATTATTTTTTTGTTTGTTTTGCTTTGTGTCTAAGCAAGACCTGATTGTAGTCTCTTGTGCTTTTGCAAAGTGGGAACCAAGTGTGGGTTCGAGGCAGTGTTGTGTTACCTTCGCCTTGTGCCGATGCCATGGCTGATGCCACATGGTGTGTAGCAGGCAAGGCAACAGCCCTTTGGTAAGGGAGGGAGGGAGAGAGGGAAGGAGAGGGCAGGGAGATGTCTACAGGCCACGGGTCTAACGGTTTGTCTATGCTAGAAAATCCTTAACCTCTTCATTTAATGGGGACTTTGCCCAGGGGAGCTAGAAAATTTTGTTGGCAAGAAAAGCAAAATAAAAAGCTTTAATATTATGTAAATATATTTAAAAGAAGGGGACCCCTCAATTTCCTCACATATACTTAGTGAATCTTTAAAATTGTTTTTTGTTATGTTAGCACTTAAAAACTTTCTTCACCTGTCTCTTTAATTCAGTTTGTAGAGTGGACTTCAGTCCTGTTCAGTCTAATGTTTGAGTACTGTTTTCAATGAGTTGTGTATTGTAGCTACTCCCTTTGTGTCTCCAAGCATAAGTGTTTTAAACCCTTTTGAGAACTTGACAAACAAGAAAAAAGAAAGGAAACCAACCTGAGGACCCCCCCACCCCCATCTCTTATGAAATACTGCAGGTCATAAACGGGATCAGAGTTCACGCTAGACACAATGGATGCACCAGCTTTTTTTTCCTGAGGTGCAGTGGAGGACTCCTAGCATTTTCCACTTACAGTCAAAGTTTGCTTGGGGTTTTATTTCTGTTATTGGTGTCTCACCCCCCCACATTGGTGTTAGTCTACAATGAGCAGTATCTGTCTTGTTACTTTCCGGACAAAGAAAGTTGGGGTTTTTCATCACGATGGCACCCTTGGACATTGGTTGTAAAAAGAGCACAGACAGCAGGAACATACAATAATGGGAATGGTGATGGAATTGAATCTATTGCCAAATGGTTTGTTTATGGTTTGGTTTAATAGATTTTGGAAGTTTGAGGCCTCTGCGTTCTTTGTAGGTGGTGGGAAGGGATGGGTGAGCGAGGAGAAAGGACAGAAGTTAGGCTGAAGGAACAGTGAAGTAAGTAATTGCAATTGCATAAGCAAAAATGTTTAAGCCTGGGAAAAATGCAGTTAGCAAGTGGTGTGGCCTGTGTTTGGCTGTTAGTAAGCCTGGGGTTTCACTTTCCAGCCCCTGAAAAGTGATTTGCACTTGTACAAAGTACATGCACTGTGCATCCTGTCAAATGTTGCTACTCTCCATGTCCACTGGAGAGGTGTATATGTTTGCCCAAGGTGCAAAACACAGGCTTGGTGTAAAATTCCACAAGTATATAGGCTATCTGGGAGGGCAACAAAATGAAATTATGGAAGGGACTGAGATACTTGAGCTCCTGTAACACCCCAGCAGTCTGCCAGATAGAGCTCTTGGTTTTTGTGGTCATCACTTGCAGCAGCTGTTACCACCACTGCAAGCCCTCCCTCCAGGACCTGCGCAAATGCTGAAGCGTGTGGATCTTGTTTTACATGAGCATAATTTAAAGCTGTGCCCTCACAATCAAGGCAAAGCCCAGAGCACCTTTGGTCTGCACTTGGCCTTCCCCTGTTGGCAGCATTGTGTCCATCTTCATCCTACTAGGGCTGAACATAAACAGTGATGCTTACCAGGAGTTTTACTGAGATCAGTGCAATGCACTACTCTCTTCCTTCCAGCTTCTTTTTATTTTTTGGTATCCAAAATAAAATTGTAGTTGGTTCAATTGACGTGTCTCAGCATTCTTTGAAAAAAAGGAGAAAAAAAAAAAAAGCAAAACCATTGTTAGTCTTACTCATTGTCTGTGAGATTTTTTTAATTTAATGTTCTAAGCCTGGAATATTGTTAAATAAACCAGAAAAATAAGTTAGTTCCTAGATAATTTGTCTGATGTGTGGTCATATCTGCAGCACTTTATGACTTTGAGCTCTTCCACAGTAGGGGGAGGTTGTATTCTAAGGATTTAAAGCTATGCATTTATTTTCCTTTTGATCCTGTAAGTTATTTTTTAAAAATGCTGTACAAATCTTTTGGATTAAAAAAAATGAGGATAAAAAATGTTGGAAGTTTAGATGGTTTCTCTCACTTAAATACGTGTGGTGTTTTTCATTTATTGACACGATTTTCTGTTGCTTAGTTGGGTGGAGAAGGAAGATTGCAGAGCTATTTTAAATATTGCTACAACTTGAGTTAACCCTCATTTTGCTGCCAAGAGTGGGCCCAGAACAATTTCCCAATAATGCTATTAAGTCAACTTAATGTTTTTGCTTCTTGACAGCTTCTTTGAATCTACAGCCTCTAACGTTTCCTTTTCTCTTCAGTACAGCAGAGACATCTTTTTGGAGGGGCAATAGAGGAATGAACTTCAGCTTTTGAGTACTTTCATGCTGAAAAAGTGAATTTTTGAGCAGGCTGTCAAAGTATGTACTCTGTGTCAAAAGAAGAATTGCCCTTGTCACCAACTAGGTATTGCCAATTCAGGGTTAAAACTCAGTGGGCTAGGTGAGGTTTTTGGGGTAACAATATAACTGAAGGGAGTTTTGTGTTTCTGACCAACTCTTGCACAAATTTCACTGCCCTTTGTCATCAGGGATTATGTGAAGACAAAGAGAAAAGCCTGAACCATACTGAAAAGGCGATTTTTTTCCAGCAAACATTGTCTGAAGTGCTTTGGTTTAAAGGAGGGCAATAAAGTTCTGTATTATTTATGGAAAGGGTGTATGTTTTTAAGTTTCTATTGCAGCAGTCTGTTAGATTAATTTCAAGCATTTTCTTTAACCAATGTCATGGTGTCCAATTAGCATTACAGGAGCATTTGTAAGCAGGCAGAAATATTAAAAGCAAAAGAAACACAAATTGGTTATTTGTAATATTTTATGGGACTTCTGAATACTTGAAAATGACATGTAGTTCTTGATTTTCTTCCAGCTTAAAGAGAAGGGGCTGCCTGAGGACATTATTTCTGAAGGAGGGGAAATGCATGTATGTGAACACAGAAGTAGTGTATTTTACACACTCCATGACAACTGGGTAAAGGAAGCTTTATGCTGGAAAAATTACATTTTAGTGTCTGCACACCATCCTCCTTTTCATAGTCTCCATTTCTGAGTGTCCTTCTGAAGATCTCATGATTGTGGTTCTGGTGGTTTCATCTAGTCTAGACTGCCTTTTTAGCTCTGCTGGAAGGACTCTTATGGTCTCTTAAGTTTTGCGGGTTTTTTTTCCCCTTTGGACCAGAGTATGTGGTCTGTCTTGCCTTATCTCCTCGAAAGTAATGTAATGTTCTCTTTTTAGGGAACATAGGGAAATTGTGGAAGTTGGTTTTGCTTTTTTAGTAACATTTGATAGTGTAGAGGGAATTTGAAGATACAGCTTAATTTTATGTCTCTTTTAAGAGCACATCGGTAAAGCATGCCTTAATATTATTTAAACTGTAATTTCAAAACATCTCTGCAGTTTCAGTTTATAATGCTGTTGTTTTTAAGTACAAAAGAATTTCCTTTAGATTAAACATCAAAAATCAATTAAATATATTTTTGCTGTTGTTGCAGTGCCCTTTCAGTGCCCCTGCAGTTGAGTTAAAATGCCACAAGGGAGTTGAGTTTAGCATTAAAAAAAATGGAAAAAATGAAAAACTAACCACTGTCTTTGATCTTACCATGTGTTCTAAAAACATAATTCCATTTATATGCTTTTAAAAATTCAAAGGCTGTTTGAGCAACTATTTTCAAATAAGAGTCTCAGAACTTGGAATTGTTAAAATATTAATATTTTTGAGCATTTCTGCTGACATTTCCACACACACTGAGTGGTATTGATTTCTCTTGCTGCCAGAAGATCACGGAAGTGATGCTGCCATCTGCAGTGCTTTGAAATGATGATCAGATGTAACTTTTTTTCAGAGGTTTTGAAAAGACTACTACCTGCTGCACACATGTGCTGGTTTCCTTGCATCACTATTACTTATTTCCAGTGACTCGAGTTTGCCAAATCCTCCGTCCTGTCTTCTCTTCCTGCTCATGCCTGGGCAGAATGCTGGGTGGAAGCAGTAGGGAGGCAAACTCCAGCTTCTCTTACAGAGGAACTTCTTTGAGATCAGATACAATTCAGTTTAAAAAGAGCTTAAACTAGGTTTGTATTCCAGTCCATGGGGTCTACAACACATGTGCCGTGGTGTGAAAAGGCAGAGCTGGTGCTTCCTCTCCCCACAGTGTTGTACACTGGAACACATGGCTCAATTGGACCAAAATTGCCTGTGAGGGGAATATGCTGGGGAATTGAGCTCAGCACAGCTAAGGAACTACATTCAGAGCCAAAGGCATAATAAGCATGTCAGGGTAGAAATAATTTCTGTGCTGCTTCCCTTAGATAGGGGCTTAAGGTAAATACCATAATAAGATACTGGTTTGTGCTCTAAGCTGAAGCTCTGCCTGGGAAATTTTGTCATTATTCAAATAGTCATGTGTTTAATACTGACATAGGAAAGAGTGTTCTGAGACATTTAAATAAATATTTTATATAGACAGTAAAGCTTCCATTTCTATTTGATAGATATTTTGGGGGTAACATTTTGAGTGGTTTTCCTGGAATAAATGCCATGGTCAGAAGTACACCAAGATTCAGCTATCAGAAGCAGTAGGACAGTCCTGTTTGTAAGTAAAAGAGACAGGAGGGGATACTTCCATTTGAAATAAGTCAGAAATGCTGTCTTTTTTTAACACTCTTAGGAAGGAGATAATTAAAATGCATCTGTACATGTTTGTGATAGCCTCAGAATTAAGATATATCTGTAGAGAATTAATCCTCTTTTTTTTGCTTAGTTCACTGAAAATATGGCTGTATTTGTCCATAGCTGCATGTGCATGGTGTCATGTTCAATAGTGCTTCCCCAAACAATGCAGAATAAGGTTATTTTTAAAAAGGCAGTTTCTTTGATTGCATACAGTATTCTGTCTGTTCATTGTCCCCAGATACTTGCAGTTAGGAATGAAAGATTCATTTTTTATTTCTCCAGTGGATACTGCTATGCTTTTAAATTTGAAACATTTTGTGGATCAATGTGTCTTTACAGACACTGCAATTGAAAGGGTTTCATTCTCCCTTTCTTTCTTTTCACTTTTTTTGTTTGCTTTTTTTTCTCATGAGTCATTACAGTGATAGGAATTTGTAGTCATAACAAGAAAGATGTCAAGTCAGCATCAGGAGAGCTCATGCCAGAAACATCCCATCCCATATTGTGAATGTAGTGCTCCAAGGGAAACCTTCATCTTCTCAAATAGGACCTTCTGATGTGTGTGTGTGAGAGAAAAATGAAGTGTTTTGCAAGCAACGCACAGTTATGTGTCATGGGTATTAGTGCAGTTTGGTGTGAGTTTGTGCTCTGGGATGCACTCAGTGGTTTGGCACTAAATAAAAGTTTCTTGAGCACACAGCAGAACTTATATGAACAGAAGGAATTTAATAACAAATGTGGAAAATGCTTTACTTATGGGAACAGATAGGAAGTGTGTCCATCTAGGGAAAACACTGAAATTTTATCAGGAGTCTCCAATTCCTGTCCAAAAATCCTGATAGCATTTAAAAATGCTAAATGACTAACCTTCCTGTAGTCTGACATTTAAGAACGCTGTAAAACAATTGTTTTACAAACTTCTTGGTGTTCACATGCTGCTGACAATGAGCTCTGTTAACTTCAAAAAACTTCTGCACTCCCAAATGGCCAGGGAGAAGTTCTCATTAATGAGGTATTGGAGAAGAAGGGAGATTAAAGCTCTTATTGTGACCTGGCCTCCAGCCTGTGGGAATGTGGGCTGAAGGGACTGTTTCTTGATGATATTTTGACACATTGATCTACATAGATAAACATTTACATGCAGTCCAAGAACTTGTCACTGATCATAAATCTGTCAGGTCCCAAGGGAGTGAGCACTGTGGTGAGAAAGCCAGTCTTGTGGATGAGTGGAGCATGTATCCTTTTTGTCCCTCATTCTAAGCCCCACTTTATTTCCTTTGCAGGCAGCAAGTACATTGGTGCTGCTCTTTGCTGTGTTATTTGGTGTGTGCTGCTTGTATTCCAAGTGTAAGAATAGGAGAATGTGACCTGCATGATTTCAAGCTTTGGTGAATGTAGGCAGAGGTTCACCTGCACTTCAGTTCATGATTTACTGCCTGGTTTGAATGAGCAGTGGGTTGAGGATAATGGTGTTTGCCCCGTGGTCTTGAGAATGCGAGACTGGTGTTGCTGCTCAGAGATTCCTGTGTACCTGCTCAGAGAAGTGAAGTGAGAAAAGCACAACCTTGTGTGTGTTGTATCTGAAGGTATGATTCAACGCCCAAGTGGGCTTAAAGTGCTCACATGAACAAGTCCTGCTGTAGTCTTGCAGACAAACCACCTTGTGCATGCTCTGCCCACACCACCCCACCTCCCCTTCATCAATGTTCACAAAGATTTCACAGTTCTTTTTAGAGAGATAAATTCAGAGATAATACATTAAACTATTTGTCAGTTGTTAAGACCATTGCAATATGCTTTTTGTGCCTTTTTTGGCAATGCATGCTAGAGCTGATGGAAGATAACATTCTTATTTTATCCCAGAGTCGGCTCTTCCCTGCAGTGAGGGGATCAGCTCAGTCCATAAAGTTGATCTGTTGGCTGCACTTCTGCCTTTTCTCTAGGCTGTTTAGGAAGGTTGCTGTGCTCTGCAGAGGGAAAACCAGATTCCTCCAGAGTGTTTTCCCTGTGTTTTTGTGTTGCTGAGGCTGCTTTCTGGTCTGCACATGCCTGAAGGAAGGGGATGGGCCATGGCTTTTGCCGTGATTCTGCTTCTTCTCTGAGCTGATTGGCCACCCCTAGAAGAAGATTGTGCAGAAGGTGACACTGCTGGGTGATAAGTTTGCAAACACCAAGAGTACAAAAGGATTTGTTCATTTTATATTTAGGCTAAGATTAAAATGATACAAAATGCAGCTGTAAAAGGAGTCTGCAGAGTTTATGCACTAACTCCTTGACTTAGGTGTCTAAATACAGATTTAGGGGCCTGATCTCCAAAAGCAATCCATTTTGCATGCTCTGCCTTCAGACCCTATAAAAATGCTGGCAACACAAGTGTGTCTCTTTTAATATCTTTCAAATAATTATTTTTTTAGGTGGACTGTATATGAAATGCAAACCACAATTTTTTGTTTTACATGTGTCCATTTTGTCTTCCATTGTGCTTCAGAAGTTAGTATCTATAGAATTATTCTGTCTAAAAAAGCTACTGGAACACTTCAGGTTGCAAATATAGGTGAGCTTCAGAAGAGAAATATTCTCCCCCATAATTCATAAGCTGGAAGGCTTAAGTATTCTGTTGTTGAAAGAGGCAATTGTAGCTGCATTTTGCCCAAATATGGGAGAATGTGAAGTGTAAATATTTACATTTTAGGTAAAATTCTGAGTAAAAGGCTTAAATGTAAGCACCTCATTTTGTGCCCTTACCTGCATCATAGCAATATAGAACCAGACCCATGTTTATATTCAAGTTATATAATATGGTTATATTCAAGGGTACAAGTGAAAGCACAACCCTCTTCTACTTAGTCATTATTCTGCTTGTGAGATGTTTCAGTTTCAATGATTTAGTCATAACAAGCATAAAATCAACACTTCCAGCAGATGTGAATGAGCATTTCTATTGCGTGGATCTTCCTTCCTCAGTAAACAGGAACTTACACTCCTTTGTTAATGTAGAACAGAGGAAAGGAGGCAAATGGGGGTACACTATTAGGTGGAAGGTTGGGTGTTTGCTTTTTGCTCATGCAGCTGAAGCAGTGATGGATGGCAGAGCCAAGTGATGGATTCCATCTGTGCATGAATCTAACAATGGGCAGATGGTATCTTTGCAAAGGATGTATGGTCTTTGTCTTCAAGTCAGCACTCTGCCAAGCAATGTCTGGTTGTGCAAATTCGAGCTTCTGCAGTCTCTTAATGTCTGCAGTTTTGGGGCTATTTGGCCTAAGATCTTCTTGTTTAGGTTATAGAGCAAACTCTGCTAGCTGTAGCATCTCTGGTGCTAATGATGAGATGCTGCAACTCAAGAAAAGGAGCTAGAAAATGTAATTGTTCTTTTACATCATAAAAAGAGTGGTTTAACAAAATTTCACTTAGCCATGCTTCAGCTGAAGGCACGGGAGGTTGTAGAAACTCAGCTGAGGAATGTAAAAGCTTTACTGACAGGGCAGTTGGGTGGATTAAGGTCTTGAATCATGTAGGACCTTGTGTGGACTCCACCTGTGAGTCTGCCTGTGTAGGACAAGTTGCACAACCTTGTGCAACAACCTTGTCTTGTTTGGTTTAGATGTGAGTGCTGAAGCAGCCTGCTAACATTTTGCATGGCTGGAAGGGAGGTGGAAGTAATGGACCCCATTATTATTATTTTTAGAGATATTTTTGTAGTAGCTAAGTAATAAGTCAGTTTTCTTGGACCATATAGGTACCACGAATGCTTTACTCGGAGCTCCCTTGCACAGTGCTAGAGTAGTGTTGAAGTTCCATGGGCACTGATGTGTGATTCTTGATACAACTCAGTTGTGGTAAAACCTTTAATGCATTGAACAAATGCATTCTTAGGAAATACTTTGATACCCATGACACTAAGATTATGTATGCTTTGCCGTACAGACAGGGCAATGATCAAGATTTGTGCAGTTAAGAGTGAAAAATGTGACATATCCGCAGACATATACAGTCCTCTCTTGGTATATGCAGAAACTGTCGCCTGCCAGTTTCAAGCTTTCTATCCTCAAAGTTTCTAAATTACAGATGTCATTACAGACAGTGATTTTGGGTTTGTGGCTTTGTCATACTGTACAAATTACTGCATTAAAGCTGCAGACGTAGTGGAATAAAACAAGATTCAAATGGGCATATTGCCAGTAAGGAAAGAAAATGTTTGAGAGCTGCAGTTCCCAAAGCAGATAACCAAAAAACCAAGGAAGGTTTCACATCAGGATTACTTTTAAGAAAAAAGGAAGTGACATAGTTTTGTAATAAAATAATGACATTTGTTTTCATTTCATCATATTTGTGCTCTGCTAGGAGAGCTTTGATACTTCACAGAATATTAATTGGGCAAGAAAATGACATCTCTCATCCTATATATATCTTCTGAGTTGTGTCAAGCTCAATTAGAGTGCTTGGCTCTAATACATTTCTGCTTTTTGTTGTATGCCTGTTTTCTATCAGAGTGTACTTTCCAGGTCATGGTCATTTTGCTGTCTGAGGGAATGCCTATCCTTGATTGCTAACATTGCTCAATATTTTAAATTATCCTGGAGAGGTAAAGAAAAAAAAAGGAAAGTTGGACCAAAACAATGCACTGAACTTGTTTCTGAAGGAGGCGTTTGAGGGAACAGTTAAAACCTTTCTTTTTCTTCTTCTTGACACACTGGTAACACTGGTAGTGTGGTTGATATACCTAAACACCTGGCAAGCTCTGCACCGAGTTACTCTCTAACATGAACTTCACTGGCATGAGGAAACGAAGTCACACCAAATCAAAGCAAAGCCCTGCCACCTCCTAACCTCACATCTCATGATGGTGTTTCTCTTGTGTACAAACCAGGGACTGAAGTTAATGAACCTTATGAGTGTTCAATGAATTTGGGATTAAGTTTTTAATCTGCTATGCTGTGGGCAAGGGTTTGATTGCCAGCTTTGGCTGCCCAGGTGGGATGTGCTGCAGCAGGAGGCAGGTGATGCTCCATGTTAGCCATTTGTACCAAAACTGCTGAATAGGGCCCCGAGGCCATGTTCTTTACAAAGCCAACCCACAAGGTGTGCTCTGTTCTAGGAAGGTTATTTTGAAAACAGAAACAGATAGTTCTGTATAACAGTATTTTTTAACAAGCATGTCAATCAGTCCTGACTAAGGAAATTAGAGGAGTTGGAGTCAGACCTCATTATTTAAAAAATGTTCAGTGGTACCACTGCAAATGGCTTATGAAATCTGCAACAGTCTAAGAATTACACAGAATGAAAGGACTTCATAAACAAAATGTTACTGGCACTATACTTTCTGCAGACCAGGACTGAGTCAATGATGAAGCTTGTAATTTTTTTACTGAATGTATCCCAGTGAACAGAGTGCCTGCAGAGCAGTAACTGTTGTTTTTCTAGCAATGGGATATAATCTAGAACTGACTAGATAACTAACTGGAAACTAGAAATGGGACATTTCTGCTATGAGACACTTCTTATAGCTGAGGTACAAGGACTTTTCTTGGACATATTTTTCCAAAATAACATCTTGTTAAATGAATAAAGTTATCCAGGTGAATACAGATATCACCTAGTCTGCTGGCTGGAGTGTTCTCATATTAATTAAGAACACTACCTATATATGCCAGTCTTACTTGTGCATTCCTAGCTGGAATTGCCGCATTTTACAGTGTATAATTTTAACATTAAATAGTCTGCTGAAAATTAGTAGGAAAAAGGTCAAGAAATGCAAAATCCATGTTCTCTTGATGATGCTGTACTTCCTAATTATATGATAAAGGTATTTGAAGAGCAACTAATTTGAGTCAGAAGCAAGTGTCAAGATCTGCAAATGCTGCCATTAGTAGTGTTTAGTAGGTGCTAGCAGTGTTCTTTGCACTTGGTTGTAGGCATGTATTCTTCCTGTGGTCCTCATGGGTTCCTTTTTGGAGTCAATCTATTAAAGACATTATGTGTAGTCATCCAGTACTCCAAGGAGGAAAAGGATATTTGAAGATGCAAAAAAGGATGTAAAACAACAAAATAGGTGGGCAATGTTGAGGCCTGGACTTCAGCTTAAGCATAGCTCTGTTAAGATTGTACTACAGTGGCATATGGACTTAATAGTTTATGCTCTAATATAATGACCTTTATTGTATCTTCTATCCATCTCTTCCACATCAATTTTCAGAGTGATTTGGGTTTTTATTTTCAATATTTACTCATTAATACTAGTCATAAAGTATTCTAGTGAGGCAGAAGTGAAAACCATGATATTTTCCCAGTATTCTAATCCAAGTATCAAAGTATTTGTTTTCTTTCCTTAAGAAAAAATATATACATACAGAAGAAAAAACATATACATATACTTATGTATAGAGAAAATGATTGCAATTTAGCAATGAAGTCCAGTTTTTTTCAGTCCAGATTCTTCCAAGCTGCCACCCTTGGCTGTAAAGGACAAAGTCATCTTTGCAAGTTTGGTTCTGCCTGACAGCCAGCACGTGGTTTTGCTGAGGGCTTTGGGGACAGGGACCGAGGCTGGGTGGCTCAGTGGGCAGCATGTTCTGCCACCAGCCTCTCTGCAGGCATCATTTATTCCTTGCAAAGGCATCAGGGTCTGTGTCGAAGTGGCTTCATAGCATGCTCCTCTGGCTTGGCATATGGCAGCTTGGAGGGGGAGGTGCTGAGACCTCTTCTTCCTGCCCAGTCTCTGACATTTTTTTAACTACAAAAAGGGCTGAGTAAATAAAGGGCTGCCAAAGTGCCTGTGCTCCCTAGAGAAATGTCACTGCTGTCAGGAGTGTAGGTGATGTCATCCTGGTGAGTTGTTCTGGATGTCCCTCTTTGTTCTGACAGTGCTCCCATGTGCTCACGTTTGACTGCAACTACTGGTTTTTAGTTTGAACGCTTCTCTCCTCCAGTATAAACCTGCATGGAGCTGGCTGCGCTGGTGTACTCCATGCTGGGCAAAGCACTCCCCTGTAAAGTTGCCACAAAGATTAGCAGGGCAGCACTTGCAGAACAACTTATTCAGTAAGATAATGTTTCCTATTTCCCCAAGCAAAACAGGGAATGCTCCTAACTGCCTGAAGCAGAGTTTGGGCTTTGCTGGGAGAGCAGCACTGTCACAGACTGCATGAGGACACAGACAGGTTGGCCAGATGTCTTAGCAAACCTTGGGAGGGAGGTAGTACTGTGGCTGAAATGAAGGTGGTGTGACCCTCAGCACTGCTGGATTTTCTGTGTGGATAGTTGCAAAGCTTCAAGTGCAATAACAAAAGAAATGCTGATGTAAGAAGCTGCTGGTGCAGCTTGCAGAGTTGGCAGGGGCTCACTTTTCTCTTCTTGCAAGGAACTGTTCACCTTTTACCTTTTATATCACCAGGATTTTTTTCTGGGAGAGGTGCTAACTGGTGGCAAGGCCCCACCAGAGAACCGAGTGTGAGTGGGCTGGCTGTTTACACCGTGTGTTACAGGGGGCTAATGGAGATGTAAGGCCGGAGTCTGGAATACAAATTGCATTTTAGGGTCATATTCTTCAAATCACCTAGAAGTCAGTGCACAGTGTAACGCATGCATTTCAAATGCCTTGTATATTTATGGAAAAAGGCCTAGAGAGAAAAGTATTTGAAACAGCAGAGAGCTGCCAAACAAGCCAGTGCAAGCTCTTGGGCTTTTATTCCTCAAGTTCTCTTTTTTTTTTTTTTCCTCCCCTTGATATGTTTACATTGCTAAGTTCCTTTATGCTTCTTAAAAAGAAAGCTTAATTAAAATTATTTTAATTATTTAGCACCCAACAGAAATTAAACACAGCTATAACTTTTTGCTGTTGAGTGTGAGGTGGAATGAAAGTGCTATCTATTGGCTTAAAATCATGGGATCATTTAGGTTGGAAGAGACCTACAAGATCATCAAGTCCAAACATAAACCCAGCACCACCATGTTTACCAGCAAACCATGTCTCTAAGTGCCACATCCCCATGTTCTTTGAGCAATTCTCTGGGCATCTTCTTCCAATGCCTTCACCATTTCAGTGAAGAAACTGTTCCTAATACGTAATCTAATCCTCCCCTGGCAAAATGTCAGGCCATTTTATTTGGTCCTGTCACTGTTACCTGGCTAGACCTACCTTGGGAAGTAGCTCCAAGTATAAGATTTACTGGAAACTGATGATCATCTTGGCATGATGAAAATAGGACTATAAGATCTGTTATAGTAAATAAAGTGTTTTGGTTTTTCTTATTCTCAGAAAAGAGAAAGAAATTGTGTCTTGAAAAATATTGCACACCAAATTGGCTGTTGCAGAGCCATAACATTTGAGCTAAATCCTCTGGTCAGGTGTAAAAAAAAAAGCAGGTGTGAAGCCTGTTTATGCTACCAGTGATGCCTGAAAAGTGCTGGTAGTTCTGGCTGATGTCCTGAGAAGGACTGACTATGATATATCTGCCTGTTTGAACACCTGGTTGAAGAGTGAGGTTGTAAAGTGGCTCTGCAGAAGGGCCAGCATAATTCCCTTCTTAGAAGCAAACAGTTAGAAGATGTTCGTCAACACAAATGCATATTTCTATATGAAAGGAGCTAATCCCTTAAAATTTTGGCAAGATATTTATAGAAGGTAATTAAACGTAGGAACAAAAATAGGATGTTTGTGTCACACTCCTGGAGCATTATCAATAATGGGACTTGTTTTGTGAGTAGTTGCACATTTCTTCAAAGGAGCATGTGATGCTCTCTAATTGAAATATTAATAGCAGATAATGACACTGTGGAATGATGGCTGCTTAAATGGAGACATACTTTAACAGCTTTTAATCTGTGTGGTAACTGCATATTAAAAATCTTTGACAATTTTGATGAAGAGCAATTATAGAGCATGCACAATAGCTGTTTTTCTAAGTTAACTAATTCCCTAAGTCTCATGAATCAGCACTAGATTAATGGGCTATAAAATTTCATTCAAAATTAAGTTTTTCACTGAAGAATAAAAACATCTCATTAAAAAAATTCAAAACAGTTAGCTGTCTTTATTGCAAAGTAGTTGTTTTCCTGTGAAAAGTTCAGTACATATTTTATGAGGAACAAGAAAGATGAAATTGGAAAGAAAATCCATGAGTGTGAGATCACTCCAAGATGTGTTGAAAAAGAGGATTTTGAAAAGAAATCAGTTTTTCCCTAGTAAAGGACTGTTATGAGACAATCAGGAAATTTCATATATAGTATAGTCTAGATTTTTCTGTACTTGCATATTCATACTCCATTTGAAACCCATGACCTGCTTGTATTATCAAAGAAGAGAAAAATTAATGAAATTCTATATTTGGAACACAAATTTTGTAGCTGTCTTGAAGACAAAATATGTGCATGCTCTTTGTACTTTGTCATTCCAAGTTAGAACTAATTTTTAAGTAGTTTTGAGTACGAAATTGAGCTCCATCCAGAAGCTCAGGGGGCTTCAGTAAAACTATCTTTAAAAAAATATAAACTAAAAAAACCCACAAAGTTCCATCAGGGATTCTTCCTGCTGGAGGTTGGGTGATGGCCCTGGGAGGGTGGCAGCAGAGGTTGGGCAGCCCGGTGCAGCTAGAACATCAAGCTTGGGTACTGCCCTGCAAAGGCAGCACCTCTGGAGCTGTGCAGCTGTGAGTGTCCCCCTCACTGACTTGCTCTCCTTCCAGACAGGCCACATGAGCCCTGCTTTCCCTGGGGCCACTGCTTTGGGCTGTACACCGAGAGGCACCTCTAGGAGTGACAATCCACAGACAGCTTCTGCCCCTGCCCCAACTCTTCACCAGGTGTCGGCCAGACGAAGACATAAATGTGCTGGCCAGGAGTGGTTTTGAAGGATGTGGAAGCAGGGCAGAGAGGGAGAGGAAGGGATGTGAGACTATCTTCTGTGTTTTTGTTAAGTCAGTAGCATCTGAGGTTAATCTCACATTAATGTCAATGCTGTAATGGCTTCTGATTGGCCTCAAAATTTTTTAAGAATATGGAAATGTGCTTTTCAGCATTTTGTATTTTAATAAATTGCAGATATCTCAGGGAAATTTTTAGTACTGATTGGTTTATGTGCTATGTTTCCTGTTAACTAGATTTTTCCCAATATTCTCTAATCACCTTGTACCTCTCTTCCTGATTCTAATTACTAGAGCTTTGTATGTGATAACAAGCACTTCAGTTCACAAGTGATTGCAGTGTTTTGAAGTGAACTACTCCAGAAACTTTCAATTACCTTTTAAATTCTGTATACCAACTCGTGACTTCTGCTTACTTATTTGATGGAAATACTGTCACCCTGAAGCCATGGGAAGCAGAGGAGACTGTTTGAGTGGCAGCAGAGCATTTTTGTCGGCTGGAGGAGGCAGATCAGAATGTGACCTTCAGCTGGATGCTCTTAAGCTTGATTGGGATATGGAAATTACAATCTCTGGGAAGAGAGGAGATGCAGTTTAAACTACTCTTAATGATCTTTCCAATGTTTTTTTCCTTCACACACATACACCCCTCATATTCCCAGAATATAATATAATATAACATAGTAAGGGAATATTTAAAGAATCGACTTGCCCAATGTATTGGTTGCCCAACTGTATCTCTCCATCTGTGCTGTGAGCAAGATGAAATGATTAATTCAATCTTTTAATAGCATGTGGTCAGAATAATAGATGTTGGAATTCACAAGCAGTAAAAGTAGAAGCTGTAAAGATGATATTGGGTATTGTGATACAATATATCCTGTACTATCTAGGAATATGATGATACAGTCAATATTATCTTGAAAATAAAAATTAAAATATTTTGTCTTTTGAAAGGTATAGATCATAGTGCAAAGTATAAATTGTTTTCTGTTGTCTTTTTAATTCTTCTGGTGAGATGCTAAAATGCAGGTGGCAATATTTTGCTTTTGGTTTGGATTTCTAGTTTGGCCATAAGTCGATCAGTCTTTCCAGTCTGACCATAAGTAATGAGATCACTCTTTGCTTCAATTTCTGCATATGAAAGTGCTGATGAATCATAGAATCATCGAATCATTCAGGTTGGAAAATTCCAATATTTAACCCACACTGCCAAGTCCATGACCAAACCATGTCCCTAAGTGCCACATCTACATGTCCTTTAAATACCTTTGGGGTGGTGACTCAACCACATCCCTGGATACTCTGTTCAAATGTTTGATAACTACTTTCAGGGAAGAAATTTTTTCCTGGTATCCAATCTAAACCTCCTCTGGCACAGCTTAAGGCCATTTCCTCTTGTCTTGTCACTTATTACATGGGAGAAAAGATACACCCTCTCCTTGCTAAAATGTAGATAAGGCATACCCTCTCCTTGCTTTCAGGTAGTTCTAGAAAGCAATAAGGTCACCCCTGAGCCTCCTTTCCTCCAGGATAAGGACCCCCAGCCCCCTCAGCTGCTCTACATCCAACTTGTGCTCCAGCCTCTTCACCAGCTCCCTTGCCTTTATCTGGACGTGCTCCAGCCTCTCAATGTCTTTCTTGTCATGAGGGGCTCAGAACCAAGCGCAGGATTCGAGGTGTGGCCTCATCAGTGCTGAGCACAGGGGGACAATGGTCCTGCTGGCCACACTATTGCTGATACAGGCCAGGATGCTCATTGTTCTTCTTGGCCATCTGGACACGCACTGGCTCATGTTCAGATGCTGTCAACCAGAACCACAAGGTCCTTTTCCACTGGGCAGCTTTCCAGCCACGCTGCCCCCAGCCTGTAGCACTGCATGGGGTTGTTGTGACCCAAACTCAGGATCTAGACGCTGGCCTTTTTGAATCTCATACCCTTTCAATCCCCAGCAATCCAGTTGGGCAAGCTCTCCCTATGTAGAGCCTTTCTGCCCTCCATCAGTTTGACACTCCTGCCCAGCTTGGTGTCATCTGAAAACTGGCTGAAGGTGCACTCGGTCACTTCATCCAGACCATTGATAAAGATGTTAAACAGGACTGATGCAAATCCTGAGCCCTGGGAAACCTCACTTGTTACCGGCTACCAGCTAGATGTATCTCCATTCACCACCACACTCATGGCCATCATGGCACACTCATGGCACACTCATGACCACATCATGGCCATCCAGCCAGGATTTTACATAGCAAGCAGCATGTCTGTCCAAGACATGAGCAGCCAGTTTCTCCAGGAGAGTGCTGAGTTTCAGCATTCTGAGTTTCAGCAGAAGCTTAATATCTGACTTTCCACATTTTCTGAGCTTTGGGCAGTTAAAATGTTCTCCAGACTTGAAGGTTTATGATGGAACCTTTCTTCCATGCAAGGTATGGGGACTTGCCTGCTTAGGTTTATTTCTACAGTATTTGGGATTAAATCAAGAATATCAGCTGTGCTTTTCTTCTTCTCCTTCTTCTTCTCTTTCTACTCTTCTCTTTCTTCTCCTTCTCCTCCAATTTTGCTTTCCTTTTCCTTTTCCTTTTCCTTTTAATTCTCTTCGTTGTGAAATAACCATCATTTACAGTTTTCTGATATGAGGTTTCTGCTCTGCAGTCAGTTATGACATTTACTCAGTCTGTAGTGGTGTGACAGCAGCATCATGCTTTGCTGATTCATATTTTCTTCAGCATTTCAAACTCACTGCCATTACCCTGGTTTTTGGTCAAAACTGTAACCCAAATGCTATTTTTTCATAGTTAGACATGAAATTTTAAGACCTTAAGAATTCTGTGCCACATTTCATGCAGATAACTGTCAAGTTTTTTGAGATATATGGGATGTGGTCTTTCCTAGGGAAGACTTTTCTGAGATTACTCACATTTCATTTTGGTTGTTATTTATGGCTTCTTCACTGGATTTCTGAACATGATTTGGAGAAATCTACATTTATTTGGGACTTTAGTGAGCAGGAAAAGTGTCTTTAAGTGTCAAATGTTTGGTTAAAATGAAACTTTCACTGTAGGGAAATAGCACTTGGAAATAGGGAATTGCACTTGGGAAGGCTTTTGTATGCTCAGGAGTATGTCTGAGAGCAAGGACTTGAAATGGTTTCTTGCATCCTGAGGGATGTAAAGCATTGTCAGATGCAGCTGCATCTACTTGTTAGCTGTTGGGGAAATCTTGGAGCCTAGACAATCTTTGGTTCCTGGTAGAGAATGAAAAATTAATTCTAATGTCTCAAACTTTTGCAGGATGGGAAAATGCATTCTGCAGCTACTAGACTATGCAGAGCTATTTCCATTGTCCCTATTTAAATATCCTAGGATAAGCTTCTCTTTTTCATCTCTCATTTCACAAGAGGAAAAAAGTATAATTACATGGTGACATGACTTGAAAAGCATTGGGAAGTTTTACATAAAATGACATTGCCCAAGGTATTGCAGAATTACATTTGCCCAGAGGGAGGGAGTATGGGAATAAGCATCAGTAAATCTGTTCAAAAGATAATCAGATGCTTTTTCTTGATTTAAAGGTACACCTGTTTATAACTTCCCTATCTTTAGTGTGACTGGAGTGAAAGAGAAGAAAGCCAAAGAGTAAGACTTAATAGGTAAATATATAAAAGGAATGAAAGATAAGCAGAGCAGAGAATACAAATGGAAAAATCTCCTTTTCTATACTTGGGATAGTATTTTCCCATGTAAAAAATGATATGGGTAAACGGAGCCTTTAAATATATGCATATGTAGGAAAGATTAATTTTTTCTTGGAGCTTGCATCATGTTTCTTCTCATGATATTTTTAACAAATCCAGTAATCTTTCATATGCAGGCTGTGTCTGTTCAGTGCAGTGTAAGGAATTAGTGGGATTTCTTCATATTATTGCAACAACCATTCTGCACTTATTTCACAAAACCCAATGTTATATTTTTGTGAATTGCCTTTTATGACTGAGGCTGGAACTGCTCACTGTCACTGAGCTGAGTTAGTGCCGTGACCTGCCAGTGGCAGTGCTGTCCCCTACACCTCTCCTTCCAAGCGAAGGCAATGTTTCATGGCCTCATCCAAGTCCCCATCTGGCATCTGTCCCAACACAAAATGATTGCACAGTGAAGCAAAACATGCCATGTGTGGTGTAATGCCAGTGGGTAGTCAGGTGCCAGATATTTTTGCACAAGTTTGTCAAATGTATTATCAGCCTTTATCTGAAATAAGACTAGTGTTTCTCCAGAAAAACAAACAAACAAACAAACAAACACTGGCTTAAGCCAGGAATAGCAAGAAAGTGTAAGACAAGGACTAACGTGTGATGGCAGAAGTTGCTTGACATCTGTTGGGAACTTGCAGAGTCATAATTTCACTAATATAATTTGTATTTGTAGATGTAAGGCAACTTTTCCATCTCTTGATTCCTTATTTATCACCCCATACCCCTCCCAGGGATCAAATGCTCTCCTTTTCTACACATTTGGTTAGGAACTTTACTCCCAAGAGCAGATTGTGGGCAAACTTGAATTCCTGATTAATTTTTAGCAGATTTTAATGCTGCATTGTGGTATTTTCCATCTAACTGATTTGTATAATGGTGCGTTCAATCTATCTATTTGGCACTCATAAAAAAAATAAAATTCAAATATCTTATCTTCAGATGAATTTTGGCAAAAGGAACAAAGTACTCAGGAATGGCAAACATGGCCAGAAGTGAGATCTGGGACTTGGGAACTGCACCCTCTCATCTGCTTTTGCTTTCTTTTACCTTAGGGCAGCTCCATATTTTTTAGGATCAGATTTCCTAATATCTCTGTCAAAATCAGCCTGAACTTGTATTGTAAAAAGCTCATATATATGCTTCACCAAACCATTTTTCAATGCAGCCTTATTTCCCATTGTTTGAGAGAAAGGCAATTCTGAAATATCAAGACAAATTCCCAAATTAAAAGTCCTCTAGTTTTCTCCATTCTCATCCTCCTCTTTCTTGGGGAAGAGGTAGCAACATCCAGCTTTTTTGCTGTGTATGATCAATGATCCTGATGCAGAAGGTCTGCATAGGGTTTCCTGGACGAAGAGGTTCTTCACATACAGAGTGAAGACAGCATAAATCAGTTTGGAAAATTACCATCTATATAATTTTTGAAAACTCCAACTATCTTTTTCTCCATGCAGCCCTTCTGCCAAGTCTAGCAGCATCACAGAGTCCAAGACTAACATTACTGAGCATCCTATTAGACAAATAAACCAAAAGCACTCAGGCTCCAGTAGAAGGATATATGAAAATGCATCTTCCCTTGGCTCTTGTAACCAGGCACAACTTCTTCACTTGCAAACACACCAGTCATATGCTCTGAAAAACAGGGCACTGAAAATTCATGTCCAAGTGGAGAGGAAATATTTTTCATTACTTTGGCAATAGCTGTAGCTTACTTTTCTAGCAGTCTGTGGATCAGTGCCTTGACTCACCCTGCCAAACCATGGTTGATTTGCATCTGTAAGTAGCAGTGCCAGTGTCCTCACTGGGGTCCTTTTTTGGCTTTGAGGACAATATCACCATGCAGAGATTTATGATTCAGGTGTATTTAATTGCTTAGAGCTGTATCTCTTTCACCTAAATACCTGGAAGTGGGGGGAAGGTGAAGAGAGGGGAAAGGGGAACGGAGCACTTGAAAATGACTTCATCTTGACCAAAAAACTTCTTCCTATGTCTCATTTGAAAGTCTAACACTTCCTTCTGCTTCCTCTTCCACACCACGCTTTCCACACTTGCTTCTCCCTTTATCTGCATTTATGCTGTCTTTCCAAGAATCACTAGAAGAAATGCAGATAGGTGTGTCATGCAAATGAAATTTTTAGTTTAGCTTTCTACTCCCCTTCCCACTGTTAAAGAGATGTCTTTCCACAGGTCTTGTATTTTTGAGTGCCAAAAACTCTTGCTCTGAACAGCTGCCTTATTTAGGGTATTGTTATTTTTCTTTAGTAAAAAATATTTCTTTCAGAACTGTAATGCCGGCATCGTAACTTTCATCTCACTATTGCACCAGTTTATCTTACATATTTTCTATTATGTGGGGGCTTTTTAAACTATAGTTAGGTCTTCTTGTGGATACTCATGCTCCAAACCTGTGATATTAGACTCTAATAATACCTGTTGCTCTCTAATACTCCCCAAGGTTCCACAGTGTGTTCATGAGTTGAAAAAACAAGAGGAAAATGAGCTGTTCTGCTCATTTGTAGTATGACTTGTGCATGTGTTAAATTAGATATCAAGGAACAAGTCCTGTAGTGGATTTTGGGAGCTTGTATCTCAGCCTGCTGTGAAGGGGTTGTCATCTTGCCTGCAAATGTAATCACTTCATTCCTGTAAGCAAGCTGGCATGCTTATCAAAAAGCTAAACAAATGTTATAAATTTAAGCAGCCTTAAGTTTGGTTGGTTTTTTTAAAGTTGTTTTCATTGGCAATTAAAAAAAAATCATTAGTCTGGCTCAGCAGATGTTTGTTGCTAACTCTGAAGAAATGTCACTTGTTCCTCTGTTGACAATGTCAGGAAGGGTTGAGTAAACACGTTATCTCCTTAGCTGGCTGAGCGCTCTGCTTCTCTAGTTGGCATATCTGCCAACTCCTCTCCTTTTGTGTCATTTGCTGCCTTGCTGCACTTTGGCCATTTGTCCAGGCTTTCTGGATATGTGGTGCCTTGGCTGGGGTTACGGCACTGGTTGGGTTCCCAGGTGTTCCGGCAGCCCAGA
Organism: Vidua chalybeata; assembly: GCF_026979565.1. Classification (NCBI taxonomy): domain Eukaryota; kingdom Metazoa; phylum Chordata; class Aves; order Passeriformes; family Viduidae; genus Vidua; species Vidua chalybeata. The sequence goes on along the minus strand of NC_071531.1, from coordinate 34,666,183 downwards.
CAAATTGCTTCTGCTGTGTGGGAGCTCTGCTGTGTTGTGGAAATGTCCACTTCATGGGGCACAGGCTGAGTGTGCATTCCCCTGAAATACAGGGATGGAACTTCTGTGAGCTTCTAGAATTGGTGAGTGTGAGTTGTTGTTTGCTGTTTCACTGGCATGCAGCATTTCAGGCTCCGTGTGTGTCTTGCTCATCGGTTAAACAAGAAACTTATGTGTGCCAGGGGTTTTGCTGTGGTTTTGTGAGCAGTCGTTACCAGTCGTATTCCCTGTCAGTGGCTGCGTGGGAGCCTTATTAAATTAGGTCTTCCCCTGGCTGCTGAAATTCTTACGGCCTGCTGTTCCATTAATAGCATCTTGAGATACCTATGAGTTTGTAGGGCAAGGGACACATTTCCATGGTTTGGTTTCTCCTGCTGTTCTGGTTCTTCAACACCTTTCTCTTCCCATGAGTAACTCCAGGGCCAGCCTCTCCAATACCTCCATTTCCTCATGATTCTTAACAAAAGCTGGGAGGCTTGTCACCTGTCTGATGCAAAACTCCAGCTGTGTTTAGAAACAAATGCTGTCCCCGGACAGATAAGTCTCCCTTACACGATGCATCCAGCCCTCTGAGGTATGTTGGACCTGTTGGCCATGTGCCTGTGGACCTGCATGTGTGCATGACAGTTGTTCATCAGCAGAAGGCCCAATGGCCTCAACTGCTGAAACCAGCGGGATGCCTTTTCACAGAAGGACTAGTCAGGCCGGTTGCCACCTACCTGGTTTCCAGCCTTAAAGGCCTGCAATCTTGATTGCATATTGATGTTCATTAGGAAAGTGATTGGAAGCAGAAAAGATTTTGGTGTGCAAATTTGGGAAGACAGTTTGCATTAGAAAAATCATCTGCACAGGCTTAGGACAGGCTTGAGGCACACACGGTTTGTCTGGCTTATCTGTCAGGATTTGAGTACCTAAATTGTCTCCTGTTGGGATAGTCCTGGAATGACACTTGAATCCAGACCCTGTTGCCTGGTTTCTGCCAAACCAGAATTTTACAGAGAGGTTTCTGTAAGGCACACAAAAAAAGCTCTTGCTAAAAGCTTCATGGGTTCCCCAGCAGTTTACTGATTGCCTCTCAGAGTGGAAAATGAATTCTTTTTCTACATCTGCTTAATGGCTATTATCTCAACATCGCCATGGTATAAATCAGAGAAAAAGAGTCAGAATATTTTGCACTAGGAAAAACTACTCAATAATTCTGCGGTAGACTGAGCTATATGATTTCTTTAATCCATCTAGAAGAACTTGATCATGACTTGTCCTGTGGTGTTAGATGAGGACTGGAAATTACAGTTTGCCTTCTTTTCTCACTCAGTGTTGCTATACAGGAATGGCTCCAAACTTGGATCTCGTTATTCAGTCATGAAACTAAATATTCATTGTTAGTTCTTTTCTTTTTATTTTTTTCCATCTGTTCTTCTGCCAGTTACCTTCAGGCCTAATATTTGCATGTAAATTATTCAGTCACAGGAGGAATGAAAAAAAGCAAGAAACTGTTGAGATTTGTCTGTAGGGATCTCTCCAGCACATATACCACCAAAGTTCCTGCACTATGTGGCCAGTTAGGAGGTGCAGGCAGGTCCCAGCGTGGCACCTCACAGGTGGACACTGACCAACTTTTTTTGGATGCCTTCAGCTGTGCTCAAATCTTGCTTGATAAGTACAGGTGACTGATTCAGACAATCTAAATTCTACCCTTGGCTTCAAGGTCTTAAAAAGAAAGTTAATGAGGAAATTAATATAAAGAAATTATATTTTAATGTCCACATGACCCATAATGTCCCACAATGCAGATGCTGGATTAGTAAGGTAGGAGATGGAACTTTGTAAAAATTTGATGCAATTTGCTTTAAATAAACTTCTAATACTTTTTTCTTCTTTTTTCCCTTGGCCTCATGCACAATGTACTGTAAAGGTTTCAGAATACCAAAGCAAGCTACTCTCAAGGGAATCTCTTCTTCTGAGGTTTGCATTGTCCATGTTCACTTGGTATATTTCTGAAAAAAAAAAAGAAAAAAAGAGAAAATGTAATGCTTTTATTTTGATTTGGCTACTTCAATGACCCTCATCCCTGCTCCAGAGTTGAGACTTTGCTGGCAGGAAATGGTCATTGATATAGAATTGGTCATTGATATGGGTCTGCAAACTGTCTTATTTCTCTGTGGTTTTGGCAGTTGCAAGGGCATCCTGACAGCCCTGTTTTAGAGTCCCTTGAAAATTAATATTTTTTAAAATTACAGAATTGCCTTATGTTATTTGGAGTATTGAATTTGTGTGAGGATGTCTATGTACATGGAATTTATTTCTGGTTAAGGACAAGTCTATTTAAAAGGAAAATAATTATTTTTAAATAGCCTCATATCAGGACATAATAAATCTGCCTTATTTTCCTGTTTTAAGGTTATCCACTTGCAAGGTAAACAGGCTTATGTCATCCAAATACATTGGAATGCAGACAGAACCTGCAGCTTGAGAGAAGCTTCTCTCAGTCATTGGTGTGATAAAGAACCACCTAAGGACTACAGGCTGGTTTCTTTGAACACAAAGTGAAATTAAAAGCTACTGCTTGGTCAGGGGATTTCATTAGCACTGGGCTGTACCGTTCTCATGTTCCACGGAGATATCGCTGGCATTATTCCTCTGAACTTGAGATCAGTATCTACCTCCTTACCAGGAGCAGAGGGAGAGAGAGAACTGGAGTGGTTTAAACGAGTTGCAAGAAGTGCCAGAGGGAACTTCTTTGGGCATTGCAAAGCTGGTGGGTCTCCACTGCCTCCTGCCTGGGGCGGCTGTGAAGCTCCAGCTGCACTCAGCTCAATCTCTCACACAAAATAAACTAGTATCTGCTGAAAACCAGGCTGAGCCCAGGTCTGCTTTGAAAATTTCATGCTGAGTTTCATCATGGAAGTAGTGTTTTAACACCGAAAGTTGGGTGTACTGCAAGTTCCACATGAAGTTGGAGTTCTAGAGGGAACAGGGCACTAATAAACTGCCTTTCAGCGGAGTTGCCCCTGGATACACACAGAGCCTGTATTTGATCTTAGCCACTTTTGTTGAAATAAATACTAGCTGTGTCTCATTTAAATGGAGATTCATTTTACATTAAGACATCTGACTTGATGGAAACTGTGCATATTTTTAAAATTAATAACAATTAAGAATTAATTGGGGAATTTCTTTTCTTTCTGTCCCTCTCCCCTCCCTGATTTATTTCAGTTTTTCCCTTTGCATTTCCCATTTTGACTGAAGTGAGTGGATAGACTGAGTTGTGCCATGCAGTGTTGTGTCTATACAAAACCATGTTATGTGGAAGCTGTACCTCTTGGAAATAAAACAGATAATGACCATTTATCTGTGTATCTGCAGCCCTCATTTCTCCCTCCCTGTCTGCTTTCTTAGGTCCTTGGAGCTAGTTGCTACAAGCAGGCCTGTAATATAGGATTGCACAGAATGCATTTTTACAGGGGAGTCCTTAAGTGCCATTAGGACCAAAAAATTGTCCTTTTCTTTGCAGTCACCATGGACAGGGCAGGACTGGACGTCTTCTTTCATCTTCTAAATCGTGTTCTCTGCTAAGAACCACTTCATCACATCTCTGCTTAGAACAACCTGTTAACTCTTTGCTCTTCTGACTTTCCATTTTCACTTCATGTCATTGCCCCTTTCCCAGTCCTGACTTCTTTTTCTCCTTTTCTTTCATTAATTTTCTTCTAAGTGAATTATGCATTAAAATATCACTTATTATTCAATAGGTAGGTATAGTGGTTCAGTGATGGAAATGAGTGACAGCACCTGTATGCAGCATATGAAATCCAAATGTCAGGTAACAATGTGGTGAGAGGCCAGGAAGCAAGGGAGGCATGGGGAGGCAGAAGGGGAAGAGAAAGTACTTAGGCCCAAAATAATGCATTTTCTCTTGACAAGATTTGGACCTGTGGGCATTTTGTTTAGAATTTGTGATTAGACGTATTTTTGGTGGAAATTGCAGGGCTGCAATTTATCTAAATTGAAGCCCCTTAAGAAGGCTCTTGGGGAAGTCTTATTTAGCTTGATTTATATATGTCAGGACACCTATGAGCATGCACATCCCTGTAATTGGAGTTAACCTTCAAAGAACTGCAAACAATTCCTGTTTTTCATGGATGGGAAGAACTGAGTTGTCACCTGAAGAGAACAGAAATTCATGTTGAATCATGACAGAAAGAACTATGTGTTTCAGAAAAGGTGAAATGTAGATCCTTTTTGAAGTTGCTGTGAAGAAAGAAGCTTGTTTCAGTGCTAGTCTGTGTTTCATAACTATGTAAAATATGAGTTAGTGTTGTACAACAAAGCAATCTCCTAAAAACCTAGAAATCAAAATAGAAAGTCCTTTGATAGATGAAACTTGGCATCTTTTTAACATTTTTTATCTATAGCATTGCCTACAGACACTGCACCACAGCAAAATGAAGTATTCAATACTATTTTTCTTGTGCAAATACCTCACAGCTTCAACTCCAAAGCAAATTAGAAATTCACCTTGGTCATCTAAGGACCACATGGTGCTTCACATGAAACATTCTTCACCCAAAAAAATTGTAGTTGATATTAGACCTAATTAATTACTTTCCCAAGCAGTTGAATGATAATGCCTTTGCTCTGCTTTGGCTGCAGGGCTCCCTCCATGGCAGGGTGATGCGCTGTGCAACCTGCAGCCACTGTGAGAGCTTGTAGCTGGAATGGCAGCTGCTCTGCAAGGGCCATCCCAGATGCTCTTGGCTCACTTGGCAGGCTAAGGGCTGCCCGCGGAAGCAGGAGATACAGGATGTGTCTAAGCCACCCCTGTAGCAGAGGGAGTTTGGGAGCATTCCCTGCCTGCCAGGCTTTGTGTGGGTCAAGGAGCACTTGGAGTGGGGGCAAAGTGAGGCTGACAGCAGGTATTGGGGATGCTGGTTTCTGTGGGACAGAGCTGGTGTAGGTGGGAAAAGCAGATGGGGGCTTTCATGCAAGAAAATTGCTTCCTCCTTTCTTTGGGGCTCAGGGCCTTGTGATTTCAGAAGGGAAAGTGCTCAGTTATGCAGGGAAATTGGGTCAGCCAGTGTACTTTTGATGGCTCACCTTTGACTGAGATCTTTCCTCCATGTTACTGGCAGAGGCCCGTCTTTTGTCATTCAAGAAATTTTCAGGGTATCATGTTGCCAATTGAATTTTTTTTCCCTGTACACGTAGAATAAGCCATCCCTGAGCTGATGTAGCTGCCTCCACCTTGCTCATTAACAAAGTTATGGTGGAAATTTTAAAGGTCAGATGACTGCAGGATGATGAAACGCATGCAAATAGACATGAGAAAACTTCTTAGTGGTTGTTTTGCCTTTCGTGTCGTCAACCTCGGTCTTTTGTGAACTGTTAACACTGGAAAATTATAGTGCAGTAAATAATGGTGGATGTTTCATAGTTTTTATTTCCATACAGAGTTTGCTCCTGAGATTGTTTACTGACCTGGCTTGAGCAGTCTGTTAACTGTACACTCTTTAAAATACATCTTAACTTGTTAATTGTGTTACTATTGTGAACTAACCTTGTGTTATTTCTTTTTTCTCATATAGTTTTCCCTACACAAAATGGAAAGGTTGCTATAGTGACTGGAGGCACTAAAGGAATTGGTTACCAAACTGTGAAGCATTTGGCAAGACTTGGCATGCATGTGATAATAGGTAAGTCATTATTTTCTTAATATACTTTTTGTTTCATAAAGTCAGGGATTTTTTTTCTTTTAAGGTGTGTTTTCTTTCCAGCATGAGTAAGGATATGTCAGGGGAATGTAGGAGAATATTTTGCTAGTATTTAGCACAAATAAAGATTGATTTATATTTTGCTTTGCGATATTAAAAAAAAAAAAAAGTGGGTGGGATTTTTTCTGTAGTATTTGGAAGAATTGTACTACCTTAGATAAAAAGTAAACAATAAAAAAACCTTAAAAATATGAATATTACAAAAATATTTTAGTCCGTTGCTACTGGGGATGGATTATGCATCAGCATTAGGATGTACATGTTAATTAAGAGGAAAACAAATTAAAGAGTTGAAGGAGCATTACAGTGATTAGTGGGGGATGATCTGTGTTATGAGGACAGTCGAAGCCCTTATAGCTTCATCTATGTAAAAACTGCACATTTACTTCTCAATTTGTCTCTGTAAGAGGCCTCCGTAGACAAGACAAGAAAATAAATACCTAGAGATTCAGTGGTGTCAGTCTAAGACAGACTGGGCAATTCACCTTCTGGAGGTGCCTGTTTCTTTCCATTGATAATAAAGAGTTGATAAGGTGCCTGTGTTAGAGTGAGACATTTGAAGTTAGGTGAATTTCTCTACAAACTCAAAAACTGTTCTGTGTGCACCATTTCTTCTTTCTACCACAGACGGTATTTAGGAGATTTCTTATTTTTTTGAAGCTTCCTCTACTATAAATATATATTTATGCCGTAATATTTCTATTAAGTCAGAATGTAGTATAATGAATACTTTTATGTTTAAAATGCTACATTTTCTCACTTCATCTTTCCTTAACTAGATTTTTACCTAAACCACTATAACTTTTATTCCATAGAGTCACTGAAGATTGCTGTTTGAATGTACACTATCAAGCTGGTAATGCCATTTTGTTCAAATTTTATAGAGATTTTGCTCCCTCTAAGGTTCTGTACACATATCAAACCCACTCCAAACAATAGACAAGAGCACAATAGCCATGTACTTTTAGTGTAGTGCAGTCAGTAACATTAATGGAGTTGTCCTGGAATCATACAGGTGTGACGTGGGACACCACTTACTCATACATGTTTTAATGGATGTGTCAAACCCAAGCGTCTGCAAAATGCAAGTAGCTGCTTCTTTATGTAGCTAAATGCTAGATGTTGCTAATGTAGCTAGATGTAGCTAATGATGTCAGCATTAATATTTCAATAAAATTGCTTTCTATCTTTAAGGTGGACTGCAAAAATATACTCAGTATATTTTTATATATATACTCAAGGAAAACAAAAAGGGTAATTTTCTTCTCTTTGCATAGGGTCATAGAAGCATAGAACATTCTTTTTTTTTTTTTTTAAGATTTATTTTGTATCACTTTAAGTGATACATGTAACAAAATTCAGTGTGAGAGTTTTGGGAATGGGAAGGTGAGGTTTAGGTGCAGAATCTCTGAATAAGCTGGTTTTTTTCAACTCATAGTCACTCCCTCATTCACTCACCCTCACACCCATACTCTCATAAGCACCCAGACGTGTGAGCTCATGTGATCTTGTGAGAATCACCTGAGCATGGGAAAAGGTCATGCCAACTGACAGTCCTTATCCTGTTTCTGTGGTTCTTCTTGATTAGAAGTGACAGGTTATTTTATGGTCAGATCTGCCACAGAAGTTGTGCAGCCTTCTTCTCTGGATGTATTAACAATTCATCTGGATGTGCCCTGTGTTACTTGTTCTGGGTGAAACTGCATTAGCAGGGGGATTGGACAGAGCTCCCTTCCAACCACTATTATTGGGTGATCTTTTATATTGCTCAGCAGCTCTCAGTACATTTTTCCTTGTCTGCAATATATAGGCTCTGTCTATAGCCTATTTTTAGGCTGGGCTAACCGGAAAAGTAATGGTATGGGTAATAAGCTGCAACCTGGAGATATTATCCTCCTGATAGCAGAGTGCGTGGTCATCTGCTGCCAATCTTTTGTGCTGTGGCCTTCACATGCACAGCATAGGAACAGTATCTTCTAAACATGTCTTTTGTTTGTCAATAAAGGGCATTCTTTTAACACTTTGCTCTTTCTTTTGGTGCCTACAAACACACACACTTCCATTCACTCTACAATTTTATCAATCTTACTATTTTCATTATGAATCCCTACAAATTTGAATTAATGAAATTAATTATAAGAAGCATTTGATGAGTAAGTCTTCCAGCTGATTCATTTCTTCCGAGCAAACTCTGACCTAAACACTGAGCTCTATGAGTCACAGCCATCTTCTTTGCCTGTGAAACTCTTCAGACCAAAGCAGCCCTGTCAGTAGAATGGATAGTCCCAGGCGCTTTTCCAGCTGCAAGATCATAACAGTCTCAAAAGCACATTAAATGCAATGACCTTCCATCCTTGCTCATAACTGTTGGGCCCAAGTGTCCAGAGTATGTTTGAAATATCTGCTGGCACATTGGCATGCATTAGCACATTCTGCTTCGGGCCACACAAGGCTCAAATAAGACAGCAAGTGCACTCAAGTTTTCTCCTCTAGAAATGTTTTCACCCTATGTTTGTATATAGACATGAACCTCTGTGAAAAAGGTGTGGATGTTAAGTGAACTTGGGCTTGCAAGAGAGACTCACATGTAGCTTGCAGTCAATCATGCTCAATCACTGAATGCTTGTTTCGCATTATAGGAACTGTAGCAATAAAGGATGATATCCCTGCAGTAGACAAATGAGTCAAGCCTGAATGTCTGATGTGAAAAATGATTCACCATTTGTGATGGATATGATTTTGATTCAGTTTGACATTTTAGAGGAGTAAATATTTGAAGCAACCTACTTTTAAATCCAATCAACCAATGGAATGAGGAAAGCAAATAAATAGAAAGCATGTTACCTTGTGGAGCTTGAGTATGCACTGTATGAAGAGGCAGTATGTTCACTCAGAGCCTTTACAGCAAGCGGTTTCATAGTTCTTTCAAACTTCCTTCCTTTCCAGTCCCAGCACTGGTCCACAAGACTCCATCCCCCACTGATAGTTTCCCTCTGCAGGTGCTGATCACCCTGCCCTCAGCCTCTCCCTGGGAAAGAGGTTTTGACAAATGCTGAAATGATGAAAGTAATTTTCTGTGTATTTGTATATTTGTTTGGTAGATTTCATTGAGGCTTTCTGCCAGGCAGCAGGGCTTTTACTTCAGGAAAATATCATGGCAGACAGCAAACCCCTGGTAGGGAAAACTGATGGCTGTGACTTATCTTCAGAATCAAGCCAAACAGGGAGCTCCTGCTCCCTCCTATGCAATTTACTAGTTGATAGATAAACTTGCAATTTCATTTTCAGAAAGAGAAGGTAAATGACACACTGTGCTCAGCAGTGACTAATATTGAAGGTAGTGTTTTGTGTGCACTTACAAATAAATATGCTCTTCACAATGAGGACATTGGAAATCAGGATATCCTGGTCAATTCTATGACCTCCCCCAGCCCACCCAGGGCATAAAACCCAGTACATTCAGCTCTGGTTCAAGGTGTTTGCCGCAGTTTTGTGAGTCTCAATTTAGAGTGCTAAAAAAGCATAAACTATTCATAGCTTGTTCACAGCTGTTTAATTTTATGAGGATTCTGTATTTGCATGTTAAAATTGTTGACTCAAAAAAGGAGAGCCTCTATTTGATTCTTTCTTTTTTTTTGCCCTCAGTACATTAATAAAAGAAGTCTGAGATAATGTGTGATAATATCTAATGTGGAAGTTTTGATAATTCTATCTGAAAACAGAATGAATGAAAATCAAAAGATTTGCACCTTTACAATGTTACACTTATGCTGTTTGGTATAAAACTCCAGGTTCAGGACAGTGTAATCAGTCTTTAATGTCTGAGTATATCACTGTCACAAGTTTCTAATACAGGCTCACACTTTGAAGGAAGCAATCTCATTATATATGTATATTCAGGTGACTTATTTGAGCTATGCAGTTTTGGCTTGAGCCCTGCAGTTTTGGCATAAATAAATGTAGTTCCATCACCAGATCCAGCACTTATGTGTGATCTCGGTAAGCTCTGCAGGAGACTAAGCAAGAGATATTTCTGTCACCTCTTTCAATTCCCATTAGTTTCCAATTTTCAAGCTGGATTCTCTGTACCATGAATCAGACAATTCTTATATTGTATAATACTACAAAGTAACTTTAGAGTGATAATTAAATCCTACCAAGATGGTGCAATTGGTCATTTTCAAAGACAGTTTGATTCAATTTCAGTTGGTGAAAATTTCTATGGGTTACTTTGATAGTCTTTCTTTAATATACATGGATCTATGAGATGCTTGGGTTATATTTTTTTTCTTAAAAAGTATTTATCTTCCTAATTTCAGCCAGGTTTTTTTAGGCCTGAATGAGTTATAGAGTTAGTCAGGAAGTGTCAAAATTTTACCAATCAATAAAAAGTGGATGATGATTTGTTTTTTTCTGTATGAGTATAAAGGAAATGCATGCAGATTCCTTTATAATTGTAATTCAGTTCAGGTTTTATCATACCAGTGCACTGTAATCAGGGTTATGAAAAATCTCTGTTTACAGTACTGTTAATTATGCACCATACATGTGCACACAGCCACACAGAGTTTTCCAAATATGTACAAATTTTGTCAAACACTTTAGTCCCTAACTTCTGTTGGAAGACTGTCACGTCTGTGCTTGTTTTAACATATGGTGCTTTCAACAAATAATTTTATAGGAAGAGCACATAATGAAGTGACAAGTGCTTCTAATTGTATCAAAATATTCAAGGTGATAAAAGCCAGGGATGTGTGAAGAATTACAAGAAGACCATAAGAAGCTGAATGTTAAAAGGCATGTACAGCTCAGTGTTGATCAATATGGAGTGATGGACATGTGGAAAAATTTTAATGCCAAAAAAAGACACGGTGTCGACCATCATCACTTTGGAAGTAGATCTCAGGGTCAAAATAGATCATTCTGTGAAATTCAGTGGTGCTCCATAGGGTGCAAAAATCAAAACAAATATTAGAAATTGTTAGAAAATGAACAAACTAAGCAGACTATATGAGTTGATTCAACTGTATGAATCCTTTGTGGGCCAGAACCTTAAATACTGTGTTGTGTTCTGGTCTGCCTATTTCAGAATGGTTTTAAAGGGTTTAGAGGAAAACAAGTTTTATTAGGGGGATGGAAAGGCAACCTTATGAGGAGCAACAAAATGGGCTTGAAGTCTTCAATCTGTTCACTGTCTCTGAAGCCTATAAAATGAGCAGCTAAAAAGATCCAGAGCTTAAAATAGTATCAAGACTGTTACAAACTCAGTATAAACATAGTATTAGACATAAAAAAAATTAAAACCATCTAAAACAGGTCACTGTGATTAAAACCAAAATCCATCAGCAGTGTAAAAGTATTTCTGGACTAGTATCTGCTGCCTAAAACCTTAAATCATCCTTGGTAAAGAAGTGTAAGGTGGATAAATACAGTGCTGGGCAGTTCGGGGAAGAAAATTATGTATAGTCCAGTAAGTGTGGTTTTTATATTGAAAAATAACTCAGGCATTAAAAAAAATGTATAGTCAAATATGTGTTATTGGAATTTTGGAAGATTAGTGCAGTTTTTCTAGATGTTTATTCATTAAGCATTTATGCTTAATGCTTTGAAATATTCAATGAGTGTATGAATTAATTTAATCCTGGTTTTCAAAAGCTTTTGTTAAGATTCATGCCAAAAGATTTAAAGTGGCTGGCTTGTCTTGAGATAAGAGAAAGATCTCTTGTAGTTTAGTAATAGATTAGGCGGCAGAAAGCAATATTGAGAAATAATTTATCAGCTTTGAGCTGGAGCAAAGATACTCATGGCCTCATAGACAGATGTTCAGTACATTTATAAAAGATAGATACAGAATACAGGGTGAAGAGTGAGATGATGCATTTTGTTTAAATGTGTTTAGGATATTCAAAATTATTTGACTCTGATAATTAAAGGATTTGAGTTTCTGACATGTAAGGAGAGGCTGAGAGAGCTGTACTGAGCCTGAAAAGGAGAGAAGGGTTAGGGGGATCTTTTCCACTGTAGAAATACCTAATGGAAAAAAAAAAAAAAAAAACCTTTTTTTTTTTTTTTTTTTTTTTACATTGTGGGTGATCAAACACTGGCACAGGTTGCCAAGACTGGTTGAGGAGTCTTTATCCTTGGAAATACCTGAGATCTGACTGGACATGGTCCTAGGCCACCAATTGTAGCAGAGGGTGGGACTGGGTGGTGTCTAGAGATGCCTTGTGAAATCTTAACTACTAGGAAGAATAGGAAATAATCTCCCAATAGTGAATGACTATGTTATGAAGGGATGGATAAATACAGAGTGTTAGTAAATGCAAATACAGAATATGAGAAAAAACAGCCACACCTATGTATTTACAAGAATAGGACCTAAATTAACTGCTAGTCAAAGAGTTAAATAAATATTGTGATTTACTGTTGGAAGTTCTACGTACAACATCATCGATATTTTGTGCAAGTCATAAAGGCAAATAAAATTACTAGCAGGAAAGAAGATGAAAACAGGACAGAAAGCGTCCCTCTTCCTTTATAGAAACCATTGGATCATCCTGTTGTGCATACTCAAAAGGAGTCTGGTTGAACTGGAAAAAACTAAAGAGTGATGGTTAGGAGTAGAGGATGGCTTTGTAGAAGGTGGGGCACAGAAAAAAGGTCCTTCTGCTTCCAAACAGATGACTGAGGTATAGTATCATACAGTTGTGGATGCTGTAGAAAGTTAACGAGAAGTGGTCATTCCCTGTATTATTGTACACAAAGTAGAGAGCATCAACAAAATAAAAAATACAACAAAAAACAAGCTACTGAAGTGCAGCCTTTTGAATGTAATTAAATTTGTCATTAAATCGTGGAGCCTGCTGTCCCAGGACTCTTTGCCATCATGTCTTTTCCTTGAGTATCTGCTACAGGTTATTGTTGGAAAGAGGGCACTTGTCTAGATGTATTTTGGGTTTGATAAAAAGGGTCATTCTTAACCTCTTGTTGGAACAGGTGGGTAGCTGAAACCTAAGGCAATAATGATAATTTCTTTTCTCTTTGCAAATCGACATTCTCTTCCTTGCTCATTTTTGCTTCTTTTCTCAAAGGAACACTTACAACAATATTTTCACCTTTCATACAAGAAAGGCATGTATTTAATTGTAACTGCTATGTGATGAACTCAATGACAAAAGACATGTGATATCTCTAGACACAAGGAAGTTTGTATCATGTTCACAATTTACTTTTTATAGCTGGGCACATCCTTACACCTAGCCTTATTGAAAACCATACCTTAAATATTTTACAGATGAGATCAAAGATCTGTATTACTTTTATTGAAGATTTTATAAATTCTTTTAAAAGAAACCTTAAAAATTCCTTAAAATCTTACTTGAGTTCAAATTCCTCAGCCTTGGCAGTTTTGGGGGCAATCATTCCTTTCTTTTAGGCATATTCTATTTTTTGTGTACCAGCTGATAGGATTTTGTTTTTCTCTTGAGGTATTGAGTGCCCTCACAAGCCCTGTCTTCAGGCTAGTGCTTCAAAGAAATCAGTTCCCCTTCGATCATAATGAGGATTATGCTGCTCCGAGGAGGCATTTTGATTCAAATTTCCATTTGGAGACCTTTATATTCTGTTGCACAAAGGCATCTAACCATTATCCTTTGCAATTCCTAAATCAGATGGTATACACATACACAGAATTGATTACTGTGCCACCAAGCTTCTCCTGGTAAATATGTAAGAGTTTATGGGCACCACTTCTGAAATTGGGTTGCTTGAAGTCAGAAGAGGAGAGAGGGAAGGGCCATGGGGCATGCTGCACACCCTGGAAAATTATCCATTGTTTCAGGGAGTAACTGATCTGTAATTATGGCTCCATAAGTCAGGGGATGAGCATTATCTCAGGTTCCCCAGGCACTAGTGAATGAGGGGGTCACACTTGCCAGCAGCTGGGGTGTGTGGGGAGAGCTGGGAGGCAATGTGCCAGCACGGCTGCCCTGCCACTGGGCAGCTCTCACTCCTGCCTTCCCCCCTGGGGTTCCCTGCTCTGGGTTTATCACAGGCTGAGGGATACCTTGTGCACAAGGTGGCTCTCAGGCTCCAAGCTGGAGGGGTCAGGTCTTTCTCTGGACACCACATGCTGGTTGCCTTGAATCTTCTTGGTGTTCATCTTCAAAAGTTTTTATTAGTCTTCATTTTGTGCTATCTTACTGAAAGTGAGAATTTTTTTTCCCTTGACAATCTTAGATAAGCAAGGGCTTTTTGGATTTGTGGGTTTATTCTCTCCAGGCAACCTTAAGCTTTACAGGCTCTGTTGTTGATCATAGATTATTTAAAATTTTTTTATAATGCCCTGAAGTACATTTCCTTGAAGCATCAAGATTGCAAATTCTTAGTTTTGCAAAATGCCATTTGGAAAAGCTCTTGCTTTCTATATCAGGATCAGTCTTGTACATAAATTCAGTGTGTGAGTGGCAATTAATGTTTTGAAGAGATAATGACATTCAAAGAAATTAAAAATATTGTATAAAAAATACATATAGATGTATCAGAACCCCTTAACTAGTGATAATGTGGTTTTAGCCTATGCTGTCTTTCTAAGGGCCGTGCTTTTTCAAACTGACCAATCTTTGTGATAATTCTGTCGAAATCCCCAAAATAACTTTCACTGTTAAGATCTACTTAAGCAACTAAGATGACAGAGCCTGACATTTAGGATAAGATCCATAGCCTATTGGTGCTGATAAGAATTTTAATATGTACTTCTCTGGTGGCTTCATATCAACTTGCTTTGACTTGTGGTGTTTGTGTAAGTAAATGTGGAGGAGATGTGTAAATTTCTTAGACTAAAAGTTGTATTTAAATAAGTTTTCCTTTTTTTCAGTATTTTATTAAGAATTGTATTTTTTATGCCATTGAAATGATATCTGATTTTATACAGGTGCATCTGTTTAGAATGAATTTATTTTAATATTATTAGGATTTTTTTTCAAAATTTATTTTAGTCAGCATTGTTATTGAATAAGTCTCACCCAAATTCTTCACTATTCTGTGTGGACTAAGTGGAAAAAAACCCATCAGGTAAGGCACTGAACTGCTTGCATAAACAGTTCTTGAGACAACTATATCTATTTTGAGTTCCCAGTAGACATTTTAAATTAGCATGAAAAGCAAGATTATTATGGTTTTGGGTACTTTGATGATCTAAGCTCCCAAGACAATGAATCCCTCTTTCTCAAAGCTTTTTCTAAGATTCCCTCACTGTGTAAAATACATGATCTCTCTTCCCTTTCTACCCTTCCCTTCAAACCACTTGAATTCAGAGTAGGCAGATCTTACACTACAGATGCTATAACACTTAAAATGGATAAATTCTGGTATATGGAATATATGGAAATGATGGTGAATCATTGAAAAAATGTCCAGCCAGAGGATATTTTGTGTATCAAAATTTTTTTAAAATAATCATGGCAAATATGATACTGAGGATTTAAACCAGCTGACAGCAGTAAGAATTTTACCCTCATCTAGTAAACCGTCTTGAATTTAGGGTGCTGTGTATCTGTTCAGTGCACTTGAAGACTGTGCCCTTTAGTGACCCAACTTCATCAAGAAGATGCAGATTAGTTTTGATTTTTCCCAACCCAAAGCTGACTGTGTTACTTAGATGACTTAAAAAGCATTTTCTTTAAATGTTGAATATTTAATATAGCACTTAAAAGAGGTTGATCTTTTTGATGCCTACCACTCACTTTGCTTAGAAGATCCCAGAAGGACATAGTAGAAGGGAAGCAGTGCAAAAGTGCAATGTCCCTTTCCTCTCCCACCCACCCTTGGCAAGGGGGTGCTGATCTCCTTAACCTAACTCAGAAGCCTAGATTAGCCTCCCAGTTTCATGGTATCCTTCTGATCCAAGTGTCTTTGAATTTTTTGTAAGGATTTTGGTCATTTGTTCAGTGTCTTTATACTTTCTTACAGGATTTTCTTTGAAAGAAGGATTTTGAAAACCTCTGTTATTGTGGCAGTTTTCACTGAAGCTATTTCAATTCTGCAATATTCCAGCCTTCAGCATCTGGTTGTCAAACTCTGTTGAGTCAGGCTGGAAACAGACACCTTAAGTGACTGTTTAGCAAAATAATAATTTTTTTTCCCAGTGGTCTAGAGTAAAAAAATATGCAAATATTAATAAAATGAGCTCATTTGGAAGGCACTGAGTTTTAGTGAATAACTATTTATATAAAGCAAAATAAAGCAAATTAAAATTTGTTGTGAACACAAGCTCTTTTAAAAGAACAAATAAATGAACATACTGAGAGTTACATCAAGACACTAGAGGCTTTAATAAGCCTGATCTCTGCACGAGAGGTGCTGAATAAATGACAAATCAAATAAGGTGTTCACAGAATTGGCACATAAGTATTCTTATTTCTAACATAACACTATCCAGCCTAATAACAACACACTGAGTTTGAAATCCTACTCTAGTACATTACTTGAGGTGAAACAGTGAGGAAAATTTATCTGTTGCCCATAAACCCTGTGCACAAATTTCCCCAGAAATGGCAGTTGCACTGGAGAGTTTGTTTGTTGAAAGTGCATCTATATCTGGAAATTAGCATCAAACTGAATGTTTTTCTTCTCTACAAGGCTGGATGGTTTTAAAGGGGGAAAAACAGCAAGAAGAAAATACTGCAAATATCTGCTTTGTTGTTTTGGGCCTTCCTTCCTTCCTTCCTTCCTTCCTTCCTTCCTTCCTTCCTTCCTTCCTTCCTTCCTTCCTTCCTTCCTTCCTTCCTTCCTTCCTTCCTTCCTTCCTTCCTTCCTTCCTTCCTTCCTTCCTTCCTTCCTTCCTTCCTTCCTTCCTTCCTTCCTTCCTTCCTTCCTTCCTTCCTTCCTTCCTTCCTTCCTTCCTTCCTTCCTTCCTTCCTTCCTTCCTTCCTTCCTTCCTTCCTTCCTTCCTTCCTTCCTTCCTTCCTTCCTTCCTTCCTTCCTTCCTTCCTTCCTTCCTTCCTTCCTTCCTTCCTTCCTTCCTTCCTTCCTTCCTTCCTTCCTTCCTTCCTTCCTTCCTTCCTTCCTTCCTTCCTTCCTTCCTTCCTTCCTTCCTTCCTTCCTTCCTTCCTTCCTTCCTTCCTTCCTTCCTTCCTTCCTTCCTTCCTTCCTTCCTTCCTTCCTTCCTTCCTTCCTTCCTTCCTTCCTTCCTTCCTTCCTTCCTTCCTTCCTTCCTTCCTTCCTTCCTTCCTTCCTTCCTTCCTTCCTTCCTTCCTTCCTTCCTTCCTTCCTTCCTTCCTTCTTCCTTCCTTCCTTCCTTCCTTCCTTCCTTCCTTCCTTCCTTCCTTCCTTCCTTCCTTCCTTCCTTCCTTCCTTCCTTCCTTCCTTCCTTCCTTCCTTCCTTCCTTCCTTCCTTCCTTCCTTCCTTCCTTCCTTCCTTCCTTCCTTCCTTCCTTCCTTCCTTCCTTCCTTCCTTCCTTCCTTCCTTCCTTCCTTCCTTCCTTCCTTCCCTTCCTTCCTTCCTTCCTTCCTTCCTTCCTTCCTTCCTTCCTTCCTTCCTTCCTTCCTTTTCTCTCCAGTATCTGGAATGCTAAATGTATTAATTTTGGCTCAATTTATGTAAATGTTGGGTTTGCTTGCACATCATGAAAACAAAGATGTGTTTAAGTCCTTTTTTACTGCAGATGCACAGCTAAAACTCCATTCTCGAAAGAATGCATCTTAGAGTACATACAAGCATGTACCAGCTAATGTGAACAAGGGGCTGAACCAGATATCTCCTGAGGTCTCTCCCAGCTTCACCTTACTCTGTGGTGCTATGAAAGAGAGAACAGGATACTTGTAGGCTGGCACACGAAAAAAAATCTGTATAGAAACTTTGGCAGAATTTTATATAATGAAGTAAAGAAAAAGGCAAGTTCATGAAGTTCATAAGAGATATCAGTATATTTATCCAACTTAGATAATAAACAATAGGTAATTTGATTTTTCATACTATGGAAAATATTTGTGGATGGATAAATTGAATGTTAATTGTAAAAATTTGACTTGTGTTAACAATTCCTATATCTCTTGTGCTTATGTATTTCCCTTTGACATGTTATAAAAAAATTGCCAAACAAATGTCAGACAATTGGTAACCACCTACCTAAGCTGAATGGCACAAAAGACATTTATGTGATGCTTAATCACATTTTATGTTAGCACTAATAAATCCTCTCATGAGCATTTGAGACAGGGTAGTCAGGACTTTCCTCCAACTGTGGAAGTCTTCATCTTGGAAAAAGAGCAAGGGGAAGTCTACTCTAACCTGTAGTGAAGATTTTGCAGAATCTGGTTGTGATACATTTCACTTATCTCACAGACTCAAATCTCAAGTCTGCTGGTCCAGTAGATAGTCCTATTTTATATGAATAAATGAGATAAACCATCAGAACTTGTGGGAATCACAGTGCATTTGTGCAGCCCTCTTTGAAAGCCTCTGCAGCACCCCTTTCCACCTAAAACTTCATACTGGTTTTACACTGTAAAACCAGTATGAGTTGGCACTTCACAGGAGCCAATCTTTAAATTGATTGAATTGCTAATTTTTCATTTTCTGTCCTTTAACAGCTGGAAACAGTGAAAGTGATGGCCAAGAAGTGGTGAGGAAAATAAAAGAAGAAACTTTGACTGGAAAAGGTACCATATTATAAAATTTCCTTTAAGAAACCTTTTTTCCTCTCTTTTTGCTGTCATCTCCTTTTATATGAGGTCCCCTTGTGTGTTGCTATTTTTTTTTTTTTTTAAACTGAGACACTAGAACAGTTTTCCCAGAGCAGTTGTAGATGCCTCCTCCCTGGAAGTGTTCATGGTCAGATTGGATGGAGCTCTGAAAAAACTGGTCTAGTGGAAGGTGTCCCTGCCTATGGCAATAGTTTTGGAACTAGGTGCTCTTTAAGGTCTCTTCTAACCCAAATGGTTCTGTGATTCTATGAACTGAATTCCTGAAATAAATCTGACTCGGGGGTAAAATGCATAGGTTATTTTTAAAAATGTTTTCCACCTTGTTTGACTTTACTGTTTGTCGTTGAAAAAGGGTTGCCTGCAAGTTACAGTCTGCTGGCGTATGTGTATGATTTAATAGATGAGAAAAAATTCAGAATACCAGTAGTTTTTGCTAAGGAGAGGATGACAGCAGGTAAGAGTGTGTGGTCTTTTACTTTCCTTGTTTTAGGAACTAACAGGTTTTTGAAAGATCAGGGCTGTTTGATTGGGTCATTTGACACGTGTTAAGAGCTTATAATACTTCGCAAAAAAAATCAGTTTTCTTAAATATAAATGGACCTTTCATATCAAGCCTAAATGCCTGCTTTTTGTGATTCTTATCTTATTTTCTTTATCCGATGACCTATCATGTTTGTAGAGGTATAAGGACAGCATAGCTTGATAACTAAGAGAAAAGGCACGTTCCACACTACCTGCTCTGTGATTGTAATTTGCAGTTTATGGTGGAGGTTAGTGCAGCTCATATTTTTGTCCCTGGGTGTCACTGGGTGTAGTTCCTAATGGTGCATGATGATTCATTCCTGCCACTTCGACGTATAATTTCTTGGCAAAATAATAGGGCAGTGTTGCTAGTCCAACCTATTTAGGATCTTCATGTCTTCTTCTGAGATCTGATTCTGTTTTTGTGCCTCTAATAATTACTGTTATGATGATCAAAATACATGTTAATTATTGTGTTAAAAAACCCTTCCATTATGATTTATCTTTTGACTGAAATAAATGTGCATCCATTATAGCCTCAGGATACATGTATGCTAGTTACAATCATCATAAATTAAGGCATAGTTAGAAGGATCATGAAAGGAAAAAGGTAATTATTACATCATTAAAGTCTTTTGCTGGAAGTTTCTGTACAGAGACCAAAACCAGTTGGAATTAATTAAGTCATGTGACTTGCATGAAGCTGAATAAACAAGGGTCTGTCTTATTTTCTCGCTCTGTGTGATCACAGGCTTTTCTAGCACTCCAGTCTTTCTTGCTTTTTCTAAGTAAAGTCAGTTATAGTGCTCAGTTATAAACTGTTAAAACAAAGATGACAGTTTGAGGAAGCTGAAAGAGTATTTAAAGTTTCCTGAAGTTGTTATTTGTTGTAATTATTTTTACTGAGGCTTAAGTAATCTCAGGCCCTGATAGATTTGGCCTAAAAATAAATTGGAAGAGTATTGTCTTTTCAGAATTTCTCGCTGATGGAGGGAAATTTGTATTTACAAGTGTGATGTCCTGTACAAAAGACTTGTGCAGAACTGAGTGCTACTCCTGTGTTACTGTTTATCAATGTATCTGCACTTTGCATTTAATAGGATGTGTGTGTAGATACTGTGACCAAGACAGGGATATGCAAGAATATTACCTTTTCAAAAGATACAGTTCAAGATCTGTTTAGTCACTGCATAAAAACGTTATTGGTTGTCTTGACCCTTTTCCCCTGCTTTTTCTTTGAGCATTTTTCATGGCCCATATGAAAACACTGCTTTTCAGAAACCGATCCCATCAGGAACATCAGACTCTTGAAGAAGAACTACTCAAAATAGTATTTTTGGGCAGCCAGTGTGGTCAAGGATTGGGACAATATAGCTGTTTTGGACAAACAACATGAGTAGATGCCATCAGTTTGTTATATAGATCTCAGATTTCTCAGAACAATGAAAATATCCTTCTTTCTATCAGGTTAGACAGCAAAAGGGAGCAAAAGACCTTGTCCTCTCCTTGTTGACTGGCTGAGCCATACATAGCACAAACATCCCCAGAGACTGCTCTGGGAAAATGCCAGGCTTATTGAATGCAAGTAATTACAATGTTTTTAAGGCACTGTCATCCTTCTGTGTCTTGGCCTTGTCTGTCTGGGGCTCTGTCTGATATCTAAGGGTAAGTAGTTTTACTTGACATAATCTGTACTTACTTCTGGGACAAGTGAGATTCAAAAGCATGTACATAAGTAATTCCTATGAAGCAGATGAGGAGCAATAATGTGCTAACAGTTGCAGTGGAGGATAAAGGGTAGTAATAAAAAGGCTATGCATGCAGGTGAAGGGATTTTTTTTTTCTTTTTATTTGTAAAAGTATGGCAAGACATGAAAAAAGGATGGACAAAACTTCTGAGTACAGGGAGGCAGGAAGCCTGATTTCCCATGCTGGAGGTATGGAAAGCAGAGCCAATGCCAAAAGAGAGTAGAGACCTGGAGATGAAAGCAGTTGTGACCATTTGCAACAAAGCAGTGACACTAAAGGACTCAGAAAATCTAAACAATGTAGCTCTTCACCTTTTCCTTCCACCCACCCTCTCCCCTGGCGCTGCCTCAGAAACCTTCTTGGTTCCTCTCCCTGCTGATTCCAGACTGTTTAAGTGTCCTCCTTGGTTTTGGGTCTGGGTTCTGGGTAACCTGTTACAAAGTGCGAGGGAGGACATACATGGGCAGTTGAGTGGAAGTAAATAAGCTACAAGTCCTCGGGGCATGATAGACCCAGTTAACTTAACCATCAGAACCTCCTCCATGATAAAGAAATCACAGCCCTCAGATATCCAAAACAGGCCAGAAGTAGTGCTGCATTGTCATTAAAATTCTCACACGGGCACTATTTCCAAAAGACCAAGGGCAACACATTGCTACACCGTGAATCATAAAGCTGGGAGAAGCCAGGATGATGTGGACATTTATCTTGCTTCCATTTGTTAAATTGGGAACTTGTGTTGTTAATAGTAGCAATTATATGGCTGGGAAAATCGTTGATGGCTCAGGATTGCCACAGAGCTATTCTAATTGGATAAATCTCTATAATTTGCACATAGGGTGTGTCTGTGTTAGTGTGTTCCTTAGATCAGTTGGGTGCTTTCCAGGCAACCCTCAGCTCTTGGCTGTTTGCTGAGCCCAGGTTCCTAT
Source organism: Vidua chalybeata (assembly GCF_026979565.1). NCBI lineage: Eukaryota > Metazoa > Chordata > Aves > Passeriformes > Viduidae > Vidua > Vidua chalybeata. The sequence continues at coordinate 34,644,468 of NC_071531.1, read as the reverse complement.
CAAGAAGAGCACTGCAGGTCTTGGCCTGGATTCCCTTTGGACAGGACTAGCCTGGGAGGTGAGTTGCAGCAGTAACAGAGCATTACTGCATGGGAGCAGCTTCAGAGTTTATCTGAACTAAGCCTTCCACAGACCTGCAGCAAGTGCCTATGTCAGGTGCCCAGCACAAAATGACTCCAGAAATGGATTTCTGTTCATCCAAACTGCTTGTTAGTGCAGCCATAACCATAGTTACCAGTCGTGAACAAACTTCATTGAGCTGAGGAAATGGGAGGTTTCTGTGATAAACTCAGCTCTCAATGGTACTGGAAAAGAATCTCTCAATTTACATGACAGAGTTATAACTCCTGACTCAGTTACCCTCAGCTTATGTCTCTGCAAATGAAAGCTGATTTTAGCCTGATGATTACAAATATACAAATGTTGGAAACTCATATATAAACATGAATGAAAACTTCATTCATTCCAGCAAAGGTTCATGAATGCTGATGGAATCAGCAATTAAAAAAACTTTATGCATAAATACCACATAGCACAGTACCAAGGGAAGGCTCTCACAACTGGAGTGTAGGAGCTGGAGTTGCAACTAGAGTCAAAGGAGAAAAAATTATCATTTAGTGAGAAAAGAGGGTGTAAAAGTCATATTAAGCATAGACCTCTTCAAAAGGAGAAGCCTGCATTTAATCTCACCCAACATTTTTGCGGCAATTCAAATAAAACCACAATTATAAAACTACAAGCTAAATTCACAGAGTTCATGAAACTTCCATTTGAAGTCAGGTGAGAAAGGAAGAAGAGACTTTCTCCCTCAGAGTCAGAGGAATGCAGAGGTTAGCATACTGGCAACCAAATTGTATCATTTACAGTCTGACCCACATCAAGACAGCGTGGGCCAAATAGCAGGATGAATTGTCTTAAAAAAATTCGCGTGCGTTTAACAAGGCTGGCTTTTTCCCAGACCTTTCTCTAGATATGTTTATGCTACATGTGGCTCAGCCAGGGAATAAGGAGATGACAAGGTCTCTTTCTCCCTTTTGTTATATAACTTGCTAATAAGTAAGGAATTTTTCCTTGGTATTAGAGATCTGAGATTGAAGAATTGACGTGAAGGAAGATGGGCTAATGTAGCCGATACGTACCACGTGTAATTACAGAATAACTTGTGGCTGGTTTCTCCACCAATGTTTGCTGTATCAGGCAACATTTTTAACAGAGCAGTCCAGCTTTTTCTGCTCTGTACCAGAGAGCTTGTTGTTTGCTTTCCCTGCAGGCTAGAGGAATTAATCTGTTGAGTTCCCAAATTCACAGACTTTTAAACATGATAGTGGTATTCCTGTCGTGTTAGCGATATTAGAGTTGTCTTCAGCAAAGAGTTCAGTTCAGCAAGGACTGATGCCTTGTTAGTATGTGCAAAAAGTGTCTGCCAGGACTTTTTCTTTTGCATGGCATGTCAAAGATGCCATTATGGAAGTGGTCATCCAACCAGCTAAAAATAGTGGAAAATACTTGTATTTGAGACATATCTTGTAGAAGTGTGCATAAGCATGTGTGACTTTATGCTTGCTTGTATCACTTCTTTTTTTTTCTTTTTGGTGCTGTTTTGAGTTGTAAAAACATCACATCCTGGACTTGTGGCTAGACCTAATGTGGTTACTTTGTCTCTTCTACCACATCCTATTGGAATATCCTTTCTCTCACTGCTGATGCTGAAAGACCTGTAGGATTGGTTTAAAGAGCTTCCTGATAATGACAACGCAGTTTCCACCTACCTGGTTTCTTTTCTTGTGCTGGTGCATTATCTCCAGTACTTGACTTTGGCAGGTGAATGACTGCCCTCAGTTGGAGTTGTACAGCTGAACATCAGGCTCATGAAGACATCTTGAAAGCCAAGGTGGTGATATGAATGGGAGTAGAGAAGTCTCAGTCTGACAGTGTGCCACTTTGCAGGACCCTGTGTGGAACTGCAGAGTTTTTCTGCTTTGTCACTTGATGACAGGTATAAGAACCTTGCCTAAACATTAAGATTTATTTTCCTTCCATAGTCTCATCTGAGGTTATATTAGGTATATTCAAGCCATATGAACATATTTGAATATTGAAAAATATTGGATGTGTTGAACTTAATCTATATTTGTGACTGGATCCTCCCCATGCACAAGAATGGAAGACTCTTTTCTAGAGACCAAGAAAGTAATGCATGGCCTAATACTGCTCTGTGCTCATAGCACTTATGTCCCTTATCCAGCAAAGCTGGTGACTTTTTGCTTCATATTAAGCAAGGAAGATTTGAATCCACAGAAAAGTGTATCTAAAGCCCTCTGATAAAATCACTTAGGTGAAAAGTTTTCAAATCAATTGTCCTGCTTTTCTGTTTGTTTTACATAATTCTTTGATGTAAAACCATGGTTAAATTTATTAAGCCTGTTTGCTTATGTCTTTTCTTGCTTTCCTTTTGACTTCCAGTGTAACATGATACAAAATTTTCCCCTTTCAGTTCTTACAGATACTTAAAACAATACAGAAACCCCTATTTTTTAGGTTTCTTAAAACACTTTGGAAATTGAGTGGTCACGTTAACAGCGTGGCAAATCAGAAATTAAGAGCAATATGAATATGGTTCACATAGCTGAAGATGAGTTGCATATCTGGATACTGAGAGGGAGATAAAGTCTTTCAAATGTGAAATGTATTCATAATGCAGGCACAAGCTCTGCCTGTTGGTTTCCTGAATTCCCATTTCCATTGGAAATGTGAAACACATTTCATTAACAGGCTCTGCCACTAGGAAATGTGATTTTCTCTTATTTAAATTATCTCTAATTGAAACTCAGAGACAAAGAAGTGCACAGGTGTAGCTGTAGGCAGAATAACAAAGTCCTGTCAGATGTCTTGAAATGATTTTCTGACTGTAAATCACCAAAGCTTTGTGTGACTAATGGCACCAAAGCTCTGAGGTTAGCATTTTGCTGATTGTGCTGCCCTACTGAAGGCAATCTTGAGAAATGGAGTTTCAAATTAAAATTGCCTCTTCAGGGCTGGAAAAAGCTTCCATTTCAGACTTTTACAGGATTTTGATCCTCTCGTATGCACTTGTAGAGTCATGATGTTGTGCAGTGACTGAATAAAGGTGCTCCTGGGTTTGTCACATTCTTTAATATGCCATTATTTTTTCCGTCTCGATCAGTAGTTGCAGGCAGGTTGTGTGAGCTATTTCTAGACCTTTTCTGTTTTAAAGAAAATTGCCAGCATCTACTGAAAGACAAAGCCATGAATAAAGCAATTTATGTTCTCTCTGGAATGCTTTCATATTTCTCTTCCAAGAATCTCTTCCAAGAACTACATTCTGTAGACCTATCTTCTGTGGGTTACGTGTAGGGCTTTAGAAGTTAATTTGCTTATAACAAGTTTCTGTGGAAACGCCATTGGCTTATGTACTGGAGGTCCAGCTGCCAAGAGTGTGGAGAACTTGTGGGCTGAAGTAAATGTGGAATAAGCAGAGCCTGTATGCTGTGTGAGCAACCTCCCAGGTATGAGCTGCACATCAAACAACAGATGCTGCTCAGCACTGAGCACTGCCAGTCTTTCCTTGTCAGCTCCCTCCTTGCAGCAGTATGGCAAAGCTCCAGAGGAAGCACTGCTGGAGAGGAGCCTCTGCACCACAAAGGACCAATGTCACTGTGCCCATGCTTAAATTGTTCTACAAGGACTATTTTTTGTGGCAAAGAATTGAAGCTCTGAATAGATGTTCCAGTTCTTAAATGAGTTATGAGCCAGTCGCTCCTCAGCAGTGCCCAGTGACAGGACCAGAGGCAATGGGCACAACCTAAAATGCAATAAATTCAATTAAAAAATAGAAAAACTTTATCTCTTTTTATTTTTTTTTTCTTTTTTTAACATTTGAGATTTTGGGTATTGGCACAGGTTGCCCAGAGAGTTTGTAGATTCTCCATCTTGAGAGATATTCAAGGGCCATCTGAACACAGTCCTGGGCAGCCACCTCCAGGTGGCCCAGCATGAGAAGGGACAATCTCCTTCCAGCCTCAGCCACCCTGTAACTCTGTAAGTCTAGCAAATTTTAGCTGCCAAACCCACATGAAACCCTGTCTGCTTTGTGTGACCAGACCTAAATACAGGTACTGTAACATACACAGGTTCCAGGACTTCAGAGCCTTCCAGAAACTGTATCAGTGTTCATACAGTGAGAATATTAAGATTTAATTGCATATAGTGATAGGAATAGCAATAATTCGAACATAATACAGTCTTGAGAAGCAGATATTTGAAAAGAACTTTATAGCAATGTAAAAAATCACATCTGTGCAAGTGAAAAAAACATTCTGTGGAAACAAAGGGAAGAAGTGTAGAAATGCTGACGTTTAGAATAAGAATGACTCTTGATATTCTTGTTTCTTTTGGTGTTTTGGATTTTGGTTTGTTTTATTGTTGTTACAGTTGTTGTTTGTGTTGCTGTTGTTTGACTGTGTTTTGTTTGTTTGGGTGTTTTTTTGTGTGTTTTGTTTGGTTGGTTTTTGTTTTCTTCTTGATTTTTGTTTGGTTTTGAAAATTTTTGTGCAGGGCATAGACTAATTTTTTTTTTAATTTTTTTAAGACAAGTTTTCAAATTTTATGTGTTCAAGATTACATTATGTGTGTCATCTCTGCCACATTTTCATCATCTGACTGTAAATTATTATGCTCATGTACACTTTGAAACCCTTCTTAGCCTAAAGTCTTGCAGAAAGTGTCTAATGCCAGCATGTTTTAATGGTCTTTTCTGATACCTGGTGCTAGAAATCCTTGCTTGTAAGAAGAAAAAAAAATATTTCTAAAGATACTTATAGACTCTTCAATTAAGCCAAACATCTAACATGATAATCATTACAAGCCTAATAATGTCTCAGTTTGGATTTCTCTTCATATATTGAGGCACTTTTTCTGGACAAGGTGATGTGAACTGTTTCCACCACCTGATTAATTTCCCCAAGATAATGCTCAGCTGTGTTTCATTCCTTATTTGATTTTAACATTATGTCTGCCACTGACTTCTCTTACCAAGATTACTGTTGACTTCAGATTGCTTGGCAGGAGTAGCTCTTCACAACTGATGTGACTTGAAGAGACAAAATAAATCAAATCATCTTTCCAACATTTACTTTGACCTAGTTGAAAAATAATCCTTGCCAACGTTTTAGCTCCCAAGCATGAAAAACGTGGGCCTGTGGTTGGAGAGAGATCTTCATGGCTCTGGGCAAGATTTGCTGTTGTTCTGCATTTCCTCTCATTTTACTCCAATCTCACTTATGCTCACTTGTGCTTTTTCAAGAAGTAATTTACAACAACTAAACTTCCTGGAACATGTATCTCATTTAAATGATATAGTGTCTGTACTTCTGTCTCTTTAAAAATTTGATGGCATATGAGAGGGAAAATAAAAGGAAGGAAAAATAATATAAGGCAAAAAGCAATTTCTCCTTTTCAAAACTTTGTCATGGCAGTTGGGGGCTTCTAACTGGAGGTTTGTAGCAAGCTGATTTTCCAACCTAAAATATTGCAGGCTTTCTTCTGGCTTATACTCAACACTTGAATGTCAGTCCATGCAAAAATTCCATAGTCCTAGTTAGAACAATTTTTTGTGAAGACAGAATTTTTCCAAGAGATATGTCCGTTTGAATGGCAGTATTTATTGGCAAAAGACAGAAAGAAACACTTTTACACTCATATCTACAAAATAACACTGAGAAAGTGCACAATCTCTGTAGAAGGGATTAACTTGAAAAGTAGCAGTTTGTGTTCAGCCTGATGATCCAGATCAAAGGCTTTTCATCCTGACTGTGTTTCTTATGTCCCAGACTGCTGTGCTATAAAAGACAATATTTGTTTTAGAATCTAGACCTTAAAATCTTCTTGAATTAATAAACTTCAGCTTATCAATGCTTTATGTTGAATTGAAAATGTACACTAAAAATTATTCGGGTTTTTTAACAAGAAAATTTTGTAAAAGTTTGTTTTAAAAAAAGATTTTGTATAAAAATTGACACAAAATGAAAATATCCTATGGAAAAAACTTCTTTTGTGTGAGTCTGAACCCTCTTTCCATTTGTCTATTTGTTTTGGTTTGGGTTATTTTTTTTTTTTTTTTTTTTTTTTTTTTTTTCTTTGATCTGATGCAAAAGTTAATTGTTCCCTGGATAAGTGAAGTCTTCAAACGGGATTTCCTTAAAGACTTTGTTTCTGAAAGTTGAAGAAAAAGTGCATCTCCAGTGCCATGAAGGCCTATACTTTGTAGTACTAGCTATAGATAATAGAGGGAGATGTCAAAAATGCTCCAGTGCTTATTTGGGATAGAACAGTGCTGATATACTGAGCAGTTCTCCTGAGAATCTTAGGTTCTTCCTCCAGCTGAGATGATCTCAAGTGATTGGAAGAAGACTACTATATCAGAAAATACATGAAACAAGATTTTAGTCTGGAATCATAATACTGCAGTTACCTTGACTACCAATGATATATAACTATATTGTGTTTGCCTCTCCACATGCCCTTTCAGTCAGTCCTACAGACAGAATATTGTTTGTTAGTTTGTTTGTTTTTAATTTGCTTGAGTCATACCTCTAGAAACATGCTAGTCAGAAAGCAGTACCCATTTCTGTGTTTCCACCCAGCGGGGTAAAATAGTATGTTTGCCTTTGCTTGCAAAAGAGAACAATTTGTTGCAGTGTTCCCATATCCAATTAACCTTTTCTTCATCTTAGTGCAATCAGAAGCAGAGCATTTATGGCCATGTTTGCATTTATTGGTAAGCACTGGGCCCCAGGGTGCTGGCAGTGTGTGTACCTGAGGGGATGGGCAGCACATGTGGCTGCAGCAGCTTTGGGGAACTGACCAGCTGAGCTGAGAGATCCTTCCACCCCTTTGATCTCTGAGGTCTGCTTCTGTCTTCTTGTGGCCTGGCTGTCCAGGCAGAAGTCTGGGGCAGAGCCCAGCATCTCAGCCTTGTGCAGTGGGTGCACAGTCTTTAGGGGAGTCTGAGACAGAGATCTTAGTAGGTTTTTTTTTTTTTTTTTTTTTTTTTTTTTTTTTTTTTTTTTTTTTTTTTTTGTTTAGATGAAAAAGAGCTCATCAGGTAATGTAAATTACTGGTGCCAAAGGTACTTCCTCAAGGATAGTCCAGAAATGCCATTCTTAGGCTGTGTGAAAATTTAGCATCTATATCCTTAGTCTCTTAAAAGTAATTTTACCTTATTTTCTGAAGATAATGTTTTGAAATAAAGCCATTCTTTTGTGCTTCCAAAGTGTTTCCATGGGGGTTATTTTTCAGAAGCTGGATGAAATATGGCTAATCCTTCATTTCAGCTGGAAAAGTGCTATCTGCCAGCCCCAAATCCCAAATTTTAGGGATTTGTAAGGCAGTAAAATGAGGAAAAAACAGGGGATTTAATTCATTTTTTTTCAGCCTACAGTAAGAAGCTCATGCTCTTGGGAGTTTGGGTCCGGTGCAGTGTGGTGAGTCATGGGGGACAGCTGTGTAAGGAAAGGTGGGGGCTGAAAGGAAACTGTAGCTGTGGGTCCCAGCCTTGGTCTGTTCTCTGCACCTTCCACAAGCTGCCATTGCAGCAACCTTTTAAAACACACCATCTTCTGGTGCTAAAAATTAGTGATGTTTTTCCTTCAGTTCCTTTTTAACACCAGGTGAGATTATATGTCACTGATGATATAAGGAGTATTCTGTCTCAGAGGGATGGTATAAATTTATGCTACCAGCACTACATTATTCTTTTACTTGAAAAATAGATTTTTTTATTGACCTTTTTATTTTTAAAACATTTTTTTAAAGAATTTCTCTTTTTTTTGCAGGTTAATTTCAGATTTTGCAGATTCATTTCAGTGAATATTTTTTTTAATATAGTCTAGTCTTTGAGTTAAATAAAAATCAGCCTTCTACTGCAATGAATGCTATAAAAGGCATATGTACCAATGTGTTCAAAGAGCAACTGAATCAGACACATAAAATGGGAGAAAATGGGTGCAAAAAGGAAAACAGATAGCAGAATGATAGGAGAAAATAAACCCCACAACATGAATTCCACATTTCATGTTCCATTTTCTTTTTGAATGGTCATGTTTTTAAATGTAGTTTTAAATTAAATCCAAAGTAGACAGTTAAGACTCTAGTGTGCACGTTAATAAGCCCAACAAAATGGAGAGATCCTAAAGGCTGAGAGGAAAGGGAGACTAAGGAGAAAACCAATAGAAGGAATAGACAAAGATGAAAAAGCATATGAAAACAGAGAGAAAGAAGAAACTGGAATGAGGTTGCTGCCACATAAACTTGAAGGAGCATAAGATCATGCCCAGAAAATATTATGTGCAGGGCCTGACTGTTTCTTTAGCGTTTATGCTAAATAGACTTTTGAGTAGATGGTCCCTGAATAAAGAATTGGAGTCACTCCATAGATCAGGATTTCATTGCTGGAAGTTGCATTTATTACACTAAGGTGTTAGAGAAACTCTCAGAAAGTCATGTCCCAGTCAGCAGTGACGCAGCTTTCACAGCTGTACCTGCTTGCAGGGATGAGCTGGCCTAGCACAGTGCACACAAGGCTTGTTTAACTCCCCAGGCAGGATGTCTGAGGGTACAGGCTTTATTCTAGCCCTCAGCTTGCATATTCCCCCCTAATGCTCCATCAAGGAAAATTGTGTGTTTTCCTTTCCATTCTGCATACTTAACTTTCCTTGTCTTCTCTGAAGATCTTCTAAAGTGTTCAGCATTCCTGGCACATTTGTATTTCCATCTCTGTCTCTGTCACTCTTTTCCCTTTCTCTCTTCCTCATTCTTTCTCTTCTTTCCTTACTCTATCTCTCTTTTCCATCTTACTTAAAAAAATACAGAATGGAAAATACATCTTTGTAACACATATCTGCCTGTTTCATATTATGTTTAAGATAGTACTTGTGTACTCATAGGAGTTGCTTTGAGTTCTGTGGTTTGCATACTGCAAGCCAGCATTACAAATCAATGGAAACAACTTGTAGTTTTATTGTGCTTTTTCATTTTCAATTTTAAAAAAAATATCACAGATTAATGGTACTTGTACAGTCAGAAAAATTGCACATTTTAAAATGGAACAATGTGATTTTCTATTCTCCATATTTTATCCACTATGCTAAGTTTTTTAGTTTCTCTTTGGCTGGCTTCTGAGATGGAGACATACTGCTGCCCAACCAGGAAAAACAAGGCTCTTCATTGATTTTATATAGGATTGGAAGAGTACATATTAATGATATGGGTTTCATGATATCTTTTCTCTGGCAACTATTTTGTTAAATTCATTTCAAAGCTGTCAAATTAAAAAACGTGGAGTAAGAGTGACATGTTATGTCCAGTGGGTGTTTTTGTCCTAGGAAGAAGTATCATGCTAGCCTTGGGATAAGCCTGAAAGATAGCTTCCATTATTATTCAACTGAAAAGCAGAAAAGAGTGACTGAATCATTAAGCTAATTTTCTCCGAAGGGGATTAAATAGCTGTTGATGGGTTTTCCTCTCTTCTTGTGTTTCTTCCCTCTTCATTTCAATGGCTCCCTGGCATCTCCATTCCCACTGAAACATCCCTCTGTCCTTTTCCCAAACCTTCCTTCTCAAGCCCTGTATGTGTTTCTAAATATTTCTAGCTTCCTTTTTTTTTATATCTTGGAACTACAAATTCTGGGTTTGGCTGCCAAAGGCGAGGCAGAAATAGGTATCAGTGGGCAGACACAGAAATTTAAAGGCAGGAACTTAACCTCTACTTATCCATCTGTGTATTTTCCTCATTGCCCCCAACCACTTCCTTGTCAGTGTGGCTCTCTTTTGCCTTTGACATGGGAGCGTTTTAGTCATCCCTTTGCACAGATGAATTCAAACATTTCCTCCTTCTCTATGTTAGCAAGGAAAGCCCCTGAGTTATACTATGAAGAAGGACATCCAAAGCCTCCATCCATGGCATGGAGGCACAGAGCTTCCCCCTGCTGTCTAGGGACTGGAGACTCACACTGCTCTATGTGTTTTGTACAATAGAGGCTGAAAGGGCATTACAGATCACCACTACTGAGGTTAGAAGCCCTGTTCATTCTTTCCCCTCTCTTTTGTGGTAGGTGCATTTGAAGTGCTTCTAGGAGCATATACTGACCCAATTCTCAAGCATTATTAAAATCTGGGAAGCTGTTTTAGTAGTTTTATGTTCATTCTGGAAATGAACAGCAAGCAGGTAGAAACCTGTGAAACCACAGTGGAGCTTTAGGAAGATAGAATGAGGAAAAAAAACCCGTTAATTTTACTTTTCCTTTATTGGTTTTTTGTTTGTTTGTTTTTCCTTTTAAGTTGACCTGTATTCTTCCCTCCTAGGGGCCAAGTAACTCCTTAACTCCTTAAAAAGTGAACATTAAAGGAAAATAGATATCATATTATGATCAGAAAAGAACTTGTTTATGCAAGACTAAGAAGAGCTGTCAAGCATTCTGTACCTAACAGTTTGTATGATTACATTCAATAAACATGACTCACAAAGCTATTTGAGTGTTGCATCCACATATTTCTAACCTTTGTGGGGGGATTATTATAGCCTTCTAAATAATGGAGTTTAGGGCTGCAATTCCATGTTTTCTTGAAAACAATAGTAAACTTACAATTGACTTTAACCTAATCAGGGATTCTACCTCATCATTTCAAACGTACTGCCTTAATTAGAAACTTGCATCAGATTTATTGGGGAAGTGACAATTCCAGCAATTCATCTGGACAGTTACTAAGAGGTACTCCAGAAAGGCCAGAATTTTGATCCTAGCTGGCCATAAATTTGTTCTGGGAGGTGGGTCTCATGGCTCTTCAAATCTGAATCATAATAAGTGTGCAGGCAACTGTTATTCCCACCCATGTACACATTTTCTACTAAAAGACCCACAAACTAAATTTCTCTATTTCTTCAGTCAGTAAGAACTGTAATTCAGCTACATATTTTAAAATGCGTGTCTTGTAATATTTTTGTTTCCAATGAATTTACAGTTAATTGCAAGGATTATTTTGAAAGCTTCTAAACCCTTATTTAGCCTGTACAGTGCTGAATAGTGGTGTGATTTCTGTATATGCCAGAGTTCATATATGCTAATCAGTCTGACTGCTTAGAAAGCGCTGCATAGCATTGGACTAATTTGCAGGGAGAGTAGCCTGCAATGGATGGCTATTAGCTGGTTTCAATCACCTTTTGTCTACACATTGCCTGACAAGCAGCTGGATTCTTGTGCATTCCCAACAGCTTGCATTCCAGTGCAATGAGGCTGAACCAGTCTTTTCTTTATTAAGGAAGAAATCAAGCCAAAAACAGTCTCTGTAACTGCTGTTTTCTTTTATTCATGGTAGTTACAGGCAACAAATCAAAGATGTCAGTTGCTTTATACTATACACCCTCCCATACACACACAGTTGCAGGCATTTTGCAGTCCTTCCTTTAATGAGCTCCTTATTCCGAAGAGGTCACACTCTTCCAGAGCATTGTTTGTTTTTCTCTGCTTGGGAGCAGCACCTTGCATGGATCTGCAATCATTCCCCTGTTAAGTGTTGTCTAATTGCACACTTTTGCTCCATCTTTCAGGAAGCTCCTAATGATCCTCCCAAGCCTCTGTTAAGCTAAATATTTCTGTGTTGTCAGCAACTTTCACCACCTGTCTATTCAGCCTGCTTTACAGAAAATTCTTAACAGCTGGCACCTAGCACTTGTTTGGGTGTGAAGCAAATGAAACCACTACATTTCATTGGGGGGTGCTCAGAACTGGCAGCAAGTAGAGGCAATGACTGCTCCTGGTGAACAGGACCATCAGCCAGCCTTAGAGTCAGGTGCATAGGGAAAAGTTCTCCTTGGGGTCCAAACAAACCTGACACTGAAAACCTGGGCTGGGATTTTTGTTTGGTTGGTTGGATCTTTGTCCAGTGGTGTGTGTACAGAACAGCAAATGCTCAAATAAACCAAACAAGCATGATTTGGAAATAGCCAGTGCCTTTGCCTCAAATCAACGCCATCTTATAATAGCAGTTGTACTAAATTCTGTGGGATTGAAGAATGAAGCTTGCAGGTTGCAAAAGCAAGGAGCAGAAGTCACCAAGCAGGCAGCACACTAGGATGCAAGCTGCTCCTGTGTAGCATCTTTGGAAAGAGTATATTTTATTCAGGAGTTCTCCTGCATATTACCTACCTCAGTGTGTGGGTGTAAATCCACTGAGACGATGGAAGAGCAAGCGGTTAGACACAGAGCAATGGGAATGCTGTGTCCACTGATTGGAAACCATGTCTGGAAAGTGAAGCCAATTTTAAGTGAATGCAGCAAGGAAATATGTAGGAAAACGTTGGATAAATTTGGAGACTTTATTTCCCTTTTGTTGGAGTGAGAGAAGGAGTCAGGAAAATATGAGCTGCCGGCAAGAGCATCAAAAGGCTTTGTAAAGGTTTTTGTGAACACCGCGACATGTACCTTTAACCTAGATATATTGACCTGAAAGGGATGCAGGTACTAGCATGAAGGTAAACGACTAGATAAGTGTAAGATTTTTTGAGTTGTTCTTTCATGATGTAGAGGATTTTTATCTCACAAGGGAGAGTTTCAAGAAACAGATCCAAGCCTAGGGATGCAATAATAATGGTGGAAGAGTTAGCAATTCCTGAGGGATGACTATGAATTCAACTGCAACTGGAGAGCTGGTGACTATATTGGACACATTAACAGTATGCACAGGGATCCTTCACATTTTTTAACACAATAAATAAACAGCAGCTGGTATTGAATCTCCATATTCAGTTTCCAGAGTGATATAAATTGCTGACTAAATGGTCATTTCAGTATCCTGGCTCATTTTGTGAAAGTCTCAGAAAGCAAAGCAGTGTGGATGAGATACAGGAGTGTTGGACTTTTTAATTACAGTCAGCTCAGCCTCTGAATTCATGAGTATGCTTTGTTCTTTGGACTTTTTTTTTTTTTTTTATGTGCTATTTATCATTACAGTGAAGATGTAAAAGCTTCATTTCACTGTGTGAGTATAGGGAGAATTATAAATTGAGTCTTATTTTGGCTAGATATTAATCTTTTTTATGTAAGCCAACAGTGAAAACTCATAAAGTTCTTCTGTTCTCATGTTTCTTCTGTAACGTGTCCATAACAACTTGTCTTTGGCAATTTCAGCCTTTCCAAATTCAATTCTAGCACTTACATGTTTATGTTACCTGTTTTAATTAAGAATTGGCAGGCATAAAAGAAAAAAATCTATTTTATGGGCTGATATGATCTTAATTGAGAATGCTGTGCTCTCATTGTCATTGATCACTTATTTTTGTGAGTTATATCAAGGTGCACATGAGTAATATGTAATGCTCCCACGTGGCAATATCAAGCAGAAGGAGCTGAGAGAGCCCAGGTGTTTTAACAAGGTGGTTTGAAAAAGCTCCAGAAATAGTATGTGATTCTGGAATCCTTGGACGAGGCAGGGGACAGTCTTCCAAACACCTGGACTCCTTGATCCACCTGTAGGATAAGCTTTTCTGCCTAAGATGTTGCAGCATATTAATCATCTTTGCCATGTTAGAACAATTCTTTGTGGTGGAGCTCCAGAACAAAGGTGCAATGTTTTTATGCAGATTCCATAGAAACATTGCCCCATAAAAAGTGTTCTTCCTTGCCTTGTTTCCTTCAGACTTGCAGAAAGACTTTGACAGGCAGGGGTCTGGAGGAAATGGGAAATAAGAGACCTTAGAATGCTTTAGAACTTCTATGTCCTTATGTATTGTCCCTCTAGTTACAGAGAGAAAAGTACAGATGCTTGCCTAAATAGTGGTTTGGTTTTTAGCTCAAATGCAGTTTCTGAGTAAAGTCATTCAAAGTGTGCAGTTGTGATAGATCAGACAGAAGCTGAGAAATGTTAAAATAGGCAGAAGTGAGGGTTTAGCTATTTTTGCTCTGCAGGAAGGAAAACATGGGCACCAGCAAAGCACAGGAAAAAATGCAGTTGTGCAGTTGTGTCAGTGAAATAGTTTAATAATAAATGCATTATTTGAAATGTTCGTTTAAATTTTCATGTATGCTATAAGCAAACTATTAAGTCTCAAGGTTATTTAAGAAAAAAAAAATGTAATATACTGAAAAAGATGAATCCAGTGAGATGTAAGATAAGATGGTCAGCAGACCTTTTCTTAGATCTTTATGGGAAGAAAAAGAGGCCACAAGACTACATCTGATGCAACTTAGGAAGAATATATCACATGCAGCTTATTAGTTACCATTATTAAAAAAATTGCCTGCTGTTGCAGGGCCTAACTTTAGCTGTTTGAAGTGCCTAACTTATATTTTTGAATCATGTTGTTCTTTCATCTCTCAGTTCAAAGAGCCTTGGACCTATTTAGGAATGTTGAGATTGTAATAGGCTCAGTTAAGGTGCCTGTTATATAGTACCTGCCTATGTCATGATTTTGGGTGATATAGCCACATGGTTTTCTGAGGCTGAGGAATATAAACTGGTCTCAATTGTTCCTGAAGAGCTATGTGTAAACTAAATGACCACGAAGGTGCTTCTGACTGGTGGCATCTGCATCCCATATCAGGCAGGGTAAGACAGTGGCACATATCAATGCCAACTGTAATCTTTGTTTCTCCAGAGAGAAAATCTGGAAACTATGGAAAGCTACTCAGTTCTGGATAACTAGGGTACAGTACAACATGCTCCCACTAAATTATTTGAATCGTAAGTGACCGTCAAGTCAAAACCATTAGGGATATTGGTGTTTTTTAAAATATTCCACAGGGAATGGGATAGAATATGGTGAATGTATGTTGTATGAAATACTGAGATTCTTGAATTTCTGATCAAAGTGATTGAGGGATAAAATCATATTTCAGCATTAGGAGAGTTGGAGATTTCAAGAGCTAGCAATGTGGGTTTAGAGGAGATATATATCCTAGAGGTTTGTATGAGGCATCTCGTCCACCCCACTGAATCAAAACCTGTTTCGTCTGGTGTAAAGACCTCATCTGGTACAAAGAAGTTCTTCCAGATACAGGTTTTAGGTATATTTTTCTGAAGATATAAGGAGACAGCAAGCATGTATCTTTCCTCATTCACGCAGCAACAAACGCCTTTGTGAGGAAGGAACTCAGGCGTACTTCATGCATTTTTTATTCCGTGAAAGAGGCAAGGCCTTTCATTACTCAGCATGATATCCCCTTTAGAAACAGTCCTTTGGCATAGCTAATGTTGGGCTTGCTATCGTCAGTCTGTCTAACCTCATCTATGCTGTTGCTTAAACTTGGTGTCTGAGAAAGCCTTTGTGGACTGTCTTGAGTAACTTGTGGTCTTCTCACTTGCTGAAGTGTCTCTGAGGCACAGCTTGGGCAGTAAGCATGTCTAAACCACCAGTGCCTAGGAGCTGATGGGAAGTGCTGTGGGAAGCATTAGTAGCTGGTGGGCTGGACAAGCCCTCCTCCTGCTCAGTTTCAGCAGCAACCACTGTGTAAGAAGCAGCTCAGCTGTGTCGCTGTGCCTCGCACATGTTTGCTGCAGTTGATTGTAGGACAAAACACACCTGAACTGGTCCTGGGGAACTGGAGTTTGGCCCAAGGAGCCATGGCCCTTTGGCAGAAGAAATAAAAGAAACCAACAATTGGTGCTGCTGGTGAGGATGATTTTGGGAGCTTGAACTCAGGCTCTTATGGTCCTGCTCTGTGTCCCCTGGGCCTACAGAACTCCTCACCAGCATCAGCCATTTGAGAACTGTTTGAGTCCTTCAAGCTCTTTACCCAAACACTTCACTACTAACAGGAGAGAGACTGGCACATCTAAAAGGTGATTTTCTGCACCTTAGACAGCTCTTTTAAGGATGGCAGCCTAAGTGGCTAGATGGAACTGGACAGCTGACATTTAGGCAACTCTAGCTAATGATCGCCTCCTTTCTTTCTGAACCTTTGCTTGCTGCCATGCATAATTCAATTCTTTCTTTACAGGGAGGGCAAGTGTTTGTTGAAATTGGGGAAAGAAGAGATTAAAGGCTCCCAGATATATATATATATATATATATATATATATATATATATATATATATATATATATATATATATATATATAAAAGTATTTCAATCTGCTACAAAACAATTTGATTTATGTCTCTTTGTAGGGAAATATATATGCTTTTTTTTTTTTATATGAGATAAGGAAGAGTAATTTAATGAATATACACCTACCACTTCCAGACAAACTCAAAAGAGATGTATGCTGGGATAGCTGGCCTCAGTCCAGCAAAGCCATTAGACGTGGGTAACCCTTAACAAAAGGAAACCTGCTTAGCTCCTCCTTATTCTTTTGAAGGCATTGATCTTGTGTTTTGATCCATTTAGCCTATTGGGCTGGAGTATTTGAGGACCCACAAAGGAAAGGCCAGAACCTGGTCCTAGGTTAAGTTTACCAGCCACCCCCTGCCCTCACCCAAAACCAACCTAGCAGATTTTTTTTTGCACCCCTGAACCCACAGAGTTTTCCTTTTCTACAGTTTCTGTGTGTGCCAGCCCTCACCCAGTCCCTTATCCTCCAGCCTGGATGAAATTTGTACGGACTCAAAATGTGTCAGCAGGATTTGAGTCCAGCCTAAACACAGCCAGAGCATGACCATTATTGATCACAGGCACAGAAGGGAAGGCTTAACCTTTGCAATGCTAAAAGTTTGTTCTTTCTCTAGTTTTAGTTTTACTTTGGGGGCCAGGGGGAACTTGGATCACTGAATGAAACAGTAAAGGCCATGAAATGATTTGTGCCATTTATGGAATAAATAGTTTAGATAAGGACACATCAGAATTTTTCAATAGCCTAGCCAGTTATAAATCTTTGTAACAGGAATACATCACTGTGTTCAGGGATTTTTGTTCCTGAATACCCTGGAATTACACAGTGCATTTTTATATACTTCTCTGTGTTTCTGGTGAACAGTTCTAAGTCTCCATGGGTCTTCTGAATTGAGCCAGTGGTGGAACTTTTCTCTATGATGTTGATTAGTGTAAATGTGCCAGAGTACATGATATGTGAGTTAAAATCTGCGTTGAGGCTCCAAAATTTTATTTGATGGTTGTGCCTTAAGGCCAAGCATGAACAACTGATATTTTTCCCTATTTCACTTCCTCTGCCTGTGTCTTGTTGTTTAAGCTAGAGACACAGTAAAATCTCTAGGCACCCAAACTACCTTCTAGTTGTGTCAAATAGTAGTTATTTATCAATGAGATTCTTTGCTATGCAAGATTGCAGAGAAATGTAGGTATGCTGAAAGGAAAATACAAAAATATTAGGTGTTACTTTTGTGGTTGATCTATTCCTCTATCTGTTATCTATGAATATGCCTAGTCATACCTTATGCATGTTTGTGCATTTACCTCGTGCAGTGGGATTTTCCTTACTGCCTCAGGAAGAAACTCTGACCTCTGTGAAAGACTGCTGGTGTGATGGCCACAACTCCACATCCAAGCCTCATACAGAAGCACACTTCTAGTACATGTACTCAGTATCAACATCTATACATGTTAGATACAGCTGTCAGTTCCATAGCTTCCAAATTTGTAATTTCCAGGCTAGCACAATGCTGCAAGTTGTTTGATGTCAAGAGCAAAGGCCAAGTCTTCATTGTCTGGAATGTTTTGTCTGTTCTGCAGAGATTTGCACAGTGCTGTGTCTGTACTTGCTGGCGAGGTGCCTGTGAATAGCATCAGTGCAATGCAGATATGCTTTACCTTTCTCATTCCCTATTTCATGCAGAATCTCCAAGCTCAAAGCAGTGCCATCTGTCCCTTCCATGAGCAGAGGACCCTTGGCAGATATGTTCCTTCCCATATAATGGTCGCAGGCTGCCACCACTATGAATGCTACGAATAGTTCAGCTGGAGCCATCTTTAAGCCAGACAGAAAAATAAACCTCTCAGAGTGGAAAGAGCTCTTCAACATGATCCAGATTGCCTCAGTATAGTCCCTCGGGACTATTTGTACAGTGGGATACTCTTCAGTCTGAATAGAAGTGACAAAATCTGGCCCAGAGTTAGTTCCCTAAAGATGTAAATATAGAAACTGCCACAAAAACACGTGCAGGGGCATAGAAGTCTTTTTTTTTCCACCCATGATCTTTGCCAGCGAGGTCTCTCTCTCTCTCACAGTCACTGCGGCAGTTCAAAGCTTCACTAGCATTGTGGGTTGACAGGGAAACATTGCTGATCCAGCTTAGGGAAGCAGGCAATTTGCTTCTATAAAATTACACTTAGTAAAGCTTTTGGGATTTCATGTAGGCACGAATCATGTGTATATCAAGTGCTCTCAGTCATGAGAGGAAGAGGGGGTCATATGAGATGAGAAGCTCTTCAGACAGAGAGAGTAACCTTTGATGAAGTGCTCAGGCCACAGACAGGGAAGCTGTCTGCAACTTGTGCAGTAATCTGGAAATACTGATTAACAGTTTTATTGTCTTTCATAAAGATTTGCAAAACACTGAAACCCAGAACACACACATCTGCAGTACCCCATAGATGCTGTGCACACGGTCCCTGGTGTGGTAGGAGGATCCAGGTGTTTGTGAAAGGGGCATTTTTTGGCAGGATGTTTTTTTCTTCCCCAGCTCTGCTGATTCTCAGGGAAGTCACATCACTGACTGAAACTTCTCTCTATGCCCAGTAAGCACTGTTAAGCAGGCAGGGGAAATCAGGCTGAGGTTTTCTCTGTGTGGAGAATTGGATACCCCTGGTATAATGCTTGAGACCACTGAGTCAGCCTTAACCAGGAGCTCTCAGCCCCACGGCATGAATTAGCCATGGTAATCTTTGCAAGTGGAGCTGTAAGTAACAAAACTGCTGGTCAGATATGGGCACACAGTGCTGCTCTTAGCAGTATGAATGTGTTTCTCTAGAGTTTCATTGTGATACACTCATTTCACTCATTTGCCAGGAGTTGTTTGACCTTTCATTTGTGTGCTGTATGCATGCAGCGCACGGAAGCTCCATCCACGGCAACAAAATTTACTTTCTGCCTTTAGTGCTGGAAGAGATAGGGAATTTTGTTTTTGTTGTTGTTAACCTCACATAACTCTTCAGTTCTTTTCCCTCTTTTTTTTCTTTTTTTTTTTTTTTTCCTTTTCAATGCCAGTTACAGATCCCAGATGTCAAATAACAGCAGCAGCTGGCTGCGTGACAGATCCCTTAGGCTGCAGCTGGGTGAACACTACTGGACTTATTCTAGTTGTGTCATATAGATGATATGCAGATGATTTCTCTGAGCTGCCATGCTTTTCAAATGCCTCTAGCTTCTATTTTTCCCTTCTTTTATTCTGGTAATACACAGAGCCTGGAAACTCAGCCTTGGAGAAATTTTGCATGTATTGTGTACAAGGTCTTTGGATCCAAAGGATGGCCTATCCTTATTCCTTTTACATAATTCCATTATTCCTTTTACATAACTAAATGATTCAATTAATAAATACCCAATATTCCTAATACTCTTTTAGATTAGGATTGACTGTATCCTTCAATACTCTGCATTTATGACAACAGCACTCTTGTATGAAGATGAAAGAAGAAACATGAATTCAGGAAGTCTGATCCCTCTTGAAAATGATGTACTCAGTGTCCATATTGGTTGAATAGTAATTTCGGTACTTTTTTGTTCATTAAGTCAATGTGAGTAGATTCATTGAATGTTAATGACAGAATAGAGCTTCAGATTTTAACAGATGATAGAAGAAGAAATAAGAGCAAATTTTCAGTAGAAGTATAAATACACAATATGCTGTATTATCTACAAAGAAGAGTTACCTCACTATGCATTTTTAAGATCATCTGTGCTGGTGAATTTTCTTTAGTAGTTTTGCTGTACATTACTTTTAACTAAATCCTTTTTGTAATGTGTTGTAACTCTGCCTAACATTAACACAATCATAACAAATGTATGGTTTTCCTTTGAACTATGGTATATGTTTTGTGAAAGTAGTATAGTTTGAAAGAGAAGCACAATTCTGATTAAACTTTAGTATCCTTACTCTGAGTCAATAATACCTAGAGAGCTGAATTATTTCATCTCAGATTATTGGAACATATGCTTAAAACTTCAAGATAATATTTCAAATATAATTTTCTAATAATTTCCTTCTCCAGCGATGTCAAGTATATTAATCAACTCCAAACAGTCTGTTCTAGAAACAGAAGTGCTCATTGACTAAGCCACCCTTTATTCCCTTTTGGGCAAAATCCAGAAAATAGATTTCATCAAGTGAGGCAAATGCACTTTCTCTAAATGATCTAATCACTTCTGTGTTTTTTCCTCTAAACATTACCTGCAGCTAAAATGAAGGTGGTTGTTATAGATACAGGGGAGCCCTTCCCATTGCTCCTTTCAGAAATTATTTATTTCCCTTGCAGACACAATGCAGAACCCAGCTCAGAGCTCTGGGAAAATGCAGAAGTGACATGCAAAAGTAGCTATAAGCCAGTAGAATTTTCAGCACCAATGGAGGTGATTCCATTGTCATTTACTTTAAATCTAGAGATAGTGTATGTGTTTCTTCTTTATAGTCACTGATTTATGTCTTGTGCATTACTTTTGAGTGGGCTATCATACAGCCTACACCTATGTGGCTTCTCATAGCTACTTCTGCATAAATCTAGTTCATCTTGTTTCTTCCTAGTCATAACTTCCATCTTCCTACAGGCCCCTCATATTTACAGCTCTCCAAAGGACATCACAAGCTGGGTGTAAATATATGTAATTCTCACTGAAGTTATTAATACTTTTCTTCCTAGCTCAAATATACTTTTATTCTCCCTCCCTACAGGAAATGCTAGGTATTGGTCAGCACTGAAGTTTCCTTTTGATGAAACTATGCACAGTAGATCTGTCCTGGGACTCTCTAATGGGAGATTAGTGCATTCTTGGTTTCTGTCCTTGATAGTCCAGAATAGAATCCTTCTGTTTTTCCTCTGGTCTCTTTTTCCACAGCAGTATTCCTTCTCCAGTTGCAATTCTGAAGCAGACACTCAATGCAATTGTTCATCTCCTTTAATCTTCTGTTGTTTCCAGTAAAGTTCTTACTTGAACTTTAGATTCCAGTAGATTCAGATTGCTCATTCTCAGCCTCACAGACTGACTGACACGATAGAATGGCAAAGTATCCTGACTTCTCTGAAACAGATGATTGTAAACCTGCAGAAACATTATCTGTTAAGTGTTTTTCTATGTTCTGTTTCATGTCTTTCAGCAGGAGGCTTTATTGCAGAAGCTTTTTCAAATTATCTTTTTTTTTCTTTTTTTGAAATTTTTGTATCAGATTCTTTCTGATTTGGCTACATTCAGTCATGTCTAAAAAATTTACAAGTATTCTAGAAGCTTCATGTTACCCTAAGGGAGTAAGAAGTATTCTGCTTAGAAATAGGGTAATATCGAGACTTCTCTTGGTGTTTTTTCCCCCCTTTTGTTTTTTTCCCATGCTTAAGATATCAATCATTTCATCTCCAAGTCTTGTGCCTTATCTTGCCTCAGGCTAATCTAAATTGCTGATCATCACCATCATGGTTTTTTTCCAAGTTACTGGTCATATTTGCCTCTATTTTCAGCTTTTGTGATGTAAAGTCTTCTGATAATTCCCTTCAGTTATCTGTTCTTCCATCAGCCTGCTTGATCTCCTCCTCCTATAAGCCCTAGTTTCTTACATCATGGTATGTTACCTAGCCTTAGTCTGGGTCAATATGCACAACTTCCCCTAGGACTTCAACGGTCTTGATCATTATCCTTCCTTTTTTCAGTTTGTTTCACTAAAGCCTCCCACTGATGTAAATGTATCTGACTTCAGCACAAAGAATATCAAGCTCCACATGCATCACTGCAGGACTGCTGAAACAGTTTGAGATTTGCTTTGTAAATACTTCTTATCAAGCAGGCTACTTCTCTCCTCAGCTTATTCATGGATACTCAGTACAAAGAGGGTAGATCAGAGGGTAGACAGTGAAAATTTATAAAAGAATGAAAATTCATAATGCAGAACTTTTCAGTTAGGGCTTTTGTTTGGTTTCCTTGGGATTTTTTCCCACCATAAAGCATCATTGTAACACCATGAATTTTCAGTGAGGACTTGAATTTTATGTCATGGAAGAAATTCCAGTATACCAGAGATGCGGAATTTGCAGTTCAGATATCGTACATTAACTGTAGTATATTGAAATAATTATTCTGAAAGAATCCACTACAGATAGAATTGCAGAAGAGATCCCACCTTGGAAACACCTAAGACAGACTGTGATATTGCAGCTTTCATGTTTTCACAGGAGGGAGGATGTTGTTTTGCATGAAATATCTGGAAACAGATGGATTCCTCTGGCCTGTGAACATGTATTTCTTTAATAGTCCCACTGTTGCACAGAATCATAAAGGCAATTACATAGAATTCCCTGTCTGAAAAAGAAATGTAAGTCAAGATAGGGAAAAAATCCAGACAAGAGAAACAGGTCAAGATGGCATTGAGCTTATCCATGTACACTTCTGTCAGTGAGGAAAAAGCTACTTTTCTGTTGAAATCTACTTGAAGTTGGAGGCCTAGAGGAAAACATATATCAAGGAAAAACAGGGTGGTTCTTCTTAAATGTTAACAATTGTGATTAAATGCTGTATTAAAATGCTTGAACTGTAAGTTTCGTGGTGCCATGGTGTGACATATCTCTGTTTCAATAAAACAGGTTGAACCTGGTTTTGTGCCTTAGCTAACACATAGCATCTCTGCACCTTGCTGCAGAATTCAATCCTTGTGTATGAAAAGTTCTCTTTTCAGGCCCTATGCATGTATTACATGTAGTAGATAATGAGGAAATACTGCTCTAACCACAAAACTACAAGTATCTGCAGCTCATGAGAGTATCTCCTGACTGATGAGGGGAGAAAGTATTAAAAGAAAGTATTAAAATATTTCTGTTCATGACAGAACCAGATATTCATGTGGCATATACCACATTATTTATTCAATGTATGTTTTGACTGCCTGGTGGGGTTTGGGACTCCTGTGAGTACTATTTTACTATTGTACATGGGCAGCAACTGAGTGTTCCATCATAATTCTCCATTACTATAAAGCCACAAAATAAGGAAATGCCAGGCATTAATTTGAATAAAAGATAGAGAAAGGCATGTGCTCTGAGCTGCATTCTGTGACAGAGTCTTAATCTTGTAGAAGAATGCTGATTTAATCTGTTCAGTAATGTTGGTGAGATTTCTAATTCTATTCAATACCACTTATATTAGCATTTTATCAATTTGAATTCTCTTCATAAGTAACCACGTATTTTCAGGTTGTTTAGTCAGAGAGGTTACACAACCAGAGAGAGAATAGAAATGACTGCAAGATGTACTGTGCAAAGTAAATGATGATGTCAGATA
This sequence comes from Vidua chalybeata, assembly GCF_026979565.1. Lineage (NCBI taxonomy): Eukaryota > Metazoa > Chordata > Aves > Passeriformes > Viduidae > Vidua > Vidua chalybeata. The sequence goes on along the minus strand of NC_071531.1, from coordinate 34,621,025 downwards.
GACAGTTTTAAAAACATGATGAACAGGAAAACCTCCAAGAAAACTGGATTTTCTATTTGAAATTCTGAATTAATTCTGCATGAAGTCACAGCGGTTTATAGTAATTGTTTTAATTTTCCTATATTTTCCTTTAAAAATTTTTATTAAGTGATTAATCTAGTTACCAATTCTATATTTAGTCATTTTTATAGAGATCAAAATCCCTTGGAATATGAAGCACTCCTTAGCATGTATTTTGTAATTAGCTGTAAAAAATTTACATAATGAACTAAGCAGTCAATTTCTGAATGTGATTTGTGTCTGTGTATATGAACCAGGGAACCACGCCCAGTGCCTCTGATAAGAGAGTCTCAGCTAATCAATTCCTGTTCTGGAGCTTTTCAGCCTTCCAGTCCTTTTCATTCTAGTCACTCATCTGGACAAATTCACCATGGCTAAGGAGTTGCTAAGTGCTACAAATTAAAATAATAGCTTTTTTTTCACACTTCTATTGCCATACTTACAGCTGCTGGGGCAAATTCAGACCAACAGTGTCTTCTCAAAGATGTAATTTGTAATATGCTGGCTACCTTCCTACCCAAGTATGGTATAATCTAAGGAGAGTAGAGTTTCTTGGTTTGGAGCTGTTGCCTCCATATCTGTCTGTCTGAGTACCTTTTAAACAGAATGTTTGTAGTGTGGCATTCATCGCTCACAGCCCCTAGCGTGGCAATGGCTGCCTCACAGACAAGTTAGAGCTATTACAGTTGTTTCCTAGAATGGACAAGTCAGTGGAAAAAGCTTGTAGCATCTGAGGTGTCACAGTCAAGGATGACACAGTTGTTGACCAACTTACATTGACAATTTCTTCAAGTTTTACTAGGAATGGAATAAAATATGTGAAAGGGAGAGTTTTCATTATAGGAAATGGTGCAGGTAGTTTCAACTGACTAAGAACATTACTCTAAATATTTCTTTAGAGCAAGTATTTGTTTACACCTTACAAGTTTCTGAAGTACTTAGGGATTTTCTAGAAGGGGAAGTGGAAGAAGATGTCCTGTCATTTGACAAGCCCAGCTGAATAAGAAGTCACTTTAGCCATGACTCCGCTATCCTGCAAAGGAGTCATCAGCTAATCAAAACAGCTCTGCTAGGTTGCAAAGTAGGACAACAAGCAATAGACAAAGGATGAAAAATCCACATTAAACTCATTTCATAATGGATTTGCTTCTCTGAGCACTGAGACATTCTGAAAGTGGGGCTATGCCCTGCCCTGCCTGGATAGGAGAACCAAAGCCTTATTTCTCTCATTTAGAAGATGTTCTTCATCGAGGCATGTTTGTTCTTCTTAATAAGCTGTGTGAATCTATTAGGTAGAGAGGCTTTACTTGAATTGATTTGCTTTGTTTAAACATGCTCTAGCTTTTGCTCATGTATATAGCTCATAAAAGGAAACCTGTTTGAGTTTAGCCTAGTATCCCATGGTGATTACTTAGATGTGCTGTCATAGCCAAGAGCTTGAGTCTAGGATTTTGCTGGCAACAGTACAGCTGCAGTAATTACAATGATATGGAAAACTGAACCACAATTTAAAAACCAAAAGGACTATTGCAACTCTTACAGCTCAGAGATTGCTGAGTAATGTCCATTCAATATATGTAGGTAAAATTCATGATGCTGTATTATTTTTAGTAATTAATGTGAATCAAATCTGTTTCAGAAGCTCTAGTTTAAGCATGCAGGTAGGTTTGTTTGGGTGTTTTGTTTAACCAACCACTTAAGAGTCAAGTAGAAGCTTTAGTGAAATTAATTTTTGTTAGTTAATACTTACAAAAGTCTTTGAAGATATTTATTGCCATATATTTGCTAGATTTTTGTCTCATAAGCAACTTCTCCTATGAAAAGTATTTCAAGAAGTTTTTGGACCTGTCAGCAATAATTTTTCTCTTGATCAGAGCCTGAAAAGGCTCGGATTTTCAATAGCTTCTGCCAGGGTGAGGCACTGAGTCCTTCAGAATGCTCTGTGCCATGATCCTTCATATTGACTAAAGCTGTCACACATAATAATAATGAAAGCCAATGTGAATTTTGAATGCACAGCTGTGGCCTTGATTCACTTAGTGAGGATCAGAAACAGTTTTGAGATGACTTTGTCTAGAACACAGGGAGTTGTATTCAGCACCTTCTCCGAGGCTCAATTCAGATTTCCTATTGGGATTTCTTTCAATGAAAAAGCAGCTAATTTGCTTAATTAAAATACCTTTAGTTGAATTGTTTGCCCAGTTTTGAATAGTTCTTATTCTTGTGATGAAACCTAGAGGTTGAATATACCATCCTTTCACTGAAAAATCTGCCTGTGAATATACCAAACTTGCTTTCATTTCTGCATTTTATACCCCATTTGTACTATAAATGCTTGTTTAATACTTGGTTTAGACAATGTTGACTTTGAGAGAATAATGTGACAGTCCAGGAGAGATGGATATAATTTGAAATCTGGATCCTTTGATTATAAGGATTGATCCACTTTGATTGTAATGTGTGAACCAAAGAAAACTGATGTGCTGTGGGGAAGTGGTCTGTAGCCTTACGAAAGAAGCAGTTGAAAAGTAAAACGAGTGCATCTTTTCGGAAAAAAAACCCATAGGTCATGTGAGGTATGTTTTCCCTCAACACACAGCTGTATGTCTATGTAACTGAGGAATAAAGAAAAATGGAATTCCTGAATAATTTCTGGTTATTTGTTTAAACAGAGACAGACGTTTGGAGGTGCACACTATTTTGAGCAACCAGTAATTGTGTAAGCTACACCTCCCAGACAAACTTGGTCTTCCATATAACAGTGGTTTGCCATCCTGTCTAATCAGGTTGTTTGGTAATGCTGAAGAGCTGATTTTCTGCTTTTGAGAGATTGTTTGAAAGCTGTGGATATGATTTTTATGTGTTTGGGCACTCAATCAATTTTATTGCCTGGCTGCTTTCCCAGCTTCTGGTTGCTTCTACTACCTAATTTTGCGATGAACAAGCAAATGAATGTTCTCATTGCATATAAAGAGAACTGTTCTGATTGTCATGTTTTGAATTCTTAAAAACAGCTTAAAGTATTACACCTGTATCCTATCAGCATATCATGGCAAGTCTCGCAAATTAATTTCAGTAATGAGTATGAAGCAAATGATACTGAAACCCTGCAGTACAGCTCTGACATATTTTTTTTGTAGCTGTTTCCATGTATTTTTCATCTAATGAGGATTTTTTTTCCTAGAAGATGAGTTTCTTGCACTGTTTCATCACAGCACAGTGTTTCCAAAATGATTTGGGTCTGAATTGCACTACAGCCTCCATCAGTCTTCCATGGTTTGGGTATCTTAAGGGCAAAGGAGACCGTCAGCATGTTTGGTGGTGCTGACACAAGGAGCAAGGGGTTCTTTGCAGCAGGAGGAGGGTGCTTGCCCAACAGGCACCACGGGATACAGCCCCAATGGGCAGCACAGTGAGGAGCGAAGCCGTGGGTGCTCGAGCCCCAGCGTGCAGACGGCATCCTTGGCACAGGTGCGGGAACCACTACGGGGAGAAAACATTCCAGAAGGATTGTTAGTAACCTCAGGAGGCCAGGTGTGAAGGAGGTATCATCCAGGCATTCCAGACTGAAATTTGCTGCAGATCTCTGAGACACCTGCCCACAGCAGCTACTGTTGCTTCATTTACCATTTGAATGTCTGTCACCTTCACCTCCTCTCCTTTTCAGTTGCTTCATATCTTCTTTGTGCTTGATCCCATGCTGAGGTCCATTACTTGGAAAAGTTCAATTAAAATCTGGCCAGCTGCTTCTCAGCTGCATGAACAATGTTTATACAATGTATTGGCTACAAAATGTTCTCTGCTGATGTTTCATTGGAAGTGGTTGGTTAATGGGGGCAGAGTGAGGTGGCTCCAATTGGCAGAATTACAGTTTGGCCTGGAAGAGAAAGAATGAAATCCCACCCCTCAAATTACATACCTGTTAAATTACTTGCTTTGCTTTAGAGTAATTTCACTGTTAACCTTAATAAGTTGGGATAACCATAGGCCACACAAAAATAGGCAAGTCAAGAATTTGCCTTAACTCATTTTCTCTGTGCTCCTGATAATTGTACGCATCAATCTCTTTTTTCCTAGGGAAAAAAAAAAAAAAAAGAAAGAAAGGAAAACAACCCTAAACCAACAGTGGATCAAAAATATAAGGACATCAAGAATACTTACTCTGTGAAGTGCTCTGCAAAATCAAAGAAAGGAGAAGCACTTTAAGTCCCTGAAATGATACTTCAAGTATCAGACTTGCTACAAAAATATATGTATGTGTGTACATACATACATGTATGCATACACACACAAGGAAATTACTGAAGAACTGTAGAAAGTGCCTTAAAGGGAAAATTAGCTATTGGATTCAAGTATTGGCCAAGTGTATTTGCTTATGCACAACTCTACATCAAATTCCAGACCATAGCCAGCTTACATCCTGCCAGTTTACACCCCAGGCAAAAAATCTGTGTTGAGTTTCTGCCTGACCGTGTAGATTTTCCTTGGAATAGCACAGTCCCTTGTCATAAATTTTAAGAGAAAAATGCAAAAGGTACTAAAACTAAAGGGCTGTTTGCAGCAGTGGGAAAAATAAAAGGCACAACAAAAGCAACAAAGAATATGTTAGGGAGAGCTGAAAAACAGTTGTAATACAACATTTTGGATGGCTATAGCAGTGATTGTGTAATATTTGGTGTCCTGTGAAAACTAGAATTGGATTGAAGAATTTGAATAGGGAGGGTGTCATTGGATGCATGTGCCTCAGTTAAAGGCAGATAAGGTCAAATGAGAAATCTGGTTTAATAACAAGGCTGATAAAACAAAATAAATGAAATAAAAAATTTCCAGAACAGGTAAATTTTTCATCTTGTCTAGTCTTAGATCAAAATAGCTTTCCTTTAAATTAATGAGCTCACCAACTCTCTGAGAAAACTGTTATGAGGTGAATAAGAAAATAGTTATGTGGGTCAATGGATTCTTAGCAAAAGAACAAAAGCTGGAATAGATAAGCAGGCAAATCAGTTTCATTTTTCAGTGTCATTGTAGAAGTAGAATGCACAAAGAATGCAGTCTCTCATGGATGATTATTATATTTGGACACTGACTTTTGCAGCAAACAGGAACATCACAAAATAGCTCCAGCTACCATTATTTGAGATACTTTTGACAAATGTAACACTGGGGAAGTAATTTACTTTCTTAGTATTTATATCCTATATAACTGCTAAAACTTATTATCTGAAAAAGTGGAAATACAAACATTTTTGTTTTCTCATCATAGTTGTTTATTCTAATCCTCTAGGCAGAGAGTCACATTCCTGGATCCTCTGACTTTCTACCCATTAATAAGACAATTAAATTATGCTTTTATCCAACTGTTAGAGGGACCAAAAGCATTTTTGGTTGTTTTTATCATTAAATTTCTAATGATAAACATGTTAAGTACTGTATCAGGTCATTGCATACAAGACTCTCAGTTAAGGTATAATTAAATCTAATTTTAAAACAGTTTCTGCTTGTTTCTTGCATGCATTTCATTAAAATTCTTTTCAACATAATGGAATTTCTTTAAGGAAAAAATAGAAAACAAAGATGACACACAACCTATTTACTGTCCATGTGCTTAGACATGCCATGCATTTTCTAATCCATAAGCATGGGGCCAGAGTAAGAATATGTTCACAAGTGACAGCACTGGTGTGTAGTGAATCCTGTGCGATGTCAGGGTTGGATTCACAAGCTTTGACAGAGGAGGGTTAGAGGAAGCTTGTCTATCCTGACCCCGGTCACAGGTCTGATGGAACAAAAACAACCTCTTTTATGTTCTGCTGATTGCTCTGGGATCCCCCAGGTCTGGTCTGTGCTGGAGAAGGAATGGACAGTGAGGTGTATGTTTAAATAACAGGACAGCAACTTGGGCCAAAAGAGGGACATCTGACCCCACAGGGAGCTGCAGGAAGCAGGAGACAAGTTAGCGAGTTGTTCGTTTGGATGTAGCAATCACTCATGAGCAGATGGATTTCAATTACCCACCACAGCTTGCACAGAGCACAAGTGCAAGAGCTATCTGTACACTGGGAAAAAGCAATTCTTTCTGTGGCAGGTGCAACATATGAAGGAATAATGAAAAGAAGCTTTGAATCACTGATTCCCTCTCCCATTATAACTAAAAACATGGTAAAGAGGGATATGATTTGACATTAGAAAAAAAAAAAGTCATGAATCAAAAGAGATATGATGTATTAATGAAAATTGTGATAGGACATACACATTGGTAGGACAATGTACAATAATGACACAGGGAATACAAAAAATATGTAAAAAATCAATATTGCTTGTGTTAATACAGTTTATCAAACAGGAGGGAGGGAATAATCAAAAAATATTAAAGAAGTTAGCTGTCAGGAAAGTAAAGTTTATTCTTATGGCTATGTAGTTCCAGAACTGGAATTTGCTTGCCAGGAACTCAGCCAGGCCAGAGTAGCTGCAGGTCTGCTGATTGTGACTGGGACAGTGTGTCTGGAGCACTTTGATTCCTCGGATTAGAATGCAAGTCAAAAATAGAGATGCAGCCCTCCAAGAGCTAAGTACTGTTGATAAAACTGGAAAAAAGTTTTAAAATAAATTATTACCATAAAAAAATAGAAGAAAAACCCACAAACAAGCATCTGCCTCCCCAAAACATCTAACCAAAACCCAAAATAACAACAATAACAACAAAACCAAAAACATCACCAAAGAAAGGAACCCCTGTTGCCCCAAGTCTAGCCAAAAAAAAAAAAATAATAATACCCCAAACTCCAACCATCTTCATGCTTATCTTTTCTAACAGTTCCTCATGGTCACCAGACATGTTTGAGAAAAAAAGTTGTTCTAAACGTTGCTGTTTAATTTATCTCCTTCCAACAGAAATTCAAGCCAAAATAACTCCTGCAGTTTTATTACTCACATTACTACAGCTCATTATACATTGTGGAATCAGTCTTCATTTTCATTTGCATTCTTGACATGTTTTATCTGGTGTTTTTCCATTCAATGAGATCAGAAACCTTTACCTTGGAGCACTGTCCTTTCTTCTGCTCTCCCACTTTTCTTCCCATACACCCCTAAAGATCGAGCAAAGAAGGTGTAGTGTGTTGAAAAGTTGCTGTGGTATTTGGTGCTGACTTTTTCTATGTGATCTGTATGGGTATAAAGAGCATTATTTAAATATGAACTTTCCTGAGCCTGTCATAGTTGATTTTTCCATGGATTGGTGTGGTGAAACTTAAACGAATTTTAATGGCAAATTTTCCAGCATAGCTTAGTTGAACATCTTGATATTAAAATTTAATAATCTCAAATGAAGCTCTGTGTGGTGCAATGAAATTCAGCAGAAGTATGCTGGGCTAATAAGCTGCAAAATATTAATACTGAGATAATTTTTTGTCTGTCTGGTATCAAAAGTCTTCCCTGAGCTGTAACATAAAATAAGATTTTAGCTATAAACTCAAGGCTTATCTGCTAAAAATAGCTGAGGAAAAGGATACATCTGTGTGTTCAATGTTATTAGGATGATTAAAGGTGACAAAGAGAAGCCATATCTGTAGCAGTTTGGACTTTCATACCTCTGGAGAAGACAAATGATCCTAAGATGTATTTGGTGGTGGGTACCCAAAGGAAATTAGGAAATTTTCAACTTACATTGCATTCCATCTAAAATACGAAGTGCTGTCCTGGTCTTCGAGTTCAGTAAAATGAACTCAAACTGAAATGGAGCAGACTTTCTGAGGTAAACAGAATCTGCTTTAACAAAAGAGGACTAAGTAAACTTGGCTGGTTTTGTCCAAAAATAATTAAATGTGCGAGAAGCTGCTCATGGATATGTCACTAGGACAAATAATGAAACCAGTAGAAGCACATTCATAGTAAAAGGCAATTTACAAAACCAATGAGGTGTAAACTAGCCATGAAGGTTAGAAGGTTAGAAGTTATTTTCCCATCAGCTGGATAAGTGAAATTATGATTTAGGCTTCCCATAATACTGCAAGAAAATATATATTTCAAGTAGAAGTTGGTGATTTTTTGATGGGATATGACACAGGACATGTGGATCTGCCCATGATTTGAAAATGTCTGTTCACTCCATGCTCCCTAACTTTAAATTAAAATAGGTGGTTTACACATAACTTAATAAGGTAAGATAAAAATAAGTCTTCCAATCCTTTTGCTGTCTCTTCCACAAACAGACACAAACCCATAAGGATTAGATAATATCTTGCATTGTTTATTACTACAATGATTTCTATAACTCAACCAAGATTGGGGGTCCCATGCGTAAATAGAAGGTGATTAAAGAAACTTGCAATAAACAATTTATCACTAATTAAAGTAAGTCAACTGTTAAATTAATTTAGAAAAATACTATTGTATTTTCATTCTTAAGAGTTCTTAATAATTATTTTTCACAGATCAATTTTTGCATTTCAATAGTGAAATAATTAACTACAAGTGTATATAATTATTTTCCTATATTTTACCCTTCTGATAAACACTGTCACTTTTGCTTAGAAAGCTGTTTGAAATCTTGGATTCAAGGAATTCTCAAACATTCAGATAGCACTGAATACCTTCCCCAGCTAATGGTACATTTTAACGGATCGATCCCACAGACTGCTGCAATAAATGTGGTAAGTGGCCAGGAAACGGCTCATAGGTTAGGGAGATGTCTTTTGCATGGTCTGATGAATTTTTAACACTTTTTCAGAATTCATAACAGTTTTTCCCACTGCATTCTTTTCAGGTAGATTGGGTAATGTGATATGTACACTGAATTAAGTAATTTTTCAGTTCCATGCTTTGTTGTGAATCTGATAATTGTACCATTTGTTATCATCACGGACGAGTATTCATCTCTGTCGGCCATCCCTGTGCACGTTGGTATGCTCTCCACATTGCCCTGCAGAAATGCAGAGCTGTGAGCAAATAAGGGAAAGCCATAGCGTTTGCCACACCAATCTGTCATTATTTGAGTACTTTGATGTTCTCACACAGGATAGCTTATCCTTTGGCTTCAAAGGGATCCCACTAAACTGTAACTGCAGCAAGGGCCTACAGGATTCTCGCTATTTGTAGAAAGCAATCTCACCTTTTTCTATTGTTTTTCTAATCTTGTGGTGTTTCAAGTATATAAACCATATTGCACATTAATCTTTGCTAGCTCACCTGAATACTTAGATCAAGGTTTTCCATGACTAGTGGCTTTTCTAGAGCTGTGTCTTTTAAGGCTCTGCAGTCTGTGCTTCACTTTCTGAGTGTTTCAAAGTCTTAGTAAAATACAAATGTGATAAGTTTGGACAATATTGGTACTTTACCCGCTGCTTCTGTAAGTAGAATGATATTGAGTAAAGTACTTTTTTAAAACCTTTTTCTTCTTGATTTCTTCATTTTTTGAAAATCTTTGCTGAGGTACAAATTGCTTTTACAGGTTTTTTGATAAATTTTTGAAAACACTCCTACATTAAAGCAGTATAAAATCATTGCTTTGAGTCACACTTTATGCAGACACAATGCAACTTTTGCTTATGTTAATAAAATAGATATTAAAATATCAAAACCATCTTGTCTAGAGCTAAAGAATGTAATAATTTGGAACAATGCAAGTCTAGCATCTTAAAGAGTTTGTTTTATGTTAGAAATTTAGATCTCTTAAAAAGCATTGCCAAACTGTAACAAGTCTTTTATTCCACAAAAACAAAATTATGTGGAAAGCGAATATTGCCCTCCAGCAGAATTTAATTCCACGTTGCCCAAAATGTCTTTAAATTGTTCTCTGTTCTCTCTGGCTCAGGCTTCATTTTCATTAACTTCACTGAGGCAACAGCAAAGGTGTCTTTAAAGAACAAGAATGGATTTTTTTTTTTTTTTAATAGGAAATACTCATGATTGATTTACCTTTTTTGTCATGATTTTCAGAACAGTTTATCAGAGGATGGGTGTTAGAGAGCCTGACTCTCCTATTCTCACTTCACCTGTTCTCTTTGGGAAGGTAGCCCTAAAACAGACATGAAGGCTGAGTATGGTGGGCTTTTGCCCACATAGGCTGTGGCACGTGTATTATAGATAGCTGTGCCTATCCACAGGGAGCAAATGGAATGTTCACATTCTCACTGTGAAGTCCAAAAAGTTTAGAGATACATTATCAAACAGATACTGAAGCCTTTGGGTAGAGACAGCTGAAACACTGACTGGATAATATCAGGTGGATCTCTGCTTAGGAGACGCCAATAAACCTGCAGTTTGTACATTAAAATATTTTTTCAAGGAGACATAAAAAGAAAAAAAGGAATTCTCCAGTGGTATCATGAGCAATTCTCCACCCTGTTGGTTATCATGCAGGATAACTACTGTAGTTCCCCTTTCTCATCAGAGGACAAGGAAGATGTAACGATGGTCACACAGGCTTTCTACATCTCAGGATAATCAGCTCATGGAGCAGCAGCAGCATCCTTGTTTCTTGCTAGTAGCTCATCAAGCTGTGCCATAGCTCATTGAGAAGTTATGGGTTTGACTCAGGAGTGAGTGAGCGTGGGATCAGACCCTGTGTCATGCAGGAGGTCAGAAAGATTGGCTATATCAGTGCTGATCTGAGCATTCCTGAATTGTCTTCCCACCTCACAGTAGGTAATATCTTTTTGAGCTTTTTAGAAAGATTTTGAGATAATAATATAATATAATCATCCCACTTTAATTCAGGCCAAGGTTAGTATCATTTTCAGGCTTGCTGGACAGGGGATGATGTCTACCCGCTATTAAGTGCAGCAGCACCTTGTGGCACTACTCTGTGCCTGCCACCTGTGGAGAGCTGCTGCCAGTAGCTGGGAACAAGATATATTTCTCAGGAAAGAAGCAGCTGATGATTTGCTGTAAACACAAATCTCCCAAAAGAAGTTTTTTTATGGAGAGCATGGAGACTGGGAGGAGAGGATCAGGGAAGATGTGGGAAGTGAAGTGAGTGTGTATGATGGATGACTGGATGGGGATTAGTTCCTCCTTTGATGACTTTGGAGGTTGAGCAAAGGAAAATACTTAGTTTTCCTTACCCATGAAAGCTGTCAGGACAAGCAAAATGCAAAAGTGGGGTACAGAGTGGAGTGATCCCTTGGGAGAGTATCCTAATGTTTTTGAGGGGCGCATATTTGGATTTAAATAATATTTCTAATCCAAACAGTCATTTGTATATTAAGGCTATTTCAGAACCCAGGTGGCATCTGGACCCTTGCCTCCTTGCATCCACTAGCTACCACCACCATTGCAGTGCAGATGGCAGTATGTCTGCCTTGGGGTGTAACTTATAATAGGGAGTGAAGGTCTGCAGTTGCCAGAAATTGAATTACTAACAGCCAAAGGTCTGAAAAAGTGGAAAAATTAAATAGAGATAAATCACAGAGAGCTGATGGCCGCCATCCAAGTTGTCTGAAAGAACCAAACAACAAAGCAGCCAAGCTGCTAACCCAAATATATAATTTACCATTAAATTAGCACTCTACCTACCTATTAGAAATGTGCTGTTCCAGAGCTTTATACATGGCCCCCCCAAAATAACAGCTGAGGGAATCTGTGTCACTCCTATGAAGTAACCAGAGGAAGCACAAGTGACGCCAGGGCTGGGTGGTTGCTCCAGGTCTTACAGTAGCCCCACTCCCCGTTTTTCCCAGGCAGAGCTGGCATGTTTTCCCAAGTGGGCATTAGTTCATCTGCTCTGCCCTTTCCTGGATAGGAGAGGGAGGGCAGGAAGGAGACCCACCACCCTTCCTAGCACTAGAGTGGGTTGTATGATGTCTCCTATGGCACTGGAGACCAAATTCAGCCTTGTACAGATGTAGACCTGAACCATAAACAGAGGCTTATGGAGGCACTTTGGTGGGTGAGAATCAGCTGAAAGCAGGCAGTGTGGGTTTTATGTTATGACTTGCAACACTAAAATTTTGCATCACAGACTTTTGATCTTGCAGCACTATTAATCTGGAGCTCTGCAGCAATTGAAAATGTGTTCAAACAGTACCATTCAGATCCAGACCTGCTGTTAAAGGTTGTCTGCTAGAATCTCATGCTCAAATGAATAGAAGTTATTATCTGATGTTTTTCCCCAATACGTGTGTGTGAGGTTATCTTCCCCAAAAATGCTAGTTTATCAATATGCAGAAATCCAAAACCTTTATGTTCTCAGATCCAGGATCCTGCCAGGTCTCTAATTCCCTTCTTCATAGTGTCAGGATCACAGTTTTCAGTGAATTAGGAATAGTAGTCTATGGTGAGGAGAATTTCTAGCGTTTTCATTAAGCAAATGCCAATAATACATCAGAAAGCATAGGAAGAATAATTTCATACATTATTAATTCCCTGCAGAGGATGCAAAATTTAAAAGAGGTTTGTTTTTCTGCATTTATTTTTCTTAGGTTAGAGAATGGAGGAAAATCCATTTTAACTGTATGGAGTTATACTTGGGAATAAGCAGAGAGATAAGAATCCGTTTTCTCCCTCGCCTCTCTTAAAGGCTTTTCCCTGAAGGGTGTGCACCAAAGGGAAAAAACAGTGCTGTGACTTTGCCTTTTAAAAGACAGACCATTCTGATGCTGGTCTCCTCCCCGCTAAGGAGAGAGCAGGTGTGCATAGAAATAGATTCTTGCACTTCTTATGCGTCTAACTGTGCTATACATCTCTTTTCACCAATTCAGCAAGCTTGGTTGCCTTCACTGTAGTATGACTGACATGTTGATCCATACCTTGTGTCCCTTCTGAAGGCAAGAAATTCAGACCCGGAGAACTATCTCACCAACATCTTTGAAAAATTAGTTTAGCTAATGAAGTATCTCTCTAAAAGTCCAGAGACTGGATGGGAATGCAAAGGTTTACCTGTACAAGTAGTTCTTTCCCTAAAGCTGGTGTAAAGGGCAGTGGAAAAAGACTGTCATGCGCAAGTTGGATTTTTGAATAGAAGAAAGACTTCAGTATCCTCTTTTTGTTCACCTGGTACCTCCCCCAAGATGCACCTTTAGAAAAAATAGTTTGTTTTGTTTTTCTTGAAAAGAAAGGGGGGTTTAGGCAGTTAAAAGTCTCTGTTTCTTTCCTAAATAGTTCCCAAATTAGAATACCTTTTACAGCCAGACGTAGCCTTCCCAGGGTTATTTTTTCTAACAATAGGAAGAATTTTCACAACATGTCTAATGAAAGTACTTATCAGCATGAGCCAATACTGAACAATAGACAGGATGCATATTTCTAAAGGCAAGAAACATACAGATGTCCAAAAGTCAGTTTGCCTTCAAGAAGAATGAAAATACCAGAAGCACTGAACATTGAGATGGAGGAGAAGAACCCTGTGGCTCCTTGCTCAGTGGCTCTGGCTGACATTGCCTGAAATTCCAGGTCAGCATTAGCAGTGAAGTGCTATGAAAGATAATTGCTTTAAAGCCCCATTACTGACTAGGGACACCACATTAGAGTGATCATGTTAAAAGTTCTGGAGGACCAGCAGGGGAGGTGAGATGAGAAGAATAACAAAGCAACAAAACAGGATGGGGTGAGGGGAGAGATCTAAAGTTTCCTAAAGATGAATCCATCTCAAAGAAAAAAAAACTAAAGCCTTTTTTATACAAATACATTCATAAAGAATAAGAAATACCTATGTGTATAGAAGTAAAAAGAGAAAGGAGGTGGGATCCAGTGTACAGGGCAGCCTGTGAAGCAGCAATCAAGAGACTGGTTCTATTCTTAGCATTTTATTCTTCTGCACTTCTTTTTCCTGTCACTTTGCTAGCCTGAAAGATCTCTGCAGCAGATTAGTAGCTGTGAGAGGTGTGTGATTTATAGAGTAGCAGCAAAGCTGCCAGTTCTCACCTGGGATGCATAGCTATAGTGTCATTATTATAAAATTATGATGCCTTGCAGTTTGCTTAAGCTCAGTCTCAGTTACATGCATGTACATACACAATTTCACCAAAACCAGCCACTACAATTATCTTTACCGTCTTTGACTCTTGGGATGTGTTTGTCAATTAGAGTGTGCAACAGTATCTCAAATTTTCTGTTGTGAAGTCACAGTTATTTCAGAGGCATTCACAATAAGGGAAGAATTTAAACACACCCTGCAAGACTTCTTATCTTTTTCCAGCATGAATTTTCTTTGTGTTACAGCTATCTATGAGCCTTTGGCAAGGTTCTTCTGGAAGTTCTCACTCTTTTTTTTTTCCCAAAGCTTGAGTATGGTGAATAACACTGAGTCATCTGCACACATTCCCTGATCTCTGATTTTTTCACCTCTTTTCTGTTTGTTCATTAGTAGTTGAAACTGAACACTAGGATTGAAATCAACTAACTTTTGAAGTTTGTGATGCAGGGGTTTTAATCTGAGTCAGTGTCCCCAAGCTTCTTTTGCAGTCTGTGGAGAGGAATAAATAGTTGTAAGACATGATTCATCTCATCTTAAACTAGATTTGTGAAACAGGTCAGATGAATCATATCTTAGAAGCCCTCTACAGACCTAAGCTTGCTTAAGCATGAAAGAGTCTCATGTCAGAGCTGAAGAAAAAGGAAAAGGAAGCCTATGTATCTTGATTCTTGGAGGAGTGGGAAAGTATGACAGCATTGCTATGCAAGTTTATTGATATTGCCTTACCATAACCCAGATAACGCCCCAGGTATAGGTAGGCATGAACCAGGAGAAGCAGCTGCACCAGCAGACCTGTGTGGGTAGAATGAAGTGGGCAAGACTGTGAGGGGAGAGCAGCCACACCACTGGATGTAACCCGTTGAGCTGTGATTAACCTGGCCCTAAATCTGAAGGGGTAGCCCTGGCCTTTTACAGCTCCCCCACCCCTGCTACCTTCTCCTGTTGCCTCCTCTCTGCCACATTTGCTACCTCAGCTGCCACAGGGGAGCAGTGACTTGATTATCCATGCAAAGAGTATCTCCAAATAAAGAGAAAAAAAAAGACAAGAAAATGGATTGAAGCTGGATCTGAGAGCCCTCAAGCTTGCCTCATGAGAACTAGGACTGACATGAGAGGGAAAAGCAGAAAACCTCTGGGAAAAAGGAAGGTAGTTTTTGTCGAAATATGTTTTATGGATAGTTCTCATGTCTAGATGTTTTATTTTTGACAACTCCAAGTTGTTCTTGCCTGGAGCTTGGAAATATTATTCCCTTCTTTTTTATTTTCTTTGACCCTGCAAGGTTTCTATCCTTGAAGTACTACAAAGCAGAGACATTATCAGCCTCTCTGTGGTACCTCAGAGGGTGTGAAACAGAATATTTGCTGAGGTGTTTTTGTGGTAATACCGAAGCTTATTACAAACATGTTTCTTCACACCAGAGCTTTTTCTTTCTGTGGTTTTGAAAAGGTAAGTAAATATTCTCAGAAAATGTATGTTCTTTTCAGGAAATGTAGCCAATAGGAGATCTGTTTTGCCATCACATAATGATTCTCTGGTATTAAAGTCTGGCCAGGAATCAAAATTTGATGTTATCTATGAAATATCTAGGCAGACTAACAAATGTCCTACTAGAAGTGATTTATTTCAGATCTCCAAGTGTATACGTGATATTGGCCTATGGAAAGAACTCCTGCATGACAGAGTAGGACATGCTGGTTGCATTCTGAATTTTGACTGAAACATTTGATACTTAAATCTGGAATGGCAGGTAAAATTTACAGGACTGAAGGTTACAAGTCAGTTCACATCTCTTGACAATTACATCCATGACAGAAGCCAGACCTGCACCAACAATGACAAAGTGGCCCAGCTTAGTCCTACTGTGGGAAGTGGGGTATCATCAGCACTAAGCTGTTTCAGTCCAAAAGCAGTCTTATTGGATTTGGAAGTTTGTTATTGTAGCAACTAAAACAAAAAGTCAGTTCTACAGACATTATGGCTCTATGAGTGTCTGTAATTAAGGCCCTGTTTTAGCAAACCCCTCACTTTCTGAACAGCCTGTTTTTCACAGAAGCTCATGTTAATTCTCCCTCCAAAAATGTATGCATTGGGAATGTGAGGACTCCTTTCACACTAAAAGTTAAATAAATTAGGGAGGTTGAAGGAATCAAGATTTAGGGGTGTACAGATATGCGCAAGGTTTCTAATTTGAAGCTGGATTGAATTTGGTAGAATTTGGCTAGCTTGGAGAAAACATTTTGAATAAATAAATAAATTTAAATTTCTTGTGAAAAGTAAACTGTTCATGGAGAAAAAAATTCTGCAAGTTGAGACAGAAACAGCTCAAGATGAGTGCTGATGCTTGTTGTAGTCAGGATACTCATCTAATAAAATATTCTGAAGGAGAAGACTACCAGCAAAATGTCTCTGGCCCTTTTTTTGCCATCTCTCTTTCATATGCTTGTGTGCATCCTTGTGCAAGTGATTTGATATTTTAACTTTAAAGCTTTGCAACCCAAGATGCATTGGGAATGTACAAATCCAAAGTTGAGAATCTGGAAACAAATGACAGCTCTGTATACCTGGCAAAACTACACCAGTTTAAATCAGTTGAGGGCTCAGCATACTCTCTAGGAAGAATCATGATCCTAGCTTTCACTGAAGTACATTCTCCTTTTGTCATCTTGTGTAAGCCTTGCTGACTTTCATCTTCATTAACAGCTTGACTCTGTATTACATCCAAAAAGCTCTTCACTTGAGTTTCAGTCCCGACAGAGAGTGTCAATACAGGACAATGTGTTGTGTGCATTGCATATGTGCCATGTATTTTTAGTTTTTAAATGAGATGTAAGTCACAGTGTAGAGTTAAGCCATTCCAAGGAGTAAATGCCACCTGAGAAGAAAAAAAAAAAAAAAACCCATATCTGCAATTCACAAAAGACAGCAATGAAATTTAATATAAAAATCTGTTCACTAGGGAGCAAGAGAAAAATATGTCTAAAAGTAAACAGAATCAGAGATTAGTATGGGTTGGAAGGGACTCTTAAAGATCATCCAGACCAATCCCCCTGCAATGAGGGTAATAATAGTAAAGAAGTTATTCTAAACCATCTTCTCTTCTGTCCATATATGATGAATCTTCAGAACCTCACTGTGAGCTCTTCTGTCCCTGTGAAGCAGAGGGACTTTACCTGGGCACGTCCTTTTGGTTTTGATCCTTCTGGAGGGAAGAATGCATGCTTAGCTGTTAACAGGAGGAAGACTGCCTTCCTCAATCCTCAGAAACAGATATGAGAAGCATTTTCACTGCAACACATTTTTTTTCCTTCTGAATATTTGGCTCAGACTGAAATTCATGTGGCCATGGCATTTTCTCACCATTTCTTCACAGGGCTCTAAATGGTCCTATGAAGAGCCAAAGTCATGTTTCCTTTCACCTTATGTGAAGGTACACCCATAGGTACTCAAAATTGTGACAGAAGGAGCTCTCGACACAGTTCTTCAGAGGGGTGAAAACAAAGTCTTCCCATAGCAACAGGGGAGGATAGCAGAGGACTTTGTCTCCCTACAGTCAGAAACCTGGGTGATGAACACCTGAACTCATGAGGAGGAAGCACGTGAGGAAACTTCAGATATATATGTCTACTATTGATATTTGCTATTCTAAAAAAGCTAAGCCTCTCCAGTGAATAATCTGGAGGAAATTTTATCCACGGGAAGCTGAGATAACCTTTCTCATCCTGAGAGCTGGTTGTAGATCCCACTGCTGCCATCGCCTACCAAGGTTACTTTTCTGACAAGCTGATGGCAGCTTACTTCTTTTCAAGCTCTGGCCCCACTGAACAGAAAATGTCAGATAATATACAGCAAAGCACTGCTTGCATATTTGGAAAACCTAGAGCACGCCATGCCTGTATGAACGGTGATAAAATAATAACATGTCTAAATTACATCTCACCTGGTGCTGCAACCACCAGAGTCACACTTGGGTATTTGTGTTGCTTTAGATTGACTCCCTCCCTTTTGTACTGCTGTCAGGTCCAAGTACTCTGGCAATGTGCTTTGTGAGGCTGTTCAGGGGTCTCTCCTGTGATGAGCTGACATTTTAGCAGTAATGGGAGCTACTGGTAGCGATGGAACTGGAACATTGTTCTTTTCCTTAAATTTTGTCCATTTTGATTAATCAGTCCACAAGAGCTACTGGGGTGTTTCTTGAGTGTAACAAGTAAAAGGATCACTGTACTAGGCCACACACTTCCCTTGTGGAAGCTGGAAGTAGCTAAGGCATATTGTTCAGTTTCTGAAAGCAAATTCCTTTCTTTATTTTACTCTTCCACCTCTGAGAAAGAAAACAGCTCCTAGATGCAGATGTTTTCTCCCATTTATCTTAGTACAATGGAATAAATCTCTATGGTTAAGAAATGAAACCACAAAGCGCCTTTATTTTGTAGTAGCTCTTTGAGCAGAAAAAGTTCAAACTTTCATGAAGAAACAAACAAACAAAAAAGCATTAATTTCTAATATTTGCCTGATTTATTTCTCTTTATGCTGTAAGACTGATACAGAGCTCTTGTTTCCCTGAACTGGCTGGAGGATGACACATGGAGGCTGTTTACAAAGGCTGACATTAGGCACAGGAAGTTCATCTCTTTATACTGCCTTTAAAGTTAGAGGTGCTAGAATGGATGACTCAGAGAAGAAGCAGCTGAATTTGAGTGCTTGCTTGCCTGCTGAAAGGCTGTAGACAAACTAGGCTGCCTTAAATTGTGAGTGTATCATTTAATATAAAAGTAGTCAAATGGTATATCTTTAAATATGCTCACTATTTTGATCTGTGCCACTGCACTCACACACTTTGACAGATGGATGTCTTCCATTTGTCTTCTTCTTCAGTGGTATATCACAAGTGTCAGCTTGAGCAGTAAAGCTGCTCTAGAGCTTTATTATTTCTGTTAATAGTCTGTGAAAGATCAGTGGTCTGATAAAGGGCCACAAAATTATTTAGGCTAATAAAAGACAGAGAATAATACTGGGAAGAACTTATAAAATGCCCAGCAGGTGTTGGTCTAAGGTCACATGTTTATAATAATTTGAAGGACTAGGAATCAAAATTCTACAAATTGTCACCATAACCACAACTGGAATTAAGCATCAACCAGTGTCATGGGCAGGACTGCACATACTAGGAATTTCTGTGTGTTAGTCATTTTAATGTTTTACCCCGTGAGTCTTGGCTGCTAGTACAGAATGGAGGAGATTATATAGTGCCTGTGGTGTAGAGGCCATAGAGGTCATCAAGTGCATGAAGGCAGGAGCATGGCATAATCATGAGACACTGTGCTTGTTGCATTTATGTTGGCTGTCTCTCATTTTCCTCAAAATGCAGTTGGCTGGCACAGGCCTTATTTACCTGAAGGATTTTGTTTGGTTTTGTTTACTGAGAAGTTCTTTCAAAGTAAGCATTTTATGGTCCTGAGTAGCATACAGTGTTCTGTCATCATGCATGTCTGAGCAGAACTTGCATCACAGCCCCTGTGTGAGTCCCAGACAATGTAGGAAAAATCTGTTAATGGGAGTTATGTTTTGTAGATGGGGACTTTGTGTGCTGCTGCACATACCCAACTGGCAGAATGATAAACCACAAGTTTGTGTTAGCAATGTAGAACCACTTTTGCATTTTCCACTTGCAGTAAAGACAGAGTGATCAAAAAAGGCAAGTAGACTCTAGTCAGTACTGCTTTATGTCTTCTTCTCCTCACAGCTCATGCTTTGTCTTTCCTGAGGTTTGCTGCATTTCATTTTCACCTGCCACCTTGCTGACAGAGCTTCCCTAGCTCTGAGTGCAGCATCTAGCAGATGGTAGGTTTTTGACTCATGAAGGGTCCTTTCTGATAAACATCCCCATGGCACTGGGGTGCAGATTCTCAGAATCATGCTCAGTGGTTTATGAGCAGGACAGCATTTCTTCTTGTTGCTGTTGTAAGAGAAATAGTATATTTCTCTCCAAAGTATAACCCTCTGTGGAGATACAGAAACCAGAATGAGATGTACCTGTGAGATGCTTTTTTGAAGATGAATTACCTGACTACTGAACACCATTTTTTATTATCTTGTCTAGGAAGCATTCCTTGTTCCTTGCTGAAGTAACTCTTCCTTCTGCTGTCTTCAGACACTGGATAGATGGGTGGCAAGCAGGAACAGGCAAAGCAGTCCTTTCTGTAGTCCTCAGCTCCCTGTAGTTCTAGGCAGACTTGCAGCTTTCCTTAGAATGTATGCCCTGCACAGGTTTTTAACACAAAGGCATTGAGAGCATAATAGAAAACTTCTGTGGCATAAGTAGTAAACGCAAGTAGACTTTGACTTATGATTTCTGCTGAAGCAGAGCTGTAGCTGTCCATAAAAATTTCAACATGGTGAGTTAGAGCTGAATGCATAAAAGGTGGTAGTTGGTAGGTGGCCTTATCTCATCTTATCTGATCTAAACCAAGCCTAAGCGGTGTAGTCTTTGAGGGAATCAAAACATTGCATTTTCCAGTGTTCAAATGATCAGTAAACATCTCAGAAGTTACAATCCCTGATTGTTCATTGAAATATCTATCCATTCTTTTTTGCTTCTGAATTTTCCTTCCATAGCAGACTGAAATTCCCCTTTCATGCTTTTTATGCCCTGTGATACAGACACAGAGGAAATATGCAGTCACAGTCAGCTGTGCTGGTGTGGAAAGCAAAGAAGGGGAACTCTGTATGTGAAGAAAGGAGTGGTAATAGTGTGAAGAAGCAGGCAGACAGAAATGGGGAAGTTGACCCTGAGGGGGAAACTCAGGGGAGTGTGAGCACTCAGGGGTTGTGTCAGGCTCTCCTAACGCTGGGCCTCCTCCTGGATTTCATGGGGTTCAGGGCGTCAGAAAGCTCTCCAGGAGCTACCAGATGCCATTCATTGAGGCTCTCTCATTTTAGTTACCATGACCAAGAAAGCAAGGGGAGTAAAATGCAGGAACAAGCACTGCACACAATCTCAGCGGTGTCCCACGTGGCAGCCAGCATGGCTTTGTGGGGTCTGTTTTGGCCTTGTGAGGTGCAGCCAGAAAACATTGTGCTGACTTCCCTGTGGCTGAAAAGTTGCTGCACCAGGCAGATACATGTTTGAAAGAGAGCAATTAGGGAAAGCAGCAATTGCAGCACCATCATATACATATCTATTCATATGTGGTTAATAGCATAAGTAATCCTAGCTGTCTTTTGGGAAATTTTGCTCCTTCTGTATTTCATTAGCTAATAATTCTCTGACAACTGAGTCATCAAATTACAATAAAAGAATAGAAAAATATTTTTAAGAGTGAAAATTTTAGCCAGTGTCTGACAATTATGGATGCACTTCTTTTAATTGGAAAAATTATTTAGATAAGAACATGGGACACATCCAGGGTGTGTGAAGAAAGAAATACAGGCACGTCTGTCACTACAGAAGTACCTGAAAGCAAGTAGTACAGGAAAAGGAGAGATAAAATGGGGTAGAGGTAGAAATTTGAGTATTTCAGTAGCATTAGCTGCAGATATTCTGTATGTAGCTTACTCTGTATGTAGCTTCTACTCTTCATTTTTGTACTTAATAGTATATAGAAAATGAACAGAACTAGGTAGTTTTGAAAACTTATTATATTATTAAACTCTAAAGCAGAAAGGCCACTATTGTGGTAAAAGACAAGAATTTTGGCATGTTTCAGTTTTCTTGCTGTTAATGCACATCTTTTTGCTTATACCTATCTTATATGGAAAAATATTGGCATTTTTGCTTTCTTGGAGTAATTCTAGTTATATTCCTAGTTCACAATCCAGTTTGGTCATTTGCTCACATTATTAAACACTGGTCTTTATTAACTAAGGCATTGAAAAAATTGTTGTGCTTAGTATATTTGTGCATGCTTCAAAATAGTCTAAAAACTTACCACTGTACTTAGCTTCTCAATTTGTAATTCTCCAGTATCCTGATAAAAAAAATTCACCATGGGATGAAGAAGAAACTTGGGTTTCTGCTCAAGGCCCTGCCTATGAGTCAGCACACGGCTTGGAGCCACATTTTGGCACAGTTTCTCGAGGGGAACGGCACCTCGGTCAGCACGGTGCTGCGCCAGCGGATCCGCCTCCCTGGCAAAGAGCCACCACGCACAAATAAGCACCAACAAGGACTCTGGCCCTGTGAACAGAAAGAAAAGTTTGGGGGTTGGTTTGTTTGTTTGTTCTCCTTTCCGAAGCATGTTCTGATCTTTTGATGGCACGTGCTTTACAAATACTGAATATGATGACATGCTTCCCAAGTAAGCAAGTAAATAAGTTTAGTAATGATAGCCTTGGCCTAGTGTGCCATTAGTCTGGGCACTGTACAGTCATAATGAAGGACAGCATTTGTTGTGCAGAACTGGAAAATTAAGGGAGGGGAGATCAGACAGCTGCAGCAAAAAGTTAATTATCAGGAAGGATGAGACTGCATTGGTCAGGCTAAAAAGCACTCTCTTGGCATACATTGTCTAACCACCATTCTTGTTGGCAATGCAAGGTCAGATAAGGAAAGAGATTAAAATTTAGATTAGTGGATGTCCTCAGAGGTCTGCTTTTCTTGCATATGTAGTGCCAATAGTCAATAATATTGTCAGAGTCCATACTGGTGATGGAGAAGTGGTTGGAGCCTGCATTGTGCCACAAAATACCGCAGCTGATGAAGGCTTAATGTCTCCTGTACCAAGATAAATATTTTTGTATTGAAAGTGACTCCTCCATTGGCAGTGTGACTGCCTCCTAAGAAGTGGATCATGCTTTCCCTAATCTCTTTCTTTGATGAGCTGCCTAATGAAGTAGAACAACAGCAGAGTCAGGATAAAGCTTCATCTAGGTCTTCACTCATTGTTGCACTAATTATCAATAATTTATTATGACCAGGTTTTGGATATCTGAGCAATTACAGTGCCATTCATGCTGTTTTATGCAGCTAGGCCACAGAAGGAATGGCCTGAGCAACACTGACAGAAGTTAATAACTTCTACATTTCCTTACCATCTCCAGGTGTAGGGCTTCAGTGAAATTAAAGAAAATTGCTGGGCGCCTAAAGGTCTGCAAAGAGATCAAGAAATTGTCCACTTCTATTCATGGGACAGTGTGGTTGAAATGGTATTACTTTAGAGACACTTTGAAAAAAATGTATTTACACTATCTTATAAGTGGAATCTAAGAATTCTTGTTTGTTTGTTTGTTTTTAATGAAAAAGGCCACTGAATAATTTGTATACATTCACTATGACAATTTCAGAGGACTAATACTGTCTAGGTTCCAAATAGATAAGGATTATTAAAGCTTCATATTAAAGGAACTAAGGAAACTGTTCTCCTGGAAAGAAATTAAATAACAGTTGTGAATATATTTTTTTATTTATCTTTTTGTTGTGCCTGCAGGCCTTCCTAATTTCTTACTGTAGTGACATGCTATAAAGAGGCATTATAGCTCAAAGCCTTGGTAGGGACAGGATGAACATCCCTGATGGACCAGGAAAGAGAGTAAGAGGAAAGGTCTCTTATTACAGCCTGCACTGGAGCCTATTTATCCAATAGTTTAATTCTCCTATTAGAAAGACATTTTTGAAGAACTGTATCTCTTTAATTTCCCCTTCTTTCAAAGGCTGATTCTTTCATCAGAAGAGGTGGGGGAACCCATTTTCAGGGAAGGGGGTGGCTGTTCCTTCCTGTGGACCACAGGGCAGCAGCCCTGGGGCCAGGAGGAGAGAGGGCAGCAGGGAGGGGGGAAAAACATGATGAACCTCTGAAACCCCAGTCCTTTGATGTGGTGGCCAAAACCATCGTGGAGACTGAGCATCTGTGCAGAGGTTGCCACAGCTTGGCAAATCTGGGAGCTCACTGAAATGAAATAGGACAGTAAGGGCTCACCCTGCAAGGACACAGTGAACCGGGGGAGATGCTTTGTAGAGCCTTTGCCTTTCTCTCTGATGGGCCTAGTCACAGAAGGTTGCTCAGTATTGTTTGACTTTCTCAATTTGAAACACCTTTTGCTCTTCCTTGGAAAAGTAACTTTATGGAGGAGGTTCAAGCAAATCCACCTCAGAGCCCTAGTGTCTTGGTAGGGTGGAGTTGACAACAGTTGGCTGACTTGAGTTCCCACAGTGACAAGTAGGAAACCAGAAGAGATGCTCTGTGGTAGAGCATCATATATTCTTCCTTAAAACATAGCTACTGCTGGAACAAACCAAAAGCCTGGCATGCAATATATACTTTCTAAAAGGCTAAAACCGTTGGACAAGGTCATAATTTTCTTTCTTTTTCCCCTTCACAGAGCTTCTAAAGAATTTGGATTGTTTGTGTGGGGGCAGCTACTGCTGTTGGCAGGGGGCACTGCTTCTTTTCACTTCATAATTGTTAAAAATAGGTTAGAAACTATTGTAAAATAGTTGATCGTTGTTCAGCATGTTCTGTTAGCTTGGTTATGGTAAAAGGGGTTTAAAGGGGTAGTTGTCAGAAATACGGTACTCTATGTACCATAATACACCTAAGTAAGGTGCACCACCCCCCAAGTGAAATGAGCCAGCCTGGACAGAACTGTAATGGGCCAATCAAGTGCCTTAAACCTTCATGTAAATGAAGGATCCAAAAAGAAACCAATCCAAAGGAACAAAAAAATAGGATAAAAAGGGGGCTTCTGACCCATTGAACCTGTGCCACTCCACCTGGAACATCGAGGACATCACTGCTTAGAAGACCCAGCACTGGCGCTGCAGCATCCTCGACGGGAATGCTCCTGCTCAGCCCGCGGGCCCCCTTGCTTTAGGCCTTTCTTTCTTATTACAATAAATGCTGAAATCACTTTTACTACCGGGAGTGTGGTCCCATTTTTAATAGTTTGGGGGCTCATAACTCTGGTCATGGCTTCATGCAAGGCAAGGCAATTGATGAGGCAGTGTTGTGAGAGCCCAGGGTTGAAAGCTGAACAACTGCAGTAGGAGAATTTTAAGAACTCATGGGTTTAAAGCTTCTGGGGGTTTTAAGTAATATTTTTTATTTTGACTAATTAATTTTCTAGCATTCTAGTGCAGGTCAATGGCTGAGTAACACTTTGGACAAGAGGACAGATACCTGTTTGATATGTGCTTTCTTGGCAATAAATACATACTGGTATCAAATATATTTTGACACACTGACACCCTGCCCCTTGAGCAATCTCGTTGGTGCAGTCAGATTTCCAGCCCCCTGCCACCCTGCCCTTTGACTGACATCAGCAGCATAGGCAGGATGCCACCCACAATATTCGTGTGAGCTATGTTCCTCTCAAATCACACTGCCATTGCCAAAGCCAAGGGTCAGCAAGACTCTTATCCACATTTAAATGGCATTTTCATGGCTGGTTATTGCTCCCAGGTGACCTGGATACCAAATGTCCCTGGATGCCCATAGGAGCCACGGCATTACTTATAATGCTCTATTTGCTTTTAGTGATCAGTGGAGTTGCTGTGTTTGGGGTGTGCTGCTGCTTGTCTCTCCTACTGGCAATAAAGCTTTGTTTTATAAACTATTCCAACCACAGCTACTTAGGAGATAATCTGGGAAAAAACAAAGGACAGCATATTTGCACCAGGAACACAGGGAAACTTTGCAGTGTCTGATGTGCCTTCTCCTCTCCCCATTTGATTTCCAGCTGCCATGTCCTGATCATCTCGGTGCTGCAGCACTGTAGCTCCTCTCCCTAAATGGTAGCAGTAGCAAGAACAGTAGGGCTGGTGCATATTTGCTTCATTTGATGCCCTCCTTCACCTCCTGACAGCCACTTTTCCCCTATTTGCTCTGTGAAGAATCAGTAGTTTAAAAATAGAAATGAAGGGAAGAAGGAGAAAGGAAGAACCTGAGACCAGCTTCACCCATGATTTTGAAAAGTCTGTTTTCTTTTTAAAACTTTTACTCTACTAGTGACATTATCACAGGAGTCCTCGTTGATGTCTAAGTGTTTTTATATCATTGTAACTTACTTAACTCTCTTTGTTTTTATCTCCTCTTCTCTCCCAGTGGAGTTTTTATACTGTGATTTGGCTTCCATGAAGTCTGTACGGCAATTTGTGCAGCAGTTTAGAGCAAAGAATTGTCCACTCCATGTCCTGGTGAATAATGGTGAGTTCTGTTTTGTTGTTGGGGTTTTTTTATATCTGCAGGGGAAGATGTGACAAATGGAGGTCTTGTCTATCACTTCAGATTTCAAATAGATTATCTGAACCATACAGCAGGTTACCATAAGGCTGCATTAACTGGTATGTCTTTCTAGAGTTAAATTGCATTTTTTTGAGAGATTGTTAGGTGAGGAGTCTGAACACTTCAATGCCATGCCTGCTCATGTTGTTATTGCAAGTCTGGTTCCTTTGCAGTGATTTTTTAGCTCTCCAGCATGAAAAAGAATGCAGTTATACAGGAATCTGAGCATCTCTAAGAAAAATAAGAAAGGAAAGAGAAGCTATACTTTATGCCAGTATAAAATCTGTCTTTTCACCTTCATTTACTTTCTCTCCCCTTATGTTTTTCCCTGTATCAACACTTGTTGACTGTGGGTGACTGATGATCTTGGCTGGGGGTTTAATCCACCTGAAATATAATCTGGCAAATTATCCAGCAACCTCAGAGAAATCACTGCATAGATCCAGGTGCTACTGGAAAACTGTTCTTAAAACTGCATCCTCAGTGGTCAGAGCACAAATAAAAGGACAATATTTATCTTGCATTCATACAACTATCAAATGAATCTAATTATTTTTAGGGATTTGTTATTCACATACTTGCTATCTAATTTTGTACTATAGCCACAGTATTTTTGGAAGCCAGCCTGTACAATAATTTTCTTTCAGAAACCATGCATGCTCTGCATGCACTGTCCTAAAGGGGAATTTTCACCTGTCTATTCAAATAGGGGAAAAACCTGCTAGCAACAATTTAGGTTTCTTTTAGAAGCTTGCTGCTGTTATATGCTGCTGTTCTTGTTTTCCCAACTATTTACATATTTTTCTATTAAGACAACCCAGAGAACATTTTCCGTTTTCCTGTGCACATTTCCATCCTAGTGAGAGCAAACATACTGTAAATAAATGGGTTCGTTATATTCATTGATGCCTTAAAGAGCTCTCAGTAACACAAGTAAATACTGCAATAAAAATTCAAGTGTTTTTTATTTGCTGATTGATATGAAACATTTGTGAAATGTTCAGTTAAACATTCATTTTTCTTTGATTAGTCAAAAAAGCCTACCATTATTATTTTAATCATGCAATAATTAGAGGTGGATGTATAAGCCTAGTTATAGTTATAGTTAATTAGTGAGTATTTAAGCCTAGTTACAAAGTCTTTCCAGATTTACTTTTAAACATGCAGAATAAAAACTGTTACACAGATGGGAACAACACTATTTGAAAAAACAGCATTTTATGGGAAAAGGGGTTTTTAATTGTATGTACCCATCAAGCATCCCCCGCCCTGCATCAGTTTTCAGCATGAGCAAAGCCAGCATTGTCAGCAGGGTCTTGGAGGCCAGTTGGGGGAAAAATTATGAGGCTGAAGCAACTGGGAAGCCCTCAGGAATAGAGGATTTTTTCCTGCCCTAGCTGATGCTGAATTGGGTTGGATGAAAATTAAATGTGTTTCCTTATTCAAGAAACAAAGTTGTATGAAAATGGATCTCCTAATGTTCTTAATATGTTATAAGACCAAAGAGTGTAAGCCCAAAACTTCTTTTAAGAAAGGAGTTTGAAACTAAAATTTGCCTGCTTCAGTCTATGTATTTGTAACTTGCAAGAAAGCCATTTGATTTCACTTCTGCTTTTTTACCAAATACAGTTGGCAAGAGAAATCTGTTGTTTGATAAAATCCTTTTAGAATCTACAATGAAATGAATGGTCCAAGTCATTTTTTTTGCCTTAACAGAATCATGTCCAAAGCACAGGTAAAGAATTCCAGAGAATTAGGTTAGTCTCTGGCCATTGCCTGGCAATGACTCTACTTCTGAATGCTCTTTCCCACATTTTTTTTTCTTTTTTTTATGGTCCTTTTTATTTGCCTTTGTAAATAATCTGTAACATTTAGTTTTGTTACTAGTGAAAGTGCACTTTCACTAGTAACTTTTGTTTCATAGTGAAAGCCCAAATGTTTCCTTGCTACATAAGAGGAAAATGGACATACCTTATGGAGAAGTGGCCTGATGCAAAAACCAACAGTACTGAGCACAGTGAAGACAATGCTCTGACATTTGGGCTATCTGGTTGGCTTTTCTTTTTTCCTTTCCCTTCCTCTTTCCTCTTTTTTTTTTTGTTTGTTTGTTTGTTTGCTTGAATGCACTAAGGAGGATGATTCAGTCCATCATGGACTGCAAAACTGGAAGCACCACTCTCTCAAAAGCCTCATCACAGTTGCCTGTTCCACTACCTTTCCCACAGGTTTTGAGAATCAGACTTCATATATATCCCCTGACTTCTGAATCAAACTATCAGCAAGCTAGTAAAATTTTTTATTTCTGCCTTCATAGGATCAAGCTGTATTATCAGGGCTGTACTCTTCTCTTACATTTAGTGTAAAAATGCAAGAACTGTTACATTGAAATTTTTGCACTACATACTAGTATTATTTAATTCCGTAAATCTAGATCTTTTAAATTGATGGATATAAACATGTGTATATGTTAGTGAACTTTCCACATACTATCTCCATGGATATGTATCCTGTATGTATGTGAAGGTATACGATATTCATTGAGGACTTTTGCAAACCTGTCAAAAAGCCAAAAAAACAAACATTTGAAGATGACTTGATAAAAGTTCCAACATTTTACAAGAATGCAAGCTATGAAATTAACATTTAAATATTATTAAAAACATGGAATGTAAATTCCCTTTAATGTGAATTACTGTCCTAAATAATTAATCAATACTACATGTCTGACCTAAGATTGTTATAAAATTCAGCAGTTTTTAAGGTCACTGGTGATTTTTTTTTTTTAATGTCTCTTCATCAATTGCTCTCTATCCCTTACCTAACTCAAAGGTTTAGTTGGAAATTAAATTAATACTAAAATCCTGAGTTTCAAAGTATTCTCCTAGAGCTAAACATCCAGGTCCCAAAATAATCATGGGAGGGTTTAGGTATCCAGCTAAATGGAGATTAGAGCAGTAGTCACCTCCTCTTTTTGTTATAGGTTATTTTGGCATGTACATTTAACTTTCTAATTTCTAATTTAAAAGGAAAAATTTGGTTGAATGCACGCATTATTTCAGCTGACAAATAAGGGTTTGTTTTTCCATTACTATGCTTTCTGCATCAGTAATGTGCAGGCTCAGCTCTTGGTTTTTAAAATAAACAAAACATATTAAAAACGCAAATAGAGTATTATATAAACTTTTTAAAAAATATAATGTGCTAATGCTAAAAAGACAAAAATGCTATGACATAGAAAACAAATTCATTTTCTGTAGAAAACAAGAAGTAAGCTAAATGGTTGAACTGTAAGCCACAGAAAGAGGGATGCAGAACAAGCAGTGAAGAAAGCTTTATCTGACAGAAGGTCAGAAGAATGTGTCTTCTAGTCTGATAATTAGCATTTGGGTGCTAATTTTTAGTTTTGTTTTGGAAAGAACTGTGTCTCTGTACAGCTAAAAAGCATTTAGCAAATTACAGCATGTACACTAGTGTTAATTATTTAATATATTCCTAAAAATGGCATTGCTGTTAAAATGCATTAGAAAGTCTGCTGTCTTCTTGTGGTTGAAAAAGGGACCGATACTAAAATACTTTGTAAAATTCCATGACTAGCAGTCACTGTTTCATGCCAGAGATGTTTTTTTTCTAGCCTTGAAGGCAGTCATTTTCTCTGTGTGCTAGAACTGTTTCTTAGCACATTGTAGTTAATATGTTTGCTTGTATGTTGTTTACAGTACCTAATGATCTTGAAACCAACAGAGCCAACACAAACATCACAAGATATTTAGGGACACCAGAATAACTCTGGATGCCAACAAACATGCACTGTCTAGCTCATTAACAATGAAATGCCATCTTAGAGATTTCAGGCTATTATTAGCCTATTGAAGGCAGATTACAGTTAATATATTTCAGGTTGAAGCCTATCTAAGCCAATTTAAAATCAATATCCCTGAACTGTTAGCTAATCAGATGATCATATTTGGTATTTTGTGTATCATCTGAGAAATCATCAGTCTCTTGATAGAATGAATAAGTCTGTATAAGCTTACCTCTTCAGTTTCTAAAGCACTTTAAAAGCTGTATCAGTAGCTGAGTATATGAAATATATATATTTCCTTGTGTTACCTACACACAATGCAGCCATGTGCAGGTCAGCCATAATCCTTTGCCAGGAGTCCTTTGAATAATCCCATAGATGCTGTCATGGTTGATCATATATTAAATTATTCCTGCATTTGAGTATTTGCAGGATCAGATCTTCAGAAGAAAAGTGAAATTCGAGGGCTGGGAACAAGGGCATGTATCAAATGCAAACAATTCTATACATACTTACCTACTTATAAATATAAATTGAATTTACTAATAGTTAAATTGTTTGAAATCATCACGGTGGGATCTATGAAAAGATCCTGCCCCACTGGATTAGGTAAGAGGCAGCTCCCTTGCCTGTAGCAGCTGCAGGCTACACTGACTGCTCTGATGAAAAGGAAAGAAACCTCAGAGATGTGGAAATTCACTGGAAAAGGCCTTGAGGGAAAGTTAGTGAGGAGGGTTGCTGTTACTCCAGTGAAACTTGGATTTCCTTGAAATTAATGCTTCTCTTCCAGCCACACAGGAAAGCTGTGGTGAACTCAGGATATGATATCTCATTAAAGTTCTTCCAGTGTCTTGCTTACAACATCATGTTTCATCTTTATCCTTCCTGGAAGACAAATTAGAGCAATATCCAAGCAAAGCTGGGATGGAAAAGGTATAGAGGGATAGGGACAAAAAGAGAAGGGGATGAGCAGAAGAGTAAATAGCCTTTACCTGTATGTAATGGATGATAAGTACTAGACTTCATGGGAGAGCTGGGCCTTTGGGAATGGTTTTACCTGGAAGAGCTAATTTGAGGTGGTGGAGGGATCAGCTTACAATGGATCTTCCATGTATGGTGGGAAAACCTGGAAGATTCATAAGGACCTTAACATGCAGTATTAACATGCAGTATTAACATGCACTCTTCTAAAATGAGAAGAGGCTCCCAGAGCCATATTTTTG
This sequence comes from Vidua chalybeata, assembly GCF_026979565.1. Lineage (NCBI taxonomy): Eukaryota > Metazoa > Chordata > Aves > Passeriformes > Viduidae > Vidua > Vidua chalybeata. The sequence goes on along the minus strand of NC_071531.1, from coordinate 34,589,812 downwards.
TGATGAAGTTCAGTGCATGACAGGTGCCACCTTCTCTGATTTTTCAGAAGAGATCATCTTTTTGGAGAGCTGACTGTGGGGAGGCTGGCTGGCTGCTCACACACTGCTCTTCACAGGTATTAGATGCCTTGAGTATAGTGAGTAACTTGTCTGGGCACATGTGTCAGAGCACCATGACACTGCTGGCAGTATCCAGCCTGGCTCATTCACAGGAAATGAGGGTTGTGCAATGCCCACGTTTATCTGGCATATGAGCTTTTAGCAGCAGTTGTCAGCTACAGATTTTGTTATACTTGGATAGCACTTTTGTCTGCCAGAATTATATGTATCTTATAAAAAGATGTCAGATTTCCTATAAAAGGTTTATTTTTTATTGGAAGAACTAATAAGTTAGAGGGGTAACCTACTCTTCTGGCTTTCAAAGAGTAAGGATTTCATTCATGAAAATCCTGACTTTTGTTTGATATTATCTTTCTCTTTCTGATTATTTCCAAAGCTTTTTTTTTTTTTTTTCTGTCTGTGATATCAAATACTTTGTGAAAGGGGAAATATCTCAGGCTCCACATGCTGCAGGTTTTTGACCCATTTGCTTTTATGTCTTGAATGTGAACATTTTATCAGTGGAAGACAGATACAAAATTCAGCTATTGATGGATTAGGAAACCCAACCAGTTCTACTTAAGTGTGTGGAACATTTGCCATTGGCTTTTCTGAAAGGCAGGAGTGAGCCATGTTTTATTTTTACTTAATCCTTTCATAGCTTTTAGGTAAAAATATTTTTATACAAATTGCAAACTGAGATATTTTACTTCTGAGAGAATATCCTATTGAATTAGAAAGCTGTGACTGACTTTCCTATTTTCTGATTGTGAGTGGGCTAACTCACCATTGTGCCAAATAACCAAACAGTTACTGAGCATATTTTTAGGAAACACAGCATTTTTTTGAACCAGACCTAATTAGGAATGCTCTGATTTATTTTAGTGTAAAATCAAAACCTTGGTTATGGAATGCATTTACTTTTTTTAACTGACACATTTTCCAAGGATCTAGCTTGTGCTGTGTTCACGTGTAGCAGTGTGACCTTGATTCAGAATGTGAATCTGTTCTTACAGAGGTATTACAGCCAGTTTGGTCATGTTCTGAACCTACCAAGATTTGGTTGTTCTCACAGTCTTTGAATGTGGATTGTCTGCATTTTTTCCTTTTCTTCTCTTTAACTTATTGAGAAAGTAAGAACTGATTTTTTTCTGGAAAGACACATTGCTTTATCTTCTTTGGCACGACTAATACAGTGCACATCTCCCTTGTGAACATTATAGGTAATAAAGGCTGTGGTGTTATCACACAGTGAGGAATTGAATGCAGACAAGATCTTGCCTTTGTGTCAGCGGTGGCTGCATCTTTTGCCACATATGGAATATTCCCCTGATGGGTCAAGTCAGAAGCCTGCTAAGCACTGCACTTTGTGAGCCACCTTTTATGTATTCCTCTCTGAATATTTTACCTATACCAAGCATGTCCCAAGTAGAGCCTGAGCAGGTCTTTTTGCCCAAATTACAAACCTGAGCCATGGTGGGAGGTGCTGCATGCAAGCAAATGCACCAGCACTGAGACTGGGCATCCAATCTGCTCTTCCTGGCTGCCTCTGAGCTTGGTGGAGATGAGCACAGGGTCTCATTTCAGGCTCCTCCAGTCTCTCCACTGTCCAGACTGGTGGCCTCAGTCTTCCATGGTCTTTATGACAAGTTGCTGTCCCATGAAAAATAGACTGTGAAAAGTTGATGGGTGGGAGGAACAGGACAGTTAGCTGGGAACCATCAGGATAACAAAAACCTTGATTGCAAAACATCTGAATTTTCTGATTAAAAGACTTTTATAGAGAATTAAACTAAGAACATAGCATATATTCTTGTTAAATATCAGAAAATTAATAAGAGAGCAAGTACTGAGGTAGAGCTGGGGTGGGTAGTGGGGACAAAGGCAGTCATTAGGCATGTCTGAACTGTAGGAGATGTCTCAGTCAGAGGTTGGAAATCCATATAATTCACAAGGATCAAGTCTTTAACCTTGTGGACTGGAGTCTGTGTTGGGTACTAAGTGATTGAATCTTTTCTCTATGAAGGCATTCTTGACAGATCTCTTACTTGCAAGTTTAATGATATTTAACAGAGATGAGAATTATCACTCCTGGTGGAGAAGGAATTGGAACCTCTCTCCTGCCCGATAGGGTGGACACTTGTAACTTAGTCACATCTGGCTGATACTGAAGCAGGGATGGAAAAGGTAGGAGAAGCCTCAGAGGCACCAATCATGGCTCCAGGAGTAAACAAGACTCAGCAGTGAGGGTAGGGTGAGCCAGGTGTGTGACAGGCAGATGCTTGCAGGTGTGTGATGTGGGATTGAGACACAAAAGAGCTACAGTGGCTGGGCAAGAGAAGGAACTTACTGTTTACAGGGAAGCAAAGAGGTAGATGGAGCTGATATGTATGTCTGGAGCTGAGCCTCTCCCCTCCTTCCTGAACACATGCAGTTCCTTGATAAGATCAGCATGGGTGGTAAGGAAGGAGGGGAGGCTGGGAAGCAGAACACTGTCATTGGTTCATCATGGCCATGCATTTTGCCTGGCACAGGGAATTGGGGAAGCTGTCAGGAAAGGTAATCAGAAAAGGCAATGGATGATGCAGAGCATCTTGGGAGGAGGGAGCAGGAGGTGAGAGCTCACAGGAACTTGTTCAGTGCTGGAACAGAGGCTCAGGCAAACTCCTATGGGGAAGTTGTTTCGGGATGAAGCAGGAGAGACCTAATCCTCTGGAGATGGTTCTTCTCCACAAGCCCAGGCTTGGTCCGTTTCCTTATCAAACCTGTTTTCACAGTGGCCAGTACCTTCCTGGAAAGGTCCATACACAGGGCATTGTTCCAGCAGAGATGCCAGACAGACTAACAGGTGTCTTTGCATCTCCCCAGTGGTCAAATGCACTGGTGTGGTATCTATGTGTCATCCAGGTGTCATTGTTATGCCATGGGGTAAAAGTCCTTGCTTTGCTTCATTTTCCTCCCATTTGGCTTTGGAAAATTGCATACACACATATAAAAACTCAAAAAGACATTAGGAAATGCAAGAGTCTAAGCTCCCTATGGGGAGACAGGGAGGAAGACAATAACATTGGAAAGCTGCACCAAGTTTCATCTGTGCTTTTGTGTTTTTCTTCTAAACTGTTAGGATTTTTATCTTTTCAGTTCTCATGCACTGTTAATCTGGCTTCTGTGTGTAGTCCTGCTGAGACTCAGAACACATTCCTGGGATACCAAGAGGCATATGGCCTACCTGTAGCACTGGTCTCTGGATTAGGGATGTAGCTTAGTAAGCAGCCATGTCACAGCTTTTAGAGCAGCACTGTAAATTCACTGTTCTTCAGCCCAGATGGGGCAGTAAGAAGCAGTACCTGTAAGAAGCAGTCATATGAGCACGGCTGTGCCTCCAGTAAGCACTTCTGGGGGCAATTCTTACAATAAGGCATTGCATGTTTCTCGTTGCTCACTAGCCAGGAGAGACCCACAGGGCAGGTGTACTCTGGGATTGCACAGCCCAATGGAGCTAGGTGGAACAAGCAATCTGGTACAGGCAGCTTAGCCAGGGCTAAATGCTGCTGTATGGTTCTTCTGTTCAGGTGAGAAGTGGGCTATGCTATTTTACATGTAGATACACCCAGAGGTGTTTCATTGCATGGGTGTGCAGAACAGAGGAGTTCTGACATTCTGTGAAGCGGGGGTGCATTGCACTCGTGGGGTTGGAAATGCTGCTAAAGGCATCAGCTAAGACAGTGCAAAGCCTGTATGGAGGAAGGGCTTTGTGCTTTTACTGGAAGTAACTGTCTCCTAATTTTTCCCTCTTGGGAACTTTTTTGGTACAGTATGCGTCTCTTCCTTGTAAATAGCAAGAATTGGGTGAATGTGATTATAAAGGTTCCCCTCCTGCTGTGAAGGTGTTTTGTGTGTTTGTGGCTGACCTATTCCTTTATCTGCCCAGCCTTTGGCTGTCTGGAGATAAAAGAACTTGTGTGAGGCAGAATCTGCCTCCAAACCCTCTTCTGTGAGCCCGGCTGGGAAGGCAGACATTTTGTTCTGTACATGAAAGAGATTTTAAATTTTTCCTTTGTAGTGAGTTTGAGAGCACTGACTTTAAAAATCTCTAAGTAGCTCACTGTAAATAAACCCAGATGAGTAAAATACTTGTATTTTTACAGCTCTTAAAACACATTTTACAATGGAGATGGAGGATGTCTTTGCAGTGGGCGGTATGGGAGTTAGAGCAATATTTGTCATCATCTGCAGTATGAGCAAGCATAGTGCAAATTCTCCTGTATAACTCAATAAAAATGGGGTATGGCCTATAACTACCATGAATTACATGCAGATCCATTTTGTTATTTAAATTACATAAGATGGATCAGAAACCAAGAGTTTCATTACAGACTTTTATAGAAAATCATCATAAATTCCTGCTTACAAAGACAGCTCTCTTGAAGTGTATTCATTCTTTGAGTGAGAAATACAATTATTGATTGCTTCGTTATGGAATTAAAAAAGAATATATTTTTTGTTATTCATTAAAGCTAATTAAAAATGTGTATAACTTGAACATATTACAATAAATGCAGAACTGCAGCACACTGGAATGTATTACTATATCTATAAGAACAGTTGTTCACCATAGTTTTGCAGAAAAATATTTTCCTTATTCTAATTTATTACTACCTCTGCAAAATCACACATCCATGTTTTGTTTAGTCAGTTTTTTTGTTCCCATGCTATCAGTCTTTTGCCAGAATATTTCAGCAACAGCTAATCAATTACAAAGTAGAAGCTTATGTTCAGTTTACTTGTTAATTAATTACTTATGTCATGATGTTATCAGTGATATTTTAAAACTGAATCTTCTGGAGACAATCCAGCTAAATCAAGGGGAAAAACATATAAGAAGGTTATATCAGAACTGAGGTGTTTGGCATTAATGGTTTGTGTGCTGCCACTTCAAATTTCACATACACTCTGAAAAATTATAAGACTGACTATTGATAATTAAAAACAGAAAGATACAGAGTTGTTTGGATTCCATACTGGAAGAAAAAGCACAGTCATTCTTAGTTTACAATGAAAAGATAAGGCATTTGTTAATGTTTCAAGTAGTATTGGATCAATTCAAAGAATTAAAAGTAGAACCAGCTTTTATTTTTGAGTTAACATTTGGGACCCTTAAGTAAAGCTGATGATGTTTCTGGACAAGAGAAAATCAATAACATGCCACTTATAGTATCTACTGAATGTTAGGTAGTTAATAATTTAAGAAAGAGAGCTTGCTGCTACACTTACAAGGTTCTCCCTTTTGTTAAGGAAGGAGACAGGTTCAGTTGCCTGTTGGGTATTCCTTTGTATGTTCACTTTTAGTAAATTAAAAATGGCTTTTCCTCAAATAAGAGAAACTGCCCTCAGACTACAGGGCAAGATTTTTTTTGACAGCCTTGATATGAACTACCTTAAAGATGGGAGCCTTTAAAAAAAACCAAAAAAATGTCTTTCAATGGTGTTTTGGCTTAACATTATTTGAGCAGCTCGTAAAGACAGAAAGGGAATTGTAGTAGCATCAGATGCAGGCAGAGGTGATTGTACCTGCTCAAAGACTTGACCAGAATTTCTACTCAGGGGATGCTCTTGAAGAATGAACTAAAGAATATTAGGGAGCACGTATCTTTACAGTTGTGCATTGCATAAATGATTTTTTTTTTCTGTCTCCTGATCTGAGCTCAGATCTGTTTTTTTTGCTTCCAGGATGTACAGCACAGATGGTGGAGACTAATTGGGGTGGAGGGCAAAGCCTCTATGTATTCTTGAAATCCTGTGCCTCTCTGGAGGTCGAGGGTGAAGTTGCAGTGGCACAGGCATCCTCGGGGCTAATGTGAGCGACGCCAGCCTCCCTGGGTTTGCCTCCCTGGGTTTGCCTGCTGTTCATGATGCAAAGCTGAACGGCTGTAGCAGCTGTGGAACACACTTGTGTCTGACACACAGGACAAATTTCTCCATCCATCCATCTGACTCAACCAACAGAAGTGTGTCCGTGCATGGAGGGGTCCTGTATCGAGCCCTGCAGCAATCCCAGCAGATGCAGAAGCAGCATTTGGAGCTCTTTTATATTGGCTGCCTTTCTTGGGCTTGTATTTTACTGGCGTTGCTGCAAACAGAACTCTGGCAAATTGCTGCCTTTCACCTTTTCCAAGTGTCAGAGCTTTGGAGGGCATGATGGCCTCGGAGATATGCAAATCATTTCCTTGTACTAGCCCTGGTGCTCAGAGATGCAGCAATGTTTCCATGTGCCCTCCAACAGCTCATGCTGAGCTCTGTCTGTGCTAAAACTTGCACTGTAGCAGGCAGAGACTTAGTCTGGGAGCTTGGGGTTTGTTCCATCCCCAAGCCATTCCCATCCTTTCCTTCTTCCCAGAAAACAAGAAAAAGTCACAGCTGGGCTTGTCTCGCATTTGCATCTGTCCATAACCTTCACGGCAGTTCTCAGTCCCAGCCACTGTTACAGATGTGATTATACAGAGTTTACAGAAGTAAATGACATAGGGAGATGCTAATCAAAGCTTTTGTGGAGCCTCTTCATGTAATTTGTGTTGTGTTTCTTTCACTGTACCACCAGTCAGCATCTCTCATGTTCAGTCTTAAGTTCTTCATTTGCAGGTATGCTGCGTTCCACCCAACCTTTTTGTTTTCTTTGTGGTCTTCTTGAGTTTCTTCCCCTCTCACTGCTTCTCCAGTTGCCCTATTAAAGAGCAGGAAGCCATAGGTGAATCCCTATGGGTGTTTTCCATACTAAAAAAGATTCCAAAAATATCTCTCCTTTGGCTCAAGAGGAAGAAACAAAGCAGGGCTGTCAGGTGGCAGGAACCCCCAAAGCAGTGACCTAGATGCATAGCATGTGCAATTTAAAATGGTCATTTAATGTGCAATCATCAGGTCAGGCTGACATCAGGAAATGGGATGTTAAAGGCTTTTTAGTGGGCACATGAAGTAGCATGAGGATTAAGCTGACACCCTCTCATGTCTTGTGTGCAGAGGTGGCCTTTCTGCTACATCATATTTATGGATGTTAGAGAGAAGCATCCTATAACAGGATTCTCCATGAGTTATGTCCATCTACATTTAAATGACAAAGGTCATGTCCAATTGTACAGTAATTAAATTTTAATAAAATAAGAAAAATTTATAGCATTCAAGTTAATGCTATAACTGAGCAGGGTAACTATCTCTCACACAGCCTCAATACATGATATAATTTATGCATGAGCTCAGAATTCTCTGCAAGATGCTGAAATCAACATCGCATGATGGGGATGTGGATACTTATTTTAGACACTGAGTTTGAAAATTGTGGTTTGTGGAAATTTATGTAAAAATATTGCCAAAATAAGCATTGAAAACCTAATTTCAATATGCAGCTGCTTGTAAGCATGGTAATTAAGATATATTGGGTAAATTTACCCACACCAGTGAGAGAGAAGTTGCAGATTTCAGCTGTAGACTCACCAGAGCTTTAAACTCCAGCCAGGACCCAGGAGAAAGCTGTCTGGGAGGGCAGGTCTGCTGCTTAGCCTGGTCTTGTCTCCACTGCTCAGAGCTTTGATGGAGGGAATGTTACTGGGATCGCCCAGCTCCCACCTCTTGAAAACACTTTTCACAAATGGACTCACAGTCCGGCAGGGAGGGAGAGAGAGTCAATCAGCACGTTATCTGGATAAAGAAACGAAAGTGAATGTTTAGACATTTTTCTTGTCAAGAATCAATCAGTGTCGACTTTACATGCCATCACCAGTCACTCACTGCTCTGAATGCTATGTTTACCCTCTGCGGCTGGAGATCCGTACTCCTTCTAGATTGCTGCTCCTCTGAAATAAATCAACAGGTTTTACCTCTGCTTTTTCCTCCAGCTGGGGTAATGCTGGTCCCTGAAAGGAAGACGGAAGATGGGTTTGAGGAGCACTTCGGCTTGAACTACTTGGGGCACTTCCTGTTGACTAACCTCCTCTTGGATACGCTGAAGCAATCAGGAACGCACAGTCACAACGCTAGGATCATCACTGTCTCATCAGCCACCCATTATGTAGGCAAATTGCACCTAAACGACTTACAAAGCAGGTACCGATCCCTTTTTGGTATTCACTGATCTGTAGTAATCTTGTGTAGATTAAAATACAAGAGAATTGCTACTGACTATGAGGTGTTTTTTTTTTTTTTTTTTTTTTAATACAATTTATTGTGCTTCTCAAGCACTTGCTTATTATAGTTAACATTTGATCAAAGCTTGCAGCCTTAAGCCAAAGGTACAAATTATTTATAAATTCTGAACGGCGTCTTTTATTCTGGACTTTGAAAACCTCACTTTGCTTTCTGATGCTTATACTGCGGTGATGCTTGCGGTGCATGCGGCGTCTGGACTCGCCACTACCTAATGAGAGAGAGACGCTCCGTAACCGGGATGTTTTGAAATGGCTTGGGTGGATGCTAATAGACCTCGTCCCCGTGAGGATGCGTGCACAGAGCTCTCAGATGAGCTCAGCAGCCGCCTGTAGCTGCTCGCTGCCCGCCGAGCAGGGATGCTGACTGGGCTCTGGGGGGGCAGCTGGCCCGCCCTGCCCAGCTGCCTCGCACACAGCTGCCGTGCCGGCCCTCTGCTGCCCGCTGCTCCTTCGCGCCCCGCAGCTCCCTCTGCCTCCGCCTTGTCCTGCTCTGCTCCTGACATCCCAGTCTCCGCCCGTGGCTTCCCTCACAGCCCCGCTCCCCCCACCCAGCCCCCGGCCCCAGGCTGTGTCATCCTGCCTGTCCCTGTCCGACCCCTACGGTCCCTGCCCTCTCACACCTGGATCAGCCTGGCGATTCACTGCCAACGCTGGACCCTGGCTCGTGTCACTGTCACCCCCTGTGCTTCCCCAAGAGCTTATGGAGACCCAGACTGTAGCCACCCTGGGTTTTTAATCCAGTAAGATGGGCTTAAATGCATGGATGACTTCTGACCTCCTGCTTTCATTTAGGAAAATTGTGGATGAATGTCTGTGGGATATTTCTAACATTAGGAAGACATCAAATGATGTGGTAAATGTCTCTGATATCATACAGGAACCGCGTGGAGTGGTTTAGTTAGCAGAGAAACAGGCAGGATAACTGAAATAAATTTCAAAATTTCCCCATGTAGTCATGTGTGACAATTATGTGCTTACTAAGAGGCTCAAGCAGAGCCTGCCTTCCCCCTTCTGATGGGCTCCAGAGAGCTTCTGCCTGCCTGCATGGAGCCAGTCTGACTTCTGTATCATTTCCGTAAAACTGTGTCTCCATCCTTTGACAGGATCTTCAGGGACTTCAGGAGGTGATCAGAGGTACCTGGCCCAAGGTTTCATTTCCGAACACAGACTGAAATTAGAGGTCTGGGCTGTTTCCACTGCAGACATTTTACATATGAATGCTGCATTAGGCATGTCAAATTTCTGATTACATATTATGGCATCAGTTTTATTACAAGCCATTGTTTAAACCTCTGCAGGGTAGTCACAATTTAATCTCTTGCTTGTAAAACAACCACAGGAAATTACCCTTACTCTTCACTTGATGTATGTAGTCATTGTTTCTGATGGCCATGTGCTGGATGGCACCATGTGAGGGGGCTAAGGGGATTAGTATTTCTTTGGGCTAAAGTGCAGAATGCAGAATTAAATGTGACTGTTCTATGTGTCTAGATAACAGTATAGCAAGGTCTTGTATTGTGCCTCTTTAATTTAGGATCATCCCTATCTTTGATTTGTCATTATTAACTCATGTTTTAAAGGAACCAGAAATGTTTTGGTTTGGAAAGTTATAGTTGAGCAAGAACATGACTAGTCTGATAGAATAATAATATAGCAGTGAGATTTACCTGCAGCTTTCATGTCCTTTACCTTTCAACATTATTGATGTAAGGACTGTAAAGGATGACTGATTTTGCCTGCTCATTCCCACACAGATGCTCTGAATCATTCAGAGGTAGCAATGGTACCTGCACATATGCACACTGGTGAAACCCAGAGTGGGCTGTAAATTCAGGTCTAAACCTTTCCTTGGTTCAGGTGTAAAAAGATGCTCTTTGGTATTTTTTTTTAGCCTGACAATAAGCCCCACTCAGGCAAATAGTTTGACATTACCATAAACAGTGCTGTAAATACCAGTGAGATCACTTGTGTGTTTGAGTGTGTCCCTACAGCATGAGCAGGGGGGTTTAGCAGGAGGACTGCTGGGGAGGTATCATACCCAGGCATTGCCTACTCCACAGGGCCCTGGAGATGCCTTGTGATTGAGAGCAACATTCAGGATATTTAATGTATGTGGTAAAGACACCCGTGGTGAACGGTTTCCTGGTGATGCCATATCTCATTTTTGCTGCTTGTGTGAATGGGAAATCATTCTAATCATGGGAAATAATCTAATCATTTTCTACTCTTTTTTTTTTTTTTCCTTTATTTTGAGTTGCGCCAGTTGGCCATAATTAATTTTACAACTTGGGTGTATGTTCCCAGGTTGGCTGGTAGTACTAACCTAGCAGGAAAGCAGCAAAAGCCATCTGGAGTCATTATTGGAGAAAGGGGGCTGTACTCTGTGCTGGGGAAATTACTGCTGGCAGCAGGTTGAATTCTTTACCATCCTCTTGTCCCTTTATTCCTAGATGCTAGTAGGGCTAGTGTCCTGACTAGAGGTGAGTGATAGTACTGGAGCAGGGATACATCCATCAAGCATGGCAGAGAAGGAAGGGCAGAAGACTTGTCTTGACTTAAAGGAGACAGTAAACTGAGGTTCAGTTCTCTGCTTTACCACAGACTTTTCTGTGGAATCCTTCTCCCACCCAGGCGACTCTGGGGTGGCAGTCACATTTGTGGCCATTTCTCCTCATTGCTTGTACTTGCTGCTAAGAGATCTGATCTGAAACCAGACATCATCCATATCAGTGACCACAGGTCAACTGCATAACAATTGTTGGAAGGCCTGTCCCATGAACAGTGTTAAATGAAGCTGGTGTTACTGTCCTCCATGTTTCCTCTTTAGTTTGTTTCCTGCCATTTTACCAACCTGATTTATTCCATGTTGCTCTGGTTAGCTCTTTTCAGTGGGATGGTTAATTTTTGGTTTTTTTGCATTTTGCATTATTTTCTTTCCTTCATTGTCTCTTTCTTCATGCTTGCCTTCTTCTTAATCTGTGTCTTTTGAGCTTTTTATTGTTTAAATTGCCTTTTTCCTCCCTATTTTTTTTTCCTTTGAGGCTGTCTTATTTTTACCCACCAGTTTATCTCCTCCTCTCTATTTATCTGCCTCTTATCTTTTCCCCCTAGCCCCTCTCCTATCTCTTCCCTATGAATGCCATTTCTCTCCCTTCCTGCCCCTCCTCTTCACACATACACACCGTTGGAAGAGACATGGCATGGGTACACCAAGGCAGGATAGAGCTTGTTCCAAACAGGCAGGGCACAGCTTGTTTCATGTGTGTTATTGAAAATGCAAATGCACACGCACAAGAGCACTGACTGTTCTCCCAGTTCTTTTGCTGAAGGATATATAAGAAGAACATCAAACGCCTTTGTGGTCTTTTAGATCCAGCCCATTTTCAACAGCAATCACATGAGTCGACAAGGGGATCCCTAAGGCAAATCATTCTCCTTCATCCCTACTTTGAACACGACTGTTTTCAGGGAGGTGAAAGTTTAAGAGAAACACAATCTGCAAGCATTTCCACAGTGGTGATTTCAGCAATTCCGTGCAGAGGGTAGTACACTGCGTGCTCCAGCAGCACAGCTAACATGGCCTTCTTTCCTCTTTTGCCTGCCTTAAATGATACTTTCTAAATTGAGAGGAGAAAAAAGTATGGTCATGGGAGAATATGGCTGTCTGGTTTTAGCAAAAGCTTGAAGGATAGTGTACCATCCACTTGGGTTGAGAGAAGCTTGAGCAGTGCACTGGAGTTCATACTGCTCTTTCAAGGCTGAGGTGTAGGACACTCCTTTGAGTGCTCTACCTACCAAAGTAAGAAAGTATTTTTTAAGAAAATAAAGAAAAAAAAGACCGTATTTTCTTTTCCAGGCTGTGGATCACACTTAAATATGCTTCTTTCCCAGGGGTTAGCATCTTTGTGTGTTTTGTCTAGCTTTTTCTCCATGACTAACTATTCCTTTCATCATCCTCACTTTTTGCATACCAAATGGGCCCTGTAATGCTGTGAATCACAGATCTCTGAACTCCCCAGTCACAGTAACACAGCTCCTTTTCTGGTTCACATCTCTTGTATATTCAAGAACAGTTAGTCACACTTTTCTGCTCCCTTTCCTCTGCTCTCCAACTGCAGAAAGAGCTGATTTTTTTGAAACTCTCCAAGCTGAATATAATATATTAGATATAATTTCTGTATTTTCCCTGTAGCCCTAGTGCATGAATCATGTCAGAGACAATAGAAGTTAAATGAAAAGAATTGCAAAATTCCCAGCTGCCACATGTGTGTCCTAGGTGGTGTAAAATAGGATAAACAGTTTTGCCCTAGACATAGGAAGATTGTGGAGAGACCAGGCAGCTCCAGTTCATCTCCTCTGTTAGGCAGTTCACAAAAAACTGTAACAGGAAGTGTTAGGTACTGATGGGAAAATCTGTCTAGCAAACTCTCTGGAGTTCTCCTATTCTTGGATGTGGGGTGTCCTTCATCTTATCTTCTTCCATGTATGTGATGTTTGTTGGTTAAAAATTTTGTATTAAGTTTGGGCAGAAAGTTGAGGATTTTTTTCCATCAGCATTACTGAAATCTTGGAAAATATTTTCCATGAACAGCAACTAAAAGTTAAGATGTTAAATTACTTTCAGAAAATATTTATCTATTTTTGAAACCAAAATATTTGATTTCAGTGTTCTAAAATTATTTTTAAAATTTATTTTTAATTATCCCTATGAGTACATTGGTATTCAGATTTTGAAATATGACAATAAAACTGAATCTCCCAACCTTTAATTTCTAAACCATCCTTTTCAACTATCTCTATCAGTTTCAAATTACTTATTCTTTTATTCTATTTTTTTTAAGCTGGACATTTGTGTAAAATAGGTTGTTTTTTTTTTTTTTTTTTTTACTAAGAATGGTTTGCTGAGTCAACATTCTTTTCCAATGAAAAGCTTCTATTTTTTAAACACCCAGTTAGTTCCTTCAGTGCCTTTTTTCTTAATTGTCTCTGATTGGAAGAACTGGAAGTATAACATCTTAAATTGAAGCAAAAACAAACGTGAAGCTGGTGTAGCATAGTAGTAGCATAGCACTGTTGGGTATATTTCTATTTTTTTATATAATAAAGGAAAATTTGAAAAAGGAAGTAGGAGAGATTTTCATTATTACCCCCTTTTTGTAAATCCAATTTAGCCAGTACAGAAGTATTTCATAGTAACATATAAAGAGCTGTGTCACTGGACTGTTGTTCAATAAAATGCTGGGAAAAATACAGCAATAGTAATCATAAAAGATTGCTCTAGATAATTAGATAGATACATATTATCATAGGTTTTATTTAACTCATGGAATATATGGTTCTGTTTGAGTTCTGGTGTTTAAGCAGCTTCTGCATGATGTCTTCTGTTGCATATTCTGGTTCTATTTGCAAGATAAATCATGTTGCCTTCACAAGACCAAATGCCAACTGCAGTACAGTGCTTTATTCATTTAGACATGTCCTTCCTGCAGCAGTTTATCAAGTTTTCCTGTATAGAGTTAGATGATAAGTCTTTAAATGCTTTCTCCACACATATAAGTCATTCTTTGCCAAATACTTTTTGTATAAATGCAAAAGGATTTGCTGCTTTGCAAAATGATCCCTTGTGTTTGCAGCGATTAGCATTAATTGCAAAAATTGACTGGCCTGGAAAATGAGTGTACGGGGGAAGGCACAAATCTCAAATTCTATAAGTTAATGTAAAAAACAAATGGGCTACTGTATCAGCAGACCAATTCATCAATTCAAAAGACAGAGTTTTAGCTTAAATGCATCAAGTATTTTATCCATTCTTGTCTGTTCCTGCAACCAGTGACAAAGAAATATTTAAGTCAGGATGCCAGCTTCAGAAAGCTTTCATTTTGTGTTCATCAATGTATTTTCATTCTGTCTAATCAAAATGCTTTTAGGGTAGATTGATTTCTGGAGAACAATAACAGAGTGTAACACTGATACCACAAAGCTAATGTCAGACTTACACGTATTTGGGGATATTAAGTGTAGCTACTTTGTTGTCACAATGTTAAATTCCTTTTTGTCTAAAATAACTAATGTTCTTAATAAAGGATTGTTAATAACTGTTATTGGTTTAATGGGACATGAGGTTTCACAACTACTTCAAAATCACAGCATGCTGGGAAGTATGTGAGATATGGGTGCTCCTGCTGCCCAGCCTCTCCCTGCACCATGGGTTGGGTGGGAGAAGCCAGCTCTGCATGGCATTCAGGACAGTGGCTCTCACAGATGTGCTGTTTTCCAGAGAGGCAAGATGGCTTTGTGGTCATTTGTAAGGTAATGTATTGTATTCATGTGATAGAGAGGGCAAAAGAGACTTGAAGAACTGTGAGCAGAGAGAGAGCTTGTTGCCCTTGAGAGGGGAAGGTTAGTTTAACATCTTTCTGTCAGCAAAAAGACTCATTAAGGCTAAATGAACCTTAAAAGTTTGAAGTTCTGGTCCTGGGTGATTATTCCAATGTTTAAAGCATTGCCTTAACTACCACCATCCACCCAGTATCTTGTCAGTGGAGTTGCCCTTTGGGCTGCCTAGCATAGCTAGGGAAGGCTGGTGGACGTGCCTTCAAATCCCTGGAAAAATGTGTTAAGAGAAATGGTCAAAATTATCAGCTCAACATCCAGAAACCCCCTTCAGATCAGCCCTGCTGTTGCTCCTGGCTCTTCATAGCCATGCATTCCATGTCTTGCCACAAGCATTAAGGATTATGAGGTATTGTGCAGGGAGCTGAAGGCAGATTTCTGCATCTGTGATTTGTTAACTCTTAATCTTTTCTCTATTCCTCGTCCTAAACCTCTTTGTTCAGAGAAGTAGAACTTGATCTGTTCAAAAGCAGACCAAGCAGTTGAAACCCACACCTGTGATAAAAAATGTGTTGTGAAAACTATGCTTTCTAAATAAAATGAATCTCTGTAAACATAAAATATTTTAGCCCCCAGGAGTTTAAATACTGCCAGAATGTCTGATAGAGTTGTAACTTTGTTGCTCCATTTCTTCTGTTCTCATTATGTGTTGGGTGTTGTGGTAGCTCAGCCTTTTTTGCCATGGGAGGTGGAGAGGGGCTGTACACAGCAAAATCTCAGCTTCCGAAGAGGGACAGAGACTGAGGAGCACTGTGGCTCACAGTAGCTTTAGGGGAAGCTCAAGAGCTTTTAACAGTGATGTTAAAGGAGTGGGTGTGTTCAGTATCTAAATTGCCACCAAAAAATCAATCAATCAATCTGTCAAAGCAGCAGTTTCTTTACACTCTTTTCTCAGTGAGGGCTGGGGCAGGGCAGCTTTGTGACTGTGTTGGTTTTTCAGGACATGAAACTTCTTGTCATTTCCTGGAAAGCTAAACCTGCCAGATTTCACTAGGTTCTGGCATGTCTGCAAGTGTAGAGGTCTTAAACATTCTGGTCCCAGGCCATGCCATGCCCCTTCTTATGAAATGCTTGGTTTTCCATTAGAGACCCCTGCTTACTGTATTCCAGGGTGACACAGTGTTGGGAAATTTATAAAGCGAACCCCAAAACTCAGCTCTAAGGCCAAATGGTGCAGAAAGTGATTGCTGACATTGTTCTTTATGGTACTTAAAAATAACCCCTTGCAATGCTGTCTGTGGACTGCTTTGCATCTTACTACTTTCTTGCAGGTTTTTGTGGTTTGCTGAAGTTGGCATTTTTATGTTCCTCAGATAAGACCCTCCCTCTTCACAGGCTCCTTTCATATTTAAATCTTATTTAAAACCCACCTGATTTCTGACAGTGGGTGAGTGATGGTGTTGATGTACAGTCTCACAAGAACAAAAGCCTTTCGTGCTGTGTCTGGACTGTGAGTCATTTCATGGATGCAGAAAACTTCCACATTTTCATTCCTCTGGTACCTGTTGGTATTCAGCTGTATTTTTTCTTTAACCTAGGAAGGTCTTCCAACTGAGGAGAAGACTTCTTGTGATGGCTTTTAACAAATATCTATCTTTTTTATGAGTTTGTTCCTTGTCCTAACTCTGGGAGTTAGTCCCTTTTATCACTCAGATTGAAGCTGTGATGTTCATATCCTCACTCCATCAGAAAACTTCTAAAAAGCAGAAGTTGTTAAATTGTTTCAACAAGCAGAAACTGATTTTCAAAAGTATGTTGTGCCAGACTTGCTAATTTTTTGTTTGATGGCATAGCATTTTCTGCACAGTAGTTATAGATATCTCAAAGGAAAAAAATATTTTGCAGGCACATTTCCTCTGGTAAGGCAGACCAGTCCTTCAGTGTGGTTAATATTTGCTCTTGCAGAATACATTCAGCCCCTCCTTAAATCCAAGGCTGTGCAGTGGGTTGAGCCCACCACAATTAAACTTTAAATTATCTTTGCATATACACCAACATAGTCTATTGTAAATCTGCCAGCCAAGTAGGTGCACTGTGCTGGATCTGAAATGGCAGCACCCATTATGCTTATTCAGACCCTACAGTTTCTTTTGAGTCCCAGAATGAAAAGCTCAGAACTTGCAGCTAATCTGCAAAAGTCTACACCAGTTTCAAGATGCTTTTTAAGAATATCTTAGATTATACAAGTTATTGCTGGGGATTTTGTGGTCCTATGTGCATTCTGGTGGAAGCAAAGAAACCATAAAACCCCCCATTACTTCCTTCAACTTAAAAGCTTTATTGCAGGAGAGGTAGGAAACTCTCCACAAGTGGGTGGAGAGTACCTCCCCCATTTATAATCCTATAGATAATCTTACAAGATGTGTGACAATCTTCAATAACCTGAGATCCAGATTACCCAAGAGATAATATGAAAAGATGTGTGTCCTTGTTGTTTCCTCATCTCTCAAAATGTCACAAAGACACAGAATGTAGGTCTTGAAGCCGTGATCTTTTTCTTGGGTAAAGCAATGCAAACCCTTGCTTCCTTTCATATATTTTCTCATTCATTTGTTTAATGGAGATTTTTAATTGAATGAAGGGATACTATTATGCTCAAATACCACTTCAAGTGTTAGCATGTACTTAACACTACATCAAATGCCCTGAATGTGGAAAAGAGGCAATTTATATAATTCTAAATAAAGACATATATTTCCTGGAAGAATGGAGTTACAGTAATTATAACTTGAATTTGACAGTGATATTTAAAATAATCCAAAACATTTGAAATTAACACCAAATGTACACAAACAGAAAAATTTGACTTCTTTAAAGGTACTGATTCTGGTGAGACTTTGAGAAGACCAGTCTTTGAGCTCATGTTATATGCATTTGAGAGCTATGCTGAGCACACAGCAACTGAGCTGCACGCAGCCAATCTCAGTAGATCAGAATAGCTCTCAGCATCTCACCTCCTTCCATTAGGAGTAGGGATCAGCCAAATGAAAAATAATGTTCTGATTCCATCTGGATGACAATAACGCCCAGGATGACAAGCCCTGACTTTAAAAAAGAAACCAAAACCAAAACAACACCCAGCTTCCAGCTTGTGGCTTCTACTGCATTGAAGGTTAAGCACAAGGCAGGGGTCACTGATGTGCTGAGATACCAGTTACTGAGACCATTACCAACATTTTACCTGTTAGAGAGAGAGAGCTTTTCCCAGCTCTGGGCTTTTACCCTTATATTCTAATTTTAGAAAGAAAAATGTTATTCTCCTACTGTTGAAAGATGTCAGACAAAACCTGGATTTATTCAGAGCTCTGTGTGAGCAACATGTGGAACTGAAGAGCTCACTGCAGGAAAAGGAATGAAAGGCAAGATGGATTGCTCTGCCACTGGCCTATGACTGCTTAAGTAACTGCCATGCCACAAATTAGAACATGAAGGATTTGCTTTTCACCTCATGTAGAACCACTAATTTCATGTATTTTTCTGGTAGCCATGCTTTCGAACAAATTCATCACAGGGTCATGAGGGCTCTTCAGGAGTCCCTAACGCTGCATTCCTTATTCACTCAAGGTTTATGCTTCAGCCACCTTAACTGTTATAAGTATACTGTCACTATTGATTTTTTAAGCTTATACATCACATATACTGCAGAAACGTACATGAAGAAATACGTGAGAAGTTGCTCAGGAGCACACAAAATGCCCAGTCATGTACATGAGATGAGTGACTGTGCAATAGCCTATAGTAGTAGTTGGTAACAGGACAGCTGCTGTACAAAACATAACTTCAGCAACATCTCAAAAGTAGATAAATTAATACCTTAGATTTGAGCTTTGTTTTACTAATGTATATGCTTCTTTCTTTCAATTAGTAAAATACTGGTTGTCAGTGGTAATATACTTATTCTCATTTCTCCAGCTTGGTCTTTTCTCCTTGTCTGTATTTCTGTTTGGTAGGTGGTTTTCTTTTTGGTGTTGATTGGTTGGTTTTTATTGAGAGAAAATTACAATTAATGAGACTCAGAAAATGTGTTTACAGGATAAATGTATGTAGTACTGCCAAGAAGCCTGCTTTAATCTAATAAACAATATTTAAGACTCAAGATTTATCATAAGAGAAGAGAAAGAAGCTGTTTATGATAAGCAGTAAAGACATGTTTATTTTCCAATGTATTTCTCTAGCTGCTCAAATTAAGCTGCAAAATCTATCAAAACTTGAAAAATCTTGTGCTGCATTCCCCGAAGAAAGAAAATTTAAGACTATGAAAGCTTCATGAGTGTTTAATAATAGACTTTTATAGTCTTGGCTAAGCAATGGTGATGATGTATTGCAAGATTAATACATAAATAATTAGGAAGCTTTAGTCATTTTAATACAGCAAGCCTGTGTTTTGCTTAATTCCCTGATTCATCCTACGGCATATATTGAAATTTTGTGCGGCCTTTCATTAAAAAGCCCAGCGTGTCAGCCACGTTTTGCATCACTTGTCTTTTAGTGGAGCACATAGCAGCTGGGTTTTCTGCAGTTTGATCTTGGTGTACTCTGCCTCCAGGTAAATTAACACCCTGGGAATTGGGGAGCGGTGATGGGTGAAAGGAGGATGATGTGCAAGACAATTGTGAAAGGTTCACATCAGGAAAGATTTAGTGCTAGCACTGGCTGGGTTAAATTGATCTGTGTGCCAGTCAGGAGGGTCACAGGTCCTCTGAGCCTTTTGCTGAAGCAAGCTGTGGTGGGGTACAGGGTGCTGTCAGTGAGTCCATGATGTCTGTTATGTGTGTGCGCAGTGCAAAAGGAGCCCTCAGTGAGGGTGGCAAAGCTGAGATCAGCAAGAGAGCCCCATGCACAGGAGGGTGAAGGAAGTGATCTGTGCTGAACCCTTGTTACTCTGTGGGTACCCTGACCTCACTTAATGCTCTTTACTAAACATGGGATCATTTGATTTAAGTGGGAGACCACTGTAGAAAACAAACCAACTGAAGCCAACCTGAGGGGAAGCAAGACTGCTAAGAGTTGTGCTAAACCTTATTTCGGTTTTCAAACTGGGATAGCAGCTGAGTCCATATTTAAACACCTAATTAGCCACTGCAGGCTTCAGTTTGAAATTGGCTTCTCATTACTTTTTTGAAAATACATTCCATAGGGAGACTGCTGCTGGAGACAGCACCATGGAGATAAGTGGCAAAATCAGCTAATCAGCTTCTGGTGAAAAAGAAGAAAAAATTAAAAAAAAAAAAAATAAAAAAAAAAAAAAAAAAAGAAGAAGGAAAAAAAATTAGCAAACCTCAAGGCACTCACTCCAGAATGGAATACCTACTTATTTCGTTCTTGTAAAAATTCAAAACAATCCCTTTCTTTTCTCCTCCCTGATTTTTGTAATAGTAAGTCAAACCTGTAGCTTAAATTGCAAAAAATCTTGATCCAGTAGTAAGAACTTCTGCTAAAAATTAATTGGACACAAAATGCAGAACCTGCTTTATCCTGGTCCTTTATTCATCAGCATAGAATCCATAAAACATTATTTTCAAAGGAAGGAGAAGGTTTGGTGTATTGGTGCTCTCTTGGATGGATTTCAAAGCGGTGAATAAAACTCTGCCTACCTTAACTCCTTCTGTGCTTTTCATTTAGTGGGTTGTGCATTGCCCTGTTTTATCAGCATTGACTCAGCAAAATTGCTATGGAGGAACATCCCCTGGAGGATGCCACTGTGTTCTCTGGTAAGAAGAGTGGTCCACAGTGAGCCCCACTCAAACAAGGGAGTGAGCATGAACACCTCCAAGCTACTGATGCCAGGCATGCTGTGCTTTCCCACTGAACTTCTTCCCACCCAGTCCTTGCTCCGCTTTTCCTAGCTGCTGACTGTGTACAGGCTTGCTGTGTGTACAGACTGTGTACAGCACATGCTGTCTGGCATCGCCCAAGCTGGGTGGGCAGTATTTATTAGGATGTATCCCTGGGCATTGCACACCAGTGCCTCCTTGTCTCTCTTGCTGACTGACCAACACCCACATGTGCCACTGGGAGCTGGGAGCTACCAGTCTTTTGCCTGGCTGGTTGCCTAGTTAGGAGGCAGAGTTTCTCTGCTTAAGAGTCTTCCTGCCTGGCTGTGAAGCATCAATGGCCTGTGTCCTCAAAGCAGCAAAAGTCCAACTGTCACAGGCACCTCAAGTGCTCTGCTCTGCTGGCACAGTTTGCTGGTAAGCTGTGTTCTGCTTGGATGGTTTGCCTCTTGTATGCACTTTGATTTCAGAAATATTTTAGAACCTTCAGAAAATGTGGAAGTGCATAATGTAAATATTATTTTACTTATTATACTTTTATTCATTGTGAAAAATGTGCATACAGGGAATAAAGTGCCAAGAGAGGCTAGATTTAGATGCATAGGCTTTAAAGCCAGATAATTCCATGTGTAAGAGGAATACATTTTATGGTTTTAAACTAAAAGAGGGTAGATTTAGATTGGACAAAATAAAGAAATTTTTATGATGGAGATGGTGATGTACAGAAATGGGTTGTCCAGAAACAGTGTGGATGTCCCATCCATTCAAAGCCAGGTTGGATGGGACTTCGAGAAATATTGTCAAGTGGAAAGATGTCTCTTCTTATGGTAGGTTAGAGGAATTAGCTGATCTTTAAACTTCCAACCCAAACCCCTCTGTGATTCTACATGTGTGTGCAATGGTGGTGTAAGTTCAGGTGCCTATTTTTCTGATACATAAAGTCAACACTGGATGTAATGAAGTCAAATAACCAGTGTTGATTTATTTTTTCAGTGTGACATTTAAACAATGTGATTCTAATAAAATGGGGTCTGACAAAAAACAGTTGGTCAACAGAAATCCTCATCAGTTCTGTGTCATGTTATTCCTCTGTCTTATGTAGTCTGTTGATGTCAGATTACTGGAAAGCAAAAAACATACACACAGAAATTGGGAAGAGAGAAGCTAATCATTGCAGAACCTCTGCCAAAAGTTTTTGCTCTGTGTATCCAATTTTATATTCTTCATATCTATATTATGTTATTGAAGTCTGATTCCTGGCTGCCTTGCAGATCATTTGCATCTCTGCACTTGTGATATAAAAGGCTTCCTCATTGATTGGGTAGCTTTTATATCTTCTCAGCACTCATGTTTCTCTGACATACATACCTATGCAAAGTACAAGGCTTTGGAGGTTCCAGCCCTTGTAGTTCATGCTTCATTGCCACAAGATAAGTCAAAACAGTGCTCGCACAAAATGTGGGAATGGGGAGTCATGGGGAGCATCCTCCTGCCTGGCATATGAAGATTACTGAAGACCTGACTAGATCCAGGCAGAACAAGTCAGAGTAGTCCCAAGCTCTGCTTCCCTGCGAGCTACTTGCCAGACAAGATCACTCTGGTTCAACTCGGGAGGCTTGTCCCGTGCCCCAGCTTGCGTTCAGTGGGGGAACGGTGGCGCTGATGGAGGAGTGCCAGGGTGAGCTGCCAGCTGGCTGCTGGAGGCGGCTTGGGATGAATGCTGCTTCCCATGGGTAGTGTGAGCTCTGCCCCGCATGGCTGTGCACAGGAGAAGCTTGTAGCAGCTGAGGATCTGGTCCTTCAAGTTAAAGGGGTTGGAATATGCATGAAGCATAAGGTGACATTTTGAGAGTCTCAGATCAGAGCACGGACATTACTGAATTTAAAATGTAACTGCAATTTCCTGACTAATACCAAATCACTTTTATATTCATGCAGTGATTGTTCTTTACTCTTTAAAAAGCCCATTTTGCCCAAAGGTGCAGGTGCTATCTTTATGATAATGAAGGTAGGTTATTCAGCACAGTACAGCTGAGGCTGTTGGTCGGTCGGTGCAAGGGCCACCTGTGATCAGCTGTCCTTTTTGGTTCTCAATTCATATCATGCTTTTGTAGACTGCTTGTGATTTGCTTGTACAAAAAAAGAGATGTGGGAAAAAAAAGTAAAGAGATGCACTGGAGGTTCAGTGTTGTTTTTTGTTGTTGTCTTCTACTTCCAGTGGCTAAGCTCTATTATTTACTGTGGTGTCTCCAAGTTTCTGAGTCCTTTCAGATAATATGGACAGTTAAATTGCTTCAGTAGCCTTATACCTCTGTAGAGAGTCAGCCTGATTCTTAAAATCCAGGGATGAAGTGCACAGGACATTATAAATACGATATTCAACAAGAATGAGATAACAAAATGAATTCATATGTTTACTATTCATTCAAAATAAAAAACTTGCACATAGTAACAGCCACAGAAATCACAGGCAGGCTTTCCAGCAGAGTAAGAGTATCCCTAGTCTGGGCATGTCTTGCACTTAGGGTGAAGGTGTAGATGATGGAGCTGTAGCTGTGGCTATCACAGAGGTAGGACAACATCTAGGGGAAAGGAAGGAACAAGGAAAGAGAGTTCTGTTCCTGGGTGGGTGCCCCTCTGTCACCTTTCACCAACAGGTTAAGGTTCTGCTGCTGCATGGGCCCTAACCCCTGAGTCCACATGGGGAGCAGCTGCAGCATGAAGCATCACTTCCCAGGCTTTAGCAGAGGCAAAGCGGGGGCTGGAGCGGTTCCAGTGTTCCCAGGAGCCTGCTGCTTTAAACTCCTGCCTGCTTTGCCTAAGAGCTGTCTGTAATGCCACCATTTACCTTTGGTTCTGCTTAGCACAAAAATGGTTAGATGAGAGGCTGGAGTAATTACAGGAGTGAATTATTATGGCATAGGAATCTGTGGAAGTGATGCTGAGGCCCCAGTCAGGAAGAGCATTTTAAGTGACATACCTGCTAATTTGCCTGAAACTAGCCTGCTTAGTAAAAAAAAGGGGGGGGGGGAAAGTACTGCTGCCTGCATGCAATGAAACTCAACTCAGAAGTTCCTAGAAAGCTTGACTTGAAAGAAAGGCACATTTGACATTCAGATGAGAGAGGAGTCTCAGCGGGTAATGTTTTGCTGTAACTCCTGGAATTTGTGTGCCTTTGTCATACCTCTTTGGCACAGACCTTGCCAGCCATCTGTGCTTTAAAGGCGGTGTAGGGCCTGGAAACTGTGGTTACACTTGCAGCTGCTCTCCTTGCCCCATCTTTTTATCCATCTCTTAGCTGTGCACAATCTGGTGTGTGACCAGGGCAGCTGCAATGAGTACCTTGCTCATCTGTACTGTTCCCAACACAGAAGCCTTCAACTAGTAGGTTCTGATGCAGTAAAAATAATATTAGCAACAAGAAGTAGTTTGATCAGTCATGAATTTAACAGGTGGCAGTGGGGTGTGTATGTTTGGAAAGAGCAGAGCAAAAGAGGGGAGAGAAGTTTAAGGGCCTCCAGGTGATGATAGCCCAGAGATTGATGTCTCAGCATTTCTAGTTTAAAGAGTCTGACAGAGAGATTCTGGCAGGTATTGTGTAATTTTATTTTAATATTTTTCCCTGCTATAAATAAGACTTGGTGTGTGATGCAATAATCACCAGAACTTGAGTAAACAACACGCCTGCCAGTGATAAGCTGTTTCTTCTGACGACTCAGTGTATATCTGGATATTGCAAAATGGGGTACATCTGATGTTTGTGCAATTCTGCTCTCCTTCTGGTTATTTTTACATGCATCTCCCTCTCTTTTTCTCTCCTGTGTACAGATGTTCGTATTCACCCCATGGAGCCTATGCCCAAAGCAAACTTGCCCTTGTGTTATTTACCTATCGCCTACAGCATCTTCTGACTGCAAATGGAAGCCATGTGACTGCTAATGTAGTAGACCCTGGAGTAGTGAATACTGAGCTCTACAAGCATGTCTTTTGGGTTGTAAAAGTGGTTAAATGGATGACAGCCTGGCTATTTTTCAAGGTATTCCATTTTAAAATAATTTTGTTGCTGCGCGCCTGCATTGTGAAAGCTGAAGGTGTTTCAGAGTTTATAATAGTGTATGGTATTTATTGCATTTCTCTGTGCTGATGAGAGGTACAAAAGCAATAAAGGCAGGCTTTCCTGCAAACAAATATTTATTTTAAATGGAGGGAGCAATCTGTCACAGTAGGGAAAGGGAATGCCTTTCACAGTCTTTGCCTATGCACTGGTAATCTCTGCCCTGATCTATCCACGTGCATGGGGGCAGGACATCACCCTAACATGGAGCCAGAATATGCAAAGTGTTCCTCAGAAACGACTTGTTCATTCTCTTAAAGAGAAGTAGATGTGATCTGGCATGGTCTACATGTACGCAACATGTTACAGAGAGGAGGGCAAAGGGAAGAAGAAAGTTTTACAAAAGTGGCAGTGGAAGGTGGCTGTGCTCCAGGATGTGAGGTCCAGACACTTGTGCTCAGGGAGGTGGGACAATTTTTAATTAGGTTTTTCATTCTAACACATACTTGTAATGGTGCTTGAGTTTTTTGTTATCCAATCCTCATCCGCACTAGGAAACAAAAAGTTGTTTAATAAAACTGATCCAGAAGTGGGGCAGACGCAGTTATGGGTAATGTTTTGTAGGGGTGTAAGTAGATTAAGCTGAAATCAGTTTAGCTGTGTAGGTGCAATCTCCTCATGCACACAGACCTTTGAAGGGCTTGTGCTGAGAAAATGTACTGCTTATAGCTCTTTCAGAAAGTAGTTTTGGATTAAGTAAATGGAACCTGATTCCATTAGAGAAAATTAAATGTCCTAATTAAAATGAAGTATTTTACATCAAGAATCATGTCCCACAAAGCAAATTAATTTTAAACTTTGATATGGAAATATCAGTTGCTTTCATTTTAGAAATGAACTGGAGGCTGGAAGAGTGACTGTAAAATAAGATGCAAACAAATAAACCCATATTTAAAAAAAAAATAGATCCTTCTGAGTGCCCCTTGAAACTTGCAATAAAATTGTAATAAGAATGCTCATAATCTGTAATGCACTCTTAAAGAAGCAGACTGCAGCTTTGCCAAACCATATACATTAAACCTGTTTTCCCTCTTGTGATTGCCATTTTAAATATCAGTCAGTGGCGGTGTTTTTTCACTGGACTTACTTCACCTTGCTAATATAAAAGTTTCATGTAGATTTTTAGGTTGTGCTTAGAATTTCCTGTGGAGACACAAAATTCTGACTAGAGTCTTGCAGCTTAGAGCGAGTTTCAAGTCTCTTGTTTACAGAGCTCAATTCCCACCCAGTTTTATTGATGCGCCGAGGAGACATTTTTGTATTATACTGGTGATGTTTAGACACTGAATTGGATGTCATTGAGCATTTAAAATGATTTATCACAAGAGGGATTCCCATTCTTACAATTCCAACAGTCCTGCCACTGATAGTTCCTGATCCTTTCTTTCTTCTTTGGATGTGATACTGCTCAAAAGAAATTCTGCCTTGAAATAGGTGACAGACAGACATACTGATCTGTATGGAAGAGTGATGCCTGCACTGCCTGAAAGGCAAATGTATCAATTGCTTTCTGAGTCAGAATAACCTCAGGTTTGGATATCTGAATGCTTCAGTTATCGAGGTTGAGATTTTCACATTTTTGTCTAACACTCAATATGTTTTTCCCAAAAGCCAGAGGAGAGGGAAATTCTTACTTTCTCTCTTCACATCATCCCTTAGTCCTCTGAGCTACAGCTCCAGCTTCTACTCTTTGCTTATTGCTCAGGATATATGTATGTGTTCGGGAGCGCTTCATCCCAGAGAAGTGCCCTGATTGGCATCACAAGGAGATGTTTAGCTCCACAGCAAGCTCACATTGAAAGCCTGTCTGGCAATTTTAATAGTGCTCTACTGAGGGCTGTAATATTCAACATTCAAGTGTGTGTGAGTCTTGTGTTGGTCTCGTGCATTAGGGTATATTTCTCCTGAGAAAAGTAAGAAATCAAGTAAGAAAATACAGTTGTCTGGTAATATTAGCTGATAGTTGGTAGTATGGATTTTTCTCCCCTGGAATTTTGTTCCTGAGCACTTATATGAATCTTCCTTCTAGGATTATGGCAGTAATGCAGTGAAAATGAGGTGATAGCTCTCTAATCATATTGACTTAACTAACTATTCTAAACATAGAGTGGGTTCTAAACATGTGCTGGAAATTGCTTCACTCACTGCAACATGGCACTCTTGAGAGCCAGCACAACCCAGAGAGCTTCAGTGAGGAAATGCATCACATCGCATTCCCTCAGGAGAGAGTCAACATCTTGTTTGATTTAATTCCAAATAAACTGGCAGAGCCCCCACTACTTTTCAATGCATTGCCAGCACTGGTGCCAGTTATGCTCAAGTTAAATACCTCTTAGGGATTGCAGCCTGGCCCCCACCTTCTCTGGGCCGCTCATGTTTGAGGCAGCTCAGTGTGGCAGACAAGGCTGTCGGCTCAACATCCTCCTTGGAGCTGCCTCAAGATATTTAGGTACTTAAATGAATAGACCTACAGTCTTGTAAATAGGCCATGATACATATGTATAATTTACTCAAAGTATTAACAGCTTGATTTTCTTAAAATTGCAAACCATTATCTTCTGGGTTTTATACATGGCTCAGAAAAGCCTTGGCCAAATAATTTTTGTGTTTTTCCTCCCAGAAGTTGCAGTGAAAGGCATTCCTGTAGAAATAAGATAGGCCAAATTAAAGGTTCTGGTGACAGCCATAAAATTTGTGAAATTGATGCCTGCCCTTTAGAAATGATGGTTTCATTCTTTCTCAGCTCAATTCTTTCTCAGAAAAGTTATTGTCTGCTGTGTTATTCTAAATTTGCACTTTGCAAATGTTTTCTCTGTATTTTTCATAAACATGGACTGCACCTGTCACACAAGAGACAAATTATGTGTATTACTAAAAAAAAAAAAATTCTATCCCTATGACTTCTTAGTAAACAAAGCCTGATGAGCTGACACAGTCCTCTGCAGAATGCAATGAAGTATGTTATCCTTTAATAATTTTTAACATAAATTCATCTTCTTTTTGAAGAGATAAAGTCCAAACTAATAAACATTAATTAATGAGATAGTAATAACTTGAAAAGTCATTCATTGAGCATCAAATTGCAATTTAGCTAAGTGTGCAACACAGCAGCTTTAGCATTGGGTACTGTGCAAGCTGGAAACCAGGAAGTACCATTTCTCTCCCAAGTATTTCTGCATCTGCAGCAGATACTGCATATTCATTCTTAAACCAGATGGTCTCTGCTTGTGATACAGTTAAAATGCCTTAGAGCAAAACAAAAAACTTGACTCTCATTAATGTCCAATAACAGGGACTGTACTGCTTCATATGACTTCATTATGGCATCAAAGTAGAGATGTTTGACAGATAGCAGTGTTGTAAAGTTCCCCAAAACCTTGTTTATGACAAGCTTGGTGAACATGTCATTACCAGATATAGAGTATTTGGTCCTTTCAGCCAGCTGAGATGGGTATTTAGGAAGGCATTGTGGAAGGAAGGCTTTGCATCAGATCCTGTCTCAGCTGTCATTTACAAAGACGTTGTGCCAGATAAGTGATTATTGACTGACAAACTGAAAATGAGTAGGATTAGTGACCCTGCCAGCCTGTAAAAATGAAGGGAAAGGCTTCAGGAGCATAGACTAGATAGACATCAGTCAATATAAACTAATTCATTTCCTTCACCTTGTCAAAATAGGCCTAACATTAGTGTAATTTTCCTATAACATTTTTTAAAATGCTTCCAGTCAGTAAGCATGTCTAGAAAACAAGATCTAAAGGACCTGGATTCATCATTCATGCCAGAGGACATAGTCATGCAGGTCTTATTGCAGCATTTCTTGTTCAAACTGTCCCTTTGGCACTGTGAATATAGTAAATTTAATTCATCCTACCCCCCAGGTGTCAGAAGACAAACGCATCACAACACAATAACACCAGCTGTAAGAGAATGAGAGTAATTAAATCCCACAGCTGAAAGCAGCAATTCATCAGCATCAACATCTTCTGTGCATGAGAGTGTGTGGTCCTCACATAAAGCTAATCTGGGCCTTTCTCACAAAAATGAAAACTTGCAGGAACGTATAATTTGCAGTTAATTTTTACAAAAGGTTTTTCTGGTCAAAAACATAGAGAAGAAAACAGTCTGCTTGAATCCAGTAACACTGGTCTTGCAGCAGGTACCATTTTTATACACATTGGTACAGGGATTTAAGCTTTCAGAGCCAGGTGTCTTTTTTACATCTATTAAGTGTTT
Organism: Vidua chalybeata; assembly: GCF_026979565.1. Taxonomy (NCBI): domain Eukaryota; kingdom Metazoa; phylum Chordata; class Aves; order Passeriformes; family Viduidae; genus Vidua; species Vidua chalybeata. The sequence goes on along the minus strand of NC_071531.1, from coordinate 34,561,001 downwards.
TATTATTTGCACAGCCATAGAATGATTCTATGGGGAAAGATGAGGGAACTGGCCTGAGAAGGCTAGTAAATAATCTACTGTTAAATTCCCAAATCCTGGTGATCTGGGTTTTTTTCTTGCATGTGAACCTCTGTACTTGGTTAAGTATCCAGGTCCTGCCTGTTATGGGGATGGAGCTTGGCTGCTTTATTTATTGTAACTGCTGAGCACAGAGCCTTCTGAACACAGAGCCCTGTGTGTCTGTTCCAAGTCAGATCAGACCTCTCTAAGGTAGGCTGGCCCTCAGTGCACACATAAATACCTTTGGACCCTGGTCTCCACTGAACCTGTGACTCCCCTGCATCCCAAGATATCACTATTATTCTGCATGTTTTCTAAGCTCTAAATGATTAAAATATTTATTTGAAGGGACACGTTGAGAGTTGTGACAGAATGTTTTGATGGCAGGAAAATGAAGGATTTGTGTTCATTGCCTCAGCATATGGCACACAATGGAAGGTATGGTTGCTGTAGAGGACAGCACAAAATGGGTGGGATTATGTCACAGTGCATCACAGGGAGTAAAGGATGTTGAAGTTCTTGTTTTTAACTTATTTGGAGCAGCTGTTGGTGTGATTTATCCCCAAACCACACCCAAGCTTCCTCTTGAAGGGTGCCAGTTGGAACAGGCTGAAACACAGGCTTGGAGGAAGCAAAAAATGAAGTAGTGTGTGCACAGAGATACATCTCACATCCTGTCCTGCAGTTTTAGTTGTTTAATTAAAATAAGCACCCTTTCTTTTTTTTCCTTCTCACAGTGTGAAATGGGAAGATTGTCTTCCATCTTTCAAAATTGTTCACAGGACAGGAAAACTGTTTCTATGTCTAATGCTGCCTACAGGATTCACCCTTTTTAGCTCAGGAAATGGTCTAAAGGAAAACAGGTTGAAACTACACTGTGTACTGTGTGAAAACCCATGCTTACACTGTGTGAAATTGTTTTGGACGTTTCAGTAAGTGACTGAAATGTCAGAAGCTGCATGTCTTACTGTGTAAGAAAGGGTTTATCCATAACTCTGGTGTGTTAGAAGATTGCTGATTTAACCTGACAGCTCAGGAAGATTATTTATGTGAAAGCATTTAAATTTGTATTCAAAAGAGTGAGAAAAATAGTCCCTCCATTGCTTTACTGGGGTGAGAGTAAGTAAACAGTTAAGAAATTGTGAAAATATATGAGCCTAACCGCTGTTAGCACATCAACACCTATCATTCTGTAATCTGTAACTGGTTTCATATTCAGAAACCACAGAGTTAGTTGGAAAGACATTTTCCATCCATCAATCTATTCCTTGCAGTACTTTCCTAAGTATTTGATAAATACCTTTGTGTGGTAATCTATTCCCAGTCAAACTTGTTGAAAATTGAGAAAAGACAAAAAGGAGGATAATTTTGCTGTGGATCAAAAACATATCAGGGACTCTGGACCGCTTCCTCTCAGTTTAAATGAAAGTCTCCTTGATGTCTCTAAAGTAAAGGTCTCAAAAAAGAGCCTGAAAGATTGGGAAATTAGAGAATCTTGAAATTTCCACTAGACCATTAGCACAATCTTTTAAATTATGGGTTATAGCATCACACTACTGTAATTCCTCCTCATGCATCAGAGAAGTACAAAGTCAATCATTATGTGCTTAAAATGGTCATCTAGTATAACTCTACTTGGAATCTTGAACCCACTGGCAGCAGGATACAGAGCAGCCACTAATCTTTCTAATCAGTATATCTCTCAAAGAAGAAAAGAGAAAGGAAACAACACCAGCCCCAATTAAATGACTCATTCAGCAAGAGTAGGAACAGGAGTTGCAGGCAGTTTCTCTCTTCCATGTGAATGAGTTGGAAAACAGAGTTAAGGAGAAAAACCACTGGCTTCCCTTGGAAAATCCTCCAAATTAGCTTATGGATGAGCAGCAGTTTGGAATTAAAATAAAAAATGCAGAGGAGTAGTTTGTGGGGAGTGCATATTCAGGTATATTTAATATATATTCATATGTTTGCATAATCATATATATGTATATGGTCTATCTAAATTCCTCAATGCTTTGCTATTTGTGAGTTATGTGTCCTAAAAAAATGATTTGTATTGCAGAGCCCCATTACCTAAAGACTCTATCCACTGCAGTGAAATATAATTTTAGGAGATTTTGGAGATCTACAGGCCCTCCTTTCCCCCTCTCTGAATATGACAGTTTTTAAGTTACCAGTAGTTGAAGGAGACTGAAAAAACTTTCAGTGTGAAGTAAGGAAATTCTTCCATGAACAACCCAAACACAATTTTTGGTGGTTTTCCTGAGTTTTCAAAGGTTGACATCAAATGTCAGGTTCTACCAAGAAGCTGGAAACATCCCCTTTTCTAGAGGTCTAAGACATTTATGCCTGGAAGTCACCTCTGACAGGTCTCCTGGTTCATAAATCTCTGCAATATAAATGCCAGCATCAGAGGTGTGGTTTCTTCATGGTCACTGCTACTACAGGACCTGTCTTATCCTAAGATAACTATCTACAGCTGGACCACTGAATTAAGTCCTTCAAGTGGCAGTTTATCCCTGTGAATGACAAAGGGGTCTTCTGGTGACTAGTTCAGCTGTAGATGTCTGTGCTGTATAAAGTTGGTTAAGATGAATCCTTTCCAAAGGTGCACAATGTTAATTTTCTACGTTTTTTAAAAAATGACCTGAAGGTGGTAGGATTTTGGATATGCACAGGAGAGAATAGGAACTGTAAAGGTTTGTTCTTAGAACTGGGGCACAAGTAATCTGCTATCAATCTGGTTTTGCAAATGGCAGCTCTCAGGTGTTAGACCATTTCCCGTATAAATGGGAAATGTGCTCGTGGGCAGCTAGAGATGTGGAAATCCCATTACTTATGAAATATATTTCTCATATATGTTTATAATCTATTGTGTGCCTTCACTACAGCAGCCCTGGGTGAGGAAATCCCAGTTACTTATGAAATGCATTTCTCATAAGTGTTTACAATTCATGGTGTGCCTCCACAGTTTATCACACAGATATCGCCATGCATTTACATGGGTAGTTATGTGTACTCTCTGTGTGTATTTATAATAGCCTAATGTTTGTAACAAGAGAGAACCATGGGAAGCAACCACCATTTACTCTTTGAGGATGAACTGCAAGCAGTAAACACACTTTTTTAATATAACAGGATCATCTGCCACCCAATTTGTGAGTTATGAAAACTTTTAGTTCAGAAGTCACATGAGTAACTCTGGCTTTAGTAATGACTATAATGATTATGATTGCAAGCTACAAACTTCTGCGTTGCATTTTAGAAGGACTACTGAGATACTACGTGATGTAGTGGTTCTTTTTGTTCTCATTATGTTCTAAACTAAATACTTGGAATTTGGTGGATTTTAATAGGTAAACACAAGAAGGGACTTTGGTTTAGTGCCTCTAGTCCCCATTTTTTCTAGAAGGAGCCTGATCCTAAATGTGGCACAAACATATCATTAATACAATCTCTCAAGAACTAGTGGTTTGTGTACATTATTACATATTTAAACATTCTGTTTAAATTGTGTCTGTGAATCTCTTCAGGGCAAATGACTACATCTTTGTGGTGCCATCTCAGTGCTGGGGAAAGGGGAAGTAACCACAGGGGTTGCATTGCCACAGACCAGGTACTCTGCAGGAAATACAGAACATATGCAGAAAAGGATTTGGATGAAACCAGAGCAATGTGCAATAAAACAAGAATGAACTTGGACAGCTTATCAGAGATGGGATTTATAGTGGTATTTATTTGGCCCCATCATGCTGACCTACTTTTCTGTCACTGGAATAGGAAGGAGGTGCTGCTGCTGGTCCTAGGCCGAAAAACTGAGTTGCTCCCCGTGTCTCCTAGTCGTTGCTAGCCGCCACCAACTTACAAGCTTGACTTACTGTCTTACCAATATTTTGCTCAATTTAGTATATCTGTTACTTTTTGAATGAATAGCAGGGGCCAGAGTTGGTGCTGTGTGCCTGGCCAGGGCTTTGCTGCGAGAGGCACTGTGAGCCCCAGTGCAGCCATGTCACATCCCTGCAGCCAGCAGCAGTATGCTGAGGCTGGCTGTCTCTCAGGAGGAGACTTACTCAGAATTGTTGCCTACCAAACTTAAGATGCAAAGTCTAGTCTTCTGCAGTCTGTCACTTGTCATATACTATCCTAAGATGATTAAAAATGTAGAAAGAGAAAAGCTGTCTTGTTGTTTTTGGAGCTCAGAGTGTTGAAAATAAGCTTATACAGACTGTGAGTATATTTGGGTTCCTCCCACCTGGAGTGCTGCATCCAGCTCTGGGCTCCCCAGCACAGGAAGTGCATTGAGCTGTTGCAATAAGTTCAGAGAAGGGACACCAGGAAGATCAAATGCATGTTTCCTACAAGGAAAGCCAAAGATAATTAGGATAGTTCAGCCTGGAAAATAGAAAACTTCATAGTGACCTGTGGCCTTCCAGTATCTGAACTGAGCTTACAAGAAAGACAGACAGAGACTTTTTCTTTACAAGGACAGGACAAGGGGAAATTTCTTCAAACTGAAAGAGTACATTTAGATGAGATATTTGGAAAAAAAATCTTTACTGTGAGGGTGGTGATGTGCTGGAACATTTTGCCCAGAAAAGCTGTGGATGCCTCATCCCTGGAAGTGTTCAAGGCCAGGTTGAATGGTGCTCTGAGCAACCTGGGATAGTGGAAGGTATCCTGGCCCATGGAAATTGTGTTGGAACTAGGTAATCTTTAAGACTCCTTCCAATTCAAACTGTTTTTTGATTCTAAAAATTATATAGGAAGGATATTATGTATGGATATTCTCAGTTCAGTCAGAGAGAAAAGAGAGAATTCTAGCCTGGGAAAGTTAGACCTAGCCTGGAAAAGTTAGGAGAAGGAATGAAAACAATTATTATCTCTCTTTCTGTTCATGTTGTTTATAGACATGTTCTACCACCGTGCGCTACTTGTAGTGCACCAGTGGTGTGAAAGGTTTTCAGTTTGAGACCAATCATATTTCACCTTAGCGATCCTGGTTATAAAGGGACGCTGCTTCCTGCTAATAAACATTCTTCAGCCTTCTGAACCATGTGAATCTTTTAATCTTTTCCCTGCCTCAACAGCATGGGGCAGTATACTTGTTTTTCTGTCAGGGCTGTACATTGTCCAGTTACAAAGGCTATTTTTATGACTGCCCAAGCTGTGAATGTAGCCTGGTAATTTTTCAGAGAGGAGTTCAGTTATCACAATTCTCATGCATCATAACCAGTAACAAGAATTTAGGTCCCCATTTTCCTTTTCACATGAAATGATGACTTCCATCCTCATGAAGTTTGTGGTACTTCATCAGTGGCTTTATGCAAGTGCAGCTGATCAGAACCTGCTAAAGAAGTAAATAAGATCTGAACATAAAAGAATCTAGGTCTGAATCTTACTGCATATTCTTCTACCAAGGATTATCTGATTTGATTTCGTATACTCTGTGTGAAGTACTGTTCTTTTGTAAAGCATGTATGACATGTCTGATCCTGCTCCTTAGAGGTTCTCCTTGATCTGGGGCTCGCCTTTTATTTTTCTTGCCTGGTTTAGATTTGTGGCACATATGTCCTATTTTATATGCCTGTTATCTCAGGAAGTGGATTAAGGCTGGCACAGATACACTGAACCCTAATCTCTTTAGAGGGCCTGCAAATCTCCAGAGGTAGTAAGTACTTCAAATGTTTATACTACTATGTTCAGCTGATGTTGCTTGAAATCCATTCAAGAAGATCTGGAAAAAAGAAAGCAGGGCATTTTGCATAGGGTTTTGTTTTTTTTGGTTTTTTTTTTTAATTACCCCATAATATTATTTTATATACACTTAATGCTCGGTTTTCATTTTGGTGGTTTTTTTTTCTCCTTATTGTAAGGCAAGCCTCAAGCACTATTTTCACTGCAAAATATATCCATAACCCAATATCTTATCTGTACAACTTCTCCCATGAGAGCTTTGACCCATTTGTTATAGTTCTAGGTTAAAGGCAGATTGCTGGTGTCATTATTTCCAGCTTTTTGAAAAAGTGATAAAATATGAAATGTATTTGTACTCAGCTACCTGGATTTGTCATCTCCAGGTCACTACACAGTGGTTTATGCAGAGGAGCCGAGGGAATTATAAAGTACCTCCAGTGCTCAGAAGCAGCTCTTGTACATTTGATGTACAATCTGTCACACGCTCTCCTGGTTAGAAAGAATTTGCAGTATTAGAGTCATTAGGCTTTGTAGATGTGAGCAGGTACCATCCAGCTCAAGGCTGGAACCAGTGCTGTCACTCTAACCATAAAGACAACACATTTTTTGTGATCAAACCTTTTGGTTTGACTCTGTAGAAGCTCTTGGCAATATTTTTTTCTTCTTTTTATTGTCAGTTTATATCATGATATCTAGTAACAGTTTCTAATCAAACAGAAATAAGAATGCTTTTAGGGAAACAACTTACTCAAGACAAGAATGAATTGAAGTGAAAATGTATTTACTGGAAATGTATTTACTTTGAAAAGCTCAGAAAGAAATAAGAAAAAAGAAGAAACTTGTTTCTAATCTTTGTAATCATACTCTGGGAATGGCTTCCACAGTGTGACAGCTATAAGAAGGGTGTTTTTATGATGGCGTATAAATAGGTTTTGTAGAAGAAGATCAGCTGATAAGTTATCTGCAAAATTAGATCAGAGATGTCCCAAGACAGATAGTTGCTTCTGAATTCTTTTCGTATTTAGAATCCCCTTTTTTTTGTCCTAGTTTTACCTGGTTTGCTCCCATGCTGAGAAGAAAAAATGAATCCAGTATAAGAGTACAAAAGTGAAGATTTTCCAAGAAATGTCCATTTTGATTTTGAACTTGTTGAATACCTAGCAAATTCTTCTTTAGGAAAACCTTTGGTGAATATGTGCTATTTCTTGCATTCACCTCCATCCTTTCCTTTCTTGACCGTAGTTCTTCCAGTTTGCTTATGAACTGTGTTGAACTGTTCAATGGTCTATCAGCCTGAAGAGCCTTCAGTGAAAATGAGATCTTTTATTATCCTGGTCAAAATATCTGTTCATGCTCTTAAAAAATAAAGTAGCCAAGATAAATTGCAAATGGAGCTGTAGAGATAACTGACATAGTCATGAGGTTGATCTCTCACCTGCGTGCTTTTCACAATTTGGTCAATGCTCAAGAGACCCCTCAGCAGAGAGGCTGGGCAACCATGGGCCACAGTGTGACCCTTGAATAAGAGACCACAGCTTCCCCTGTTTCCATGGACAGCTCAAGGCCATTGTCTGAGGTCTTCCCAAATGCCTGGTTTGCATCTAAAGTACCTTCAAGATTACTAGTGTTGGAGAGCCTTGTAGTCCTGCTGGAAGTCAGCTGAGGAGTTGAATCCAGCTGAGTGTCCAGAGTAGAAAGGCAAATATTTCCATTTCTAAAATGCCCAGAACAGAGTTTGGTTCAGTATTTTTTCTAAGGGAAGGAAAGTTATTACATTTCTCATTTTTGATGTCAGCTCTCCTTGACCTGAATTGTGTTTTCACTGGTACTTGCCATATTTTTCTTATGGAGAAATTATACTACATGTTTTAAAATTTTTAATTTTTTTTCCTTTTTTTTTGGATTTATTTTCTGATTTGTGGCCTTTTTAATTTAAATCATTATGTGATATTATAGGGATGTCCAAACTGAGTGCTTGATCTTTCTTGGGTGGGTCTTTCAAATCAGAGCAATAGACTTGCTGCAGACTAGTGGTCATGGATCTGTTGTGAGAGCTAAAATGTGTCAGTGCTCCAAAAGACTGAGTAAAAGTTTGTCCCCTGATATAAATGACTGTCTAGATTTCAAAATAAATCCTTTGGATTATACAGAAAATTTGAACTGTCAAGAAATAAATGTTGTGGTGAACTGAAACATAGGTCTCAAGATACCTGCAATTTAGGTGTATTTCAGTAATCTTTCATTCACCTTTCATTGCTGTCAATGGCCGGTAGGGTTTCTGTTATATTTATGATGGAAATATCTGTCAATGAATCATGTCACTGAGATGCATGTGTTTTTTCCACTTCAAGGCATTTTTAAGCACTCCATAGTTTCTGTGGTAAACACCACATTGCTGGGTCATTTGTGCTACCAGGTATTTCTTCATGTAAGTATCTTTCTTGCATAAAAAATCTTTATTTTTATGTGTGGTAGGTGTAAGGTATATTTGTTAAGCAAGTGCATATAATTTTATTTAATGTTTTTCCATGTTTTCACTATCAACTAGTATTGCTGTAAGTAACAACAATAAGTGCCTGACAGTAGGTATTTATTAACAGAATTTTTCAAGTATTCATATGGTTACTTAGTGCCTTTATCACAGAAAAATAGATGTACCTAAAATTCAGGAGATTGGAGTACCTCTCATGTTTTGGAGTCCCTTTGCTTAAATTTGAGGAGATCAGATAATTTTCATGTTAAAATATTACTTACTTTCAAGTATAGAACTTCTTAATATACAAAATTATGTTAATAAAATGTAATTTCCTTTTTAATAATATACTAATCAAAAATGTTATCTACTGTAGGTTTACAAGTTAAACAGATATTACTAAGTAGTTTTCAATAATATTCTTCCACTCTTAACCTTACTTATCTGCAGTACCTAAGAATTTTTAGGAAGGATAGATAAATAATCCTAACAAAACGCAAAGCTGAATATTTTGGGAGACTGCAAGATTCTTTTAATTTGATCTGCTGTTTGTTATTGTCACTGTAGATTATGGATGAGATCATCTGCAATTGTCCTCCAGTTAATATACTTCTGACTTAGAAGAAAGGGCAGAGCTACAGAGCAGCTGGCAAGTGGTCAGTTAACCTCCACTGCAAATGTTTAAAACATCTTTTCCGTGGGGCTTCTTAATGATGAAATACGTAGGGCTGGCTCTTCTGACAACTCGTGGAATGAGATCGATGATTGTAACCTTTTCTCTAAATTAAGCTGGAAAACCAGGAGCCAGTAGGGCTGTATGCTCAGAGCTTTGGAAGAGCAGCTCCTTTCCTGCTCATCACCCCATAAATACATTTTAAATGTTTATTTTTAAATTATGTGAATATATTCTGGGCTGTGCTCTCATCTCCATTTAATGGAGCCTACTTCATCGTTTATAGTTTTGAAATAGTTATATTTGTACTTATTTAATGTAGCAGCAGTTAGCTCCAGCCGGAGTACTGTCTAGATTTTATTTCATTTTCAACATAAAAGTGATCTTTACAAGATTGAGCAGCCATCTACTACTTGCAAATGAGGTGTATGCTGAGATAATTTTTAATCTTATTTTATGATTTCTCATACTTGCCTAAATAGAATGAAGAAAATACCCTGGGTGAGCTCTTTGGAAATGAGTTTATATTTTCAAAGGAGTTAAAGAGCATACTTGGCTCAGGTATCTATTTTCCCTTAGTTGTGTAAAGATGTGTACCTTAGCACTATTTTTTCTCTGGATTTCTCTTTGTGGTTATGTTTGTTGTTTGGTGTGCTTTTTTTCTGCTGTGGTCATCTGAAAATATTTGTAAATTCTTCTTCATATTAATTTAGACTAGGAGAGGAATCTCCCTGATTTTTCAAAAGCCAAAGTGCTTTTCCTAATTTTATTAGTAAATTAAAAATGATTGCTGTTTTCTTATGCTGAACTGTAGCAAGACACCCAAATATGTTTCTAGTCACAGCTGGGCATTTATCCTTTTGAAAATCTGTCCCTTCTATCAGGTGCTACTGGTAACTGTTGTCAGGTGTTTGAGTAGCTGTGCTCTCATAGCAAGCATGATGTTGTTTCAATTCATTTTTTAAGCAAGGACCAGATGTTTGTTCTGGGCTAAGCAGAATTGATTTGCAGTTAAAACCTCAAGTATAGGAGTATCATATCAGGCTGTAAACCAGCCATGTCTCAAACCACATGTGAATCAAAAAGAAAAATGTGAGAGCCAGTGGTAATCGTCTTCCTCACTGCCCTGTACGTCTTCGATATTTGTTTATGCAAGTGAAGAACAGAGGTGTTGTTCTCTCCCCTGTGCTAACAAATGAGAATTCAGATTTGTACCTTGGACTGTTTCATGATTTTCCTTTGCTCTACACAGAAACGCTAAAAACAAGGCAAACGGCTATAATTAGAGAATTAGGCCAATAGGAATTCATTGGTTCCCTGTGAGAGACAGTGATAAATCTGTCTCCTTGGGACACTTCAATAAGCCTGAGGCACACCATCTCCAGCTCTGCCCACCTCATGTCCTTCCACTTGCTCTCAGCAGTAAACCATTGCAGGCAGAAAAAGCAACAGGGAAGACTTAAAAAAGATTGAATTCCAGCAGAGTTATACTGGACCTTTAGGAGATGAGGTCTTGATCATTCTGTGACAAAGAATGTCTTATACAAGAAAGAGCTTTGCATGGAATCCCATGGCTACAGTGCTCTGGTAGTAACACCACTGCTAATAGTTGGACTTATCCATCAGAAGTCTAGCTTTTACATTTTATTCTAGTTGTCATCAATATATTCATAGTAACCTTTAATATATTCACAGTAAAACAGGCAGAAAAAATTACACTGGGACTAAGGAACAAAGACAAATATTGCTGAAGAAATTTTAAATAACGTGCAGATCTCTAGTGGGCATTGATTCATGTGCTTCATGGTGTCAATAATTGTTTGTGAATTGCGGTAATTTTTTTCCTCTGAACAGAGCATTACTCGTGAAATACAGTCATTACCTATTAATTAGCTCTGTAGCTATTTTCATGCATCAGTAGCACCAGTAAAAAAAGGAGTAACACTTACTTTACACCAGTGTGTAAGATCTGTACATTGTTTATCAACAAGTGAAATAAGTCTTTAAAATATATACTTTTTTTTTTATTATTGCAGAGACCACATCAGCATTTTCAGTAGTCAAAAGTCTCAGGATAAATGGGAAAAGTCTAAAGGATTCATTTGGGTTTTTAAGGTTTTTTTTTTTTTATTAGGGCATTATAAATGTATAAATGTTCTGCTGTATCAGGACAAGAGTGCAATAAGAAGGACATATTTGTCACTGTTTAGTGCTAATGTAATTTCCTATTTTCCCTACTGTATGTCTTTCCATTTAATCTCAATTGTTGGTAATGTGCTACTTTTTGATTAAATGATGAGAGCTGAAATTCACCAAGGAGAAAATAATTAAAACTATTTGTTTCACAGACTGTCAGCAGCTATTAGGGAAATTAAATGTATTTTTCCCTGAACCATGTTACAGACTTTGCAAAGTTCACAATCAGTTCACAATAAAATCAATCTCTTATTGAACACAGATTTAAAAGCAAAGGTCAGTTATGTTTTGGACACTAAGGAGTTGATGCAATTGATAAAACCCCACCATTTAGTTTATTTTTATATAAAAATAGCATTGCTTGGAAACCCTTGCTTTTTGACTGTGGCACCCTTATAGCCGCATCAGCTCAGCAGATTTGCAGAGTAAAGGGGGCTTTGCAGCTTGTCCTCCCAGCTGCAGGAGTGTCCCATGCCCTGGCAAGGGCCAAGCAGCAACAGTAGGGATTGTGGCTGATGCTGGTGACTGGGGACCAGCCTCGCTCGCTATCCTTTACTGCAACCCCACATGTCCAGCAGTGTAACATCCTGTCACACCACTCTTTTGCTTCAAAGAGGAACCTTGTTGTCTGACCTGCTCAAGGGGTTTGGCACTGCCTGTGGACCCACCATTTCTCCTGAATTGTCAGATTTGGCTGGGTCAATGTATTGACAAGTTTTCACCTAGTATTCTCCTCCCCTTTTTCTACTACAATAAGGCTTAGGCTCACTCCTTTGTTTGCACCACAGATTGTAAAAACCATCTACCCCAAGAGCACATGCTTTGAAGTCTGCTTTTTACCCCTTTTTGGTTTTCAAAAGGGCTTGGTGACATGGATGGGTAATCTGAGGAAGGCAAGTGCTGGTGCTGCACTGGGAAACCCTCCTACCCTGAGCCCCTTCCTCCTCCACATGGCGTATAGGCTGCAGAAAGGGATCTGAGCTGGTGGGCCAAGTGGCACACTGATATAGCAGCCACACTCGGTAAGCTTGCAGTGAGGGCCTGGCAAGAGGCATTTAGGAATTCATGAAGAAAAAGGAATGAAAAAGCACTGGGACTCTCAGTGAGATTGTTGTGGGGCACAATGAAAAGGCAGGTGGGGAAATGAATAAAAGTTTTGTCTGCAGACATGCTTTGCATACCACATGGAGAAACAGAACCTAATCTTGATTGGAACAATTCAATTCCACAGTGAAGTATGTGTTAAATAACAACAGGCAGCTGCAGAGCTGTGCAGACTTGCAGGTGAAGAGCAGAATTTTAAGCAAGTGGCTGTGCGGGCAGGAGAGGCAGAGGGTAGGGCTGGGATAGCACCCAGCTCAGGCTGAGCTCTGCTCAGACCTCAGCCTGTGCTTTTACAAGTTTAAAGTAGTTGCTTAAACCTTAGCACAGTTCTGTATTAATTCAGCTGGAATTTTTCCTGGGGAGCAGAAATTTATTCATCTGGAGCTTTGCTGCTTGCAGTGTATCACCTCAAGTGAGAGAGTGGGGGTAGGGGGGCTCATTGATTGAACTATCAGGGCCAAAGGATGTGTGTAGCAAAATGACACTATCAAAGAGCATAGTTCAATATTGAGCTTCCTAAATAAAGTGAATTATTTCAGCACCATATGAATCAGTAAAATGTATTCATCAAACCACAAAACCTGACAGTATTTGTTTCCCATTCTAAACAACTGCTCTAACCTTTATGTCAAAAAGTGCTATGAATTCCAGTGCAACAGGAGCTCTCCTGGGGAGCTTAATGAAAAGAAAAGGTTAATTCTCACTGTTTTATTTTATCTATCAATAGTTCTGCAAGAGCAAGCCTCAGGGCCATGGCTACGTAAGCCCTGAATAACTCCAGTATCAAAACCCCAGTCAGAAACTGCAGAGACAGGAGCTACCTGAAGATGAAATAAAAGGAATAAGAAAACTTTCAGGAATATTGTTGGGATTTTTAACATTCATGCCTCACAACCCCTTTTTTGTTGGGTTTTTTTCCTTCTTTTTTTTTTTTTTTTTTTTTAATAGTTCATTGGGGAAATATGTTTGGTGTGAAAGGGATTAAATGGTTTTCTCCTTTCCCATTTTTCATTGTCCTGTTTCAGTTAACAAGATTTGGTCATTCATTATGGATCTCATTTTTGGAATTTGAACCAATTCTTCCTCCAACAAAAGCCAGGACAGTCAGTGTAGTCATTCACACAGGAATGGGGTACACCACGTCACCTGTACAGCAACGTGCCACCTCTGCTGTAACTTCTGTCATACAGAAAAGGAAGCAAGAACATGGCAAGGACCACATCTGTCACCAAATTCAATCCTGGCTTTTGCAATGGATTCACAATTTCTTTTTACTCCATCTACTACCTTAATGAAGGTTTACAAAAAACCTTTAGAAATAAGCCTAGGTATTAAACTTGACAACTTCAGTGGATAGTAGATCTGGGTCTTCCTACTAACCAGTAGTTAACAATTACATGTAACGAGTACATGCCATTTCATGCTTTCCTTTTTCTGTTCCACTGGCAAGAACTGACACTTGTTTTTCCTTTATAGCCCCTGCAAATGAATAGCTGTATCACCTCTCCATAGGTTTATACTCCCCTCTGCATTATGAGTACCAGCCTGCCCTTCTTTCAGACCATTTAGCTGATGAAATGTGATGAGCTTAAACTCTTGAGTAATTGTTTTCAAGAAGAAAGTATTTTGCTTCCATTTCAAACCTTGGGAATCATTTGTGTGGCTGAGGGTCTGCGTGTTTAGTCTCTGTCTAATGAGCTCTGCAATTAAAGATATGATGCCTCAAATCTTGTCTGACATAGATTTAGAGACTAATCTCATTGAAATCAATGGCACTCTTTGCCTGTCTAAAATTATCCATGTTCTTTGGGTCTCTTCTGAATTTAAGCCATCAATAGATTCCTTTGAAGATAGTGAAGAGCCCTGGGGTTGATTGACTTAAACAAAAGGATTTAAGTTACAGAGCTTAAATTCACTTTCAGTCTATACAACAAAAACTTGATTTGAATAATCAGATTCAGTCATCCTTTACATTTTCATTTTTAGTTATTTTGTTAAAAATAAGTTGATTCTGGTGGGTTAATAAGCATTCAGATATGTCAGTTTGCAACTGAATGTAGCCTTTGCCTTTAAACTTAGAACTTCTCTTGGGTAATAAAGGATAAGCTATATGGACAGGTCCATAATAGTATGGTTTCTGAATTATCCGTCATTTCATGACTTTAGCAATCTGATAGCATTGTGATAGGAAATGGGAAATGGTAGTTCTGTTTACGAGATGACTTTTTTATCATTATTATTTAGTTTTACAAGCTGCTTCCTGAAAAAATAGAGTTTAATTAAAATGAAGAGAACTGTAATTTTTCAAGGGTTTTATTGCTTAAATAGAAAAGCTCTGAACTTATTGGGCAAAATTGAGGATGTAAAATCTGTAATTACTTATTTGAACTAACTATCTCTTAAAAAAATATGATTAGAAAATCTGAGCCACTCTCACCTAATTCTAGTCTTCCACTAAAATAACTATAGACAATAAGTCTGGTCTTTTTGTTTTCCATCTTTTGCTATGTTACTAGGGACAGATATAAATTAACCTTCTTGTTTATATCTTTTTGGTTTATCAAGATTAAATGATGAAATTGCCAGACTGGAATTATGTGAAAGAAATTTCCAGAATAAAATTCCTTCCCTCCCCACCACTTTTACCTGTCTTCCAGTTTGAACTTTCTCCTCTCAGTCTGGGGAATACTGTGAAACTATAATTTAAGCACAATAACTCTATAAAAACCAGAAACTCAGATCAGCTGGGACATGGACATTCCTAAATGGTTGTTCTGGTTTGGGCTGAGATAGAATTAATTTTCTTCTTAGCAGC
Organism: Vidua chalybeata; assembly: GCF_026979565.1. NCBI lineage: Eukaryota > Metazoa > Chordata > Aves > Passeriformes > Viduidae > Vidua > Vidua chalybeata. The sequence continues at coordinate 34,545,986 of NC_071531.1, read as the reverse complement.
TGGTACAGTTTTGGATTCAGTATGAGAATAATGTTGATAACACACTGAAGTTGTAGCAGTCACTAAGTGGAGCTTATGCTAAGCCAAAGCCTTTTCAGTTTGCTATGTTCTGCCAGTGAGAAGATGCACAAGAAGCTGTGGGGTAGCATGGCCAGGACAGCTGACCTAAACTGGCCTAAGAGATATTCCATACCATTAGAGCATCATGCTTAGTGTTTAAACTGAGGAGAGTTGGTCAGGAGCCATTGATTGCTGCTCAGGGGCCTCAGTCAGTTGGTAGTGAACAGTCATGGATTTTATATTTTTCTGACTTCCCTACCCCACTGGGGGATGGGAGGGGAGTAAGTAGCTTAATTGCCAGCTGGAATTGAACTGCAACAATGGTATTTGGTGACCTGATATAAATTCCTTTTTTCCTGGCAGCTCAGGGACAAGAAGACAAAGGCTGAGACCCAAGGTGAGGCTAAGCACTGCAAGGTGAAGGTCTTTTTCCATGCAGGAGCTGTGTGTGGTGCATACCCATCAGCAGGATATATTACAGCTCAGCTAGTGTGCCACTGCAATATAGAACTAAGAAATTTGGGGGGAATTTTGCTTTCATCTCTCCCATCTTCCCAGACATATTTTCATCCTGCATGCTATTCATGCACAGATGTAGCACCCTGTAGTCATTTTGAGTTAGTTTGTGCACCTCACTAGTTATGGTCCTCATCTTTGGCAGTGCAGGCATATGGCCTGCCTGAGTCCTAGGGAAGAAGTGTTCTCTGCTGACCTTACCTGGTGATCTGGGAAAGGATTTGCACTTTCACATCTTTACTGTCTGTTTTCAGGAGGTTCTTCCAGCAGGAAAGGTAGAAAACTTGGTGTGTCACCATCTCCCAGCCCTCCTCCATCTGGCTGAGCCCACAGCTGGAAATAGTCCTGCTTCTGTTTGGGGTACAAAACCGGGGGTTGTAGCAATTTAAAACAGAACAGGCTGTGAAATAGCTGCTGGCTTATGTAATTTTGGGTTATTTAATTTTGTCTGTGTTCTGTACAGTCTTTTTGCTTTTTGATCTCATCATAGTTCCTAAAGGCTTTCTATATTGTGGTTTTCTTTTAAATATTTAGGAGTTCCATGCCCATCCTGAGTTCTTATGATAATTAAAAATTAAATAGCAGTCATTAGGAGAAAGTTGTGAAGTGGGAGATGTCTCACTTTTTATTTTCTAACAAGGGAAAACAAGATACGTGACTTGTCAAATAAGAGTAAGTAAAAAAAGTAGAGATGATGGTAGGGGGCTACAAGTCAGAAGTTGCCATATATATTATTCCTGAAGTCTTATGTTTTCACCAAAAGCCAGCAAAGGTATTTTACTTTGTGTGAGCAGGCAGGTAATAAATTGTTCAGAGGTATATGAACTCAGGAGCATCATCTTCAGCACCTTGAGCCTTGCTGTATCTCCTATCCTCTGGGGCTGCTAAAAGTGCAGCTACCACTTCAAACACAAATACTTCTTTGTGTGCTTTGCTGGGTTGTTTTGATTGCCAAGATCTATCTTTGAAAGAATTCAAGAAACTAAGGCTGGCCTATGTACTCATGTAAGGTAATGCATTGAAAATTTAAGCTGGAAGTAAACAAATAAATGGTGTGTTTTCCTGTACAAACACAGGAGTTACAGCCTAGTGCATGAAGCATTGGGATTAGGATTTCAGAGACTCATTCTTTCCTCACCTCTTCTAACCTGCACATTTGCTTCAATATATATCTTATGGGTCTCTGAATGGAAGTGTTGCAGAAAATTTCAGATTATGTGAGGATCCAGGACAATTCCCAGTGATTTAACTCAGGCATCCTGAGCAATAGGTAGCTGCAGGACATCATCTGGTTTCCAGAGAGCTCATTAACCAGAGTGTTATGCTCACAGAAGATGCTTCAGTATTTTGTGAAGTACACGTACGTTCTCATTTCTCTCTGCCTATTATTGCCTGTCTTATTTCCTAGACTGGATGTTCCAGCAAGTGAGTGTCTCTGGTTGGATGTTTATGCAATGTCTGGGGCAGCAGGCTCCTATCTGTCAAATTTTGCATACTGTTACTGAGCTGAGCGAGGTAACAAGTGTAAAGTGATTTCAGTGGCTGCAGCGATATCTCAGTTCTGACTTTGAAGACATCTCTGTCTGCTGCAGAGCAAGCTTAGGGATCAGCCTCCAGGCAAAGTAATATTCCTCAATGCACTTGACAAAATGAATAAAGGACTCAGCCATGATTAATGACTTTGACCCAAAGTTTCAAGTCCCTGCTCAAATTCAGTCATATAAAGTTGGGTTCTTGTTTCTGTTTCAAAATTGCTTAAAAGTGAACATTATTCTTTTAGTACTCTATTCAACATCTTAGAAAATGCAAAGTATGGATCCACAAACAATCCTGCTCATATTACCAATGTTATATTGCAATTCTAACCTGAGATACATTCAGTTTGAAATTAAAACCCAAATATATTTTCATTATTTTACATATATTATTATTTACAATATATATTCTATTCTATTCTGTTCTATTCTATTCTATTCTAATTTACCTGAGTTCACTGTTGGAGCTGCTCCTTGAAACAGATGGAGATTTCTTCAGTATAGCCCAGAAAGCTGGCCAGCCAAGAGGAGCTTCATTCATCTACTTAGCACACAAGTATCTCATGTTATTTGACATGACCCATGATGTCCTGTTGTGGTGGTTTAACACCAGCCATCAACCAAGCCCCATGCAGCAGCTCACTCACTCCTAACCAGTGGGATTGAGGAGAGACTAGAAGGGGTAAGAGACCCCTTAATAACTCGTGGGTTGAGATAAAGACACTTTCATAGGGAAAGCAAAAACCATGCACACAGGCAAAGGAAAACAAGGAATTGATTCTCTGTTTCCCATGGGAAAACAGCCATCTCCAGGAGAGCAGGGCCTCATCACATGTGATGGTGACTTGGGAAGATAAATGCTATCACTCCGGATGTCCCCCCATCTTTTTCCCCCTACTTTTTAACCTGAACACGATGTCATATTGTTTGGAATACCTCTTTGGTCACTTGGGATCACCTGTCCCACCTGTGACTCCTCCCAACCTCCCACACACCCCAAAGTTCCTTGCCAGCACGGCAGTAAAAAGCAGAAAAGGCCTTGGCTCTTTGCAAACTGTGCTCAGCAATAACAGAACTATCTATTATCAACTCTCTGTTCAGCCCAAATCCAAAACACAGCCCTATACCAGCCACTGTGAAGAAAATTAACTCTGCCCCAGCCAAAAGCAGCATACCTGCTCAGCCTGAAGTAGCTGCTTTAGAAGAAGAGGGTTCAGAGTCACGGCAGCTGCCTTCCTCAGTAAAACTTTGCTTGTGTTTTGAATCTGTAACAAGACTCACCCCATGGCTTCAGAGTAGAGCTACTTGGCCATTTTTCAGCAAAACAGATTTCTCAGAAGGCATATCTATGACACAAAACCAATTAAAACCAACTCCATCAAAAGATTCATGAGGAAGGAGGCATTCAGATCTGGGCATGTGCCTGCTTCTTGGGCTCCCTGAGCAACAGGCTGACCCCGACAGTCTTTTGAGGACACTTCCTTTCTTCCATAGCCTGCCTTATCTACAGGCATCCTAGACACCTATGCAGGGGCTGATGTGAAGACAAGATGGGACTTCCCAGTCTGTGTACCTGAATTTTTTTTTAAGGTCTTCCCAGAGAAGTTACTTTCAAAAGAAAAGGAGATTTCGGATTTAATACTTTCTGAATCTCTTTGCCAGCTGACTTTGCTTCTGTTCTTTCAGTATCTTGTGCTCAGGGAAAACTTCTCTTTTTCTCCAAATAGTCATGAATTATTCAGATTATAAAAGCTCCTTTCCTTGCAAATTTTGATTCATTTTTAGTGTGAAAATTGCTTTGTGTTCCTAATTCATCAAAGTTTCATCTTTTATTACATATTTCTCAATCTTAGATTGAGAAATTATTTCTCTGTGGCCACAACATTGTCAGGAGAAAGGCTTAACAATTTAACTGAGCCATTTCCAAAGACAAAATCTGAAGAATTTTATTATGGAGTGAATTTATTAAAGAATTCTCATTGCTACAAGTTGGGGATTGAAGAGAAATTAATTTGGTGGTGCTGACTGGGTATCTAGGGAGAACTATATTCAATAAAATATCTTTTTCTAGTCTATTATCAAGGCAGAAATTGGATAGAAATAGCAATAATAGCAAGCTACATATGAAAGAATAGAAGGCAAGAGAGAACGCAGATGAAAACCAGGGCTTTTGAGTGAAGGCAGACATTGCTGAAAAGCTGTGCTGACACACTTCTCTGGCAGCTTTGGCTTCCTAGGGACCTGACAGTCGGTCCTGGCCACTGGTCTCACCAGGATATAAAGTCAGCTGCTGCAGCCTTATTGATCAAAGGTGGCTGAACACGTCCATCCACCTGCGTCATGGTTTGCTTTCTAGCCTTTGTTTTCATACTCAGTATTTCAATGGATTACTTTTCGTCTGGAATTTTCAAAGCAACAATCACATTAGGAGGTCTAGACAGTGCAAGTTACACAATGCACACTGAACACACATAGCCCCTGTGTTCACCTGGAGGCTGTGGCTCTGCAGCAGCTGTTATTTCACCTTGGACTGTTGCACCAGAAAGTAACCTGGTGTCTTCCCAAGACACCTGGCTTTGAAATGATTCAGTGGTTCACAGATCATAGTAGTCAGTGCACCCTAGAACACAGGTAATTTGCTTCTCACAAGCTTGTTTGCTTTAATATTCATGGGAACACAATCCCAGCTCCTCTGTTTCTGAAATTTTTCAAACTATTCCATGTTCTGTGTTTGCCTTTGTTCTTGAGAGTCAACCAGTGCATTGAGGGTGACTGGATGTCACCCCTCCACTAGCTGCCACCAAGTAGATGAAAGACTTTGCTGTACTGAGTAAGAGCAATTTCATGTTCTCTTTGTTGTTGCTAATCCCTACAGTGTATATGCAGAGTACTGCTCAAGTATCACAGATGAACATTGTCTTTCCCAAAGGAAGACAGAAAAAGAAGAAAACTCTGCATATACAGATTTTTTCAGTACAGAAATAAGTCAGTAATATGCCAACATTTAAAAAAATATTACCAGAATAATTATCATTGAGAAATGTGAAGGAACACAGGCAAAAGTATCCGAGTTCTGATGCCCAGAAGATGGCCTGTTCAGTGCTTTCTGTGTTTTCCTAGCTGGAACCAGGGGATTTGTTACCCACTCAGGAAAGGCCTGATGCAACTCGCTCTTTTAAAACAGTGAAGCTACAGAGCGAACACCATGAACACCTGTGGCAAAAAGAAAACCAAACCAAAAAATATCTGCAAGCTCATTTAACTCATCAGCTTATGAGTAGATTTCTCACATGAACTGAAAAGTGCATGATTTAATGAATAGTACATGAGCTAGGACCAGTGTTATAAGCCCACTTTTGATGAAAGTTCCTACAGCAGTCTACCTAATGTTGCTGATGAGGCTTATTCCATCAATACTTGATGTATTCTGCAGAACAAATTATGGGGATAAAGGTGTTTTAACATGTTTTTTCTCAGCATTAAGTGACCATCCAGCTTACCAAGCAGTGCTGTGTGCACATCCCTCTGACCCCTTGTTCATGTCTCTCAAAACTCAACTGTGATGTCAATAAGTGATTCTGCCAGCAGCTCCCTGTCCTCTGCACCCAAACTTCTCTCCTATAATCTCTTGAGAGGGCAGAATCCTGAATTCATGAAATACAAATCAAGCACAATTTTCTCATTGAGTGGTATGAGGAAAAGATATCCCAAAGTCATAAGTCCCCTGATACCATGGCTTGTATCACTACTGCCCTTTCAATCATATGGCCAACTCTGTTAGCCAGTGCAAATACAAGTATATGCAGGCTGTCCATTCAGGCTATTTGTCACAGTGTTTAAGACACATAGAACAGTTGTTACTGTTTGCTAGTAGTTGCTGCAAGTGGTACTGAGAAAAGTGATTACAGAGGAGGAATTATAGGAGCATATTAAATTTTTTCCTGTCCAGTTTTCTGTGGTTTCTGATGAGCGTAACACACTGTCTGCCTAGGACTCTGAGCTATGAGTTCAGGTGAAGGTGGAAGTGAATGAGTACATGGATTATCACAGAAAGCACCACCAAGCCATCACATATAACTGATGCAGACACATGATTTCTAAAGAGTTAAGCTGTTGCTCCCTCTTTTAGACAAATGGAAAGGATGTAACATTTCCTGGTGACATGGCTGTAGGAACTGACTGTTGTCAGCTAGCACATTTTGCAAGATTTAACACCTAGTATCGACAAAATTCAATTAATCAAAATGCATGAACTAGCAAGTCCTAAAAAAGCAAAACTAAAATACAAACCCTCTTAGCACTTGTCCCAGTTTTCATAGAACAGAATATTCCATTTCATACTGAGGGAAAATTATTCTTTGTCGATGAGTTATAATTGATGAATATTTAAGGAAAAAAAGAAATATCAGAGCTCCTGTAAAAAGAAAAAAGGCCTTTTCTTTGGGAATAGATAGTGCCAAAATGTCATTTTATGTATGTAGGCTACATTTTGCTTTAATAACCCGGTCACAGGCTATCTTTTCTCTCCTTCCACAACTTACACATCTAATGAGCAAAGATGTGTATTTTCAATCAGACCTTTATTTACTGTTGAAGACAAACAAAGTTAATTGAAAAAGAAAGTAAAAATTGTGATCAATACCATAAAAAGGGAAATACAGGTTCAGAATTTCATTAGGAAGAAGTTAAGCAGAAGTCAGTTTTACTTGTATATTACAAAGGTATTAATTACAGTTCCTTGGATACTAATAATATAACAGTTTGTAAACAAAAATCCAATTTAAAAAAAAATTCAACGCCAATAAGTTGGTAACTGAAGAGTGAAGAATCATTGTGCAATGTATAGGCATCCCCCTTCTCTTACGACAAGTCCAGTCAATTAATGAACAAGATGTTACTGATTCTGTATATATGAATATTATTCTTTTACTGTTATTTGATTTTACTTTTACTGGCTTTTTTTACACTGGCAATGTGTAGAGAATCCTCCCCTGTGATTTGAATTATACTTGCTATTACTTCTTGTCTACATGAAACTCTTGTTATAATACTTCACGGTAGAGATTTTAAAGTTCATCTAATTCCAACCCCCCTGCCATGCAAAGAGACATCTTCCAATAGACCAGGTTGCTCAAAGCTTCATCCAACCTGGCCTTGAGAATTTCAAGTGGTGGTTAATTCCTTAATGTAGTGTAGTTGGGTTTTTTTCATTGTATATTTGTATAGAGTATCATGACAAACATCCTGGGGTTTTATAGTCAAGATATTTATCCATTGGCTGGTGATTTCTCTGATCCTTTATCAGGTGCTCTCCTTCCTAGAAAGCCACTGGCATCAAAGGGTGGGTCAGATGTGTTGCTTTGACTGTAGTCTCCTGTTTGTGCCCATTTTCTTTTCCAAGAGCTTGGTGGTTTCTCCTCATATTTTGATGGCCTATCATGTGGTAAAAGAAAAGCTATGGAAAAGCTCTTCAAAGGAAAGTTGGCAACCAGGAGTGAGTCTGCCACTGCTGGAACAATTCATCCTGATCCTTGTCCAGATACACATTAATTGCTCCAGTGGTTGCCGCCTGTTGCCAGCTTTATCCTTCCCAAGAGGTCCTCAGGCACTGGTGCACAGACAGGATGTCTGCATGTGTCTGTGTGTCTTTGTTTGTTGCAGTTGATTTTTGGGTGTGTAGTAGACCCAGTGCTTTCCCAGAAAGAGTCTTGGCTGTTTGTGTGGATGTGCAGTTGCTGTCACAGTAGTCATGGACAAGATCCAGAGAGAGAATCGCAAAATGTTCTTTACTTCAGCCTCTCAAAACAAATACGTCAAACTCCCAGCAGGGAAGTCAGGGCGCTCCTGGTGCAGGGTTTCATTTTTACTTTCATTAAAGCAGAAAACATGCCAAAACAATGAAGAGATTATAAAGAAAGGAAAAATAAAGCTTTCATCATTAATTAAGCACTCAGAAGCTGGAATAAGACAATTAATTAGTCATACACAAACAACTCACTCTCCTCACTCTCTGTTGCACTGAATAAATTGTTTTCCTTACTATATTTCCATAATATCTAGAATCCTGGAATCCTGGAATGGCTTGGGTTGGAAGACTCTTTAAAGTCTAACTAGTTCCAACCCCTGCCACGGGAAGAGACATCTTTCACTAGCCTTGGATGAGGCTGCTCAGAGCTTCATCCAACCTGGCCTTAAACACTTCAAATGATGGCTAACTCGTTAATATAGTGTAATTGGGTTTTTCCCTTGTGTGTTTAGATAATTGCTTCTAGCAAGAGGTAGTAGAAGCTAAATAGGAATTTAGCACAGAACTTTCAATTCAGTGTATTGCATATGGTGGATTGGAGAAGCAAGATAAATCATATGAAAAGTTACACAAGCTGACTTTAATGGATGGTCAGTGTTACTGTGCTTATAAGTCACAGTGTGGGTGTGTAAACATTTTCAAGTAGTGCATAACCTTTATTCAAAATATTTGATATTATTTTGAATAGAAGAGAATAGAATAGACTGTTTCAGTTGAAAGGGACCGACAACAGCAGTGAACAGTTCATGACTGACCAAATGATAAAGCACATTCTTAAAGGATTGTTCAAATGCCTGTTCAAATGCCACTGACAGGCAACCAACCACTTCTCTAGGAAGCCAGCTCCAGTGTTTGACCACATCTTGGTATAGATCTCCTCTGGTTGGGAACTTAACTGGCATATCATCAAAAGTAGAAATTTTGAAAAATCTGCATATCCAGAGAGAACCTTACCATTGAATTAGCAGAGGCAGCCTGGTATTTCTGATGCTGTAACAATATCCATACAGACCAGTCTCTGAGGCGGTAGAGAGCCCTGGTCATAAGAACATAATCACACAAATTCCACCCACAGAAAATTTTTCTAAAGCATTTTAGTGTTGAGCTGTTGTCATTAAGATTTGGGAGTCATGATATTGACATTTATGCCTGTTTGTGCTGGAGAGCTGTTAAACACAGGAACATAAAGTCCAGTGAACCATTGCATGAAGTAATGGTTTATCTGTGTCACTACTTTTTTTAAGTAGAGCATAAGAGTACATAGAAAAGCTTTTGGTTATTCTCTGTCATCCAGAAAAAGTTGTATAAAAGTAGGAATGCTCATATTCATCATTGTTCTGCTACTTCACAATAGTGATATTTTACACTGCTGTTCACAGTTGATCATTATATTAGCCACTCTATGAGCAATGAATTGTGCAGACCCTTTATATTATTTACATCATGTACTGAGTATGAACAGCACTATTTTCCATAGGATAAAGAAGGGTGAAATAGCAGTAGAATACTAAACCAAGGTAAATGAGCATTTTTAAGTGATTTTAGACAGAATATCATAGTACAATAATTTTCTTAAAAAAACCAAGCAACAAAAATATTCCAATTACTTAGATTTATTAGTTTTTATAAGGCAATTAGTAACCTATTCACTACAGTCTCATTCATCAAGTGAATTCTTCAGGAAAAGATATCTTGCCTGCAGTCAAAGCTCTGAGTGGCATCAGGACTGTTAATGCCTCAAATAATGACTGTAAGGATTGCAAAATGATACATTATTATCTAGCAGACATTGATCATAATTATATCAGTGATAAAGGCAAATCATATAAAATGTTGTGTTTTAAATATGTCCTTTAATTAGAATAAAAATACCATGGAAATAATTTCAGTTGTACCTGTGTGATCCTTCTGAATGCAGAATGTAAAATTTTTCCATATACTCAGGATGAAAGGAGTTATCACTCTAAGATATTCACTTATTAATTTTCATTTAGTAGTCATGGTATATCAGACATTATAGGTCATTCACCATTTTGCTTTATGACAGAGCAGAGCCCTGATAACTATGCTGTGTCTAAAATATAGTTCCCTCATTTACCTGCCTTCTTGGACTGAACTGCAAAATCTTAATTTGCTGTCATAGTTTCCATGATCCTTTCCTCATGTCACAATTGTTGTTATAATGAACACATTGCATGTACAGCATAGCCTTCATCTTCTTAAGGCAAAGCACAGACCCTTTCATCCTTGCAAAATGAATAATTAAACTAGGATTTTAATATTTGTGCTTGCTTTTGGGTTTATTAGCTCTCACTGTGAAAGCTAAATCAATTATTTTGTATGCTCCATCTGACTAACTCTTGAAAAAATAGACTGGAGTTTTCCATATATCTGTTCTGGCTTTAAGCTATCTTAAAATAGCACTATTGAAGAAATGGACTCTGCCAATTGAATAAGTGACTTTCTTATTATTACAAGCTTCAGGTTTGCATAAGGACCAGAAGTCTAAAGCAAAATTAGGGAAGATGCTTGTCACTGATAAGGTCCTATGGTGGTAATATAATTCTTCTGCTGTGCCTGCCTCACTTGAATTTGGGTTTTTTGTTTCTGCAGACCCCAGAAGAAGGAGCCTCTACAACCATCTATGCAGCAGTATCGCCCGAGCTGGAAGGAGCTGGTGGCTGCTACCTTTACAATGAGGAAAGGACAAAATCGGCTGACGTAGCATATGATGAGGAGCTGCAGAGAAGGCTCTGGACAGAAAGCTGCAAGATGGTTGGCATTTCTGATGAAGCCAGCAGGCTTCCCTAGAAGAAGCCACTTTCAGCTGGGTAAAGGAAACACATTGAGAAGCATCTTAGTTGAATTCTTGCAGCATCAGTCATCATCCTGGAAATCACTGTTCAGTCCCAAAGGCATATGTGAACAGCTCTGCTCTTCACTTGAATCCCTAATCTGCTAGGGTGTGGGGGGAATATTCCCACAGAAAGGTGTAGTGGTTGGTTTTAAATCTAACCATCAGTTTTGTAAATCATTCTGTTTCAGTCCGTGATTAAAATACAATCTTTAAACATGTGCAGAGATGAGTTTTCATTGTTTTGTTCAACAAAAATAATGCTTGAGCATGTTGTGCGGGGAGGTTTTGAACTTAAACCACCTTTGTAGATACAAGTTACTCTTTTAAATCAGTTTTTAAAGTTGCAGCTTTATTTCCTTAAGCTTCATTAATCTTCAAGACACTTTCATCAGCTTGTTCTAATGCAGAAATTTGGCATTCATGATTGCGATGTTGTTTCTGTCTTAAGGTTAGTTTTATAGGTCAGCTTTTATCGAGAGGTATTAACTGAAGGTCAGAACAACAAGAAAAAGTAAATAAATAAGGTCTTCTTCAAATAGGATATTGAATTCACTTGTTTCCAGTTTAAGTTCATCTCTCCTATAAAGGTGAGGAAGGGATCAACCATCATAATGGCAACACTGGCTTTGGCAGTCAGCCTATTGCCTTGTCAGTGGGCTAAGATTTACTTGTCCCCTTTTCTCCTGAACCCCTGTAATGTTGCATCTACAGTTTCATTCATTTTCTTTGACAAGGAGAATCACTCATGTACTATTGCATGAAGAATCACCTCCTTTTATTGGTTTTGATCCTAGTTCATATTAGTTTCAGAACTAGAGTTCATGGTTTGGAAGAGAAAGCAATTAATGCCAGTCCACTTTTTCCTCCTTCTGAAGATATACAGTGCATCCTCCCTAAACTGTGTCTTTGCCATTTTTAAGAGTAGCCCCTGTCTATTCATCCGACTTACATAGGAGCAAGAGGGTATTTTCCCTTTAGCTGTGTATGTCTTTCCTAAAATTTCCTAGCAGCTGTTTTATTTTAATTTTTTATTTGACAGTCTCTGAGACAAATCTGCAAAGAAACTTCCCTGGACAGTTTCAGTCAAGATTCTAAGTCCCACAAAAACATCTGGGAGTGCCTGGGAAGACCTTACAGCAGCCTCAGGGTACTTATAAGGGCATAGGAAAGATGGGGAGGGGCTTGGGAAGTGTAGTCATAGAATGAGGGGCAACAGTTCTAAACTAAAAGAGAGAAGATTTATGTTAGACATTAGGAAGAAATACTTCACTGTCAGGGTGCTGAAGTACTGGAACAGGTTGCCCACATTAACTGTGGGTGTCCCATCCATGGAAGTTTTCAAGATCAGGTTGGATGGGGCTTTTTCTAGTGAAAGATGTCCCTGCCCATGGCAGGGAGTTGGAAACAGATGTTCTTTAAAGTCCATTCTGATCCAAACCATTCTGTGATTCTTTGATTTCTTCTCAGTGAGTCTTTCCAAGCATGGATTCTGTATCTAGGGAGCTTGAGGTGTTATTGTTAATGGAATAAAGTCTACCCTATTCCCATCTTGTTCAGTTTAGGTGCCACCTAAAAAAGCCGCATAATCCTATAAATGTCCTTGCATTTCCTTTTTTCAAGATACACAGGGAAAGAGACTAATAGGTGGGCATAAAGCTTATATTCATTTTGAGGAGCTGGAAATCACTGCATGACAGAACCAAGTGCAAACACAGTGTTGTGCTTTCATTTGCAGCAGACTAGAAACAGTAGGAACATGTTCCTGTGCACTGAACCTTGGACTAATATCCCTTTTGGGCTTTTTAGCTCAAACTTAATACTTCACTCCAAGTGACCTTATCTCCAGCCTTTGGTTTAGAGTAAGATCACATCTAAGTGAAAGTAAGCATGCTTATATGTCCAGAGTCTAGGAAGAAGATGCATTGACAAAAAAAAAATTGCGTGAACAAAGAAGAGCATCTGGGAACAAAAATAAAAAACAAATTGAGGGAGAGCATATTTCCTGTCCGAATTAAGCCATGCATGATCTATTTTTATCTTCTTAGACTTGGTATATACAAGGGTTAGCAGCAGGAGATTTATCACTCAGTCACTCCAGCACTTTCTCTGTATGACTGGCTGACTTTTTTTTGGTAAGTGAATGTAGTGCTTGTAAAATGTGCCAGACTGACACTCCAGGAACTAAATTCCTCTGTTTATTCACGGATCATGCACAGGATGCAGTAAGCCTGCTAGACAGCCAACATTTTGATGTTGCCATAGCATTCCCATGGAACATCATTGCTGCTAACAGCATGTCCAGGATTACTCAAACTAGATGGGATGAGATTATCATCAGTTTTAACTCTCTCGAAGCTCCACAATATTTGCCCAACCAGTTTCAAGTGGCATAGGGATTAGTGAATTATCAAACAGTAAAGAGAGCTAGTCATACTTTCAGTGTAATCTGAACCAATTTATTAATTGTCTCAATCCAATGAAATCTGTTTTAAACACTGAAAACATGGTTTGTGAGAACCAAGAACACAGATATGGCTGAGTGAGGGGGAAAAAAAGTGTCCTAAGGGCAGGGATTTCTAGAGCATTGTAGTTCATGAAAATACAGTTGAGCTAGTTGCAAAACTGTTATCTCAGGAACTAAAAGCAGAAAACTGTTTTCTGCTCCAGAGCTTATCTGGAGCAAAACCAGAGTTGTTATAAAGCCCTCCCAGTGTGAATGAGAATAATCACTCGTGATACTGCTGCAAAAATCCAAAATAGTTCTTAACATATTTATCTAGGGAAAAAATACATGAGACATGTAAAAAGATGACAATAATTTTACTTTTGCACAGATAAATGGTTAGAGCTGATTTAATTTCACATTTTAAGGTCATGGGATTTCCAGAGATCTGGACAAGGCTGTATTTTACTTCATTGAATTTGTGGCTGAGAGGTGGCTTTGTAGTAGGTACATAAGTATAGAAAAAATACCCGAGAGCTCTTTAACCTTGCAAAGAAAGGCTAAAAAAGCCCCAATAATGGTAAATTGAAAGTAAACAAATTAACCTTCCAACATGAAAGCAGATCCTCTCTGAGAGTGATTTCATATCGGAACATGTAGATCTGATAACTGAAGATAATTTAAAGATGCCTCTGAAATGACACTTGGCAAATAGGCTCTTAAAAAATATAGGTCAGTCACAGTGAAGTCATACTTAGATTCTCCCTCACGTCCACAATGACAGCACTTATTTTGATTAGTATGAGAGTGACCCATTGCTCACAACTTCTAAAATGGATATTTCCTTGCCAATACTCCTCCCAAGCTAATATTTAGTTCAGAAATCAAAGTCCCTCTACCTTGGCACAAAAAGGCTCATAAAATCTATTTTCCAGTTCAAGTCTGAGATAAACAGAAGCATCCACTAAATACCAAGGTGATCTGAGCTTACTGTCTTTGGTAGCAAAGTGAAACAATGTCAAACTAATTTTTTTTTCTCATAAAAAAGGACTACAAATTCAAATTAAAAAAAAAATCTCTAAAAAAGGACCAAAAAAAGATGACTCCGGTTATGAAGGATAGTTCAAATAAATATAGATCTTACAGGAATTAATGGATCTTATGAGAATGAATGCAGTTGTCTAGGAATTTGATAAGGCAATGTTATTTAAACAAAGAATTTGTACAGGAAATAAATAACTTGATGACAAAAGTGCTCTAACCTTCTTAGAAAAAAATATAATTTCCTCAAGAATTAACTATTTTATTTGTCAACTGTGGGGAAACTACTTGTAAACTGAAAAGGTAAATGCTATCATTTATGTGTGAATACACTGTTATTTACACATAATGAAGTAGCTACATTCTTGCTTCCAGTTCAATACTGAATTTAGGAGCTAGATATGGAGCCACCAGCCACACTTCTGAAATGATATTTTATAAATATTTAGACTTCATAGTTGACTCTACACAGCTATCAGTTACTTTAGTACACTGTGAGAATTGATATTGTAGAAACAAAGGACTTTGTTATTTAACATCAGGTTTGCTGCCGCCTCTTGCAAATGCACAGTAGTGATAACTCTAAATATAACAACACATGGCAGATTTTAAATGCTCATCTTAAATAAATTTTCTACATACAGGCTCTTGTTCAGTTCTGGTGTTAGGCTGCCCTTGTTGATTCTATGACATGGTTTCCACTTCAGCTGCCGCCATGGAAAGACAAAAATCAGATTCCAGTGAAGTTAGCATGAAATCTGTCACAGTTAAGATAGAGCTCCCATGATTTTAAGAGGGTGAGGCTGAGTATACTAACCCATCTGCAATAACTGAGGAAGTCAGTGCAAAACATATATTGTACAACATCAGGCCAGGCAAGATGAGTAAGCCACAAACAATTCTTTGAAGGTAATTTTATTCCTTTTTAAAACAAATGTACTGTGTTTTGGCAATCTATTGTGGCAACACTGAAGGAAGGCAACAGGAAGAAAACAGACCAGTGGCCAAGAGTGCTGTTTCCAAAAACATATAGTTATTGGCTTCCATGCTGTACCAATCCTTGTTGGCTTCTCTCCCTTTGGAAATTGACCTTAGCCAAGAATTCCTTTCACACAGGCAATCAAGAAGAGTCAAAATGTAGCACTGACTCATTTATTTAGACAAACTGTCTAGATTGAAACCAATCACTTTAAAGTACAATATTTCCTTATCCTGGAATGGAAAAAGTAAAAATCACCTCTTCAAAGTCAGAATGCAAGACACATTCGTTAAGATGGTAAGCAGTTTTATGTCCTTTCCAAAGAATGCAGATCAACAAACATTTCCTTCCCCTCTATCTTGGCATTTGCTGAACTCTCAAAACTAGCTCAAGTAACATCCCTGTTTGCAAACAAGCAGATCAATTTAATCTTTCACTTCCTTGTTTTGAAAGTAGAAACAAAATTTATTTCAGCTTGCCCACTTTTATGGAATTGATTATTTAGTCCACATTTATCTGCATATATTGAAGATGTGCACCGTATCTCAGGCTTTTTTTAAACAATACTGAAGGAAAAGAATAAATTCTTTTTAAGATGCACAGGATAGCTAAGGGCCAAATCCTGCTTTTTTTTTTTTTTTTTCCTCAGCAAAAGCTTTCATTGAAGACAGTGTCAGGTACAAGAAAAGTAAGACCATGCTCAAGAAAGTCAACGTAAACCATTTGCACAGAACTTTTCTCTTAACTACATTGCACAGCTCTGCTGAAGTTAATGAGACATCCCAGAATCACTGTACAAATAAATGTAACTTAATAGCAGAAGAAGCTATAAAAACCTTGTATCATTTAAATTTGATAATGCCTCAGAACATTATTTCTGGAGTGAAAGATACTTCATGTTTCTACTATATTATTTTAATATATTAAAATCCTCTCTTTGTCTTAAAGAAATTAGTCTAAAAAATGTGCAACCTAAAAATTCCACTGACATGGTGTATTGAGAAGAGTAGCATTTATCTCACTTAAAGTCATCTAAAAGTAGGATAGATGGTCTAAGCCTATGAGTTAGGCTCCATCTGTGGTCAGTGAGTATAATATTCCTATGGGACAATTCCTCTGTCTGCTATTTGAGTGGGAAATGAGCCAGGATGCCGTATCTCTGGCTGTCCAGAGAGGGAAAACAGACTAGTAGCCTAAGGTAAATGCCCAGTACCTGTACATTGTAGAATCACAGAATCAATTACGTTGGAAAAGACCCTTGAGATCATCAAATCCAACCTACAACCCAACACCACCCTGTCAACCAGACCATGGCACTGAGTGCCACGTCCAATCTTTTCTTTAATACCTTCAGGAGCAGTGACTGCACCTCCTCCCTAGGCAGCCAATTCCAATATCTAATCACCCTTTCTGTGAAGAACTTGTTCCCAATGTTCAATCTAATCCTCCCCTGGCACAGCCTAGGACTGTGTCCTCTTCTCCTGTCGCTGGTTGCCTGGGAGAAGAGACCAACTCTCACCTGGCTACAGCCTCCTTTCCGGTGGTTCTAGGGAGTGATAAGGTCACCCCTGAGCCTCCTTTTCTCCAGGTTAAACAACTCCAGCTCCCTCAACCACTCCCCATAGGACTTGTGTGAGCTCTTGTTGTCTCAGCCAGCTCTCCATGCACTAAAACTACCTGAGAAAAAGTTGTTTTTCTTTTCTATTTTTTTTTCTTTTTGTCTTTCCTCAACTTACTCCCCACACAGTATCTTAGCTCAAAAGGCACCATAGCTAATTTACAGTAAGTTTGATCTTCTGCACAACAAAGATCATCTAACCCTGATTTAAACTGGATGGATCATCTCTTCTAGATAGTTGTCAGCCCAAGTTTAAAATTTTCCAGTGAAACTGAGCACCTTAGGTATGTTCTTTGCAGCCACAAAATGTTTCCAGCTTAAAAAAAATGAGCTTTATTTCTCTTTTGAATTAGACTAGCTTTTCAGCTCCCAGCTATTTGATGATTACACTTTTACATGCTGGGCTGAAGAACACATGCTCTGATCCTGGTGGAGATGGCCAGGCAGCAAAGAAGGCACCTATTGGCATATTTTTGATAAACTGGCTTGATCTTTGAATCTTTTATTGGAAGTCACGTTTTACGTCTTGCAACCATCTTCTTATCTCTTTGTGAATCTTATCTGATTTTTCAACTTTCCTCCTGTTTTTGAGATTTTAGCAGCTTATTTTGATATACACTGTTAATGTACCCTCACTAGTCAGCTTTTTTTTTTTTCTCTTTTTTTTTTCTTTTGTTCCTATGCCCCAAGACCTTATGGACCTCCTTCCCTGAAGCACCATAGAGGAACTCAGATTTGGAGATTCTATAAGCCTTTTTCAGACTGCAAAGACAGCCCACTTGATTTGTTTCAGGATGCATGATCTAATAGAACTCTAAATGCTTCTTTTATTGTGATTTATTTCCACCATTAAAGCCCTAAATCTGCACTAAAGAGTGCTTGAGAAAATTCTGGAGCTGTTGAGTCAGGAGATGCAACAGGGACTGAGAGTCAGAGCACTGACATCATGAAACCATTCCATAGTTCAGCAGCTGAAGTCATAGATAAAACAGTGCACAGTGACTTGCTTTATCTGGAACATAACAAATTTCAGTAATTTGCTTTATTTAGAAATTATTTTTGTTATTTATCACTCTGACAGAATCTCCCAGAAGATGTTTCTCTCTCATCCCAGACAGAACTAGCAGGATAAATGCATATTGCTCTGCACCTCTGAAGCAAAGAGATCCCCCAGCAATTACAAAATACCTCAGCACAGTTCTGGAGCATCAGCAACTTGGCTACAAACATTGGTTCTAACAGTAAATTAGAAAAGCAGATTAGGCTCTCAGAGATTTTTCTTTTTTATAATTTAGTATTAATCTTTTTTTTCTGACCTCTGTTTTCCTCTCATATGTGACTTCTGTTTATGGCCCTCTGTAAAGGTGGGGGGCTCCTCCCAGAGCTGATGGAAACAAGTTTTGTTCTACGGAGTCACTTGGCAAAGCAGTTGTGATTGCAGTATTGTAATTCCCTCTTGCCCTGCTGGGTCTTTTTCCTGGACACTGAATTCAAGCTGCAAACTCACAGCTTCTCTGCTTATTATGAGAGAAGCATTACCATCTGTTTTATGGAACGCTAAACCACATTTCATACCACATTTGCTTGATATGCAATTGCTGCTGCATCCTCTTGTAGAGCAGAAACCATTTTACTATCAGCTCATTGTCTGAAATGCTGAAAAGTACAATTCTCATCCTGTGTCTGAACAAAAACCCGAGATGCAGGTATTTCCTGCAGATAGGATTGAAAAGGCAATGGTATTACTAAAATCTCAAAATACTCAATCTTCCAAATTTTACTCAAGTCTGAAGTGATCTGGATCAACATGACTGTGTTCCTCATATTTTGTTTAGATGGTGCAGCATTTTGCAATTAAGTTATTTCTTAAGCTCAGGGAAAAGGCCTTTAGTGAAAGGCATGTCTTTCATTCTGCCCTGAAAATTAAATTCTGTATCTTCAGCAATTGTACTTAGAAGAAATTTTTCTTTTGACAATGATGACTTGATGAATTAAACTATAGGAGAAGATTCAAATTTTTCTTCCACATCACACTGCTGGGGTCCATGAAGATCCAGAAAGGAGGACACAATATATATGCTTGATTTTTCATCTCCTCTACCTCCACTTGTTTCATGTCTGAAGGCTGCATGAAAACAGGAGAAGGAAATTAGTAGCAATTTGCTTCCATTGGAGGGAGCAAAAATAAAAGAGCAGTTATCCAAATCTTAATCAGACTAAGTACTTCATATAAGTGATGTGTTCACTGGGATTCTTCTAGGCTGGATGTCAGAAAAAAATTCTTCATGGAAAGAATTGTCAAACATTGGAACAGGCTGCAGAGGCTGCGTCATCATTCCTGGAGATATTTAAAAGACTTGTAGATGTGGGGCATAGGAACATGGTTTAGTGGTGGACTTGGCAGTATTAGGTTTGTGGTTGGATAAACTTGGAGGTCTTATCCAGCCTAAGTGATTCTGTGATTCTGTATCTCAGTTTTGATTATATTCTTGAAGAGTAGCTCTCAGGGTCAGAAGAATTGGGAAATTTGGTCCCATCTGTTAAGGGTATGACTTACCTTCTCTTAAAATGAGTCTTGGCTTCTGTGCTTCTTCACCTTTGTTTCACCATAGCTATTAGTATGAAGTGGCTGCTGTTTTCAGTACAGCTGAAAAGGTCAAATGCTGGGTGTTGCTCTTTTTTGAAATAGCAACCTCTTAATTCAGTGACAAGTTCATGCAGAATCATTAAATTCTTTTTTTCAAAGGGTTTGAGGTCTGGAGACAGCACCACAGTCATCTAAACAACAGCTTTTGAACTAGAGTATCTGCAAAATATTTTTATCAATGTTTTGATCCTACAAATTCCGTTTTATCCTGCATTCTTGTAAAGACCATGAAAAAATCTGGGGAATAGGTTAGACTGAATTTGTAATTTTTTCCTTTCCATGAAGTTCCATAAACCTACATGACCTAATTGCCCTGAGAGTAGATATTTTGGGACATTGCAATTATAAAGCACATTAGTATAAAAGCATGTGCTTGAGCATATTCTAATAAGTCAATTCCTTTTAAGCATATGCTCAAATTTCTGCATGTGCTTTACTGACTTGGTGCTACAGTGTGTTGAGCTACAAATGTGGGACAGGTGACAAAAAGGGTTTGAAATCACACCTCAGCAGGTAGAATACACAGTATAAGTTAGAGGGCTAAATTTTCTCTGAAATAAAAACCAAGACAAATGGTCTCCATGTTTGAAAGTTTTTTCATAAACAGAAATGCTAAACAAAAGATAAGTTTAAATGTTATGCCTTTTAGTTCAATCCATTTCAATCAGAAAATAATTGTCTGCATAATTTCCAGAGAAAAACAATACAGACATTAAAATATATTTTAAAAATAGAAAACCAAAGCTCTGTTGTTGAACAAATAATCATATACCATAAGTTCAAACCATACATCAAAGCTTGCTAAAGACAAGAGGCATAGAATTTTTATGTACAGTACTACAAAACAACTCAAACCCCTGCACTTCTTTACAGGGACTTAAACTGGAGTGGTAACCGTAGTATGCCAGAGTGAAATGGTTTATTTTGTGAATGGAAAATAAATTCAGAACCACTTGGTTTTCATATGTTCAAAGCAGTTGATTTGCTGAATACAGATTAACAGTTGTACTTCCTCCTATTTTTCTTGTGTCCTCTTTAATTTTTAATAAGTCTTTTGTTAGTCAGATATGATAAAAAGCTTTAGACCAAATCTCATGAGGTAAAATCCAAAACTCTGGGGAAAACTAAGAAAGATTGATTTGTTTGGTTTCTAAAACCATAACCACATTGCCAAGAGCCTCCAGCTGGCAGGATAGAAAAATGTCTCTCCCGATTGCAAATTGCCAATTCTAAAATGGCACAGCAGCAGCTTTCCACCCTGACTACCTGCAGCTGGCCTGCTTTCCACCTGCTCTCTGCCAGGCAAAATAATAGCTGCCTCTTGCCATCTCTTCCTCCACCTCCCCAAAAATGCTCATAAAGTTACGAAACACAGTATAAAATTGTGTATTTGAGATGAGCCTGTACTATAGCTGTCGGGATCACAAACAGGAGTGAGATGAAGTACACATCATTCTCCAGACCAGCTGGTATGTCTTTGGGGAGAAACAGTCAGGCTTGAAGCTCATAAAGCCTTCTATGGGTCTAAAAAAAATACAATTACTGATTCTGAGACTAATTGTTCTTAGTTTAACTTCATTATGTTAATCAATTAAAAAACTTTACTGACAGCTATGGGCCTGAAGAAATGTTCTTGGCAAAAGGAAACAAGAGTTTTCAATCCCAGGGAATGGAGATATTTGTACAGAAGTAACCAAGGAGCAGGACAAGTTTTTATGGGATTTAAGTGGCCTGAATGTTGCTGGAGATGAAACAAAAACTAAGAAAACTGCTCTGTAAATGTTAGAAAAAAATTGGTGAGTCTGGTGGGGTGAGATGTGGGTAAGGTACTGTGCAAATTCTCTTAGTAACAATGAAAGTAAACAGAAGCTTAAAATAAATGTGGGCTGAGATGATGCTCCAGACAACAGGAAGCAGCAGGCCTGGCACCTCCCTGCTGCAGGTGAGTGCATGTTCAGGAGGCTACAGAGCTTCAGACTTACTACATTGTTTTCTCCTGCTTTTGTGTTGTTCTGCAGCCTGGCAGAACTTCAGCACTGGCTGTGAAAGAGGAGTCCACCTGCCCAGAGCACCTAATCCTTTGCTTTTTGTGCTGTGCTCTTGGAAAGAGGGAGGTTAACTGGAAGAGTGAGGAAAGAAGGGGAACTCGCTCCCCTAGCACTGAGGAGGTGGTGAGCTTGGTAATTTATGAACAAAACAGCCCCAGTGCTTGTTGTGGGCATCCAAACCTTACAAGAGAACTTGGAAGAGCTCAGAATATAGCTCAGATTGTAGAAGATTTATGCATGGATGTGCCTAATTCCTGGGTAAAAGAGTTCATAGAGGAGCATCAACAGTCAAAATGGAGAAGGTCCTTGTCATGCACATTAGCAGATTTCTGGGTGTCTGAGGGAATCCCAGGTGACACATGGAGGCTTCTAATGAGTTAGACTACTCCTAAATTTAGGCAAGTCCTGAGCAGGAATATTTTTGGTGGGTTATTTTGATGTTATTGTGTTCATCCCTATCTTATTTTAGATGTTTTGGTTGGTTGTTTGGTTGGTTTGTTTTCACTGGAGCATAGTGATAGAGCAGCCAGATCATTTTGCTTGCTGGCGGGAAAGTAGTGCAGGGCTGGTGGGGGGCTGAAGGGTGTCTGCCTGCCCTGGGCATCCAAAATCCTGTTCAGAACATGAAAATCAACTGCAGGAGACACAAGGAGCAGTCAAACCCAAAAGAAACATCCCTGGCAAATAAAATGAAGTTAATACAAAAGCCGAACTGTGGCAAGGGATGGCCATTACACTGTTTCTCTGTGTGTTCTCCTTCCCTCTTTCCTCCAAATGAATACAGGTAATTACAAACAGCATCTGTGTCAGGTGAGACCCAGATGGTAGGTGTCTAAACACATCCCAGCTGCACTGGGTACAGGAGTGTCCCTTTGAAACAGCCCAGTGCCTGTTTCTTTGTAGAGAAACTCTAGCTCTCATTTGTAAACACTGTAGGGAAAAGGAATATTTAAGCTAAAAGATAGGGGTGTTGGCACAAAGAGCAGTAATTCAGTGATGGATAAATAAGGCTGAACAGCAGTAGAAATTTTCTTATGATCTGGAGTTTTGTCCCAGGAATATTTTAACAGGATTTGGGGAATTAAAGAAATGTATTTTTAAATCTGGAGTCCCATTAGAGCAGAGGTGGCTAAATATACTGCAGTGGACCTGAGCTTGATGACATGAGTGGCTTTTTGCAAACCTAAATTCTTTGACATATTTAACATCACACTTTTCTGGAGTGCAGTTTGCATTCTGGTGAATGCTGGTTACTCGTGAAAGTTGTTGAAGGATTTTTAGGAATGACAGCCCTGGGCAAGTCTTCCACCAGCAAAGATGTCTTGCATTGACTAGAATTGCAACAGAAAGTAGAAATTAACAAGGCTCCTATTAGAAATGTAATTCAGAAAGCAATAATGTTTCTGCCTTTAAATCACATTAGAGGCTTGTGCTGTAGCTCAGCATCCAAGTACAGCAAGGGAACAGAGGAATCCTCTACTTTTATTATTGAGATTCCTCCCTTTCCAAGGGAACTTCATCTCTGGCACAATACAAGGGTGCTTTTGACCAGTGTCTAGTCTTATTCTGTGGTGACTTTTCAGTCCTTATTCCTGTAAACAACCCATAAAGAGTTAAGCAGTAAGTGCCTGAATTAGGCTTCTCAGGGCATGAGGAGAGGGAGGGAATAGGGGTGGGAGTAGGGTCTGGTAAAATTTGGTTTAGCTGCTCTTGAATTCACATCCTGGTTTTGAGTGCTTTAAATCCATGTCTACATAATACAGGTTTTGACATATTCTGATCACGTCATAGGTGATTCTTTTGGGATTAGAAGGTCCCCAGAAGCCTTATGTGATGTTGTGAAAGCTTGGTGCTCTCTATTCCAAGAAATTGGGAAACCTCCTGTGGTAAAACTCCTTCAGCTTTCCTACTGACTTCAGTCATACAGTTCTGAGAATTTTTTGTTGGCTAAGTTTATATAGAAATGCCTCTTTCCTTCCCACACTTCCCAAGTAGGTTATTTTCTTGGTATTATGTTCTCAGATATGACTGATGAGGTGCAGATAGCACTGAGCACACTGTGCTGCCAGCAGGGACTCTTGAAAACTAGGTCTGGCAGGGTGCTCCTGTGTCCCTGCTCACCTTCTGCAGGTGTGCAAAGATGAGGGTAGTGAGTGATGGTTGTTTGTCATCATAGATCATATGAGTTCAGATGAGATAATTTTTTTGGTACAGCCTTTGCCTTTTTAACTTTTTTATGAGTGGAAGTAGGACAAAAAGACATTCTGTGGGCATAAAGGGTAGAGATTTGCAGCTCAAAAATGGACTAACACATGGGACTTTGGGTCATTCCTAACAGTAGGCAAAATAGATGGCATTTGAGAGAAGAAAAAAAGACCAACATTTTTACTTAAAGGCTTCACTTATGTATCTGAATTATATATTCATTATATGAATGCAGAAAGAGAAGGAGATGCTCTTACTGCATCCAAGTTACTTTTCCTGTGTGGGAACTGTAGCAGAGTTCAGAGGCTTTGCTCTCCTGTGGTGCCCCAGTATTGCTGCAGGGCCAGAAATGAAGCTCTGAAACAGAAATGCTTCAAAGAAAGAAGGTATTATGTTCAGATGTGAGTTGTTCAAACCAATCCAAGTTTGAGAGGGGCTTTGCTGTCCATGCAGGCAGTTTTAAAAGGGATGTAGGAACTGTTGGAGAAAAAAAATCTGGAGAAAGCCGGAGGATACAAGTGAAAAATAGTAGAATGAAGGGATTAAACTTCAAAAAGTCTGTATGACAAGAAATATTAGTTCCCTTCACCCAGCTCGCTTCTAAATTCCAGGGTGTTAGTGAAACCAGCCTCTGAACTCCAGTAACTCCATTGCTCACCACAGAGTCAGTGGAGACTGAGAGGAGTCTGCAGTTCCCCAGAGGGAGATCTTGTCTGGCTGTGTTAGGTAACTGGAGCTCACCAAGGGTAAAGTGCAATAGGAAAGTGGGAAAAGACAAAGCAGAAAACAAAAGCAAAAAATAAGTATGCTGGCTGAGAAACAAAACAAGAGGTTGGACAGAAATTTCTAAGAAAGGGTGAGATAAAGAAATATGAATTATGCAATCTATGAAGGAAAAAGTAAACTGCCAAGGATAAAAGAGACTGTGGAGAAGGCAGCTGAAGAAGAAAAGAGAATACAATCCCAGCTAAGCACTTTGAAGAAAACAGAGTAAACAAATAGAAACCTTCTGTTTGTCTTGAAAGGCTGCTTCAGACATTGCTGTCTGGAGAGCAACACCTTTTGCTTATCACTATTTTATTGCAAGAGAGTGAGAAGCTCTAATTATTCCTCATGTCCTGTTTGTTTTGGAAGAAAATCTTCACATGTTCTGTTTGCTTGATCCACTTTTAAATTACTGCCCTGATCTCATCATAGAATCTGAAACACGGAACTGAAGCAAACATTCTCTCGATCTGTGCTTCTGAAACTGAAAGAAAAAGTGAAGCTTCAGTTACTAACAGATATTTAACTAAAAATGGTGAAACAAACTACAACTCAGTGCTGGGTTAGTTGGGTCTTTTTCCCAAATTTCAATTTTAGTTCAAAATGGTAATCCTGAGATCCACTCCTCCAATTTGCTACCACATTACTTCACCAAAATAGCTTAAAAGTTCCTCAGCTAGCTTTAATTATGTCTCTGCCCACATTCTGCTCTCAAGCCAGCTTGGTGTTTTCTTCTTGTTTGGCTTAGGTTGAAACCCCTGAGCCTGGGAAAGGAGCTTTTCTCTGAGGAGTTAAATAGGCTGCAAGCTCTATAATAAGGGGAGAAAACTGGCACACAATTCCCTTTTAAAGGCACCTATTTCTTTGTGGCAGACTGAAGCCTTCTGAGGTCCTGGTCAGATACCCAGCTTTTAGGCTGGATGAATCTCCCTCTGGGTGTTCCTGCCAAAGAGGCAGGCTCAGAGCAGAAGTGGTGTAACTCAACAGGGCCAGGAAGTGTGTGGCTTTCTGAGAGGCTCCAGACTGCTCAGAGTGGCTTGGACATATCTTAGCCTGGGACTGATAAAGCCAAGAAAGGTTTTCTTGAGCCAGAATTCATTCTGCTTTAAGCAGAGAGTTGGACCAGGTGGCTTGTAGAGATCCTTTCCACTTGGAAGGGCTCACCAAGACTATGAGGTCCACATATCACTGCAGAGCACCCTGATTCCCCCTGGAGAAGGGAGGAGTTCTGTGGGTCAGGAAAAACATGGCTTGGGGTCCAGTCATCTTCAATTGGCCATTCAGCCTGGAGCAATGAGGGGAAAAGTATGCTAAAACCAGGCAAAATATAGTCCATGGTTCTTAAACTTTATGACAGGAGATCTGTCCACAGAAATCTAGCAGTGTGCCTTTTTCATCATTTTTATGTGAAGGGTAACAGCATTTAACATTTATGACAGTCTTCTAGGCTGCATATCTGTAATAGAGACATCTCAATGCAGAGCTGAATAAAGTACCTGGAAAATGAGGCTCAAAGTTTCATTAATGCAAACTATTAGAGAGCATTAGACTCAAACAAACCTTCCCTTTTAGTTCCCTTTGTAAGGGAACAAATTTTGACTATAACAGAGACTTATTTAGAGGCCTGGGTTCAGCTTTGGAGGACCAAGAGCCTCAAAATTGACCATGAGACACCAGGGTCTTTGATGAGACTGGGGCCTGGGAGTCTGACTTCCATGTTTTCCATCCAAAACCAGAGCTCTACCTAAGAGATTTCTGTTAGTTTTTTTTTTTTCTCATGGAAAATGCTTCAGTTGATCCCATCCTGCTGCTTTCTTCCGTATGTGACCTTTCCATACTATTGCAGTGCAATCCATAAGGAGTTTGTGTCTGACCGTAAGTTCACATTTGACTCTTGTGCTGCAGGATGAAAAAACTGTAAGAAAAAGGAAAATAAATTAATGACAGAGTCTTATCAATTTTATGAGCAGAATCAGATCCTTCCTCTTCTGCAACAAGGGCAAAAACCAATTTCTTCAGAAAGAATCTCTGATGATTAAAAGGTTGTTGGCAATAGAGCCACAGAGACTAATTATGAATTCTCTCTTGCAGTTTTCACTGCTGTCTCAGATAGTTGGCTGGCATAATGGAAAAACTGTTTCATTCTAGATGAGAAAGTGGAAAAAATGGTTTAAGGCTAGAGTCAGACCTGTCTTATCAATTTATAACAGTAAATCCTATCATGGAAGTAGATAGAAGTGGATAAAGTTTTACCAGTTCATAATCTGTTACTGTGATATTATTTTATGTTTTTATGGTATGTTAAAGATGGAGAAGATATATACAAAATAACATGAAACATGTAATGGTTCTTTAATAGTAAATGTCTGTGATTGCCCCACAGGGACTTCTAGATATCTACACGCTTATCCTTTTATTTCCTCCTCAAAGCCATAACGACATAAAAATACTCAGTTATCTTCCCTATAGACGTGCTGATTTTGGAGGAAGATTACTATGGCACGTTCCAGGCTATATGTTAACTATTCTTTGCATAAAAGACAATGGTTCCTACTTTCCCCACAGGAAGATCAATGCTCAAAAAGGCTTTTGTTCTATTTCAGCCATGTGTGGCAGTAATGCATTCTATTCTGAAGCTCTTTAAAAAGGTGTGTTGCTATATTGCCTCTCAATTATGAACTCATAGCACAGACATAAGGGATGAGGAGACTGGATAAAATATGTGTCCACAATGAGAGCATTCTGGCATATCAACAATAGGTTTGTGAAAGAGCTGAGCTGCCTTAAAGGTCTGATCTCATGAGACTAACAACCTTCAGCCTTTGAGAAACAGTGGTCTCTTCAGGGTTTCTTTTCTAAACTTTTTTCCCTCTTTATGCATGTTCCCAAACACACTGATTTTGCCTCCAAAATAAAATGCATGGAGGGCACAAGGGTTTTTTTCATTGTTGGAAAAAAAAGCTGAACACCTATCCTTGTGTGGATGCCAAACAAGGACAGCCATGTCTGTATTCCAGTCATATTTCCTTATTGTTTGTGCTGTCCTGCCCATTACCAGAGAACAGGAAACTGCTTAGGGGGATGTAATTCTGTTTAAAAGTCTGTCACTATGAATTACCAAGGGGAAAAGGCAAATCACAGGGTAGCATAGCAGTACTTTGGTGCCAAAAAAATCACAGACCTTTGCAGTGTCAGGAAATAATTTGCAGTGAATACCCAAGTTCCCCTTTATAATTATCTTGAGGCTAGAAACATGCTAAAATCTTCTATTTAGAGAATACTTCATATTAAAGGCAGAAAAGAGAAGATAGCACTTCCAATTTCTACCACTGCCAAATTTTAGTCCTTTAAAACATGCATGTAAATAAGTGCCTTGCATTTGACATGATAAGGCCTACCTGTTCTGTGTAAGGTTTCCTTCAGTGACACAAGAGCTGTATTTGCAGCTTGTTTGCCTCAACCTTTTTTTCATCCTTGTTCAAAAGTTGCATAACTATGTTGTCTTCAAGAAACAGGATGTTTATAATATAAAAGCAGATGAGCCTGGGGTACTTTGGGAAACTGTAGGTCACATTTAAAATAACTTTCATATAAAATTATTCAGCAGAAAGTGGTAGCCTGGAGTGAGTCAGTGATTCAGATATGCTCTAGTGCAGTTAAGCAACCTAAAAGAATTTATTATTGGTCTTTTTAGAATTGTCATTGATCCCTGAAGTGAAACTAATTCTGCTTGTATTTTCAAAAGTTTTATTCAGGAAGGTTGTCCCTACGGAAAAGATCAGCAGAAAGCCAACACATCAATGAAATTTTATGCTAATCCTCAGAAGAGGGTAGGAGAGGGATAGAAGCCAAGAATACAAAGTAAGGAATATGCTTTATGATGATCTATGCACAACAGCAGCTTTCATTTCTACAGAAGCCTCAGAAGGGGAAAAAGACCCAAACAACAACCACCCTCTTTCATTAATGATTAGATAACGATTAGAACTAAAATTCAATTAAATTCCAGCCAGTAGACAGAACGTCCAGAAAATGCCAATGCCAACAGTCTGTTCAGACAGACAGACTTGGCTAAGAACCACACATTCTTTATGGCCATTAGATTCCTTGAACTTTTGTAAAATAAGATGCAAACTCATTACTGAGAAGTTTGGGGGGTTTTGGGTTTTTGAAGATAAGGTCAGTAATGGTGACAGAGCCATCACCCATTTGCAAGTGTCACAATGTCACTTAAAACCAGAATCTCTCAATTCAAGGGAACTGATGCAACATCATGTCAATGAATTTTTAGAAACAGACAGGATGGACAATAATATACTTCTTGTTTTTCAGTGTAAATGTTTTATATGAAGAAATTTCTTTGCCTACAAGTGACTGCTTGCTCTTAATATTCAAACTGGATTGATGTTAAATGATTAGATTTGCCAGTGAGAGGATTACCCTTGAACTGCCTACCAGGAGTCTGTCAAAAGACTCATGTTTTGTCCTTCTTATATAATTTTTGTCCAATCTGAACAAACCCAACTTATTTTACTGTCAGATTTACAAATTAAGCAACATTGTTCCAATGAATGCAGGGCCTGACTGAACAGGGCTCTGATTAGCTGGCCAGAGCTTACCATTACAGCACAAAGTAATGAAACTAGTTTAAAAAAATCTGCTTCTTACACTATTTCAATAGGAAAAGAGAAAAAAAAGTAAAAAATCATCTTTCTAAACACTATGAAAAAAAATAAATCCCTGAAATGAACATTTTTAGCTGCCTTAATTCCTTTTTAAACAATTTCATTTTTTCCATCCAAAATGTGTTGTTTTTTTTTTCTCCATGCTCAGTTAAGTGAAAGAAGGTGGGGGTTTGGTGTGTGATTGTCTTTTTTTTAATAGTTTTTTTAAAATTGCCTTTCTTGTGATTTTTCCTGCTTTTACATGTTTCAGACTTTGAATTTTGCATTCTTGAAGAATCATAGCATATCCTGAGCTGAAGGATCCACAAGCATCATCAAAGTCCAACTCCTATTCTCTTCAGAGATTGTAAAGAATGAATGAAGAAAAATGGAAAAAGCTTGAAGACAAATATATTTTAAAATTTGAGTTTTTAAAAACAGAAAGAAAAAGAAATCACTTTTATTTTAAGGATCTTTTTAAAATAACATGTGTTTCAAAGGCACTTACAGGAGTGAAATATCCTTTGGCAATCCCTCTCAATTAACATTTGCTATACCAGACATTATATGGGGAATGTTCTTTTGCTCTTCAGGTGTTTACTGCAATCACTTGATTCCATAACTATGACTTTTCTATGTAAATTCAGTTTTCAATTTTAGTTGCTCTACTAATTTTATATAAATCAGCAACTTCACAGTTTTCAATGAAATTAATACTATGCATAACAGCTAAACATCTCTATCAGCTCTTTGATGGGCACTTCTAATAATATTTTATGTCTTAATATGTTTTAATATATCCAATATCCAAAATGCTTTTGCAGGGCTGGTTCAAACTAAGAAGCTTTATAAATTCCTTTATAATAATATTGCATAAAATTGAAAAACATTAGGCACAAGAAAGGCTGAAAGAGAAAATTATTTTGATTTGTGTCTTGAAAAATAATTTCAGGCCTCTGAAAGCAGAAATTATTCAGCATCTCAGAAATAGGCTGCAGCACTTGGAGAAAAGCACAAGATTGTAGTCTAATTATAAAGTACCATTGTACTGTTTTCTGCATGTGTTGCCTCAAAATCATTAAAATAAACTAATTTAGCATCAATCAAGAGAAAAAGCTAGATAATTAAGTAAATTGCTCCCATACCTCATAGAGATGTTGCTACAGTATTTCACGTAATGCAGAAGTCTCTGGCTGACCAGTGAGAGACTGCAGTGTTCTGGGTGGCTGCAAACTGCAGAGCCCTTTGCCTTCTAGGATTTATTCTGTGGGGCAAAGATGTATTTCTGCTCTGTATTGCATCACACAGGAAAAAAAAAGTGCCCTTGCCCAGGTGTGCAAGGAAGGTCATCCCTTCCCTTGTGGATCTGCTGCTGGACATCCCTTTGGGTTTGGTTTGGTGCTCTCAGCAGAGCAGGAAGGGCACAGAACAGCAGCTGCATTTCAGTGGGGAAGGTGTTGCTGTACACTCCCTGTGAACCATGAAAACAAGCTGAAATGTCTTCTAACAGGAGCACAGTGAGGAAAGCATGTAACAGGGGCTGATGGAAACTGAAGGCAATGGAATATTTAACTTTTGCACCTCTCTCCCATCTCTTAAGTACAATCCCACGGCTGCCTAAAAGTATGGAAAAGCAGCTGCCTTGGCCCTCTGGGATACCTTCCACTTTGGGGATACGGGAAGCTGGAGAACAGTGTGTCCTGCTCAGACGCTGCCATTGCTGCGCTCCTGAGTGAGAGGCAGCCATTGTCCATGTCCTTATCCAGCCTTTCACAGAGTCAGCTACATGTCAACCAGAGCCCTTTTGTCTCTCGAGACCCTTCTCCCAAACCCCCATTATTCAAAGAGGCTGAAGAGCAGTAGAGGTCACAAACACAGAGTTCCTCAAAGATGCCCACCTCAGCATGGCAGGGAAGCACCAATGCCCAGGACAGAAGCCTGTCCCTTCCCTCTGCTCCTGGTGAGCAATTACAAATCTGCTTCTTCAGACCCCGTTAGAAGCTGTGTTATTATCATAGGCAGGCAAGGGCTTCTAGACCTCCTTCCTGGCCCAGCAGAAGAGGCATTTATTTCTTCTTTCCCTGGTGGGCATAGAAATGCTAAATCACCTTTTCTATTTACACCATTCCCCTGGTCTGATGCTCAGTTGCCTGTGCAATCCTGGGTTGCCTGTTTAAACTTCCCTCAGTTGTCTACACAACCAGCTACAGCTGCAGTTAAGGAAGTAGCCTGGTTGCTCTGGAATTTTTGCAAGACTAAATATGTCCACTGAGACAAACTCTTAAACTACAGTAATTTTACATTTAATCATGTTTAAATATCTTTAAGCCACCCATGTGCACAGATTTTTCATTACACTTTCAGTGGGCTAATAACCACTCTGAGCCTGTGCCCTACTTGTGCACATTTTGCCAACCTAAAATGCCAACTGGCACTACTTGGTCATATTCAAATGCAAAGGCAGATGTCTGCTCTTGTAGGCAACATGGCCAGGAAGGTTTTTTGTTTTTCTTGTCTTTTTTCTTTCTTCTTTTTTTTTTTTTTTTTTTTTTTTTTTTTTCTCACAGGGTTTGTGTTCATAATCATCCTTTTCACTGATACAGGAACATTTTTCTTAAATGAAGTTTGGCTTCCTGGCTCTCATGAGCTCTCTTTCATAAGAGAGCAAAGGGGGAATCCTCATTAAAGAAATAAGCCTGTGCAGCTATAGAAAAAAATATGCTGGTATTTAACTTTTTCATTTAGTTTGTCAGAAAGAATATTTTTTGTTCATTTTTCAGTCATCAAAGAAGATTGTACTGAGTGCTCTGTGTGTGACTTGACCATTATTATATTATTTAATTGATATTTTATTGATAGATAAAGAACATATTTATTCCTTCTGTCTGAAAGAATCTTTAACAATAGCTCCAAGAGATCCTTTTCTGTAAAGGACCTTGGCACAGCTGAGCTCAGCATCACCAGGTTGTTGTACTGTCAACATTAGAAAGCTCTGGGCTCTTGGGGGAAGCATGAGGAATGTGAGACCACTCCCCACAACAGCATGAAGGGGAGCATCATTGGGGAATTCACATCTGCTGGAGCAGCCCATGGATTTTCCTCCAGCTAAATTGCATGGCAGGAATGAGTCTTCCCTGTCCTGTGATAGCAACTCTTGGGACATTCCCATTCCCACTTACCCCCTTCCTCCTCCCCAGCAACTTTGTGCTTTTTTTCCACTGGCATTTTATTGCCGCTCTTTTGTGGCTTCTCCACTGTGACTGTGAGTCCTTTGCCCACAAGCAGAGGGTGCATCTTCTCACAGCCTTAGTCAGACCATAACTAGGGTTACATGCTATGCATACTTCATACAACATACAAACACAGATTTATGTTTATTTGTCATATTACCTTGACATATGCAAAATAAACCAAAGGGCCCACAGGGACCTTTTTCTGTAGCTATTATTCTTCAATTTTACTTATCCCTCTCCCATCCATTCAATGCAAACATGAATTATAAACTCTTTGGGACAGAGTGTTTAATTTTATTTGCCTATTGGCAACAACAATCATCTGCATGAGCAATGAATAAATAATATTTGCATTTTTTAATATAAGAGTACGCAATAGAGGGGTTCTATTTTTATTCAGAATACAAATAATCAGGTAAAAAAAAAAAAACATCCTTTGCTTTCTCTAATGGTTCTGGAGAACTCCTTCAGGGTTAATTTCAATTTGTGGGAATCTCTATTAGAAGGTGTTTTTCTTTACCACTTCAAGCTAAGAGATTGTCATAAAAGGATCACTCCTCTGCAATTAGAAAAACATTTTAAAGAATAGACATCTATTTTTTTTAAATTGTGTTGTTAGTGAAAAAAAAAAGATAAATTAATCATCTTGTATTTTCTGTCTTTCCTGCCCTGTTCTAAGAACTTCATCTCCCTCTAGATTACTAACAAGACAAGAGTTAGACATGAGATAATTTACCACATCATTTATTTACACATTTTAATGAAGGGAAGATCATAGAAGCATAACAGGGCTGAAGTTTGTTGTCAGTTGGGTTGGGAAATGTACATAAATTCCAGGAATGACTTAGTCAGTACTGACACTATTTTAATTTTAAATGGAAATTATGCATCTAACAAGTCGTATCCTGTGATCTTACTGCTGTTGATCTGCAAAGCAAGAATCCTAGAGGGCATAATAGAGATCTCACAAAAAGTACTTCTCAGACCTCAAGTCTGATGTGTTATTCTCATTTAGTTTTAACTGCACTGCTGCACTAGTGCATAAAACAAACAAACAAACAAAAAAAAAAACCCAGATATTTTTACATGTCCTTGCTATTTAATTTTCTAATTTTGGCCTCAAATAGCACAGAACATTATCTTGATTCACATCAAATCATTGGAAGTGTCATCGATGGACTAATTTAAGCCTGGTGGCAACTAAACCCCATGCGGCTCCTCACTCACACCCCTGTTCTGCCATGCCCCCATGGTGGGATGGAAAGAAGAATTGGAGAAAAAGGTAAACCCATGGATCAAGATAAGGACAGTTTAATCCTTGAGATAAAATGAAAATGTTACTTCTACTACTACTAGTAATAGAATTGTAACAAAATGAGAGAGGAATGGAATCTGAGAAAAGCAAGTGCTGGCTACCTGCTGACCAATGCCCAGCTTGACCTTGAGCAGAGATTGGCAGCTCCCAGCCAGCTGTCCCCAGCTTATATTCTGAGCATGACATTCTATGGTGTGGACTATCCCTTTGGCTAGTTTGGGTCAGCAGACATGCCCTTGTATACCTGGGCAATGAAAAACCTACAGATAGGAGCAGGTGAGAAATCTTTAGAGAGTTTATAGCTAGTTGGCTTGGTGCTTCTGCTCTCCTGTGCATAGTACTAAAACAAGGTGTGTTTAATGAGGGTAGTTTTTAAGTCCCTGGTGCAAAGTAGCTCCCTTTAGGCTTTTGTCCCACCCTTTTGATTCCCTCAGGGACCTTTTTCCTGTGACAAGTTACCATTTGTGGTGAGATAAGATGTAAATGAAACCTTAGTATTATTCTATACTTATAAATCAGATGACAGGTAATACTGTCTATTCTGTTTCCCCATTAAGGGGACAAGGATCAGTTAACCTTCTTTTCAATTGTCTCAGAATTTCTATTTTCTTATTACCAGCCAAATAAAAATATCAGCATTTTATAGTTATTCACTTGGCAAAGGGAGATAGGAAGATAAGGAAAACATGTGTTACTAAGTTAAAATCTATGAAATCAGAAGAAATACTGAGGCTTGTTCTTTCATTTCTGCAGTAGTAAAGTTCAAGTTTAAAAAGAACAAGTGTAGGTCTTCCATGATATTTGTGATTTCTCATTGCATACATGCCCTGAAGTTATCTGTCTGAATCTTCACAGCCTTGCCAATAAATCCTTTCCATGATCTGGGTTTACTTCCCCATATTCATCATCCTCATTTCATGACATTATTTCTCTGTTAAACCTCCAGAAAATTCTCATCCTTCCCTTGCCCCATTTATTGCAGCAGCATTTAGAGCCCAGATCATGATGGGGGGGGGGGGGGGGCAGGGGCTGATATCTCCATTATCTATCCTGTCAAATATTTTTCCAAAACTGAGGTCATAATACTCAAAATTACATCTTGGGAAATGTGCCAAAGGGTTTGGTTTTTTTTTCCCTGTGTTTCTCACTTTGCATGGCAGAAAACTCTGCAAAGTGGCTTCACTGTCCATATGCAAGTTTCCTCTCAAAACTTACCTCAATTGAAACGCCAAAAGTTTGACAGTCAGACAGCTGTCATGTCATAAGTGCTGTTTTTCATTACCTACCAGACTGAATCATATAACAGAATCATAAAATTGTGTAGGTTGGAAGGGCCTTTAAAGTTCACCTAGTTCTAAGCCCCCTGCAACAGGCAGGAACACCTTTCACTAGCCTAGGTTTCTCAAAGCCACATCCAGCCTAGATTTGGACACTTCCAGGGATGCAGCCTCTGCAGCTTCTTTGGGCAATGTATTGCTGTGGCCCCCTCATAGTAAAGGATTTCTTCCTAATATCTCATCTAGACCTACCAAAGGACGTTCAAGTTCTTCCCAAAGCCTTCACTTACCCTATTGCAGTTGAGATAACCACAATATAGGAAGTATCACCATACATTTCAGAAGGCTTTAAGCATTTACCCAAACAGAGTAATGCCAGACCTCTTCAGAAGGTCTCATTGCTTTCAATACTGTTCATTTGCTTTTCACTGTAGCCCATTGGGGATGAGGCTGGGCTGCAGCCCCACCCCCAATTACCACAAACTGTGTGCCTACATTTCCCAGTCTGTACAATACCAGTGCTCTCAACCTGACTTCATATGAGAGGTGCCCTTCTGATCATCTTTGTGACCTCGATCAAACAGGTCCATGTCCTTCTTAATTTGGGACCCCCAGAGCTGAATGTAGCACTCCAGGCAGTGTTTCTTGAGAGAAGAATAAAAGGGGAGGACCCCCTCCCTTGCCCTGCTGCCCTGCTTTTGATGCAGCACAGGACACGATTAGCCCAGCAGTATCTTATCCTGGTAGAAATATCTGACTCCAAAGCAAACTGCAACAGGATAAAATAAGTGCCTGGAGCCCTTAAAACAAGTACATTACTTCTTTGATAAAGTTATTTACCCCTGTTGAAGCAGGTGACATTAAACCCTCTATCAAAGCATTATTCAATCTCTAAAATGCTGGTATTGATAAATCTAGCACCATCATCTGAAAGATGTTATTCACTACTAAAATATTCTAAGGTTTTAATTATTGCAGATACTGTAACTTTCTTTTAATAGTCTGCAACCTCCTCGGGAGGTGCAGGCATTTATCTCTTTTCTATGGTGACCAGTGACAGGACCCAAGGGAATGACCTGAAGTTGTGTCAGGGGAGGTTTAGTTACATTTTAGGAAAAGGTTCTTCACCCAGAGGGTGGCTGGGTACTCAAACAGCTTCCCAGGGAAGTGCTCATAGCACCAGCCTGACAGAATTCAGGAAGCACGTGGACAATGCCCTCAGGCACATGATGGGACTCTTGGGGATGGTGCTGTGCAGGGCCAGGAGTTGGACTCAATGATCCTTGTGAGTCTCTTTCAACTTGGCATACTCTGTGATTCTGTGTTTATTTCTTCTGCAAGCATCACATATTTCATTAGTGAAGTATCATTTGACAAAGGTTTCCCTTACTGGTGTTGCAAGCAGATCATGATTAATGCAGAGGGAAAATTCTGTGGTTACAGACAAAAGCAATGCACAGCTTTTATGGGGTTTAGTAGATTATTAAGATGTGACAGTTTTAAAGTCTGAGAAATGGATTAAGCAGATGGAAGTACAGCCTGAAAGCACAGCTATAGCCAGGGGCTTTCCCAAGGGTAGCTATCACAAGTATACATGGCTTTGAAAAGCAAGTACCATTAATGGTCAGAAATGAGGTTAAAGAATCAATTAGTATTTTTTATTTCAGTTATTATAAGCATAATATTAGATCATTCAGGACAAATCTAATGAACAATACAAAACATGTTCATCTGCTTTCTGTAGAAATTAAACAAATTTGGGTAAAGAAATAATTGTAATAGGAGCTGGTGAACAAAATAACCTCACCATTTTAAGTTAGTGTTCTGAACAGAAGCAGAAATTCCTTCATTACAAATAAGCATTCCTGTGCATCTTGTTCCCCAAACCTTCATCTGTCACTGTCCTCAGCATTCTCTAAGGCTGGCTCTGTGATGTTTTCCGGCTGTGTCCTCACAACAGCTCATTGGGCAGCTCTCCTTGCTCTGCCAGCTAAAACTCTGCTGTTTCAGTAATTTGTCAGAAAATTTTTTGCTACCTTTTTGCCTTAGTTCAACTTTTCTAAAGAAACAACAAATGTGGGTGACATACCCTTGGGCAAAAATGAACAGTCAGTTCCTGGGCACATGCCCTGTGTTACTTTGCTTTTATAGGTGGCCTCTCCTTACCTCTGCCCTGACCACACCAGAGCTTGCCTATCAGCCTTGCTTTGAGTAGGAAGGACTCACAGCAGCTTTGGCCAGAGTAATCAAACCTGCAATCAGTTTTGAGGCAAAGGTTTAATTGCAGATGAGCAATACACTCCTTTAGCTGTCTCTACAGCCCCTTCTGATAGATTTGGCAATTAGAGCTGGGTGATAAAGCTTTGATGACAAGCAAAGGAAATGCTGACTTGTTCAAGCTTCTGATGGAAACATATGGTTGCAATTAAATGTTTTCAGAAGGATTCCTCAGGACAGAATGGACTTCTGGTAACTGTGACAAATGGTTAGGGCACTTACTTGAGGTAAGGAAACTGGTGGCTGCAAGGTGCTGATGGCATCATACACAGAACAGCAGAATCACTCTCTGTCCAAGACTCCCAGAACTTTTAAGGGCACAGTAATTTGTCAGTGA
Organism: Vidua chalybeata; assembly: GCF_026979565.1. Taxonomy (NCBI): domain Eukaryota; kingdom Metazoa; phylum Chordata; class Aves; order Passeriformes; family Viduidae; genus Vidua; species Vidua chalybeata. The sequence goes on along the minus strand of NC_071531.1, from coordinate 34,508,363 downwards.
TTTCTATCAGTGCCTTTCTAGTGCATGAACTGATTTCTAGAGCTCTATCTTTCTGTGTCAGTTTGCCAAAGTTTTTTATGCTATTAAGAGTTATTTTGTCTTTGAGCCTTCCTTATTTCTCAGAAGAGACCATTTTAAGCACGCCCCTTTCAGCCTCCAGCACTCTAATACATTGTGAAAAGTAGCTTTTATTTCAGCAGCTCAGAAATGTTCTTCTCTGCATAATCACTCCTATGCTAAATAATCCCCACCAAACCAAGAGGCAGAGAATTATGTGGAATAACTAGCTCCTAAGCAGCTTCTTCCCCACTGGAGTGCCAGCCGCTGCATCCAAATTAAAACAAATGCTGCAAATATTCACAGCAAAGGGAGACAATAACAGGGAGTGGGCAGGGAGGGGTAGGAAACACTGTCATTAAACAGGCACAGTATCCAACTCCAAAATCACCATCTCTTTACCATGTCAAGATCAATGAACAGAAATTAATGACCCCTTGCCCATTTCACTTGTGTCTTTGATCCCTGATGTATGTGCAAACTTGATTGTGTTGAGGTTAACCATCAACAAAGGCTAGCTGAGCACAACAGGTAGCACAACAATAGCCTCAAGTAGTGTGAACTGCCTTTTTCTGCACTTTAATATCAGTATGCATGTTTGAGAGGTGGTGCCTTGTTTCCAATATGTCCACTCCTAGCAGAGCCTGAACAGATGATTAATCAGAAAAGGGGGCTAATTCTGCAAATTCTAGAAAGCATTTCAAGAGGTTATGAATGGATTGATGCTTCTGGATGTTTGAGCCTTTCATTTACAATCATCACTTCACCACATACTCTTTTTGCCTGTTGAACCAGGACTTTTGAGGTCACACAGTAACAGTCTTACTTTAAAACTGTATTTTACTTGTCCCAGTATCAGTGTTTTCATAGTCCTGCTCTGTCACAGTTCTTTGATGTGTAATGCCCCATTGAAGTGTATATTCTATAGCTATGGCTTGAGCTATTGTGTTTTATGGGCTTTCTGGTGGCTTTTAAAAAACATTAAACATGTATAAGGTTTAAGAAGATTCAAAGGCCAGAAAGACAGTATGCACATCCATCCCTTACAAAGCTCAGCATGAGAGGATGAAACAACTTCAAAGCTTCCAAATACAGAATTCAAAAGGCTCAAGAAGCTTTTATCCAAAAGCAAACTTGTGATCAACTACTTTTCCTGAATTTTTCCAATGCAGGGTGACATCCAGAAGTGTGGTTATTGTGATGTTTTTTGTCATATTTCTCTGTCCTATTTCTCTAGAATTTGTTCGTGGGTTTTTTTTTTTTTTTATCCCTGACTGCATGTAGATTAGTGCTTCTTTGCACTTAAAAGCTAAATCACATTTAAAAAAAAATTATGAATTCAAAGGACGGTTATTGCATCTGAATTATGCCATAGGTGGATGCTGCTGTTCCAGAATGGCTGAGTTGCTCCTGCTCAGCTGGAAGCTGGACCAAGTCCAGATTAGCGTAAGTCACTCTGGAAGATATGAATACTTTCATGGGAGCCACAATTCCCATTTTTTTGCATAGAAATACACTTGAATGTGTATTGCCAGGCAAAGAGAAGTTGCATTCTTTTCTATTAGAGAAACTAACAGAACAGTGACAGTTTTTATTTTCTTTTTAAGATGAGCTATGAAAAATCAGTGAATGAGAGTAAATTCTGCCTTATTGTTTAGGTCCCTAACTGAGGTCCCTTATCAGTCACAGTCACACAATTAATGAGGTGTGGGAGACACATTTGCATTTCTCCAGAGACAGCTCAAGTCTGTGTCATTTAGTGGTCCTCTAATGCACAGAGAACTCAGTCACCTCCAGAGGTTGTTCTGGTCTATTGGATTTGAGTGATGTCCTCAGAGAGTTTCTAAGAAACTGTAGAAAATATTGACTGCATCCGTATACCAGCATGTGTTCTGCCATGGTCTGAGACAGAGGGGAAAAGTAATGTGAAGCAAGAATGAGAGTGAGTGTGTGTATGTGTGTGTGTGTGTGTGTGTGTGTGTGTGTGTGTGTGTTGGTTTTTCCTGTTTCTTTTCTTCTTTGCTTTTGGAGTTTTTCTTGAACAATTCGTGGGTGTCACAGCACGTCTCCTGAGGTGATACTGAACTGTATTGCTGTGACATTGGCATATTGGGTGCTCTGCTCCTCCTGAGAGCTGCTAGTAGTCCATCCTTTATGGTTAAATATATGCACCTTCAAATGTGTTTGGTCTGGAAGCACATCCTGTATCCAGCCTTAACCACTCAGCAAGGATCTCTAATTTATTTGTTCACTTTTCCTCTGGGCTCCAAAAATGCTTTGTGAAGGTAAAACCCCCTTTCCATGGTGGATTGGTTTCTGCCGGTCTGAGCAGTTCCAAGCATAAAAAGGGAAGTATTAATTGAATTAAACTTTTCTATCATTTAGCAATCCTGAAAGGTTGACTTTTTGGAAACTCACACAGGAACACATATATGTAAGCTCTACAAAGGCACTATGGAGCTTGACAGGATCCTACTGGAGTTACTGCAATATATAATCAGAGATTAACTTTCAAAAATCAAGAAGTGAAAGGAAGATTAGATTTCCTTTTTTACATTTCTGTCAAAAATATAATTACTTGCTATTTTCCTAATTTCTTCTTCTTATGACAGGTGAGACTTGATCAAAAAAGATTTTTTTGTGATTTTCAAGTTTTAGTTATCACAACTATATCTTGCAGATATCCCAGCTAGTAAAAAGAAAAACACTGCAGATAGTAGTGAACAGGAATTTGGATGGAAATCACACAAAAAAAATTGAGTTTGAATTATTTCATCCTCCAAGTATTTTTGTGCTAGTTGATTTCATGGTGGTTTTCCGTTTGGTTTGTTTCAAGGTTATGTTGTTTGGTTGGTTTTTTTTTGCCAATAATGGCCAAAAATCTGGGAGATGCAAAGTCCAACTAAATAGCGTTTGCAGATTTATAGGAATGAAAATAATCTGACATCAAGAGAAACACATTTGTAACTGGTGGCTGAGCATTTCAATTTACATTTCTGTGCTTTCCTCAAACATTTTCCATCTCAGTGTTATTGATCTCTAACTTAAAAAAAAACAACAAAAAACCACAAACCCCAACAGACTCTGTTTTCTTTCTTTTTTGTTTCTCTTCCCACCCGATTTCTCAGCAGCCATTCTGCATTCTAATGCTGCTGAGTTTAAACACTGAAGTACCTGAGTCTCTTGACAAAACATTTTCTCACAGAAACCCAAATATTTATAAAATGGGCTGATGTGTCAAAACAAATGTACTGGTAAAAGCATGTTGGTTGTGATGTGTTTTGAGTAGAGCAGAGGTACAATTTTGATGGGCACGCCTTCTTTCTCAAAATGCAGAGCATTGGAGGGGCCAAGCTTTTGCTATGATACTGGGGAAGCCTTGCCTACAGGTCACAGCCAGTTGGCAGCACCTGGAGCTTGCAAGCTTTCCAAAGCTTCCACCTGCTGAAGGCCATGAAATGTTTTTTCCCTTTCTAAATTAGGAAAGGTTTTTTTCAGATTGTTTTTTTCCAAAGTAAAGGTGCAACACTTAAATCATCTCCATTTCAGACACTATAATCTCTTTTTCTTCCATCATTCATATATGGATGTTCCCATGCTAAAACTGATACCCATTTTAGTGATTAAGCTGGAAAAAAAGTTGAGGAAATGCTGATTGCTACTAGAATTTTCATACTAGAAATCATACTTGTACATGAAGACAATATTTCTTAGATGCTTGTATAAAGAAACATAAGGAAAAAAGAAAACAATACAACTTTATTCTAATGATCCCTAAAACTATCAGACTAAATTGCATCTGTTATTACTAAGATTTTTAAAAATCTGTTGAGCATTACATTTAGGATTAAAAGGAGATTCAGTTATCTTGAATAGAAAGTCTACTCCTCTCCTACCATGTACTGGATCAAGATTAAACAAAAAACCTCAAAACACAGAAAATTTCAGACCATCTATTTTAGGTTTTTTCTTCCCACTTTTTGATAAAATAATGCTAAGTCTTTTGTTTTTGTTTTTTTTTTTTTGTCTTTAGTCCAAAGCACTGCTTACTCCTAGGAAATATTTGTTTATGACTTTTTCTCTTAATATGATAACCATTATTTGTTCCCATCTCCCCCCATCTCAAATGAATTGTGACTGCTAGAGTAAGGAAATAAAAGGGGAAGTAATATACAAAATAAGGGATTTTTGTCAAATTATGACTATATTAGTTGATAGGATATTTTATCTATTAATAAATAATGCATTGTTCCTCATTCTAGTCCCAGAATTTGTATTGCTATGCCTTGAAAAGTAATAAAACATTTACTTTTTCCAAACTGGTTTAGGAAAAAACCCCAAAGTAATGTTTAGCCTACATAGCCCTAAGAAATATTGCTCTGGTTAGGAAGAAAATATTTGCAGTATATAGCTTTGGGCTTTTTTTTCCTAATTGTCTGCTGTGAAAAACAAAACAACCAAGAACACCCTCTGATTTCAAGTGTTCACAGGAATCTGGGTTGCACACTGCTCTCCTATTGGATAGACCTTCCACATCTTTTGGGATCGTAGAATATCCTGAGTTGGAAGGGACCCATGAAGTTCATCGAATCCATCCTGGCCCTGCTCAGGACAGCCCCAAGAATCACACCATGTGCCCAAGTGCATTGTTCAAACACTTCTTGAGCTCTGTCAGGCTGGTGCTGTGACTGCTTCCCTGGGGAGCTGTTCCAGCGCCCAGCTGCAGCAAGAATCTTTTCCTAATGTTGAGCCTAAACCTTCCCTGGCACAGCTTCAGTAGAAATGCACCAACCACCCTAGACACAGCTGAGTCACCACAGTGGTAGAAACCATCCTCAGTTAGAGAGCACCACACAGATCCCTCCAGTGATTGCAAGCCCGTTCAGACTCCTTTCTAACCACCTGGGCCTTTCCCTCTATCACTAACAAAAATGTTTTGCTCATCTGTGTGATAAGGGAGACAGAGAGGGGGGCAAAGCCCTCACTCCAATCCTTTCCTGCAGTCAGACATAACCTGCTGGTGACAAAAGCAGAGGTGCCCTCTGTGCTGCTCTCTCCTCCACCGGCAGAAGCAGGGAGAGAAGTGCCCTCAGCCAGTAAAAAATAAAAGCTGCCCACAGAAACAACCAAGTGTCAGGTTCACTCAGCATCATCTGATAACCCCGTGGAACAGGTGATCAATATTCATCAGCATCACAGTTCTCCTGCTAGTGATAGTTAATGGGCTGATAATGCCATCCTCCTTGTAGCCAAATCCCATCAGGGACCAGACAGCTGGAGCTAAAGCAGAAAACTTATCAGATCTGGCAGGAGACAGTTTAGGAGGCTAAAATTAACCTTGAACCATTCACAGAAAGAACTAATTGTTTGTGACTGCTAGATTCCTGCCAGTGGCAAAGGTTTATAGCTGCACAGATCCTAACCTGATACTAGCTTTTCTGCAGCATAAAAAAAAAAGAAAGAAAATAAAGCAGGGGAAAAAATTACATATATCAGAGTTCTTTTTAACCCCTCTCCCATGAAGAAATATAAATTACCCTACACATATTAGAAATTAAAGCTAAAGACTTATGCATTAGTGCTATAATGATTCAAAGTGTTTCAAGACTCCAGCACATCATGTGAGTTCATGACATTGACAAGGCCTTTGTCATGAAAAAAGTCTCTAAGTAAAGACCAAGTCTGCTGAATTACTTTATTAAAACCTTTGGAAATATAATTTCCTTGCCTTTTCCTGCCAGCAGTATACAAGTACACATATTGGTTTTGGCTGTTTTCATCCGGAATTCAGTAAAATGAAGAGAAATAAGTGGCACAACCAAAGGTGGTGACAGATTTCAGGATCTGAGGATGACCAAGAGAGGAAAGATGTATTACTTGGCAATATGCTTGAGCTGTAGATCTCTTGAATTTTGGGCATATTTATGTTCAACAAATGTGCTGCATAGAAGAACTACAAGGCAAACTCCAGAACAAGAAAGAGAATCTGGAAACACAGGGAAAGAGAGAACTCAGAGCTGGAGAAGAGATCTGCTTCATGGAAGAAAAAAAAAGAAGAGGTGGGAACACAAGATAAATTGGAAAATGAGAATGTTCACATTTAGTGCACCAAAGAAAGTGGAATAGAGAGCCAAGGAGTTCTTGGTAGCCAGTGTAGAGAAAACCAGAACTTGTACCAGGAAAAGACCCTATAAAATTAAAATCCTATCACAGAAGCTGATGTAAAGTAAACAAAAACTGAAAAGCTGGATTGGGTTAGGGTTCTTGAAAATATCAGGGAGGACTCTACTGAGTGTTCTTGGCATCAGGACAAGAACTTACACGGGAGTGGGTCAAGACTTTCTACACTAGGCCAAAATGTTCAAAGAAGAGAAGGTTTAAGTAATATCTCTGGAATTCATCCATTCCCGAGAGAGGAATCTAAGTGCATAGCAACAAGAATTAAAAACAAACAACATGAGTGGGTTATGATGAAAAAAAAACTGACTTCCAGTAACAGGTAGGCAAGCAGGTAAAAAGAGTTTACCTTGAAGGATTGACACCATGCAGGTGTCAGGGATACTGGGCTGTGATGTGGATAGCTTAAAAATGGGAAATGGAAGAAAGGAAAAGTGAAGTGACACTTCTGAATCACTGTAGTATTAAAACCTGGCTGAAGAGGGCTCAGATGAATGAGGGTTCAGTAGCAAATTAGAAGTTGGAGACTATGTAGAAAAGGATGTTAAAATATTTCTTCTGAGACAATTTGATGAATCACTGAAAAACCCTGAGGGTTAAATATATACACGGATCAAGGATCTCTACATTATGACTGTAGATATGTCTAAATACTGAAATTTATGCCTTCAATGACAGATTTAATTACTAGATGTTTATCACCTGAGATTGAAGAAGGTGAGAATTGCCAGAAGTCAGCTCAATTACACATCTGAAAGATATTCACAAAAGTGAATGGGTTCTTTACACATAAGAAGCAAAGGAGATGATGGAAATTGGTGTCATTTGTTTCAACCTACCAGAGCGGGTAAAGAGAACAAGGAAACTGTTAAGTGTCTTTAATGGTCTTGTCCAGGGAGTCATGGATGATACCTGATTTCTTTGATTTTTTTACTCAGAAACATCAGTTAGCCGTGGAAAGATTAAATTCAGTTAGCAATGCAACTTTCAGTGTTAACCTAAACCACTTGTAAGAGCAGTGTTATCTCCCCATCAGAAGCAGTTTGGGCAGGCATACAACAAACCAAGATTTCAAACACATGTTTAAGTCTGTGTTTCAATGGAACAGGCTGTGTAAGGCAGGTGGACTTCTATTTAATCTGTACCTCTCACATGGAAAGCATACTGAAAATAAGCAGAAGAGCTAAACCTCTGGATTCTGGTTCTTGGGATAAGAATGTATTTGAGGTTTCTTTCAGCTGTTAATGCATGGCAGAGGAACAATTTCCTCTATGCCCCAATCAGCACCACTAAGATTACCTGATAAAGAAAGGTAATAATGAATTTATTTTCCTTGGCATACATCAAGGAACCAAGCATTTTGGCCCTTTCCTGCACTGTTATTACTTCTTTCCACTACAAGCCAAGATCATACTAGAAAGTGTTGCAGTAATAACAATAATCCTCTGTCCAGAAAGAAATATGGCTGTCATTAATATTATATAATGATGGTAGCAAATGTATTAGATAATAATTAGGGAAACTTAAATAGCTATATTATGGAAACACTTCAATCTAACACTCTCTGGTGTGCAAAACAAAGAGACAGCAAAAGTAAGATGTGAAGCTAATTGATGTATTGATAACTCAGAAGCAGAGATAATATATAAATACCACCTTATATTCAGATAATGGGTATGAAATATTTAATTTATGGATAATAAGAAATGGTGCTGTTTTTAGTGAAACAGAAGAGAGAGACTAAGCCATACAGAAACACCTTCTTTAGTACTGGCATGCAAATGAGATATAGAGAATTAAAAAGGTCCAAAATACCACAGACAAACATTGAGAAGGCAGACAGAAAACACAGCAGGAAGGCATGGACATCAGTCAGACTTTGATGACAAACATGAATAGACATAAAAGTAAATTGAAGGCCCCCTACCACCCCTCCAAGGTAATAGAACCAATATTTTCACCTGAAGAAATGGCAATCAATTAACTACTCCTCCCCAAAAACACATCATGCAATTAAAGAAAAGTTATTTGGAAATATTTTTTTGCCTAAAACTGTCTAATTAAAATTATTTTAAATTCATATGATTCTGATGATAAAGATTAATTAATAATTTAGAATGGTTATGAGGAAAAACCTCCAAGACAATATAAAAAAGTCCAGTGTTAATAAAACCAACCAACCACATGCATCCACACACACCCACATCCCCAAGTCTACATTTAAAAGTGGTGTAATAAAGGAGTGAATCCTGTCTAGTGCTGTGCCTGTGAACACAAAACATTTCATTTATGTATAACACTGTAAAATAGATGCCCTGGCTTTTTTTCCCATGCTCAAGAACTTGCAGAAAACCAAAGAAATCAAATTTTCATTGGTAAACAGCAATATATTTAGATGGCAGACACCTGAATTAAAAAAAAAAAAAAATCCTGTTTCTTCTAACAGTTAGCTCTGCTTCTTTCTTGGTGGGAGTAAAAAGAATGCCTTCCCTGTTAAGAATATTTGACATTTACAAGTTATGGCTATGACCACAATGGGCTTTTGGTTGGTTGGTACTGAAAAAGAATTTCTAAATATTTTTTCCCAAATTGACTTCAAACAATTTTGTCAATAATCTAATCAAAACAGTGTGGATAGGCAAAATATTTAACTAAGAACACTTTTAGAAAACCAAAAAGCTAGTTTTACGATACATCCATCATTGAACACCCTCATTGCGGGACTATATGAGATTCTGTGTTAAAGTTTTTTCATTCTCTTCTACTGCAGCTTTAAAATTTCTCATTAATAGCAAAGGAAGCATGAACTGAAATGAAAACCTCCCACTTCTCATGGAAGAATTCTAACATTTTAGATGACTTTTCAGTTCATTCTTTGACAAATAAATATTTATTATTTCTTCTTCCATTCTGCCTCCAGGTTTATTGAAATAGCATTGAAATTTTTTGAGATACTTCTTTTAGAACATATCAGGATGGTTTCTTTCAAAGTTTCTTATATATAATTTTATTTGTTCAAAGCTATTTTGAGACTCTGACTAGAATTTTAAAATAACTTTGAATCAGCCTAAACAGTGTTTTTGTATCAAACTTCAAAATCACTAGGTTCTGCTCATGACAACTCACTTTTGTTAGTTATGTTATTTTCCATACTGCATCCAAAAATATCACAGCTGTTCCTGAAGGGGAACAGAACAAAAATAACCCTGACAAGTTCATTTTGAAGTGCTCTTCCCACAAGTCTATCAGCTTAAATAGTCAAAACAGACAATTTAGCTAAATAACATTATCAGGAAAAAAAAAAAGCTAAACTAGTGTAGAACAGACGTTTTCAAAGCATGTAATGGCTTGCATATTGAAACAACTTCACTTTTACTGCAGATTTCTGCTGGCTTCGCTGTACCTGTGCTAAATGTCAGAACTAATAGCAAGCACCTTCAGACATTCAAAGGCCAAAGTGCTAACTACAGGTTGCCTTCATGTTCTTTATCATTCATTATTCAAGTGGCTGCTTGTAATATTTAACCTCAGCCAAGTCATAACATTCACTGCAGAAACTCATTAGTGCTCATTATCTTCTGACCACTAACCTGCCAGGCAGGGCAAGTGGCAGGGGCAGTGTACCAAGGAGAATGGGTTAAGTGACAGAGATAGCTAGAAAGAGGAAGAAGCTTTTTACCACTCAGAGAAAATTGCTCCTTTCATCCTACCAACTGCTTCACACTCGCCTGTAGGTCTTTTGATACTGGAATCATCTAGGGCTCCTTCTAGGAAATAAATACTTACACAGTTTTAGAATTTCCCCTGTTTTTAGAATCTTGAGCTGAAAGGAAAAAGAGGTTTTGGCCAGCAGTAGCAATGTCCAGGTGTGTGCTCATATTTATACCGCAGGACCCAGGGATGTTCATTTTGTGATATTAGTTCACATTTCAACTCCAGCTCTTCTTACTTGTAGAATAAAATAGAAAGCATTCCAGAAATACCTAAACTAAATACTCCAGAGGCATTTGTTTTCCTTTTACTGTACATTCACTCACATTTCTCCTGTGAGGGACCATTAAGCTGCCAAGCATTATTGGCAATTCAGACCTACACTACACCAGCCAAACACTTTGTGAGTTTGGTCACTCAACAACCTTTTCCTTTTCTATCCCCAGGTTTCCCAGCTTTTTGAAAAAACACAGACTAGCAGCTCTGAGCCATGGCTGGTACAGGGCTCATCACAGCCATCATATTCCACCTGACTCCTGGCCTTTAGCCTCTAATTGCAGTTTGCCACTTGAACTTGCAAATATTGATTGGTGAAACAGTTTATGATAATCATGTTCAAACGTTTAGCTGATCACTCCTTAACAATATCACTGGAAACATTCTGTAACTCATTTGGCACCTGTGGTGGTCTGTTATTTTACAGTTGGTTCTTCTGTAGTAGGTTTTAATATTCCTTGTTATAAGTTTGTAATGGTTCAGTCTATGTACCCCATATGGCTTCTGAATGGTTCAGTCCTGAGTTGTTTACCACAGTTTTCCCCGCCAAAATGTATGGCAATCCACATGCCAATCCACCTGTATACATTCCTTGTTCCCTGTCTCACCCCTGTCTGTCAAAGATAGCACACTCCTTTGGTTCTAGAGTGTTCCCTGTCTTTCATCCCTTCCTCAGGGAAGAATTGGGTTGTGGGGCTTGCTCCCTCCCCACGTTGGCTTCTATTGGGGAGCCCTTACCCTGCACCCCTCCCCTAATGCCCTCCTATTGGTCAAAGGTTGTGTCCCCCCCGTGTTCTCCCCCATCCCTATAAAAGCAGCCCCTTCAGGTTCAGACTGATCTGCCCCGACTTCGACATTAAACATTTGGAGATTCAGACAAGTGTCCTTCCCTTATTCCTTTGCCTGGGTTTCCTTGTGCCCTGTGCCTCTGCTGTGCTACCCACGCCGCAGCAATCACCGCCACCCGCGACAGTCTCAGCAGAGACTCTGGGGCGGCCACGTGTGTGCCCTGTGGCCACCAGCGGGACAGCGAGCCGGCCAACCTCCATCCCATGGCCGCTGAGAGCCAGGCGCAGGCACCCCCTTAACCTGGCACTTAGAAGCTTCACCTTCTTACAAAGAAGGCCACACTCACAGAGGATTTCACAGATTTCACACCTGGGCTGACAGATGCCAGGCATTTACACAAATATCTGCTGTTTTGCGTAGAGCTCATTTTGTTCCAGCAAACAGGATGATTTAAGAACTTGGAGAGATAACTATGCTTAAACACATATCTACGTATAACTAGGCTCATAACTAGGCATAAGAAATGGAATGAGGATTATGAATACAAAGAAGAGGGAACGACAGCAAAATATAAAACTGAAAAATAAGGACATTATAATTTTATTATGCTGTCACTTGAAATCACACATGCTTTTCTAATTGTTTTTTTATGACCAAGGGTAACTGTATTCAGAAGTGTTCATCATACTGAAAACATTAACATTCTTTAGTACAATTACCATTGTTATCTCTATAGTAGTCTCATGTATGCTGGTTTGAAATCATTCTGGGGTATTTGGAATCCCACAACAACATAATGCAGAATGAACAGTATTTTTTTGAGATTTAAACTCTGGTAACAGCAAAGGAACACAAGGAGAAATATTATATTGTGCTGGGAGTCCTAGCAACAGCATCCCATTCTCAAAAAGGTTAATCCCTTGTTTCAACATATCCTGATGCTTTGCTGATAGTTCCCACTGAAACTGTTCAGGTGTAGCCTTCTGCAAATTCCTAAAGACAGAATGTGTCTGGTTTTACAGACAGGGAATGTTTCCTTATTTTGAATGACAAAAAATGAAATTAATTTTTTTCAATAAGAAGTCAAAAGAATTCTACAGGGCAAATCCCTTTTCGTTGTATGTGTGACAGGGATTTCAGTAGAACAATGCACAGAGCCATACAGCAAGCTGATGAAGACAACTGGAATTAAAGTTTTGAAGCTATTCACATGAAATTATCTAAGCAAAGACTAGGGAATAGTGTATTTAAATGATATATTAAAGAAGTAGATAAGCTTTGAGACAGATGCTTTATTTCCAATCTTTTATAATATGTCTTCATTTTCTCTGCTCTATATTTTATTACCAATAAAAAAGAGCAGGTTGTTTTTCAATTGCACATAAGCTGCAGAGCATCAGGAAAATATGCCTTGTGTTCCATGTGACTCAAGCATGATATATGGGTTTTCTTTGCAATTTTGCTTTAATGCTAAGTACTTAGAGAAAATTCCTTGGATGTTAACAGCCTGGGTCACAGATGGAAAATGGCTGCAAAGAACTGAGTGGATCTTCACTGAACAGGGATGGAAGCCATGTAGGTGTTTATGCTTGATATTTTCGTAGGTAGAAAGCATACTTAGATCCCTATTTTAGACATCTAAACCACCCTGCCTTCTCAGCTACAGAGAGCAGTTGTATGGAGATTCAGGCCATCCAGCAATAATGGCTGAGGCAAGGTTTTGAAGAAGGCTCTTTTTCTCACTGTCTAGCAAGCAAAACCTAACCTAACCCTGGATGTTTGCAGTATGATGGGTAAGCTGTTGACATTGTGTACTACATCAGATCAGTCCAAATTCTAGTGATTCTGCATGCAAAGTCTCAAGGACTGTATCTAAGGGGTACATTTTCATATAGTTGATGTTACATACTACCAAGACTACAGCAAAATTCAGGACAGGAGTCAGTGATGTACATCCACTTTCCTAGGATGTGAGCTTCAAAACCTTGTCCTCAGAGTCCTGCTCTGCTGCTGCTCCAAGTGGGAGTTCTGCCAATGAAGCCTGGCAACCCATGCTTTCTGTGCCCTTACCCTTAGACAGTTCACTGTTGAATGACAAAACAGGCAGCTCAGAAAAGTCACCACACACACGTTTCCTTGGTGCAGTGGAAAGCAGAGGATTTTTTTTTTTTTGTGGATTCTACCTGTACAGTCAGCAAACAATGGGCTCTGGCAGCTGCTGCTATCCCTGTGCTGTCTTTGATGGCCTTGGAGGAGAAGAAAGGCAAAGAATGCCAGGGTAGGCTGCAGGTTTTTACCTGAGCTAATTTACTCCCTTGAGTTTCACAACAATTTCAGCATAATTGACACAGAAAACTGTAGAAACTTCTTACTAATATATGCTTTGATTGGCCTGTCAGCTTATAAATCTAAAACAGCCCTCATAAGGTTAGCTATAGACAGCAAACATTCAATGTAGTATATATACAAATTGCTACTTGCATGTCTAAAACATACAAAGAAATTTTGTGTCAACATTTAGATGACTGTTCAGATTCTTTTCTGCATAGCATGGGGAAAAAGAGCCTGATTTGTAGAGCAGGACCATAATGGAGTTAGTTTTTTGTCATAATTTGTGCCAACAGCATCCTTTAAATACTCAGTGAATTAGAGCTGGTTTTTTTCAAGCAAATCTGCTGTCTTAAGAAAAACAAAGTTCTGTGAAACTTGCAGTATATAGAACTATTTCCTTCATCGTCTATAAATCAAAATATGTTTTAAAATTTAGATGTGAGTCATGCCAGAATTGAAGACATTGTTAGTTCCAAAAGAGCTGACAAGAAACAAAACAGACTTGAAAGATACCTTCATTAGAATATTTCTTGTAGCAAGAAATGTAAAAAAAAAGTCTCTTTCACCTGCAGAAGAAAAAAAAAAGAACAAAAGAGAACAAGAGATCCTTCATTCATTATTACTTTATTTTACATTTAACACTATAATTTCTGTGGTTTTGTTTCAGGTATCTGAAGTCCAGTTCTCCCTCAGAAACATCTAAGATTTTGTCTACTGCCTGGCCTGAGCTCCCTGCTAGCCAAGACTCAGGACAGAGAAGCAATTTTTTTTATGTTACTGATGTACTATGGTGGGCCTGGGAAAATCAGGGTCTTCAATGTGATTTGTTATGTTGCAGACTAATGTTAATGTGAACATGACACACAGAGAAGAGATCTAGCCTATTGCACGTAGTCCAAATGAATCTGTGGACTCCCTGTTAATTCTACTGGATATATCTGGGGTATGTAGGAGCTCTGGGGATGCCTGCCATGTCCACTGGTCACATAAAGAGCCTGATCAACTCTTCCAGAGGAGATGTCCAGCTGTTTCAGTAACATAGGCTAGTGGAAATTAAAATTTGTATTAGCAGTGGAATTTAATGGGCAGCCCTTAGAACAAAATATGCAATGAGCATGTGGGTTTCCTACACCACTGATGGCTGTTCAAGTATGTATGCTCTGGATTAAAAGTCTTTTAGTGAACTCAATAAAATGAAATTATTCTCATTGTAACAAGCTAATGCAGTGCCTGTTCTGTTTGGGAAAACTCACAGAAATAATTACAGAAAAAACTGGAAAGTTAATTGGGTTCTCTGGACCTTTGATATTGGATTTCAGAACAGGATCTATTGTAAGCACACTCTTTTATCTGTTAAACCACATCTTTATATATCCTATCATTCCTGTTCTACTTGATTTCAAGATTTTGGAGACATCCATTGAGTACAACATCTTGAAAGTGTCTTCTTAGATCCTCTGTGCTCCTAGATTTTTCCTAGATAAAACTCCAAACACCTTGATTATCTATATAACTCAGATAAGATTTTCCCAGAACTTATTTCTGTTACATCTACCCACGGTTTCAGCCTCCCACGTAGGAGAACTATGACAGGGCATCAGCTAGAATGGCTTTTTTTATTCTCTACTGTAAATAAACTACTACACTTAAATATTTTGAGTTGTAAAGATACTTGAGTTAGTTTGATAGAGATTGCATAAATATTTATTTTGGGATCTTGATACGTCCTATAGTCTATCCTTAGCCACTTGATGTCTTGGCTTCACTATTGTCATAACCCAAGCTGGCAAGTTTAAGAGTATCTGCGAGCTGCAATTTATCTTCTAAGTTCTGTCTGAGACATAACCTTAAATATAAGAGGGCTGTCTGTGCCTCTTTACAGAGGAGGCTCAGCTTCTATCTGCTGCAGTTGTGACCTATGACAACTGGAATGGCATAGAGAACGTGAGAGGTAATCTGTTATTAGAAAAACACATAGAACACCACGTGGTGAAAATGAAAGTCAAGTCTAGGTAAACAACACGTAGCATAGGAGCTTAACTGGTCAATACAAGTGGAGGCGATCAAACACACGAAACCCATTTTCACTCTACACTGCAATCTGACTTTATATTGTTTTGAATGCTTTAACATGTGAAACAGTGGCTGAAAACCTAAAGAAATATAGGTGTGACTCAGGTATTAATTTAGGCAAGTGGAGCTAAATTTCTTCTTGGTAGCTCCTGTAGTGCTCTTCTGAATTTGGGACCAAGACAGTGTTGATGGCACATGGATGTTTTAGCTGTTTCTGACCAATGCTTACTCACTGTCTCTAGGCGCTCTCTGTTTCTCACTCTGTTCTACCAGCGAGCAGTCTGGGCTTTGGCAAGAATCTGGAGTGGGCCAGGACACCTGACCCAAATTGACTAAAGGGACATTCCATGCCCTGTGGGATGCGTAAAAACTGGGTTAAACTCAGTAAAAACTGGGGAGGGGGACTATATTTTCCAAGGTAGCTGCTGCTCAGAACCTGACAGAGCATTGATCTAGTACTAGGAGGCAGTAAATGTTGGTCTTTGCATCATTTTTTCTCCCCCATTTGCTTCACTTCAACTGTCTTTATCTCAGGCTTTAAGGTTCTTTTGCTTTTGCTTTTCAAATTGTGTCCCCAGTCCCTCTATGGGAGAGTGAGTGAGTTGCTGGTTGGTGTTCAGTTGTTGGCCAAGGTTAACATTAAGTCTCTATGCCTGCCAGTTGCGGTTTTTTTTTTTTAAGAGAGCTTTAAAATAGGAGACAGCAGCCTAATTATACATCCAGTCTTTTCTCATAGTTGTTGTTGTGGAATCATGTCAACCTAATTGCTGAGTGTAAAAGTAAAATATATTTGAAAATAAAGGGTTTTCAGCCTTCTCCTAAACAAAAATTGTGGAAATGTACAACTATAGTGGCAACCAGTATTACCTTATATAAAAAAGGTCATTTTATGAGAGGATAAAGTATGTGAAGATCATGTGTGTGCACAAACTTATTCACAGCTTCAGTTTATATTCCATATAGTATATTACTTAAATAATGAACCCTGTGCACTCAATTTAACACCTTTGACACCTTCTACTTCCTTGTCATTTTTCAAATTGGAAATCTTTTTACAGGGAGTCCTTCCCTTAAACTGCAGAAAGTTGACAATCCCATGTCAAAGAAACCAAGATCTTCTGCCAAAAGCAGAGACCAAGGACAGCAGCAAACCCTATTCCACAGTACATCTCCTTCCATTATTTCAGGGATGGGCACAATTTTCAAGGGAGTGAAAAAAACCCATCAAATCATGAATATGTCTTCAAAACTCTTCCTGTTTTCAGATTTCCCTCCTTTAACTTTAGCTTCTTCTCTTCCCACTGCTTTCACAATACAAATGGCAAACCACAGAATAATCTGGTAAGTAGATGCATTCTTATCCAGGTGAGGACTCCCCACAGCATGAAGGTCTAAAAATACACTTCCCACAGAATCATACAGCCTGAAGAAAATTCACAGAACTAAAAAAAATCAATCTAAATCAAAGACTTTTTGTCCTTAAATTTCTGAATTAGGAAATCTTAAATATAATGAAAATTTTTGCATATTTTTATTTATCCAAGCAGTTGGGCATCCCTAATTTATATGGCAGCTGAAACTGATGGGGAAAGGACAGTTGGGTTGACTACTTTGCTTCATTCATAATGCAGTTCTCTCCTCCTCCCAACATGTGAAACATCTCAGTGATTTTATGTGCTCCCTCCCTTTCTCAAAAAGTACCAATGAAAATATCTTTCCCCTGACTGAGCAAATAGTTAATTTTAAATTAAACAGCTGTGTCCAGGCGCAATGAGCCTATCTCTGCTGCATAGTGAATGACTTGTAACTGGAATTACCAATGTTTGGGGGTTTGACCTCCAAACAGTTAATCAACATTTGTCTTAAGTGAGTAGTATGTGACTGAGCCTACCAGTGATAATGCAAAAAGGTTTTGCAGTTGGAATCTAGTTCTCAGTGTGCAAGGATGGCAATACTGGTGGCTGTGTAAGTGAGCTGAGAACGTATTGGAGGTTACAGAAGAGACATCTTGGGAAGTATGGATTCATTGAATACTTTGCTTTCACACTGGATAAAAAAGACTTTTGGAAGGCAAGAGTCACTGCTTTACTGGTTGAGTAATTGCAGACAAATTTTCAAAAAATGAAAGTTTAAAAGCTATTTTGTAGGACAGAAAAAGACTTTGAATATGTGATCCACTCCATGGCCATAAAGCATCAATAAAACATTATGTTGCTTAGGCACATAGCAGAGGCAGAAATTTTGAGCTGAGATGGAAGGAAGCCCTGAAATGCTTCAATTCCTTTGGCACAAGAGGGGAATAAGCATCTCTGAAGGTCTCAGGTCCTCAGTAGAGGCACCTAAGTCAGTCCAGTTATCCTTCTGGAAGCTTTCAGTCACCTTTTCACATGCACATAAGAAAGGACTAGAAAAGATTGTAACACTGGACTGGAAAATACTAGGTGCAAGTTATATAACTGAGGTGGGCAGGCTGGTTTCTTGCCCATTTTTCTTCCTGCAAGCCTGTTGTATTTATTCATGTAGTTATTTTCTGTAAATTGCTCAAGAAGTTAGTTGATCAAGTATGTCATCAACATTTCTTCTCATCATGTGTGAGTTAAGTTCACCTTCAATTCACCTGTGTATAATATAAAGTAGTTTCACAATGCCTGGCCACTAAACAGTGTTTAATTGAGCCGTACAGAACTGCAAATCACAAAACAATGAATCATTGTTTATGTAAACCAGAAAATCCAGCTCTGTGTTAAGAATAATTCAATCAGTCTATAAAAAGGACTGTCCAAAAATAGCTTATATTCTCTAAAATGCTTCACATTTGTTGGAGTTTTCCAAGGACTGGTTCTTTCATTTCATCTTCTGAAAGTTCTGTTAAGAAAGAAAAGTCAAAATTGCTACTAGCAGACCAGCTGAGAAAAGCTTGTGACTCCCCTCACCCCTCCATTTGTACATGCCCTCTTTTTCAAAAAAAAAAAAACAAAAAACAGGTGGTATTTCTCTGAATGGAATTAGAGGAACATGCTTAAGCATTTGGTTAGTCACTGATCTCATTTCTATGCTTTCAAAGTCTAACTTTAGAGTTAATTTAAATCAACTTCAGGTTCAGTCAAGCACTTGAAACCAAGCAGTGGTTTTCCTCTGTGTGTGGCATGTCTCTGAGCCTCTATACAGGTCCTAATTCCTTTAATACTGTTGTGGGTCTTCATTCTACTCACTATAGTATGTCCACATCTCCCCACTACTGCTGCATTGAGCTGCCCAGAACTGGACCTTCTAGATGTATCTCTGCAGTGATGAGACCTGTTGGCAACCCTCCTGCTAGTGCAGCTGTTGCCCTTGTTTGTCCTGATGGGACATTACTGGCACAGCTTGACTTGCTGTCCACCAGAATCCTCAGCACATTTTCTGCAAAGGCTCTTTTCTGCTGCTGGGTCCCCAGCCTGGTACTATAGGCTATACCTGGTACATGAGGCTATGCCTCTCTTTTTGAAGGGTTTTGCTTTTCCCCTTGTTGAACATCATGACATTCTGCTTGACCCACTTCTTCCCCTCCCCAAGGTCACTATCAACTTGAACCCAGGTCTATAATTTGCTTTTCTTGTAATGTATAGTGAAGCCAGTTCATGTACTCAGATTAAAAACCCAATCCACATCCATCATGAGGACTGAAACTTACATTTTGTTTGAACTAGAGCTGCTCTTTTAGGGAAGTCTTCAAATGTAATTAACACTTTCCAGTAATAAGTGAAAACTGACAAAACTCTGTCCCCTCCCCAGACTATAACACTTGACACCTTTGTGAAAAATCCCATTTCATTTTTTTGCTAAGAATGCATCTCTCTTTCAGTGGCAGTTGGCAGAATTTCATCTTTTACATTGGAAACCTGTGTATTCTCAGGCTTAATTTTTCCATATGGAAACTCTAGCCTATTGTCAGTTGTATTTTTCTTTAAGTCTCAAAATATTTGCTGAGTTTCCTGTAGCCACCACAAAAATATGTTGAATGTAGAGCACAGTACCATGTCCTGGTAGTTACACCGATCCTAAATTCAGTAGTTACAGAGGTAGGGCTTGTTTGCCTAATTGTATGTGTCTAGTGAAAATTTAGATGGTCTCTAGCTTAACTTCTATTTGCCAGTCCAGATGGGCATTCATCTCTGGTAGGTCCTTTGCCACATTTTTGCACCCTGGTCTTGTGATTTGGGTACTGAACAGCCCTTCATACAGCACTAGACACCTGTTCAGGCAGCTGAGTTCTGCTCACAGTGTCCCTACACAGTTCATCAGTTGATGCATACATTCACTTTATCATGTTAATCTCTTGCTCATAAAATTCCATGAGAAATTATGTTCATCTAAATATTTACTTCTGGGTTTTTTTTCAGAGCAATTTTTTTTTCCCAGGCTGGCAGCTGTTATTCTGCTTGTCCTACAGTCTCATTCTTTTTCTTGGCTTTGGTGGTATACTTCAGTTGGTGCTGAAATTTCCACTTTGTTGAGCAAATTAGAATACTCCCTAACCATGCTCTCTTTATGGTTCCAATTTTGTCAGTCTTTGAATATCAGAAAGTTTTATAATAATATAAGAAAATTATTTTAAAGTTGTATTCCAAAGGCTAGAAGGATCTAATTTTTTTAAATGTCCCTTTAAAGTGATTTACTCCTTGTGGTTATAGGTAGAGACATCCAATCATCCTTTGAATGAAAAGCATATTTCCTTTATATCATTCATTCTCCTAAATTATTTAGTGCAGGAACATTTTAGGTGCCTTACAGAAACCTAAATATGTCAACACCTTGTGTAATCTCACTCTGTTTAATTTTCTTTTCTTCAGTTAAAAGAATTACAGAGTTCCCTGCTCACTGGACATTTTGTCCCTTGGCTTTGGTTTAGTACGTACTCAAAGGAATCAACATTAAGACTGTCAGACTGATGGAGTCATACAGATGCAAGGGATTTATTTAAATGAAAGGGAAAGTGGATTTTATTCTTGCTGATGCTAATGGGCCAGTACACTTTCATGAATCATAAAAGAGCAAAGTGCCCTCATCTATATAAATATTTAGCTAAAGTCTCGAAGGATGGCACCTTGAGGGTACCTTAAGGACAAGGAGAACATAGAAGCTGAAGAACAAGGACCAGCAAAATGCAAGTTGAGCTGCACCATCCCACTGCTTATTGTCCCAGGCTAGGAACTTGAAGAGGATTCCAAAATCATATAGAATATGATGAAGATAAGATGCCTGTGTTTGAGATCAATATCAAAGATTCCTGCAAGGAGGAGGAAGGGGAGAACTATCTCTTTCTGCTTAGTGGCACTGACTTTTGGATTCTGTGGGCTCAGCAGAAGATGCAGAATGGTTCTGAGCTGTGGGAATATTTATCCATCTGTCCCTAGTGTACTGTTTGTGTTTCACTGGGAACATGTCAGGGAAGGAAACTTGGGAATATTGTCAAGTGGAACTTTGTGCTCCACTCATGTGGAAGATGAGTCATTAACATTTGATTCACCCATCTCCCAAATATTTCTTTTCTAGCAAAAGTTAAATGTTAAACTCCTAAATTTGTTTTAGCATTAGTATTGCTGTGTCATCTCTGATACTCCTCAAAGGTATTGTTTCTTTCTTCATTAAATTCTTAAACTGTAAGAAAAAACCAAAACCAACCAACCAACCAGAAAAAAATCAAAAAATGAAACCAACCAACCAAAAAACTCCAAATCAAACAAAACCACAAAACCAAAATAGAAACAAAATTAAAAAAAAAAAAAAAATAAAAAGCAAAGTCCAAAACCAATATGAGCATAAACAGTATCTGTTGTATGTAAAATATTTACTATAGACTTCATTTTCAAAAACATTGTCATATTTGGTTATCTTTGCATAACTAAAAAGCCCACCTAGATGCCCCACCATAGACACTTAGAAATGAAGAGAAACAGAAATATTTCCATTAGAAGTATGAGCATTTAAATGATAACTAATTCTATTTTAAATTTTACAAGAAAATTTGATGGTAAAATAAAATGTGACAGTAATTCCCCATAAAAATATATGATTATTTTTTACACATACACATTCAAATAAATCTGTTTCTATGTACTTTAATTGGAATAATTTACTACATTTCTCCCATTCATTTCACTTCTGCAGAAATGGAATGATAGTGCTATTTTACCCCACTATCTAGGTACAAATATCTGGTTAGAGTGTGGATAAGATAGAGATAACTTAAGCTACAGTACTCTTGGGTGGTGGAAGCATGAACAGGACAGATGCACAGCCCCTCCAAGAGTACCCAGCTGTTCTTTTCCTCTCAGTGCTAAAGTTGTGGCAGTTCTTCTAGCCTTTACTTCTAGCCTCTTACTACTCTAAAAATGTTTTCAGAATAACTTATTCAGCTAAGTTGGTGTTTTTCTTTAGTCCTACTGTACAATCAACCTGCATGAGTAACTGTCTAGGAATGTTTACAGGGCATTTAATCAGCAGGAGATACTTACATTTATGAAGGTAATAGGAAATCCCCTGTGGATTTGTATCTAATTTAGTCATCTTTAAAGCTCAGTGTATTTACTCTTGAAGCTGGGGATTAGTACTGTCAAAAGATTCTCAGCAGAGAAAGAAAATTCAGCACCTCATCTGTATAAAGCAAAATTTCCCAGGCTTCAGGAAAGTCTAACTCATCTGCTAGATCAGGGAATTACAGTCATTGTGCCCTGAAAAATTTGAAGATGATTTTTCTTTATGGATAGAGAGTAATGAAAAGGTAGGTCTTTAATACTTGATATTGAAAATAGAACCTACTTTCTCAGCATAGAGAGAAAGAAATTGCCCCAAAATTTAAGAAACAAGCATCAACACTGTAAAAAGACTGAAAAGGCCTCCTTGTCATATCCTTCAAATCATAACAGATTTGAGCTGGCAAAGCTAGCTGCCAGCCATTAGTACCACATACTATGTTTAGTCCCTGGATCTTTTATCTCTTATTCTCAAACTCTGCTTATGTCACCCTTACAGAGATGAGAAACATGTATCAGAAAACATTAACAAATTGAAAAAAAAAGCTCTCTGGGATTAGCCAGAATGTTGTGCCTACTCATTTTTTTCCCAGCTCAGGTTGGAAAATGGGAGCTAAAATGTTGTTCTAACCTTTTGATTAAAATGTGAAATACCATATGAGGATTTGTGCTGAATTAAGTTAGGAAAGATGCTGTAGCATTACACAATACCACAGGCAGTGATACAGTGTTCTAAAGCACAATCTAAACTTACATTTAAGAAGATCTTGTCTTATTGTTCTTTTAATTTTTGCAATACTAAGCCCAGATGCTTTGGACTGAACCTTTCCCTTGATGCTCTGAGGGAGCACTGTAGCTTTCATTGCTATTTTTGCTTACAGGCAGATTCCATCTCTGGTATTACACCACATTTTGTTTGACAGAATGAGGAATAGACCAGATTGCTTCATAAAATTAAGAAATGGAGAAAATGTGTACCTATTTTACCAATTTTTAAACAATCAGCTAGGTATTTAAGCACATGCTCAAGGACTACTGGTGTCATTAGTACTTCTGAGGAACTTAATCGCAAATACTTAATTCTCTGTCAATTAAAACCTCCTGTATCATCAGTAGTAGTATCAGTAGGGAAAGGGAGGCAATAACAGTGCAGCTGTTCACAACCTAAAGTACAAATTGCAGAATCATCTGGGGGAGTGGAGAATGGTCATGTAGTATTTTTCATACTGAAAGCCAGATTGTATCCCTGAAAACAGGGACAGTTTTGTACAGTTCTCTTGCCTTGATTTTATATTTAAGAAAAGAAATATTTGTGACCAAGACTGATCTTCAATAAATACCAATACAGGGCTCAGTTCCTGAATGTAGTGTAATTAAATTTCAGTTCATCTCACAAAAACGCCCAACAAATGGGAAGCAGAAACTTTGAAAAAGTCAGCCAAAGCAGAAACTTATCAGAAAACCAGCTCTGACATATGATGCCTCCATTTCCAAAAACAACTAGAAAGTTACCCAGTATAAATTATCTCTCTCACAGATGTCTCAAAGGGAAAAGCTATAATGATCATGATGCTTAAAAATAACAATTTCTTTTTTCAAGCTCCTGGCTTCTGGATGCAAGCCTCCTTTCCCATTCGCTGGCCCTCAGGCTGACTTCAAAACAAGTTCTTTGGAGCATCTTAATAGGTGGTTTAAAAGATGCCAGTGCAGAGGGCAGGAATGTTTGCCATAACTTTATATCCACAGTGTAGATAACTTTCTTATAAGTTACTTAAGCTCTCTACCCTGAGATCCAAATGGCTTATCCACCCCTAACCAGCTGTTATGTTGCACATACCTGGTGTTTTTCATGAACACTTGCACTTGGCAGTGGATGTCCTAGGCTGCAGACATATATGTCAAAAACCTGCTGCAAGTGGGCACTAGCTCATGTTCTCTTCCTTGTGACCTGCACAGCATTGTCAGGACCACACTGTCCTGGTTATTCTTCTCCAGCTGCAGCGCTTCCTAATGTAGCATCCACTTGGGCAGGAGATGCTCAAGTCCGCTGGCAAAACACCCTCTGCATTCTCTCCCTGACAGTAAAAAGGCTGCCTAAGCTGAGCCATGGTGCAAACTGCAGCAGAGAGCCAAGGATATTCCTTACTTACACAGGGGAAAGGGTGAAATTGTTACTTCTCCTTTAAACAGCTGAACAGCATTCCTAATAAAGCAAATACAGTCCTGTTTCCTGTGATGCACAGAAAGAGTGGAGCAGAGCACAGAGAGAGAACACTAAAAGTCACCCTACAGCCAGCTTTGCATTACGCAATGCTGCAGTGCCTGTGCTGTGAGGGTGACTGAGCAATCTTCTAGATGAAAATCAGCTGTGAAGAATAAAATGCCAGCACAATTTTCTGATGGTTGGTTTTCACTTCTTCCTCTGTTCTTATTTTCGCCTTTATAAATATTTTATGCTTAATTGGTTTATTATTGGGCTTATTGTTAGAGTGAACATGAGGCCAGAGAGGCAGGGAAGAATTAACTGCTGTCCTGCTACTGGACTTGGTTGCAGGTTTCCTAACCAAGGGTTTTCTTGCATTGATTTAACTGATGTGATAAGACACACCTGTCAAACCTTTGAAAGGTGGCTGGTGACTTTGTGTACTGCCTGAAAAGGCAGCAATTAAGAGTGATGAGGACTGAGAAACAAAATTCTTTCAAGGTCTCCAACTGTGCATGCAAAAGGACCAAGGTACCCATTTGAATTTCTTTGAAAATAGATATACATAATATTAGAGCTATGATTTAATCATGGTATGACTGATTTCTAGGTGCTGCACAGATTTGCTTATCTCTGAACCACTGTTTTTCTCTTTCCAGTATTTGCCTCTGTATAATAAATGTTGTCTGACTTCCTTTACCTTGGTCTGTACTATATTATCCTGCCTGAATGCACAGGGAATCAGAATGTGCAAACTCTTGGGATAAAAAATAGCATCAGAGGCAAGATCCTAGGGCAAGTATCCTTCAAAAAGCTGCTTCAACTATCGCTGAAACCAAGTGGATTCCTCTTACCTGGAATTATGAAGGTTGGGATGGATAAGTGACTTTTTCTAGGGTTGCAATTAGGATGAAGAAAGACAAGACCAAGGCACGTTCTCAATGGGATTTTATGGGCATGGTCCTCTGAACTCCTTGGCAGTGTCCTTGTGGGGGGTAGTGAATGCATACACCTGGATGCCTGCTCATATTCAAAGTTTCTTCAATCAAATTTTTTGCAGGTAATTTCCTGGGAAAAGCCAAGTCTAGATGCTCAGAGTCAAAAAGACATTGGATTTTCCTCTCTCATATAATCAAAAAATAGAGTTATATTTCTAGTTCAATATCCCCGAATTTGTTGGAATGGTCAGTGGGCAAGGGCCCAGCAGTTTTTAGAGGATCTGTGATCCAGAATCCCTTTCCAGTGCTGTGGAAGCACATGATCTTTCTCTGCTTCCCCCTCACCCGTTATGCATCCAGATGTGCCACGGGCATAGGCCATGAAAGATCCCACAGCTCTTCCTGAAAAGGTTTCAGGAGCAGAATGTGGCCCTTCCCATCTTCCAGCATGAGGTAACAAGGAAAGTATATTCTGAAATTTTCAGAGACTGTGACTTATTTGATTCTTTAGTGGGGCTTTGATTCTGTTGTGGCCATTGGTTTCAGTTTTGTTTCTGTTTTTTTAAGACTAAATTATAAAAATATGATGTACCTTGATGAAAAGTCAGCTCTGGTAAAAGTTTAGCTATTAAAGAATCACCTTTTGAAAGCATTTTTCTTTTTTCCTTTTTTTTTTAATTAAAGTAACACTATTGTTAAACATATGTCAGCTGTAAAGAATGGAGCAGTGCAGGCAGTGTGTTTGCCCTGTGTCAAGGTGTGCTGGCATTAGATGTGATTCCTGCCTTCTCTGAGCCAGGAGAGTGAAAGTTTTGTGTTAACCCGAGTGCACTCGTGCCTGTCTAGATATGCACACCTGGAAACAGACAGGACATGGTCTCCTGGAGATAACACTGACAGTCCACAGCTGGGCATTGACTCCTTAGTGACTGCCAGCCAAGGGGAACAGAGTGCAGGCAAATGCTGTGACTAGAGTTTCAAACCAAAGACTGAGGTCTCTGGATGCTTTACTAGGAGGATGATAGCTAGTGCAGGGATCCTAGGGGTGGTGAGACGGAGAAGGGAGAAACTCTGGCAACTTGGATGTGTGTATGTATTTTGTTTTCTGCATTTGAAGCTGAAAAGACTCTTAATCACTAAGACTTTATTTTTAAGGCTTGTTGTAGACTAGACCGGTGTCCTGGTTGCACAAGATGTCAGGCTGTGCTGCAGCTGATGAAGTAGCTGTTCTGAGACCTACAGGAGCCTGCACTAGGAGTCTTATTTAGGAGAGAAGTCAGAGTTGAGCAACAAAGAGACACACCCTGGAAAAAGTCTGAGTTGATCTTTCTCCCTGGACCTGGCGAGAAACTGAAACATTTTGTTTTCACTTCTCAAAATGATGCGTTGTTTACCAGCTCACAAATAATTGTAAAATGTACAGGGAATTTCCAGAAGCTTTTTTTTTCCCATTCTGGAAGTGGAAGAAATTGAAGAAATTTTAAACAATGGGAATGAATCAGTTCCACCCCATCCCTCCTCAGCAAAAGTCTCATTCTGCATAGGCACCTTGGGTGACCATCTTTCACCTTCTGAAAGAGTGGCTCATAATAACAGCCTTGATATGATCTGTTAAACACTGTTGCCTGGTTCCCTTCTTGTGCCATGTTAGATCCAAACAGTGAAATATCAGAAGTTTAAGAATCAATTTTAAGCAGTAAAATACATCAAAATGTGTAGTCTGCTAAAATGTTCTGATACAGATGAATGCCTTTTTTAAAAGCAGCTGTCAAGTGCGCAGCATGAAGGATAAATCTTCTCATTTTCTGTGTGTTTTGATGAACATGTCTGCAAGACTAACTTCTGCTATTACATTTTTGTACTTGCATGATATTTTGCAGATAAGACACAGGAATATTTTTGAACAAAAAAATCATAATTCAAAATACACAAAAATAGAAGAAAGGTAGGTATACATTAAAACCAAAAAGTATTTTTTTCCTTTTTTTTCCTTTTTTATTAATTTTTTTTTTGTTTACAAAAGTGAAAAGGGAGAAGAAATCTTGTGTTCTTATTGCAAACTTCTTTACCTACTCTTAAGACCAGGCCTCTAAGAGCTTCATATAACTTTTCATTTTTTCTTGTTAAGAAAATCCTAGCTAAGCGGAATTGTTTAGGTGTTGCCTGGAAGATAATGGTCATGCAATGGCAGTAAAAATAAATGTGAAGATGGATGTTTGCTGAGTATGACTACTAAAGACACAGAAAGGAAGAAAAAAATGCATGAAGTCATAGATACTCTCTTCCATTTGAGTATGCATCCAGTTCTGACTGTTGTCAGTACTGCATGGCTGTAAACACAGCCAGAGGGATTTTACATCAACCTGCACCTTTCTGTGCCTGTCACCAAGTCAAAGTTAGTTTCTAGGCTCCCTCTACAGTCGATGGAGAAAAATGGTTACCTCTGGAGGGCAGGTTCCTGTATTTCCTCTGGACGTGTCTTTTCCAGGCTTCAAGGTGACTTGGCACAGAATGAAGTGAATTGTCTGAAAACCTGAGCACATTACCAGTAAAGGCTGGAGCGTGGAAATGGCCATCTCGGCTTCTACCTTTCATTTATCACTTAACTATTACACATTTTCATTCAATAGAAAAAAGATACTTCAGAATTTTTCAATATCTTTGAAGATGCCTTCTATCCTCTTTGACCACTTTCAGCAATGTGTAATAGGTAATATTTCTTCTTTTACATTGATTCTAAGGTGTAATAAAAATTTGTATATAGTTTTTGAATTATTTCACTGAATGTCATTAAGTGAAGCTAAGTTCCTTCTTATCCACAACCTCAAGAGGAGATCTGTCCTTTGAGGATTTGTTTTTGTTAGCTGCCATTAATAGGGGACAGCCTACAGCCTTTATGGTGCTATTTCCTACACTGCACTAACCATCATATTTGGAAAATAGACCAGGATTCCATGAGTTTTATTCTTCGTAACCCTCTGCAGATTCAGCAAGGCTTGTTCAGTCTCTTTCTTAAGCTATTCCTGGCTGTGACCTCATCTCTGTTGAATGATAAGGATTTGTTCTGTTTTTCTTTTTTCCAACCTTTTTTTTTGGGAGGGTGTAATTATTTTTTTTAAGGAACACTACTGAAATCATTATTTTCTCTTGTTAAGGACTGTGTCGTAGAAGGAGATCTTCAAGGAGATCTGAGTGCTATGTTCATACAATAGACAAGAACAAGTTGTTCCAGTGACAACTACGAAAGATGAAAGTTAGGATAACCTTTGTGATAAAGACTCTGTGTGAATTTAAATAAGAACTAAAATAAAAGCAGGGTCAGACAAAAGGCAATGAGATAAATTTTCTCATGCCAAAACATGCAAAATTGATTCTCCTTTGGAGATCTGAATTAATATGGATCTTGCAATTGTGGTAGCCAACTGCAAAAAGAGGGAGAAAAAGGCTGTTTCCACCCTCTAAAATGGACACTGTCAAAGTCAAGGTGCAAACAGCTGTAAGTAGCTCCTGAATTAGTATTCACTGCTCTTAACTCCAAGTGCTAAGCTCTGCCAGCAAACACTATAAACAGTGACAGAAAATGGACCTTATTGACACTTACAGAGCACTCCAGAATTTTTTTTTTTTTTTTTTTGTAAATAGGAGAGAACTACTCTTGCAACATACTAGTTCTTAGCACTACATACTGAATAAAAGTCAATAAGTAGTTGTGAAACAGAGCTTTGTTTTCACAGGGTGCATGATTGGTTCTCTGTTGCAATGTCCTACCACAGCCACTGTGGTTTATGTAAAAATGTAATGCTACAGTGATATTGAAAACATACAGGTTTAAGCCACTCTGGTTTGTTCCATACTTTGTCCTTAAATTAAACAAACAAAAAAACCCCTCCATAATCAGGCTGTAAGGACTGTCATATTTCTGAACTCGGCTTTGAAAAGGCAATTTTTCTTAACATTGTGTATATTAGATTCCAGTTTCATGGTTGGTGCCAAATGTTCTAACAGCAAAGGCAGGAGTGGAGCTCATACATCAAGTGCACTGCAGTTCCCTGGTAAGATCCCCAAACTGTAACATACAGAAGAAAGCAGTAATTGCTTTTTTTACTCCCTCCCATTTAAGGGGTGTTTTTACCTTGTAGAAGATATAAATGCTGAAATACAAGGTTCTTCAAATATGGAGAAGAGAGTAAAGACTAAATTTTGTTTGAAATGCCTCATAAGATAGGAATAACTATCTCAGAAATAATTTTGGGATCACAATGAAGTTCTTACAGAAAATGCATTGCATTCATAAAGACAGACTGTTAAGTAATATAGTACCATTAAAAAAAAAATCATAGGAGCACTTGGGATTGTGGAAACCAAACTGACACTTCAAGTGCCTGTGTGAAAACTCTATGATGCATAGTAGAGAGGAGCTTGAATTTTACTCAAGACCACCATCAGCCATGCTCAGCTTTCACACTACGATGCAGGCATGTCCTAAAAGTGTAAGAAAAATGAGTGTGGAGCTCTACAGCTGCCTTATACATTCAGAGAGGCAGGCTTGCTCTGCTCCTTCTCTCCCACATGCATCTCCACAGGTTTGTCCTGCCCTGGAGTGAGTACAAAAACCTACTGGGGGAAATCTGAAATGAGGCCACAACAGCCCTCAAATCCAACCCTAGCAAGTCTCTTCAGTCCTCTGGCACAACCTGGGAGCCCCAAGCTGCTTTAATGACTAAATATGTTATTTTTTGGGAAGGTGACTGGTGTCAGTGCCGTTTACAATGTAGCTTTATCAGGGGCACATGCAGGTGTAACATGCCACAGACAATCTGTCTATAATGTTGTAAACGTAGCAAGCTCTTTATACTTACAACAGAAATGTACAAAGGTATCAATAGATATATAGATAATAATCTTCCCTTCCTCAAAGGTACCAAGTGTGCTTTGGGTGCTTTGCTCTGCATCTGAATAATTTTCCACACTCTTTTCCATTATATTTCTAAGGTGAAAAAGCTTTTTATTCCCAGAGTGGCCCTCTCCACTCAGGCAGTTGAATAAACAGTGATATACCCTGTCTGGCTGATGAACAGCACAGCACTGCAGACAGAGTTCAAACTGTATATTGAGGACTCCCATAACAGTTCAGATTTCTAATAAATTAGGGGTGCATACACTTATGCAGATTTCCTCTGTCTCTTTGACACACTGGAGAAAAGGCTGCATCTGTTCCTCAGAAGTAGCTATATTTTATTCCCCCCTGCATCTCTAGGCCCCTGTTTCCACAGATGCCCTGGCATAGCTCAGGTGGGTTTTAGCCCCACTGCCTTGTCCATGACTTGGGTTGAGCAGGATGCCCTTGCTCAGGACGAGCTCCATCATGCAGCCAGTGTGTTCCTCATGCTGGAGTCCTTCAGCCTGGTGGCTGCAGCATGAGCCTGTCTGATGGGGCTGCCCCATGGTTCCTCTTGTGCAGCTCCTGATGCAGCTGGGATGAGAAACTTCAGTGGTGACCTGGTCTGCACACAGGAATGTGCCCAGGCATCACGGGGATGATCCTCAGAAACTTCTCACTAAGATGTGACTTGTTCATGGGGCTGTCCAGCGAAGGACTGAACGGTGAGGGGTGAGAGAGGTCAGGGGAAAAGCTCCTTGATCCAGCCCTGCTGCTGAGACGTGTCATGAGATTGTGGTTCCAAAGGTGAAGAGGTTGCCATGCTGTCTCAGGGTGGCACAGATTCAAATCTTCTCATTCAGAAGTGGCCACACTGCCATTTGCAAATGCCTGTTGGCTTTCTGCCCATGTGCTTATGGAAGTACCCAAGTTGTGTGTGTGCAGACTGGCTGAATACAAATGCATACACACTAACTCTCCAAATCCCATTCCTACTTCACAGGAATAGTTTTAGCTTTATAAAAAATGTGATTCATTTAGATTGTCTGTCTGCTTTTAACATTATTATTTTCAGTATAAATCTTTGGTAAGGTCACCAGGTGTCCCAGTTTCATAAGCTCCATTTTCATAATGACAGTCATGGAGAAATTAAGGCGCTCTAGTTTTTAAAACTGTTGGAAAATCTTCTGCTACCTTGGATGGATAATTATTAAGCCTTTTTGAAGGAGAAAAAGGATTGTCACAGGAAAGAGAGACATTTTAAGGCGACAGCAAAGTAAAATAGTAATTTTAGTTTCCTGTTGAAAGTGCATCACACTCCTCCTGATCATTTACTGTTATGTTTTCCTGCTATGCCAGGTTGCTCATAGTCATATGCATTTCAACCAAAATTCAGATTTAAATGAACAGTAATTTTATTCACTGTCAAGGTAGATAGTTATGGCTGTCAAGAAAGCTATCAGGTTTTATTCCACCTGAATTTTTCCCTAAAGCTACTGTAGAAACTGAAACCAGAACAGCGATCCAATGCATCTTTTGATTTGCAATGAAAATCCTTTTGCTATTTTTTTTTCTCAAATTAGTACTTAATTTACATCACATTTACATACTGAGCCAAACTCTTGCTTGTTGTTCCCTGGTTTCATCTAACAGGTGAGTGATTCTGAAGCAGAGAGTGAATGGTGCCAAGTGATTGATGGTGTCAGCCCCATTTTCCATAGCTAGTTCTGGGTCTGCCTGCTGAAAGTCCCACCTCCCAGGGTGAACTTTCAGAACCTTTCTGCCCATGGTCAGATTCATAAAAATTAAAGCCAAAGGCATATGAAGAAGAAAGAAATAGGAATATGAAAGCCTGAAAAAGGCTGTCTGTCTTGGAAACAGCAACAAGTTCTACTTGGTCATGGATGGATTTACATACCTTTTTAGAACACTGCCATGCTTCTGTTTAGATATCTTCATCAGAGGCAAAGCATATGAGCCAAGCAAAGACATCTGGCATTCAAAAAATTCAAGTATCCTTGAAACTATATACAACAGCAAACCTCAGTCCTTTCTTTGCCCTTTTTTTTTCTTTTGTATTTATTTAACACTTTCCCTAAGAATCAACAAAAATAATTATTACTTTTATGGATTCCTCGTTGAATCCCTTAAGTCAGTTCTTTCTGGTATGCTCTCCACATCTCCAATTATATCAAGGTAATAAAGCAACATTCAGTCCCCTTTTGCCAAACCCAAGCTTTCATATCAACATTCAGTCCCCTTTTGCCAAACCCAAGCTTTCAGATCAAGCTTGATCAAGTCAAAGCCCAATGGCAAATGCAAAATGGACCAAAATCTGCCATTCCTTTTTAATTTTTTTTTTTATTAGAGAAGACACGAGTGATAATCTGTTAAATAGCAATGATGATGTTGAAATGCATAATAAACTATAATACCATGAAACAACATGGCTCCAGTATGTTCAATTTGTGCACCTTATTTCTTAATTTCAGCTCTCAACTGGTCCTGCATGTCTGTCCTTCAGAACTTTAAATGCTTTCAAAAGAGAATTTGATTAGATCCTCACATTGAAGAACAGTACTTTGTGCATGTCTAGGAGTCCTGCAAGCAGATTATAAGCTCTATAAATGTATTTCCTCAACTGAAATAGAAAAATCTTAAACAACCAGATTGCCTCATAGCTCCTCCTCTAAAAGGGAGCAGCGTCATGCTGCCAGTGCGCTCTGCACAGGCTGCTTCACTAAAACCTTTCACCCTCCTAAAGGGGGAGGGAAAACTTAACCTAAGAGATAAAAAGCTCACAATAACTGCACACAATTTACTTCTCTAATGGGGTTTAATATGATTAAAATAATAAGCATCAGACTGTGCTCAACAGCATTTCAACTAGTATAACTAGTATATAGAACATGAAACATATCGCCAATGCAAAATAATTAAATTTAAAATTTAAATATTTAAATTTTAAATTCTAAATGCTGAGTTTTTCAGGATGTAACTCCCTAGATCCTTGCCCAAGTACCAACATGGCCATAGCCTCTGGCTCCTCTAAGGCAGCAGCTGTCCCCCAGGCCAGAGGTCTGGGGCTGTGGGAGAGTCTCACAACAACCAGGTCAGCAGGGAGCAGTTTTCAGAAGGTGCACCAAGTATTGGGAGGTATGATGAAAGGAGAAGCTGTAAAACAGCAGCAGTCTCATGGCTCAGTATAAACACACTTATAGGGTGTTTGCATCTTGAACACTTAATAGAGATCTTAGGTCTCCATCCAGTACAGCAGAAGTGGGAAAGGTCCGTTGAAGGCAATGACAAGAGCCAAAGGAGGGAAATGGTGTTATAAATAAAGAATGACTAGACGTAAGAGCTCACCAGGTGGGAAATGGGCAGGAGCACAGCACAGGTCATATGCTGGCTGATCATTGTCAACAGGGAATGGATTTTCCCTGTCTTTTTCAGTACAGGGGGGATCTAGTGAAAGCAGTATATGGCATATTTATAACATCAACAAAAAAAAAGGGACTGTTTTTCGCATCTTGCACAATGAATTTTACAACTGGATGAGGTGGAGTTAAAAGTTTGCATGATGTCAAGAGACAGCTGGACAAATTTAGGGGGCAAAAACTGCATTAGTGACTCCCAAAGGCAAAGACTCTGTCCCTGCCCAGGAGATCTCTGAGCCACAGATTGCAGAGACTGGAAGAGCATTATGAGGAGGTATTTCTGAGCATGTTAATATTGTTAAATAATTATTATTGATATTTTTTTAATCTGCTAATATGTTTCTAGCCCTTCCAGGCATGATGAAGGACACAGGACTGGATAGACTTTTCTTGGCCTAACCCCTCTTCATATATTATTTTGAGTACATTAGAAATGGAACTGGAAAAATGTAAAAGGGAAACTGATAGTTTAAAATATGTCAAAGATACAAGAGCAGATTCTTGTGGTGTTGATGTTGTTTAAAGTATAGCCCACCATGGCTCTTGTGAAACTGATTTTCCATGGTCTCAATCATCTTGAGGGCAGCAAAAATATACCTCTTTTGCAGACAGTAAATGCTCTACATAACTTTCCCTGGATGATTGGCTCTCTGGAACATTCACGTTTGCTTTTGACAATTCAGTGGTCTCTTTGGGAACAGAAACAATTTCTGACATACTAAGCTGTGTCTAATAAAAGGGCTCCCATGATTTTCTATCATATGTCAATTCTGACTTCTCTGGCAAACAGAGAATATTTTGATTAACAGCAAAGCCATCCATAATGCATGGAATGCACTGTGGTACATACCATGAAATACTTGTTCTATAAAGTCACCATTAATAATACTATTTCATCAGATGATTTTGGTCTCTCTGGTTACAGAAAAATAATACATGTCAAGTTAAAAAAGCAAATGTGCCCACTGTCATCAGGATATCATTGTGTTATAAAGAGCGTAGGGGTTGCAGCCCACACATCAGACCTGTACTGACAACTAAATTCCAACTATGTTTAGTTTGTCATTTTGAGAATGGAGGCATACATTTTAAATGTCGGAGTTTTACTTGAACTTAAGCAGAAATCAATTTTCTGTACCAGAATTTATTCCTCTGATTTATGGCATTGATTCAGGCCTTTGAGCATTTCAAAACACCGGAATGTACTCTACATTGCACTTCAAATTATATAACTACATTGCCTGTAGCTGCATAAGCTTGAGGTTGATTTTTATAAATTTTCTTGCTTTCTCTAACAGGAATAGGAATGTTAATGGCATCTGAAACAGTTCAAGTTACTGCATTTCTGAACTGAAGTAATCTATACCTGGCCGCAATACGGTCTTTACACAGTCAATAACTTTTATGACAGCAGCTGTCTGTTGAATCTGGAAGAAGGCAGCAGAGTATACTTGTCTGTAATTATCATTGAGCAGTACATTAAATAGAATTTCAGGTTTCTATTGTTCCACTCTCATTCAGGAACATCTGAGTCTCCATTTTTTTGTGAAAACATTGCTGGAGGAATGATATGCACGAAACACTGTGTCCTTGATGTGATGTGAATTGATTTTCTTCCATTTACAAAAAATGAAGTCTAATATAGAAAAGGGAACTAAACCAATTTTATCTATTGATGAACATTTTAGGGTGTTTTTTTTTCCTTTGAAAAATTATGCTCATTTCTACAGAAAGGAAAAGATATGCAAATAATAGGAAAGGAAGAGGTATGCAAAGGAAGAGAAAGCAAATAATAGCCCAAAAGAAATGCATCTGGGGTTTTTTTCAGAGATAAGTTCTATATATTTGTTGGTGGATTTTTTTTTTTACTACTCTTATAAGTAAAACCTTCTGGAGAAGAAGCAATAAGTAATTTATTTGTCCCCAGGTTAAAGAAAGTTTTCACTAGTGTGAAAAAATAAATAGAACTTACAACTCCTTGAGTTGCAAAGTACATTTTGTTTTTGCTGATCAATACTTCAGGAAGACATATTTTCACTGGCTGTAGTAAACCCCCTCATTTCTAAAGTACTTTTTATTTTAATCATTAACAGTACTGATATCAGAAATAAAGTAGAGGAGAAGAGGAAGGGATATTATGATACTACTTTTCAGTAATTTTTCAGATTAGAGGTATTTGAGCTGCTGATTTCTGAAACATCGTGTGCACTACCAAAAATAATTTTTCACTTTGTAAAAATAGACTTGAGTACAACTATCTAGAACAAAGATTGCCTGAACTTCTGCTGAAGCATAAACAAAATAGCCGTCTTCAAAAATTAAATCAACTTTTGCTTCGGTGAATTGGAATTCATTCTTAATCTCAGTGGGATCTGGACTGCAAACATAACCTTTGTGAATCTGATATTGTACTTCTTGATGACAGGGATATTTGGCATACTTGGTAATTTTTCTGACATGCACTATTTGTCTATTTTTATTTATCTTGCTCCTGATGTCTGTTCCCATTCTTCTTGCTCATGATTTTTTGGTACATGATGTGACCTGTACTTGACAACTCCTAGCAAATCATAATGTCTCACATTTTAATGAAGTACAAAATTTATAGAAAGAGATGGACTGAGCCACAAGGAAGAAAAGGCTGTGTGGAGAGCAGACTGGCTGGTGTGACTGTGCAACTGTCATAAACTAATCAAGGCACACAGGAGCAGACAATCTTTGGAGCTCAGATGATGAGTGGAATTGTGCTGGATGCAGATCTGGGCAGTGAGTAGACAAGGAGTGACATTCAGCAAGTCATCAGTCACCAGACAGCAGAGGCTGTGTGGCAAGTCTGTATGATCTAGCATCTTCCATTGCCAAGAAATAAATAAGGGTCTTTCATGGTCTTGTTCTAAACTGTCACCAAAATGTGACGTTTTCCCCACAGTGCACCTCTGAAAAGTTAAAGTGTCTGTCCTGGCCCCCACAGTAGCTGTTTGCTTCTTCAAACAGAATCCTTGGGAATGTCTCACTTCTGCTGCAGAATTGCAACGTTCATACTACAGTGGTGGTCAGCAGAAGATTTTCACACCAAGAACATGCTTTAAAACCCCAGAGAGAAGCACTGCTTGGGCTCAGAAT
Organism: Vidua chalybeata; assembly: GCF_026979565.1. NCBI lineage: Eukaryota > Metazoa > Chordata > Aves > Passeriformes > Viduidae > Vidua > Vidua chalybeata. The sequence continues at coordinate 34,471,854 of NC_071531.1, read as the reverse complement.
ACAAAATGCTTAAAATTCATGACCCTAAGGATTGAGTCTCAGAGTGAGGGAAGAGGTGCTTCAAAAACACCATATATATTCTAGAGATATTTTAAACCCCTCAAAATCTTAGCTTTATCCAATGAAAGGTTCATGTTTCCTGCTTGAAGTGTGGCTGGAAGAAACTGCCCTTCAAACAGCTTTCGGGACATGCTGTCTCAATGTTATTACCACGGCTTCAGATGGATTGCACCTGGCAGGTGTCCTAGGAAAGGTTTTGGGTCTAACGTGAATGAGCCTGTAAGAGATCCCCAAGTTTTAAATTCCCCGAAAGAAAAGCGTGACCCGAATTTTAACCTTAATGTTGAATTTTATATAAGTAAACTTTGAATTAAAACATAACTTTTCATGGGATTCATTCTTTAAAGAAAATTACACTAAACTAAACATAGATATGAAGAAATAAATATTAAACTAAATTCCCTCTTATATGTGTATTTATCTAGAGAGAGAAAGAAAGATGGCTTTCACATATGTACATAACAAATGTGTACAATCTTTACCTGTGAATATGCATATGTGCATATATACATACATATACATGTGTGTGTCTATAGATGTGAAACAATTTATTTCTAGTTCTTTTCAAGCAGAAGGTTTAACTTAAGTACATTGTCCTAGTTAGTATCAGCTAAGGCAAGTTGACAGCAGCTTCCACTTTGTTGGAAGTTGAGAGATGCCTGATGAACCTTTGTGGCCTCTGATGGGCACTATCAACTCTTTGTATTGCCAGCTTTCCTCTCATGGCTGAAAGTGGTTCTGGTTCTTAGTAAACAAGCTCTGTGAAGCAGCTATGACAGGGATGTAATGAGGAAGTCTTGTTTACCATGGCACAGGCACCTGAAGACAGAGGGCTGAAATCCTCTTTTGCTGTAAAGGAGCTCATCCTCATCATCTGGTCATCTCAGTGGCAAAGACATATGGATAACTGAGAAATACTGCAGGTACACAATATTCAAAGTTTGTTTTACCACTAGATTAAGTTTTGGTGGATGATTTGAGTTACAACCCATTTCAGTGAGACTTTATAGACGTGCTATTTGTTTTGGTTTGAAATATGTAAAGTGAGTAGATAGCTGATGGAATTTAGACATAACAGATTGTTTTCTGCCTTCTTTGATGTTGATATCCTGTAGAGACCTCTAACTAGCTATCAAACATTTGCTTATTTGCCCTGTGGATTCTGCGCAAAACTCTAAATGCTTCTTAATTATGCACCTGTGTACCTGTTTATCATATTTCTAAAGCCTCTGTCATTCCCGTGAGGTATGGTTTTAAACATTAAGAACAAGAGAAGTGAAAGTAAGTGGGTGGCAAGGCTGTCTTCCTGATATGCTTCACTGCTAGCAAGAATGCATTCTCTTAGGGAAAATAGTACTAGGATGCTATGGTAAATAGAAATACCTGGGAAGCAATAGCATATCAGTGCCCATGCATTTTAGACATGTTTCATCACAGATGTCTCTAGATATGCTTTCCACAGCAAAACCACAGACGTTTGGTCATAGAGTATATTTTTAACACTGTATGTTGCAGATAAACCTATAAAGCCTGCAATCTGCTAATGGAGTTTATATCCTGATTTTCCTTGATGTTGTGGCTCAGTGAGAGCACAACTGGCTGCAATTCTTACTCTGAATTTTTTTCTCTGCTTTTTTTACTATACTAGCAAAACAAATGCAACAGCTGGAAGAATAACTATATCTCAAATAAAAGAGTACATTTAATAAAGGCAAGGATGTGGAATTAGCTTCTGGAGAAGATGTATTTAAATCATGGCAATAGCAGGAACTGAAGGATTTTCCATCTTTGTCTCTCTGACAATTTCAGATATGAATCAGGTGGTGAACTGAGATACTGACCTGTAAACCACTGTTCCAGTTAAATGTAGTAAAGCAGAATGCTTAGGACCCAACTACACTAGACACCTCCTGAGGCCCCATCCAGCCTGAATTATCCCACAGGAAAATGAAGGCCATGTCAGTGTCTTGCTGGCACACCAAGAAACATGGATTATGTGCATGTGCAGCAAGGACAGGGATGACAGTCATGGAGCGCAGCTCTGTACTGCAGTGTGAATAGGAACTACTTTGACTTAAAAATAAAAAAAAAACCCTAATAATCAAAGATTCATTAGGTAGCTGTTACCTTTGTTTTAAAATCATATTACAATGCCACTCAGTATTGTAATTATGATTACTTTGACATTCTCTAGACACAAATCTCAATATTTTGAAATGAAAGCAAATTCCTAAGTAATGCTTGCAAATATCATTCCTACAGGAGTTTTTGAAGTGTCTGTTACTTGGTTTCTGAATGAAAAAAACCCCAAGAAAAATAGAAATTCTAAGACTCTATCTTTAGGAACTTTTGGCAACGCTCCTTTAAATACCTCTACGCCCTCTATAAAAATGGAAATGACACTGTTGGCATTAAAGCTGCTTCTTTATCTTAGAGTAGTGTAGGAAAAGAGAGACCAATAAGGCTTGAAAAGAGTTTTGCAATTGTTTATAACAAATGCAGGAAATGTGAGGGAAATGGAAGCTATGTGCCTTAATAGCAACGTCCTCTTTATCCACAACCTTCTCCTTGCAGTTAGTAATTAGCAGTTTATTATGCTGAGAATGAATTTCTTCTTTCTGACTTTTAACCAGCCTAATTAAACTCAGTCATTAATGTAAAGACTCTGTATGAAAGAGACACTTCATACCTGAACAAACAATTATTTTGGAAGGTGCTGATCCTCTTATAACTATTCAGTATGTTTTTCAGTTGATTGGAGATGTGGCAATGGCAGAGCATATTAACAAAATAATGGAGATGAATGGCTATGAAATTTAAAATTATATTTCTGCTCTGTTGCTTCAATGAAAACTATGTAAAAACTGTCTTGCAGTGGTGACAGGAAATATTTGTAAAATTAGCATGCAATTTTCATTGCTTCCAATGAAGGTCTTAAGTTTTTAATGGAAAAAGTGTTCTTTTGAAATTTCACAGTGCATCAGTAAACATTGCAATGTGTATTACCACTGTATACACTATATCACTCATGATTATTGTACTAATTTTTCTGAAAAGATTAAAAACTAATAGACCCTTTTGTTTTTGTCCTTGTGTGGCAGGACATCTCCATCACCCCCTCTCTACCACAGATAGTTGCTGCATAAAGAGATAACCCAGGCTGAAAGGCCCAGCAAAGGGTCATCTCTGGCACCAAAAGGGCTCAGATCTCAGCTAAGAATCAGCATCTTAGTCTGGAGAGCAGATGTGGGAAGAGATAAAGGAAATATTCTTGACTAAGACACATCGTTTTGCAAATTATAAAAGACAAACAAGTTATCACAGAGGCAGAAGCCTTCTACATGCACACCCTGAAAGTGTGGAAGACCTCTCCCTGGAGCCTGGACTCAGGTTCTGTGGTTACTTTCTTGGGGATTGAGGGAAAGGATCTCGATGTGTGCCCCACCAACAATTGGATGGCAAGATACATTGAATCCTAATTTATATTATTTTTCACTAGCTGTAACATCAATAGGTACCTTTAACCTCGTGCTGTATATATCTATTAGTAATCTCCTTTTGTCCTAATTCCTGTATAGTATAAGTCTTATGTCTGTTAGCTTTATGTCTATTGAATAAATAATTCATTCTGTAATAGACCGAATCAGAATTAAAGCACTTGTGAATGAGAGTGGGTTTTGGGGTGCTGGCTGCCTCAGTAAAGCTACTGCCTGCTGCCTGAGGCCTGAGCACAAGGCAAGGACTTATCTAAATGCCCACATCCATTCATAACACCCTATGGAATGATTTAACTGGATTGTTCATTGTGGTATTTGCTATGCATCCAAATTGGTTTGCTGCCAGGAGAGAGGACTGGGCAGTGAGGAGATTCTCCATCTCAGTAAGGCTGTCAGAGATGGGAGCCCTGGAGGGCTACAGCAAGCTGAAAGTGGGCAAGAATTAACACTGAGCTTTGTCTGGGGCTTGACCTTGGTGAGGTCACATAATTCTGACTGAATTGGAAAGACTTAACATCCAGTTAGATTCGATGAAAATATAATTGTCCGAAGAGGGTGACACTGGCCATGGTCTGTCTATAGGAAAGGATTACCACTTCTTTCAAAGCTTCTGCCCAAACAACAGGAGTGGCTGCAAGCCTGACCCTCCATACAGCCCCGGGGATTTCTCCAGCATCTCCTTGGGTGCATACTATCCAGAAAAGGAGGAAAATAGGAGAAAAAAGGCAGGATCCATATATTCAGTCTGAAGTACCTTTTAGGCATTATACTTAGTATATCCCTGCATGAAATTGCCATGTTTTATGTCTCCCAGCTTACAGACATGAAAGGTTGTGCCAGTTGCATACATCCTGCCTTTAGAATAAGATTCTGGTAGCTAAAGTATTGCCATACACTTTTATATATAAGTATTTTGCTCTTTCAAACTAATGAAAAAAATCACACAAGCAAAGAGAATGATTGAGACACTGTGTGTATTTTTGATAGGGAAAAAAAGCTGAAAGCTCAAGTATGTTGAAAACCACAACAAAAACCTAAAGAAGGATATTCTTTTAAAGTTATCTTTATGCTTCAGGCATTGACAAATACCAAACAGTAGGAACTGGGAAAGTATTTTCCCTCTGAGCAAATTAAACATCCATTTTGTGGACTTTATTATTAGCCTGTCACATTATACATCTGTTATTGATCACTGTCACACCTGATGGTGCCAAATGCAAAGGCTATGGGGTTAGATCCTGAATGGTTACACCGGGTTTCATACTTCCTGATAAAAGAAAATAACTGCATTGCATGGAATAATGTAAGAAAAGCAATCCCTTGACTTTATTTATGACAAATGGTTGGCTATTTTTATTCAGTAAAGTAACAGGAAGCAAAGTTGTGAGGAGTTTTTTTCAGCTTTCTGCCCACTGTCTGCTCATATCAAGGGCAACACAACAGCAATATGTTGTCAGCTGTGCATGTGTGTTATTTCCAGGTTCTGGATCCAGTCTAGAATAATCCTTTGCAGCGTGGGAAAGAATCTCAATAAGTATTATTTAGGGAGGGCATATGAAATATACAAAAGGTGAGCACTTACCAAAAGTAAAGGTAACAAATCTGTGTTTTGTTTGAAGCATCCGCAGCTCCACTGAAAGTGAGGAAAGGGTGACTGGAAGAGCATGAAAGAGCAGGCTGTAACCTGCTCAGCATTCCTGAAAGCTTCTTATATGAGGAGTCCAGATCTGGACCAGCCCACTGGTTTCACATTAAGGCCAAATCAGGGACCATTTACTACATTGTGGTCAGATCTGTGCCTCTGCAAAAGTTTCTGTTCTGCACATGAAAAATATTAAACCTTTTTTTTTTTTTTTTTTGGTAGGGGAGGAGGACGACAACATGATATTTATAAATAAAATCAGAAAAATTAATAGAATCATATTAATTTATTATTAATTAATGTTAATGTTAATGTTGGAAAAGACCTCTAAGATCATTGCTTTTGACCTTTAACCCAGTACCACCATGTTCTCCACTAAATTGTGTCCCCAAATGCCACATCCACCTGTTTTTTGTACACTTCCAAGGACAGTGACTCCATGACTTCCCTGGGAAGACTTTTCCAATGCCTGACCACTGTTCCAGTGAGGAAATTTTTTCTATATCAAATCTAAAGCTCTCCTGGCACAACTTAAGGCCATTTCTTCTCACCCTGTCACTTATTACCTTGGAAAAAAGACCTCTCACACCTCATTTCAACCTTCTTTCAGGTATCTATAGAGAACAATATTGTCCCTCCTGAACCTTCTTTTCTTCAGGCTAACCAGCTCCAGCTCCCTCAATCCCTTCTCATAAAACTTGTTCTTTCACTTTATTCCATTCCATTCTATTCTTCTCAAAACTTTTAGTTTTGATATCATTTTCATAGCATTTATTTATAATGATCTATTAGAAAATTCCATATAGGAATGGGTATTTATGCCACAAATCATGAAAATTTAAGTAGAAAAGTAGATGAAATTCTGTTGAAGATTCATGCTGAAACAATGCATGGCCAAGGATATGACTGTGAATGGCTTATGGGAGTGTTGCCATGTACTACATTGTTTACAGACCAAACATTCCTAGAAAAGAGCACCTAATCAAGTAAATGTTAAGTTTCTGCTCATTTAAATAGTAAATGTTCCCAAAGAAACATCTTAAAAAGCATTTTGCTTTCACATGGCCCCAGACGATTCTATTTACAATCCAACAACAGTTGATAGTTCCTCGTAAGGTTATGATCTGAAATAAGCAGTGAGAAATGAGATTTTGAGTGATTATAAGCAGTTTTCCAGTCTTGACTTCATCAGCTACACCTTACCTGTGTTTAAGATAGGAATGTACATTCTTTGTAGAATGAGCACCTTCAGCCTCCCTGAGGTTCATGTGAATTAAGGGTATTATTTAAACAATTTGTAATGCTATTCCCACTGCTCAGGATGTCCAGTGCCTTACTTTATAATTTTATCATAATCTTCTCTGTCTCTTTTATTGTGCTTTCCATTATCTGTGGATGAGATCAGATCCCCTGCTGGAGCTGTTGCTTGCTGGCTTTCATCATCAGCAGATTCCTGCTTTCAGGACTCGTAGGTGTGCACTGCTGGAAGTTATCCACTGGCCACACCTTCACTTAGGTTTCTAAAACTTCTGAATGTGAACTAGTCACTGCAGCCTCTGTCTAGAAAGCTCATCATCTTCTCATACAGATGTCTACAGCAGTGGGGAGGAGTTGCCCTCTAGAGCTGTTACTCCTCCATACAGACCAGTGCAACTGAAGAGAGCCCTTTTGATCTGCCTTACATACCTGCATTTTCAGTGGTCACAGACAAGGGAGATGAACTTTGCCCCAAAGACTATTTGGTTTGAAATATGGTTTTTGGCTCCACTGATCATGTCACACCTTTATGTTCATAATGAAATACACCTCGGAGACTTGGATTTCTAGAGTGAATAGCCTTAGTTAAATTTTGATAGTAAATTTATCCCATATTTTGCTATTTATTTTCAATCTGCTTTCCTGGGTTTTGGAATATTCATATACAAAACATGAAACTAGAGTAAGATGGTCAAAGCTAATTAATTTGGAAATTAAGAGCAGAATTTCCTGGATCATCCATAAAATATTATTTTCTCATCTCTAGTCATACTTCCTCTTAGATAATACTGCCTAAGGACAATCAAGTGCATAGATATTGAGAGGAAACAGCATGAGGTACTTCTAGCAGTGCAGATCGTATAAGTCCACTGTTTATGTCATAAGGCTAAAGTAGAAACTAAGAATGTATCCCAGAAGACATCCTCTGCAAAATGAAACCAGGGAAAAGCAATTAGAAAGTGAAGCTTCTTATGAGCTCAATTAAAAGACTACTTCAGATTTGCAAACCTATTTCCCTGGCCAGCAGAGCTGGTGGAGAGAAACAGTTTCATCCAGGGGGAAATTCAGAGCCTGAAAATCTATATTCTCAGTAAGCAGAAGTTTCTCAGGCTAACCGACAGCCAGTAATTTTTAGTAACAAAAAACATCTAGAACACCTGTCCTCATAAGAAAAAAAAATGTTTCAGCACTTGTTACTGCTGTTCCTGCTAAACTGAGTGAGACTTACTCTGAAGAGGAAGGTCTCAAGAGTATGCAATGTCACCGTGGTTAAAAGATGCAGAGTTGAATGTAAACATTCACATCCTTCATCACTCTTAATCACTTTCTCATTTCCAGCTCTGCTGAGTAACAGAGTGAACATTTCCAACTTCATGTTTCTGCTGGAGCTTTCCAGTCTCCAGCAGATCAGCTAACATTGTTTGGATTCTGGGATTTATAAAACTAATTGGAGATATTTCCATGATTTTTGTAATTTAAAATATTTTTTAGTCTTATATTTTGGAACATTAGACTGCTGATGCAGATAGCATGTTTTACACCTCTTTGTAATGAGAGAAATGCCACCAACAACTTAGTCTTCAAATATGCTGAAAATCTAGTAGGCATTTTCATCTGTTCATATAAAAAACACATTTATAGACGACAGCAACATTTTTTTTTACATGGGATAATTACAGCAACATTTATGGGTCCCTTCTAGCAGACTTCTTAGCCTCCATTATTAGAGGAAAGATCACCTTCAAAGACATGCTTTCTAATTTGCTGAAGGACCGTTAGATGAAGATTTTATTATGGGGAGATTAAAAATCAGTTGTTTACCAGGGTAAGCCAAATGAAAAGATATGATGCATCTTTGCATCTGCATACCTGATTGAACGCCTCAAATCCTGTTCCTTCTCCTACTCATGATCTGAAAATTTTTGTGGCTTCAGTCCAGGCATGAAAACATTTTTTTTGTTGTTTTTTTTCTTCCTGTTCTAATTATTCAATCCATATTAATTTGTTTGCCTAAAAATAATCCATAAAGAGAGCAAAAAAGCAGTGTTGGTACGTGCATATGATCCTGATAGAAATAGATGACACACCCAACCACTACTCCCAAAAAAAAAAGAATTAGATGTAGATATCTTATTTTTATTGATGATTTTAAATTAAACTGAATTTATGTAAGAGGGAGGTATAAATAAGCATGCCATAATGAAGTAGTTTTCAGCAGTAGTTTCAAACCAATTAAATCAATATTGCAAAATATTAGAACAAAATAAATCTGTGGTGTAAAAGCAGTGCATTAAAATTCATTCTACATGTACATTCCTTATTAAGGAACAAAACAGCTTTATGGTGTATGTTTCTGTGAGTAAATTTTACTGAGATATAGTACATCATTAGCAGAAATTTCTCAAAGGCATGTTCTAAAGTCTTGAACTTGGCTGCATATAAAGCATTTGAAAATGTGTACTGAATTTGGAGAAGAAAGTATGCAAAATGTGAATTCTAGTTAAAATTGAATATTTATTATTTCCTTTCCACAGCATTCTTGGGTTTTACTGTCACTTTTCAGACAAATGCAAGGAGACACTTCCCTGCTCAAAGCACTGGTAAAAAGCCTATGGCCATGGTCCTGCTGCTGATAGCACACAGGAGGAAAGTTGCCTCTAAATGGATTGTCCTTGAAGACAAAGGGTAGTTTGAGGATGAATCAATCAGTTCATGAGCTATCATCTGAAGTGCTCTAAGACCTTAGCTTTGCTCCTTCTGATCTCTTACAGTTACCTTCAAAGGCTGCAGGATGAACCTACATTCACACTGGGTACAGATAAAGAAATAGAGGTGAGATATAGATAAAGCACAGAGGAAGGATTCTGCACACTCTGTAAGCTCTCACCAGAGCCAGCCATAATAGAGCATTATTGGTAAGGAAGTGAAGAGCGAATAATTATGGCCTAGAGACAGACTGAGAAGGGAATTTTGTTCTCATGGGAAATCTGTTCGGAACTGTGCTTCCTTTCTAAATTTAAACAAAAGTTGAAATTCTAAATTTTTCATGGACCAACAGGAAATTCCATAGGATCTCAGTTCAGAAAACTGAAATTTCCTTTTCTCAATAGGATAAAAATTATTATGTAGAACAAAAAACTGTATGCAAATGTATTTTAATTCTTATTTTCAGTTTTATCAAGGAAACATTGTAAAACAGGATATTGATCCTGACAGATTTGTGTTTCAATGAACAGCTGTTTTTTCTGATCAGTAGAGTTACAGCAGTTCTAGGTCCTGAATCAGTCACGGGGGATCTTCTGAGTGCGTAAGGAAAATAAAGTAAGATATCTTCATCTCCTTCACCTGCTCCATATTTGAGCATAAGATCTGAATCCTTATGGTCTGGCCAAAGGTGGGCTTCACTGTGCTGGGAACCAGCCCAACCTGGACATCAGCCCAGCCTGGAAATTTCTGGGATGCAGTGCAGAGGTGCTTCCTGTGAGCACAAGAGAAACTGGGATGTGCAGTGCTCTTTCATGCAGCACATGGCTTTGAAAAATCCTTTATGAGCAACTATGATAATGTAACCCAAATTGATCCAGCAAAACAGCCAAACACTGATTTATTTTTAACTCTGCTGTTACTCCTGTATGTCTCAATGCCAGTTCTGCATTCTCCCTGCAGTCACTACTCCTATAGAGGAGGAACCACTGCTGGTACAGACAGAATTAATACTCAAGAGCACTTCCACCTAACTCAATTTATTATAGAGGGAGTTTAGGGAGCCCTACTGTTAGCTCCAGAGTATAGTGCTTACTGGGTGCACCTACATTAATGTTTCCATTCAGGCTGGAATGGAGGTTTGAAGCCAATCTTATAACTTCCCTGCCTATTGCACCTTGATTCTTGTCCAGAAACTATTCATAGTACTTGGGCTCTTATTCTCAGGTGAAACTAAAACAAAACAGGACCCCAAAGCAGTCTTCAGTCAGTATTCAGACACCGAGACCAAACTGGTCCTTATTAGAGTTAATCCAAAGAGATCCTGAAATGCAGTTAGTTTGGATGTCAGGTCTCCAGCAGCAACTAATGCTCTGGAAATTGGTTCCTATTATACCACAGTACTTTCTGCTGGATGCAAGGCTCCCCAAGCAGATCTAGCCTGGCAGGGGATAAGACCTACTCACATTACAAATCTACCACAAGGTTTGTGATGGAAATACACACCAAATAATTTGTGTAAGTGTTAGATCTGATTAGTGAAAGATGCCTGTGTCAGAATAAGGTTCAAGCAAGATCATATGCCAAAGTCAATAATAAGGATCTTTTTAACAATTAATGTGAGGTAGAGACATAGAAAGAAATAGACAAGATAAATAAATTGACAAGAAATAGACAAGAGAGGAAAGACAGAGAGAGAGAGCAAGAAGAAGATGGTCACCATACATGGATCCAGAGGCATCCTCTTGCTCCTTTTTTACACTGAGCTTCTCAGTCGTGGGGGGTTGCATTGTTGTTCAAAACTTTTCACTATTTATACACTTTAGCAAACATAGAAATTAAGGCTCATTGGATACATACTTATCCAATAAGTTCTCTTATACTATTGGTTAAATTATTGCCTCATGTCTATTGCTCATTAGTCTGTATGCTCAGTCTTTCTCTTCTTTTGAGTCTGTGGGTTTCTTGGGTTCATAGTCTGTGAGTCCATCATCACGATCTCCTCCTGCCAGAATTACCTTTTACCTATTGGAGCTGATTTCAGCACAGTTTCAGAGTTGGCTTTCCTTGTGGTCCATAAATTCTGCATTCTTTGTGTCCATTATCAGTGATAGATTCTTCTCCCTAAGCTTTGTTAGCCTCTCCCAAGGTCTGAGACAGCACCTGGACAATAGCACTACCTTCTTATCTCAAGCTCCCACAGTGGTGACTTCTCTTACAAGCCAAGTTCCACGTATCCACAGAGACATATTCAGCGGGGCTTTAGTGGCCATTGGTGGTCACAGATGCCATCTGTCCCATAACTTGAGGTGATCTTTGTTGGACCACATATAAGTAGTTTGCCACAGTGGGAATTTTTGTCCAGATGCATTAACCAGGATGAGCTAACCAGATCTTGCCTCCACCAGGCCTTGGGTTAGTACCAACCTGTTGCTCCATCCTGGGCTTATGTCATGGCCTTCTGTGGCCTTAAGAGTGTTTGAGACAGGCAACTGTGCTCCTTAAATCCTTACAGTAATAGAAATTGCCGCGTCAGTTTGCTAATAATGATTCTCCTCAGCAGTGTTCTCTGCATAACAATTCTGAAACCAGAACCCTTGGGAAACAGGGCACAAGAACAGACTCCATGACAGCAATGTGGTTCTTTAGAATGACAATTATAAATGTATTATGAGAAATTTGCAAATGTGTTACATAGTTTCTTTTTTTCTCAATGCCTGGCACTTATTTCCTAGTGGATAAAATCTTTTCCAAATGCCTTTTTTTTTGTTCTAGAATTAGATTTTAAGTTAATATCTTTGGCATTGACTCTATCCTAATTGTAAGATTTATGCCATTTCCTGGTACTAATAGAGTGTTCAACATATGCCTGGGAGGTTCAGTAATAGGTATGTCCTTGACAGAAATCAAGTCAGTATAGTTCTTTCATAAGAAATCTGAGAAAAAAAAGTTCCTATTTCTATCTTTCTTACAGGAAAAAAAAAAAAAAGTATATTTGATGTTAAATATATATGGAAATAACTTCTAAATATTTGTGTTTAAAAGTAGATTTGTAAGCAAAACTATAACTCTTGGAAATTATATTTTCTCCTTCTCTAGGTTTTATCTTGTTCTTCTGAATCGATATGCTCTATTCTGACTAATGTGCTTGTCATTTCATGCATACTCTGTAAGTTAAAACAGATTTTATTACACCTGTGTAACTGTTATCTCGCCATTGTTTTTAAGGATTCCATTTGTAATCCCATTTTCTAAGTCTAAGAACTTTCAGAGGTGCTGGTGCATGAACTGGAAAAAACACAGCAGAGCTGTTGAAATCTGGGATGAGTTTGAGGGAAGAGATGATAAAATCCTTTTTTATTTGTGCACACAGAAAGTAGGATAAGGAAATTGGTAACACCTTGAAGGGGGAAAGCCACTATCTCATTTAACAGAGCCCAATTTGATGATAGAAATGTAATTCCAGTGCTAAAATTGTGGAAGCAAATGTGCCCTTGATAATGATTCCAGTGTAAACGCCAAGATATATAATCCCAGATAATTTTATCTGTATGACCTTGAAATTTCAAGGCAGAGCCATAGAGATGTGAGGTGAAGTTTCTGAGACACTCACCTAGGGTCACTGCATTCAAGGTAGGAATAGAGGCACTTACAGAAGATGATATGTAAGTAGATATGTGCAACAGATAAGTAAATTACTCTCTAGAAATACTTAGGGGTGACCAAATAGCTCATATGTGTGTGCATAGGCTGCAAATGTCAGCAGATAATGAGACAAGTACCATGTCTAAAACCATGATCCTGACCTGAATTGTGTTGCCCAAACAATTCTGTTTGTATGAGAAGAGGCAGTAGAATTGACTATTTAACGTTTGACCTTAACATAGTATTAGGGAAGGGTGTTGTGTAGGCCTATGTTAAATTTGTTTAAATAAAGATGGTTTCTTCAGGTTTGTTTGGTTTTTTTTTTGTTTGTTATTAAATGTTTTTTAAAGGCTCTTTTATTAATTTGTGATTTTAAGTTTCATATGTAACTCAAAACTTCAAATTGAAATAAATCACTACTGGGCCTGGGGAAAAAAAAAAAGAAAAAAGTGTGATGCATGAAGAAGCTTCAGAATAGGAAAATAGGAAAACACACTGTTCACTCTAAATGACTTTTTGTTCTTGTCCTGAGACAGGTTTGTGTCCTGACAGAAACCAGCTTTACCAGGTCATCTGGTACAGGAATGAAATGAGACACTAAGGAAGCAAGTACTTCTCTCTCCCAAAAATTAAGGTGTATTTGAAAGAAAAGCAGTCCTTTTCAGGTGCAATAGAACTGATTAATGAATTGCTGCATCTGACAAAGCAAGCTGGCTATAGGAGGGACAAAGGGTGAAACACTTCTAAGCCATAGATGAATACTGAGAAAGCTCAGAACAAGAGGATCAGGAAAATGAGTGATCCAACTCCAAAGAATATTTAGCTATGAATAAGTTAGTTATGAATAAGGACAGACCAACTTCAATTTACAGATGATGATAATGACGATGACCATAATGTTCCCTGTTTGCACAACACATTTTGTATTAAAAATCTCTCTCTAGTGTTTATATCAATTTATATCCACTGTGTCTCCCAGAACAAGCAACCTCCAAACCAGCCTAGACTGAGAGACACAGAAAGGAGTATTGTCAAGCCACTGGACTATTTGAGAGGTGTGGGTGTGCAACTTTGGGAGAAGCCCAAGCCAAAACCTTACCAGAAGACTCTGCAAGCGCAGCAAGCCAAATTTAAAGTTTTGATGTATGCATCATCTGTACGGAGCTTAAAGACCCATATGGAGCTTAAAAGGCCCATAGGACCACAATGAAAGTTTGTTCAGCTTTGTGATACCCAGAGAGATTTCAACAACAAATAAAGAAGTGTGGGTGGAAGAGACAGAAAACACACTTGATAAATATCACCTCATATAAAGACTTCCTGCAGGTTTCCACAGGTACAGAAAGGAATGAACACACAGAGAATGGAATAAAATATATGTCGACAGTTGATGGTTCACTTTAACAGAGACCTGCATACAGTCATCAAAAATAAATATATATAATGACAAATCATACTCTGAAGAACATACATTACTCCAAGAAATGACTGTAACCTGCTGCAAGAATTTTTTACTTAGTCAGTGCTCTGTACTGGTCTCTGAAGAGAGTGAAGGCATCAGAGGAATGAGGGCTGTGGTAGAGCCCTTTGCTGATGCAGAAGAATAGCTCCCTGTTGGCCATCCTTCCAGTTTCAGACTGAAAAGTGCACAGCAAAGCACAAAAGGAAGAAGCAGTAAACAGAAAAACAAAACCCCAACACTCTTCACTTTTCCATACAGCCCCCCTGCTAGGTACTTTCTCAAAACATGCATGCACTGCTTTATTTAGTACTATATTACTCATGCATATTTCTTCATCGGGTCAATACCCAACTGCTTTGTGCCTGGCAAGGCAAGTCATTTATTAATTAGAACTGCCCTGCAGTCTGTCACTCCTGTTCCAGTACAGTTTGTTTGTGCCATTCTCCAGCTGGTACAGCCATGATGTCACTTACTTTCAAAGACAATTTTAAAATGTGGGGAGAAAATGTGAAAAACAACAGACTTAATCATGCTTTAAGCAAACTTCTGAAGCATTTCCCCATTTTACATCTCCTGCAAGAAAGGGACAGCTCTGTCTGTGTTTCTTGGGACGTGATTTTTTCTATTTAAAAGTTGCAAACACTAAATTCCATTGTTCGAAACGTTGTAATACATTTGTTTGCCAAATTGTATTGCTAATAATAATAATATGGTTCACATTTGGCTTTAATCTGCTGGTCTGAAAGCACTTTGCAAAAGAAGTCTGCACCACTACCTTAATTTCTATATTTGTTTCCCTTTGATCACTTTTTCCCAAGATGCTCAGTAGAAGGTGTGTGGATAGGAGCAGCAGTGTTGTACAATTCTCTGCCTCAGTGATTGTTTCAGCCCTTGTATTTGATCACTCAAGGGAAGCAACCTAGTGCCTGCAGCACACCACACAGCCCCATCTGCCTTCACTGGCAGAGAATCAGATGTGTGAGGTCGTCCTGTGGCACTTCATCATTCAGCAGGACTGCTCTGTGCAGTCTGCTTTCTGAAGAGTTCTCAATTCACTATCTCCTAAGATACTGATAGCATCTGGTGACTGAAATCTGTCATTTTTATGTGAATGTTATATCTCACTGAAGGCTCGACTTACCAGACCTCTCATACAGTCTGTAATACATGTGAAAGCAGCATTTTCAAGACATCCCAAAACTGAGATCACAATGAGAAGGCTAAGGACATTGACAGACCTGTACTGTATTTTTTGCTAAAAAGAAGTTAAAAGGATATATTCTTGCTCTTTTGCCATTTCTGTTATTGTCACTATCTGTGTAGTGCTCTGTCAAAGAAGAAAACCTTAATGCTGAGGGGAGTACAGGCCCTTACCTGTGTTCCTGTCATCTTTTACCAAACCCTGCATTCTTAGACCCACATAAAAAAAAAAAAACTAAAAAAAAAAACTAAAAAAAAAAAAAAAAAAAAAAAAGTCAGCCCTTGTCCTGTATATAGAGACATAGATCTTCCTCTTTCACAGATTTCCGTAGATTTGCCTTCCTCTTTCATAGTTTTCTTCTTGGGCAGGAATGTGCATATGAGTGCATAGGGAATGGTGATCTACAGTTACTACTTATAGTTAAAAGTAAAGACTTAAAATGTCAGGCAGTTTTCTGATACTTGGACCCAATATTTCACCCACAGAACAGATCCAGGCTGCCTCTGCAGTATGGGCCAGGCCTGTGCTGGCCAACCAGCAGGAGACAGCAGACATGCTCATAGTAAGAAGGTTGAAAGGCTCCAATGTCTCTGTCAAAACAAGACACAAAGGAAATCCTTCCTTTAAATCTATTTCTCTCTATTTGGCAAATCAATGGGCAGACTGCCTGTATTGGGTTAGTGTGGTCTGGTTTTGGTAGTGAGTGGGCTACAGGATGGCTTCTGTGAGAAGCTGCCAGAAGCTTCCCCCACATTCAGCAGAGCCACTGCCAGCTGGCTCCATGATGGACCTGCTTCTGGCCAAGGCCTATCCCATCAAGAATGATAGTAATGCCTCTGTGATAAGGAAGGAAAAAAAAAGTTATTGATAAGATGTCAATAGGAGTGATCTCTCAGAGAAGAGCTCTCAGAGAAGAGAGGAGTGAGACTGTGTGAGAGGAACAGCTCTGCAGACACCATGGTCAGGGGAGAAAGAAGGGCAGGAGGTGCTCCAGGCACCAGAGGTGAGGTTCCCCTTCAGCCTCTGCCCATGGTGGGACAGCTGTGTCTCTGCAGCTCGTGGAGGAGTACAGGGATGCAGAGATCTACCTGCAGGTCATGGAGGAGACCCACACCAGAGCAGGTGGATTTCTGAAAGAGGGCTGTGAGCCCATGGGAAACCTGTGCTGGAGAAGGCTCCTGGCAGTGATCTGTGGACTCATGGGGAGAGGAGCCCAAGCTGGAGCAAGTTTTCTGGTAGGACTTGTCACCCTGTGAGGTACCCACTGTGGAGCTGGCTGTTCCTGAAGGACAGCACCCCCTGAAGAAGTGATGTGTGTTGCAGAAGTTCATGAAGGACTGCTGTCCATGGGGTGGACTCATGTTTCAGAAGTCCATGGAGGCCAATCTACCATGGGAAGGACCCACTGGTGGAGAAGGGGAAGGACTCCTTTCAGTGTCTGGAAATATCTCCTGCATTATTTAAACTGATTTCTCTGTGTATCCTCTCTGTTGCACTGTTTTTTTACCTGCTTATTATATTGCGTAATAATTCATAGCATTTGTGTGAAAACATTATTTCTCTGCAGAGGAACATTCTTTCTCACCTCTATGAAGGGACTGCCACTACTCTGAACTTGCAAAATTACTCTTTTCTAAAAACTAACCTATATGACATTAAAATTGTAGCACCCAGTCAGTAGACTGTGTACCATCAAATTTAAAATAGACGAAGTGAAAAGAGAAATAAAGGTGGAAATTCAAGGTGGTCAGTTGTCACAGCTAGAGCCTAGCTGCATATAGGTCCAGTCTGATTTTTGTAAATGGTTCTGGAAATAAGAAGGTGGATTACACTGATCAAGAAAAGCAGTGTCCTTCTGTTATGTCAAGATTTTGAGAGATTAATGAGAGCTGCAGTGGTGAGAAGCAGCTCTATTTTTACTCAGTGCTCCTGTCAAGATGATCACTGCACCTAACAAATGGGGCTTGGTGGTTTTTTTTAGTTGGTTGGTTGTTTTTTGTTTGGGGGTTTTGGTTTTTGTTTGTTTGTTTGTTTGGGTGTTTTTGTTTTAAGAAATAAGATGGAATCAGAATTATTTGCAAGGATTTATTTCCCAGGAAACAGCACATGGGAGAAAAATGTGACATTATTCCTTAAGAAATGAAGAGGAAAAAATTGTAACCATCTTTCCTCAATGTACTTCCTGAAGAAGCAATTTTTCAGTAGAGGTAACATCCCTCTCCAGACACTTACAAGCCTACACTGTGTCAGGTGCAGCTATTTTTTGAGGGAGCAAAACAGAAGCTGTGCTTAAAAAATTTTAGAGTGCTTTCTCTTTAAGTTTGCTAACAAAGATGTAATTTCAGAGAGCTGTGCCATCAGTTATTACAGTGTAAAATCAGATATGAGAGGTCATTCCCTGGCACTAACAGCTCTGGGCACACTTGCTCAATGACCTCTGGTTTCCTGACGGGTAAATTCATTATGTGATTGTCTCTGCTTCAAATTAACAGAGCTCTACCATCCTCCACATGAAGAAATCAAACAGTCCCATGTGACTTGCAAATTAGTCCTCTAAATGAAGGTCCCCACACAAACAATTAGGTTGCTTTATTGTGAGATAGTAACATTATCTATTTTCAGTACAAATGTCTGTAAAGTTCTCTTCCATTCCTCTTTTTTTAAACTGAGCTTTCATTAAGCTTAATGCCACAAAGTATTTCTGACACTACAGGCTTATCAAAACAACTTAATGAAGAAGTAGAAGGCATAGTTTCAATGCCAACTATAAATCTTAAAAATCCAATGGTTTGAATGATGAATGTTGTTTGTGAGTCTCACATATGTAAAGAACTTACATACCCTGGGTGTGTATGCAGGTTGCCTGTGACCAGCAGGGCCAGAGCCTCTGCCTTGATGGCCCCAGGGGCAGCTCATGCTTAACCAAGACTAATCCTGCCTGGCTCATTGTGGGTATACCCTGCATTTGCAGGGAAAAAGTCAGGAGGAACCAGTGGAGCATTTCTTTAGCTTGTCCCTCTGAAAGGGAGAAAGGAATCCACCAAGGGATAAGGCTAATGGGAAACACAAAGTTCAAGCAGAAACAACAGCCCAAGGCAGGGGCAGTCTGAAGGCTGGTTATATAAAACTCGAATATATGGACAGAAAGCAATCAAAACATTAACAGTAAATTATAATCTCTATTGTTGTTACCTCTTTTTCAGTTGTTTTGCTTCTTTGTTTATCTATTTCCCATTCTGTGTGTTGAATTAGTAGCATGAAGTGACATTTTATGTAAAACCTGTGTTTTTTACTAGATATATGCATTACTGGTCTCAGCTATAAACAATCTGACCCAGATAAGTGATCGTAACTTTCATCGGTTACATTTTGGTGAAGAAATGTTATTTAAACGTTAATTGAGTAAGTGATAGTAAAATAATAGTTGTTTCAATTGACCAGATGTTCCCTCCCACAAGATTGTGAGAAATGGAAAGAAAAAAATCTTAGATTTGTGCTTTCTTTCAGTTGTAGTCTTCAACCCATAGAGCCATGTGAATCCCAGGATGCCTCAAAAAGCTGTGGCACTCTGCATCCTCACTTGTCTCTGGCTATCATTGCCACAACTTTTCCCCTTCCTTTTATGTCTATAAAAGAAACTTTTAAAAAAGCAAAAGCAGAAAAAGTAAGGAAGAAGTAGACTGACGAGGCAAACCTCCTTCAGATTTTAACCTCAAGTGTAAGGTATTAAGAGAAAACTCAGATGATCACTCTCTGCAGTTAGAATAATGAAGCAGAATTTTTTCAGGTCAAAATTATCATAAACCCATTGAATCCTTTGTGATTATGACAGCAAACAAAACTGAACTTCTGTTTCAGTTAATGTAAATGATTTAGTCATTGTTCCCATGCACACAATCCAACGTATTCACATTTCTTCTATTTTCTGAATGAAAGGTACAACACTCACTTTTACAGTACCTATTTTATTCTAAATAGTCCAGAACATTTTATAAAGAAGGAAATCTAGTGAAGACTAACCCTCTTAATGTTGTTCTGCAAATCAATAGGTTTTTTTAATTTAATACTACATTACAGGGAATCACATTTTTTGTTCTTGTAACCTGAAATTATCTTCTGATTTCATCTTTCAGACCTTGAAATGTCTAACAGTAACTGAATATTTAGCCACTTAATGTTACTTTACTTGTAGGAATGCACATTCCTATGTAGATCTGAAGACAAAATATGGGAGAGAATGTTATATTTCCTGCACAAACAAAAAAATTTAGTATTATGCAGATAAAGAGCACAAACTCTAGGCCTTTACAATAATAAAAGTCACTGAAATGGTGCAAATACCCTTTTTGCAATAAATATGAGTGGTATAACATTATGGTTTTTATGAAAATCAGTCAGTCTTGAAGCCTGTTAAGCAACATGAAAGAAACACAATGAATTTTCCACCTATTCTTTTGGATTTAGTAAGGAGATGGAAGTGTCTGTTTAGAGAATAAATACAGACATACATTGCTTCTCCCCTGAGTAGATTTCCACTTTATAATTGTGTAGATCCATGGAGCTCGCTTGTCTCCAAAAATGGAAAATAATTTATCATACTAAAGAAAAGTTTGCACAAGTTCCAAAGACTTAGCATAACTTTTCTCTAAGCTGACAAGGCATCCTGACCCTGTGAGCATCCCAGTGGCTGCCCTGGTGCCAACATATGACTGCCTGTGGGACCACTAATGGAGCCAGACAGTGGCACTGGGAGAGGGACCACGCTTGGGGTTGACAGACCCTCAGACAGAGAACCAACCAGCTGTGCCTGGGTTTTGTCCTAGGGACGCTGCTGGCATTGCTGCCTAGAGAGGAAAGGTGAGAAGGCAGGGAAAAGCAAGATGTTATTGTTTCCTCGGTCCAGAATGAGATATTTACATGCAGACAAAGTGCTGAAGCCAGTGGCAGCCAATCTCAAAAACAGAAGGAAGCCCTAAGGCTGTGCTGTACTCCTTTTTGGGACTCTCTTAATGGAGTAGTACACACAACTGAACCAAACAGACACAGTAACAGGCAGAAGTCTTTATATGTTTATAAAAACACATGTGAGTAAGATTTTCAATCACATCTGGCTCACTCTAAACCATCTCAAACTTGAGAAAGTGTCTGTGGAGAATCAGTATGCTATCATACAGTGGACCCTTTTTCTACCCAGCTGTTTTAACCTAAACTGCAACAAGAGTGTTCTTAAACAATCCATATCTTGTGCAGGCAAGACCTGGCAGTCAAATTAAGGAAATGGCAGAGTTCACTGCCATTGAATGCCTGTGTCGTGTCATGTCATTGCTCCACAACATGCTGCTCTGACCTAGGCAACAGGCTGCTTGGAGGGCAGCTACATGGGCATCTCTGAGAGCTCCTGTTCTGAGGTTGCAGAGACAATTTTAATCCCAACATCTTCACCCTCCTGCATGTTCCCTTGGTTTGCTTTACTATACTTTAGGCACTATTTTCTTCAGACAAGTACAGTTGTGACACTGTATTTAAAAGAGTACTGAAGGACATTGCGATGAACTCACCTGGTCAGGAAATGCAGCAGGAGCACAAGATTTGTCTTGTGCCCGTGCAGCCGCACTGAGTTACAAGTGTGGTACTCTGTTCATGGACTGTGCAAGGGACCAGGCTCCTTTTTAAATAGGAAGATTGTTTTTGTACAACTGTGCCTAAGAAAAAATATTCCTTCTTCCCACAGTGGACACAGGTATGTTGGTTTAGCTGCCTACAACAAGAAAAACTACCTTGACTAAAACAGAGGTACAATGGAAAATGGAGAGGAATGTCAGGAATCCAGGGTAACTGCCAAAACAAATTTGTAAATATGTCAATAGTTCAGTACATTAGCAGTTAGAAAGACTGTCTCCCTGTCCCAACACTGGTAATTATTGCTTATCTTCCAACCCTGATACTGAATGTATTTTGAAGCCTTCACTAGGATACTGAACACTCAGAGCTCGACTGGGTTCTATGCTGTGCTGAGCAGCATTTAGAGGCAGTGCCAGCTCAGTAGGAAGGGTGCATTTACACAGAACGAGTTTGGCTCTGCCTGGCCAAATGCCAGTGAGAGCCTAAGCACAGCACCATTCTCTTATGGCTGGGCTGGAGGTGCTGTTTTTCATCAGCTTGGGCCACAGTAGAGGGAAAGTTGTCTCAGTCCTCCATGTAGGTACACTGGCGGCAGCTGATGAATTTTGCTGGGCCTGATCTGTGATGGTTTTCATGCTGAGAGCAGCATTACAACTTTGTGTGCCCAGGTGTGTGCTCTGCTCATGGCAGGAGGCTATCTCCTGGGCTCGCCTCCTGCCTGTTTCTTCCTAGTGACTTTTGTACTCTCCTAAAGTATAAACTAATCTTGACTTTACTATCGGTTCAGGCAGATGATTTCTTATCTCACCGCTGCAGTTTTTTGTTGTTCTGTTTTGGTCCTTCATAACATCAGGGGGTGAACAAGCAGCTTGAAATTCCCTTGCAGCCTTTGAATCACCAATGGGTCAGTGGCAATAGCTGCAATTGGAATAATCAGTTTGCTATGAAAAGGCTCTAATGTTAATGACAAATGGGTCCTAATATGTTGCAGAACTGGCCTGGATAAGGAAGACAAATTAAATAAAAATGGTTTTCTCTTCTTTTTCCATTGGAATATTCTCTGCTTCTGTAGATAATTTATTCTTGAAGGTCTTAGGAAGAATAAGCTTGTCATGTCGTCTTACAGCAACAATAAAAGCTGCAGGAGCAGCAAAAGAAGTAGATATAAACAATATTTTGGCTGGTCAAGACATAGCCAGAATGATGACTGCTGAGAAGGCAGTTTTCCTTAGATGTGTACATCTTATCTCCTGTCTCCCAGGCAACTTCCTAACATCTTTTTGAAATTACTAAAGACCAACTAATGTATTCTAATACTGTGACAAGCCTTATCAAGCCAGTACAATTCCATGTCATTTTCTATTTTGAGTCATATATAATAAACCAAACCCAGTAACTAAATATTGATCGCTATAAGTATTCATTCCCATATCACCATGTAAGTAAAGGCTACATTGTTTTCACATTTGGTATGAAAAATAGGTTGAATCTGTACAATGAATTTTTAGACAAGCAGTATATTTAATTCTATTTCATACAATATGAAATTCTTTGGAAATGATTTTCTCAATGTTCCTTATGCTTTAAAAAATATATCTTTATTAAACCAACAAGCTTGCATTTCCCAGTACCAAAATCATAGCTTGGTATATTGGCAACATTCATAACAATCAATATTTTAAAACCTATAATCAGCATCAAAAATACAGAATTTTTTTTCTCCATCTGAAAGTACTTGAAAAATATATTAATTAATTAATTAATTAATATATGCAGTAAGTCTCGATGCAGTTGCTTGTGGATCTCATAAGATATAAAGGCTGAGTTGAGATGTAGACTGTCAGTTCCCATGGCATAACTTGACACAGTAGAGTGCACTTTTCAAATATTATTAACGATTGAAAATGGTCTTATTGTCTTCATACAGCTGATGCAGAGATAGAGAATAAGATAGATAATAATTTTTAATTTGAATTGGAAAATATTTCTCTAACCTATACTCCTATGCATAAATAAAAACATTCTGAATCTACAGGGGGAAATAGAAAAAAAACCCAAACTCAACAAATCCATGATCACGGGAAGAAATCTCTGTTTTGAGAAATATTACTGCTTCAAATAATAAACTACACAGAAGAACTAGTATTAAAAAAAACAAAAGTAATACCTCTTTTTAAAGAACAGTAGTTCCTTAGTTGCTCACTAAGCAGTCAGAAGACAGGAATTCCCATTTTTAAGACTGATATTTTCTGTGTACATGATAATGACTGCCCTTGGCATCAGAGATAAACTCAGTATTAAGAGAGAATGAATTCAATCCTTTTAAACTCCTTTTCCAGACTGCTGAAACAAGAATGCATCTCTTTTCTGCAATCTCATTATCAATTTGCTGTCCCTACTTCTGGATCAATGTTTTCTTTTAGTTTTACTACAGCCTGCATCTTACAAAGAAGTCACAAACAAGATTTGCTGAAACAGAATTGTATAAGTTTTGTATTTCTGAATAAGCATGCTAATACTTAGTTTGAAAAATATTGCAACACACTACTATATGTAGAAAGTAAGAAAGGAAAATGAACAGCAGGGCTTAATCTTAAGGCTATTCAATCCATATACACCATAAGAGCTGAGAGAATGGTTTGTAACAGAAATAATTTTTAGTGACATATCAGCCTTAGAAAGTGTTGCCATTTAATTTTTAAAGAGCTTGAATTTGTGGCAATAACCATCAGTCACTGGAGGGGCAGGTTGCCTAGAACAAATGCAGAGCACAGATGAGAGCAGAGGACCAACACAGGTTCATTCTCAAAAACTGAAGTTTTCTTTTCATTTGAACAAAACAGAATGAAATATTAGGCGTGAGTGGTTTGCTCTTTTTCACGTTGCTATATTTCTGCCCACCATAAAACCTTTGTTGATGCAGTCAAAGACAAGGGGATCAAGTGCACCCTCAATCAGACTGCAGATGAAACTAAGTTGAGCAGGAGTGCTGGTCTGATGGAGGTTAGGAAGGCTGCGTAGAAGGATTGGACAGTCTGGATCAATGGGCTGAGGATAATGTTTTGAGGTTTATTAAGGTGAAGTAAGAGGTCCTCAATTTGGGTCACAACAACTCCATGCAACACTACAGGCTAGGGGCAACATGGCTGGAAAGCTGCCTGGTGGAAAAAGACTTAGGAATGATAGCTGACAGCAGCTGAACATGAGCCAGTGTGTGCCCAGGTGGCCAAGAAGGCCAGTGGCATCCTGGTCTGTATCAGCAGCCTGGTCTGTATCAGTGCAGCCAGCAGGACCAGGGCAGGGATTGTCCTTGTGTACTCAGCACTGGTGAAGCTGCACACCAAACCCTGTGATCACTTCTAAGCCCCTCACTGCAAGAAAGACATTGAGGTGCTGGAGTGAGTCCAGAGAAGAGCACTGGAGCTGGTGACGGGTCTGGTGTGCAATTCCTAATAGGGAACTGGAATTCTTTAGCCTGGAATAAAAGTGACTCGGTGGAAATCTTTGTGCTCTGTACAAGTACATGAAAGGAGATTGTAGTAAGATGAGTGTCAGTTTTCTCTCCCACACAACCAGGGATATGGCTTCAGGCTGCACCAGAGAAGGTTCAGTTTGGACATCAGGAAGAATTTTTTCATTGAAAAACTGGTTAGGCATTGGAATTAACTGCCTAGAGAGGATGTGGAGTCACCATCCCTGGAAGTGGTCAAGAAACAATTGGACCTGGCACTTAGTGCTATGGTTTGGTTGATGCGGTGTTGGATCAAAGGTTGGACTCAATGATCTTGGAGGTCTTTTCCAACCTAAATGTTTCTAAGATTCTATGTCCAGAATGTGGTTAAATGCACACTGCTAACCAGTACAGTTTGCTTTATTGTTAACAGCTTTACTTGTGAACACCTAAGCTTAGGAAACTTGTGCTCCACTGCCATTGCTGCTAGACATGTTCACATGTTCTGGTACCAGGCACCAGAAATAGTTATACAGAAACCTACAGCTCCTAATAGTTCCTACCAAAACCAATATGACAAACAGATTATTTTTAAGGAACTAAAAGAAAACATAGAGGTTAGTAATAGTCAGAATGAATTTTATAAAAACACACCATATCAAATCAAATCAAATCAGTTTCCTAATACTCAAGGTAGCAGAGAGAGGAAGCAATACATGCCAGATACCTTAGCTTATATAAGACTTTAACACTATGTTGTATAGAGGTCCAGTAGCCAAGCTAAAGACTATTTAGATGAGGAAAAAAAAATTTCTAAAGTCATGGGAAGATTCTACTTGTGAATTCATTATCAGTGGTTCAGGTACACCCTGAAAAGGAATGAGTAATGTTCTACAAGGATCAGTCCTAAGGGAGTGGTATTATCAGATATTATTTTCAATGACCCAGATGATCAAATAGAAAATGTTTTGATTATATTTGAAGACACTAATAAGCTGATAGTATAATTGCAAAATGGGAATAGAGTTAATGAAATCCTGATACACAGGGAAATTATATAAAAAAAGGAAAAGATGCAGTTTATTATGGGCAAATCTCAGGCCATGAACTTGGGTAAGAACAATTAACTGCACAAAAATAGGAAAGGAAACAAAGGACTTAGTTAGAGAGAGCTCTGTGGAAGTATATTTAGAATTGTTGTGAATCATAGCTTCAAGGATTGTGTAAATGCAAAGCCCATGTGATTAATCACACACAATGATTAATAAACTGTCATAGCTAAAACGACATTTCAAATAATCCTTCTCCTTTCAGCGCTGACCTCTGCTGCAGTTGCAGCAACACTGATTGTTGAGCAATGAAATCCGAAGAAGACAGGACAGCCTGGACAGCATTTCTCAGCTAAAATTTTCTCAGAAGAGCATTGAAAAGGAAGAGAGGACTGGAAAACAGATGAAGAGGAAAGTTTGGGTGAGATAGAGTTCTATTGCTTGTTGCCTAATTACTTTTAGGATGACAATTAAGGCTTCAAGTTTCTATCTTTGAATGTTAAATCCTCTTACAGGAAAATAAAATTACTCATATGCCCCACAAAGTCCTGTCATGGCATTTAATGGCTTTTCTCATTTCCCAGAAATGCTGCAAGTGACAACAAAATATCTTATCATGTGACCAGGTTGCCTATCCCAGTTTATCTTTCAATTCTCAACTAATTCCCTTTCTCATCCTTTCCCAAAAATATTAGCAACATTCTTTTACTTCATGTTCAAGCTTCAGAGTTTTTAGGAAACTCTGATTTCACGTCTTCAAATCTTGCGCATCAACCACAACACCTAGAAGTATCTTTTATTATGTTCTTTTGAATCCAGGACTTTGTGTTTCTGGGTCTTAGAAAATATGACAGACACTGAAACTGTTGCCAGCCATGATGGTCCTTGGCTTCGAACCCAGCACTTACTGAACCAGGTGTTCACTACTCAAATGATTTTTTTCAGGCTATACCTGAACTAAAAGTATTGTATCTGGATTGCACACATTGGCTCATTTCACACAACAGCCAATGCTGACTTTGTCTTAAAGGAAGAAAACGTGAGAGGCAGAGAACAATTAAAAACTTTAGCTTCTTCTTCATTCTAGTTGATTTGACTTTGCCAACCCCATCCAACATCCTTTGAAACCCCCAGAAATGTAAGATAACTTTTTCAATCTGCAGAGCATATGTAGCATAAATCCCACTTGCCTGGTGGGAAAGAGAGGGAATAATCCTGGTCCCTTGCTTGCAGTGCTGCAGTTGCTAGCTAACTGTGTGTTCCTCAGAAGAGGCTGTCACAGCAGGGGTGCTTTCCATAGCATAGTCACAGTGTTTACACCTGGAAAGCATCATATTCCTTTCCTGGCATGCAGGAGAGGCATTAGTAAACTGTGAAGTTTTCAATGCCTTGTGTTACCCAAACTACACCAATTCTGGTGCCTTGATCTGATGGGAGGTGTTCACTGCCCAGATTTTCTTCCTCAATATAAGCAATGTGTGGGCTAAGAATGGATGGGGCTAGTTTGATCTTGCCCTGTCATAGCCTTGGCATTTAGCCTGTGCTTTCAGGGGCTGGGAGTGCTCCCAACATCCACCCTATAGAAACAACTACTAAGACCTAAGTTTACCTAGAAATAAATCATTCGTTTACCTAGAAATAAATCATTAGCCTGGCAAGAAAATCTCTTTATGTAAATATCACTCTCAGCATCCAAGTTTCAGACACCACTGAAATGCATGAAATTTCTATTCAGCTGCAATATGCTATGGAAAAGGTCTTAAGTGGCTCAACAGATGCCAGTGATTATAATATTTTACTGCTACCCTTCTATTTCTTGGGATGGATAAGGACTGATATCCCAGGGGCAGGGAAGGAGAAGAGAGATTAAAAGGTGGGAAGTTTCCCACTGACAGTCACAGTGTGATACTCTCCTGGTTGCTTTCTAGGAGAAAAAGCATAGCCTTGTATGATCCATGTAGCAGCAATCTCTGCTCCAGATGAATGCTAATAGCATTCCCTGATAGCTTGCTCCCTTGCCCCTTCTAACTTATCAATAATGGTAAAATAGGTATGGCCCCTTCCTATTTAATATAGCTTTGACAGTGCTTCAGCTATCCTCTCTCCATTTTTCAAGGTCATTTTACCATAGTGACAAACAGCCCCAATTTTCTCCGTTCAAAGAGCATGATAATTATTCAGCTAGAATTAGGAAATCACATCAAATCCTGTCACCAGTGACTAGCCACTATGTCCTAACTTGTGTTTTCCCATAACAACAGTCTTTCTACACTGCTTGGTTTTCCATGGTGTCCAGAGTAATTAAAGCTGCCTTCTAAAGCCTTGGGTTTTCCCATTTCCTGGTAGTTTCTTGGCCCAGGGATTTAAAGAAACTCTCTTTTTGCCATGTCCAGCATATTCTACACTGTGAAAAAAGTGGAACAGATCCAGTACTTGGCATCTATTAAGCATCTGTATTCCAACTCACAATTAATTAGGATTAAGGGATGTTGAAAATATATCTTATAGAAGAAGAAAATAATTACCAACTATTAATCATGTATTATGATTATGTATTATTCTTTCAGGTACTTAAAAGATAATTGCATGCACTTTCCAGAGGATCTAAGGAGACTTGTGAAATATTTAAATTGCCCTATAACCCAGGATATTGTCAGGATCAATTGAGAAATGCCCAAGTTTCTCACAGGCGAACTAATGCTTTACTGCAGCACTTCTGTCTCTCTGCTCATGCTGTTATTTAAAACACAACCTGAACCTTGCAGCACCCCAAATTATGGTTTACTGCTGCATAGCAAGTCAGGCAAGCTCTATCTATAGGACATTGTTGTAGATTGTAGAAGTACATCCCATGTCAGTGAACAGAGACGAGTACCACTGTGGGATGCTATTGCCAGGGGAGGATCTCCTACATCTACTTGTCAGTGGAGGGGTTTGTGAGATGAGGTCACCGACCTTTCAGTTTCCACTTAATCCCTCATAGATAAGTACCTGATGTTGTCGTGGTGAAAAAGGATGTATCAGGAGAGCTCTCCTTCCCCATCATATACATTGAGAGGAACTCTTCTGCACCTCAGCCATTTATATCCTTCAAGTGGTCTAGCCAGGCAGTACCCTCTGGTTTCACATCAAAAGATCAATCAAAATGTTTCTGGGAAATCAGTGATGAAGTTGAGTCTCTGTGGCCAGGCCTCCAGGTCTAGAAACATAATGCGTTTCTAAATTCAATGTAATGAACCTGAGCATTACCCGTTTATAAGTCTTAATAATCCATTCTAAGTCTGATTGCTAATTAAACTAAACATAACAAACTTGCCTGCAACTAGAACTGACTGTATGTAATTTGAATTAAAAAAATAGCAAAAGATTATTTGCATATTTTATTTGCATATAAAACATAACACCTACAAAAATATTCAATTATATAGTATATCTTAGTTTTTGGGTACCAGATCTCAATCATCAGAATAAAAAGAATGCAAAAAATAGTGATGCAAAACTTATTTTAACTCTAGAAATAGATTTATCAAGTATCAAATGTGAAATACTGGAAAATGAAGAAAAATTTCTTCTGGGTACAGAGTTTTTATTTTGTATGTTGTTGATATCAGAAGCACATATGGTGCTATTCTTTCTGATTCTTTAGGTACAATGTACTCAGAACACTGAATCAACAAGTTTGTATTTTTCATTATGTGTAAAACACTGTTTGTCCTTTCCCCAAAACAGATTTATTTTACTAAGTACTTAGATTGCTGACTCACTTTTAAATGAAGATTAGTCCTCTAAGAGAATGACCATCTGTTTCAATCATTTCTTTTCCATAATGAAATTGGAGTGAAGTGATTTTAACAATGGAATTTTAACAGCCAAATGATTTCAACTTCTGTGGGAAAAAAAAGTCTTGAGCCCTAAGGTATTCTTGAAGAAAATACCTAATAATTAAGTGATTTTATTTGTATTCTTACTATTGTTAGGAATATGCACATTTCAGCCAGGGTGAAATTAGTAGGGTGGCATGATAGGTAAATACTGAATGGGACCATTGTGACCACCACAGTTGTAAACAGGTCTGAACTTACAGAAAATTTCCGTGTGGAAACATTATGAGAACACGGGGCACCATTCAGATATACTCTGCATTATTTGACTTTAGTCTTTAAATTATTTATTTTAGTCTTTAACCAGGCACAGATGTTTGTGCTTAAGAAATGTTTGTAACACTTATTGACTGCTTATTATGTGATGCTGTTGGGGAACTCTTACTAGGAGTTAGATATTGATATATAGATTTGACTATTGATCTTGAAAGTTAGGTGTTGAGAGTTTGAGATAAGGGTCCTCATTCCCCTTTTTAAACACAGACTTCTAAACCAAAACATTTCCAAGGACTTCATTACCTCAGATAAATTTCATTCTTCTTTTTTAAAGCTTTGTGTCCCACAGGACTGCTTCACCAGAAAAAAAAAAAGTCATCCCCGTGTTATCAACACTGTTTTGTTCACAAATCCAAACAGCAGCACATACTAGGCTGTTCTGTGGGAAATTTACTCCACCCCTGCCAGATCATGTATGGAGTGATATTCAAACACAAACATGGAGAATAATTGAAACAGATTATGCACCGTTCCTTCAAGCATGCATGTTAGATACATTATGCACTAATACATTATAAGTATGACAGGTATGGATGACAAAGATAATTAAAACTGATATCTAGGTCATTAGCTAATAAAAAAACCCTAATTAATAAAGGAGTAATCAAAGTAAAATTATTCCATAGGAATTATAAACAGTTTGTCTGATTAACTTTTCTGCATTTTCTTTAATCAGAAGGAGATGAGATTTCTTTTAGATGTTCCAAAATTTTTTTTGCTAAGAAGTGAAGCCTTGATTTAAATACTGAAATCTCCTTGAGTATAAATAACAAATTGAGTTAAATCTAATCTGTATGAAAATGCCTTTAATCCAAACCTTAAATAGATGAATTTTCTTTATAAACAACATTTTAGAAAGGAATGTTCTAAAGGTCCATGAACACCTCACCAGATGTCAGACTAAGGTCCAGGACTAGCGTTGCTGTCAGCGGGGATGGACAGGACACCTCCAGGGGCTGGTGACCCAGCCAGGGCCACTTCAGCACAGACAGCTTGCCTTGGGGCTGATGGGAGAGCAAGAACAGTAAGCAAGGCTGTCAGCCAGGGCAGGGGCAGCTCTGTTCTATTCCTAAGGCACTCAGCAAGGTGGTGTCAAAATGATGTCCTTTAACTGCTGAGGTGACTTACTGAGGCCAGCATACCTGTGGCTGTCTGCGCCAGTGGCAGAACCCCAGCATCCCAAACAGTGGCAAAAAGAAAAGTCAGAGTGAGCAGTGGCTAGGCTAGAAACTCAAATGCTCTATTCTCCTTTTGAACTACAAGCAAGGATGTACCACATGCCCCTGTGGATTGTGATAGAATACCTGATATCACAGCACCATCTTACTCTGTCTGCCCTTTTCTGTCAATTAGGTATGATAAAGTTACAAGACTAATACTGTCTCTAATGACACTGACAAGGAAGTCTGGTTATTGGGTGGGAGGAAGAATTTGGTAATTAATCCATGGTTGCTCAGAGATTCCAGTAGCATTGCTTGGAGTAATTCCTGCACAGATACTGTATTTGGTTGGTAAAACTAATAACAATTTCATTAAGCTAACAGCTCCTAATGCTCATAATAATTCTGTAAAATCTTAATGGATATACTTGTCCTTGCCTTACTTTTTCATTTACAATTTATTGCAGACACACTTCACGGTCTCTTGTGTCTCAGATTAGTGTTCTGTATTACCACAAAATCATTGTCAAGTCTTACTGTGACTTTTAGACTGTGAAATACCTGTCTTACACTGTCCTCAGGGACTTCAGAAAGAGCAGGAGTAGTCTTTATCTCAGTCTGATATCTATTAAATATGTTTATTTAATTTTTTGTTTATGAAGGCATTTATCTTTAGACATATTTAAAGAATTTTAAACCAGGTTTAAAATAGGAGCAATGACAGGAATGTGAAGAATTCCTATGAACAGGAATGTGAAAAAAGCTACTCACCAAGATCTTCCCAAATGAAAACTCTACTTTCTTCATTCAGCCTTCACTGGGGATGACTGCAAAAAGAGAACTTTTATCAGCCCCTTTACAATTTTAATCATCTTATGCACTCAGAAAAACACCTTGAGCTGCAATGCTGCTAGTAACACCCTACTGGGTGCTATAGCAGCATTTTATGTATGAGATCTGGCAGATCAGATCCTAGAGGGATGTTACTGGGAGCAACTCGCACAAACCAGCCATGAGAAGGGAGAAGGAGGTAGCCAAAGGTAGCAGCAGCCAGCTGGTGCCAATGCTCCTGTGATTCTAACAGTGACACATCAGGGAAGGAGGAGAGGCAGAGAGAACTAAAAATAATATAAGACAAAAAAATATTCATTTTCATCAGAAGAGGTAAATTGATACTGCCATTTCTCAGGATTAAAATGAACCATATGCATAAAATTGTTTTCCAGATAGTATGACAGTCTTAACCATCTTCCCTCAGAATTAATACTGGATAAGTGAAGTCATTGGCAAAAATACTGACATCAAAAGTGTGCAACTTTTGGTGGATGCTTTTCTGGGGTGAACTGGCAAGGGAAGAGAATTTTTTAATCATTTATTTTTTATAAATTTATTAAAATTTTTTAAAAAGTTTTTGAACTCTCAGCCTGTGAGGAAAAGAGGCAGGTCTTCACTGAGCACTGCACAGCACAGCTGAGGGTGCATTAACAGCCAAGTAGTAGTAGATTTCTCCTGCTCTTTGTCTCACTGCTTGCACACATATCCAGGTACTGTCTGGCTCAGTGAGGTCTGGATGGAAGAGCTTTGCTCTTCTGAGGTGTTCAGAAGCTTGTAAAGAAAAGATTAGTGGGCTCTATCCAAAGCCTAGTGAATAGGCAGATGATACCCACATTACTGGAACACTACAGCATCGGGCATCTTCAGGGTTGGTTCATCAAGAAGGCTTAAATGGCAAGATGTCCCTTCATTCCTTCATGTGATTTCCCAGCCACAGGGAATGCTGGCTATTATCAGGGAAGGATGAAATGCTACAGGAAACCTGTCTAATCTCTGGTTATGGACATGGTTGAACATTTTACAAACACTAAATTTACATTCTTGTATATCTTTTTTCAAATCTGCATAGAGTTAATTTCCTCCTAATATCACAGAACCACCTGAAAACATGATTTATCTCTTCATTTACTTTGCTAGGTAAGGATGAAACAGCCTGGGGCACTTACTTTTAGATTTGTTAATAAAAGTGTTAAATTGATCATACATATTGGTAATGCAAAAAAGTACCATCCTCCTTCTTTGGTGGACTCATTTAGATTGTCATCAGAGAGGCTGCAATGGTTCAGAACTACATAGATTTTAATTAATAATTTTGAGAAAAAATAAGTTATTTTGTATTATTTAACTATGTACTTTTCCAGATGTTAGATTTAAAATAATATAAATAAGTTTAAAACAATAAATTTCCATTCCATTGGAATGTTTCATTGTCTGAGCAACTTTGCTGCAGATTAGATTTCACAGACATATACAGCATTTCTATTTGCTGGCTTTTTATTAGATTTGGCAAGAACTATTGCTATGAAAAAAATTTCTCAAGGCAAAACTGTGATTAAAAGATATAAAAGATCCATATCTGAGAAGGATGGTAATAGAACTGCTAATGAGATCTGTAGTGGCTCGGTGGAGCCATCCTGTGTAAGCATATTTAAATTATATACATATGAATATATATAAATTTAATCTATTTTTTTTTGTGAAGGTACCATGTGGAAAATAAACCTAACAAAGGCAGGCCAGGTATGTTTATACTACATTTCTGGAAAGAAATGTAGATAGACAAGCAAAATAAAGTCATAGATTTATGGCCATGATTCTACTAAATGACATTATTTTTGTACATGAAGGCTTTTAAATTGAGCACTCAGAAAAAGGTGATGGCTTTATGAGATGTTTAGTGCTGGCAGAAGAGGAGTAGAGGTTTGGGGTAAAGTTCAGAAAATAGGTAGAGCCTCTCTTGGTTGGATCATGAAGCAAAGATATGAGGTAAATCTGGTATATGAAGATGGGCTGGAGTGAAATGGGAGAGTGCCCCAATTCTGGCTGCATAACACCTTTAGAGCTGTTCATAGAAGTCATTGTCCAGGGACAGACCCTGGGGCCTAAGGAGAAGGAAGGTGGAGGGATGAGCTAAAAGATCTGGTAGAGAAACAAGGCTTTTTGACACGCTCTATTCAGACCTATATTGATAGTAAATTATTAAAGATAATAAATTTGCACTTACCTCTTTTGCTTCACGTGATCAGATCTGGAGGAATTTATTAACTAGTTGTGCATGTGAATGCAGAAAAGTTTAGGGAAGGAAGAGAGGATCTGGAATCCAAAAGTATCAAAAGGATAACTTTTCTTTGAAGATAAAAGAAGCATGATAAAAGTTTAAAAAATATATGCTGATTCCAAACAAAAAAACAAGAGCTCATTTTATTAACTTCACTCTTCTGGCTGAAACATGGCCAATAAATTAAAAAAAAAAAAAAAAAACCACAAACAAAGTGCAAATTATTGCATTGCTGGAAGGAGCAAAAGGCAGATTATCATATATAACTACAAAATATTAAAGGTAGATAAAGAAACTCCAGAACAGAGTGAAAACAAACAGATAAAAGAGAAAGTATATCTTGTATAAAGATACTAATCTCTTCTCGGGAAAAGGATAGTTTCAGGTTAAACAAAAGCAGTTGACCAGTATTGTATTTGATGGACTAATGGAATTTTCAGTCAAAATAAAAACACATTATATA
This sequence comes from Vidua chalybeata, assembly GCF_026979565.1. Lineage (NCBI taxonomy): Eukaryota > Metazoa > Chordata > Aves > Passeriformes > Viduidae > Vidua > Vidua chalybeata. The sequence goes on along the minus strand of NC_071531.1, from coordinate 34,437,373 downwards.
AGTGCTAAACCAAGAATTAAGATTTTTCCAAATGCAAGAAGACTAATTTACAGTGTTCCACACGATGCTTTTCCCAAAGGACTTTCACTAGAAAGAAATGGAAACAAATGCTGAACATTTCACTTAGCTGAAAAATTTAAATTCTTGCAAGCTGGGAGTCTAGAAAGGGCCCTTTTCTATCTATTCAGTTCCAATTAATCATTTAAATTTGGATTGTGTAGATGGCATTTTATGGAGCATCTTTATAAATAAAACAGTTATGTTACTTTATTGAGCTGGATCAAGAATAAAAAGATATTTCTTTTCAGTTGGATTTTAAATTAATGAAATAAATACCAGTTGCATATAAAAGTCCCATAGAAATAAAATACCAAGTACTTTATAAGCACTATTGCCAAAACAGCTGCATTTTGCACAGTGTTGAGCCATTGCAGTGAGGAACAAGAGTATTTTTTCTCTTTGCCTTGGTCTCTAGGTATCATGGCTCCTACTTTGATATTGTTCTAATACAGTGTTGAATTCCTGAAAGGATGAATTCACAGCAAGGTCGTTAATACTCTGTGCTCCATGACTAATATTTAGTTGCAAATAAAAGTAGTTATGTTCACAGTGTCCCGAGTTCCATGACCCCTAGTTCTCTACTGGATATATGATTTCAGAAACATAATGTCTCTAGCATCTCTGACTGTTTATGTTGGTATATGAACAAAAAAAAACAGTGCTAAGGGTAAAATAAACCACTTTGAAGACAGTAACTATTTCAATCTGAAAAAAAAAAATTATTCTGATATGCCTTGATTCCAGCCCTCAGGATATGACTGATGTGGTCATATTGTGGTAATGTGTCTGTCAAACACCACTACCACCTAAATGTTATTCCTGTAGCCAAAATGTTCAGGAGTTTTTATCTGTTTATGTTCTTGATCATGATGATCAAGAAGACCTTGAAAACATACCATTCTGGCAAAAGCTTATTAGTTACAAAATATAAAACTGGGATTTCTGCTGCCTTTCATCAGAACACCGGCTGGTGTCTGCCTTTATTAGGTAAAAAGCTGAAACTGAAGTATCCTGGCATAAAGATGATGAAGATCTGCTTGAGAAAATACCTATGTTTTTACTTGTGATTAATACAATAAATTTATGAATTCTAGATTTACAGACTCCTTTAAAAAGTTTATAAAGGGGTGGAAGGCAATATAGACTGAATAGCTTATGCGTGAGCACAAAATAAATGCATGACATGAAAATGCACCCAAACTTGATGTTCACAATTTCAGACTGGATGCCACCTTTCTCAGTGTCCAAATCCCCTTATATTTGGAGTTATCTTTTAACATGTTGTAAGTACATTGAATTCATCTAAGTCTGTCACTTAGGGTCTTTTAAGAGAGACTTGCTTTTGCCACTTAAAGTGTCAATTTTTATCAACACCTATTCAAACTAATCCGCCTGATAACACAAGAAAACTACTGGTTATGAAGAGAAACGCACAGAAATACTCAATCATTTCTGTTTGTAGGCCTCTTCAACAATCTGCTTCAGTACAGCTTGGCTGCTCTACTCTCTCCCTATGCCAAAATGATATTTCAGCTTTGTTGAATATTTAGTGGGCCTATTTATTTTCAGTGTACAGTATTCATCAACATTTTATTTCAGACCAGCCAGGGTCAGTTCAGATCCCTGTGGTATGACTTTCTATTTTTATTAAATTCAGACAAGCAACACAGACTGTGATCTCTTTGGCCATCAACTGGCAGTTAGTATTAATGATACCTGGAAAGATCAGTCATCATTACTTTGGATTATTCTAATATGCATGTAGAAAGTGAATTGGGCATCTAGCCAGTTACATTGGTGAAACCTGACAGGAAAAACAGTAGATACAGACAGCAGTTGTTTGCACTCCTAATTCCTGGTGATACAATGATTATTCTTCCATTACATCAAGTCTGATCAATAGAATTGGTACCAAACCAAAAGGTTGCATTTGGACTGCTATTAATCAATAGAAGAGACTGGTGATTAAATGACTTTACTTAATGAATAGACAGAAAAACTGATACTGGCAATAGTTTTCTGCTGTTGAAAAGGTTTGCCCAATCTCGATATTTTGGTAAACTAACAGCTTTTATTAGAGGGATCATGTTAGAGTCAAGATGTCAGGTGGTTGCCTGCTTTCTGATGTTCACTAAGTCTGAATTTTCAGTTTCTTTTAATTTCTAAACAATGCTTTTTCAGACCACCTGTGCCAACAAGTGTTCAATAGACCTAACAAATATTCATTAGGTGATTTTTGCAGCAGGCATTGCAAATAAGAATCTCTGATAGAGTGTCATCAGAGATGCTTATTAAGAACGAAAGGAAAGGTCATCTGATTTCAAGTTTAGAATACTCTCAGCTTATTCCTCAGGAAAGATTGTGTTCAAGTTGAAATGCCATCTGAAAGGCAGACATATTTTCTGTAGCTTTTATCAAGCTGAATGACATTTGTGTTAGGCAGAGTGGTAGGCTACATAATTTGCTGGATCAAAGGAAAAATCACTTTGAAGCTAATTATTCATATTATTGTGCTTCCTATGTGAGCAGGAAGCTGCCTCCAGCCAGAAAGAATGTGAGATCACAGAATGTGAGACCCCTCCCCAAAACTTGGTAAGGTATCAGAGCTGGTAAGATCACTGCTGGTGACAGGTGAGTTTTGTGGGGTGTTCGCAATGTTCTTATATTCAGCCAGTACTCCATCTTCCACACAAACTCAAGAAAGGTTCTGCTTAAAAATGAAGAGAAGGACTTGCACAGCATCTGCAGAAGCCCTATTCTTTGGTCAGCTATAGTGGGCATCTTTGCTTTTGTACCCATGCCTCAGTCAGCAAAAACCACTGAGTTAAAAATGGAAAATTTGGTGTGGATTTAGACTGGATGTTTTGCCTTTTACTAAGATGCACATCACAGAGGTTTTCTAAGGAAATAACTGGGTTTAATGAGACAAAACCCATTCCTTTTTTCTGTCTCTTGTTAGGCACTTGATTCGGCACATCACAAAAGCCTAGAAGACCTGAGGAAGTGACTCAAAGTCTCAAGGAAGAAGTTATATTGATGAAAGAACCACTTAAGGGAATAGAAAACTCTGTTTTTATGAATGACAGCTGAATGTCATTTTTCCTCAATTTCCATGGGTGCATGGCACAGCCAAGTCCTGCCTGTCCTGTCTGTTCTCAGCTGATGGACACATTGGAAAATACAGCTGTTTGTGATATTAAGTTGTACACAATTCTGCTTAAAGAAGATCTTAGATACACTGAGGGCATTTGCCTTGTGCTCTCAGCATGGAGAATGCAGCTGACAGTCAACTTAGTGAAGCAAAAAACAATGTGTAGTGGAGGAGAAATTGTGTATCAGAGTGTTGACATATTCTATTTATAAATTTCCTGTTAGAAATACATGTTCCACAAACAGAGATCACAGAATAACAGGATCCCAGAATCACAGCATTACAGAATGGGTAGTGTTGAAGGTCACCTACCACAGTAGGTCATGTGGTCCAGCATCCCTGCTCAGAGATGGACAAATGCTTCTTGTAAATCCTTTTGCAGTATGTTTGGGGGTCCCATTTCCACACTCAAATCCCTGGCTGAAGAATAAAGTGTTATCAGAGTGAACTGCTTCTTATATATCTTCTTTTTAACAACTGTGGTCTCATAATTCTTGATGGTTTCAAGCTGATAGTGCTATTGGTTTGAAAAAGAAATAGTTCTTTGGGCAGAAATAAAATATCTTGTTGATGCCAAATTTAGTGTGTTTATGAAGTAACATTTTATAAGAGCTTGTTTCTTCTCTTTGAAAGCAGTAGACAAGTATATGGAATAACAGATTTCCTTAATTATCTCAAATATTCTAATATGACATACTTTAAAACACTGGTAGTGTCTTGTAGAAAATAACGGTGCTAAATAATGATGCGAGCTAATAAAACAGAAAGGAAGAGTTTGTATGTATGTGACAGAAAGGAGGCAAAACATATGACATGGCATGTGTTCAAATTAGCAATTAATGCACTGGATGTGTTACACTTCCAATCAGAGTATGGGAGGAAGAATGAAGTCACAATTTTTTTGCTTTGCTTTTACCAAAATATAGGCTGTATGAAACAAGAAATTGTCACAGAATGGAAGCAGTATTTATTTTTAACCTGTGAATGCTGACCTCCACTTACAGTATTTGAAACAGAGTTCAAAAGGTGTTTGCTGGCAAAAGTATGGCTGTGCAAACATGAATTATTTGAATTATTATACTTAAATATTTTATAATTGCTATTATCTTTTATATACCTTACTTGAAGGAAACAGACTATAAATGGACAGAAAGCAGCCAAGAGAGATGGATACTTTCTTTAGAGAAAGTAGGATTTTTGAATAGTCAGTGTAAAATTGCAATGAGCTTATCTACAAGTATTACTTCTTGAGCTGTTATCCAATGCAAAGGTTGTGTAAATTTACAGTTTCATTGGAAAAATCCACAGATTAAATATATTTCCATAGAAAAGGCTTTTTTGTTGAGCTGGTGGATTATTCTGTTTGCTTTGACTGAGCACTGGTTCTACATCCTTTCCTTCCACTCCTGACAGATATAACTGATGTACGCTGGAAATGCTAGCAAGAACCCATTCCCTGAGGGATATGAAGGAGCTCCTACAGTTGGAGCTAAATCTTCTTTAAGCTATAAAAAATAGTTTATCTTCTGAAGACCACCTTTTTCATGGAAAAACAAGTAAGCCAAGCTAAACATTAGGCTGTTAACTGGCCATCAATATTTCTGAGGGAAAAATAAAACAAACTTGTGGGAAGCTAGGTCAAGATTTTCTAATATCTTTCAATGCTTCTAAGCTGCAAGAACTGGGGCAGGTGAAGCCTTGTTGTAAAACATGCCAGGACCCAGGAACATGCATAGATTTTGTATCCATACAATAAATCCTGTTTGCTGGCATCCCTTGGGCTAATACAAGAGTAGCAAGCTATTTGCAGCCCTGGTTCTCTTTGTCATTGCCTGTCAGTTCTCCCCGTGGATTCTGGCTTTGCATGTAGGGAACTGGCACTAGCTGGCAGTGGCAACTGAGCCAGTGCAAGTCTGAGCTAGGGCTTTCCCAGAAGGGACTTATGGAAAGAGGAGGTCCATTGACTTGGTTTTGCACTTCCTGCCCTAGACATGGAAGGAACTGACCCTCAACTAACACCCCTCTCCTTGCAAAGAGATCCCCTGGGAGTGTATTTAGGGCATTTTGCATTTGTCAAACACCAAGTCAGGTATCTGTACTGCTGCAGCCAAACAGACCCTGCACAAGGTGCAGTGAGAGGCATCAGCATCAGCCTCAGGGACATACCGTACTTTCTGCACATTGTTCCTTCCCCTGTATTAATAGTCCTCTCTTCAAAACAACAAATACAACTTTCTGCTGCAGACAGAAGAATTACAGCAAAACTGTGGTGTATTCTGTAAAATCAATATTAATCATTTTCAAATTGTTTGCTTGTTGACTTTCTGAGGACAGAAAGAAATCCTTGGGGCAACTTAAGCACAGCACAAACAAAATGTTCAACAAGAAAATGTTTGGCTTTTTTTTTTTGCCTCTTACATCTCACATTTGACCTTTAGAATGATCTTGTCATTTAATCGCATAAAGGGCCATAAAATGTGATGAATAACTAATATCTTGCCTCAAAGTGTTCTTTTCTTATCACAGTTCCTCTCATACTGCTTTTACAATGATGGTATATTCATAACAGTGATTGGATTCTAGGGAGATAAATATTTACCCCTGTTCTTCGATAGCTCTCCTTTTGGTGACTATTTCAAGATGAATGCTACTGGAGTACTTAAAGTAAACTTAAGCAGTCTGAGATTTAATCAAATTATATGAACATTAAACTAATCACTGTTAAGAAATAGAAAGCACATTAAATATTGCTACTGAGTCTATCCTTCTCTCTGGTGCTGGGATAAATTTTTGGTAAATTCGTGTAGCTGGCCAAACTTTTTTGGCAATATGCAGGAGTAGGTATTGCATCACTTGGCCATAGGAAAACAAAACTTCACCTACCTTCTGTGCATCCCTCTGAAGGCTGATATACTCCTCAGGGGCAGTTTGTCTGAACAACAATTTCACTGAGATAAGAAGGATTACTATGAGTAAGAAAATTAATTGAGTAAACCTAAGAATGTTTTGTTTAATAGGCCTTCATTTATATTTTGTGCAAATGGAATGAGACTGAACAATGTTACAAAAAGAGAATACTAATACATATATTTTCCCCAGAGCACCATGTGGCTCTGATCCCAGAATCAGATTTCTATCCTACACATTGTACTCAGATATAAACAGGAACTACCTCTGCCCTTCTTTTAGTGCCCAGCTTTTGAAGCGTTGGTGCAGCAAGTACTTTTTGTTCAGTCCTGCTCTCTTCGTCTGTGCTGTGATATGTGAACAGACACATGAGCATGCACACGTTATGCTCACACATCAGGCTTTGAATTAGAGCTTATTTTGCAAGTCTATTCATCAGAAGTCACTAGGATTTTTAATGTCTTTTGATGGTCTATTGAATGACTTAATAAGCCCAAAGAGCCTATCTTTTCAGAGTGCCATTGTATGAAGTATGATAAACCATATCTACTACACATGGATAAAGCACTTTTCTTCCACTGGGTAGTGTTTTTTAAAAGCTACTTCTCACTATTTCACAGTTCTCTTGGGTATGATTTCACTGGCAAGCCTGTTCTATCTGGCACATCTGTATAGAGGTGTTATCATGGGTAGAGATGAAAATGTTTCAACAAAGTAATTGAGGAATAACAAGAAGAGCTACTGGGCTCCTGCTTGTAAGATTTTGGCCATATCCTGTATTTCTGCTTTTTAATTATTTCAAAGAGAGCTTTTAACATATATTGAATCAGAGAGATATATTCTTTTCAAAGCTTGGAATTACTGGCTACAGTTTTATAGCTCACGGCAAGTAACCTAGAGGCCTTATTAATACTTGATGAATCCCTCTCAATGTCTCAGCAGTGAAGAAAAGACAAACAACCTGCTGGATGATTGATGCTGTGTCTGCCAAGGAGGAACTTTAAAGCATGATTCTCTCTTACAAAATCTGTAGAAGAAATCCGGTCTGATCCAGCGTGATCCTGCAGTAGCGGCAGCGTGAGCTGAGTGGAGCTGCAATTTCTCCCCCGTTGCACAATGGAAAGTGCATTAACAAGTGGTTTATGTCCTTTAGCAAGGCTTTCAGCTTTCATCTCTGCCTCCTCCCTATCCACAAGGCTCCCTAGATCTCCATGGCACACTGCTCTTCAGCAATGTGTGTTTGCATATCTGTTTCAGGCTGCACACGAAAACTCAACATTATCACTACTTTTAAGTATTGTTTGCTCTCTGAACCATATAGTTGCAAACAGTCTGTTAATCTCCTTTTTCATTGTTTTTCTTCTCCAAATCATGGACTCTGTTTTCTGTGCAGCTGTTTTCCTTTCATCCTGTTTCTTCTTGCTCCCCTCAGGTTTCCTGACATACATAACCTTTGTCAGATGAGACACATGGTTGGACTTACTGAGTAATCTCCTGTGTGCCTGCCCAAGCTCTAAAAATCAGGCTTGATAGATCCTTACCTAAGCATGCTGCCATATGGGCAGAGAATCATTCACCTTTCCTGAAGTTTGATGGTTCATAAGAAATTGCAATGTTCTGCAGTCTTTTACTAGAGTAGGGCCATCAAATGGGTGAAATGAACAAACCTATATTTTATTCCAAATGAAATTTTCAGTCGCATGGGCATCACAAAGAATCCCTCATATCAAAACAAATCCCTAAACTGCACATTAACTCTTCAAACTACAGTAGCCAAATTGCAATTCTGTTGTGTGCCAAGTCTGCCTCAAAAGGGATGATAGTAGTATATATTTTAAAAGTATGGCCATTTTAACTTCTGTAGGAATATTCAACATCAAATAGGAACAATTTATATAAAATACAATTTAATTTCAATTAATACATCTGGGTCCATAAATTTTCCTTTTACTTATTTCATTTTGATTTTGTAATTGCAACATATTGAAGCCAAAGGGAAAAAAAAAAAGATTCTACTCCAGGGCATAATGAATTATTGATTAAAGCAGCTAGATCAGTATGAAGCCTTATAGGAAGCCAAAAGTAAATCAGTAAATGAAAGGGTTTTAAAAATATACTTAGAAAAAGGGACTTTGGCAAATACTGAAAGGAATATTAGAAAGAAAAATCTCAAACTGTCTGAATCACTACCCCTAGCTGCCCAGTCAGTCCATTATTTAAATAAATCGCAGTTTAGAGTGAATTGTGTGGGAAAATGAATCCAATAAAGAAAACAGCTTGTAGAAGAGCTAACACTGAAAATGTGGCAGCATTTAAATCCTGATCATTTGAAAACATTTGTTATACAGATCAGACAAAAGATTTGTGAAGAATAGAAAGACTGAAATGCTGTTCCTCAATAATAGCATAAAATGAATGTCCGCTGAAATCAGTGCTTGTACATGGATAGTTCATACCAGAAAAGTGAGAGGTTCTCTTTTATCAGGTCTCAAAGAAAATATATTGGGATAGAGTGATGGTAAATCTGGAAAACAAAAATCAAGGAAAAAATGCCCAACAAGAAACCACTTAATTAATCTGCTTTATGGCCAAACTCTAAGGGAAATTTGTCTCAAGGGAGTGTGAGGGACATAATTAAATTATTTTCTTTTTGCTCTCTTACAGCAGAAAGTGTACATCTTCTGATCCTTCTTTCTAAGCAGATCCTTCTGCTTAGAAAAAATTAAATCTCTAATTTATAGAGAAATAAGGAAATATTGATATTCCAGCCAGTAATCATATTCAGAAAACATCAATATGATTTTTTTTTTTTTTTAGGAAAGCAGAGAACAAGAAACATATATAAAACTACACAGATTTGTTAACTTTTCTCTAAATGGTCATGATAAAATTAGGTTTAACATAACTGTTTAGAATTTGTAAGGGCTGTAATTTGAAGTCCTGAGGACTTCAAGTCAAACTCAGCTGTGAGCTCTTATTTCTTAGTATTTTAATGGCATAATTAGTGTGTGGAGCTTTTCAGAAGAAATGTCATAGACAGACAGTATCCATGGATAAAGCTATTTCTCAACCACAATAGTTAAAACGCTGTCAAAATCATACAGGGACCATTGAAAATTAAAGTCCACTCAAGAGGCTCCATGAAGACTATTAAAACTACCAGGAATCTGTAAACAAACCATTAATGTGTCATGATATCTTTTAAGATTAAATGTGTTTCTACTCTGAAAATGGATTCTGCCAAATAACATTTTAGCATTATGTGCACTCTGGAACTCAACACTTTTCTAGTTTCTATATTTATATATACATTTGAAGGATATATGTTTCTTCTGACTTCAAATGAAAATTCTTCAGTGGGATATGAATTTCAATTTATTTTATTTCACCGTTTAAAAACTGCAAGTGAGGAAACCCACGGAAGATGTTCTAATCATAGGGAAGTTGAATGAAAAGTGATCCAAATAAGATGAAGGGCCAAACAAAAAAGAATCAAATTGAAATGTTATGCTGGAAGAAAATGAAGGTTTTTCAGGACAGGAATATTTTATCTTCAAGCCTGGGAGAAAATCCTCTTCTTTTAGAAGGTATTAGACCTGAATCTTGGTCCAAAATGTAGTCAGCTGTTTTCTTCAGAACTGGTGGCCCAAAAACTTAACTTCTCACACTCTTATGTATGTCCACATGGGAGGTTTTCTTGTTAGCTCCAGTCAGCATTTTCTTAATACAACAAAATTAACATGTAATTTCCTCTTTATTCTGCTCAAAGTTTTTGTTTTCCAGAAAAGTGTTCTTTAAAGGTCATATTTTTCTCCGCAATGAGAAACTAACTTACGCATAGAGTTTGTAACTTTTGGGTTTATCTTGTAAGCTTTAATTAAGTAATTATGGCCTTTAGGAAAACACAACATAGTTAAATTCCTTTTGCATAGATGAGAGTGAAACAGGCATCCCTAAGGGTCATGAACAAATTAATAAAAGGAAACAACAACAAAGCATTGCTCTGTTTGTGAATGAAGTTAATTTCATTTAACACAGATGAGCAATAAGCAGAAGGAAATTTAATTACGTAAAGGAACACTTATCTCCAAGAAGTTATGCAATAAAGAAACAATATTTTAAAAGTAGCAAAAAGGAAACAACACTTTAAAAGTAAGTTAAAACAACGTTCTGCCTTACATCTTTATATATCAAGTGACAACGATAATTCACAGCATTAAACTCAATACTAACTATGATAGCTAAGTTACAATACAAGTACGAGAATCACACTATAAATCCTCACAGGCAAATTAAATTCTGAGAAGGAAATCACTAAAAGGCAAGAAGGTATTCATATAAGCCTGTAAAATTAGGGGAGAAAAAGCTATTCACCACACTCGTAAGAGAAATAATGTAAGGAATATCCCTACAAATCTGTCTTATGAACAGTCAAGTACCTGAAGCAATCCCCTGTTACTTTTGAGAGTTTCTAGAAGGAGCTATCTGAAGTATTTTGCCATTGAAATAGGCCTAATTAATAGATATTTTAATTTGAATAACATTTTATATTTTACCCAAGCAGCTGACTATTTTCTCTTTAAAAATGCTGTCTCCGCCCCTTGGTGTGTGACAAGGACGTTTATATTTAAGTATTGAAGGCCATAAGACTGAACGATAGTTCTTTTTTAGCACTCCTATATGCAAAGCTGTTGTTTGGCTTGCATATTATTTTCTATATTGCTGGACAATGCTTCCAAAGCTTCTTTTCTTCTTCTTCCCATTCTCTAAGTTTAAAGATGCATCTGCCTGTGTACCAATCAGCAGCAGCAATCGCTGCCAGCACTCACCTGAGCCCATGGAAAGGCTCTGGTGGCTGTTTTGGAGGCAGCTGTTGAGCTGGAGGTACCACAAGCTTGGGGCACTGCTGCGATGGGTGTTTGTCCAGAGTGCTGTGACCTTCCCGAAGAAGCATCTTGAAAAAGACACCTTGGGGGCACTGGCACGTCTGTGCTCACGCCGAGTCATTTCAGCTCTTCTGTGATCTGGGCAATGCAGAAAGACAGCCTTTATTGAGCTTCTTCCTCAAAGAGATCCAGGGACAAAGAGCCATGCAGGCAGGGAAAGCAGAGGTTTATATAGGGATCTTGATGGGCCGTGCAGATCATCAAGGGCCAACGGGATGAGGGCACAGGGGTGGACCAAGGGGGAAGGGCCAATGGCATACATTGAATCTGCATGTCACAGCAACGCATGCTGGGAGAAGCCTTTTTCTTCACCCTAACAATGGTGATTATTGTTTGAGGGGTTTTCCCTCTAGGGGAGTGTTGTGGGTTCTTCCCCTGTTGGCCCACTGGCCTCCCCAGGATACCCTAGCCTCAAGGCAGCATATGAGCTGTGGGTGGTCTGGCTGTGTCCCACAGTAGATACTCAGGAGGGAGGCAAGGAGGGATCTGTTCCAGCAAGCTTTACATCATTTGGTTTCCATTCCTCCCTCCACGGAGCTTAAGGGCAGTTCATTTCTCTAAGATCACGAAGGGACGGTGACAGACCAAGGATGTAAGAAACAGAGAGATTCATATGGGAAAAACTGCAGAATTCACAAAGGAAGTCACCAGCCTCACAAAATTTCTTCTGCCTCGTGATGTTCAGCTGGTAAATCACGGCACTCCTCTGCAGGGAGAGCTTTATTGATGAGGAAATTTTTGAAATTTGTGAAGCTTTCCAGTAAAAGTCTTCGCACTTACCAGTAGAAAAGGGTTTTTGAAAGGTTATGTTGTTCACTTTCTCCATTTATACTTTATATTTTGGGATGTACCAATATTTGCTATTTTTGAGAAGTTTTGCTAGTTGTCTTTCTGTTATAGTAGACATAAACCCTAACAAACTTTAAGCAGCCATCCACATAGCATGTGTGTACATGGATTTCCTGGGAATGCACAGAGCATGCAAACATAGGAAGCACCCTCATTTTTTCAGATCGAGGCAGAAGTTTCTATTTGTACCTGTCTAGTCAGATTTCACTAATTAGAGCACTAAAGAAGGAGAATGGTAGAATTTTATTGACAGTTGCCTTCTACTTGGTATTGTGGGCAAATGACTGGCAAACTCTGCTTGCCAGAAGCAATATCTGTGCCCAGCAAGTACACAGCCATGATACAGGTCTGGGGGACAAAAGACAACCTTTCCAGTGCCTTTCTTCCAAACAGTATCTTTAGTCTCCGTTTGCAGAACCATATAGCCCCTGTAAGGAAGATGTTCATATTTATTTAGGAACTGTCAGTAAAATCGGAGTTGTGCTTTCAATTCTGTTTTCAGATTTTCTTTTCTGAACAGGTTGTTTCTTCAGTTCCAAGTCAACAAGTCCCAGAACACATTTTCACTCAGTGTCCCATTACACCAGACAGTCAAGAGTGCCTTTGGAGTTCTCCTTGCATGTTGGTCAGGCAGGGTTATCTCTTGGGGAGCAATATGTAATTTATGTCTGCTAACACCTTTAAATACAAAAAGGTTCTCTGTTCTTATGAGTAAGTTGTATTCCTGGAGTTATTATATTCCTAGAATTGGAAAGTGTTAGCCTTTCTTTTGCTGTCAATGGAAAGATCTCTTTGACAAGTTTCCCAATTGCCTCTGCCCGTGGTCTCTCACTCAGCTGCTGCTAATTGCTGCCAGTTACACAGGCAAGAATAAAGTGATGATTTCCCCTTGTCAAAAATTTCCGAACCACAAACTACAAAATATGAGCAGAATGAGCAGCTTCTAGTTTATGATACTGGATCTTCCAAAAAAAAAAACAAAAAAAAAAAAAACCCAAAAAAAAAAAACCAAAACAAAAACAAAACAACCAAAAACCCCAAAAACATGGCTGATGTACAGATTGTTTTTGCTGCTTATCTCTATGCCCACTGCTTTGAATACCCTGCACTGCCACTTCCATCTCTTCTCCTGACCCTTGATTCTTCCCATTTCAGTGTTGGGTCTGTCCCTGGTAATTACCCATCATTTGAGCACTGACACATAACCGCAAGCAAAGGACACCTGATCTGTCGTTGTGCTTGTTGATGAAATGTAGTGGTGCTGTACATATCACAAAACTGCCAGATAAAGTCCAGACAGCTTGTTCAGTGCCAAGGGTGCTAGAAGGCTGAATGTGAATAAAAGAAGAGGGAAATAAATTTTAAAAGGGCACAGTTAATTATTCAAGGAATTTTTTTTTTTTTACTGATGAGAGCATTGTAAAAATGAATTTTTTTTTCATATTTTGGAAGAAATGACAGAAAACACAAATTCAGACATGTTCTTCAGAAGTTTTGGGAAGCTAATTAACCAGATAATGAGTAGGAAACATAACATACTTTTCTGACCCAGTACATCTAAGGAACACAAAAATCAAGGTCAGAACAAACCATACAGGCACTATGGATTGAATAATTAATATTTCTGATGGAATATCTATATTTTTGCAGTTATTATAAAAAGATATTTAATTTGTTGGATATATCAATCCATTAATAATTTATTAGGTTTTTGATTATAATTGAAACCTCAAAAACCTCCAATATATAAACATATATATTCCATTAACTCTGATCTGATGTATATTTAAGTTCCCAAATATTTCTCATATTTCTTCCCTTTAGCTGATAACATTATGGAATGCTTTATTGATTGTGGCTTGCCATCATTTTCATAAAAGCATAATCCTATTGATGTCATAACTTATTTCTGAGGTTGTTAGATATCATGCCATGGATTAGAAAGGTCCTTAATTTAAGTAACCAGAACACAGACAGCCATAACAACCTCAAAACAGCAAATCTAACTTAATTTGTTGTGACAGAAAGTGAAGATGAAGGAATTAAAACTGCAATGACTCTAATTTGAATTGTTGTAAATGTTCGGGCTTATGTGGGCTGAATTTGAATTATATAAAATCAAATTAATTTCTTTCATAGTCTTTACTGAGAGTTGTAACTTCACTCAATATATTTTAGCAGTTTGGTGAAAAGACTGGGGTAATAGCAGAGTATTTGAAAAATCAAACCAGAAAGCATATATAACTTAAGAGAAATACAATGTCTTTGTTGATCAGGTTGTTGGTAAATAAATCTTGCAGAGTCATTTAGCCACCCATGCCAGGAACACTAAATCTCTCCCTTTGGGACTTTGTAGGGTAGAGGTCTCCTGCATTGCACCAATGCATTGCACTGGTAGCAGTGATACACACATCTGCCATAGCAAACACAGGCTCAGTTTTCTGCAGAGTTTGTCTGTGAAATAATTTCAAATCAGGTCTTGGAGCACATCAAACAGCTTTATTGTTAAGCATGGATTGTTGAAATTGTCTCTATAACTGATGCAGTGTGGCACACTGAGCAACAGAAACAAGGAAAACAAGGGGAAAAAGGTGTCATTCTCTTAAGAAAAACTTTATAGCTTGCTTCTGCATTCCGGGAAAACTCACAGTATGAACTGATAAATCCTCTGGAGTGTCTATGAATATGTGTATAATTTGCTACAGGGGGAGAAGGGATTGGCAGAAGTGCTGCAGATGTGATCCCATGTGTTTCTGTTCACTGGCAACTGACAGCTTTAAAGAGAGCTATTTTTTTTCACTCTGGGTATCTGCTCACATGAGTCAGGTGAATATATGGGGCTGAGGATTTGTGTTAGGTTGATATGGTGTTAGCTGATTCACATGAGTGGATAACCATGAACAAAAAGGAAGAGCTATCTTTAAAAAGATGACTGGTAGTGCTGTCTAATAAAAACAAGATCCTTTTTTTTTTTTTCATCCCATTACTTTTGCTTTCTACAGCAGTGAAGGCATAAAGATGAAGATTATCTTGCACAATACAGCAAATAAACTATAGATGTAAATATTGCAAAGAGTGGAAAAGGTTGTTACTCAGTGAAAAAGAGAGAATAGGCAGGAACAGGTAGATCAGGGAAGATTCAGCTGCTGAACCTGCAGATTTTTTGAATCCTCATCTACAACACAGGTGTCTCCTTCCAGCCCAGTCACCTCAACACCTCATATGGTCAAAGGTTAGTCAGACTATTTCTCTCCATTGAGTATAAGGGGAATGTAATCTTAATTATGAAAACCCTAAATTACTGCAGGTGGCAATTATCACCTATTAACTCTTTAATAACATCTGCAACTAATAAAAGAAATCCTGCTCTCAGTGGGTGGAAATTTGATTATGTCTTTACTTAACAGCATGTAGGAGGCATATTTATAAAAACATCATTCTCTGTTGTCGCAGTTAAGTCATACTTAATATTTGGATTCACTTGGTTTCCAGTATAATAAAAATGACCATAACAAACTCTGGTATGCATGTGGTATTAACCTGCATTCCCAAAGGTACTCTGTCATTCAGCAGTAGTGGAAATAAACTTCATACTTAAAATAAGATGGGCCCAAGTAAATCTGTACTGAATTACAAACTGTAATACACAACATCACAAGGCAATTTCCATGCTTTCAAGGAAAAGAGGACAGCCTAATTGCCTAATCCATTACATTCTGCTGCACTCCAACTGCTAACGTGTGTTACTGAAATTACTCCATATTTATCTTTAGTGGTCGAATGCTTCATAAGAAATCTTGATGGAAACCAGCTCACTGTGCTGCTCGATCTTTCCTAGCTTTTTATTTTTCCCTTTGAAATCTTCACCTTTTGACCTGTAATCTTCAAAGGTTTTCCCACTCCTTGTAGCTCATCAGAATGGATAATTAATATAAGTGAAAAGCCATGTTAACATAGCAACTGGTAAACAAGTGTGGCATCCCACTTCTAAGGGGAAGGGAGCACCCAAAATTCTTAGATGCCTATGTTTGAAAAAGAATGACAAAAGTCAGAGGGTCCACAAAAACTTAGAAAGTTTTATTAGTAAAGTAAACACTTGGCATAGAAATTGGTATAAATTAGTGCCTTATCTTCCAGTATAAGCACACAGCAGTGGATTTTGAGTGAGGGGAAGCATGAAAGGGAGGGAAAATACATCAGTCTTAGATCCAGTGTCAGTCCAGGTGCTGAAGTGTTCAGGGTCCTGGAAACACCCCTTGGGCTTTGTGGGACTACTTTTTTATTTATAGGCTTCCCCATCCTGGAGACAAGTTTCTTGCTTTCCATGCAAATTAGTTATCATGTGCAGCTTGTTCTTCCAAGCATTTCTGAAAATGAGTCAGAAGAGTTTTAGGATCATTGATGATCTTGATCTACCTGTAGCCACTTCTTGACCTCATTTCTGCACTCACGCCGTACTGTGCTATGGTCATCTCCAGGGGCCAGAACAAGGATGTTTGTCTCAGAAAAATGCTGCCCTAACTCTGTATGGCTCCCTTCTTCAGCCACATCCTGTTCTTTCTCACAGTGGGTTGTTACCAATACTTGCTTGGTTCCACACCTATCTGGCCATCAATGTTTGAGACACACACATTTGCCCTTTTTTCCTAGACTTCTGTGAAGAAGTAGCTGGCTCAGCTTGGATTTCTCTGCACAATATTGCATTGTGCTAGAGAATATAGAAATATACCTTCCCAGCCTGCTAACCTGAAAAATTTCCATAGCATTGAAGAAGAAAGCAGTAGTTCCTGTGACAAATATGGTTTGCTACCAGTTTTATCAGAATTATTCATGACTGCACAAAGCAGAAACCTGCACATCACCATACTTGAGGTATACCTTTGTAGCTTCCTAGTAAAAGTCTTAGTGTGTGAAGTTACTTCCAGGAACCAGTTCAAAGTATTGCTGGTGTATAAAACAATCTAAACTCCTCTTCAAGTTTATTCTAAACTGTTTCAGGTATAGGAATGCTTTCAAGTACTTATCTTCAGTATTTTAGATGCAGCTCTGTCTTAGGCAGAAGTATTATCTCAACTGAGAGTACTTGCTTATTGTTCATGCTGCCATGGTGGCACAGCAGTTACAGAAATTAGTAAAATATGATCATTTATCCTATTCTACATTTTCTTTTGCCTTGTTCCTCTTACTCTGTTACAGAAGTGTACCACATTCTCCCCTGTAGTGGTTTGTTTTGCTGCACTTGATTGAGTACAAGACAAGATGTACCCAGTGTCTTCCATCGAGACCTCCCTGGATAAGTGTGTACTCCAGCACCTGAACTCTAGGGAAAATGATGCTGAATATTTATTTTGTTTTCCAGTTACTTAGCTAAACAGTGGTCTAAACAAATCACGTGTCTATACTTCTCCCTCATTTCTGTAGGAGTTTCATTAGAATAAAGGATGCAGTAGAAAACCTCTCTTCAACAGGGATTGAAACATGACCTTTCTTTGTATCCATCAAAAATGTCAGCTATTATGAAAAGTCTGGAATCAGGTTTGTTTGTTTTTTTAAAAATATGTATATAATTCTTATAAGCATAATTTAGAAAGAGTGAGTCATGAAACTTGGAATAGCTGTTCAAATTACTTTTCACTGTTTTATTCTGTTTAATTGAATTAGCTAATAAACAATTCAATTGTGGTTTCATTAAAATAATAATTTTGAGAACAAGTTTTTTAAACCCTTTTTTTCATTTGGTGAAAATTGCATTCTGAAGATTCCACACTATATGTTGATTTCACTTCTTTCACTGCAAAGCTATGGAAACTACAGAGAGAAAAAAAAAATTAATGGAAAAAGGTAATCTGCATATGTGATACTGAGAAGGTTAAAGATAGAAACTCACTCTCTTTTTCCATAGTTTGCAGTCACTTGTCAAACTATAGTAGTCTGTCTTTGGCCATAGTATAAATTATTCTCAGAATAGTCCTAAGGCTTCTGTTTTTCTATTACATTTGATCATTCCAATCCTGGTTTTCCTGGCCTTAGCAGATAATGGCTGTGGCATTCCCCTGTAGCTTCAAATAAAGACATGTGTACTCAAAGTTGGAGGTTAAGATCCTCACAGGGAGAGTCTTACATTCTACCTTTGGGATAATGTCTGTCTCCATCCCATGTGGTGAACACTTACATAGAGCAAAAACAGTATCAGCAGCATGAAGTACAGACAGTCTCTATCTTTTTACTCCACCAGGTGAAAGCCCTGGGTATCAGGTTTTAGAATTTTCCATCTTTAAATGACACCACTGATTTTGCAGTTTTCGGTCCAGAAGCAGAATTTGTACAGGAGTGATATCAATTGCCTTTCGACTTTGCCCCAGTTTTCAAGGATTAACCAATACTAAATAGCTCACCTACTCCCTGAAAGCAACATGTATTTTTATGCTTCCACTGTGGTTGCATCTTTTACAAAATATTTTTTTTTCCATCTCAGTCTGTAGCCTGATTGCCAGATAGTTACAGAACTTAAGTAATCTGAAAATGTGGTATCTTGATTTATCAGTAGGATGTAACATGACAGACAACCTCTAAGGTAATAGTTAAAGTTTCATAGCTTGACAATGTCAGGTACTGTACATCTGAAAAATCCAGGAGTATCCTCAGCATTGACTCAACCATGAACACAGCAAGGAAGTGACAGACTGACACTGAGAAAATGATTTGGTGTAAAGCAGCAGGACTTATTAAAAAAATACAGAAAAGTGGAGATCATGATGTGGTAGGAAATAGAACACAAAGTCTCACAGTTCCCTGAAAGTAATGTTGACATGGCACCATTTTTCAAGACATAGAGCCCAATGAGGAACAAGGGATGACTCTCTACCACACAGTAAACTGTATCTTCTAAGTTTATGTGACTTGTGTACTACACAAGTACAGGTGGAAGAAAATGTTTTGAAGACAGTTATTTTCAAAGAATATAAATAATAAATAGATATACTGAGAAAATAGATGTCATTAATAATGCTGCTATTAAAACTTTTTAGTATAGGCATGGCCTCAGATTGCTTACTGACTTTCCCTCACTATTTCTGCACTATATTTTTTTTCTCTGAGAGACATATTTCAATATATTTCTCCTTTAGTATTTAGAGACAATAGGACTGTAAAAGTGATAAGAGTCTATGGAAATAAGCCAGAATCCTGGCTTTAAATTATGTGGGGCTATAAATACTACCTTCCATAGGATTTATATCACTTTGTAAGACCTGTCACTCTTCTTCCGCGAAATCAGAAAAATGCTGGTAATTACAGATTTGCTTAGCAGCTCCACAATCTGATATGAAATATCTGCCTGTGCTGCTCTGTGGCCCAACAGCTCTTCAGAAAAGGAACTAGGGAAAGGCAAAGTAATGTCAGTGAAAATCTTTGGGTTACATCATAAAGCAAGTAACCGGCTGGTGGCTTGCAGTTTTCATTCTTTCTCTGTGTATGCCTTTTACTTAGAATTTTTATTACTATTACTTTTATTACCATTAATATGTTGTATAAATTCTTCCAACTACTTCTCTGAAATTTGTTTAAGTATCTTATTGATGACAGCATCAATAAACAGTATTGTATTAAACTGGAATTCCAGGCTATTTAAGTGTGGGTAACACTGTCCTTCACTGCATACTTTAGGAGTAACAACACCTACCTTTTAACAAGGAAGCCACTAACTGAACTAACCTCTAAATATTTCATACTTGGAAGTGTATTCAATTTCTCTCACTTTCTGCATGACATTGAATTAAAAACTTGAGAAACAAGATTTGCGAATAAGGTCTTTAAATTGATACATTTTTTTTTATCTAGCCTGTAGTGCTCAAAGGCTTGTGCCCAGTTATTGTCTGTTTTAATTTATAAAGATGGAGATAAACTGAATGGATGGATTATGGAGATTAGCTACTTGGATAAAACTGAAGCCCTTGTTCTTTGTTTAATGTGATAGTGTCTTTCCTAAAGAATTATGAAAATGACAGCACCTGTACTTGCTGTTTGTTGTTAAGCTCATCTGCATTTTTTCAATTATGAAACAACTCATCCTAGAAACCCAAGGGAACGTGAATTATTAACTGAGCTAAGACACACTTGTACTAAAATCTTATGGGAAATCACAAGATTAATATCAGCTATGCAGTGAATATGCCTTTTGAGTTTTATTCAGAAAAGACAGAGACTGCTTCTTATATATGAATACATAATTTACTTATAATATACTCTGGTTTATTGCATTGAATTTTATATACACAGAAAATATTAGTCTTTGCAAAAAAAAATTAAATTGTGTCAAAAATTTATAAATATTAATGGACACCATAATGCAAAAATAATACTTTATGGAAGACACTTGATTTAGACTGTTAAAATTAATAAATAGACAATGTAAACCCAAAAATGTTATATATGGAAAACACTGGCTTTTGACTGTGATAGTTGTTTTTCAGAAAGATGGAATTATTTATATAAATTTGAAGCAAACAAGACTTGACCACTTATAGGTTTGAAATTTTACAATGCAATGCACTGCTCCACTGTGATGTGTCTCTCACCAAGTTTCAGTGGATAAAACTATAATTCCATAAAATCATAGGATAGTCGAATTTTTATTTTCATTAAAAGCATGTTATAATTAAATAATTATAATTAAATAGAAAACAAACTTGTACAGCCTCATCTTTTGCAGCTTCATATTTGGACAAAATTATCTACACAATCTTATCTTTTCTCTTTTATTTAAAAAAATATTTTTAAGGAAATGTGTTTAGCAGGAGGCTTGATGACATTTGTTTACTAAGATCCATAATTAGCAGTACTAGAAAATAATCAGTCCCTAACCTACAGTTTCTCATTATCACTTCTTCAATATTGCATGCTATTAACCGACTCTGTGCCTTGAGCCTCAGCAGGTTTTACTTTCTGTGTTGGAGATAATGTCATTCCTGGAAAGGTTTCTTGAGATACTGCCACTGGCAGAACAGGCAGTCCTGCTTTATAATAAAGTCTGCCAGACAGTGAAGTCTTAAGCTCTGCCTACAGAAACTTGTCCAGTGCTGAAAAGCACCATGGCCAGCCCCAATGCTGACTTGGAAAGGGGAAAGTTGTTGTCCATGCTTATATTATATTACCTGGAATATATGTAACACACCAAGCTATAGAAATAGATGTTGTAGAGAGGAAAGGCCATAACATTTCCTCTTTGCCTGTCAATTAATACCTGTGTGACTGACTGGAGGCAGAGAAAATGGTAGGTGGAAAGAAAGCAGGTAAGAAAGGATTTATCCCTAGGACATTCACCTTTCAAATATTCATGGAAAGAAGACACTCATCTCCTCTGACTTCAGTCTCTTAAATTTTCCATAGGCCCGTATGGAAATTAATTGCCCTTGAATTCAATATGTTCCTCTGACTCGGACAATATGGTCCTCCTCCTCATACACTCCAAGTGTATGATGTACACTTCTTTGCAGAGACTTGTCTCTTTACTCCTCTTGCTCCCTTTAAAACCTACTAATTCCTATATGTTTTCCTGCCACAATGCATACCTCTTTCTATGAAATTCATTGGAACTGGATTGTGCCATACAAGTCTCTTTGGTTTTCATTTTAACCTTTCACAATGCTACAAAATAATTTCCTTCCAGTATGTAAGAATGGCTGCAATGATTAGTGAAGGACACGTTTACTGACTAATACTTAAAAAGTGCAGTACAAACAAAGGATATTTAAACATTGGTTTTTCTTGATTTCTGGAGCATAAGTTCTATGAGGAACTATCTTTACATAAGTGGATCCCTACTATTATACAACATTTTCCCAAAATATGTATATTACATTCACCTCCTATCACTAAGATTTTCCCTGAATGCAGGTCAAATCATTCTTGCTCTTCCAATGACTAGTTATTTTTCTGATTTTGCAATAAAGACCTAAGCAGTATACAAAGCAGAGCTGAAAAAAAAATAACAATGTACAGCTCTTTCTCTGATTACTTGCTGTGTTTATTATTGCAAGGAATCAAGTTTCTGATGCAACCCACAACTGAAGGAGTAGGACCTTGTAATCTTTTTAAGTATCAGTGTTGAACATGTCATACATTCACAGTATACTGCCTTCCATGGTCTTGGTTTGCACAACACTCACCCATTCCATTGTGTGCTGCATGAAACACTGCAGAAGTATAACAAAAACTCCTTCTATTCTGCTTATACTAGAAATTTAAAATATATTAATGTATAAATGATGTGCAAGAGAAAACCAAGAAGAGTGATTAGATAATCTACTATATCACATAATTCTGTATTTAAAATATATAGAATGTATCAATATTAAATCTTTACTAAATAACACCTTGCCTAATTAGGAAAAATCATCTCCACCCCTATTGTTTCAATTAAAGAAGCTTTTTTTCATTTCCCTACTGAAACCATCTTGCATAAAATGATTGGAGTAGAATGGCATCTGCGTTGGTCTCCTGAGAAAATCCATGGAGATTTTACCAGCATTATATCATTCTTCTGCAGGTGCTATGCCTACTGAAACCCTTCATCAGTGTTACAATTATAAAGTGTCACTTCCAGTTATAAAAACTTCTCCTTGTTTCAACTATTCTATAAGGCTTTGTTGGTTGGAGTTTTTTCCAACACACAGGAAAAGGCAGGGATTCCCAGGCAGGTATTGGGTGGTTGCAGAGAAAATGGACTTAATTGATTTGTGAAATGGGTGGTGACAGCTGAGATGTGGGACTTTAAGTAAAACCTAGGTAAGCTGTTTATATTCTTAGCTGAGTGTCTTACCTGCTATTTGGGCTCTTCCTCGTACCTCAGGTCTTCTCCTTCCAGACACAGGATATTTTTTTGCAAAATAACCACACTCTAGTGGGAGCTAGAAGATGTTTCTTTCTCTAAATATCTTGGCATGACAAACATTCCCACTGGTTGAGATTGTGGTTACAGTTAAGAAGCCAGGCCTCCCAAATCCTGGAGCTGGGCTCCCCACAGCATACTATGATGTGAGAAGCACACATCCTCTCCTCAAGACGTAACGTGAGACAAGAGATTGTGCTTTGAGTGATGAATAATTCTAAAAAAATATGAAAACTTAGTCTCAGAACCATATGTCCACCTGAGAATGCCATTGTGTACTTACTTAGCTCATGCAAAAAAAAAAAAAAAAAAAAAACCAAAAAAAACCCCAGAATTCCTCTTGGTAGGGTGCAAATGCAATGTTTCAATTGCACAGGCAATGCTTTGGTATCTCAGGGAGGTTTCTAGTATACCCTGGTGAGGTAAGTGGAATATTTGGGATCACTCAGGTTGTGTGAGTTTCACTCACGTGCCTCTGGAAGCTGCTAAGTGCTCTTTGGACCTTGGCCCAACTGCTCCACACAGCACAGAAGTGAAATTAAGTGAAATTTCTCACTGTAAATTGTTTGCTAAGATTAGGTTTAGGAAATGTCACTAAACTTAAGCCACAATAGGAGAGGTGCACTATAAAAAGAGAAATTTTTATTAAAGGGAAATTTCATCAAAATGGCAGTTTGAAAGATTATACTTTTAAGAGGCTGCAGGCTTTTATATGCATTTTCATGTTTAATGCTTAATTTGGCTCCTGCTCTTCAAGCAGCATTATACCAAAATTTTCTGGGCAGTCACTGCTTCACTTTTCTCATCTGTTTAGCCATCTGGGTCCTGTGGTGACATATCCATGGTATATCATAAAAGGGAAATACCTGGTCTTTTCTGTGAGCTGCCACATCCAGCACTGGGGAGGCAGCAGGGGAAGGAGTAGTGTGCTGGAAAGGTTTGTGAAACCACTGGGCAGCATTGCTTTGTGTTACTAAGGAGATCAGCTGCAGCTGGAGGAGAGAACTAACTTCTTTGGGAAGAGAACAATGAAAGGAGCTGACATTTAATCAACAGGGAAGAGAGAGGGAAATGAAGTAACTGTGGAAGAGCACGGTTGATATCTCTATTCACAGTTCTGGCAGCAGGCAATCTCATCTGAACAGTATTGTCTTCATTAAAAGGTTATCCCAGGAAACAAAGGTAAAAAACAACTATTAACAAAGATTTAGCAGTACCCAGCTGTGGCTGACTCCAGAAGAGATGAATCCAAAATTTTGATTTCTGAATATCAAGGAGATAAGGGCTGAACCCACAGTCCCAGTGCTCACAGGACTCTACCTGCACACATCCCTGAAGGGCATGCCTCTCTTTAGCCACAACCCAAGGGTGCTGGCAGCAGTTATGGGCAAAAATGTCACTTGGGAACACTAAAAGGCTCTATGACAAGATTAACCTTCTGAATGGCCCACTAGACAGACTGGTGCAGCACATGTGATTGCTCCCTAGACAAGGCTCTACCTCCACAGAGAGTCACTTGGGAGCCTTACAGAGTGTGCTGGTTTTGGCTGTGTGGAGTTAATATTCCTCACAGTAGCTGTTATTGGGCTTTGTATTCAGTTTGGACTAAAAACAGCGTTGACAACCAAGGGATGGGTTAGTTACTGCTAAGCAGTGCTCACGCAGAACCAAGGTCTTTTCTGCCACTCATCCCATCCCAACAGCGAGGAGGCTGGGGTGCACAAGGAGTTGGACCCCAGCTGACCAGAGGGACATCCCATAACCATATGGCATCATGTTCCGCTATAAAGAGGGGGGAAATAGGAGGAAGGGGGCAGGTGTTCAGAGCCGTGGCATTTGTCTTCCCAAGTCACGCTTACATGTGATGGAGCACAACTTTCCTGGAGATCACTGAACACCTGCCTGCCCATAGGAAGCAGTGAATAAGCTCCTTTTTTTGCTTTGCTTGCGCATGCAGCTTTTACATTTCTTATTAAAAAATCTTTATTTATATCTTTACCCATGAGTTTTATGACTTTTACCCTCCTGATTCTCTTCCCATCCCACAATAGGGGAATGGGACAGTGGACAGGTGGGACTGAGGTGCTGGATGGGGTTAAATCGCAACAATGGACAGGGCTGTCAGCACCTTTGGTTCCTGGTTACTGACTAATTTTTCTTCTCAAAGCAAAGTGTGGGAGATAATTAGCATGTCAGGCAGTAACTAGCTCATTTTGAGCTGTCACTGCCATCTTCCCTGCTAGGAGCAGGTCCCCGATCACAACATTGACTGCAGTTACAGATGAGTGCACATCATGCTTTATATTTTCATGGTCTTCAATATTTTCCATATACAAGTTCTAGATATGGCAAGCTGGGGTATATGAATTTCTACTTGGTAAATTTTAATCTACTGACACCAGACTCTTGGGGGTGTTTAAAATCTACTGTTTGATGAATAATTTAAGTCAGCATGTCCATTTTTATAACTACTTATTGAACTGGACCAGAGTGCCAATCTGGCTGAAAAGCAAGCTTCCTAGAGCAAATCAGTCAGGGCAGCTCCTCATTTTGACTTACCAAGTACCACATAAACATTTGTGCAAGGACAATGCGAAAGCTAATTTGGGGACAGGAAGGAGTGGCTATGTTGCTTTAGTTTGGATTTTGTCTGGAAGTGCTGGATTATGATGATCTAATGAATGTGTTGAAATGCAGCCTCCATTGCCTATTGCACAGTGCCTTCAGCACAGATCCCAGACTCCTGGGTTTTTTTAACCATCATATGAAATCTACTGCTCTAAGCATAAAGCAGAGCAATGGCATGGCCTTGTGCTTTCTCTGACTCCCTGTGAGTAAAACAAGTTAGGATAAACTGCTCCACTGAGGGTGTTTCTGGTGGATAAGACTTTGTGAAAACTATTTGGGTTGTACTTAGTGGGCACAACTGATACTAAAACTGGCAAACACAGTGGCCCTAACAGAAAGAGAGCACTTCCCAGAGCATGATTCTGTGAAGGAGCACCTAGAGACCTATGATGTGCATAAAGTGCTGTCTTAGTATCATTGCATTCCAGAAAAGAGGGAGCATTCTGCTGAAAACTGGAGGAGTCACCTCAGTTATGACCAGAGTCATCATAGTGGTTGCACAGCTCAGGAGCAGACACAGAAGTTGTTCAGCATCACCAGAGAGTCCTACTTCCTCAATTTCTGAAAAGAAAATACTATGAAAAATACATAGCAAGAAGTAAAAGACTTTGTAGAAGTAGTCATTTAGAGAGCTTAACCTTGATATATTCAGCCCTGAAAAAGCATAATTTACCATCAGTTCCAAATCAGCACCATTAGTATGGGACTCAGCAATCATATGCCCCCCAAAAGACACTTGTATAAGTTGTTTATGGCATAATTCTGCCACCTTTGCTGATGCTGACTGGTGATTTGCTCCACTAGTAAACCCATCCCCATAGACTCAGGGGGGTTGCTCACGGAATTAGAAGCCCATGATCTTCTGATGGGTCAAGTTGGCACTATCAGGTTTTTAGAAGAGAACAAGAGGGAAGAATGTTTGTTTCTTCATTTCTGATTAATTCCTCAGTTTGAGCGAGTCAACAGATGGAGTAGGGATTCGTGATAAAATAATGTGGCCTCTTAGCTTATGTAAAAAGTAGTCTTAGAATGCTGTGGATTTTCTGATGGCTCATTAAATGTACTCATGCAAACTTAAAGGTGCTTACAGTATAAATAAAATGCTCATCTTCAGAGAGTGTTTGCTTTTGATAGATAATGTCAGGGCGATGCATGAATGTTTGGCAAAACATGTATAGAAATGTTGAAAAAGAAAGAAAATCTGTTATTTGCTGTTTGTGATCTAGCCTGAAACTCTATCTGTTGCTATGTGGCAGGACTTAGGACTGCTCGCTCTGTGTTTCACGTCCTGCTGAGACTGTCTAATAGCCTTTTGCACACTGACATACGTTCCCCACCTTGTGTCTGAAGCAACACTCCTGTAGCTGTGGCTGCTCCAGCTGCACAGCAGGGTCCGTGGTGGAGGGGGAGTGTTGCTGCATCTTGGGGCTGGTCTGTTGCTTGCAGTCTTGGTGTGCTCCTTGCCAGGCTCTGTCACACCAGGGAGCAAGCTCACATAGCTGCGCAGGCCAATAACCTCAACCTCTGAGCATGCAGGTAAAATGCCAGATAAAAATTATTGTTTTTACCAGTAAAATATACATGGTGAGGGCCAAAATTCATGGGTGATATTTAGCATTAGGTATTCCTACCATGATGTCTATGTTATTCCTCTTCCTCCTTTTCCAGCCCCGAGCGAGGCGGTTGTCTTTGCTTTTGCCTGTGGGGCTCTTTGAGACTCCTTTAATGAACCTAAGCCAGTGACTGATATGGGTGAAAAATGTCTGGAGAAAGGCAGGATTTTCTATATTGCAGCAATTTCCTTGATTCAATTCACAGAGGCAAACACATTCTAAATCATTTTACAATGAAAAGAGGCCTTATTCTCAATCTGTAGAAACACTAATATCTTATTGCTCTTCACCAAGATGACAGCACTCTGTACAAACACTGCCCACTCTTCCCAATGTCAGCGTTTCCTGGCTAATCATCCATGGGCATGTATGAGCTCTGTACAGAAGAGCTATTGCTGGCCTGCAGCACAGATGCTGAACTAATGGCACCAGGAAGTTTTCTCATGGGCAGAAGCGTTCCGTGCTTGGAGAGATACTTGTAAAGATGGGAGTCCTACACACCTCCATAGCAGAGGGTTTCATACATGAAGGATGCATTACAGGGCTGGGAGCCAGGTGAGTTGAGGAGCCCTGTTAGCTAAGGATAAGGCACAGTTCTGTACCTGCACAAGGAGTCAGATCACTCCGTGTTTGTGACAGTGCCTGGGATCAGTTCCCCAACAGACATCTCCTGAAATTAAAATCCTCACCAATATTGTGATTTGGTAACTATCTGATATTTGCTGGCTGTTTCCCACTATTCCTGGGAGCAATAGAAAGGCTGTAGCATTTAAGAAGAATGGAGGAAAATCAATAAAGTCTTCAAATTTATAAAGCCCACTATTAATTTTTTTCTTCCTCACCCCAATTAATTTCCAGCTCTACTCTGTCTTATCCTCTTTCCTCTTAAGATTTATTTCTTCAAAGAAAAGAGAACCAAGACTTTTTAAAATATTCCAGTGTTTAGTGTGCAAAAGGAATAGCCCTACTAAATACTTAAGTTTCCTTTTCTTTAGATAAAGGGTAAGATATAATTAAGAAAATCTTTCCTAAATGTAAAAAAAACCTTTTCCACAGTTGCCCCTTATGGATGGAAACTGGCTACGAAATTGTTTAAAAGAAGAAACCCAGAAAACACTGGCTGAGCTCTAATTACCTTAACACGTGACCTGGCCCCGATAAGTTACAGGTGTACTAATTACCAAAGAAGAGGAACAGCCTTGCACTTAATGGGTCACAGCTGTGAGTGATTAAGGTAACAGAGATAAAAGGGGTGGGTTGGCTAGTGAGGGAAAAACCTTATGAAAAGAACGTGGAGGTGATAGGGGACCTTTTTCCCTGCCTCTCTCCTGCTCTCTCCTTAGCACATACTTTAACACCTTAAAGTCTTAGCCTTTGAGACTGATGTATTGCAGCAATAAACAACTTTAATGCAACCAACAAACTGCTCTTGTCTCATTGAAGACCCCAGGCCCAATGCAACCTTGACAAGAAACTTGCTCCTCTCCTTGAGTATGAAAATTCTTTGCAAGAAGTCTTCTTAACCTCAGGCTGAATTTGCAAATTTGAACCTACTGTACTAGATCTCGTGTATTTCTTAGCCTACTCATAATCTACATGGAAGTAGTTTGCAACTTTGCCAAAAGCCCAGCAGAACAGATGACAAAATTTCTGCATCTTGAAGGCCAAATAATACTTGTGAAATGAGTCAACAACTCCTAAATTTTCCTACTATGAGTTATTTATTTAAGGAGCTTTGGATTCTATTTATTTTTATGAAACATTACTTATATTGAAAGGGAAAAAATGGGTGCTTGTTTGTGCAAGAAAACCTAGGAGAAAATTAAAGCATGCAGAGTATCTTTTAATGGAGCTTTAATAAATGACTACACAGATGACCATATTCACAGAAATATAGCTGAGGAGAAACTCCAGGGTAAAGAATGATCCTGTGGGAAAATTGGGTGAAATTGCAATAACAGGAGGAAGAACTATAATTTGATGAGGGAGAAACAATGTTTTGCATAGAAACTGGTAGTTAGTAAAGAAATAAACTTTAATAATAAAAAGGAAGACTTTGTGGGGGAATGGTGCAGAAGTTTCAAAATAAAAATAAGATTAGATTTAAAAATTTATTAAATTCTAAAGACTAGGTTAAAAAGGCCAAAAAAGTCTATTCTGAGCTGGACTACTAAAACATTTGGAGATTTATCTCTTTATGAATTAGGTCACTGCAGTCTGGATTCCTCATGCTAAGACCATTTCAGCAACACCTACCGCATAAAGATTTGTTTCCTCTAAATCTGAATAAAACTGAGCACTTACCTATTTTTTCCCCCCACTAAGAGTTTCCCCTAACAGCCAAACAGAACTGTATTGATGAACTGTTATGTGTATATAATGTATGAAGGAGGCATTAGATATGAAATAGGGAGAATAAGTATGAAGAGTTGTAATTAAAGTCTTACTGTGACATTTTCCTAGACAAAGAGGATAAAATTGTAATAGTATCAGAATTCTTCCTTCTAAATTCTTCATAAACAGTTGAATTCCCAGGCTGACCAGTGGGTAGATTGTGCAGAATGAGATTTCTGTTTTATGAGATTGAAAGATTCATGTTAAATGCAAAGATTGAGCCTTCACAGCAAAACTTTCAACGTCTTGAGAGTTTCTTCAGTCCAAAGAGGAAAATTTTCTGTATCATTAAGCAGAAGGGAAAGCTTCATGGTGCACCTCTGGAATATCTGAAGTCAAGATCTTTTGATATATTGCAATTAAACTTAGTGATCTTTCTGGGTTCCTTTCAAACTCAGACTAATCTTTGAATCTGTGATTCTATTAAATATATATGTATGATAATGCACAGGCAGTAAAATCCATACTGATTTCTGGTACAAGGAGATATATGGTCTTGAACAACTCACAAAGAAAATGAGACAGGACAAGCAGTAAAAAACTCTTTATAGCAAAAAAACAAAAATAACAAACAACAATTTGACACACTCCTCCCACCACACATGGCTTTTAAGATGGTTCACAAAACATTGTCGGTATTTTATTTCCCTGTTTTCTTTTTGTGTGATGGTTGCAGCTTCCTCTGGGAGAGAGAGAGAAAATATTGTCATAAAAGAGGAGATGGGGAGGTTTGGGGACTAGCAAAATAAATCTGAAAAAAACTTGATTTTTTTCAAGTGCTGTTCTCCATTTGAGCACTATACAGCATTTAGATATCTTTATTGAAGCCTTTCATAACAGAGCCAAAGCTCAGACATAAATTCTGTTTATGTTTTGCATTAGGAATTAGGAAGGCATTATAAATTTATTGACCCTTAACAAGAATCTTGAAGAAAGAATTTTTGGTAAGGAATGTTATATCCTTTAAAAGTTTGAATATATGTTAGAGAAATAATACGTGAGGTAAAGACAAAAGACTGAGTCTTGGAATAGCCTAGAATGAAAGGAATTGACAGATAAGAAAGAAAAAGGGAATTATTGATGTGCCAGAGGTTCGAGGGGTGACAGACCTGAAAAATTGATATCTGATATCAGCATCAGATACTTACTGCACAGTGAAGCAAGGGGAAGATAAACATAATCTGAAATATCCAAGCAGAAAAAGGCAGAAAAGACATGAGACAACCTCTTCAATGCCAAATCTCAAATCAAAAATAATGAAGAACTATGACCTTATCAAACTGGAGGAAGTTATGCACCAAAACGTCTTTCTTTCTCAGAGCAGTGACTATGTCTATAGTGGATTAATAATTAGAGAACACTCTGTAATGTCTACCATTAGGTAGTTATTAAAATAATTTATTACTTTTTAAATGCTTCAGCCTTTCAGTGAAATTACTTGTCTCTCCTCTGAATGTGAAATTTCTGCATTGTTCCTACAGATTCATCCCTGATAATACAAGATTTATATGTACCAGATAGTGCAGCTTTAAATACCAAATCTTCCCAGTCTGCAGGGCTCTTCAGGGTTAGAAAGAGAGAGGTCAGTTAAACCTCTTTTTTAAGGAGATACATCTCTCTAAAACAATGACGGGCAAGTTTAAAATACTATAGGAAATATAGGATGTTGACATTAAGTAAAAAAAATCTAATTAACAATATTATTAATATTATGTAATTATTTTGATAAATCAAGACTGGCAACTTTTATACGGACCACACCTCTCATTTGGTAAGAATTAGATAAATGAAAACGTCAGTATTATTTTCTCTTGATTCTTTGTAAAAACAGCTCATCTACACATTCTTTGTAGCATGCTTGCACTGGATTATTCTGCTGGTTAATACATGTTCTTTCATCAACAGCATTATTGGGTCACAGGCTTCTGAAATGTTAATTTTTAAATAATTATAACAAGCAGAGCTAGATTTGAGCAACGCCTCAAGGTCTCTTCACCTGAAAATATCTGGGATTTTGTTTTGTTCACCTTGTTTGGGGTTTGGGGGGCTTTTTGTTGTTTTTTAACATATACTGTACTACCCCATTATGGAGATTTTTTTTACTTTTTGCTTTGTTTGGCTTTGTTCTTTTTCAGCTACTCTACTAACAGACTTTATACACCCCTTTTACACAAACCATTATACATTTTATAGACAAACCATTATACATCTTACAGCCAGGGCTTTCACTTGGTTCCTTGTTATTATCAAATAGCCTGGTGTATATTGTGGGAACTAACCTTCATATAGATACTTCAAAACCATAACCATGGCTTATACTTTCATAACCATTCCAAACAGAACACAAATAACAAATGCATAAATGCAGTCAATGAGACTCAGCAAGAGAAGCTTCTGAAGACAAGGGAGAATGGTGCTGTGAAATTCCAGGACACTGGGAGTTAAAGCTGAGACAATCTTGAATTGGAAGAATGTTTGGATCATTTTGGTGTTTTATATTTATTCTTTTAATTTCTCTCTCCCTTAGAAGTCTTGGTAATTGCTTTCTTGGTAGCTAGTACACTCATTTCCCTAGACAAAGTGATCGGAAAATAAATAAAAATAGTTTCCACTCATGTTTCTAAAACCTTTGAAATGTTTTTTTAAAAAGAGGTGTTGCTGATCTCGAAGTACCTGTTCTGTGTAAGACATATCTAATTAGACTCAAATACCTGAGTGTGTTTTATTATGGTGATCATTTTGAACAGAGGCTTTAATAGAACATACATCGACATGAGAAGACAGGAATTGTTAACACATCTAAATTGATTAGGAATGCTGACAGCAAGAATGGGTTGTCTTGACAGAGAAAGTATGAGACTAGAAGGCTCTTGTAAGCGTAGACACTCAAATATCAACTTTGAGTTTGAATTTATTTACAGCTATTAATGAAATGGACAAAAAAACAGGACTATCCTAATAGAAACTGCTACTAACACAAGGCTGGGGTACATTAATGCATATGAGGAGATGAGTAAATTATGTGTGATTCCCTGGGAACTGTAGGAATGGCGTGGAAGATCATGCATGTAGGAGGTAAAATAAGTTTAGTTATAAACTAGAAGCTCCCCATTTAGAAGGCTGTCTGGGAAAGTAAAATTTTTATATATTACTTGTTCATGCAAATGACTATGAAGAGCTCATGAAATGTGAAATGAGAGTCAAGTGCTACCAGGTAACACTTTTGTAGTAGACAGGAAGAAGCACCAATATCTCTGCAGCAAAGCATTATCACGTGTAGCAGTATGTATTTTCCTAAAAAGGAGAAAAGAGAATTAAAAATTCATCTACACCCAAGCTGCTGTTAATACAATTTTTTAGTTAAGACGCGCTATGAAATGCAGCAACAGAACTTTTATGATCCCAATTTTTGCAGTACTGAAGCTAAATTAAAAAATAAACCTCTGTCATATCTACTTACTCTTAAAAAGTAGAATGTGGCCAGGTGTTTACAGGGTGTTGCAGGCAATGGCAGAAAATAGGACACAAACTTTTTTTTATTAAATAGTACATATTGCCCAGGATTCCTGTTAAATCTTGGCTTGATATTTGAATTAGTCAACTTCTTTCTAGTAGTGATTGTTCACTGATTGTTAATTAGGGTGCTTTCTTGGCTTGCAAGGGCTTGCCTATCAGCAGTAAGGTGTGGTGTAGGGATCTGAGCTCTCAGAGATCAAAGTGGTAAAGCCACATGAGACAGAGAACAGCGTCGCTCAGAGCCTGCTTCAAACAGCTCCGTGCTGGCTCCCTGTGAGCGCAGGCACTCAGCTGCCTCTGCACCCATGGCAGGGATCTTACCAATCACAGTTTGCAAACAGCAACTTCCCTCTGTGAGCTAGCCCTGAGTATTTGTACGGCTAGAGTCCTCAGAATAGTTTCCTTTAGGAGCTGGAATGCCTTTATGCTATCCTTGGTTCTGGTAGAGGAGAAAGATGCCCTGAGGGATAATGGATGGCTTGTGTTATGAAAAACTGCTAAGGAAGGAGGATAAAGAGTGAAGCAAAGATAGTCACTGGTGCTCATACAGTTCCAGAGAATTCTCACGGGTTGATACTAAGAATATATAATGCAACGACAAGTTGCTGTGCTTTAATAAAATAACCATCAGCTTTCTGATTGCCTCACTGTCTTTGATGAAGATCTTCTGAGTTCCCTTCAATGGTAAACTTCATGTTTCATAGAGAGCATCACCCCTTCTGGTGAGTGTTATCTGCTCAAAATCAAAAATCAGAGTCAACACATTATTTTTTCTTTAGGAGATGTTGAGTTTGACAGGCATTAATATGCATTTTCAGAATCTGAATTGCTTGCACTTCTTGGATGGCTGGGATAAAATATGTGCTGAGATGTACTCCAGCTGTTCAGGAAATGATCCTTTATATTGTTTTATTTGCAAGGAAAATGCAATCACTAGGGAAAAAAAAAACAATCACCACAAGAAAAATCCTTCAGTAGAGAATTTTAATCAATAAAATAATGGAGGGATAGACTGATCTAATCTCAGTCTGTCTTAACTTTTTGCATTACAAAAAATAAGCTAAAATTATCTTTAAAATTAGGTATAAAAACCCCTACACATCACTGTGGCAAAATGGGAAGGTGAAAGGAATGGTGTTTCATCCTGTTGCAAATAAGTCACTGTACCAGTATTTCAGATTTCAACAGAATTCTGTCTTCCTGTAGTTTAATATGTTTCTAAAAATATAAATTTTCATGGATCATCGATTTCCAATTCCCTTCCTTTGACTGTGAAGAAATAAGGAAAACTATTTTCTAGAAGAACCTTGTTTTGATTTAGTAGCCTTTTTTGGCATACTGCTTTGGGCATGAAAAAATTTTTTTTTCTCTCTCTGCTCATTTTCTCCCTTGTCACAGAAGGAATTTTAAAGTTCTGTCTGACTCATCATTATGCTTTCAAGAGATGGGGTCCTGTCTTCCTTAAACTTACAGCACAATAGCAAATGTACCACACTTCCAGCCTCAGATGAAATCTAATGAAGACACGGATGTCTTTGCCAACTCAGTGAACTTTCAAATATGACATTTCCAGGGACAAATCATAATCACCAGAGTTAGACCACTCACATCTAGAAGTCCTCTGGAGAAAGTCTCAAGGGTGTTTCTCAGCTGTCTGTGTGGGATTGAGTCACTGCATTACACTCAGGGCAATCTATCCACATTGACTGAAGATGTTTTTGGGATACAGGCAAAACCAGAGGGAAAGAGACAGATAGCTGTTTGAAACAATGAGTGAGAAACCTGTCATTCTGTGGGGATATTAATTTTGTTAATTTCCTTTGAAGTATTTGGTTAGGAAAAACAAATTAATTAACACATGAGGAAATCAATTTAATACATTTCGCTTCACTATGTGCTGTGAAAATAAAAAATTATACTTGACACATGCCTAAGAAATCACTTAGATTATAACCCAATTTATTTCCATGGAAAAAGGATCGAACTCTACATGTTTGTACTAATGATGATTATTTGAGTCCTTCCATGCTCAGAGAGGTTTCCCATTTTCAGAACTCCTAATTTATATTTAATTTGCAACAATTTATATCACTAGTGAGAAAAGCTGTAACTGCCTTTAGGAGATACAAGGAACAGAGCTGGCACTGGAAGAAGAACATGAGATAATATGTGCCAAAATGATAAGATTTAACTTTAAATTGTTACAATAAACTATAATAAAATAAATTATTAATATTAGATATGATTCTTTTCACTGGTATTGCCTCTTCTTTGTCAGACAAGTGTTGACTGTTAAATAAGTCTTGAAGAAATTAATCAGTAGGTAAAATGTGGAGATGGAAATAGGAGGGCAGCATGTATTCACTTGCCTTATAGATCAGGAAGTAGATAAGTATTCACCAATTATGACCATCCTGTTCATGCTTTTCACAGGTAAAGTATGAAAAATGTGTTGGTAAATCTATATGTTTGTATCTATAGTTATCAGAAAAGATAATTACTTCATAATTGAAACAGTGCTGTTAGACTGACTTCAGTAGCAACCTAAAAGGATTTTGTAATTTTCTTATTTTTATGAAAGCCTTTGTGAGGGAAATGGGCAACAATGTGAAACATCACAGAAAATTTGATGTCTGCAAATTCAATTGTTTAGACTGGGATCTGGCAAGAGAATAGAAGATCATATACACAAACATAATTCTGTCCAAAGAACAATAACTGAATTTTGAAAAAGTGATAGCTACAGAAGAAGCTTTTGAGGCTATGACTAAACCATTCAGACTATATTCTCATGATTTACAATTTTTCCCTAAAAGTTAACTTGATTTCTAAAGTAATTATCTATTCATATTTTTTGCATTAAATGATGTGCTTTTTGCCATTGCATTTACAAACATTTTCCAACACTGGTTTACTATTCAGCAAAATGAACTAAAATAAAGTAAACTAAAGTTGAAAAAAGCTTGACAAATGCCACTTCAATGAATTCTAGAAACAAAGAGCTGAAACTTTCCAGAGAACAATTTGTGGTGGGTGAGATCTCCTTCAGGGTTGTTCAAGCATAAAATGAATGAGAACTTACTGTTTGATGTGTCCTCTTGTGTGCTCCTCCATACAAGGGACACATCTGCACACTGGAGAGAGTCAACAAAGGGCTACCAAGGTGATTGGAACACCTTCTGGATTAGAAATGGCTGAGAGAGCTGGAACTGCTCAGCTTGGCAAAAAGAAGGCTCAGAGGGAAGCTTAAAAGAAATTAATACCTAAAGGAAAGGTGCAAAGGGAACAGAGCAGGCCTTTTCAGAGTGGTGTGCCATGGCAGAACCAGAGGCAACATGCACAAACTGAAACATGGCAGGTTCTCTCTGAACATCAAGAAACGCTTGTTTACTGTGTGGGTCTCCTTCCTTCAAGACATTAAAAAACTGTTTGGAAATGGTCCTGAACAACTGGATCTGGGTGTCTCTGCTTGAGGAGGGTGATTGGACAAGCTGGCCTCCAGAGATCCCTTCCAACCTCAACCATTCTATGGTTCTATGACTGGTGTCCAAAAACATGTAAAACACAGGTAAAAAATCATGAAACTTGACATTATAATAGTTCGCTACGGAATGCATTGAGTCAGATAATCTGATACTGAGTCAGACTTTAGGAAGATTCATAACAGTGTCAGAAAATAGAGGGGCATGCAAATGAGGAACTAATGGGGACAAACTATAAATGAGAATAGTTCCCGGATCCTTGTACTGAGTTAGCTTCTGGTGCAAAATCAGACTAAATTGACTTTGTATCTGAAATGCCAAAATAGGTTTAGTACCCAACTCTACACACTAGGTGCTTAAGATAAGTACAGAATGTGTCATCAAATGGCAAAAGTAAGAGTAAGAAGATCCCAAAAAGAGCTTTTCCATTTGTCTGTCAACTGAAGACCCTACTGAATAGACATTCATGCACCTAATATACATCAGCAGAATCACAGCATCAAAAAGATGAAGTTTTCTTTCAAAGAAAAGACATTGGTTTTATAGCTCCATTATTTATTACAAAACAATGCTCTGAGTATTTATCCTGAAAGTGAAAACCTTGAATCTGTCAGCATCCTTAATTTGGGCAGCTGCCACCAGCGATGTCTGTCACCAAGATTAGCCTGAATGAAGGCACTTTCCAAGCCTTCTGTTGAAGCCAAGGCTATTGTGTGAAGAATACAATGAAAATGACAACTGAAAATAAGCAAGGAATTCAAATTAGATGTCTACAGTGCAGGTATCTCCATATGGATGAAGCAGCTAAGTCAATGGAGCCTGGGGAGTTCTCCAGCTGACCATGGGTATGTACTCGAGTTTGCATGATTCAAATAACTCTCCATAGCAACAGGATGTCCCCTGAGTTTAATGAGATTCAATAGCCCAGTATTTAATTTTCCCCATAAGATTTTTATTTTCAGACCTTCTACTTGTTTATACTCCTTCACCTTGTTTAAAGTATGACAGGGAAAAAACTTCATACATATGCAAATTCTCCACAGACACCCTTATTTACAATTAGTAGGATTGTGTAGAGAAATAGGGGAAAGGCTATGAGAGAATAAGTACACAAGAATAATTACAGGAATATATGATGTACATGACTTCTCAGGGAGGGCAAATGGCACGGAGTAGCCCTCCTGTACAATTCTGTCACCACAGAGAAAATTTCAGTTAATGCCTTTGACTCACTGCTCTACAATTCCACTAAGAAAGGAGGATTCAGCAGGGATCTGAAG
Organism: Vidua chalybeata; assembly: GCF_026979565.1. Taxonomy (NCBI): domain Eukaryota; kingdom Metazoa; phylum Chordata; class Aves; order Passeriformes; family Viduidae; genus Vidua; species Vidua chalybeata. Next base: position 34,399,659 of record NC_071531.1, on the reverse strand, counting down.
CAAAATTAGGGAGTACCTGCCATGCAGAAGAGAAATTTTACATGAAAAGTGTCATGAAAAAATGTGTAGGGCATGATAAGCAGAGGCTTATCATGCCCTACACATTTTTTAGGGAAATAATCATTTCAGCTTCCCTAAAAGAAAATAATTTCTTGTTCCACTGCAGTGAATAACAAAATCTAACAATTTTCTTCAGTTTTAAGCAAAAAAAAAAAAAAAGCAAAAACAAAAACAAAAACCACCACCCACAAAACAACAACAACAACAACAAAAAAAACAAAACCAAAAACAAAAACCAAAAACAACCTGAGGTTTGGTGTGTTCACAGAGACAGCAGGGAATATTAGGTTCTCCAACCACTTAGAAATTCACTGTCTCTCACACTCACCTTTTGGTTAATACCAGCTGAAGCACATGACATGCAATTGATGCCACTGGTACTGAGCTGTTATGTGAGTTAACACAGCAGGAAAAGTAGCCTGGTTCATCAAGAAGATAACCTGAAATTAGAGGCAGGGAGTAAGAGGGCAGTGCGTGAATTTGGAGTACAGAAAAGGTAATATTGTCTGATTGCAGGATAATGTCTTAACTCTAATGTGCTGTCCAAGTTGTTAATGGGTTCATTGATTCTTAGGCTACAGAGGACTATTGGATCAGTCTCACTGGATACAAAGCACTGTCTACAAAATCTTCCAGAAAGAAGTGAAGTCTAATTTTGAAGGCAGCGTGAACCAATCACTGCCCTTAGAGTTTGTTTCAGTTGTTAATCATGTGAATGCAAATTTAGAAATGAGCCTACCACTTCTCAGTAGGGCTGCTGATTCTTTCAATGCCCTTCATTTCTATGTGGGGGGTTCTAATTGCCTATTTTTTATTTTTTTTTACTTTATGAAATACTGATTTAATAGAGTTAATTCAAAAGTATTTTCTTTTTAAATACTTGATATGTGACTGCCTCTGAAGGGCATCATTTACACTTTCATTCTGGCTTTCCCTGGTTTTGCAAATCTCTTCTATAGGATTATGGCAGCTCTCTTTGGAGGGCTGGCAAGAAAGGAAACATCGAGAGTGGTACTCATTTGACTTAACTATGTCTACATATGAGCTAGACTCCCTTCAAAGTCAGTAGAAAGAAAGTGGCAATTTTGTATGCAATTCATCTAACCTGTCTTAAATTCTAATACACTTGAAAATATCCCTTCATTTTCTCAAAGGGGAACCAAGGTTAGGTTACTCAAATATAGACTTAAGATTTCAGACAGATGAGTCCTGCTGCAAGTAATTGACCCTGGATAACTTTCTTTACCTATTTTTCTCACCTTGAGGGCATACAATTATGTTCTGGGAGGAAAGGAAAATGAAAGTAAAAGATCATGGTAGGAGGTGCTAAATTCTTGCATCCCTTGAAGTACAATGTCTTTGAAATTTATTTCTTTCCCTATTCTGACTTAGGGAGAAAAAATGGTTTATCTTTTGTGCCTCTAAAAAGTGTCAAGCATATAGCTTTTCTACATTATAATTTTGAGAAAAGAAGGAGTGGGGATGATGCTAACTTCCTTTGCTGAATTGTTGTTTGATTTTCGATTTTACACATCCTGCACCCCATAGCTCAGTCCCCCAGCTCATTCTAAGCTCCTAGAAAGAGTAATGCATGTTGTGTTCAGCAGAAGGTGAGAAAAGGGTTTGCAATTTATTTGATCCAGGATACAAAAATATGTGTTGAGTCCCCACTGAAATAACTGTGCCTGTGATTTCTTTCAAATTTGTCCATGACAGACAGAGGAAAAATAAACTCTCCTGGAGAAAGTATTCTTTTTATAAATGTTAAAATTCTCTTGACCTGGAACTGTATATAGCCAATTAGCAATATGTATTGAATGTTTACCAGACACAAATATTCCCATATTTGATCAGAGTTCAGTCATCACACACCCTGAAGACCCTAAAATATTTTAACATTTTCTTTAGCACTGGCTTGATTTTTTTCTTTTGCCCACAGTATGCTATATGGAAGATTAAAATAATAAATAAACAGATGTTGGGGTTTTTTTGGCACTTACTGAAGTCACCAATAACTCTCTTCCAGAAGGTTAGATCATAGGAATAAGAGAGGTGTTTTTTGTAATGTGCTCACTATATTTTAGGCTGTTTTACTCATTACAAAATGTTTCTTGATCTCAGTAGACACAATGGCAGAAAATTAACAGTCAGAACACTCAGATCTGTGTAAACTAAGTCTGGACTACTACAATATCCTGCACTTTTAAATTTTAAAAAATTCACAATCACTTTTTTTCTCTGACATTTGCAGATACCATTGTTTAACTTGAACATTTTGTCCAGACTTAAGTAGCCTATGTTTTTTGTCTCTCAGGATTTAGAGTCTTAGAATAATAGAACAGTTTATGTTGGAGGGACCTATGGTCAGGAATACCTTTCACTAGACGACATTGCCCAGATTCCCATCCAACCTGGCCTTGAATACTTTCAGGGGTGGGGCACCTATGATTTCTCTGTGCAACTTGCTTGAGTGTCTCACCACCCTCATAATAAACAATTTCTTTCTTTTGTCCAAAAAAAAAAATCTATCCTCTTTCAGTTCAAAGCTGTTACCCCATGTCCTTTCACTACTACCTGATGAAGGGTCTCTTACTGCCTTTCTTACAAGCCCCTTTATGTATAGAAAGTCCACACCCAGGTGTTTCCAGAACTTGCTCTTCTTCAGGCAGAACAATGCCAATGCTCTCAGCCTTTCTTCACAGGAGAAGTGCTCCAGCCCTCTGATCATTCTTGAGACACTACTTTTGACTCCCTCCAACAGGTCTGTGTCCTTCTTGTGCTGGGGATCCCAGAGCTCCAGGAGTGGAGTAGAGGGGCACAACTACCTCCATTGACCTGCTGGCTACACTGCTTTTGGTATAGCCCAGGATGCAGTTGGCTCTCTGTGCTGCAAGCACACATTGCTGGCTCACATCTAACTTTTCATCAGTTGTTGTTTCCAAGTCTTTCTCAACAGCCTGCTCTCAATCCATTCATCCATCAATCTGATTTGGTGTTGGGGTTGTGCCAACCCAGGTGCAGCACCTTATACATTGACCTTGTTAAACTTTATGAAGTTTGCATGAGCCTGCTCCTCAAGTCTGCAAAGCTCCCTGTGGATGGCATCCCTTCCCTTTAGTACATAAACTTTACCACTCAGCTTGGTGTCATTTGCAAAATTATTAAATGTGCCCTCAGCTCCACTGTCTATATAATTGATGAGACCTGATAGTACAGGTCTCAGTATGGACACTTGAGGGACAGTTTTTTACTGATTTCCATTTGGACATCAAGTCATTGACTATAGTTTTTTGGACACTTTCATCCAGACAATTTGTTTTCCATCCATCAAGCCTATATTTTTCTAGCTTAGAATATTGTGTGGGAAAGTATCAAAGATCTTACAGAATTTCAGGTAGATTATATCAGTAGCTCTTCCCTTGTTTGCTGATGTTCCTTTGTCACTCCATCATAGAAGACAACTAGTTAAGTGGGACACAATTTGCCCTTGGGGAAGTCATGTTGGTTGTCTCTTATCACCTGCCTGTCTTCTATAAGTTTTGACATGTCTTCCAAGAGGATCAGTGATCTTATTGGGCACAAGGTTTAAGTTGACAGGTCTGTAGTTGCCAACATCATCCTTTTTACTGTTTTTAGAAGTTGTATGAAGTTTTCCTTTTTCCAGTCCCTGGGGACTTTGCCTGATTCGTATGACTTTTCAAATATGCTAGAAGCCAGCTTGGTAACCACAGGAGGCATTTCCCTCAGGACCCTGGAATGCATTTCATCAGGTCCCCTGGGTTGTATACATTGTGGCTATTTGAGTGATCTTCTTTTAGCCCCTGTCTTGAAGGTCCAGAAGTTTGAGATATATGGCAATAGAAATTACCTTTGAAAACTGAGGCCAAAAGCATAGTTGAGTACCTTAGTCTTGTCCATGTCAGTTGTCACTGACTGTAGTTTCTCAAAAACAACTCTGTGCAGTCCATCCATTCTTCTACAAACAGGGCAAACCTCCCTGACCCTCCCTTCTTAAATGTCCTTTCTAAAGCATTCTTGGCCTGCAATCTCGTAACCTCTTGTGAAAATCTGTTTCTAGTTTTCCATGGGTAGAGAACACACTCTTACATATCCAGAAGCTGGATAAACTCTTCTACTGGAAGTATTAATTAAACATGATCTGTACAACCCCAGATTCAGATGATCTGACACAAAAAAACCCTGTCTTTCTCTGATCAGATCCAATCCCAGAGTCACTCAAGACCATTTCATACAGGCATTCCACTTCATTTACCTAAATACCTCAGAGGATCAAAGGGAATTCCTCCTGGAAAGGGCTTCATGGGATAATAGAGTCATTTCTCTAGCTCAGGGAAAATAACTTAGTCCTAACATATGTTTGCAATAAAGTCAACAAAATATTGCTAAGCAAATTCAATGCTTAAAGGGCTTCATTCAGGCAAGTGCTACATCTCAGTGATTGTTTTCTACTTGATTCCTTATTAGAAAGGTGCCCTACTGTGTAATCATCCTTTTTGATGTATGCTCTTGCAGTAGAAACCAGATCCTTATCTCTCCTGCACTGTTCAAACATGCCTTTTCAGAATAGTTTTGAATTTCACACATTTCAAGGTTGTTTTCTTAAGCAATCTAAAGACTATTCACTATTAAATTTGGATGTGTAGCATGTTTGATAGCATGCTGTCTCGGGAGCAATTCTGCTTGCTTGATTATATATCCTCAGGCTTTTCTGTAGCAGCAAGTTCCTTCTCCATTGGAATCAAATTGAAAAATAAGATTTCTTTTTTCCTGTATGTATTCATGATTCAGAGCATTGACTACACTGCATTGTACATTTATGTCTCTTAATATATTTCTCCCTAAAGGAAATTACCTTCTGTTTTCTGACAGTCGTGATAGTCTGTTTAAAACTTAGTCACTGACACCTGTTCAAGTGTATGGTTCAATCTCTTTCTTCAGACAGGAGAGGAGAAGGGCTTGATCAGCACTTGCCTCCAAAATATTTTTGATCTTGGTCAAACTGCTCTGCTTGGTGGAAGATGAGGAGAAGGCTGGCAGAAAAACTTTCTGGTGGTACACCTGTTTTTTTTGGGTTTTTTTAAGGACTTATGCCATTACAGAAAGTTATTTTTCAGAATGTCCAGCAAACAAAGCAGTTTGAAGCCATGGGTGTATTCCAGCGTAAACTAAACTCCTTATCTGGCTTTCCATCATTCTCACAGTTAATCCAGGCCCTTCTGCAAAAGCTGCAAAGAGCTCTATCAGTTTGGAGAGCCCCTCAAAAGCAGAAAGTATGTTTTTCCTTTCATCAGCCTGCTGAAATGAATCTGAGTCCAACTGGTCAACAGCATATGGCTCTGCTCAGACACTTCAGAGTTCCCCAGCTCCATTGGCTCTTGGACCACCTGCTCTGTGGGCTGTGAAAGCTGAAGCTGGCATGCAGCAGCAACCTGATTCCTGCTGAACCACTGATTCAGTTTAAAAGATGTGAGCCAAATGCCAATGCTACCTCTGATTGCTGGGAGCCACCTGAAGCCAAGGATCATCTTGCACAGACAAGCCTGCTCATTGGATTAAACTCACCAAAGAGAATTTCTCCAAGAATTTTGCTAGGTCTGAGCTGACTCTCACAGCCTTATGAAAAACAGCTCATGTGTTTTCCATACATATTGCAGGCTCCAAAAAAGACTGCACTCTGTGTTTCACTTTCTATGCAGTCTTTTTGAAAGTAAGAGCAGGGTTAAATGAGTTAAATTAGTCTGGACTCACTTGAGAAATGAGACAGGCACCACAAAAGAAAAATAGGATGTTTACTCTTGCAAAACAAAAGGGAAAGTCTAAATTAATAGGTTATAAACTCAAGTAAAAGTCTCAGCAGTCAAATCTAATACATTGTAAAATTAAATTATATCTAAGAAAAAGGTTCCTAAATTGAGGCTTTAATGTATCAGCCCTATAACGAACATGTCTTAGGGCAAAAAATAATACTAATTGTCTCCTTCTTTCATGCTGGGGAGCTGATATCACTGAGATGCTTTCTAAAAGTATTTTTGTCCCCTCTCTTTTTACTATGCAATCTGTTTGTCCTCTTCTTTTAAAATTTTGGTTATTTTAACCAATAAAACATTTAGCTTATGGGGTGAGATCACACACAATTTTAGTACTGTCTCTTCTCTGTAGCATTTCTTTGGATACTAAATACACACTGAGACTGTTAGGGTTCTGGTGTTCCTTCAAATTAAATACCAGTCAGGGTAGCTTAAAGAGAACAGTCCCTTTCTTACACAGAACTGTCCATCTAGCTGATAAAACGTTTTCCCAGTTAAAGCATATTCAAGAATGTTACAGATCTTTGCATGGATAGGTAAGGATGTCATTCATTTACATCTCACAGGAAATATTCCATATTATCTAATGTCCTTGTTCCCTTGCCTCCAGTTTCTCAAAGAGATTGGATACACCATGCTAGTGGTACAAGCTGACAGTGTAGAGGGGTAATGCCTTCCTCATCTCTCATCTGTTTCAGCATTCAGCATCTGATTCAGATATAGAAACTGGACACCTGCACCTACACCAACGTACTCAGCGCGAGCAACAAACACAGGGAGCTGAAAGCCCTGGCAGAGCAGGAAAGCTATTACACAATTATGGAAACATGAGATGACTTCCACAGTCATGGAAACATGACATGACTCCCACAACTGGAATGCTGAGACGGATAGCTATGAACTCTCAGAAGGCCTAAGCAAGGAAGGAGAGGCACTTTCTTACTACACATTCACTTCTTCCATAATCTCCATGTAGCGTTCAATAGATCTTAACTGGGAGTGGATAATAATTTCAAAATACATCAGTAAGTTTCACTTGAGATTTTTGCAATGCCCAGTATCCTTTGTCTCATTGCATCAGTTCTTCTTGAGGGCTTAGACAATTACTTGTGATAATATTATCAAGATTACTTGCTTCCAAAAGCTGCTACAGCACGGCTGAAAAAATACCATGTGGACACTGGTGGTGCACAGTCAGATAACCTCAAATTATTTTTTTTTAACTAAAGTATTGCAAGGAATACAGCCAATATATGAGAATAGTTTTAAAATACCTAAATGAAGCAACTTCGTAATAAAATCTATATAGTTTTTCAAACAAAAAAAAAAATTAAAGAAATTATCCTAGCTTTTAATGCCATGAGTATATGGCTTTTAACAATGAAAAAGGAATCAGAAAATTCACCAAAATTGAGACAATTCATAATCTAGTTCTAATGAGACTAATAACTCAATCAAGTTCCTTACTTTCTAAATTTATTTTTTGTTGAGAACCCAATCAAGTTCAAGATCTTTGAGTCTGACATTTGAAATCTTATCATGAGACATGACCTACTTGCAGTTATACAAATTTATAGCTGTGTTCCATGGAATCAACAACAATAGAGTCAACCAGCAAAAAACATTTCTGTGTTGCTTTGTGATTCTTGTATTAGAAATAAGAACTAATTGTAACCAACGTGTGAACCTCTTCTGACTTTCATGGATATTCAATAATACAATTGCAAAGTAATTCCATGTGCATAGTAATACAGAACAGATAGAAACAAGACTGCTCTGTGTTAACTCTGATTTTGTAAGGGTCTTTGATGCTAGTCTGATGTTAAAAGAAATTATATGCTGGTATAATTCTACTGATGTCAGTTAAATTCTTCCACTAGAAATTTTGACCAACAAAGTAATAGACCATTTTTAATATAGTGTTCTAAGACAGCAAAGATGAAGGCTCACAGGCAGTCATTCCACAGTTTCCAACAGCAACAATGATTCATATTAAATACAAGTAGAAAGTTTCAGAGGCTGAAATGCAGAATAATGAGCTGGGGGGGAATGGTAGGGGGGAAAGAAGGGGAAAATCCTCTAGGCCAGTCTAATTTACACTTGATTAATAATATACCATGAATAGAGCAGGTTATTGTGTAGCATAACGGACAACTAGAAATACATTAGGGTTAAGAGAGAGCAAACATAAGGTGATATAATAAATTTTTTAATCCTATGCTACACCTTTGGGATCTAGGCTTTTGATGCATACTCAGTAGGATATAAAGAAATCATAGGCATGTATCTTGTATTCTATTTACAGGATACAATGCATACTCCTGCAGACACCAATTACACTTATGTTTTAATTATCTTGCATCTACCTGGTGTTAATGGTGGGTCATATAAGGTTGACTCCCATGGAAAGGTTATGAGATGATGTGGGAAATATAATCATGCCATCCTCACTGAAATGTTCACTTGCTAATTGGTCTGACTGATCTTGAAGATTATTTTGTAGAGATATAACAGTAGTCACACCTGGCACAGTTCCACATCCATTTATATATCTGCCTACCTAATTATTTTTTTAAGTACTCGGTTTGTCTTCAATAAAAGGGTACAATTATTCCTTCTTATTCTACAATACAGGCTGCTTTGTCCATGAGAAAGAAGAGATGTCCAAATGAAGAATTTTATCAAGTACTTGGTTTTGCCAGGCCAGGACCTTCCACAGTTCATTCTGTGTACAGCTCTCACAGAATCCAGCCTGCACACCTGCCACACAGAGAGATGTGGCCTCTGCTGATATGTACATCTTTCAATTAAATGTTTCTCATCACATTTAAGATATTCTTCTCAGTGTGTCTTTCTACATCTACATCTATTTAGGATTATGTAGATGTATTTGAGATTTTTCATGCACTGGAAATATGAGAGATGTCCATGAGCTGTTGCAGCATGGACTTTCCAAGGGCACCTTGACCCCAGATTTCCATGCCCAAATTACCTGCCTGCTCTTGAAATGGCAGGCAAATAGCAGGATAAGCTGCTAGATCTGAAGCTTTTGGGCCTGAAACTTAGTCTGAAGAAGATTTTTGAATAAGGTTGTGTCACTAGATGACATAAGGAAAAACGATGCACTACAGCTATAGTCACGATGAAGAGACTAATTTATTTCCTCTGACTCCAATCATTTATAGTTCTCAAAAGGTACCAGTGGATTAGAGGGTGAATGTGCCACCTCTCCAACGACACTAGACAAACTACTTGTACATCAAATTTCTCTTCTTCTATGAAAGAATATAAAACAATAAGTTGTTTACAAAAAGTTGTGTGAGAAAGTTCTCTTCAAAAATTAAACTCAAAAGGCTTTAGAAAACTCTTAAAAATCAGGGCGACAAGGTTGTGTGAATTGGACCCAGAATCCCCAGTCATCCAACCAGACCCTGGACAGGTTTTCATGGGGGTCCTCAGTTCAGTGGAGCAGCACTGCCCCCTTTGCAAGTCATTCTAATGGAAGGCTGTTTCACCAAGTCTACTGCTATTCTTCATCAGATAAATTGCCCTCATTTCAGTTTATTCATAATCTTTAATAACACAGATGTTTCTCAGCAAACATTTTTCATACTAACATATTAACCCTGACAATCAGACCAATGGATGAATTAGTGTTGCATGGTACACAGACATAAAGAAAATGTTCTTACAGGTCCTGCAAACTAATGATGCCCATGTCAAAGGATTAATGCTACTGCAAGAAAAATGGGAACAGGAAGAGACTGATAAGAAAAATTAAGACGAGATCTACATTTAGAGCCAGCTGTCACTAGGGTTTATAGTAACATAAATAAATCATAAATTTGAATGCTTAATAAAATCTCTCTAAGGAAGTCAGAACTACTTGTGTGGAATTTTCTTCCTAAATTTCAGAATTGAACAAAAAATAAAAATAAAAGCATCAATGAGAAGAATAGTGGTGAACAAGCTTTAAAAATACTCCACAGGTAAACAGCACAATAAGCGAGACAAAACCCACCAAATCTGTTAAATTGAATAAATAATTTCAAACCAGTTTGTGAGAACAAGCCACAGTTGGTGGTGTCATCCTGAGTCATATAACAACTTATTAGACAAGTTGCTGGGGCATAGCAGAATGGAGCAGATGTACTGGTAGGCCTTGATGTGCAGTGCAAGAAGACCAGAAGAAAGCTCCAGCACAGAGCTGCACAGAAGCATTTGCACATGTAGGAGAATGACTAAAAGCTCTTATAAGGAGAAAATACCTTGACACTTAAATCCACTTTTCCCACAGAGCCTGAACTTAACTGTCCCTGCCCATGGGAGGCGCAGCCAGAGCAGGCACTGATTTGCTGATACCTTCCAGGTCCAGGTTCATGTCCTGCAAACAGGAGGTGTGGAGGGAGTAAGTCAGGAGTGCATCACCTCGGTTAAAGCACTGCTAGCGCTCATTATGGAATGACCAAGTTCACTTAGATGAGATCCACTGCCCACTCTCACTTCAGCCTTATTTACCCACCCTGATGTCTGATGTGATGATGAGGGTCTTGTGATTGAGCAGCTGTCTGAGTCCAAGAGAGATTTGTGCACAGCCACATATGCCTGATAGATTTATGGAAGCTCAATCAGCCAGGTAAACAATTAATCAAAAATACTAAGAATGGTTATTTACAAGAATTATTAGAAGATAAATAAATAATATTTCAGTAAAAGCCTGTTTCATTTTCTCATGAGCTCTTCTCCAGCATCATTTTGCAGTAATAAATAAAAGAAGCCAAATCAGCTGTCAAAAAGCTATTTATTCCTACCTGCATGTACATCTGTTCAACTAATAAAGACATCACATGAGTGTCTGACCTTGTAAGACTTGTCCTAGGAAGAAACACAGGGAAATTGTATATAAATCATAAGTTTCTGTCTCTGAAAGATTTTTCTCATTCTGAAAGACCATTATTAAAGTCAAAAAGTGAGTAAGGAAACATCATATGATTCAGGTTTAGAAAAGTTTTAGACAAGTATAAATAGTTGCTTCTGTTAGGAAGTCTCAGGTGCAAAAGGCACACCAGCTCTGTCTATGCTCCACTGCCAGCTGATTGCACTTTTATCTGCAGGCTTCCTGTTCCTTAGGCTATGTAAGTGCTCCACAGAAAAGCTCCCTATTTTGTCTTAATGGAACCATAAGCAATAAAACCCCAAAATATTAAATAACAAAACTCTACTCTCTGTCTTCCTAAAGGTATGCTTCTGGAAGGGAAGCAAATTTTAGAAATTCCATTATCAGCTTTATGATATTTTTATTGTAAGCCTTCTGCTAAAAGCTATACTAAATTCTCTTGTAGTCTACATACAGGATGCATACAACCTTACACTCAGGATTTTCTGCTCCTGGTGTTACGTGAGGCTTGCCTATCCAACACTTTTTCTTATTACTGCAGAGTGAATTAGAATGCAACTTGCAGCATATTAGGAACTCTGCACCAAATCTTCACGTGGATCGTTACCTAATGATGTATGCAATATATATTGGCCTGCAATAAGAATTATGTCTCTTTGCCTACCATCAAATGAGAGATAGATCCACCTGATGCTGAAGCAATTAAGTTCTAAGATGTTGCTGAACCTTAAGCACATTAATATTGTAAGTAATAATTACAGAACAGCTAGGAATTAGTTTGTTGAAATATTTCTATGCGGTATACTTGAGATCTCATGCCTTTGACAGCCAAGGAAATTGGTTATTTAACACTTACCAAGAATGGTCACGTATAAAGGATAAAGTCTTTTATATATCTACTTGTCTTCATTAAGACTATCAGAGCTCCACAGCTCACCAAAAATTTAATTATGGTCTTAATTACAATGAACAAACTGACCTTGGCAAATTTGGTCCTTCAAACTTCTACTCCTGTCAGGGATAATAGCCAATGGGACACTTTGAGCACTGACATTTTCAAGGACTTGTAGGAGATACCATAATAATGATGTTCTATAAGGTATGTTGCTCCCACAGACACAGAAAAATTCTTCCCTGAACTTGATGTTCATTTATGTTCCACACACTGAATCAGCAAAGAGCAACTATGGATCTGTCAGTTAACACCATAGCTTGTGCACTAAATTCTCCAAGCTGACAACCCGCAAGGTTCCAGATGAGGTACACAGAACAACTGCAGCACAGTGCAGAGGGATCCCTTTAATCTAACCAACCTCAGTTGTGCTATGAAAGACATGTGTACATGGTGAAGAGATGAAAATTTACCTTGTTAATATGTCAGATAAGCCTGGTTTGACTTTTGAATCATTTACAGGTGCAGGAGGAATATCCAAAAGACAGGCCACCACTAACAAGGTTAGAAATTCATTTATGAAAGTGCTTACTCAAAGCATATGGTCCTAAAAGATCTCTATATTATTTCCTTTACTACCTTCCAGAGTGCTTTGTGTTATAAAGTTCAATTATTTTTCCAGGAAAAAATAAAAAAACATTCAGAAACTGGAAGTGAGTTAGCTATGAAACAGCTATTTTGCCTTTGTGTAGCTGGCAGCCCAAAAAAGTCCTTTGTTGCATAGAATGAGTGTTTAAAAAAGACAAATCTTGTTTACAGCCCCCACATACACTAGAGTTAAGAGAGGGGAGTATTACATGTAACAAAGGCAAGGTGAAAAGGATTTACTGTAGAAGCTACCATACACAGGAAAGTCTTGCAGTGGAAAATGTTTGAGTACTCAGGATGCCACAGAAATATTTAAATTATTTCTGAACATATTCAGCATTTTCATTGCAGAAAGACAGGTTTATAAAATGCTAGTCACTTACTGAGTCTTTCTGTCAAAATACAAATCCATTTCATGGCTTTGTAGCATAGGGTTGCATCTTCAGCTCTTAATGTTAGAGGAGATCTTATTCATTGCATAAGATCAGGCTGAAAAATATTACTCACATAATAAAGCCATCATCAAGGTCAGCTCAATGTCAACAACTCAGAACAGAAAAAAAATGGTTAGGTGAAGAGTTACAGGAAAATAATAGCAGAATAAATATTGTGCCATTGTAATAAAAAAATATATATTGCCTCTTCAAAGATGATGGGATATGCTATTACATTTATGCCAAAGCTGCTGCTGCACAACATGTATTTCCATCTTTCTTTTTTGAAGGGAAATAAGCAACCAATTGCAGAGCAGCTCAGCATGCCTGAAATTGCCTTGTGTTATGATTAGATGTCCAGATCCCAGAAATTCAAAGCCACGTGGTTGTAATGATGGCAATTACAACAGGCAGTACATAAAAACATCCTGCTGATCTCCCCATTGATTTCCCCCCTCCCAGGTAGTAGCTATGTTCTGTGTAACTCAAACAAACTCAAGGGGACATTTTTTTATTAAAAAGACGTGAGTGATCCGAGAGAGTAGTTCTGATACATTCTCTGTGGATGAGAAAACAGAATTTCATGCAGGTAAAGTATGGACACCACAGTTGCTCAGTGGCGCTGCTCCTGTACAAGTGATAGCACCTCTTCAGAGACCATGCTAATGAAGAGATTGTGTTTCCCTTCATCAACAGAAATCTATGAGGTCTCCATACATCCACAAAGCTGGGACAAAGTGCATTTCATTCTGGCAGTGAGAATTTGTGATAATGCATCAAAATATCAGTGGTGACATCTATATTACTTGGGGTATGTCAAGTAAATTTCATTGATCGCAAACCTATGGAGGGTGCTGAGAAACAGCTGAGTTTGGAGGACAGGCAACAATGCTAAATGCTGATACATACTATGGCAACTTAGTTATAATTTATTCTGTTCTCAGGTCTGCAACAGAAATAATACCATACATAATTTCAAATGTTGTGGAGAACCTACAATATATTTATGACCAGTTGCACATAGTAGTTTGGCTTAAATTTTATGGAAATATTTGATTTGCATCACAAGAAATTCTCTATTTTATTGCACCCAATAGCTTTAAAAATAATGAAATTTATTTTGGAGCTTATAAATGTCAAAAATGTATATATAAAATACATCTCTGTATGCATAAAATATTCCAGCATTAAACCCGTAAACAGCCTATAAAAGGAGAAAAATATTTACACATTACTCACAATAGATTATTCTTGTCAAGTGTATGCTTCAATAACTCCACAAAAATTGCTGCTAGCTGAACCTTCAAAAGACCTCCAAAGGAAACTGGATATTCATTCAACAAAAGAAAAGCAAAAGGATCTTGAACAACAAATGCAAAAAAAAAAAAAAAATACAGAAAAGATACATTTTTGTGAAAATATGGGGTATTCCATTTTGTACATTTTCATCATGATCCTATGAAAATAAGACCAAACTAGTGTGAAATATGCAACTACATCCCTAAATAGTCTTATATTTGTATTACCTAAAACAATCTATTATGAAGTGGAGGAGTTCATAGAAAAATGCTGTATAGTGTAGAAAGGATGAGAAGAAGCTTGGTTTTCCTTTGAAATGGAAAATGTGTTTATTCAAATTGCTTCATTACCAGAGGCCAGCAGCAGAAATGGAACTCAACACTTGCACAACACAATTGTAGCAAGAACCACACACAGCTCAAAACCAGCTCTTATCTCTAGAGAAAACCCAGCAGATTACAGTATTTCCTTGCTACCAGATGTAATTTTTCCTCACCTTACGATCCCTGCAATCCAGACAATTGATCAGACTCTTGGTTAAAACTAATGTTATTATGAACTATAGATAATACATTAGCTACAGCTCACATGGATGACTCTTCTGGCTTTGTATGCTTTAGCTTTCTAACCCACACATTGACTATTGGACCTCTTCGTCTAACTACAAAGTGTTAATTACCCTTTATTGCTCAGCCCAAGGTTTCTGCTCCCACACAGGCTGACTTGCTGTTGTCGGTGGGAACTGACTGTTGCTGTTCTCTTTGAGAAGCAGAAGACTCTGAGAGTACGGACTCCCTGAGTTCAGTGCCACGGATCCACATTGCCAGTTTGCAGCCCACCTCCCACACTAAGTATACCTGTGCTGGTAAGGACCAAGCTGACTCGCCCAGGGAGAGCCAGAAGCCAAGCAAGGTGTGGTCCAGCAAAGCCTGGGTGGCAGAGAAGGGCTTTGAAGTATGTTTAACGGGTACCGAGGACAAGGACTTCTCCTATGTTGTGTTACAGTGTGGATTCAAGATTGAGGCCCCTTTCAGGTACTTAGGCTAACACTGACAAATAGATCTATCAGAGGATGTTTTGACCAGTATGGCCACTTTCCTACCAACTGTAACATCCAACTTGTTACATTTCTTTCATAATTACATCAGTTACATTCTAGCACTGCCTGGTTACCTTCCCAAGATTGCTCCAGGAACTTAACTCTTTGGTACATGCAAACTCTCCTCTTGTATCAGATCAGTCGGTGTCTGTTTTCCCATGACTTAACTGTGCTTCATTATAATTATGCCATCTTTTTCCTTTGGCTTAAATAATTGTCCACCCTCCATAATATGCTATATTCACATCCCTACTCACAGGTATACATCTCACTACTAATACCATCAATCTATCTCTGCTGTCCCTCATCCTGACTTCATCCATTGCTATATCTGTTTCTACAAGTTTTCCCTCTTCCTGTACTCCCATTCTCCAAGAATTTAAGTGTAAGTTATTTATCAGAAGTCTTGGTCACGTGAAGCCTTTTCCTTGGAGAATCACACCCCAACTCCCATGCCACAAATATTTGAAACGGAAAATTCAGAGCCGGGTGATGTGAGTGTGGGGATGTTTACAGAAAGGCATGCCTCTCACCCTGCATCCTGCAGCAGCACAGCAGTGTGAAGTCCAGACGTGGGACAAGAGAATTACAGACTCAGTTTCAAACTGCAGCCCCACACAGGGAAGAGATGATGGCGAGTGCAGGGCAACATCAGGTGCACAGGTGGTAGAGTGCAGAATTTCCATTATGCGGTCATTCTGGTGCCCTTATCCACCTGATTCTATGGTGGTTCCGTACTCTGCTTAAAACACCTTTGGACTACATGCAGAAACGCCAGAGAAAGAACTAGACCACAAGGAACAAGACTGCTCATCAAGGACAAATTGTTTAGGGCCTTCCTATTCTCTGTTCTCTGTTTACTGACCTTTCAGGTCTTTATACCTTCTTTTTAATATCCATGACAACTATAACGTTATTCATCATACCTTTGGGTCTTCCCACAATGTCTAGAGCTACTTACAAATCCCACAAAAGAGTTTTGTCACAGATTTAATGTCAGGCATTCCTGTAACTTCA
Source organism: Vidua chalybeata (assembly GCF_026979565.1). Classification (NCBI taxonomy): domain Eukaryota; kingdom Metazoa; phylum Chordata; class Aves; order Passeriformes; family Viduidae; genus Vidua; species Vidua chalybeata. The sequence goes on along the minus strand of NC_071531.1, from coordinate 34,383,485 downwards.
GCTGCATATAAATCATACCTGATACTGGCAACACAATTTTCCTTTCTCCTCATAGCAGTATAATATTTTTATTAGGGTATGTAAATCTACATGACACATGGCCTTGATCTCCCATTCTGCTGGTGTTCTTATACCATAAAAGCTCTTACTTTTATTGGATATGCCAGAGTTCTCTTCTAGTATTTTTTATTGGGGCTGATTCAGTATTCACTGGGCAAGAGACAGCCCCATTTCTGATTTTTATATGTTCCCAGGGAAGCCAAACCTTTTGAACCTTTGTCAAAAAATCCTCACCTAGCAGACAACTATATAATCATCTCCTGTTCTTTTTTCCTTGCCTTTTCCCAAATAAGATACCAATCATTCTTTTCTCAGTTGTTGACTATTCACCATCAGCTCAAAGTCCTGAGACTTCCAATTTCCAAATTTTCACCTACACCTTAACAGGGAAGCAGAGATGCTGATGGTTATTGTAGCTAACCATGCAGCCTTGCTCTCCCACACAAAACAGAATTTTCACATTTCAGTTGGCACAGAGTACTTGGCAGCTTCTTCCAGCTCCTCATGCTTGCCCACTGATTTCCATACATGTGGATTTGCAAGCTGTGGCCATTCTCACTTTGAGGCATTAACACTGAAATCTGTGCACTCCAGAGAAAAGACATAGCATTGTTCAGAGGACAATATTAAATACTTATTTGACAAAAAAAAAAAAAAAAAAAAAAAAACAAAGCCAAAAAAGCAAAGCCTCACCCTTCTCACGTTTATTTAACATCTATTTAGCAGGATGCACAGTGGTGCTGCAATGACACTGTTACACTGTTATGACTGTAGAAATATAAACCTCTCACCCAGCTCCACATGTAGACAGAAGTTCTTAAAGTATTCCCACAACATAAGCAGCAACTTAGCACCTGCCAAGTCACAACATCAGCTCCAGTGTGATTTGCATCTTCTGTTTTAAATAGTCAATAACTGTCCCCACACAATCTTTCAAGCAATTTTCTGGTGAATTATTCTTAAGGAAAGTTCCAAGGAATGGTGAGAACACATGTGAAAATATGTTTTTATTGTTTTTCAGGTCACAGAAGTCCTTCTCCCAAACTTCTCCTCTGAAATCCATGTTTAATTCAAATATCCTGGTGAATGATGTGTAAATTTTTTGCATACTGTGGCAATCCAAGTAACCTCAGTGGATCAAAAAGGTCATTCTGCAGGGCACCATTAGAGGTTGCAAGGCTATTGAAAGGACAGCATGCTAGTTCTGTTGGAAATATTGTTATTCTCTGGACAGAGTCTTCTTTTCACTGCTGCGAAAGGAAAACATATTTTCCCATACATCAATTAGCAGTCAGTCCATTGAACAGATCTTCCAAAATGAAAGGACAGTTTCATCTCCTCTGCAGAGTCTTGAGTTCCCCTAACACAATTGAAATATAAGATATTTTCAAGAGACTGGACACCATACACTGCTTCTTAAGACTGTGCTTCCACTGCAAGGCTTTGGTGATAGGCTGAGGGCAACACATGGGGAAAGAATAAAGAAACAGGTTTACTACAGCTGGTCAGACACTCCATAACCCATGAAATTAAACTAATGGTTTGCCTGCTCAGAATTAAAATTGGCACAAATACGTTGAACTGCTGAAATCTAAAAACAAGTCATAGACTTCGATATTTCCTTGATATTTCCTTTGTTGCAAGAAAATTCTTGGAATTTTTGTAAGCCTCCATGGCCCAATAAAACCCTGAAAAGATGGTGTTTTGTCCATTTTTTTTCAATTAGTGTTAAAGGCACGAGTGTATATTGGTGAATATTCAGAATAAATGGAAATCTAGAAATGGCATTCATGTCAACTATGCTGTTTCCACACAAAAGGAAAAAAAATCAGTGCCTGCCATATATTAATGTCATTGCTAACTATGCAGTTGTTGGGACTGCATTAACCTTAGCTCTGTTTCTGTTGCCAAGGGGAAATGGATGTCTAAATCTCTGATGTTTGTCTTGCCTCCTTCATTCTGAATATTTCCACATGATGCCCATATCCATCTTTCCTAAAAAAATCCTCACTGCTGCTGGTTATTCACAATTTCACTTTCAGTTAGAGGACTTGCCACAGTTTATTATTATTTTAGGATGTTTAAAACAATTCATCGAGATTTGCAACAAGTAGGAAAATGTCACCTAGATGTAAAACAAGACGTGTTCCCTGACTTCCTGAATTTCTCTTTGGATCTGTCCAAGGTTTTGAAGGTAATGGGCGTTCTTGTGTAAATTTCCAAACGGAAAAGGGAGATATTTTGGTGTTTGTTAAAATCAAAAAAATGAGATTTAAAATGTGATTTTTTTTTTGATAATTCAATCAATTTAAAAAAATATTGAGCCCAGATACACAAAATTAATAAGTAACATACCCCATTCCCAGCAATAAGATTTTTTTCCCCAGGGAATTGTCTGCAGCTCTATTTGCAAAATGAATATGAAATTCTGTAACATTCATAAATGCACGCTTTAGACTAGGCGGTTTTGAGAAATAAGTCTCATGTGTTTGTTGAAAGACTTAAAGTACTTCTTTCCTTATTATAGTTAAAATTTTACAAATATATTATTATTGAGTAATATTAATAGTTATATTTAAAAGTCCAATGTTGTTTATTTACCTTTTTAAACCTGGCTTATGAATAGTAAAATTAAATTTCCTTCAGTTGAATATATGGAATGCCTTTCTGTGTGCCACCTTCACTCCCAAACTATAATGTAAACAGCAGGAATTCTATGAAAGAAAAACCCTGTACATAAGTCATCAAGAAAGTAGTTTCCTTTGCTATGTTTTTATAAGTCTTATGGAAGGTTCTATTTATTTAATTAATTTTTTCTTGGCCAATGGTTATTCTTTATTGCATAAGTTGGTAGTATTTCAGAAATTGCTCAGGAAGTAAAAATACTCTCTTATAAAAAAAATCAGAACCTAGTCCTACTCCCTTTAACCTATATGGAGGAAGTGTATTTCACTCCTCCATGAGAATTCAATTCCCTGGGTGCTGGGGGATGCTGTCTACCAGTGCTCCCGAGCACTTTGGGAAGAAGCAGGCTCTGACATCTGCAATGTGCAGATTTCACCAAGAGCAAAAAGGCAGGAGTCTGCTGGTGAGCAATGGGCTTACTTGATACTTACTTTTTAATGAAGTAAAGAGAGACACAAGCAATAAAAATCCCAGTGTTCTCTTTTTCAAAAAAAGAGATGAAATGAAAAATGAAATAATTTTCATTTTTTTTTCCTCAATGTTCCTTTAATGCCAAAAGAAACTCTCATGCATTTTTTAAATAGTTTTTCTTAACTGCTTGAATGTTTTTCCTATCTTCTTGGTAAGATAATAATTTTTGGGTTCTTACTGTTTTGGATACCCAATCTTTCAATCCAGATATTTCTCATTTTTTATAAGAAAATACCCTATATATTTTTTAAATCATCTTAAAATGTCTGTCATTGGATATTTCCTCAATGTTTGTGTGATGTTTAATGGCTATGATTTTCTATGACAGCTGTAAGATCTGTGCCCAGACATCTTAGTTGCATAAGAGGTGACTGACAGCTTTGCCTCCTCAAATTTTTGTAAAGGATTCAAAAAAGGAGATAATATGATAATTAAATTCCCTAATTTCAAGTTTCCCATTACTCTTTGTGGAATAGCTTATCTTGAATGATTGGCAAAGCTGAAAGCTCTTAATGCCTTTAGGATCTTCAGTAATGGGGAGTGAGTTTTAATACCTCACTGGCTTCTAAAGGATACTTTGCTTGCAGACTTAAAAAAATCAGAGTAGATAAACCATCTTTAGCCAACTCAGTTGGGGGGGGGAGGGAAACAGAAATCAGAAAATTATTATGTTACTCATAACTTTAATTTTTTTCTTGTGGTATAAATTCATAACTTGAATTGATGTGATAACAGAGTAGTTGAGGCATCTATGAGAAATGGAGAGAGGACTTTCAAGGTACAGGAAAAAAGTTCTCTTCTTTTACAGCTTCAAGAATGATATGTCAACCCTTTTGCAATGGATTGAGCATTGCAAAAGCTGCATTGGCTACAGTAGGTAAGAAGAAAGAATTCACATCCATTTCAACAGGTGTTCTACAAAAAGTGATTAACAATATTTCAGCCCGTGAAATAAATGAATGTTGTCACTCTCATTTTACAGGTGATAAAACTAAGCTACAGAAGAACTGTAGGATTTGCTTACTGCTGCATGCAAAGTTGAGTACAAACCAGGCCCTTGTCTTGTAATCTGTCTCCTTAATAACTAGACTGCACATCCTTCCTAAATAGGAAATGCTGTCTGGACTCTTTAGAGATATAGCAATTTGGCAAGTCATATAGTGGCAAAAATTCTTCTGTGACATACATACCCTGAAATACTTCTGAAGTCAAAGCAGAATTTATAAGATTTTATAAGATTTTTTTTTTTACTCACAGATTTCTTAAATGTTTAGGAGCAAATTTTTAATAAGTAAAAGTCAGATGTATACAATGGAGGTGACTGGGTGAAAGGTCTGTGCCTTTAGAGGCTCAGAGAAGATACATAAATACACACTGTTTGAGGAAAAATTCCCTGCCTTTCACAGCTACAACAAAACACCATGGATCATGACACCACCATTTGTTAGATGCTGTTTCCCTGATTGTTTTAGACACCAAAAGTTACCATAGCCAGTAATGACCACTCTAGAATGCAGCATCTGTAAAACAGACTATGAGCCGACTGGCTCAAATGTCTCAACCCATGCAACTATTTTCCAGCAAATATTCCTATTAGAAGTTTTTCTTGATCCATGCTGTTAAACACATGCCTGTTAAACTCAGGCTCTTCTGCTGATTGTAACCTCTTAAGCAATTTCCAGGTCATTCTGTTCATGCTATTGGGGTGGGATCAACCTGGCCATAGCTGTAATGCCTGTCTTCCTTGTTTGGCTGCAGAGTGTTTGCTGCAAATTTACAACCAACAGACAAAAGCAGGAATACCTTTGTTGCAGCCAATTCCATCTTAAAGACAATTAAAGTCAATTATCCTATGCCAAATTTAAATAGGCTAAGTGAATCACCCAATAGTCTCCTACTTCTTTCTGTTTGCAATCTGGGAAGCTGAGCTCAGTTTTGTCAGGTGAGAGGGACCCCAGCCCTGGCAGCTTTGATGAATTATGCACATGGTTTTACATTTTTCTTTACATGTTTTGTTGGTTTTTTTTTTCCCTGACAAATATCCTGAAGTCCTGATAAGCAGTTACTCCTTTCCTTCTCCCACGTGGAGAACTGGCAGCTCTTGGAAATCTGTAACTCCCTCCTATGCCAACAACTAATGGCAGTCACTACCCCAGTGACACATTCCTGAATACATACTCTATTTTGTTCCCTTCCAGCAGGACAACCTCTTTGCACTTTCATGAGAAAAAAAAAAAAATAAAAGAGAGGAGGAAGTCAGAAAGATGAGGACAGGAACATAGAGGAAAAGGAGAGATAGATAGATAGATAGATAGATAGATAGATAGATAGATAGATGATAGATAGATAGATAGATAGATAGATAGATAGATAGATGATAGATAGATGATAGATGAGAATCATCTTGCAACTAACTGAAGTTCAGTGCAACAAAGCTGGTGCAACTTTAGTGGGATGCATTTTGAGAAACTTACCAGCAGTCATTTCATTAACAGAATATCCAGGCATTGACAACTCCCAAGTGTGTCAATGCTCCTCTGAAATATTGCAAGCAGACTTATCTCTGCTGATGACCTCGTTAAAGAAGTTGAGACATTTTTCATTTTCGATTGGTGTCATTTCATTCATTCTGGTGGCTTTTATCAAGGAAGGCTTTTCAGAGTAGAGCATTTAATTTTTCTCTGTTTTCCAAGTTCAGGACAAGCATTTTTTCCTATTTGATCAATTTCAGGTGTATTTTTTGATTAGATCTGACACAAAAGCAAAGTTGCCAATCTGCAGGAAATGTCATTTAAAAGAAAATATAAGTGCTTTTGAGCTTATTCAAGCCAAAGTCTGTGATGTTACCTGAAAGAGAGATGTTCCATGGATGTTTGCACTTTCTAACTCTGGAGCCTCCTGGGCAGCTCTGCCTGGCAGCCTGCTCCAGGACCACTGATCTCAGAAGCTTGCCCAGCCCCTCTGGGTGCTCTCCTTTTAGTCCTGCAATGGGCCAGAGGAAGATATTACAGATGGATAGTTTAGACTGTTCAGCAGAGAAAAAATTGCTGCTGAATCAGACTTAACAGTGCTGAAGCAGGAGCTCAATAAATTGCTGCTAGGGAACTTGTTTTACTGATATATCTCATTTGCCCTCCAAAGTCTGCAGCGCTTCTAATACATGGTACAATAGCAGGGTAACTGATGAAACCAGAAAGAAATAAAAATGCTTTCTACTTTTGGTCCAGTTTCCCTCTCTGCAATCAACATGAGGTTTGTCATGACTTCAAAGGGAGAAGAAACAGGTCTCCTGTTTGAAGTTTAGCTTGCACGATTTTGAAGCATTCTGCGATGGCTTAAATGTAAAATGAAAATTGAAGGGTTGAAAACCTCAATTAAAAAGAAAATCAACAACCTGAACCCCTAACTTTGAAGTCATAAAGAAAAGCTTTGGCTCTAAAGAATTTCTCTGAAAGCCCTTCTGGGACAAATTATTGTAATTGTTAGCTTTGCACCAATGAGCAGTCACTTCCACTGGAAAGAAAGAAAGCAAAACAAAAGGAAAGAATTTTCATCTTGATTGTGTTGATTCATCATTATTTAACAGTGAAAATAGAGAGGAAGGAAAAGGAAAAAACTTCCTAGCTGCTATAAGGCAGATCTACTGCTGACTTCATCTTCTTTAGATCAAAGAAAGAAAGAAGAGACTTATCTGAAGTGCTCTAGTGAGGGTTCCTCTTAAATAAACAAGTGCCCCTGCAGGGAGAGAGAGAGATTTTCTTCTTGCTTTTGTTAATCACAATTCCCTCAAAGAGGAAAAGCGAGAAAGGGAGACAGTGCTCTGGCATGCTGTTCTGTGTTCCTCTAGCCCAGCAGAAGCGTTTCATGCTGGATTACCCTGGCTGGCACAGGATCTCCTGCTCTCTGCTTGGTTGGGCCTACAGCTGAGGGAGCACTCACTGGCTCCTTCAAGATTTTCCTTCTCCTTCTTTCTTCCATACCCAGTGCAAAATGGATTCAGTAGAGAAGTGTGGCCTGAACATAGGAGCAGAAAACTGACAAGGGTGGGAAATATTTTAACACATTTGTACTGACATTTTCTTCTTAGAGGTTACTGTATGGACTTTATGTGGGAAAGAAAAGACAGAAAAAATTGACCAGGATAAATGGCTGATGTTACTGAAGTCCTTGCAGGCATTGGCTTTGACATCAGAGAAGGTGTCTCATCTGAAGGGTAAATCTGTTCATAATAGCTATCAGAGGGCTGATAAATAGCAGTCAAGGTGACAAAAAAATTATATAGTACTTTCCACATCCTTTGTGTTTATTTAGTAGCACATTTAATCATTTTGTAAACTATTGGTGCATCTGAGATAATGGACACTATATGGAGATAGATGAAGGGACAGTGATGATACATGTCAGCCTACAACATATACAGCAGTCAGCATTAATCAGTGAAAACACTGCTATGATGAATCTGAAAGATGCTCTTACAAATACTTTTTCACTTTCCTTAAGAAAAGCTGGAAAATATTCCAGCTTGTCAAGACATGACAGATGAAGTGTCACTGCATGATTAGTAATAGAGAAGGGCAATGGTTATGTTAAATAAAATCTGAACCACCATTCCTGATGCAAGCCCAGTTACTGAGTGCCTGAGAAAGACTGAGGACATGTGAGACACCCATCTTCTGTCACTCCCTGTTGCATTATCCTTCACTGAACCAGTCTCCACCCACTCTCCATGCTTAGAATCATCTGCTTTCAGCCCTGATTCTCCTGCATATACCTTTCCTTTTCATGGGGAGCATCATGACCCTCGGGAAAAAACCTCTGCTGGTCTTGGCCCCCTTCAGTTTGGAGTGGGTGTCCTGCATGACACTAAAACTAAACCAAAACTTCAGGACCCAGCTGCATTGGGAATATGCTTGTGTTGGCAGAAGAAGAGGTAAGAGCAGTTGTGTCTGTATGCCACATAGTGCATGTAATGTCTGCAACCACAGCTTTCCAAGCCTGTAAATCCCTGTTTGCCCCCAGAATGTGCTAAACAGCAGCCCAGGATGGAGTTTTCAGGGAAATTTGCTGAGAAGTTGCAGCAAAGCAAAAGGGAGACACATAAGGAATTTGCTGTAGCAGATCACAAGAGCCAGCTGAATGACTGGCTTACCAGCAAATGACACTGAGCAGACATAAGAGGAGGGAAACCTCTAATGACAAGAAGTAAGAGTAGGTATACATCTGCTTGCATTTTTCCCAGGTGCACTATATAGCACAGCTGAGAAAACTGTTCAACAAATGCTGCCATCCTTAATATTATTATTTGAAGTTAATTAAAAATTAAAGTTTATGTCTTTTTTACTACCTTTTTACTAGCTTTCCTCTGTAGAGATCTTTCTCTTCCTTTCACATCATTAGGAAAAAATTTCCAGCTTTCAAAGATTTGTTGCCAGACTAATTTTTGACTAATTATTTCCATTTCTTATTCTCTACCGTCTTGCAGATTATGCCTGAGACTTTACTAGCTTCCCATCAGAAATTAGTTCAGCTCCCCTTAGGCACCTTTGAGAGTATTAGAGTAGAAGAAGTAGGTAAGATTATTTTTTTTCATTTTTAGTTTTTAAAAAAGGAGGAATTGGGGAAGAGAATCTTTTAAAAGGGAATGGAAGTATTATGCTGGGAAGAAAAGTGAAATATGATGAGTTTCCAGGATAAAAGAATAAAAAAAGGAAAGCATTGAAAAACTTCTAAGATTATAAAAATCTCTTGCTTCTGTTCCCTCCAAATTTGAAGGACATTCTTAAATGCTGTGGAGGTGCACAGAATTCTGAGAGGCAGTTCCCAGAACACTAGCACATATTAATTGGTAGAACTGGGAAAGAGGCATCCCACCCTGAATGATTAAAGGCATATGCTTCTGGCCCTAAGGATTTACAGTAATGAGGGTTTAAAGTGGTGTCTTGTCTCACCAGTGCTTTTTCTTGGTGCTGCATAAATAAGTAAGCTTCAGTGTTTCAAATGGAGGACAGTCATTTGATAGTCATAGCATTAGGTGCTACCACACTGACCAAATTGTTTTCTTTGAAGACACTCTTTTATAGATCAGTAAATCTAACAACTTCTTTTTCTGGAGCACTTCGTCTCTCTCTAGGTCAAACTTATAAAATTTTAACTGCTTCTACCCTGTAGTCAGGCTGGTAAATTTACAATTGCCTTTATGATGCTCCACTATAGTCATCTCATGTATGACTATATGGGTTTCTGCTGGTTTCACAAGCTTCTTTATCTTAGTGTCATATAACTTACGGCTTTTCTGGCCATCAATTCATAGGTTTCTCTTTTCAGACAAACATAATCACAGAATTAAAGTTATCATCATGTTTATTGTTGCCATTAGATTTGTCTTCTATATAGCTGAATTCCTACTCCAGCAGAATTACACCAAATACCATCTTCCCCTATGAAATATAAATAATACCTTTTTTGTCTTTCAGGGCTGAAGCCTTTCTACACATGTTTCATCTCCTCTAATTTTAGGAATTTTCTCCTGACAGATTGAAAGTATCTGGGTTTGATATCAATCTATGTGTTATCCATTTCCACAAGCATTCAAGTTACTGTCTCCAAACACTACTGTCCTTCACTTGGTCTTGCAAAAGGACCTGATAGCTGTGATCAGAAATAGCTCATATGAAGGGATTGTGTCCTCATATCCTACACAGCAATACTGAAGGCCCACTAACTGGTATTTATCCACTGAGTTTTTTCCTACTTATCCCTTTCAATTTTTTTCTTGAGTGTTTTTTTCCAATTCTGCATGATCTAACAATCTATTCTTTATACCATGAATCAGCCAGTTTTGGCTCTCCTGGGAGGAAAACTATGTCTATCTAGAAGGATAACATCTAGATTTTATAGCACCTCCCTGAATTTATTATAAGAAAATCAATTATTTACAGCATAATGTTAAAAAAAATCCCTTCTGTTATTTCGGAATTTTAGGCAGCTCATTCCTACTCAGCTTTAATTTGGTTCAAACATTTTCTCAGTTAAAATTAACAAAGCACACAGACACTTCTCCCTCTAACCCTCTGCCCCCAAAATATTTCTTTTCTTTCTTTTGTTCATATTTTAACATAAAAATCGTCATGTCTTGCCAATGAAGACAATAGATCTCATAACATTTCAAGTCTCATTTGAGAATAAAATGCAATTCATTATTTTCTCTAGCCTAGCAGTCTGAAAGGGACAGAGATATTCTGTCCCTTTCAACCCATTCCAATGAGCAGTGTCATGCTACAGCATGCATGACAGACAGCATCCTGTTTTTACTAGCCTGTTCTTTACTGTTTTGAAGGTGGTTAAACTTCTTCCAATAAATGTCAATTTTAGAAGAGATTATGTTTAGATAAAAATATTTTTGTACCACATTTTTCCAAGAAAATGAAAATATGAAAGTCTATTTTGTCAACTCACTCTTTTGCATCATGTTTTTCAGTAAAGTAGTAGAGAAACAGACAAAGAAGGTGGAGAGCAGAAATGGGTGTGGAAAAAAACCTCAGCTTTGTAAAATCTCAACTGAAAAATTCTGGTTGTACAAGCAACCATTTTTCAGACTTGTGTAATAAAAATGTTGACTATTTCCAATAATTTTCCCCTATTTTTTTTTTTTACTAGATCTAAGAATTTCCCTGTACCTTAGGCAATAAATGAGTTAATTCTTGTCTGTGTTTAATTTCTAATGAGATATATTCCTCAGCCCTTCTAAATGCAAATCATATTTGTTATATAAGAAAAACTCATTCTGCAGTCAAAATAGCCTGAAAGACAGGCCAGGTATTATTATAAAATTACTTCATTTTACTGGAAATAGTTATGCCTGGAAAGTCAAGAATAGAATTTGTCAAGAAAATCAGTCTATTCCTGGGTCTGTGACAAAGCTATCTATTTCCTTTTTTAAAAAACCTTTTCAACTAAAAGGCATGTGATGTCAGTAAGAGACTTAGAAGAAAAACATGCTAAATTCAAACCAAATTGGCATTTTCAGAACATTTGTGTGCCCTGAAAAGTAGAGAAGGACACTGAGTTCCCCCAGTCAGCTGATGGCCTGGAAGGAGATAATCCAGTCCATGAGATGTTCTGTCTGAATGAATAAGCTGTCCAGAGCAGTAGGGTGAATTAGGCCAGGGTCAGCACTGTGCTAGCTCCTCTACCCTTGGGACTGGTGCTGGCACCTGCAGAGCATTGTCCTGCAGAGCATGGATGCATTCCTTAGGTTGCAGCTGCCTTGGAAATGCTACACAATGCTTTTCTGTGGGTGCCAACCTACGTCTAGAGCTGTCGTCTTTTGAAATACCTGTGTTCAGCCATCTAACTTGAATTCCTGAACTTTGATGTGATGCCACAACTCTAGTAAGCCCTAGCTCACTTCAAATTATAAGTACATTCCTGAGTTTTATCATTCCTTTCAGCAAGTGCATCACTTGAAAAATGGATGTTAAACCAGAAAGACACAGGCCACACATACAGATTTCATACCTCAGTGGAAATGTTTCAACTAATTCTATGTTCCTCCTGGCACATATGCATGCCTCAGCAATATTCAGACCTTTTCTTGAATTTTGTGCTTTGACTAAGGAGAATATTATAGTATTTGATTTGGAAATCTGAGAATATATCTGACACAGGAAACAGCAACTCCACCCCACACAAGTGCTTGTCAGTCTTCTTAATGTCCCACTATCCCTTCCTTAACAAAACCATCACAGGACCAAACAAGCAAAGAAAACTTACATGAAGATGTATTAAGGCTACCATCTACCAATTACTGTGTCAGCAGCTTCTCTAAGTGAGTCAGCATCAAGTAAAACTCTGCAACTACAAAAATGTGGAAGTTGTTGTGATGTGTGAGAATGGAGGTACCCCATCAGGCTCCTTGCAAGGTTCCACATTGGCCAGGCTCTGCAGATGTCCCTAGACAGGAAGACATTGTCCACTCTTGCATTTAGCTTGTCAGTGGGTGTCAAATCTGTGATGTCCCCTTAGCTTATTTGTAGATTGTTATATTGATGCACTAAGGATGTACAAGCAATTTCTCTTCAGCAGCCAGTCTCTTTCTTATCCAGAAGGAATGCCCCTTTCACTTTTCTTTCAGTGAATCTGTATGTCCACTCTAACATACCAATTCAGTTTTCTAGGCTGTGTAAAGTCTCTTCCAAGGAAAGAATCATCCTAGGGTGCTTTTCTTATCAAATTTTTCTACTTGCTATATTGTAGCAGCTCCTTATATCCTGCTTGGAAGCATAATTTTGCAGGATCCTTGTTTCGTCCCTTGACACTTAAAAATACAGCTTTTGTCCTTCTGTTTTCCTCGAGGCACCAAGAACTTATTCATATGTCCAGCTTGGTTCTATATTCTAAAGGCTAAAAAATCTGTAATTCAAAACAGTGTTTGTTGAGAAGAAGAAAAGTCAACAAGAGAGTGACAGCTCTCTAGGACAGTAGGTGCTAAAAGGTCTGATATAATAGCATGAAGAGAAAATCCTCTGTTTTTTATTTTCTCCCTAGTTGTCTGTGTACTTTCTATAAAACTAAAGTGCTTTATGCCTCCTTCCACCAGCATGGTACCTCTGTACCAAATAGAGTACAGGTCTGAGACATGGAGTTATTTAAAACCTCTGGGCCTGAAAGTTCAAGTCATTCTTGTCTGTTTTGAAAACTGTATTTTGCAGGAAAGATGGAAAATGTTCCATTCTTACAATAAAGACAGGAATCAAGAGAAATATCTGCTACCATCCTCTGAGCTTTTCTTGTCAGATGAAGAAGAATGAGCCACAGAGTGTATGAACAAATTCAGAAAGATAAACTATTCTTCACTCTTTTACCATAGACTATCCTCTGGCTTTAGCATATGGCCAGGATATCACACAGAACAACAGTTTCTTAATATAGATTAGGAACAGCACTGAGCCAACTGCAGTTTCAAATCCATCTGCCCATGCAAAAAATAGTTTTTCACTGGGATCTTCCTTCTAATGCTGAATTATTTCTGCCCACAAACCCCTTCTTCACAAATAACTTATGAAACAATGAACTTCAAAAAAAAATTAAAAGAAACAGAGGGCTCCCACTACCCAGTGTCTCTACAGTGGCCTGTCATTAGCCATGAGGCTCACAGTCTTCCGAGGTCTTGTCAGGACAACTTTATAATGCTTATTGTCGTTGTGTTGATTCTGCATTCTGTGAATATCCATATGCAAGCTTTCTCCTGTAATCAGATTTATGAGAGCAGACTAGTGTCTATGCAGAGTCCCTCCATGGTATGTAACATTCAGCATCTCTGCAAAGATCTAGGGCACTCCCTGGACCTGCATCCACTGGGCCATTTCTTAATTTTCTTGTTGCCTATTCAAGATTTCTCTTTCTAAGGGGGAAAAAAAATGTGCTAGCTTTTTTGGGTGCTTGCTAGCTTTTTGGTTTTTCCTTGATCTGACTGTTTTTTGTTCTGTGGGGTGTTTCTTCCCCTCAGTTTTCCTGTTATTCTTCCCAGACATCTGATATTCTTACTCAAAATTTCTTTTTTGCATGATAATAAAAATACATCCACCACATTTTCAATCTATTCTAACCATTATCAGCTCAAAATTAACCAAATTTCCTTCCAACAAAAACAAGCAATTTGTCATGAGTTTAAATGTTTCTTCTCTAAATTGTCAGATGAAAACATTACTCATATTTGTAAAAGGGAGTGAGGGTGTGGAATTAAGCAGTTTAATAGGACTGCTTTCTCTTTTGCATTTTGAATTCAATACTGCAGATCAGGCACTGCACTGCAGCATGCTTCCCAAAACTCACAGGAGCCTAGCTCTCATCTCTCTTGTTTTTGCTGTCTATTGGTTTAACTCCATGCAAGCCTAAGAGATTGTACCAATAAAAACTTGAGATGACACATTAGAGAATCAGGTCTATATTAACTTGATTTTTACAAAGCCAAATCTTTTCCTAACACAGTTCAAAGCACTCAGAATTGTTTCTAGCTGTTCTTCCAAATGATTCCCTTCAATTTGAAGCCTGCTGTTGAAGTACTTTGTATATAGCTCAGCCACTTCTGTGCTTTTGCTGCATTTTAGTGAGCTGCCTATCATATACATCACTCCCAGAACGGAGAGAAACTTTTTGGGCAGAAATCAAGATGTATAAGCTGAAGGGCTGTATGAAGTTTCTTACTCATAGGTAAGTAACTATAAGGAAATTGAGATTGAAATCAAATACTACTTTAACAAGTTAACAGCCTATGTAAATCATAGCTAGCTATCACCCATTAACTCAAGAGTATCTATTACAGAATCCTTGGGCTTTCAAAAAAAAAGTTAGAAATGAATCAGAGGCTCAAAGTGCTTTTTAGTAATTAAATCATTGTCTAGATACACATTGCAGATTCATTGAAGGATGAGATTTATGTTTTCCATTAGCTGTTGAAATGGTCCATTAGCTGTTCTTGCTCCCCAACAGGAACACTTTGTAGGCACACAGTTTGTGGTAATTAGGAGTGGGGCTGAGACCGAGCCTCATCCCCAGTGGGCTACAGCTGTGAAAAGCAGGTGACCAGTATTAAAAGCAATGAGATGTGGAGTGCTGAGGTTACCCACCAATCACCAAAGGGAACAGAGGGCACACAGGTGCAATGCATGAGCAATGAGAGATATAAAAGGTTGGGCTGACGAACAAGAAGGACAGATGCTTTAAGTCTTTTGAAGTGGTACAGTGTTGCTCTGTATGGGTTGAAGCCTTCTGTAATTGTATGACATTACTCTGTGTATCATGGCTGTCTCAACTGCAACATCTGCTGTAACAAAACTGGTGTGTAAATGAAGATAAATTGCTGTAGGTCGCTTTACTCTTCACTGAGTAAAAAACTGGCTAGATGGCTGAGCCTAGAGAGTGGTGCTGAGTTGAAATCCAACCAGCTGGTGGTCAGTACCAAGTGGTGTTCCCCAGAGTACAGTACTGGGGCCAGGTCTGTTTAATATCTTTATCAGTGGTCTGGAGGAGGAGATCAAGTGTATCCTCAGTCAGTTTGCAGATGGCAACAAGTTGGGCTGGGCCATTGATCTGGTGGAAGGTAGGCAGGCTCTGCAGAGGAATGTGAACAGACTGGGTTGATGGGCTGAGGGCAATGGTATGAGGTTAAAAAATTCAAAGTGCTGGGTTCTGCCCTTGGATCACATTAACCTCCTGCAGCACTACAGGCTAAGGGGAAAATGGCTGTAGAGCTGCCCAGTGCAAAAGGACCTGGGGGTGTCAGTTGACAGCAGAACAAGAACCAGCTCAGGTGACCAAGAAGGCCAATGGCTTTATGTCAGAAATAGTGTGGCCAGCAGGACCAGGGCAGGGATTGTCTCCCTGTACTTGGCACTGATGAGGCCACACCTTGAATCCCATGTTCAGCTCTGAGCCCCTCACTACAAGAAAGACATTGAAATGCTGGAGCAAATCCAGAGAAGGGCAGCGGAACTGGTGAAGTGTCTGGAGCACAGGCCCTATGAGGGGTGGCTGAGGGAACTGGGGGTTTTTAGCCTGGAGAGGAGGCTGAGCAGCGACCTTACCATCCTCTAAACCATCCTAAAAGGAGGCTGTAGTCAGGTGAGGGTTGGCCTCTTCTCCTAGGCAACCAGTGACAGGACAAGAGGCAAGTCCTCAAGTTGCACCAGGGGATGTTTATATTGGGTATTAGGAAAAATAGCTTCATCCAAAAGCTTGCCATGCACTGAAATAGGCTGTCCAAGGAAGGTAGAGTCACCAGCTGGAGGTATTCAAAAGACATGCAGATGTTACACTAAGGGACACGGCTTAGTGGTGGAGTTCGCAATGATGGGTTAATGATTGGACTTAATGAACTTAAAGGGGTTTTTTAACCTAAAGAAGTTAATTATTTTTATTCGGGCTTTTAACAAGCTTAATAACAAGTTTTGAAAATGATAATTAGTTGAAAAATATTAACAAAAAAAATTCTTAGATTTTCTTCACGTTGGGGACATGTCCCGAGACATATGACAAGGTATCATGCAAGTCACAAGACAATGAATGTTGTAGAAGGGTTTCCATCTATTCTGAGAGGTTTCTTTTCCATTCAGACTTCATGTGTTCATCTCAGCTTCTGTTACTTGGCCTAAGTAATTAGCAGACATTTTAAAAGAGGTAACAACAGAAGAAATTTTCCACTTACTTCTCCGTAAGAACTGAAATGCAGAGGATTCCTGGTGACAAGCCAGACCTAAAATACACTCCAATAAAAGTTAACAAAAATGTCCAGGGTTTTCCATTTTCTCCTTAAGAGAGATGAGCACATGACAATTTTAGCCTCACTTCCCCAAAAAATGAGAATAAACAACCATGTGGCCTGTGTGCCGGCCCAGCCTTTCACCTGGTAACTACCGACTGCAGTCACCTATATCAAAAAGAAATTATTTAGGGGAAAAAGCCACTGTGATATTTTATTCCTAGGAGTGTAAGAAAATAGGGAGTCAGTAATTTGGTGGCATTGATGTTAAGTGCAGCAGTAATGAGACATACATTACTTTTTTTTTTTTTTTGCCATGAGAATTTATATAACAGTAAGAGTGTCATATTTGCTATTGGAATATTCCACACTAAAAAGAACTGAAAATATGCTTAGATATGTACATGCTTGGCAAAGAGCAGCTTTAACTCAAGAGCAAAAGTTCTGATGGACGCAGCCAGGATGGGATCTGAATCCCCAGCATGCAGGTGGTTAATTGTATTGCTACTGGACTCAACTGGAAGCACCTTTTAGGAGGCTTCAGTCCCATAATTTATGGTGTCTCCTGGGCTGCACTTAGTGAGTCTTAAAAGAGAGCTTAGGAAAAACAGGGTAAAGCAAAGACACAATAGGTCTTGCCTTAGAAATTGTTGATATGGACTCTGCAATATTTCGCAGAATTACAGAACAGTTAAGGCTAGAAGGGAGCTCTGGAGATTATCTGGTCCAATCCCCCTGGACAAAGAGGGCCACTTACAGCTGGCTGCCCAGGACCATGTCCAGGTAGGTTCTGAACATCAGCAAGGGTGGACTCTACAACTTCTCTGGGCAGCCTGTGTGACCTAGGGGAGTTATTTCTTAGGTTATATATAGATATGAAAAGCACATCTAATTTTTCTCTCCAAGGATGATATAAGAAGGTTTGTGGTTTATTTATCAATAGTTCAAAAATATATAGAACCATACTCTAAAAATCCAATTTTTTTACCCAAGCTGACAATATACAACTCTTTTGACCAGCCTTTCAGTGTTTTCCATCCTATTCACTCAAATATGCACTTTTTTCACTTATCTAGTCAACCAGTAATTTTTAGATACTCATCTTTCTCCTTAGTGATTAAATACAGCCATTAATGAAAGATTTGCCAGAATAAAAGTGAACAATTACTGCTCTGTACAAAAGCTAACAAGAACATTTCTTAAACAGCTGGAATAAAGTACATGAGAACTGTAAATGTCAGTCTTCTGCAAAATAAAGATAATTACAGCAAGATATTCACTCTTGAACATTTTTAATGGGAGGCCTGAAAGAGTGATACAAAGCTTATGCTTTTCATCCAGGTTCTTACACCCTTCATTTTCCTTCTCTCGGTGCATCTTCTCACAGTGAGGCAGCTCAGCCTCTGCCTCACCAGCTGCAGTGCTGGCCCTAAGTAGGGAGAGCCTTCCACTCCAGCATCCAGTCAGCCTGATTCCAGCTCTGTTTCATCTTTCCCTTCCTCTTTGTGTCTCCAAGCATTCATATACCTCTTACTCCTGGGGCTATCTGCATGTTCTGGTTGCTTAGAAACCATTCCTGAATGGCTACAGAGGATTTTAAAAAATTGTCTTCGATAATTTTCCCACCTCTTTTCTCTTAGTGGAGTACTGTTTTAAGTATTGTAAGCAATTCTTTTTAACTCAGTTTTGTTTAATGTGGTGATTCTTAGGTTGTCCTCTGATCTTACAAACACCACACTTAGTGTGTTGTTTTTTTTTTTTTCTTCCCTTTTCTTTCATCTTTATGGTCCAATGTAACTTTATGGCCACAGTTCTGTAGTATCTTTCTGATGCAGATCAACTGAAAAAGTCATCACAGCCAGAGCCCTGGAAACAGGATTTGTCTGAAGGGACAATGCAAAATCACAAAGGTCTGGTCCTAAAAATGTCATAAGAGCATAAAAAACCTGCTCCCTTTATCCATGCTAACTCGATGATGTCATCAAATGCAGAGAACTGCAGGGCCCTCCCAGGTGCTTCTGAGGCTGAGAAAAAAGAAGGGTGGTGAGGTACCAGATTAACACCTTTATTAAGATCAAAGGCTAAAATAGGTAGCAGATCCATTGTGGGAACTCAAATAAGAGCAGAAAAAAGGCAAAAAGGCTCTTTGTGTTCACAATGACTTAAATGGACAGAACATAATTTACCAGTAGTCCTGTAGGTACACTTTGCTTTTTAAGGGCAGCATAAAATTGCATATTTTATGCTGTATGTTGATTTTCAATATTCTGATACAAAATAACCAGTGTTATAGGTCCAGCATGGGATCTTGTAATACACTTTATTAGAGCTGTGGACAGAGTTAATATTTTCAAAAAGACAACAGATTTGTTTCATGTTTTTGGAACTCTTGAATCTATACCCACATTTCCTATAATTCCTTGGGTCAAATATAAAATTTATTGCATTCTTTTGCACTGCTAATGTGTGTCTGAGTCTAATAGCTATTCTAGCTGACAAAAAAATTCTGTGAATAAGAAAGCAATAACTTACTGTGAATAACTGGCTATTTTGATTGTCCTATGTAACTTGGATCACAAATAAACTCTTTGGTACTGAGCAAATAACTGCCCAATTAAAATGGCTGTGGAAAAGTTTCTGGTTAAGACCAAGAATAGTGACTATTGTCAGTTGTGCACCTTTCTTATCATCCTCGTCTGGAGTCTGATCTTTCCCAGCATCCTGGCACAGGTCATTCCCTGATACTTTGTAGTTAAAAGTGCTGAAGGATCTGCAGATGGACAGACTTGTGTGAAGGTTCATGAAAACACCTGTCTGTGCTAGTGCAAGTCAGGGCTAGAACTCCCTCTCATTAGTGGACACCAAGATAACAAATAACAAGTTTGTTATTTTTCTCATCTGTGTTTTATGGTATTACAAAACCAAAACTACTGTGTCAGCTGTCAAGCTTCAAGACCTCAGAAGTCAGATAATTAAGAAAAAAAAGTTTGAAAAGTGAAGCTATTAGTGGTAAAACCAGAAGTGTGTTTGGTACCCCTCATTATGATTACAGAGACTATATCCCTGCCTGGAAGCAACTGTCTTCAAGTGAAGACACAGCATGATGGACACTCACCAGGGGTCTCCCAGACTTCACTTATACTACTATGATTTGCATCCTGCAAGATCTGTTTCCATAAGCTACAAGAGAGAGCATGTGACTCTTCTGCCCTTCCCCTGCAATGTCACATATGTCTTGCACTGCAGAAGAGCAGGGCACAGACTAGCCCTTAATATAGGGGAGCGTCCTTCTCCCTGCCATCTGAACATAAAAATCTCTCAAGCTCTTATTTCTACCACTCTTCAAGTGACCTTATTGCTGCATCATACCTCTATCTTAAAAGCAATGCTTATAAGCAGCATACATTCAAGGTTTTAAATTTGTACATAAGCACCAGTTTAAGCATGGTGAACTCTTCAATAGATCTGAGAAGATTCAATGGTCACCTTGTTGTTTTGGCTTAGTCCTGTAATCCTATTACTTCTCTTACTTTTTCTGCTAACATTTTAAAGAGCAGCTGAGTGCTTACACCTCAGTGTCCTATATGCTGGGGAAGGAGGGAGAGGGAGGGAAAACCATTTATTTTGCTGCCTTTATTCCCATGAGAAAGACTAATCACGTGGGAGTAGAACAACAAGTTCTGCTAGGCACACAGAATCTGCTTATGAGACATCTCTGCATGCTCTTGAGGTTTCATTAGCTTAAAGTGGATTTTTTCTACTCCTCCAGATCATTGTTATTTCAAACCCAAATTTATTCAAACTAGGGAAAGACACATCTCCTCAAGTATATCAACTTCAAACTCAAGCTCAAAATGTACTACATGTATTTTTTCAATTATTAAAACACACATCAGTTACAACAATAGGTTTATGGAAAAATCTCTTTTCCTGCTGTAGGGAATGCTAATAATTAGCGTGAATTTTGTCATCCTTCTAAGACACCTCTGAACCAGGAGTTATTATGGAGAAATATGTTTTCTATACGGGTTGTCTTGCAAAAATAACCAGTTCCATGTTTGTTATATGATGATCTAGGGAGAGAGAGTAACACAATGGCTACACCCAATGGCAACTCCACTAACAGCTAGTTTTCAAAGAAAACTAGGATTTTTTACCAGAGGCTCAACAAACAAGGTCAAATGTAAATACTTAGGCCAGTTTTAACAGTTGTTTTTTCATTAAGATAAATGCATTTTTAAATGGTGATACACTGAGTAATCTTTGATAATTCAATTTTTTCTTGCAATTTATCTTTTAATATACAATAGTGTTATACTTTGCCTGGTTTATTATTTTCACTCAGACTGACATAATGAAGTGAGCCACTTATTCTTCTCCTTACCAGATTCTCAGGTTTTGATAGGTCTGTTCCATTGTTATGACAAAAGTAGCTTTCAGATTATTAACCACAGGAATTGATGCTATGTAACACTGTGGGTTTGCAAAGAAAACTGTAAGTGATGCTCTAATGTGAATAAAATATGTCTCCAGTTCTGTAGAATGACATATTAGCCCCTGAGACTATAGAAACCAATAAAAAATAAAAAAAAAAGGAGCCCAGTTCTTGGCTTCTGAATTTTATTAGGACAATGATTTTTTCCTACCGCAATGTTAGAAAATTTTCATGGAAGTTTAACATTTCTGTTTTGCTTTAAGGATAAAAAAAAACCATATTATATCATTTCTCGGTAGGTACAGAATTACACATTGAATAGAAAGAAGTGCATTTGGGAGCTTTGCTACTAATTGAACCAGATCAAGGAAAAATAAAGTGAAGAAAGTCATAATCTGAAATTTTAGAGTTGTCAGTGCATGGGGCACGATTTTGACATCATAAAATTAATGTCAAAGAAAGACCTGAGAAATAGGAGGAAATAAAGCAATGGACTTGCAACCAATGCTTCTGATGAAAAGCAGAGACCTCCATACTATGATTTTTCTAAATTTTATTTTTGCATCACAGCTACTTTAATTTTGATGGATTAACTTTTGCCTCAGAAAAAGTGGCAAAATATTGAATTTCAGTTAAGTTTCACTACTAGGAATTTTGAGGTAATTCCTCTAAAATTTAACAAATGAAAGGTAAGAATTTACATATGTCCTTATAGTTTCTGAACTTGTGCATTTCATAGATGCATTTTCCTGTCACATTCTGCACTGGTGTGAAAGAAAAGGGATTCATGAGCTGCATCATGCTTTCAGAGCCATGAAATTCAATGGAGAATTGCTACCTGTCCCCTGCTGCCCTGAGCAGTTCCACTGCACGACATGTTGCATGTCACAAAAACAACAGTGACATTCCTTCTAGACACATAAGAAGAGTTGATCCTCCTCTGCAGCAAAGACCCCAAGATATAATGAAATATAAGGGCAGAAAAGGTACAAGGAGATCTTAGGTATGGGATTAGCCAATTTGTTTCCCCCATACCCCTACTCTTGGAAGAACCCAGTCAGATGCCAAGAAAACCGAGATGACACAGAATGATTGAGCACAAGTTGTCACTCAAATAAACCAACATGTTATCTCACCTAAACAGGCTTAGAGGGGCAGCAAAGCCTCTGCTAAAATCATGTGGATATTTTCCTTTGAAAATACCTTCATCACTGTAGAAAAAAAAAAAAAAAAACAAAAAAAAACCTTCATCATTGCCCATGGAAATAAAACACCCTCACTGATTGAAGGTATCTTTCCATACACAGCCTAAATATATGCTCAAAGCTTGGAACTGCTCTTTGGATTCATAACTTGGAAGTTCAACCCAGCTGAATATTCACCATGTGGAAAATTTAAGTCCAAAGTTACTTGCTTATTAGCAAAAATGCTTTTAGTGAGAATCTTGTAGATTGTATTATTTAACCATATGTAAGAGCCTCCCACACCACATTCCTCAATCCAAGTTCTACTAAAACTAGTTATGCCAATTGCAATTTGCTTAAAGGACAGTTAAAGGTTGCTGGAAGAATGTCAGTGTGTCTATTGCTAGAATATATGCATTAAAAGACCAATGACAGGCAAAAATACAATGGAAAAACTTCAAAATTAAAAAGGTGTAATCAGAAAGCCCAGTTTTAGCATAAAAATGATAGCATAAACAGGGCTTTAATTTCCCTGCATGCAGTAAACCACTTGTTACACAGAAAGATCCCTGAAAAGGCAGTTTTTTCTCAAGATTTATAACCAGTGTTAGCAGACACCTTGCAAGGATGGTTCCTCCTCACACAGCAGTGTCCTCATAAGTAAAAGAAGCAACTTGGTTCTGCTAAGCACATGTGTTCCCCATGTCAGGAACAGCTCTTCTTCAGTATTTGTCTTTTATCGAAAAAAATGGGAGGAGTCCCTGGTGAGGCCGATGACACCTCAGTGCCTCAGTTTTAAATGCAGAGCACCCAGGGATTGCCCTGTCACTGATCTGGCCAGCATAGCTTCACTTCAGCCTCTTTCAGATCCTCAATACAGAATTCATAAAGAGAAAAAAAAAAATAAAAAAAAAAATTAAAGGATTCTTTTGAAGGAGAGGTAGCAGGGTTTTAGATTAAGCTCATTCATCCAAGTTGATACTTACTGTCCCTATAAAGAAGCTGATGCCTTAACAGCAAAATAACTTCAACATTCAAAAGAACAGAAAGGACTCTGAGCTCACTCTGTACAAGTTTCCCAGCAAAGACATAGTTGTGGTAAGTCCACATCATAGTCCTTTTCCTACCAAAATGAATTAACTTACAGCAGTACTTTGTTTAGGGAATTAGATCTGACAAATCAAAATGCCCCATTCTTGCTACCTACTGAGGACAAGAGAAGAATCACCACTGCCTCTGAGACAGAAATTTTTTGACTCATCAAGGTTAAATATCAGTTTATCTATGCAGTTTAGCATATTGACTATGACTAACCTATTTGCTGACTCGGGGAACAAAGCAGCAGCATGAGCAAATGAAGCCCATGGACATGCCCTGGTTTTACCTCTTTTTCCACCTTTACTTCCTTGCACACCTCTAGATTTATCCTGGGAACCAAAGGCCCCTTGTTTCAATTTTTTTGCAAGCCTTCTTATTTCTGGTGTAAAGGTCTTCAGGACTAAGACCACACCCTGAGACCAAACTTCCTTTTGAGTCGCAGGAATGCCATGGGCATGAAGGGTGTTTTACAAGCACATGAAGTGACAGCTCCATAACCTAAATATCTGACTTTTTATCGCTGGCTTCACACAGCAAGGGCCACAACAGGGAATGGCAGGGTTGAAAAGGGTATAAAAGGACAGGATTATAAGCAGGGAGGACACTGAGATGAGCTTAGTGTTGTATGTCCACGGTGGAAAAGAAGTTTTTGGGAGCCCTCACAGGCACAAATGTAATGGTTTTTTTTTTTCCCCCAGCATATAATATAGGGCGATTTTTGTAGTACTCCTCAATCAAGAGTAAATTAACATTTTCTTGGTAAAAACTGTGGAGGGTTCACATATAGCCACTTAATTCATTCACTTAAAAGGGTAATTAATTCACAGATACCACCACTTCCTTCAGGCTACTTTTTAGCATGAAACTAATATAACTGGTACCATCAAATAAGCAAAATTGTTTCTCTGAACTGTTTTATTTTTAAGGTGGTGGTAGGAGAATAGACAAAGATCTGAGTCAGCCCCACACATCCCTGCTGGCTGTTTGGTCAGCCTCATTTCACTATTTGTGTTTGTGCCTGGCTGCTGCAGGATGTAACACCTCACTTTCCCTGGAAAGTGAGCAAGCATTCAGAATACATTACTCACAGGCTGCAGCTCCTGGCAAAGTCACCTTCATGCCACATAACTTGCAGGTAGGAAACACTGCACAGGGACTGCAGCTTCAGAGGGAAGTCCTCAAAACCACTTGCCCCAACTCCTGCACTATCTCGCAGATAACTACGGGACGAGATTCTGCTTGAGATTAAGTGGCTCGTTAACTGTGTCCTGTTAGTTTTCAGGATAATAAAGACCATTACAGCCTTATGATTTAATTTTATGCCTATCACAGAATGTGACAAATGGCCAACTTTCCTCTTCTGAGGCTACTTTCTCCCTGTGCTCCTCCTACAACCAAGGGAGAAGGATGCTCCTCTATATGGCTGTGAGTTCAGACTCCTTCTGTACCTGATTTATTCCATCTCCTCTGACTATAATGAGAGATTATAGTGAGATTAGCCCCACAAAGTTAATAGCTTTTGCAAAGACTTCTTAATCATGCTTTGTTGTCCATTACTGAGCTCAACAACTCACTGAAGTGAACATTCATTTCAGAAAGGCATCTGTTCTTGAATTGAAGGCACTACAGATAAGATTATCTGATATCTTTGTCTCAGCCAGTCACCCTCATTTTGCTTTCTAGTCCTAGAAAAATAGGGCATGAAAAAATACTTTGGAGAAATGGTACCTTGGAGTGCCTTGAACATAAGGGATCACTTTCAGAGGCTCAGATGAAATGACTCCACCCCAAACAATGCTGAATATACCACTGCTTTACTGCTTTCATGATCCCTAAAATTTAATTTTCTTTTTCACCTGATTGGAGGTTTTTCCTGATAGCCAGAGAATCACAAGCAAGTTAAATATCGTATTTCAATAAAAGAGAGAGACAGAGAGGCTTCTAGCCTGTGTATCTGTGCAGACATGCTCATAAACAAACAAGTCCTACAGTCTCATAAATGTGGAGGTTTAAAATGTCAATACATTTTAAAAATAAATCTCATGATTTGCAGACCTTCCTAATCTTTGAGCAGTTAAGGTTGACAACACTGTAAATAGCAGCTTCTGGCCAAAATACAAGGCAAAATTTAAAACAATGCAGAATGACACAAAAGATAAATAAAGATGACCTTAAACTTCTGTCAAAAAGTTCATAAACAAGATAAGCCATTCAGGAGAAAGGTATGACATTTGAAATATCTGCTTACACGATAAAACAATCTTTCAGATCCACAAGGCAGATTAGGAAAGAGTAGTAATACATTTCCACCGCCTGCCCCAGTGCAATGAAAAGAGAAATATAAGACTTTGTCAACAGATCCAGAAGAAACTCCAAACATACAGTCTGCACAGCAGGTGAAAGACAAGAATTTAAATTTGGACTGAGTCTTCAACAAAGTCATCAAGCCATTATCATGACCAAAAGCTTCTTGCAGGCAAGTTCTCTTTGCAGCGAATCATTCCTGTTGACAGCTCATTTCCAGAATCACTCCGCCTGGAGCTCTAGGCTCTTCTTCTCTTAACCCAAACATTATCTCTAGCCCAAACCCTAAATGAACTAAATAGATTGCCCTCTTTCAAACCCACACTTCCTATATTATCTCTACTACACCATCTTTGTGCAGACTGGGTGTATAGATTTCGTGAACAAGCGGGGAAAGCAAACTGCAGCATGTCAGGCTCAGCTCCTTATTTCAATTGCCTCATGACAGTTACTTGTCATACACCTGGCATTGCCTTCTTCCTTGTACTTATACTGCCCTATTCAGCAGATCTTATGTGTCTCCTTCAGTAGTCTTGTATGATCTAACTCTCCAAGTTTCCATTTCCAGGTGTGTCAGACCAGAATGTCCCTGATGTACATCCAAGTGCTCAGAGAATTAGATCTTAAGAAAACAAGATGGGCTTAAAAGTTCATTTACATAAATATAAATAGCTCATCCAGAGAAGGTAGGCACAGGGGATGCCTGCACTTTGAAAGTCATCAATTAGATTTTCAAGAAGTCTTTCTTTAGAAAAATTCAAGGTTTTTTTCTCTTTTATTTAGCATTGATTTGTTAATCATTGCTATGCACCTAGACTCCATTTTCAGGACTTTTCCTTTGAATAAGGTAATTAAATGGTATTTAGAAAATAAGAAAGGTATCCTTAGACACAGATCTCTCTAGAGGCCTGAACTTTGACATGGACATCACATACACAGAATAAAAATGTGTTTCCCATTAAGTGCTTTCATCTACCACCTGCAATGAAGGATAAGACATGAAAGAATTGAAGAAGCACCTTCTCAGATGCAAAGCACTGATCATTCAGATGTTTACTTTAGGTGGTAATACCAAATCATGACCTTGAATCCCTATGGAATTAAATTGGTGTACTGGGTCTATTTGAGATGGGGTTAATTTTCCTCATAGCAGCCCGTATGGTGCTGTATTTTGATTCTGCGATTTAAGCAGTGTCAATAATACACCCATGTTTTAGCTATTTCTGAGCAGTGTTTGCTCAAGGCTGCCTCTGTTTCCCACTTTGCTCCCCCAGTGAGTAGGCTGGACAGCTGACCCAGCTTGACCAATGTGGTATTGCATGTCATGCTCAGAAATATAAACTGAGGGGTGGATGGTTTAGGGAAGCTACTCATTGCTTGGAAACTGCCTGGGAATTAATCTGCCTGTGGGAGGCAGTGAATGATTGCCTTTATATTACTAGTTTGTTTTTTTATTTCTTCTTACTCCAAGCTTTTTATCTCTCTTTATGTCAACTCATGAGTTTTCTCACTTTTTGTCTTCATATTCTCTCCCCTATCCCACTGTGGGAGCTAAGCTGACAGCTTAGGTCAAAACACTGTCATTGGGATGAACTTGAGTCAGGGGAGAACATAGCTCCTTCACAATCTTCTTGCAATGATGCCTTTTGCCTTCAAAATAGTCAGAAATTGTCCAAAAGTAAACAAGCTCTGGTTTGCATGTGTTCACATGCACTTATTGAATCCAAGAGCATGACCTCAACTACTGTAGGAAACAGTCTTGCAACTCATGGACTTGTGCGCAACATGAATCCAAAGATGGGAGCTAATAATATGTATTGTGTGTTCATCACAGGCTACTGTGGGTACAGGAAGTTGAAGAAAAACTTCTAAAATATTCCAGTTGTATCACATGGACCACTGCCTACAGCACATGTGTTGATGCTCAGTAGTAGGGGAACTCTGGAATGACCACATCCTTGGAAAAACAGGTTAAATATCATGATTAGGCCATGCCAACGACACATACCAGTGGAGTTCCTCTGGTGACAGTGCACCCACAAGGTGCTGGTGGGGTTGTTTCTACTGCTGACTTCACCCTGGGCAGTGTAGTGAATCCAAGCAGGTCACATCACCTGCCTTTGCTGCTTCCAGGCACAGGCAGGGGCCATAACCTCCATTGCACACTGTTTTGATGCCTTAAAGTGTCCTGGGCACAAGTAGCCCATCCAGAAACACCTGCTGTGCATTTATGGCAGATGACAGTGCCCTGGCTGGAGATGTTGCTGGCCAAGCAGATGATGAGAAACAGCCAGAGGGGCAGCTGTGGTCGCAGGGAGGCTGGTGAGAGAGGCCAGACCCCACAGAGGGGATGGGGCAGCCGTGCCTGGTGAAGCAGCCTCTCAGGAGAGCCAGCAGAGGTCCAGGGGTGTTAGGAATGGCATGGGAGGGAGCCAGGCACTGCAGGGAGGCAGCAAATGCAGGTCCTGCATGGGGAGACAGAAATGAGGGCCACGAGGCCTGCAAGGACTATGGGAAAGGGGTTCATGCTGATGGGTGGCACAGGATACCATCAGGGTCCACACTCAGCCAGGGCCAGGCAGTGACCCAGCCCTGGAGTGGTGATGACCCACACCAGCACCAGCACTGAGCCATTGATGTCACCCTGTGCCAGCGTGGGACTCTGGGATCCCCAGAGGAGTACTCCGGAGTCCCCATGTCACATTCTGTCCCCCTCCAGGCAGCGCTGGCTGACAAGCACCAGCCTCATGGTGTAACCTGTCTCCGCTCTTGCAAGGATGTATCTATTCATGGAGTAAGGGGAAGAAATTATACCTAAGGGCCATGTACAAGTGATGGTTTCCCTGTGGTGCCATAACAGGGATTTACAGCCCAGCTCTGTAAGGCCTTTGGTGAAGAAGGGCCCCGGGCTCAGCTGGACAGTAAGGAAGGATGGGCTCATGTTGTCATCACCATCACTGCACACAAACAAGGTTTTGCTCCTTCTTCCACGTATCAGCTGCAGGACAAAAACAGGTCTGAATTTACTGACAGCTGGGTGCAGAGGCTCTTTAACCCCTTTTACCTTATCCCTCAGTGCCTAAACTGTTTCATTTAGGTGGCACTTTGTGACCACAAATGACCGCGCAGAGCTGGGTGCTTTTCCCTTCTCCTCGGCCGATGCCTCTCATCAGACAAGCGCAGCAACAGCAACATCTTGTGGTAAGTGGGCTGGTGGCTGCAGCACAGCAGAAACCACCTCGCAGTTAAGGAAGGATAAGCCAGGCACAAACAATCAAGGTTAGAAAGTAGCAAACAACAAAAAAAAAATCTGCATTAATTTTTATTTCAAAGTTTTATCATGTTTGCATGCATACATAACATATAGAATATATATAATATATATATCTCTCAAAAATACACTAGTCTTAAGTCGTTTTTTCCTTCACATGACTAACACTCACTTATATCCTATTTAGCATGCTTAGATTTTACACATAAGAAGCATAACAGCAGAATTTCAAGGGAAATTATACATGCAATTATGGTTTTGTTAGGTACTCAGTCAGTGAACAGTATGATGCCTTAAGCATCAGAGAAACATTAGGTGTACAATAAGACATTCAGTTCTCCTGCAAGGACAGGATTTGACCTTGTCTTTCCTATGCAAGTTTCAAAACAATTCAATTTTTTTTCCTCTTTTTCCCTTCTGGCACAAACCCTGGGTTTTGTATGCCAAACAACCATTGTTCAATATAGAAGATTTTTTAGTTAAAACATGCACTTAATTTATATCTCCTCGTTGCCATTGCACTGAGTCTGGCTGAGATGGAGTTAAGTTTCCTCACAGTAGTCCATATAGTTCTCTGTTCTAGATCTGTATCAAACCAGGGTCGATAACACAGGTATATTTTAGCTATTGCTGAACAGTACTTGTACAGCATCAGAACATTCTTTGTTTCTTGCTCTGACCCCACATTGAGTAACCTTGGAGAGGGCAAGGGCTGGGAGAGGACATAGCAGCTACACAGCTGACCCAAACTGACCAGAGGAATATCCCATATCATGAAGCTTCATGTTCAGTGGTAAAAACTATGGGTAGTTTTTCCAGGGCAGCTGCTGCTGAGGGAGTTGCTGGGCACCAGTCTGCTGGTGGAAAGCTGTGAGTGATTGCCTTTGCCCCCCCCCCTTGGAGTTTTTTGCTTTAGTTTTTTCCCTTGACTCTTTCTTTCACTTGTTCAGCTGTCTTTATAATAACCCAGAAGGTCTTTGTTGCCTTTCCTCATTCAATTGTCTCTCTCACACTGCTGGGGGCATGGAGTGAGCATGCTATGGGTCTGTTGTGTGATTGCTGGTCAGTGTAACCCACCACAACCAAGCTTCCTTTGCTTAATATCCTGTTCCAAATATGCACATTACACTGTGTCCAGAACTACCAAGTGTGATATTTCCCATACTGCTGTGATATTGCTGTGAAGTTCCCAATTTTCAGAAGTTAAACTATATACTAAAGGAAATACAGCATCATTTTTCATACCCAGAACATTTGTTGTGTCTTGGTTTCTTCATGAGATCATCCCTGGACACTGCCTTGCCTTTAAATTGATCATTTACAACCAAAGTTTCCACTCTCCAAAATTATCACAACAAAACTCAGTCTGGACTTGTGCCTCCCAAGTCCATTCCTCATCCATGATGCTTTTTCCATGAAGTACATTTTTCATAGATGAGAAGAACCACAGCAAAAGGGCACCGTTCCCCTTTATTCAGTTTCTGGTCAGAGAAAAACTGTCTTCAGCAGCAAGGTTCCGCCTGAAATCTGATATATGTAGGCAATGCATATACAGAAATCCAGTGCTTAAGCCCTAAGGAGGATATATGATGAGGATGTTTATTCCTCTAATAGCAAATCATATTACTAACCCTGTCCAGACCTTGTGTAAATGCCGTTCTACACCCTGCACCAATGTGTGTCACAAACTGTAGCAAAGGAAGGGGACTTAATTCAATTGCTAGGTTTTTTTTAAATTTCCTATATCAATTCTTATTCATTCCTATGCTTTAGGACTGAATTGCAGGTTCAAAAGAGGCTCATCAGAAGGAGATAGAATTTTCTCTCTGCTATATCAGTCCACAGGGAATGTGAAGAAACCGGGAACTCACTACAGTGAACACTTTTATTTTACAGGAAGCAAACAGTACAATTTGAAAATTGTCTTTCTCAAGTACTGTGTTAATGTTGGAAAAAATAAGGGTAAAGTGTGAAGCAGAGACTATGAACAGATAAGGAAGTATAATCTCTCCTTGGAAGACTTCTTTTCTTAGGTAATTTCTTATGGAGTACATGTTAATTTATTTTTCCCACTCTCAGACAAACAATCCGTATGTGTTCAACAGTTGGTGTTTCTACTGACAATGTGTCAGCTTACCAAAGGGACGATTGCCCTAAAGAAAAACTAAGTGGATGGCATATTTCATATTCCCACTTATGCATGCAAGATGGCAGAAAAACGAAGAGAAAATAATTTCCTTCCTAAAACAGCATCATAGAGTTTTCCAGTCCTCTTTATTTGAATCACTCCAAAACCAGCTGCCTCCAGGAACTTGCTGTACTCTGCTGCTGTTCTCTCTTTCCCTTCTGTCTGGACCAACATATTCATCAAATACAGTTGGGTTTCTACAGGCCCACTTTTGTCATCATTCAGAAGGGATTCAACCAGCAGCACTCCACCACCTGGCAGAGAGAAGAGAAAGCAAGCACACCCTGACATTAAGTCATATTTCAGCATCACAGAAGACAGTGAAAGAGCCAAAGCATCAGAGCATGTCTTTGTTTGGCCATGTAGGTACTGATGTCCCAGGGAGGAAGGGGGTGCTATCACTGGGATAGAAATTTCCCATTTTCCCCAACTGAAATTGACAGGACCTTACTGATTTTGCTCAGAAGATGACTCTGTAGGCAGTGCTTTCAAAGCTCCTATAGTTCAGTTTAATGCTTAATGGGATTTTTGTCTATCATGTATACACTTATCTAACAGTACAGTGTTCTGGCACATAACTGATATTCCTTCTGAGAGCAATTATTTTTAAAATAAAATACCAGAAAAGATTAAAGAGTTAATCCTTCTCTGAAAAATGTCCTTTAAAGAGCTCACATAATTTTCTCATAAAAATGTACAAATATTGTTAGACATTAGATAACCACTCTGTTAGATTTCATAATCTTGTACAAAAATAAGCTAAAAGAGATGGCAGCTGAACCTGAAGCACAAAGACACTGCTGGTCTCTCCCCTTGGAGATGGCTGAACCTCATCAGAGGCACGTACGGAGCCCTCACAGCCAGACATGCAGACACAGATTTCATGAGAGCAAAGGGACAAATGCTGATGAAAGTAAACTGTGTCACCTCCAGCCTAATGGTAACACTCTTAGTGGCCCCTGGCATCAAAACACTGGGAATCACAACTTTGGTATTTATAATGTGAAAGGAGTCACTGCAGACTAACCTTCTTTGGCTTCCTCTTTCCACATGTAGAAAGATGGGAAATTAAAAACAGAGCCACTAAACCAGGCACTGGGAAAGCAGTGATGAAGCCCACAAGGGAGCCATATGACTCTTATGAGTCCTGGCAGTGCTCAGCAGCACTGGGACAGCAGTGTAAGAGGCTTCTGAGAGTCTCTCAACCTAATGACACTGACTGAAGGGCAGAAGGGAAAGCCTGGCACGAGAAAAATGTATCAAGCAGGCATGAGAAAAAGCCACAGCTGCCATGTACTCAAGGGGATAAACCACCACTCACACAAATGAGATGGTAGAAAAAACATAGAGCTTCCTAAAGCTCTCATCACTCTCATATTCCTCTTTTTAATCCAACCAAGACAGTAAAATTATCCATTTACAGCTTACAAGATTCTGACATATGTCCCATTTTCCAATGTTATACCTATCATATATTATAAGAGTTTTTTTTTTTCTTTTCATAGTTTGTGAAAGACAGTTCAGAGGCTTGTTAAGGAAGATCTATTGTCAATCACATTGTCAGTCACAGACCTGCCTGAAAGAGAAAAGGTATAATGCAGCAAGAACATCTCTACCACATTTACTCCACAGAGTTCTGGCCAGTCATGAATTTCAGCACTTCTATTCAGCATTAGTTTAATTGGAAACCAGTTGTTATTATATCCTTCTTATATTGTAGAGCCCAAAGCTACACACAGTGCTCAGAGTTAGACTGTACCAACCCTGAACCAGGACAGTGGGCCAACCACTTATTTCTGCAGCTCAGTTATACTGTGCTTCATACACCCAATGAGGCAGTTGTCCATTTTGGCCACCACAGCAAACTGGTGGTTCCTACTGAGTTTGCAATCAACCAAAACTCCCAGATCCCTTCCTGCAGAGCTACACTCAAGCTCCAGGACCCCAGTCTATGAGTACATCCAGGATTACAACATCCCAGTGCAGAATCTGGAATTTGTCTTTCTAAAATTTCATATGGTTGGTGACTGTGCAGTGGTCTAGTCTATAAAGATAACTCTGTAAGTCCTCTCTACCCTCAAGGGATTCAATGCTTGTCCCTAACTTAGCATCATAACCTACCTAGTTTAGCATCATTGGCAAACAACTTGGTAACATTCATCGGGGGAAGACTCTTATCTTCAGTTAGAACATGGCAGAGATAACTTCTCAAAAACATGACAAGAATGTGAATTTTGAAATCACTATAGATTGTTAATGAGGAACATTCAAACTGAAATTGAATAGAGGAATTTTATGCAAATGCACATACACACAGGAAAACAGCATCAGCAAACATTAAGGAAATTGAAACTGCTCCCTGTCTGCCTTAATGATATGCTGTCTGGGAGAGAGTCATTATAAGACACTCTGTATTCACAGTCCCTTCCGTCTGAAGGGACATAATATACAAATGTTATCAAACTTAACCATCTGCATGGCAAATTAGGAAAGGGAAGAAAATAGGCGAAAAATCTCATTCTTTGCATGGTATAACAGAGCAGGGGGAAAGGCAATTGAAGTCACCCCTTTGTTTCTCAAACTTCAAAAATTAAACGTGGGAAGAAATCCCACCATAGAATAAACCTTCCACATTTAAGGCAGTCAGATAACAAGCCCTCATGTATAAACCACTATGTTTTTAAACCTTCAAGCAGAGACAAGGCCTACTCAACCAAGCCCCCAAAGGTGAATGGGGTCTCAGTAAATGTTAGGTCCATCCTGAGAGCCAAATCTGCCTTAGTTGTTTGGTTTTTTTTTTTTTTTTCCCTTTAGACTTCTATCATGCTTGTTCAAGTTCAAAGTCGGTTTACATTATGATGCTTTATTATGAACTATTTTATTCTCAGAGAACAATCTCCATGAGCATTTGAGTCTTAGACATCTATATAAGAATGAGTTCTATTTCTTACCTTGGGGACTAAAAATCCATTGATGTATTGCACAATGATTTGAGAATAGTCAAGGTCTTCTGTCAAATTCACTTTTCTGGATTGAGACACAGATTTCCTGGCTCTCTTAATTTAAATAAGCTTCTTTCTACCAGACACAGAGTACAGCATCTGATCCACATAATCTTATTGCTTCTGAGAAACTCACTGGTTACAAAACACGTTATTTGGCTTTGATGTGTTCTTCTATCAGGTTCAGCTGTTTCTTCCATCATCAAGTATAAGGCTAAAGAAGCAGTGTGGATTAAAGCTTCTATTGTCAGTTCATCAGTCAGCAACACACTGGCACCTCAGAAGCACTTGAAAGCTTGTAACAAGGAAAACGGGAATAACTACAGAAGAATACCAAGAACCTGAACTCAGCATGATGAACCAGAGTTCATAAACCAAAGCAGAATATTACTTTAGGCTTGTTCAAAAGCATAGATGCTCCACGGAACTGGCTTTTGGTGTGGGAAGGCTTCACAAAAAGAAACAGAAGATAGCAAGGGATAGAGTGTAATATGAAGAAAACCTCTCTTGATCTGGCATGTAGCTCAGCCAGACAGGTGTGGGAAACAGCAGCTTGCAAAACATGATCAGTACATTATTTTTGATACATTTTCCCTTGCCTTTTCTCTATTTCACTAGGCTGGTTCCTCCCCTACCCACCTTGATTTCTTCATTTCCTACCTTTGGCCCTTTCTCTAAACACGCCAAGTTTCCTGCAAGTCCCACAGTAATTACCACAAGCCCATTTTAACTTCCCATGATGTTTTCATTCTGATAAGCCCTTTGATAATCTTGTTTCCACTCTTCTTCTCAGCTAAAAATATTTGGCTGAACTTCTTCATGGCTTTGAGGGCATCCTCCAGTGGTCCTCCACTAAGGAGACAGGGAGTTCTAATATTTGTCACTGTGCTTCTCATTGCCTGTTTGCTAGCTTTTGTACTAGATGTGGTTGATTACTGCTTTTGTCTCTTGCCTTTGTCTGTGAGGCTGAAGAGCCCTTAACAATCTGTCTCAAAACTCAGGTACTGTCACATTATGGATATCTTAATATTCTTAATGTTCAAAATGTTGTAATATATACAGCTCAGAAACAGTGTCTATTTCCCAGCTTCTAATATTACAGGGTCTCCTGTGTTACCAAAATACTAGGCCTAAACATACCAAAGTCAGAGCAAATTCCAAACTCTAGAAAAATCTACAACTCCTTATTATGGACAATGTAGCACAGAATCTGTGAAGCTTGCATTTAACAAGACACTATTTCTAATTTTTTGCATGTTTTTAATAAGCATTGAGAGGTGAACAGTTTTGTCAAGCTACGGCATCCTTAGCATTCCTATCACAGCCTAGAACTGCAGTCTTCCTTTTGTACTATAAATGCTGAAAGAAGAAATCAGCAAGGCGTAACACAGGCACTGCTTCATTTATCACACAGGTTTATGGGCTGAAGAATGTATTCCATTTCAAAAATGCATTACCTGTTTTAAAGGTACAAGACACAGCACTGAACAGAGACTTAATATGTATCCTTCCGGTAGCACGAGTCTTAAGTCACTCTCAAGTCTCATACTGAGATATTGGAAAAAAAAAACAGTAAGTTTTATGTGCTTTAAGTCAGCCCCTGACAGCCTGATTGCACTAGTATGTAACATAAAGACTTATTTCCTATTTTAAGGGGTCTGTTTCACCCTGTAACAATGAAATTGCTTTTAGCAAGCCTGGACATGTGTACTGCACCCTTTCAGAAGCTGCATGGTGTGAGAACACCCAGTTCTGAGAAGGCTACCCTACTGGCAGCCTTTCAGAAGACATTGTGCTCAGGGAGTCAGTGTCTTGGACAGGTCATGTCTGCTCTTAGGGCCTGAGAAACTCATATATTATGAAAGTAATCTGTAATAGATAAAATACTTTTGGAAAGGTAAGCTGCACGTGGACCAAGGGGTGGAAAGCATTGATCCTGAGCAGGAGCTTTTTGTACATCCAGGAGTCAGTGCCATCCACGGCAGCTGCCATGCTGAATGTCCATGGTGGCCTCAGGCCTGTGCTGTGCCACAAATATCCTTCAGCTGCAGGGAGGGCTCAGGCAGCTCCCACTCGGCACCACCCCCCACACAGCCTTGCCTTTAACAATGCAACAGCAAGTTCTTGTGAGAATGGCCTCTTTTTTGTAAGAAAATTACAACCCAAACAGCACAAAATGAGGCATTTCCTTCCATGGACAGTGTCTGTACAATGTACTGTGGGAAAATCCAACAGAGCTCCATCCAATTTTGGATGGAGCATGGACATAGGTGGCTGGCATCTGAAGCAACATCAAGATTTACTTGCTATCTATCTTCCTCTTCTTTCTCATTAAAACAGTTGTTTTATCAAGCCATTTGTTGCAGACCTTCCTTACTGAGAAAGCACCCCTGCCTTCAGTGTAGAGCATTCTCCATAACCCTGAGAGAGCTTCATTCAAAGTGTTGCATTCATTCAAAATATTGCTTCATTCAAAGTGTTGCCCTACACTAAGCTAGTCTGCAATAAGGCTTTTTTGAAGGGCTAAAGCATTAGAAGGGATAACTGTGGAGAATTTTGGGGGAAAAACCCACACATCTATAGAAGCACACACAGCTCAGGACAGCCTGTGGACTGAGGTCCCCGGTGCCTCAAGGGTTCTCTAGAGCAGGTCAGTGGAAGAAGGGAGAGCTAAACCTTGGAGCCAGCAGGGAACCTGGAGTGTGGGTCCTACTGTCTCACAGTGGTTCTACAGCCACAGATCCTGTGGGACAATTTCCCACCCTTCTGCCCTCCATTTGAGGTCTCCTTTGGCAAGATGTTTCTAGGCAGAATTCAGGCCCCAGCCTGTGCCTGATCCTACTACATTGGGGCTGTTGTCTTTCTAAGCAGGGGTTCCTTACTCTGCTTTTTTCCTGCTTTTTTTCTTGCTTAGTTACTGTTTCTTTTGTTATATTTGAAGCAGCACTTTCCTACTGCTCAAGGCTGTGCTTCTTCAATGACCCACAACTATCAGCAAGTTCTGAAAAGCAGCAGCCACCAGCTTCCAGTTAGCACATTAAGATGGCAAATTTCCTGGCTTTTCCTGCCCTCTGCTGTTTCCTGTAACTCCCAGGCCATCAGACCAAGGCCCTGCTGGAAGTGTCTGTCCTCCCAGAGAGAGCAGCCTAGGGAGCAGCAGACTTCACTCAGCCCAGCCAAGCACAGACAGTCTCAGCTCACAGGCTATGTTTCCTGCCCCGGGCATTCTTCTGCTCTGGGCTGATTTCCTCCAGCTATGTATGGCCAGCTTTCATTCATAATTCCTAAGCCATACTGGAGCTAGAAAATGTATCTCAGTCTATATGGCGAACAACTCTGTGGTAGGGTGAAAGAGCTCTATTGGCAGAGCCATCTGCTTCAAACAGAAAAGCTCCCACTGCAGCACCATGAAAGGCAACAGCTTTCATTACCCAAAACATGAGTAACTTGGAAACCTCCATCCTAATTTCTTTCTTCTGGCACAAGCTTTTTAAAAGTTAACATATCCAAGAACAAGCAAAAAACAAGGACAAAAGACCTTATATATAGCAAGGTGTCATCAAAAATGCCTGTTGGGACATGGAAACTACAACAAACAGGGTTTTAATTTGCCTACATGTAACAAAGCACTTGTTTCAGGTTCTCTTCACAGTTCTCTTCTCTTCTCTTTTAGAAGAAAAAAAAACCAAAACAACCAACTCCCCAAAATGCAGCATTGCAATCATGCAAGCTGTCCCACCATGTCTCTGTAATTACAATGATATTAAAGCTTTGTGTCTCCTGTGTGTACTGAGGCTACTTTCTCCCTGTCCTTCTACAGTCACATGACTGGAAGGCTCCTGTAGATGGGTACTGAGTAAACTATATCAACCTCCTCTAGTATCCAGCTTAGTGGGAAAATGCAATTACTGCTCCAGAAAAAAATGCAGAGTGACTTTTTAGTGCCTTCTCCAAATGCTTCTCACTTCAGTAATGTATTTTCTGCTTCCAAGAACTGTAGTGGCAGACTGTGTTTGATCAAATGATTTAAAGAAATGGCAGGAGGCATGCAGTAAGGACAGCCCAAGTACATAGCAGAATGACTTGGCTGTATCATCTGCCTACCTGTCTTGTAATAAAAATCCCTGGGCTTCAACCAGTCACTAAGGTACAACACTTTTTCATAATTCAAATCAAAGTCTAGAGGAAATAAAAAATTAATATATTTTTCATGCAAAACTCCCCAAGGCTCAGACAGGGTTTCTTCTGGAACTCTGAAAAGACCACAAGGAAACATAATTTGGTCTGATTTTATTATATCAATATTTCAGGAATAAAAATGCAGGCACCAAAGCTCAGTACAGGGATTAGTTTTATTTTGCAGGAACTCAAGTACAAATTCAGCTCTGCTTTTGTCAGATACATTGTTAAAAATCAGAGAGACTGATACAAGCTGAAGCAGGAACACTACACATTTCTTTTGTGGATTGTTTCTTGTGGAACAGGTGTTGATTTCTTTTTTTCCTTCCCAGATCCAAAGGCAAGCCAAGCCAGGCTTCCAGATTTGTAGATGTGTTATTAGTGAGTCTTTTGACAATGTATCAGCTTACAAAAAAGTTGGCAGCCTTAACTAAAAGCTAAGTTGATCATTGGCCCCTAAGAAGAGAATAGCACATTTCTCAACCTTTTCTGTTTTGCTATGTACATAAAACATGGACTACTATTTCCTTCCTAAAACAGCATCATAGAGTTTTCCAGTTCTCTTTACTTGAATCATTCCAAAGCCAGCTGACTCCAGGAGCTTGCTGTACTCTGCTGCTGTTCTCTCTTTCCCTTCTGTCTGGACCAACATATTCATTGAATACAGTTGGGTTTCTACAGGCCCACTTTTGTCTTCATTCAGAAGGGATTCAACCAGCAGCACTCCACCACCTGGTGGAGAGAAGAGAAAGAAAACACACCCTGAGCAATGAAAACTTGAGGCATTTTTGAGCTGTTACTGGGACCTATCCTAACCTTACTTTCAGGAAGGAGCAGTCTTTATATTAAGATATATTTCAGCATCACAGAAGACAATGAAAGAGCCAAAGCATCAGAGCATGTCTTTGCTCAGCTATGTTGTTACTGACATCCCAGAGCTGAAGGGGTGCTATAGCTGGAATGGAAATTTCCCATTTTCCCCAGCTGAAATTTACAGGACCTTACTGATTTTGATTTGCAGGCAGTGCTTTTGAAACTCTGAGGCTTCATTGTGATGCTTAATGGGATTTTTTGCTGAGATGTATACACCTATCTAAACAATATTAAGAGTCTCTCTGCTCTTCAAGAGTTCACACCTACCAGGTTTGCAAGCTTTGTACACTTTTGCCAGCAGTTGTTTGCATTTATCATCATCCCAATCATGCAGTATCTTGGATAAAATATACAGTTCAGCTGCAGGTATTGAATCATTAAAGAAGTCTCCTATAAAGCAAGAATACATGCATTATACAAATCCCCACACCACTGAGAGCTGAGTTATGCAAATATTTTCAGTTCTGTTTAATTCCAGGCTTGCAATGTCCTTCAGACATATCAGACAGCAATGGAGGTACCAGGTGAAAGTCCTCTGTTGCACTGCATAGGGAATTTAGCTCTTGATCACTCTCAAGAAGACTTGAAACATTTAAAGGCAATAACTCATCCTGAAACAGACTGATACACAGGATAGCATTTTGAGTTTTGGTTTTTCTCCAATGACAGAAATTCAAATTCATACTGCACCTAAGGAGATAGGTTCACATGGTTTCTGTCACGAGAAAGAAGGAGAATATTGCCTTCTCTAAGAAAGTTTTCAAAGATCTTCAGTAATCACAGAATTACTTCATAAATCCAGGTAAAATACATATCTCTCACCTCCTAACACTAGTTTTATTATTCCTTTTGTTTAGCACCTGGTGTATTGCATTCAGATTTTTTTTCTTAGCATTTTACTTTGTCATTTCTTCTCCCATTTTGTTGCATCTTTGTTTTTATACACTCCCTTCTCTCCTCAAGGCTCCTTTTCTCTCTCTCAGCTTTGAGCAATTTTAAGCACTTTCAGCACTTTGAAGACTTTTGTAAACATTAAAAATGAGTTCTCCCTATACTAATTTTCCTCATAGATAGTACAAAGACTATGCAGGATCAGTGGCCTGCGCAAGAGGAGTAGGAGCTAGCTCACCCACTTTCATGGTCTAAAATATCTTAGGACTTGAAGATCAACCAGTTGTGACCAGAGAAGGAAAAACCCTTGTTCCTGGCATCCCTCACATCTGCCAGGAGGTTTGCACAGGAGAAAAGGTGAGTGTTAGGAAAATTTATAACAAAGCATGACAGATTTCAAAATTGCACGATACTTTTTTTTTTTTTTTTTTTTTTTTTTTTGCTACTGTACCCCTACTCTTAAGAAACGAAATAGTTCTCTTCAGGAATTAATGTTGCTGAATAACTAAGTTGTGTCTCTGACAGCTGCTGGTGGACAGCTGGGACAGCTGCA
This sequence comes from Vidua chalybeata, assembly GCF_026979565.1. Classification (NCBI taxonomy): domain Eukaryota; kingdom Metazoa; phylum Chordata; class Aves; order Passeriformes; family Viduidae; genus Vidua; species Vidua chalybeata. The sequence continues at coordinate 34,343,033 of NC_071531.1, read as the reverse complement.
GAGCTGGGCTGGGGAGGCTGCAGCCTGAGACACTGTTCCCATAAGGGGCAGCTAGAGACCTGAGCTCCCAGTATGACACCTCTGAGCAGAGCCAGGGCTCTGAAGCAACAGCTGGGACACCACCACACCACTGTCCACACCTACCTTCGTGGAAAGTGATCTGATGCTCCTCGGGGGAAACAAACTGTTCTTTGGCCACCTGCACAACTTTGGGCAGGTCATAAATTGTGACGGTAGAATTTGGATACAAAGAAACACACTCTTGGGCCAAAGCTCCTCCACCTCCTTTGGGGACAGTAAAAGAAGGTCAGTACTGACACAAACCCAACCTGTTCAGTGACACACCCATGAAAGTATACAGGCAATTCAGCCTCATGGAAGCTGGCAATGCACATTTGCACCCCGTGTTTTGGGAGGAAAGAGGGGCAGGAGAAGTCACTGTCTCCATGTATTCTGCAGGAAGGTCTGGGGCCTGCAGCACGTGAGGTCAGCCCCAGCCCTCACCACTCTTATACTCCCTCCTAGCCAGATCAGCTGCAGGTGCTGGAAGGTGAAAAATGAAAAACAGAGTCACTAAACCAGGCTCTGGGGAAGAAACGAGGGAGGCCAGGAGGGAGCCTGCCTTGTCCTGTGAATCCTGGCGGCATTCAGCAGTGCTGGGACGACAGGGTACTGCAGGATAAGAGGCTGCAGGCAGTACTGCAGCAACAGTGACTGAAGGGAAAGAAGGAAAGAGTCTAGCACTGGAGGAATGCATCAAGAAATGCATGAAAAATGCTAAAGCTGCCACATCCACAAGGGGATAGTGACTACCTTTATAAATCAGACTGTAGAGAAAAGCATTCAGCTTCCTAATGCTCTCATCACTCTCACATTTCTGTTTTTAACTGAACCAAATCAGTAAAATTCTCCTTATATTGTTATATCCTGCTTTCCATTGTTTAGCCCATCATATAACATAGGAGTTGTTTTCCTCTGCAGAGCTTATAAAAGACAGTTCAGAGGCTTGTTAAAGAAGATCTTCTGACACTCACCTCCCAGGTCATAGATCTGCGTGAAAGGGGAAAGGTCAAATGCAGCAAGAACATCTCTGCCACATATACTCCATACTGAGTTCTGGCCAGCCATGAATTTTAGCATTTCTTCATCTGATCTAGCAATGCAAAAAGAGACAGCACAGACAGAAGGTTCCTTACCACATCCTCAGAGATTCCTATAATATAACTGCTGCTACATGTTTCAGCTTAAACAAAAATCTCTCGTTTTATTGACACAGAATATGTCCTCTTTGCATATAAACCTACTTTGAATATTACTGTGTCAGGACTGTACAGCTATGAATTAATGCATTTAAATAGAGAATTAAGACTAGTGAAATCCAACAGTGTATTTTGCTGCTCATTCTCAGAATTTCCAAGGGATTTTTTTTCCTTCAACTACCATTGCCTCTGTCAGAGATCTGTGATGTTTTTCAGATTAAGAAACTATATACTTCTATTCAAAATATCAGACAGTTTCCCAGTAATTGATATTGCTGAGAAGTAAAAACATTGCATGACATGATGAGAGGAATTCTCACATCATCATATTTAATTGTCCTGAGTCATAATTAAAAACATTAGTTTTATCCACAACAAGAAGAATAAAATTTCTATAAATATTCTAATGATTACCTGTACATTGCTCCAAAAGGGTCTTTAGATGAAACACCAAAAGCTCTTTCATATTGGTTTCTTCCTTCTCTAAAATAGCAATTGAAAAAGCCTGTGAGAGTGCTGATATATTTCTCAACCTCTCACAAGAATGATTGGCTCTTTTCAAGGTCAGAGTGGGCTGGCACTTTGAGCAATCTGACCTAGTGAGGGGCATCCACAGTAGGAAGGTTGGAACTAGATGATCTTTAGAGCCTCTTCCTACCCAAACCATTCCAGGATTCTGTCATTTATGGGAGCACACCTGAGGTTAAGGTACAAGACTGATGCAATCATCACCATCATCTACACCATGTTTGGTCATCAGTTGCATAGACTGGAACAAGTGAGACTCCAGACCCATACTAAACTACCCCTATAAACCTTTGCAACAGAAGGATCCTTAGCCACCACTACTCATTATTTACTTTGTTGATGCCATGTCCAGTAAGATCCACTGTAATGACAAAGTGCTTTATTGAAGGTGACACAAAGAAATCTGATTTCTAGATCATCTCTACAATGACAGGGAAAAGGAAAACAAGAACATACACAAATGGGAAACAAGGCGGGGGGGAAAGCACACATATGGCCATGTTAAGAGCTGAATTATCTGTTGCTTTTAATTTCTGAGAAATTAAATTAGCCAGCATCTTTATTGAGCTCTTCCCCAGAAACATGCCACTCAGAGCAGCAACACAGAAGCTGCAAAGCACCAGACAGCACACAGCACTCCTTCTTACCTCACAGCATCAGCCAGGTACTGCCAGCACAAGTAGACTGTGTTGGAATAATACATCATAATATGATACTGAGACTTTGGACTAGATTTTGTAAGGTAGACATTGGAAATTTCTGTGTTTCTGTAGAGGGCTAAAGAGTAAAATAAATATATTTACTAACATATATGATATATCACCTTGCCAAGTCTGTTGTACATCTTGGTGTTTATCACCAGAAGATGTCTATACAGCCAAAAGGACACAGCCACATTACTTCTACAACCAAATCCTTCCACTGCAATGAGCAGTGGGTGAGGGCTGCTGAAATCTGTGTTGGCCCATTCCATCTAGGTAAACACCATCTCCCTTACGCTTAACTCCAGCAACAAACATTTCTTTCAAGAGAGCAAAAAAAGGCCTTTAAAAAAGTGTTGTCATTTACATATAGGCTTCTGCTCTCAGAGAAAGCTTTTGGTGTGCTTTATTTAAGTGAGAAGTCTTTGCAGACAAGTCTTTTTTCTGATCAACAAGGTCAGCAGGTGGGGGGAAAGTCCCCAAAACTGCAGGCCAGCCACACCTACCCTCCCTCAGTTCACTAGGGCAGGACCTTTTGCAGACAGAAGAACGCCTAAAGGCCCAGAAATCTCCCCCACTCCCTCCAATGCATCTGCAGTGGCATCACTCACCCACAGGACTTGCATACCAAAGGAATATAAAAGATAGATCCTGCTCTCCCCAAACTCATTGGGCAATAACTATAATCCCTAAAACAGAGCATGCCAACACAAGGCAGAGCAGGGGACACAACCTGTGAGACTCTAGCTAGTCCTGACCAGCTGTCTGATGGCCAGAGATCTTTCTGTCCAAGTGGATTCCATGTTTCTGACACAAGGAAAAACTTACATTACCTCTCAGTTCTGATCAAAAACCTAACAAAATAGTTCACATAATGGTAAAAACTCTAAGAAAAACAAAACCTGTTTTAAATCATGCTGTTACCATCCACCCCAGCATTTTGTTTTAAGTTTAAAATCCTGTCCATACCCCAGAGATTTCTGGAGACAAGCTCCACAGAGTTCCTAAATATCTTCTCTAAAGTCACATGGCTCTTGCACAAAGACGTTTAGGAATACAGAGCCCTGCACCTGTGTTTCATTTTATACTTGTGATCATGCTGACAATTCCTCTTCTCTTTCAGCTGAAAAGTGAATCCTAAGAGAGATTCTGTCCTTCTTCCAGCTATATTAACTGACTTAACATTTGGTATCACCTTGGCCCACACATCTTACCTCACTTTCAAAGCCATCAGAGGTTTAAATCTTTCAACTTACTCCCATTCCTCTGCCTTTATTACCTCCTTCTTGTGTCATCTCTACTGCCAAGAGCTTCAATCCCACACAGGCATCCAACAGTCTTTTCATCCCCATGGTGCTGGCACTCAGACCTGCAGCAATGGCATCTGAAGGCAGAGGCTTTCCTGACTCCAGAAGAAGATCAAACACCCCCAGCTCACAGGCAGTGAACATAACCTGGGAGTAGGGAAAGGTGGGAGTGAGGGATTAGGTGAAAGCACAAAGCCTACTGCATTTCACAAGCTGCTTAATTAGAGAAAATATAAATTTAGTAATATTTATTTCAGATAAACTTGTATTTCATATAAGCAAGTCCAATTATTAAATTGTAGTTTATCTGAGCACCGATATAAGATACTATGCATGTAAGGCACTCATTGGTCTTATTTTTTTCCTTTTCCAGTGATGCCAGCGAATGCTTTTTGGCTTTCAAAAGTCCAAATTTAGAGACCAGATTTTGTGTGTAAATGTCCCTGCCTCTTCCTTAGTTTATGAACACATTCTCACAATCTCCTGGAAAGGACAAAGGCAAGGCTGGGTGGAGGTGCTTGTTGTCTGTTGATATTTCTGTTCTTTAACTAAGGATCTAACACATGCTTCAGTGAACGCTAGAGACTCTCTCACAGCTTGCAATAGGGGGAATATCCCATTCTATGGATCTTGTTTTCAGGGACTGATGTGAATGACTATACTGATCTTCCAGAAGCAGGGAGCTTCCTCTCATCCAGAAGAACCGCTTCATTCAACCAAACAAAACTGTCCAGTCTTTCCATAGAGTTGTGTAACTTCTCCATCAAGATTCATCAACCTTCAGGCAGACATAGCTAATCATACATTAAAAAAAAAAAAAAAAAGAACCAACCATCTTTCTTTAGATATACACAGTCAACCTTACAAGTATCAGCCTATTACTCTGGTCACATAAACACTCCTGAAGCTGTAACAAAGACATCCATTTAATTGACTGCCTGTATCTACAATCATTTGAGCTACAATGATTCCTGTACAATGAAGCTCTTTTGACCCTGAGTAAGAACATGGCTTAACCAAAGTTGAAATTGTTTCTCAAAAACATAGTACTAACAGTGTTAATTTGGAAAGCATTGGGCACTTCTTTTTCTCACAAAATTATTCTTCATTATCTATTTTTTCCTCTCTTTATTGTCAGCTCTGCCTTTCAGGAGCTTAAAGTGCAGCAGTATTTGCACAACCCAAAGAGCATTCCTCCTGTTACCATGTTGGCCAGAGGTACAGCAAGGGACAATAGGAAAGTTAAGTAGAAAATTAGGAAAAAAAATCATTTACTGCACTGGATATTATAATTTTATGCCCATGTGCTTAAGAAAATAGCATCAGCAAACAATAAGAAAAGTGGAATTACTAGTTTTGCCTTTGTGCCTTAAAAATATGTTTGGAAAAACAGTCATTATGCCAGTGCTTTCACCTCTTCCAAAGACTTACAATCAGTACCTAAAGAGAAATCTCTGAATATTTCTTTCTGCATACTCTTTCTAGGAGTTATATTTCTTACCTTTGAGATTAAAAATCCATTGCTGTATTGCACAATGATTTGAGGATAGTCAAGGTCTTCTGTGGAACCCATCTTCCTTCTGGACTGAGACACAGATTTCCTGGCTCTCTTAATTTAAATAAGCTTCTTTTCACCAGACACAAAGCATACCAGCTGATCCACATAATCTTATTGCTTCTGTGAAAAACACTGGTTACAAAACGTGTTAGCTGAATTATTTGGCTTTGATGGGTCTTTGTACTTGGTTCAGCTGTTTCTTCCATCATCAAGTATAAGGCTAAAGAAGCAGTGTGGATTAAAGCCGCTATTGTCAGTTCATCAGTCAGCAACACACTGGCACCTCAGAAGCACTTGAAAGCTTGTAACAAGGAAAACAGGAATCCGTATGGAAGAATACCAAGAACCTGAACTCAGTTCAATGCACCAGCATTCATAAACCAAAGCAGAATCCTACTTGGGATTTGAAATTTGCTGTGGGCGCAGGCCAGAGGACACTGGGCTGACAGTAGGGTACACCTCATCTCTCAGTGCAGAAGCACCAATTCCAAAGAGAAGTTGTAAGACTCTGTTGCTGTTTTCTTACTGTGATCAGTTTGCTCTAATGAGGATTACTCAGATCAAGCCTACAAGGAATTAAATCTACACGTTTTACTTTTCTGTACTTTGCAGGTTCTCCCACCCACCCTGATACCAGCTTAGAAAGGAATACCTGCAGCACCTCAGCAGGGGTGTCCTACTTGTGCTTTGCCATGTTTTGATCGAGCAGGGTGCTGAGGGATGACAATGTATTTTACATTTTCCAGCTGGCTATTACAGTTTTCCTCCCCTTCTCTGCAAAACTAATCATGGGCAGCAGAAGGCCCTTGGGAAGAAACAATGAAATTACTGCAAAGTGCAAGATGGGGCATGGATTTCAACTTCACACAGGACATACGTCATAGGTTTTCATCAGAAAATTAAACCCCTGGATTACTTTCCTGAAATCTTGCTGCCCCACTGTTCATTTCTCTGTCTCTGTCTGACATCTTGCCCACTTTGGGGTAGATGTGGCAACACTCAGGTGAGGAAAGATCCTTTCCATCAAGGAAAAGACTTCAGATTTTATGTCACACATTTAGTGACCCTTCAGGAAACAATGTTAAATGAAACCTTATTTAGGTAGTATACTGAAGGCAAAATGTTACAAACCAGCATTTTTTTCAGTGGCAGCTTTCTCCATGCTTCAGATTCCACTGTATAATCCATCTCTGAATCTGTACTTTCTAACTAAATTGTACATAATCACACATCACCAGCCAAAGACAACAACTGTTAGCCAAAAAAATTAAAAAGTTGTATGAAAATAAAACAAAAAATTCTCTTCTAAAAGCCAATTCTACCTGCTTCTGGTGCAATTTCATGCAAGCTTAAGGATTTCCCACTCCTGGGAACATAACAGCTATTCAGCCCCAGGCCATAAATACACTTCACTTAAGGCAAAGTTATATGGTACATGAGTCTCCACTAATAAAATGACCACACAGTTGATTAAATACACTTGAAGTTCTTTTTCAATTATGACTAAATCTGTCTTTGAGGATACCAGTAATAATCATCTAATGGGATTACTACTACTAGTGAGATGTAGGGGACAAGGCTGGCAGATAACCCATACCAGATTGAAAAAAGCCACATGCAGAAGCTGTTTCCAAGTAAATTGTTAGTGAGGCTTAGAGTTTAAGCTCCTTTTAAGCTAGAAATGCATTCATGAAGATGAAATTGAAATGGCTTCATTTCTCTGAAAACCCTATCAAGATTTCTCTCATAGGGCTTAGACCACATGGAGACTAACACCCGTATTTTACCACCATAATTCTATTTCAGTAATTCTATTTCATTTTTCTTTGCCTAAATGACTCACTATAGTCAAATGCTACACAAAAAACAATTGTCATTTTTGCATAACATTTGAAAGTAAGAAATTCTCTATGGACAAAGGAGATTTAGTAAAATGAATGTGTCTGCCAGTAACAAATGGCAGATGACACAATCTTCTCACACAAAACCTTCCTTATAAGCAAGAACTACAAATCCCAGGGATGTGACTACGATGAGTTTCAATAATGCCAGTAGGGAAACAACTATGCCTTGCTATTGCCAACTTATAACAGATGCCCTGGAAGAGCCCTAAGGTAATAGTTTGCGGCCTTTTTTTAAACAATTATAAAAAACCAAGATACTCAGTATCATACTTTTTCTTTGAAATAAAATATCAAGTTTAAAATGCTACTTTTCTTTGTAGCTTCTAATTATTCCCATATTTTACATTAGATGCATTTTCATATTAACATTATTATTTCCATCACTTTTGACACACACCAATTTTAGTTTTTTCCTGTTTTCATCAAATATACTAATAGCAAATGCTTGGAGTGGGCAGAAAACCTGTATATGCAGCTCATTTCTAAGCAAACCCTCCCTTCTCTTTAGATTCACTTACAGTAAAAACTCTGAGAACATCTTTTAAAGTGCATCTCAGGCAATCCAGAGCTGTTCTTGGTTTAACTTGTGGACTGCAAATAATCTCTCAACAAATAATTCAACTAAATAGTCATTGAGATTTCTATCAGAGGAAAGTCCCAGCAGATAAGTCATAGTCTTCCTGAGGATATCCAGCTACCTCACCTACAAGTGGCAGATGCAGAAATTTTAGAGAGAGAGAGAAAAAAAGAGAGAGATGCAAAAAAAACCCAAGATGGATAGCAGCTGAGGAAGGCTCTGATTTCAGAAATTGCTCGTGTTCTATCAAGAATCACAAAGGAAAATCTTGGATATACATCTGCCTCAAACAGGCCATTTTAGAGGCTTGGTTTTCTTGGAGATGGCAGGAATGTCTTCCTACCCAGGGGAGGAGGTGAATAAATTCCTTATTTTGCCTTACTTGTGCATGCAGCTTTGGCTTTACCTTTATATTGTGTATATCTCAATCCATGAGTTTTCTCACAATTCTCTACCCCATCCCACTAGGGGTGTGTGAACAGCTGCATGGAGCCAAGTTGCCAGCTGCTATAAATCACAGCAGCAAGACATGTGCAATGAACAGGAAATATTTTTCCAGCCCTTCCTTTTTACAGGGAAGGTAGAAAGTAACAGACGCCACCAGGCAATTCCTCAGAGCGCTGACAAACACATGTCCAGGATCATATGCAGAACTGCAGGGAAAATCTAATTTGAAGGTGATCAATTCTTGTTCAGACATTTTGCTAGCAGTGCCTGGGAGTGACATCCCTTCATATTATCCTACAGATAGTCAATATCATGGACAGCACACCTGAACATCCCATGCAGAGCAGGTAGAGCTCACCTGGCAGGTGCCACAGTACACATGCAGCTAAATTAGTTACCATTTAGAGAGCAATTCCAATCAGCCTTAGCCCTTAACATATGCTATGGCAAATCATTAGCCTGAGCTAACCTATGATTTTTTTTTTTTTTTGTCAGGCAGCAGGAGGTTCAGGAGCTGTGGCACATGAGGGGGTATCAGACCAAATTGATTTTCTGTGCTGCCACTGAAGAAGAAAGGATGGTGGTGCACATCACTTCAAACAAGCCTCAAGAGCTCAGTATTAGATTAATATAGGACACTTGATTCGTTCTGTGCTCCCATTTCTGAAGCATCAACAGCAACTAGATTGCTGCTTTATACAAACATTAGAGACAACCGCAAATTTACTGTGAAGCAGCAGAAAATATCTTCTGCAAATATGTTCATTAGGTGTGGAAAAGGCCAGATCAACAGAATGCAATGTAAGCTTACTGAAATGGGTGTTGTATCCAGAGTAATCAAACCTCAGAAGCAGGATACAAGATCAAGACACAGGCAATACATAAAACAAAAATTTGATCTGTATAGTAATACAAGACATCAGTGGCCATTTTTACCCACACATTTATAAATTAAGATATTTGCCAAACTAGTTGGTTTAATTGCTGTCTTATATAGAATGCAACATCTCTAGCTCTGCTATCAAACATGAGCAGCCACAATAGTCTTTTATACGATCCTATACAAGAACTGCCCTAAAGTTGACATTGTTGCAAAATCCAGGTAGTCCTGATCACCAATCAACTCTCACTAGTTTGTCTTTATAGCCTTGTGGCAATGATAGAATCTTGCATTCACAATTTTGGGAGCGACTGCAAAAATTCCCCTTTTCTCTGTCAGCTTTAAAGATTATGCTTCCAGGTAACATATCATATTTTTATACATACCTAATTATGCCTATGTCTTTATTTTAGGACACTGAATAGATTACTCGACGAAGGAAGAGACAATTAGAAACAGGATTTGAATATGGTTACAGCTTTGGTAATAATTTTTACTAATATCAATTACTGCTGGCAATTTGACTCATACGTTATCAAAATTCCTTTACCAGAGTGGGCAGTAATCAGATGGAAAATATCGCAATAATCATATTGAAGGACTCTGGCCTTACTGTTGTAGCAAAGCTGTCATTTGAGTAAGCTGCTTTCCAAGCCACCTAGTGTGGGCTGAGGCCAGGAGATAAAAAGAAAATTGCAGGTCAAAAGGCTGGTACGTGCAGAGGCTCATCAGCCTTCAGATAGATACAAGAGGAGACATTCTTTAAGAAAACTGGATTATGCAGTAACACTGTCCATAGCAACAGGAACTTAGATTTCTTACCCCATTGAGACTCCTGCTCTTCTTTGCTTCACAAGAGCTGCAGAAAAACCACTCCGGGTTGCCACTGCCAACAGCTATGGCAAGGCAGCAGCACATGCAGAGAGCACATGCACCAGCTCCTGCCCAGAAAAGGGAGCTCAGGAGCTTTGGCCCACAAACTTCCTACCCTCTTCAGCTCAGACCTTGCTGAAACCAGTCTGTGATTAGCAGGGCTCACATCTCCAACAGGAAGAGGTCACTGCTCCCTTGTATCACTAGATGATCAGTACACTTCAAAACCCTACGCACCCCCGTGAGCAAAGAGGTTCCCACTTGATCCTATCCTTCTGGCAAGGACATAAAAGAGACATTGTTGTGTCAGATGTGAAATCTCTCCTGGAGCCGAGTGCAACAACTGAGTTGTATTCTCACAACCGAGAAAATTCTCCTCCTGTCTTATCATGTGAGTTAAGAATGATCAAGAATGACTGCAGAACACTGGAATAAAAACTGGGCATTTCTTGGGAGTCAGTACATGAAATAGGGCTCAGAGGTCTCTCTCACTGCTGCCAAGGCTTTCCAGCAGGCATGAACACAGGGTTGAAGCATGAAGTTGTCCAATCCATGGTTTAACAGGATTTACACCGTATTTATACCACACCAATCATGTTCATTGGGGCAATTTTTCCACTAGTGAAGAAAAAAAACCTACCAGTTAAGAGTGAACCTGAGCTTTCCCCAGCAACAAAGCCTGATTTTAAGCTAAGCTTAAACTGACAGGTATGGCTGCCTGACACAGGGCAAGAAGCTGAGTCCTTGGATTTGCAAGGGAAGAACTACAGATTTTGGAATGACACAGAAGAAACAATCCCCTCCCTTGACCAGATAGTAACACAGTAAGTGGTGTGCCCCAGGACACAGCCTGCCCTCCTGCCTGACAGGCTACAACGAAACCCACCTTCAACTTGTCATCCATCACAATCCACAGGTCCCTTTCTGCAGGGATGCTCTCCAGTGTCTTGTTCCCCAGTCTGTGTGTACATCCAGAGCTGCCCCATTTCAGGTGCAGAATCCAGCACTTGCCCTTCGTATGGCTGGTGATTGGCCAGCCCTCTGATTTATCTATGCCGCTCTGCCTTTGAGGGACACAACAGCTCCTCACAATTTAGTGTTGTCAATGTTTTACCTTTTCTGTCCACAGCTAGTTACTACAAAGATTTCAGCAGCATGGTCTAGTAAGAAACAAACCCACGTGGATTCTGAAAGTAAATCAAACTCAGTCAGCCAAGGATCCAGCTGAGCTGCAATGCTAATGTGCTTCTCAGACACTCCAGGAAATGGATACACTTTGATTTCATGCATCAGTGTGAGGAAAATGGCATCTGAAGGCTGTAGATAAAGAGCAAACATCCTGCTGAATTAAGAGTTGACATAGCTGGAACATAACAGGACCATCAAGAAGAGAAGCTAAACTTCATTATTCGAATGTGCTGAGTGATGCTTTCAACAAACAGGTTCTTAACACTTCTGTAGATTTTAGTATACTGACATATGAAAACAGCAACTTCAGTTCACTGGAAACAGTTTTCTTTTTAATTTTACCATAAAAATGCAAAATAAACTCTTTCACTGTAACATTATAGCTTTTAATATTCCTGAGCTGCATTTTAAAAGCAAAAGTATTCTTAAATGGATTTAACAAGAGACACTGCAGCCTTACTTTTGAACAACACAAGTAAAAATAATTTAGCAAGAAGGCCCCTTTTTCAAGACAATGTTTAGCTCTTTACGTACCTGAAAAAAAGTTTCAAGTAGCCCTATACCACCTGACATAATTACAAAGCCAAATATGTCAACAAAAATATCAGAACAACTTTCAACCATTTTACCACTGCTTGTTACTTCCTACACCAGGTGTGCCTCTCTTACATGGAAAGTATTATACAAAGGCATTACATGCCAGAATAACTTGGGCCACAAAGCTGGCATCATACAGACATATGAAGGAATCAAAGCAGTTTAAAAGGTATCCTGCATAACTTTATAGTCAATTTTAAGAAAAAATATCCAAGTCCTGCTATCCACCTCAATCAATAAAAACTCTACTTTGTTAAACGTGATTTCATTGAATGCACCAGGAAACACTTTAAATCAAATCTGTATGTAATAGCTTGTCATCTCTTGAAGTTCCTATAACTGGCAACTATGTATTTCTTAAGCCAAATTAGGTGATAAAAATTAAATTCACTAAAATTAAGGTTTAAAAAACTGAAACTGAAGAAAACAGGTTGGCTTTTAGCACTTTAGGAACTTGAGCACAAGCACAGGTGATTATACCTACACCGTGGTAGACACCTAAAACGAGACAACAAAGGAAGGAAGGTCAAAAAAATCAGGCATCTCTTTTCTTGATTTCGGGGACTAGATGCAAGGTAAGAATTGGTTGAAACAATTGTGTTTTCTATAGCAGTCACACCAATGAGGTCTGGTGTCCAATTTTGTGGCCCTTTTGTCCTACCATAGCTTTTCAAAGGAGCCAAGGCCTCCATTACACACTCTAATTACTCCTTTGCTTATTCAGTGATCACCTCCGGTGCCTTCGTCTCCTGCTCACACTTCTGCGACTACGACTCCTTTCTCTTCTGTCCCGCCTCCGTTCCCTACTCCGCGTTCTTCTGTAGCGGGAACGTCTGGGGCTTGAGCTTCTTCGCCGAGGACTGCGGCTTCGGCGAGGGCTGTAACTTCTGCTGGAGTGTCTGTAATACCTCCTGTCTTTCCTATGCTTTTCATCCCGGTAACTCACATCTCTTCTGTGCCTGCTGCTCTCCCGTCTACCCTTACTCTCATCACTGTTTATGCTGCTACATGAATGGCTCTTTCTTCTCCTTGGCTCTGTTCCACGTTTGTCCTGCTCACAGGGCAAGTCCTTCTTGCAAGTGTTCTGGTCATAGCTAGAGAGGCTCTTCTGGTCCTGGTTATCGGCGGGATCACATGAAAGCACCCCTGAACCCCTTTTGTCAGAACACCTCTCAGAGTCTGTAGTGGGAAGATTCTGACCTTCTTTGATATGAACTTTGTCGTGAATGTTGCCATTTAAGTATTTGCATTGAGTGTTTACACTTTCAGGGGATGCTACTTCTATTTGAGAGCCAGGAGCCAGTTTGCCTGTAACAGCCTGTCCTGAGGTAGAAGTGATGCAGCTGGATGACACAGTGTGGGGAACAGCGCTAGGGTTTTTCAGCACGTCAGTCTGAGGTGCTTTGGTTTCTTCTTTGTTTTGATTAACTGCATCCATTTTTTTGCTCAGAAGATTGTTCAGTAGTTTCTCCCTCAGTTCCTTTTCTTTTCTCTGCAACCCCAGTGCTCTCTCTTTTTCCTCTTCCACACGTTTAAGCTCAGCCTCCTGGAGCCTTCGTCTCTCCTCTAGCTGCTGAAGACAAATCTTTTCTTCATTCTGCTCTTGCTCCAAAAGCTTTACTGTCTGAAAGACAGTCAAATGGAAGAGTGAACAAAAAATACCTGCTCCTGCTTCCAAGTTACAACATAACACAAAAGCAGCAATGTGGCAATAGAATCCAATCAACAGAACTTAGCCATCCCAAAATAAAATGGTGTTTCCTTTTCAAAGGAAAAAAAAAGTCAAAGCCAATCAACCAACAAAACCCACTAATCCAAAACTGCTGTGAGTTGAAACATTATTTGCCCACAATTCTTGAGAGGAAGTTTTGTCTTCATGTCTCCTTAATATAACAAAAGTAACAACATGTGAAATCTGCAGTCTACTGAAATATATTTATCAGGGTCAAAACTTGAAGGTTTCAGTCAATTTTAAAATTTCAAAATTCAGTCAAATTTAAAAGGTTTTAAATTTTATTGAAAAGAACTTCTTTTAGATGCTTGCCATCTGTGGCTCGTAGATGACTTTACACTAAGTCCACAAAAACAGCAAATAATTAAATGGACAATTATTATGTAGAAACTGTCTGTCATTTTGTCAACCACTTTAAAAATTCACGATACTGGAAAAGGTTCAAACCTTTTTCTATTCTGACCTAGTCAAGTGGATTAGTACAGACCTCAGAATTCTCTAAATGAAAGAAACACACTCTCTGTTTCATCAGACAACCTTTCTATTCCACAGCTACAAAGTTAAAAAGCCTGCAAAAGGCATTTCTCCCTTCTTCTAGTTTGCAACTGATCTGTACATAGTACTGTGAGTTCAAAAACACTCCCAAAGTGCACTGGCATCAAGAAAAAAAGCTGTGCTTTTCCACGCAGCTTTTCATTTCTACAGAAAGTATTTCACATTCAGTGCACCCTAATATGGTTTTATCCAAGTCTTAAACTTCAGTGTTTCAGTGAAAAAAAATAACAGCACTGTTAGAGAGACAAGATCTAACATTTGAAACCTTTGCTGACAGTACTTTTCCTATAGAAGAATCATTCTGCACATTTCAAACACTGACCAATGAAAGTTCATTAGTTTAGTTGCTCTGAAACTGCAAAGAACAGTGAACAGAATTGCTGTGAGGCAGATGGGAAACAGCATCCAAACTAGAATTAGAAAAGGAGTCTTGCATCTTATCCTCTGTGGTTACCTCATTTCATCATGCTCACACACTCTTCTACTGGATTTAAGAAAACCTGACAATTAATTTACAGATAAAAAATGCTATTCAGGACTCTAGGTTCAACCTCACTTTCCATTTACCTACAAGTGCATATCTTACCAAGAAACAAACACTGTTTCATTGTGCTTTTCTGAAATTTTGGTCTAAGGAATAGCAGCTGCAGAGGAGTAAACCTTGTGTTTAGTGAACAGTGCTCCCCACCTCCTCTCAAGCCAGCAAAGGGCTTTTTTTTTCTGTTGGATTCTTCATTAGCTTCTGAAATAAATATTGAAGTTACCTTTGCTCTGCTTAGCAGTTCTGCAATTAGTCTAATGGACTGAAGATTTCTCTGAGCTAACAGGAGCCTCCTTTCTTCTAGCCTTATCTTCTCTTGAAGTTTTCTCTGTTCTTCAGCTTGAAGCTTTTCAAGTTGCTTTTTGCTCCGTCGAACTTCACGATCTTTCTGTTTCTGTTCTCTCTTGCGCAACTTTTCTTCTCTTTTTCTCTCTCTCTCATATTCTTCAAGCTCTCTCTGCTTCCTAAAAAGAGATAAATACTCTTGCCTTATCTAGGCAAAGCACAATTTCAAACTCCTATTGTATGTATAGTACATTTTATACTTCAAGTAAATTTGTTTCTAAATAAGTCATGTTGATGAAGAACAAAAGTAGAAAACTGAACATTTTAACCCTTACTTGTAATAGCAAACAGTCATATTCTGTCTATTTTTAACAAGTTAGAATTCAAACAAAAAAAAATTGCTACAGCAAAGAATTGTGTTTTGAACTTTGACCAGAGACAATAACAATGCATGAGGCAGCTGGGCAGAAAATTATCACAGCCAGAAGAAGAATATCAAGCCAATGAATGTGTGCAGTGGTGGTGGGTTTTATTTCTGTGATTAGGACAAAATGGTAGCTTTTGCTAAAGGCCAAGGGTCTCTGAAACTAGGTGTCTAATGGCAACACTTTTAGGAAATTGAGTATTTTGCAGGTTTAATATTTTGAACTGAACATATGCATTAAGTAGTGAACTAAACCACACTCAGCTTTAAGTGCTTCACTTTAGCTACATGCAACTTGTGTTTGTTTTCTATCTTTTGATGCTGATATGAATGAGCAGTTAGGCCTGACTGTTAAAGCTATAACTGAACAATAAGCGACAAATACCTTTCTTCTTCTTTTTGTTTCTCCTCAGCTTCTTTCTCTTTACGTTTTTGTTCTTCCCTCTGCTTTTCAAGCTCTTGAAGCTTTTGCCTTTCAAGTTGACGCTTCTTAATTGATGCATCACTGAGGTGTTTTGTTGAGTCAAAAGAAACCTTTACATGATACAATTGAAAACAGTTTTAAGGAAACAGAAAAATAATCAAAAATTACAACCTGACAATTTTAACTTAGATCTTGGTGTAAGTACAATCAGATGTGTAAAACCTTCTTCAAAACAAAGGGAACTTCTCCATGTGCCCAGAGAAAACACCACCTACTGTAGCCAGGTAATTGGATACTAAATGTGTGCACACAAGTAGCAAAATCAGATACCACTTCTGTGTCCCACAACCAAAAATAAACCCCAGTGTGGCTGAGGCTCTGTCTGTCCAATGTTTTCAATGTGTCAGAATGGGCATGCACAGAACTCTTAATTAATGCAAGCTGCTAGGGACTGTACAGCACTACGTAGAAATAGGTTTAAATGAAGGCCTTCCTTTCTGTCTAAAATTGTGATCCTTAAATTCAGCAGAAGACATAGTTCTACAGCATTCAGCACCTGGTTCAAGCCTCCTCACCAATTCTAAAACCAAGATTCTCAAATTGAGATACGCTGGGCAGAAGATCCCAAGTAATGGGAACAAAAAGAAAAGAAAAGAAATACACACACATCTGAAAAATGAGACTTCAGAAGGCTCAGCTTCCAGGATATATAAACACATCTTGGTCATGTCCAGCTGCGTGCTGGAACAGGACACCACCAGACATGAGAGCCCTAGTGTCCTAATCTCCAATTCTGAGGGCAGGCAGGCAGGGATTTGTAACACATTTCCACAGACCCGTGGTCATTGAACCGTGGGGTAGAGAACAAGGAGCACAACCTCAGCAGTTTAATCTACTCAGGCTTTATGCAAAATTATGTTTCACTAACAGACTGAGAGGACAATAAGTACAAACGAACAAGGTGTGGTGACCTTGTATGACAGAGAGCTGCTGTCCTGACAGGGCAGCAGCCAGGAAGGCATGACTCTTCTTGCACAGCCATACTAAATTTGGAACCCTGATCACCTGCACGTAAATGACAGTTTGAATTTCACCAGGTCAAGGCACAGTTTCTATTCCATAACTGACAAGCTTTGATAACAAGATAAAAGATTACAGTATTTTACTTACACTGACTAAACTACAATTTGAATAAATATCTGTATGTTCCCACATCACACAAAAGTTTTTTCTGAAATACACTCCCTGGTTTGATGAATGACTAATGAGCATACCAAAATACATCCACAAACATTTCACTCAACCGATATGTAAATGCAGGGACCACTCCCAGAGTAAGTTTTCTGGAGGCTGCACTTTCAAAGACACTACATCTGAACAGACTGCCTTGTTCCCTCCTGTCACAGCTGTTATTTCTAAAACAATGAGATTACAGAAAATTACTTCTGGAAAACTCTGTACGTAAATATCATGAAATAAGCACAGGCAATTTACAGGAAGCTGTGCTACAAATGAAAATTATCATTTAAATTTTCGCAGGACCTTCCTGTATATCAGGTACACTAATGATTAACTGTGTATTTCCCAGACCAGAAAGGCCAACATGCTACTAAACCTTTTAGTTCTGATCTTTGACTGGTTGCCCTAGCTATCAATGCAGGGATCAAATACAGAGATGGTGAAATTCTTCCCCAAAATGTCTCTCTGTAGTGAACACATGAAAGAATAATGCACTTTACAGTCAATCTTCTGGTGAAATTTGTCTGAACTTGTTCACAACTGGAATTTTAAGTGAAATCGCGATTTATAAACACATATTATTTTCTAAAGCAATTTAGAAAATTTTGTTCATGAACTTGATCCTTCCATCAACAGTTCTCATTTCTAGAACCATCTTGTTAAGGAAAAAAGCAAAACCCCACTCACTTTAGTCATGTGACTAAATACATAGCCTAATAACACATTTTTCTACCAACATTTTCCTTTAAAAATTGTATTATGTCTGTCCCATAAAGCTACATTAATGCCATCAGTGTCACCTGTTGCCATCACTGTGGTATACATATAAAGGTTTCAAGCACTATGGAAATAACATTTAATTGTTCTCAGTCCTTCATGTGGGCTCCCACACAAAAGGCTGCAGTCTCTCACCTTTATATTGCAAGCCACTGCTTTGCCATCATCGCCCTTGTACATCAGCTTCATCCCTCGCAGGGCGTTCATGGCCTCGATGAATCCTGCATACTCCCGGTACTGAACATAGGCTTCAAAGTTTAAATGGCCTCCAAAGCTGAAAGTGTGAAAATTCCTGCCCGTCATTTCTTCTCTGTAAGGGTCCAGCATGGGTATGTCCACATTACGGATTTCTCCAAATTTCTGGAAAACTTTTATAAGAACTTCTTCGCTTGGCTTTTCCGAGCCAGTCTCCTTTGCTGCAAACCACTTACAAGGCAAACCCTCCAGGTGAATAGTGTCTGGCCTTTCCCCAGGCAAGGTTTCGTTCATATCTTTTGCATCACGGAAAAATGAGTCCCAGTCATGTCTGGTAGGAAAGTCAATCTTGTATTCTGCAGCACGCACTTTTAAAATGTCAGAGAAGCCGCTCAGCTTTATTGTTTTGCCATCAAGGCATGCCAGAAAAGATTTAACCAAACTTTTGTTCTCGACCTCTCCTTCAAACCTAATGAAATCCATTGTGCTTTTAGAAATCCGCAGAGTGGAAAACTGATGAGTTTGCACCATCCCCTTCAATCTTTCCATCACTTCCCAGTTCGAAATGGATTTTCCCGGTTGCTTCAGCTGAGGAAGTGCCACACTGATGGTCATTTTTGTAATGGGTTTAAGGTATAACCCACAGGGAGCACAGAGCTCTACAGCTTCTGATGTATCATGAACTATTGTTGCAGCAGCCATAACAAAGAAAAGGCATAGGATAAAAAAATAAAAGATGCAAGTTTAAGTTGCAGGCCAACAGTAGTCAAATAAAATAGCCCTTATCCATAAATAATTTAATTCTTTGGCGATTTAACCATTCCCAAGTTAAAACGAAGTCTCTTAACACAAGAGTGAATTAGATAATTACAACCGAGTAGTACAAACATCTTAAATTACTTTACAACCACTAGAGCCTATAGGTAATTAAATCTCTGTAAGGCCTCTGAATAGAAAACTAGAAGTTGATGACAGTCCTAGGAATACATGATGTTGGTATGTGATTGCTCAGAAAGCAGCTACCCTTTCTCAGGAGGGAAGGGACCGGCGGCAGGATGTCACACCGCTCCCAAATCTACTTAACAACCAGTGAACCCCAGCAGGCTGGCGCCGAGGCGGCTCTCACGTTCTCCGGAAGGAAGACCTGGAAAGTGTCTGCAACGAGAGAAAAGCGCCCCTTTTATTTAAAAGCCCGAAGCCGCACCGCCCCTCTCTGGCGGCAGCACCGAGCAGCCTCCGCAGGACAAGGCCGGGTAACACCGCGAATCACACCGGAGCCAGAGGCCACCGCCGGCAGCTGCCCCCGGCGGGCGGAGCTCGGCCGGCGGGGGGACACCCCGGGAAGAGCCCAGCGGGAAAAGCGCCCTTCGCCGATGCTAGGGTTCACCCGCACGCCCCGCCGCCGGCTCAGGCGCGTCCCCCGGCAGGCAGAGCCCGGCCTCGCGTCGCTCGCTCCCGCTGCCCGGACGGGACCCCCCGCTCGCCTCACCCGCAGCCGCCGGGACGCGCCACCCCGCGTGCGCCGCTTCCGCTTCCGCGTGGCGCGAGGCCGCGGCCCGCGGGAGCGCCTCGCTGCGGCGGGACGGCGCCGCCTTGCGGCGGGGCGGGACGCGCGGCCCAAGGACGCGGGGACTCCGCTGCCCGGGGAAGCGCGGCCCGCGTTCCCGGCCTCCGCTGGGACCCTCCGTGTGCCGTGCCGTGCTGTGCTGAGCGCACACCCGGCGTCTGGGGACAGCTGGGGCTCGCTGCATGGCAGTGTTCCCCCTTGCACAGAATCATTTCAGTGGGAAAAGAACCTCTGAGTCCCCGAGTCCAACCTGTGACTGAACGCCACCGTGGCTATAGACCATAGACTGACTGCCGCGTCCGGCCTTTCCTTAAACACCTCCAGGGACGGTGACTGCACCACCTCCCTGGGCAGCCCATTCCAATATCTAATCACCCTTTATGTGAAGAAATTCCTCCTAATATCCAACCTAAACCTTTCCTGGCACAGCGTTAGGTCATTTCCTCTTGTCCTGTCAGTATCTGCCTGCGAGAAGAGGCTGACCCCCACCTGGCTACAGCCTCCTTTTGGGTGGTTCCAGAGAGTGATAAAGTCCCTCCTGAGGCTCCTTTTTCCCATGCTTAACAACCCCAGCTCCCTCAGTCGCTCCTCACAGGACATGCATAGGACACATAGGACACACACTCCATAGGACACATAGGACACACACTCCATAGGACATGTGGTCCCTCTGTCAGCCCAGGACACAAGGGCACAGCCAAGGCCACCCTGACCCTGGAAGGCAGAGCAGGGCTGATTGTGCTTGCCTGCCCCTGCTCCACCATTTGAAAAAGGGCTCCAGGTCCAGCCTTGGATAGAATTCCACCATTTAAGAAACTGTGACTGCAGAAAACTTCAGCAGCAGGCTGGGTGTAAATAGTGGCTTCAAAGCAGCGCTAACCTCAGTGCAGGAGGTCACCATCAGTCCAGCAGCTGCAGCAAGACCGCAGCTGTTGTGCAGAGGTGCTATTTCACACCGCAGATGTTGGTAACTGCTGGTCCTACTCTGTTTCTGTTATGGTTAATTAGTAGTATAAACACAGAATTAGGAACTACTGCTGCTAACAACATTTGAAACAGTGTGTGCTTTGTAGACTGAGAGCCCCAGCATTGTATGCCACACCTTCTTCTACAAACCTGCCCTTGGGAGCACACAAAGCTAAGCCAGATATGTTCCAGGGAGTTTCAGCAGCAGCACAGGGAGACCCTGCATATGGCAATGATTTTGAATCCTGTGCATAATGATAGCCCCACTGCTCAAGACTGTAACAGAAATCAATATTTTATATTTTAAACTCAAAGACTAGAACAATGCTCTGAAAAGTTACGAAATTCCAGCATTGAGATTACTTGTAAAGGGTCAGAATCCCCTCCCTCACCCTGCTGGCCACACTGCTTTGGATGCAGCGATGCAGCTCACAACGTTTGGCTTTCTGAGCTGCAAACTCACATTGTCGGGTCACGTCCAGGCTCTCATCCACCAGCGCCCCCAAGTCCTCCTCAAGAGTGCTCTCAGTAAATTCTCTGTACAGCCCGTATTTGTGCTTGGTGAAAGGACAGAAGGAAAAAACCATTTAAAAAATGCCATCCCTCAGCTCATTAAGCAAAGGCTTTCTGAAAGATGTAAAAGTGCTCTGGAATACTAGCAGGCTTGTGAAGCCAGAGAAATATCACTGAAATCTAGTGGATATGCCCATGCCCATGTACCTCCTCTGCTTACCAGCAATTTTAAAGTAGTCAATTGAAGCTAAAGACAAAAAGTCTTCAGGCTTTGCAGCTTTGCCCAGACAGATTTCTTTCCCACAAAGTCTCAAATAAAATCATCCGGCTGTTACGATGTCTTTGTCTTATTATAGGTCAAAGGATCTTGCAGTCCTTGCAGAACATCAGCCACAACTTTAAAAGCTTTCACAGACTATTTTTCTGATATACTAAAAAGAACTGTTACAAACATTATATTTAAATGGGCAAGAGGAAGTACTGATAATGTACACACCTTTTAAAAGATGTAATCAAGCATTAGTACTGCAGTATAGAAAGGGTATACTGTCTCTGCTGAAATGCAGTCCTTTACGTTGGGCAGATGTGTTATTCTCATTTTTATTTTTTCAATGAGATAGTTAAATGAGTAAATGAAATGTTTCCCTTTAGCTTCCAGAGTCTGAAGGTCAGTAAATGATATGACACCAACAAGGTAGAAGGATGAATCTGCAAAGTAAACATGAGTAAGGGACAGTATCTGAGTGCAACTGTGCATGTAAATCTGGTTTTTACTGTAAGACATTGATTTTCCCCAGCTGTGTCAAATACATTGTGCTGTTGACCTTACAGACCATCTATCATGTCTAAAAGTTTGTACCTTTTTTCTGACTTCAAGAGAGTCTTATGGAAGATGTCACTTCTACCTATTAACTCTGTTCTGTACCTTCCGTAGTTAAAACACCAAATCCCACAGAAGTTCACTAGATGGAGTGCTTGTTACTTACATATAAGAGATATATTCATAAACACAATTAAAATAGGCTATAAACAGCAAATAGTAGGTTTTGTATTCCTGCCAGAATACAGATCATTCTTCCTTTCGTGGAAGAGGATATATTCCTCCCAACTACACACGGTACTACCTGGGTACTTCTCCTGTTCTTCCTGAAATGCACCGTTTTCTTGACCTTAGTGGTCATTTGGAGAAATGCATGCAAGATGTTACATGGGTGTTTACATAAAATAAAACAACCACCCAGTATAATTCCATTTCCTTTCCTTCTATCTTGCTTCCTCTCAGAACACACCAAAAAAGAAGAAAACCTCTCTTTAGTATAAAACTTAGCTGTATCTCTTGGAGAATGATTCATTTAAATGTGTTCATCTAAATCTTTGCTATTACTCCAGAAATGCTGCTGGTACATATCTTTTCAGAAACAGAGTATGTTGCACCCTGTGGTTCCTTTGGATATGATTTTGGTTTTCTGTTGTCACTGATCCGGGGATATCTCTTTATTCTCTCACACAGAGGGAAAACTGAATGATTCACTTTGCACTTGAACAGTTTATGAATGGAAATTGGAAGTGGAGGCAGAAGCACAGAAGAATCTCTCAGATGAAAAAATTGCATAACTGTTGAATAGACATTACAATGTTGGTTTTAGGCTCTGAATAGCCTCTCCCCACAAAGCAAAATTAATCCCTGAAGTAGGTAGGAACAGAGGAATGAACCTGAAATATATTGGTTTATTTCCCATGGTAAGAAACAGCTCCACAAATAATTCAATTTCCTTTCATTAGCTCTCCTCTTTCTTGTATGGATTGCTCTGTGTGTCAGTGAATCTTGTCGGTGTGACAGATCATCTGCCTTGGAAACAACACATAACATTAGAAGTAATACATATGCTGATGTAGGGCAACTTCAATTAACTAGAATTAATATTCACTTCCTGGGCCTGCTTCTCTACAAGTGTAACTATTGCACTCTGCTTAAAGCAATAGAATATGACAATACAAATATCCAGTTTCATTCTCTCTAACACAGCCTTATGGCAGAGAATCAGCCTTGAAGCACTATGTGGGATGCAAAGCAGATAATTTTCTACTAATTGGTCTCTGTGCCTCTGCCTACTGCCATTTATCTCATGCTAAACAGAAATGGCAACATTTCTGCTTTTTGCTTTCACTGAGGCAGAATTGGCATCTGTTGTGGTATTGGTTTATGAACTGTCTGATCAAACTATAGTGTGCTGTAGCCTATAAAATATAAAAATTAGATTTAATTGCCAAGACACATTGAACTATACTTGTTATCACAATGTGTTTTTTAAATAGTTTTAGTGCTGTGCTGTCAGATGCATTGCTGGTTGTTTCAGTTTTTATACATGCATCCATGAAATGTTTTCACATAATGACAGATTTCAAGAACTATCACTTAAAGTAAATCAAAATGTAAAATACTTAGATTTTTTTTCCTACTTTTTTTTTTCATTGTCTGTTTAGAGGAAAATATTTTAATTGGATTAAAATTAATGCTTGAAAATTAAGTATTTCCTCCATAGTATTGGATGTTACAGATTGATACCAATCATGAAAGCATCTTGTGCTTTTATGAATACTTTTTAAATCCAAAAATTTTCTTAGTTATTTATGGAGTGAAAGGCAAGAGCAGCAGGTTAATAGCACTAACCTTTCTCAGCAGGGTATTTCTCTTGACAGGTTCCACAAGAGTAATTTCAAGTAAAACTATTGACACCATAAAGAGTTTGTTTGAGTTTTTTAAAGAGGTAAAACTGTATTATTAAAATTGAAGAATTACAGTTCTGAACAAGACAAGACCTTTTAAGCAGACAAGATCCCCTCTGTAGGTTCAGCCTGCCTGCTCACTAAAAGTCTCACCTAATCCAAAAAGACCGGAGATATTTTGGCAGATCTGGCATAAGTATAAATGACTGGCAACAATTCTCTGTTTCAGCAGCGATGTCTGTAGCTCAGCGGTGCTTCCCAACATACTCATCAGGGATCTCAGGGGAATCAGTGGCACAATGCTCTGCTGAGTTTGCACTCTTTTTGCTCCTGGCAACCTTTTCTCGTTTCCCAGGGCCTGATTGTGAAAACTGAAAGGCTAAACAAAGGAAGGATGACCAAGCCAGGTCACGTGTGATTTGCACATTGCACTGCTCTTTTCATGCAGACAGGTACTGTCAGTTCCAGAATGTGCTGGCAGGGCTCATTAATTACATCTTAAAAAATGTCTTCTTGTCATTTCCATTACCAGATATTCAGTTTATACTAAGATGCAGGTTAAGACAGTTGAAATAATCATTAGGCGGCCTAAATCAGTGACAAAGTTTTATCAAAGTGTGTTTCTGGCCCATGAAAAGAAAATATATATGTTTACATACTTCTATATCCATCACTATACATCAGCCTATTTATAATAACATCTGTATGTGTATATATGTAAACTGATTTTCTCCTGAGGTCCTTTTTCAGCTGAGACACTCAAGTTTGTGTAGGGAAAGTCCTCAGGTGTCTGGTGATTCTGTGCTGCAGAATGACAAGTCACCCCAAGATTAATTTGTAAATGGTCTCCTCCCTTCCCTCCCCAGGTATATCAGCAGGTAAAAAGACAACTTAGATATGAAAAAAAGACTGCGTAGTTAGAATAAAATTCTGAAAGTCATGTAGGTGCTACATATTGGCTAATATTGGACAGCAAACAACTTTCAGCCAGAGACTGAAAGCTCCCATAAATATTAGGAAGTTGAACTTGCCACAAATGAGCAG
The DNA here is from genome assembly GCF_026979565.1 of Vidua chalybeata. Classification (NCBI taxonomy): domain Eukaryota; kingdom Metazoa; phylum Chordata; class Aves; order Passeriformes; family Viduidae; genus Vidua; species Vidua chalybeata. Next base: position 34,318,225 of record NC_071531.1, on the reverse strand, counting down.
ATAATCAGGTACTGTTGCCTGTTGTGTCATCTAGAAGCAGCAGAAAATGTAAAAGTAAGGAGATATAAGGCTGGTTTAGTGACATCAGTTTCAGGTGTAGTGCAGTTTGTTTTGAGCTCCACCACAGGAAAGTCTGACCCATATCTGTATAGAATTTACTTATTCTGTCCATGTCTAGACACTCACATAAATATGGGAGTTTCCAGTATTCTGGCTGCAAGACCCACAGGTGAACTATTTTCCTAATAGTGCATTTTTCCTAACAGTTTCTATCCTAACTGGGTGGAATAAGTATTTTTTTCATTATTTCTAGTTAACCTGCACTTCTCTATTCGATTGGCAGTAATATTATAGACATGATGGGAAGAGAAGGCAGAAGGAGAAGGAAGGCTGCCATATATTTCATATTTTTGGGCAGTAGTTTCCTCTAGTATAATGACAGTCCTGTTTAAGGATAAAGTGACAGTTTTCTGCAAGTGGGGAGAGAATAGAAAGATTTTTTTGAGTAATTTTAAGTATAAAAGAAGTGATTAATTCTAACTTAACAGTCTATTTTCATCAACTTACACTACAGTTTAGTTGTTACCTTACTACTAATTTGGTATGAAATAACCAAATGCAGCAAGCTTTGCACCAAAGGCAGAGAAAGGTTATGTAGGTTAGTGTAAGGGAACCTAATTATGAGCCATAGGGTATGATTTAGAAAGGGAAAACATCATGACTGCAAGATCCTTTGACCTATAATAAGAGAAAGGCATCGTAACAGCCGATGGTTTTATTTGAAAGACTTTGTGGGAAAGAAATCTGTCTGGGCAAAGCTGCAAAGCCTGAAGACTTTTTGTCTTTAGCTTCAATTGACTACTTTAAAATTGCTGGTAAGCAGAGGTGGTACATTGGCATGGGCATATCCACTAGATTTCAGTGATATTTCTCTGGCTTCACAAGCCTGCTAATATTCCAGAGCACTTTTACATCTTTCAGAAAGCCTTTGCTTAATGAGCTGAGGGATGGCATTTTTTAAATGGTATTTTCCTTCTGTCCTTCCACCTGGATTAGGGCAATTCCAAGCACAAATAGGGGTTGTACAGAGAATTTACTGAGAGCACTCTTGAGGAGGACTTGGGGGTGCTGGTGGATGAGAGCCTGGACGTGACCCGACAATGTGAGTTTGCAGCTCAGAAAGCCAAACATGTCGTGAGCTGCATCGCTGCATCCAAAGCAGTGTGGCCAGCAGGGTGAGGGAGGGGATTCTGACCCTTTCCTCCACTTCCATGAGATCCCACACAGAATATTGCATCCAGCTCTGGAGCCCTCAGTACAGGAAAGACTTGGAGCCCTGGAATGGGGCCAAAGGTGGGTCATTGATCATCATCATTGATGATGATCAGAATGCTGCAGCACCTCTCTTATGAAAAGAGGCTGAAAGAGTTGTAATTGTTCAGCCTGGAGAAGAAAAGCCTCTGGGGAGACCTTATAATACTATATAAAATGGGGGCAACACCAGAGGTGGAAGAGGGACTTTGTACAAGGGCATGCAGTGATAATTCAAGGGGGAATGGCTTTAAACTGAAAGAACATAGGTTTAAATTAGGTATAGGGAAGAAATTCTTCTCTATAAGGGTGATGAAGCACTGGAACAAGTTCCCCAGAGAAGTTGTGTGCCATTGTGTCCATTCAGCAGCCTCTCGAGTGACCCGGCCAGGTGACACTGCGACAGCGGAAGCCACTCCCTTCAGTTCCCCGCGGGGTTTTCCAGGAGTGCCTCCAGAGGAGCGACCGGACGGCTAACCCACTGAAAGATGAGGCTGACTCTCTTTGGGGGCGAATGTCGGGATTTTATTAGAAGCTCCAGGAGCTCCAACAAAGCTCAACAGAAGCCAACCAATGAGAGCCCCAAGGGGGCCTCTGCAACAGTTTATAAAGGGGGGAGTGGAAGGGGAGAACAACCAATGGGGTAGAACTGGGGAGTGGCTCTCAAGGGGATGGATAGGGATAACAACATATCAGGGGAAAGCAGGGGAGGGGTCCCTGGTCCTGATCCAATCACTCGACGCCCCTGATGGAAGTTTGTAGGTGGTGGGAATGGGCTGCCGAGTGATGGACAGGGCTCCAGGGAAGGGACACAGGAATGACTCAGCAGTTCTGCTGAGTCAAGGGGCAGGCTTAGGGAGGAGTGACAGGGGTTGAACCAAAGGGATATGGGCGGTAACAGGGACGAACCATTCTCAACAACAACAGTATGAATGAATCTTAATAAAACATAATACAACAGTTGTGGATGCTGTATCCTTTGGAATGTTCAAGGCCAAGTGGGATGGGGCTTTGAAGACCCTGGCCTAGTGGAAGGTGTCCCTGCCTATAGTAGCAGGTTGGAACTAGATGGTCTTTAAGGTCACTTCCAACCCAAGCCATTCTATGTTTCTATGATGTGTTTAAATATTTTACATATATATGTGGCACAGCAGCCACAATATTATATATTGTGGATTATGGTATTGTAAGAGGACTTAAATTCTGACAGTGATTATTTACAACTTTGTCACCCTTCTCTATAGAGCTGGGCTAGCCTAGTTTTCTTTACAAATATGGATATCGTTCCTGTGACCCCAATCAGTTTTTCAGGGACCATGACTCTTTTTAACCATGTTCTTCTAATCAGAAGATTGCAGGGAAGTATAGTTTTAGGCAAATGTTTGCAGTTGCCCTGACTCTCAGCTCAGCTTTCGTTTTTTTCACTCAGCTTTCTTTCACTGCCATGTTCTTACTAAAATAGTGAGTTTAGGGATATGGCACATCATTTTGAGAATAAAGCAGCATCCTAGTAAGGATAAACTCTCAAGGCCTGCCAAGTCCATGTTCATGACAGCTGATAGTGACTATACAGTATGTAGAAAAAGCAACTTGATTGTTGAATTGTTTGTCCAACAGACTGAAATTGAATTTCCTTCCTTGTCAAAACTTCTCTATAAAGACTTTCTAGCGAAAATAATTAAGCATAAAGGTTAAATTAAGGTTAAATTTTAAGTGTGAAGCTATTCCTTCCTATAGGCACACCTGCATGATGGGAGTCAAACACCTTAGGTAGGTTTTAAAAAGTCAATTTGGAGAAGAGAAACTACTCAAGTAGTTTGAGGTTTTAATTTTAGGTCTTAATTTCAGCTCTCTGCAGGAGATGAGAGCCAAATCTTTCTCTTCCAAGGATCAAGCAGTTAATTTTTTTGTTAAGATCCTTTCAGTGGGAGGATCACAGAACCTTCATGATTCATTGGCTTCTTCAGGTGAGGTAGGAAGCCTAAACTCATTTCCCATTTCAGCCCAGAGAGAAACAAGCCCACAAAATTTTCAGGGCACATTTTTACTACATAGTCAGAATAGGATGTTCTTAACACAAAAGCCACTGTTCACTGTTGCAAACCTGAGGTGTTTGGTTTCTAGAAAATTCTACTTTTCAGTCCAGGCTCTGGGCACCAGAAATGTGGTAGTGCTTATAAAATGATGAGTTTAAAAGATAAGGGAAAATTGTTTTAGCACCTCAGCTGCCGAAGGTGCAAAATTTGTTGTGATGTCTGTTGTTCAGCCAGCAGTTACCTCACGGCATGAATCTAGTGAGGGATATTCTAAAACCTGTGTGATGATAAGGTCTAAGTCCATGTGATGTTACTTGTAAGAAGTACTTGGGAAGATTTTCATTTGTATACAATGTTTTTCAATTATTTTCACATTGGTTTAAACTCATTCAGATATTTTATTTCAGATAAAAGCCCAGGTGTCCTTCTGGACTTAGGGATGTCAAAGACAACCACATCTGCTGATCTGTCAGTGAAGCACTTCCTATCAGCCCTTTCCCACGCAAAAGACCAATGCCAGCCAGCCAGCTCCAGCCTGGCTGACCTAATTGATTTTATCTGTTGTCATGGGGAGTCTAGCCCTGTGCCTTCTACTTCTCCAGTCAGAATCAGGCAGAAATCACTACCTCAGGTTAAGATGTTATCGTCTACACCAATCTGTTTGGCATCTCTGCTGGAGCTTAAATACCACAAGGAGAAGAAGGAAACATTAGTATTTGTTTACACCTCTGCTGCCGTCATGCACAGCCCAACTTGTGGGAGCTGGAGCACGTGCCACACTTCAGTTTGCTGCAGCCAACACTTGTAAGTGCACAGAATTATATATTGAGCAATTCAGGTCAATTCTTCTGCATGTGACTTTGGGTTTTATACTGCTGCCAGATTCAAAATCACATCAATTAAGTTGAACACTAAAGTAGACCTGAGAAACAGCAGAAGGACAAAAGAAGGACAAAACTTATATTGTTCTTTTTCCACCTCTCTCTCATCACTTCTCTATGCAGGAAGTTGGCTGCAAATTTTGAGGTTTCACCAAAGCAAGGAAAATTTCTTGTAAAGAACAATGGTTTTTTAGAAAGGCTTCTGTACACAGAGCACATTGCTCTCTTTGTTGACCTTAATCTATAATCTAAAAACCTCAAGGGTTCAAGCAGTGTGCTCCAGAGTAAAGAGGTGAAAAGAGGTGTATCTGACTTACTATAAAACAAGAATCATAGAATATGAGTTGGAAGGAACCCACAAGGATCATCGAAGTCCAACTCCTGCGCAGGCCTCAAGAGTCGCACCATGTGCCTGAGAGCATTGTCCAAAGGCTTCCTGAACTCTGGCAGGCTTGGTGCTGTGACTGCTTCTCTGGGGAGCCTGTTCCAGTGCCCCACTGAAAAGGAATGAAATACAGGCAAAACACAAAGAATGCATAGATAATTATAGTATAACATTTAGCTTATGTAGATAGTGGCCAAGAAAGAAGAAAAATATTAATATTCAGAACTGAAGCTTCACCTTGAGGGTCACTAATAGGAGAACAGCCTAATACAGGAAAAATGGAATGTAACTTAAATTGAGTGACTAAACCTCAAGAGGGATGAGGAGTGCTAGGCATGGGTGCTGAAGCATAGACTCTAGCCCAATGAAAGAGAGAGGGACGTATCTGCAAGTAAAACATTACTAAGTATTACTAAATCAGAACTGCATTGATTATGGGAAATTATTATTAGCACCACTATTTTTACCAGGTACTTCTAATAGAGTAATACACCTCAAACTAACATTGAGCTTTGGACTCTATATTAGGAACTCTGAATATCTCTTATCTCTGGAGAGTATCTCTGAATACTCTTTAATCATCAAGGCTTTTTGACTTCTGCTTCCTGGAAAGCCCCAGCTTACTTCTCACTTCTAAATCTTTTCACCTCTGATGCTTTCAGGTTCTTGTATTTCCTGTTTGTGTGAACAAAGCCATGCTGGACGTACAGATTTTTTTTAATTTTTACTAATTTTATGAAAGCTGCTGTGTATATTACTACTCTGATCTATTTTGCTTCTATCTTCTACAGCTTAATATATGATGTTTCCTAAGAGAAGCTCATGTTAAATGATGCCTCAGAATGACTAGGTTGGAAGAGACCTTAAAGATCAATCTGCTAAGGAACAAATTAATAGCTGAGGTAATAATTTCTTTCAACCCAGCTAGACCTCAAAGAGGACAGACGTTTCCCAGTCTCAGACATTTGCACTAGTCAGGCAGGATTCTTACCTGATTCTTTAGCATGGGGCACTACTACCAGTGCAGAGAAGTTCTCCGGTTTAATAAATTAGGAAAACGAATGCAACCACTGTCATTAGGAAGAAGCTTTAGCATAGAAATGGATTTTACAGGAACAACAGAGGTTTAAGGAGCCTGTAGGCATTGCTGACATTACCGAATGTGATGTCTTTTTTAGTTGTCTCCAAAACAGGGTGTGTGTACCCTAAGGAGTGTGAAAGACAATACAGGAGAATGCAGGAAGAATATGTTTTTGTACCATTAACAAATGAAAGAAAAATATGAGGTTTTTAAAGTAGTGTTTCTTTAATCTTTATCTCATCCTTTTAAATTAATTTGTTTTTTAAGTTTTACAATATATATAATATGTTATTACAGTAGTACATCTATATAACTTGTTTACAAATAAACATACGTATATTGAGAGGTTGTGCTTAATTTTTTTTTACTTGGGTTGCATAATCAAAGAATTTTGGAGATCTGTGTCATATTGGAACCATCCTGCACTGAACATTTGTCTAATCAGCTGCAAAGCATGAGCCTTGGTACAGATAGGACTCCTCATGTGGCTAGCCTCAAGTAGCACTATTGAAACAGGTTACCTGTTTTTTCCACTATGGAAAATTAATCTTATGGGTGAGTAACAGGGACAGATCAGGCTGCTAATATAGAGACAACATATTGCTTCCCTCATACACATCTCCATCTTCTTCTTGGATAGTACTTTATATTTTAAGAAATTCTTCACAGTTTTCCTTTTTTTAAAGGGAAGCTACATATACATTGGAATTTCAGTGTTCAAAACCATATGTCAGTTATGGAAAAATGCCTCTGATGGTGACTCCAGCATTTGTGATGCAAGGTGAGTGAAACAGCTGTGCAGTGCTCCATGAGTAACAAAAAAGGTTTTTGAACTGGAATATTTTATCAAATATTCTAAAATAGCTTTGTCGGTGATTAAAAGAAAAGAAGATAAGAAGTAGGTGTAATAGTATAACAGATGTTTGTATTGGCATCCTACAGCAGAAATGCATTTAGTAAGAAGAGACTGAAGAAATTCAGTGTACTTTAAAAAAATCAGGTAAGACAATAATGTATTTATTTAGAATTTATGAAGTCATTAGGAGTAAAATTAACTGTTTCCACAGTTTGACTGACAGGAGTATTTGATTTGTGGTAGTATTTGTTCAATATTTGTAGTTTGAAAAGATTGAGTTTGTCTAGACTGGAGAAGCGGAACCTTTGGAGAGCTTAGGTAGAGAGGAGCTCATTATCTCTGTTTAGGGTGAGTTAAACAGGAGTTCTAGGCTTTAGACTGAATAAAGAGTCACATCTGGAAGATTTTTTTCTCATTTAAAGGTGGCATCTGAACAAATTACCTGAAAAATTTATACTTCACATCATTCTGTCTAAGAAAATGTTAGATAAACACTTAATGTCAGAAATTGAACTGTTTCTGCCATAGGGAAAGGATATGAAGAAATAAGACCCCATCCAGCCCTATTTGTTTTGTGACACTGTGGCTGCTGTTTCTTAATATTGTTTTGAGTTATACAAGGCTAAATCTGGGGTTTGGTCTACCTTTGCTCTGTCTCTCAGTGAAACAAATTCAGAAGGGTAAACCCCTGTACCCCCAAAAAATATTTTACCTAAAGTCCCATGGATTGTAAGTGATGTGTTTTTATTTTTCTATATTGGCTGTGTAATTTTCAAAAGCTGTACTGTAACAAGCCACATTTTCTTAAAAATGTCTGTGTGGAATACAGGCTTAACCACAGTTAAATAAAGCTGTGAAAGAATCCCTGTTTAAGGCAATAGCTCTTTTCTGAAAACAGGGTTTCATTGTTACTGATCTAGTTAATTTATTTAGCTAACTGTGTATTTTGCTCTTGCTCAGTTGTGTAATTCCACTTGTGTTTTATGATGCCAAGTATTTTACATATATAAATCCATCCCAGGAAAAAGGCTGAGGTTTTCAGAACTGCTTTTGTAATTTAAGAGGCCAAGTCAGATTTTGCCTTCTGAAGTCACTTAGGCTTCATAAATAAATATTTTCATCAGTGTCTCTTTCCAAAGACCTGCTAGTGTTAAACGTGGGCAAGGTTCCCACAACAGCAGAAGTGAGCAGGACAAGGACTGTGTGACAACAAAATCCAAAACTCAGAGAGCTGCTCAGTTTATTCTGCTTATTCTTCACAAGTCTGCTGCAGGGAGAGAGGCTGTTCTTGTCTTCCTGCGTGCATATGAATTCAACAAGCTGCCGAGAGGGAAAGTCAAATTGGGGTGATGAGAACAATGGAAGATGGGTGAGATGTGGATGCTGGAGGGACAGTGGAGTACAGGGAGATGACTGTACTGGTGTTAATACACCATGGTCAGCTGGTTAATGTAGGGAGAAAATTGACTTTTCTGTGGAAAGCCTCCTCTCTCCTGGAAAGACATATTTGACTTTATGAAGACATTACTGAATTAATATTCACTGCATGTAGAGCTTATGGATACTCAGGTTGACAATATACAGAGCTTCTCAAGGATTTCAGGTAAAGAAATTAATTATAACTAGGCAAAAGGTTCTTTCTGAAGAGAAAGGCTAGTACAGAAGTGGTTTTTTGGTAGCTGTTTTTCTTATGAAAGAGTTAATGTGAAAAATCTGGTTTCTGTCTTCACTCCACTGTTTTTCTTACAGGACAGTTACTTGACAATTTTGGATAAATCCCAGGGAACCAGTGAAAAAGTCCAATGGTTTTTACTGGTTTTCATATGGCTTTTTTTAGAAGAATAACATGTTAAGTAAGGAAATTGATACCTTCTGTAAAAACTCTCATTAAAGGACTAAAGCAGAGCCTGGAGTCTTACAGATTTTGCCCTCCACTTCTGTTTGATATGATGTCAGAGCTGATGAGTTCACATCATAGCCTATACTTATACCTCTCTGGTGAAATGGTAAATCCTAATAAGAAATGTCCAAAATACTTTCTTTTCTGTCCATCTGTGCTCTTTTGACCATGTGCTTGCATCTTCATGTACACACGGAGTAGCTGTATTATGGTTTTTTTTTTTCCCTCAGTTTTGTGCCCTGGTATTTATTTAGAAATTACTGGAACCTGTAAAATCAGGTATGTTCACAAATGACAGTAGCTAAAACATGAGCAAAAGAGCATACTGTCTGCTTCCATTGTTCCATAAGGATGTCACAGCCACTGTGGGGTGGGCTGCTCCACAGGAACATGCCAGGAGTGGCCATGTGGTTGGCAGGGCCATGACCTCCTGTGGCAGGCCAATCCATCAGCAGGAGAGCAAGGATAAGACAGGGATGGTGAGCATGGCCAGCCTAGAGCCCTGCAACCATCTGGCAAGGCTCCAGTGATGGGGTAGGTGGGAAGACCAGTGGGGGCAGTAGGTGATGGCCAGCAGGTACAGGCTGGGCTCAAACTGTGGGGTAGCTCAGGAAAGGGCCATGCCTGAGATCTGGGCATGGATGCAGTTCCCAACTGCATCCAAATTTTCTTGGATCACTGAGAAATGGTGTTGTATTACCTGGAGAGTATTCTTGGAAGCATATTGCATTATCAACAAAGTCTCTGGGTTCCAAACAGGGCTCTCTGGGTCCTGGAGAATGAGGCCAGCATTGTGACAAACCTTTAGGGTTCAGCAGGAGCCAGTGTGGCCATGGCCTGAGGAACCTGTGCTGGAGGCAGAGGGTTCAAGATTTGTGCAGCAGGCAAGGGGCATACTCAGTAAAATCCTTGATGGTTTGAAGCTTTCTGAAGCATCAAGCTCCTGGAGGAAGGGCACCACCCAAGGTGTGTTTCCTCAGAGGAAACGTAATTTCTTAGAATCTTCGGTTTGTGAGAAATGAAGGGGAAAAGCACTATCATTGTGTGTATAGTTTTGTTCTGATTCAGACCAAACTCAAATTTTAAGAGTGCCTGAACTTCCCAGAAATTCAGAACCCTTTCTGATCATCTCTGGAAGAAGGCTTGCTCCACTCACCATTATGTTCTTTAGAACAAAAATAATTGATTTCTGCACAAGTTATTTTCAGGAAGCACATTGTTCTCTTGTGTTTGCAACTGAACTTTACAGCACAGAATATATATATTTAAAAAAAAGACTTTCACAGTAAAGAGAGGACTCTAAAGCTGTAATGAGGCAGAAAAAATTGGGGACGGTAAAAGCCTTGAATTCTGAGATCATCCCTATTTACTTCATACAACCACAAAGATAACTACATTTTTTTTTTAATTGTGGTATGAACTTACTGGTATCAGGAAGGGATAAAAGCAGACAGTTTTAAAATCTTTCTCTTCAGACAGTAGTTAGACCATAACAGAAATCTAAGATGATAATAGTGTGGCTTATTTGTATTTCAGTACAAATTTTCAATGTGCTACCTGATAGTTCAGTGTGAAAAAACATTGCTATGGATATAACAGTCATGAGCATGCAAATGAGCTTCATATCACTTGTTTTAGATGTTAAAGTCTCTTTCCAGGCAGTGATGTAGCTCATGTTATACTCAGGTAAAAGATCTAATATGAACAATGCAAGTCTTTTCCGTTTCTTATCAGAGAAGCTTTTTGATTTTTTATATATTTATCCCTACCTCACCATACACAGGCAAGTCTAGGGTGTTATTTGGATGAAATCTTTCATGGAGAAGCAGCTGCATTGTCAAAACCACATCAATATAAAAGTCTTAATGGATTCCAGGAACTGGTCTGAACCCTACTAAGTGGCTTTTATTTCAGGCAGTTTGCCACAGGGATGAGGTTCTAGCCTCACCTGGATGCAACACAGTAAAAATTATCATCTTGTTCCTCGTGATATGCTACAGGGAGGAAACAGAACTTTGTTGCCAGTGTAAGTGCAGTTTCATTTATGGATTGAGGTTGTGGCCATGCCATAACATGAAAGCCAATAGATTTGACCTTTTATGCCCTCATGTTCAAATGTGCAGTGGAAACTACCTTTTCTATGTACTTAGTAGGAAATAAGTCCTGCCTTAAACACATTGGTTGAGTGTTGAGCTTGTTAAATTGTAACATGTCCTTGCTTTGAACATCTTGAAATTGGTTCTGTGCCACTGAAACTGCTGAGAGATAAAGATGGCTTGATGTTTTTAACTGTTGCATGTTCAACTGTCTTGGTAGTAAATCAAAGTCCTGGCTGCAATTTAGAGACAAGTCATGAGCTAGCCATAGAGGTCAAAGACCACATTGCTAAGAGAGAAGGATGGGGAAACAGAATCAACGAATAATCCACAATCCAGGACTTCAATTTTTTCCTGCCTTCTTGTACAGGTGATGCAAAGTCCATTTTTTAAAATCTGCTTGTGCTCATAGTCTTTACCAATGCAGAAAACATAGCAAAAGGAAATACAAATGCTATTTTTTGCCTTGTGTTGTATTTATGAGTTTAAAGTTCAGGATAAAATCTACACAAAGCCACAGCATTGACATGAAAAGGCTTTAGGCACCTGGCCTGAGTCAGAGTAAAAATGTCCCTTTCTTCAGAGGTGTCTCAGGTGTTTCAGTAATATGGGAATGAGCTTTCAATTACAAGCCTCCACTTGGGGCTCAGAACCCTGACAATTCCGTCATACAACAAAGCCATGACATTAAACATGTTCTTCCTGCCCTGCTTTGGCAGCAATTCCCTGGAAGTGAACAACAGGGGTTTTCAGCAGGTGCCGCTGCCCCAGCTTCAGAAATCCAAAACTGAGTCAGCAGCACCTCTTGCTATGACCCTGCTCAACCTGAGGCAGCTCTCTGACCTGCTGAGATGAGCACGTTGCCTCTCTGTCCTTCAGTCTCAGGCACCTTCATCCAAGGATCTCCTCTGACATGGAGCCAAGCCAGCTGCACTGAGCCCTGGGCCTGGTAGTGTCCCAGGAACTCTGAGGTAGGTGCAAGGGTTTTGCTTTCAGCGTCTGAAAACACTTGTCAATCCTCAGCTGAGTATTTAGGGTCCTGCTTCAAAATGGCTATGTGCACGTGATGTTAATGCTTTGTATGAATGCTGATCCCTTGCAGCATTTGTGAATTGGATGGCTGCCTTTGAAGTTGTTCTTTGGACAGTACTGAACTTTGAGAATTGTATTGTGGGCCACTGCTTCTTGGACTTTAACATTCTTCATATAACTTTTTTAAAGCTTTCTAAATTATATTTCAGGGCTGTATGGGTGAAACTATCAGGACTTGTCAGTTTTTTCCTCACTTCCTCTCATTTGTATCAAACCTCAAAATAACGCAAAGAACCTCCTTAAACTGAGATGCATTGAGAATCTCTTCCACCTTCTGCCTGTACTTCAGTATTAATCTCTTGCCTTCAAAATTACCAGATTTTTCTACAGCTTGTGGCTCCTCAGCCATGAGGATCAGCTGTATCCAGAAGGGGATGACAGGCACCTGGGAAGAATGAGTCAAATGAAAGGAAGTCAAATGCTGGGTATAAATGAGTAAACAGTCCTATTGGGGAATTCAGGAAGGACATGGAAGGCCAAGGATTGACAATAATCATTTTGGTTTCTGAAAAAATACTGTTAAAATGGGGGAGGGAGAAGGAGAGGAAGAGGGGAAGGGCATGCTAGTAAAAATAATTGTGAGTACAAGTGGAAGGAAGAGAGAGTATTACTGGATGTCAGAGCTCATCTCCTACTCTTGGACTGCAGATATACATATTTCCATCCCAAACTGTATTCTGTCAGTCTTGATATTTGCTGACCAAAACCCAAAACTTTTCCATTATTGCAATACCAGTGTTCCTGCTCATGGCTGATAAACCCAAGATTTTTGACTCTCAATCATCAACAGAAATTTTTGTCTCAGGACTGAATACATGCTCATGTATTCAGAGACTAGAGGAAAGAAAGTACATGGACATAGGGTCAAAAAGCTATTAATTATATCAATAGTTTCTTTCTTGTTTTTTCCTTCATGATTGCTTTACATTGTTTGTTGAAAAATAGAATACAGCTCCAAAGAACAGAAACAGATTTGCAAGAATTATTTGTTAGAGTTGATTTCTGCTTAAAAAAAAATCAAAAACAGAACCAAAACAAAACACCAAACAAAACCAACCAAAAAAAAAAAAAAAAAAAACAACCACAAAGAGAAATAAAAACCAAAACCCCAAACAAAACAGACCAAATAAAAAACAATAACAAAACCAAACCAAAACTAAAAACCCCTCAAATTTCTAGGGTTTGGAGGAGCCAAGGTCCTGCTGGAGGTACTGCTGTAAACCAAGGATGGCAACTCCTGTTGTCATGGCACCACCTGCTGGGACCTACTCGTCCCTGTAGCTCCCAAATCCCTCTTGTGTGATGGCAATTCCCCGGCGAGGTTTTTGCATTTTGCCCACGGCTGGTCTTTCAATGGAGCCCAGAAACACCCACAACCCAGTCCATGATGGGGCACAGGCGTAGCCAGGTCTTCAAAACTTTGTCCCATTGTCCCGCTGTTTTCCAAGTTTCAAAAGTCAAGTTATGTGTACTCCAGGCTCATCCCCTTGCAAATTGAGTCTGATAATCTGTAGATACTGAGCCAAAACTGTGCGTAGTCTTGTGTGCAGACATAAAAGAAATGGAATTGTGGGGCTGGGAGTGCGTTAATGAAGCTCCTGCTCTAATGAGCAGTATAACAAAACCTGTTTTTTTAGCATGTATGATTGACATTAGTAGTCCTTTGCATCCATAGAGGCAAGTAGAGAGAGGTACCCTAGAAACAGGTGTCCTCTGACTGAGGTCAAAGGAAGTGGAGGAATATGGTTATGTACTGAAAGAGCAAGCTTTCTCACAGTGTTTGTGCAGGGGGATAGTGGTTTTCATGCTATTATCTCCTAGTTTCTACAATTTGGCATTCCAAGCTAATTTTAAAAGTGTCATTTAATGAGTGCTCACTTTCCTTTTTGTTTTTCCTGTTGTTCTGGAAACATTTAGCTTACAGTCTATATCTCTGTGCTGCAGCTGCCACAATATCCTTCAGAGAGGGATTCTCCTACATCTTGTAATGGCAGCATGATGTGTCAGTGCATCTGCCTGGGATTCTTCCACCAGGTCATATTCCAAACTGTTGATGATGCTGGATTTTTTCATTTCACTGGGGGGAAGTCTTTTGTGGATGAATGAAACTGGTTTAGGTTCAACTCCATATCACCTCAGATCCTTTTTTTAATTGCATTAATTGGTTATTTTTAATTATAACTTGAACTTTCTTCTTCACCTATTTTTTGCTCTTAAGAGAAAGTTTTCCATCCCCATAATTGCAGGAAAAGGTTTCAAGATGTGGATCTCAGTGAATGACAACCCATAAAGTAATTATTTAAGAAATAAATAAGAAATAAATAAATTATTTGAAATAATCTTGTAGTACTTATCACATCTAGGATTTCTAGATGCATGAGACTGACAGTAGGACTTCCAGGTAAAAGTGTGAAGGAATAAAAAAGCATTACTTTCTGGTCCCATTCCCTAATTCTGCCACATTTAATTTAAAGATCTCTACCCACAGCTGGCAATATTATAGACTTAATCTGCTAGAGCATCAGTTGTACCAACTCAGACTCTTTTTTCAATTTTTTTCTAATGTGTACACCCACAGAAATGTCATAGTTATATCACTTTATGAGAAATGGGGATGGGAGAGAGAAAATCACTTTTATACTTGTCTGTTATCAGATTTCATCTAAGCTTCAGTCTAAAGTAGTTTAGTTTTATAGACTGAGTATACCATGGCTTATTTTGGGAACTTACATCCTGAATATATGCTCAGCAATGGCTTGAATGATATTAACTCATTAAAAAATCTTTGAGATAAGACTTGCCTTTCTGGAGTAAGTCACAGAGGATGGGATTCAGCTCATGTGAATTAAACAGTCTAGAATGGGAGAGTCTGGATTAATCCTGATAACTGGGGAGTGATAGACACTCCTATCTAGAAAAGAGATTTCATTTCTTGCCAAAGAGGAAGTGAGGGAGAGGGGGAGAGGAGGGAAGCAGGTCCATGCTGGGGATCAAACTTTTCTAGTTTCTGTTATATCTGACAGTCAAAGCAGGGTCCAGACAGGTTCCTGAAGACATCCCAGGCTCTCCAAGTCATAGTCTCAGCTGCCCTGAGAGAGGCACGCTTCAGTTTGGCATTGGGTTCATGGGGCAGCAGTTTGAAAATATAATCTGTGGGAAAGAGCACCACATTGCATCCAGTCCAGAGCCTGCTGAAGGGGTAAAAGCTGGGGAGAGTGTGGATAAAAAGCGAAGCCTTTGGAAGTGAGATAATCTGATTTTCCTGAAGCTGGCTAACAACAGAGGAACATTGCAGACACTTGGAGTAGCATCTGGCTTGACTGTCCCTCCTGCTGTGTCTCTTCCCTTCCCTGGGACAGCAGCTGTTTGCTCCTGCCTTGTTCTGGCAGGAACGGGAGGATGTTTGTGGTGCCCGCTGTTGCTGTAGGGAAAGGGGAGCACAGCACATCTCAAAAGTGGGGAGCCAGGAAATTCTGCACAGAAGGAGGATCTTGCAGCAGGTGGGAGCAAAGTTTCAGGATTTGATGCTCGTGAAAATCCATGCATCTTGTACAGGGTGTCAGTCGAGGCTTCTACATGTGTGGTTACTGTGGTAGATAGGGACAGGCGAACGGAAAATCTCGGGATGTGACGGAAAGCAAGACCCTTCCCCCCTTCTTCCTGCTATAGGTAATCAATCACCCCTGAAGCTTGCAACTCCTCCTAACTCAGTAGTTTTCCACTCCTTACTAACCCTAGCCAGACCCACCATCCCCTTTTGACGTAGTAAAGCCCCCTTGACTATTTAACCCCATGAGATGAGATAATAAACGCCATTTGACCATCCACCACATTGGTGTCTGTGCATGTCAGTGGACCGAGTGACCCAGGGGAAGCCGGGTCGCCGTGCTGTGTCTTGGAACCAGGTCACCCGCCTTCTCACCAGAAGGCGACAGGTTACTCTACCAAATAATTAAATTTAGGTCTATTCAGTGTAGCTCAATGAGCTGCAATTAGTGATGCACTAGCCTTTTTTTTTATCCTGTTTGCTCATATTTCTTCTCCTTTATAAATTGGTATTCCCTAATGCTTCCTCAGTAGGAAATGCAAACTAATTCAAAAACACATTTCATTTTTCTCCATTGTTACAAAAAACAATAGATGGAGCTGAAACCTGCAGGAAGTATGCCTTATCATCCATGGCCATGGGCTCGTTAAAGACTCAGCCTCTCACATTTGAGGTATGTTTCTGAGAACAGAGGTTACAAACAGATAACTACATATGGTAATAAAAGCTAAGGCAGCCACTCATATCTGTGTGTGGAAGGTCAATAATGTCCCCACATCTGAGGCAAAGCAGGAGAAATATGCAGGATAGAAAATCCAGGACAAATTAGTTCATGCTTTGGGAACTGGGGCAACACAACATATTTTGCTCTTGTGGAAGCTTACATGTGCTCAGAGATTTGAAAATCTAGCTGCCATTGCAAGTTCAAAAATCAAAACCATTAAACTTCCATCAAGGCCTTAAATTAAGGTTAAAGATACTTCAATATTAGATGTGGAAAAAGAAATCAAACCTGAGAAAAGTTTATTTAAGATCTTAGCTTTTTCACAAAGCCATAGTGCCTGACTACATAGGAAACCAAGAATTTCCTGATTATTTTATTTTTTGCTTTTCTCATTTGGCTTCTAGATGCTTCTTAGGACTTTGTTCAGCGCTGAATTGATCAATGAGAACCAAAGAAAATGCTGCTAGAGATGTTTTTGGACTGAATTTTTGCTCCCAGTAAGCTAAACAGGCTTGTTTTTCTGCCACTGGATCCAAGATTCCCAAAGGTGTCCAGGTCACGTAAGAGAAGAATGGCTCATAGTGGGCCAGCAGATTGGCCACCTTAACTGGTGTAGCTATCGCTGCTTCCCATGTCTCCATGAGAGATACAAAAAGATGTTAAACAAGCCAAGTGACCTCAGCCACTCCTCACACAGCCTCTCCTCAAGACCCTTCACCATTTTGCCCTCCCTTGGACACTTTAATGGCTTTTTATCTTTCTTATATTATAGGGCCCAATAGTTTGCTAAGGACACCTGCATTTTTGGCTTCAGGAGCTCACCTTCATGGCAGAAGCCACCAGGAAGCACCATCACCTGTTCTCTCTCATGCTGGCCCAAGACTCCCTCTACACCTCACTAACCTTGCAGCAGCAGGAGCTGTGGCAAGTGAAAATTAGAATATCTGAGGTGGCAAGTGGGTCCTCTTCAAAGGATGGATGAAAAGATTGAAAACCCACATAATGCACAGGGAGGAAACCCAGGGAGGGAAGGAGGGGCTTTCCCCTAATTCACATGAGGATGATGCTTTTCAGTCTCCAAATTCCTCTCACCTCTCTCCTCCAGTTTCTGTTGTGGCAAACTGTGGGGTGAGAAGCAGCAAGCAGTGACCCCTGCACACATTCACAGGGGTAATGGGAACCACAGGAAAATGAGCAGCTGGGTGGTGTAAGAGCAAAGGTTGCCTTTAGGCTGATTGTCCTTCTCTGAATGACACCTATGCACCTCTTTAGAATGACACCTCAAGCACAGAGCAAGGCAGGTGCCACAAAGCTATTCCCAGCATAGCGTTAGCATGTGCTTCCCCCCCAGAGAAAGAAAGAATACCTTGACTGGGGCTAAAAGCATACATTAAAGGAAATATTCAATTGGTGGAACAGCTATTCAGAGTGCCTAAGAGAGCACACTCTTGTGATGCATTATGTACCAATACCTAAATTTCTATTACAACTAGGAGGCATATTAAATATTACAGAAAATAACTATTAAAAATATTTATGGATGAAAATGTATATTCTTTTCTGAGATGAAAATGAAGAAGTGAAAAGATTTCTGATCTGTAAAGGCATTTGTTCCTTAAAGAATATAGAATATATAAATTTTAAAAAGAAATAAAATACTGGGTTTCTTCTTTACTCATTTGGCTTTCTTCCATTAAAAAAAAAAAATGGGCCTTCTTTTTTTACTTTGTAAAGCAATTTGAGTAGAGATCACCAAATCCATCCTATGACTGTGGCAGCATTAGGTACCAAAACAGAGGAGATGCCCAAGACCAAAAGCCTGCTCATTCCCCTGCCAGCCTAGGCATCTGGAAGGAATCCAGCAGATTCCTGATGCCTTGGGCTCCCTTTGTGAAACTCCCCCATAAACTGACCAGCAGCCCTTCATTTTACAGCATAAGTGCCTGAGTTGCCTGCTGTGCCCAACAAAGAGCCAGCTCCTCAGCCCCGCCTCTGTCACCCTGCAGATGTTGCTTTCTGCAGAAGGAGGTGATGCTCCAGCTCAGGCTGCATACAGAAGCCTCAGGCACTGCCTGAGTACCTTGACATTGCAACCATTTGAGGTGTTCAAATCTGCTCCTCTTGTGCGCACCTTTTTGACTCTTTAATTTAGGAAGACACATCACACTTTTCAGTGCAGGAATGACAGACAACAAATTGATCTGTTTGTTTCCCTGACCTACATTTTCCTTAAGAAACACTGCTTACATTAGAGATGCTGCTTTGACTCACATGTCTCTCCCTGCTCACTAGCAATGGCATCACAATTATTCAAAAACTTCTTACTAAAAGCTTTTCACTTCCTCTTGTACACAGTTCAGGGAAACAAAAAAGCACAGTAGTGCTTTCAACTTTGTATGGTGTAGGATTTTTATGATGTGCTATATGCCTGAAACAGTGATAACAATAATCCTGTTAGCCTATATTGCTAAACTGAAGAGTTTGTTTGGGGTTGAATAAGATTTGTTTGCATTAAACAGTCTCCGCTTTGATCCTGTTGTTGTTATTGTGCTGCAAAGAGTTGCAATGAAAGGCACAAATGAAGATCTACAGATACATTCCTGAGACATGCATTGGAAATGAAGATATGCTGAGAACTTCCTGAGAAAAGAATTGCATAACTGAAAATGCATTCAATCTAGAATAGATGCACATTTCATGATTTTTTTGGGAACCTGAAAAGACTGCTACTTTAGACAGCAAACTGCTCTCTGCCAGAACAATTGCAACTTCTTTGGAAGACAATTACCATCACAAAATAGCTCAGTATGAATAGCTCAGTATGGTCTTTCTTGGCATCAGCACACTCCAGCATATGAATGTCTCTGCATTAGAAATGCAAGGTGTACATTAATGCAGGGGCCCTGCACCCTGTTGGACTACATTTCTTGGGCTTAAACATTTCTTCTAAAGCTTCTTTCCCTTTTGGATTCCTAAGGGAAATCACTCAAGACAATAGAATAAACATTCAGTCATGGAACAAAGAAATATATGGACTGAGAGCAAAATACATTGTTGCCTGGGTCAAGGGTAAGTGCAGATGAGTTGGCACACCCTACAGTTAAAAACTGAATGGCAGAAGGATCCACAGATTATCTTCAATCTGTCTACGTAAATTTAGTTTCCTCTTTGCCATCAGTGTTTGCGCTGTTGATCACTGAGTGTTAACACACTGCATGTACATTTCCTAATGGTGTTTGTGCTTCATCAGCCATTTCCGGGCATGTCATGTTACGCACCCCCAAATATCTGAAGTGTATGGCAAAGCACAGCACAGCAGAAAATCAGCCTGGTGCTCTGCACCTCTCCTCCCTCCAGGCACCAGCTTTATAGCCTCACCTGCTGCCCAAGGTTTGCTCCCAGGTGCATGTCCACTGCCAGGGAGCCTCAGCCACAAGAGCAGCTCCATAGGGCTGCAGCTATGCCCCATGGGGGCCCAAGCAGAGCCACAGCCAGAGCACTGTGGCTGTCCAAGCCAGCAGGTTTGCATGTGAGGCTGCCACTCCTCTGGAAACCTGCAGCTAAAAGGACACCTGTCACAGCAACACCTGTCACAGCAACACCTGTCACAGCAACACCTGTCAGCAAGAGCCCCAGACAGCTCCTGCCCAGCTGCCTGGGCACTCCTAAATAACCTTCCTGACCCATGCTGCTTACTTCCTTCCTTCTTTCCTGTCCCCACTGCCCCTCCAACATAAGAGCCATAAGCAAGCAGGCTTTTGCCTGAGTCACCTCAAAGTATGTGCCCTGCCCTGAATGGGAGAATTCTGAATGCACAGCTTTGCAAGTGAAGGCAATGAGTATGTCAGGAGCAAGGCTATAGCTCCATGAGGATGTCAGGAATACTGGAATCATTCCAGGAGCTGCCATGGCTTACTTGCACCTTAGCAGAGCTGGCAACATAACTTGACCCTTGCTCTTTTTTGTGTGATGGTCTCAGGAGTAATTGCAAGACTAAAAGTACAAGACTGATGCATTTATGATAGGAAATAGAATCCAAGTTTCTGATTTAAACTGCAATACAGAGCCCTTTGGAAATATGTATGACCTGACCTCCCCCTCTCACACACCCCATTGCCTTTTTGCAAGAAATAACATTAATTTCTGTATCTTGCTGAAAAGATTTCTTAGAAAATGTGTGCCTGGAAAAATCAAGAGCTTTTCTGAGTGTAATAGCCATACAATAAATAATTAATTAGCAGTAAGATCATCTGGGATTTTATTTCCCTCTTTCCTTTTTCTTAAAAAGAAAGGGTAAAAACCAGACTTCTCTTGAGACAGAGATGACACCTTTCAGCAATGGTGCATGATAATTTAAGAAATTGGGTGGAGTACTTCCTTCCTGCAATCTGTTTGCAATGAGTGAGAAGTTAGAGACAAATCGGATGTCTTATGTAAGGTCTGAAAAATAACCTTTTAACAAAAAAAAAAAAAAAAAAAAAAGTCTTCCAACCTCCCTGGTGGGCCTAATCCTGAGTTTTATTAAAGACCCAGATGACAGCCCCCTGTCTTGGTATCTTGGTAGGTGGAATTGCTGGTGCTGGCCAGCTGGTAACTCGTTCACCTGTTATTTTCTCTTCTTGCTCAGTAGGCAGGCTTGGTTCTTGCACACCTTGTCTTTGGGGTAAAAGTAGATTTGACTTCAAGGTATTTTTGGTGGCAATCAAGACCTGACAGTGTCTGCTTATCCAAATATGGGTGAATACATTTTCCCAGCAGCTGTGTGATGCAAGATGGGGACAAAGGGGAAAAAAACACAACCAAAACCTGCAGGGATCTCACCATCCTGTACACAACAGCCACAGCCTCCTTTTTGAACACCCTCTGCTTGAGAGCAGATGGCTGCTCTGAAGCATCTACTGGCCATATTTCAGTTTGTCACATGTACATCTAGGCAACAAATCAAAAAACACCCCCACTTTTCAAATAGCTTAAAAAAACCCCCAACCCTGAAACAATTTAGTTGATAAAACAAAAAGAAAAAAAAAACCCGAAGCCTTATAATTTTTTTTAAGATACTTTGCTTCCCTAGGTATTGACTTTTGCAGGAGCTGACCATTTTCCTGCTGGTTTGATCGAAGAGTTAGACAGAGTGCTTACAAGGATCTAGGAAGATGGTCAGCCTGAGGAAAGGCTTTCCCACTTGCATGTCCTTCATTTGGGGTTGGACTAGGTGATCTTTAAAGGTCCCTTCCACCCTAAACCTTGTATTATATCCATGACCTTGGTTAATCAGGGAACAGGCAGACAGGAAGCATTGGTTTCCTGACCACCAGCCACTAAAGTGTCTGGGCTGGCTACTGAGGTCTAGCAGGAAACAAGTCTGGCGGGTAAGGGACCAAGCAGCCCTGATAACTAGGGACTAGGGGAGCAAAGTGCATCCCATTGTAAGAGATCAGGTTTGTGACCACTTGAGGAACCTGGTTGTGCATAAGACTATGGGACCGGATGAAATGCATCCCAGAGTCCTGAGGGAATTGGCCGTTGTAGTTTCTAAGCCACTCTATGATATTCTAAAAGTCATGACAATCAGGTGAATTTCCTGGTAACTGGAAAAAGGGAAAAAAAATTGCCCATCTTTAAAAAAGACAGAAAGGATTATGGGAGCTACAGGCCTGTGAGCCTTACCTCTGTGCATGAGAAGATCATGGAACAGATCCTCCCAGAATCTAAGACACATGGAGGACAGGAATGTGACTCAGGACAGTCTGCAGAGCTTCACCAAAGGCAAGTTCTGCCTGAAGAACCAGGTGGCCTTTGTCAGTGGAGTGACTACAGCAATGGACAAGGGGAGAGATGTTGTCTGTCTGGACTTCTGTAAGGCCTTTAACATACTCCCCTCCTACATCCTTTCTCTCTAAGCTGGAGAGAGATGGACTCAAAGCGTGGATTGTTCAGTGGAGTAGGAATTGGTTGGATGAATTCGTCCTGTCCCTAGTAACACAGCTTTGACCAAAACCTTGCCCATACCGATTTCAGTTGGTCAGTCTCTAGGACTTTCAAGGCATGATCCCAGAAACTGAGACCCAAGAATATGTCTGCTTTTACAGACATCTGGTTTTACAGCATCTCCTGAGAACTATGGGGCAGAGACCCATGACATTGTTCAGTTCTGGGGTAACACTCAATTCCTTCTACCATAAGAGTGTAGAGGGACCCCTGCTTTCTGCAGGACTACAGAGATTTTGTCTCTTGAGCTGACCCACACTTTGGAAGGGCTTCAGAGCAATGGGGGATGTGGCCATGTCTGCCTACTCTTAGGGGCTCAGCTCAAACAGGTGCCTGGAAATGGCAACTACTGACTACATTTTCTCCCAACCCAAGTTACCTTGGGTAAGTTTCTGATCATTCTGCTTGTCTCTGTCTGAAAGAAAGTTCCCTCTGTGAAATGCAGTAACCTGACAGACCAAGGTCATGGATCCTGCCTTCTTCCAACACTTCTCCCACAGAATGAACACCTGAGGTTCTCAGCACTGAGTCTGGACCTTAGGCTGAAATTGAGATGCATTTTTTAAAAAATGACAAATGACAAACAGAATTGGACTTTACACAACTGGTGGAAAAATACTTCTAATAACTACACACTAAGTAAGAAATTTTGATCCCTGCCTTTTTTTTTTCTCCTCCTTTACAATGACTGGAAAATTAAGGGAGACTCATTTATGCATGGATAACACCCTGAAATAAAAATAAGAGCAAGGGGAAATCACTTTTAAAGGCTGACTGAGTATCAGGATTATCAAACTGAAATCTGCCTTGTAAGGGTTAGTCAAACCAGCACTCTGTCAGCAAACATGCAATTTTCTGAACTATTTAAAAGGCAGTTAAAGGTTTTCTCGAAGCTGAGTCAATTCAAGCTAAGGGTCTAGCTGCTTCATGCTGTGCAGGTGGATTTATTCACACTGAGCTTTTGAACCATCATGGAGGCAGTGATAAAAACAGCAATGACAGAGTGATTAGAACCTTAAAAACACCATCATGGTGAGGATCAGAGATAAAAATCTCATTATTTTCTTTTAGATCAAGAAATGTGTACTTTATTTTGTGCTGATTATATTTTTAATTTCAGTCCAGAGGCATTTTTTTGTTTGGGATTTTTTTTTTTCTAAAAATGCTTTTAGGGAGTCCAGAGACAGCTAGATTCACAGGAGTGCTGTGAGGTGGCAGCTACAGACCTGGAAACAGAGCTCTGGTATTTCACAAAGTGGGGTTTAATTTCAGCTGCAGGAAACTGAGACACCTCTTGGTTCTTATTCCAAGCATCACCTCCCTACCAGGAGCAGTCACCAGTCACCGGACCACTGATTTATTTTGCACTGAGAGTATTTCAATATTTTGTACAACATCCAACAGGAAAGACAAATTCTGCATCTGAACTTGCACTCTCATGCATGCCACAATGAGCCTGGTTATTCCTGATTTGGTGGCTGTGCCCCCTGCTTCATCCTACCTAAGGACTTTTCCCCCTTTTCTCTGCTCCCTTGCTTCTCCACCCCCCTTGCACATCACAGAGTTCTAACCCTCCTCTGCCATCTGTCATCACTCTCCCTCTATCCCTTCATAGACTTTTTCTCACCCCTTGCTTGCAATGAAGTCTCATTCACCTGAACCTTTGCTGCAAGAAAAACATATGCCAGGAGTCTGCTTTGGAGAATCCCTCTAATTTTGCATAGAAACCAAGAGGAAAGTGTGAGTGTGTTTGGAGGGGGAGATGTTGAGACTCTGGAAGCCTTGAGACTGTTTCAGAGGTGTGACCAGGACACTCACCTCAGTGTAAAAAGTAGCAAGTTTCCCTGGCTATGGTAGAACAGATCTAGTTGGAGAGTTCCTGGTCCCAAAACTCTGCAGTCCAGTGACTGAAATGCTCCTCCAGAGGATGGAAGGTCCATCTCATACAATGGAAGGCCCATCTCATACAAAGCAAAGACCCATATAATGTACTACTACCATTGCCACTCAATTAGGCAGCAGCTCTCATTTTCTATGACAGAAATTTCCTATGCTGAAATGAAAAGATGCCAGTTTGAAAACACTGTCATGAATTGTTTTGCTTTGAGTTTTTTCCCCATTCATTTGCTCTTGGGCAACATTACACCAACCTGCAGTTTGGGGGTTGGATAACTGACAGACAAAATGTTTTGACCCTTGAAGGCTGTGACATTGGGCAAGAAGCCAGGTCACATCTCATGTGCAAGGAAAAACTGTTAGCTACATTTTCTTTCTCACCATACCCCTCCATGGGCCTAGAACATCTGTAATGAATCTAACTAGAAGTAATTGGCCAAGATATCTGCTATTCCTTAAGAACTGATAGAAATGTTTTCTTTCTGGAAAGCTCCACAGGTGATTTCATGTTGGCACTAAAATGAACAATCAGTCATAACTGAGGACTGGAGTTTCTTCAGATGTGTAATGGCATCACAGCACACAGGTCAACAGCATTGGGCAAAAAAGAATTTTGCCACCTGGACAATGAGCATCAAAGTCATGTATCCTGTCTGCCATGTATTCTGTATTTCCTATCACTGTTGGCATCACAACTCGGTTCTGAATTCTGAGAGTGGGTGGGTGTTACATAGATTAGAGATAATCAGATTGGTTTTGAGTCAGAGGTCTCCTCATTCTTTTCACTGGTTGCCTGCCTGCTATTCATCCCTCAAAAAAAGCTCACCTTGCTATAGGACAATTCATGCCATGGTTATCTCACCTGCCTAGAATGGACCTGAGCCCTGGAGATCTGTTCAAGACCTCCTGGTACTGGATGACAGAGAAGCAGAAGTTCTCAGAAAACTCTTCTCCTTTCCTTCACCTTTGCTATGATGCAGGATAGATTCACCATACCCTTTTTCCTTCCTCTCTGTTCTGCTTGTCTTCCTTCTACAGATCAGGGACTCCTTCTCTCAGTCTCCCTTGCTCCTGCCACCTTCTCTCACTTTCGTACAGATTTACTCTTCCATCTTCTCATTCCCAAATCACAGGACTTCTTTTTGGAGGTTGTCTACTGTCACATTCCCATATCACTGTACTTACAGACCTCCCACCACCACCTGTGAAAGCTGCTGTTCTCTTCGTGTCCCAGTGCATCTAAAGCTGAGCTCCAACAGAGCTGCACAGCTCAGCTAAAGCTGAGATGAGGAACTCCTTGGGAAGATGGAATGACAGCTTGCATCCCTCTTGTTTTCATGTTACAACTAACATTGTGTCATATCCTCCCACTGTTAGACCTTCCTCTGCTCATGGAATGACAGGCTAGGTCCATCAGAGAGACCCCAAAGCAGATCCTGTGTTTAGCCTGCAATTCTGCATTCCTCCTCAACTGCAGAAGAGAATCTAGTGTTTGCTTCTCTGGGAATAGCACTGCTGTTAATGAATGAAAACATTCAGCCTTAGTGCAGCTCCCCAAAACCGTTTATTTTTTCTATTTTTATTATGCAAAAGGTTGGTATGACCTGAGGCTGGGTAGCCCTCAGAGCCTTGTGCAAATCAGATCCCCATCTGCATCTGCTTCCTCTGGGCTCCAGGAACCAGAGCCCCATTCAGGTCAACCTCGAGGCTGTTGCAGATTGACTGTAGAGGAAGACCTCTGCACTGGAAAGATACTGAGGAGCTTTCTAATATCACCAAAAAAAAAAAAAAAAAAAAAAAAAAAGTCTAAAATGCCACCAGACTAGTCTAAAATATCCTACACAAAACTCATGACCCTGTCTCCCAGGAGAACACAGTTGAATTGCAGGTTTTTTACCAACAAAGACAGGAACTCAAATACTCATAGACTGCTTGAAACAGCTCCAGGGAAGACATTCAAAGAGTAAACTCCAGAGCCTGCTGAACTCAGTGAGAAGCTAAATGTGGACTCCACCGAAAGGAAACTCACCCATAAAAATTCACACTGTTGCTCATAATCATTCTGAAAGACATGACCAGTCTTTAGAGGGATGCTTTCTTAGCACTTAATTGCTTTCTGAGGAAATTTTAGCATGGCCAAATGAACGTCATAAAATTTATTACCTTGTAGAAGTAGTATATTTAATTATTAAATAATTTTCTTTTCATTATACTATGTTATGATATATCACAGTATATTGTACTGCAGCATTAATTAATGATATACTCATTGTAATACTCCAGGACTGTAGAATTTAATGGCTTTTTACCAAAACTTTCATTCTGAAAGTTTCTTTCCCCAGTTTTAGAGAGGAGAGCTTCTTTTAAAATGGTAATGAATTCAAAGTTGCAAAATTTTAATTATTTGTAGACTGTAGGATCAAAAAGTAGAAAATCAAAAGCTTTATTTCTAGTCTGCTATATTTGAACTAAAAGAAGATTGTTAAAAAAAATTGCAACCAAAGAAACAAATCAATTCTTATTTTTTGGAGGAGTTTTCAGGGGGTCCGATTCAATATATTTTGCACTCTTTCAGGCTATGAGACTGAAACTCCTTCCTGTTTACCTGTGGGCTCATAGTGAGAATACTGACAGTTGGTTTCAATTGTTTATATGTGGAAGTGAGAGAAGTTAAAGCAAGAACTTGAGTCTCCATCCTGCAACCGTCTTCAAAGTAAAATGCCCTGGTGTTTCTGCATACAAAGCTATAGCATCAATAGCCAGAACTTGAGGAGTCACACAAATGTTTTGTCCTCCATCCCAAGATAGCACTAAGCACCTGCTCAGATCTAGGATCTTAAGTATCCTCATTATTTTTGCGGTGTACTGTAAACTTGTCTTGTGGGAGCATGTCTCTTGAGTCTTTGTTACTGGAAATAATCATTAGGAAAACAAAGGTAAAATTAACTAGCAGAGAATAAGGATTTTTTGTAGTTTTTATAAAATCTCGATTTCATTAAAAAAAACTTGTGAGCATATATATCTATATAACAGAATAAACTCTTATTTGGATGTTAAAATTCCCAGATAAAGAATCTTGCAAAGGTCTTTTTCTTTCCACTGCCTATATTCAAGAGTGCCTTGAATGACAAACTCTGGTGTAGACATCTACAGTGCAAATGCCCAGAGCTAGGCAAGACAACCCCATCCCTGTCTCAGAAAACCCCAACATGGGGTGTCTCCACAGGCTCAGAAGCCCAGGTGCCACCTTGGGTACTGTATGGAGGTGTCCACTCCTCAGAAGTAGCTTGTGCTTGTGGGCAGCTGGCCATAAATAGCTTTCAGGCTAGTGGATGTTTATAAGCTCAGTCTCAGGAATGCCTTTTAGTCAAACAGGCAAAGGAAACAGGTTTTTAGGCACAGAGGGTTTTTATGTGCAGAGGACTAAGTCCTGATGCTCCAGGATGCCTGACTTTCAGCTGGAGACCCACTGTGTATAAAAGTATCATACACCATATGTATATGAAATGCTTGTCCAGGCTGCAATGGATGCCACTCCTTCAAATAATCTCGCTTTTTACCTTGCTCTCTTGGGCACTACAACACTGAATTCATTATGAGAATATTGCTCCACTGCTCTAAACCTCTTCTGTAAATGAGAGTTGGGAGGTCAAGCCATTACTCTGGGTCATTTTTGCATTTCATTACATAACAGTAAAATGTACTTGGTCACAGTTATGCAGAAGACTGCAGTTTCTCTCTTTCGTAGAGGTGATCAGAGTTTTCTCCTCTGGCCACCTGCATATTCTCAGTGTGAAACAGAAATCATGTATAGGGCAGAGCATTCATTACCAAACTGCAGTGGAACTGTACTTGAAAGACCTCGAAGTGAGGAAGGAGTTAATCGTTGCAAAATAGTCATTTCCTGAGTCCTCTGGTTGGATGAGTAAAAACTTTAAACTATTTCTATTTCTTCTGTGTCATTTAAGAGGCTTTCAAGGTGCACTGTACCTCTCAGACCAGGTAAGGAGTACAGCTTTTCACTTCTTGATTGTTTATTCATAATAGTTTCTCAGAGCAGCCAGACTCAGTCAAGACTGATATTTTCTCCCTCCTATTATTTACATCTGAAGCGAGAACAAAGTTCTTTGCAATCCAAGAAGTACATGTGTCGCTTTGTGCCAGCTGAGTGTGAGCTGTAGAAATAAAGGAAGAACTGTATGGCTTAATAATAAAGATAATTAAGAAATTATGTTGCACGTATTTAGAAGTCAGAATTATTACAGCAAATGCTGCAGTAAAAGAGAACGAAAATTCATCACCGGTTTTAAGGAATTCACTCTGCAGGAACCACTAACAAAATGAGGAGCTCTCAGCTACACAGTTTGCTTCAGTGAGGAGAGTAGTAAAAATCATAGTGTGTCTTCAACTCTGTTTCTAAAAAGAGGAAGAATGAGCTTCTACATATTAGGGGACAGAAAAAAAAATCAAACCCAGATATTTTTGGACCAGTTTTAGCTGTAAATCTGGACCTGATATTTATATTTAACTATTGCAGAGTCATGTACTGTACTCATCCTGAGACTGCTCCAGCAGTTTGCAACAGCCCAACATACAAACAGAAGTGACTGGAACAATATCATAAAATGATACAATTTCATCAGGGTCTTTTGATGCATAAAAGCTGAACTCAGACAGGCACCAGAAGGAAGTCCCACAACACAGTGCACTTTTGCGTATGGCATTTGTTGCTGCTTAATAGATAAGGAGAGAGATTATTTATGTGAAAACCTTTTTGTTTTGTTTAGTAGTTCAGAAACAAGCATAAAATAGCTATCTGTGGGGAAGTTATTGTAATAATGTGCTGTCATCGTGTCACCATACAGAAAGGGAAATTGTATGTGCCCTGCTGATCCCTGAGTGAAATCATACACTGGTATGGCATTTGTGGGTTTTTTTTAAGACTCAGAGGTGTTTTTGCATTTGTGGGTTTTTAAGTCTTTGTTTGTTATCAGTTTCAATGTTTGGATATTGACTCCTTGAATGTTTGGTTTAAATGCTTTCTGGATTTTATACATAGTAGTCAGGAGAATCTAGTTAGGACTTTTAACAGCATTGGTTTGATTCAGACACAAAATTTCCATCCATGTTGGGACTTCATTCCTAAATTATTTCCACTTGTGAAATTGCTGTTAGAGTAGCAATCAGACCTCTGTAATGAATTTCACCCTCAACACACTCAATGATCCACGTGAAGTTCTGTCACTGCATCTACAGATGGGGACTTAATATGAATCTCAGCTGGTGTCAGACTTGTGCCCTGGTTTTTGCAGCTGCCCCGTGCAGGCAGTCTGATCAAGAACCCCAGTCTTGCCTTGCAAATAGCTATGTTGGTTTAGAAACAACCAGAGAGCATGTTCTGCTAGGGAAGAGGCTATGGCAAGGGTAGAAGCATTTGCATCAGCCTTAGTTTAATGCATCAGCATGAGTCTTAGTTTGAACATCAGTGCTAAGCAATTTGCTGTTCCTTACGGGTCTGTATGATGTTAGTTGGTAAATTCTTGCAGCCTATGCTGCAAGGAGGAAATCTGGCTGAGATGTGCCTACCATCCTGCAGTCACATTTCCCAGTTAGTGAATAGGCACGGCACAAGGGAAAGTGCTCAGCAGCTTTGCGTGGGAAGAGCAAACTGAATCCAGGCATCCCCTGTCACCAACCAGCATCTTACCCACTGCTTGTGTATTCACCTTCTGTCTTGCAGCATTTGGGTTCAACTCAGATGCGTCTTTCACTGATGACTATTAGTGCAGAAAAGGCCAGCTTAGGTGATATAAAATGTTTGCTCTCAGTGCTCTCTTTCAGCATCAGTATCTTTGTTTGATGTGGGAAAGGGTGCACCCCTCTGTCAGGGGGTGCCATTTGTTATGTGGAGGGATTACGTGTAACAGCACTGAAGACAAACAAATAACAGAAAGGTCGGACATTGTATGGTAACTTTGGTCTGCCACAGTAACTGCTGCATTCTGATCAAGTGGCCAGAGGGGAGAAACCCAGACACAACTCAGCCACAGCAAGTTATTTTGTGGTAGATTCCCCTGTCCTGCGTGAAAATGAAGGCACACCAAGACTGTCGCCATGGGTCTAAAATATGTGCTGGTGTTGTGCATATGTATTGCCACTTAAAAACTTCACATTTGCAGTTTCCAGATAAAAGGTTGTTTTGAAATAGAAGTTCAGGGGGTTTCACTGCTGAAAACTAATTTTGTAAAGCTTTCAGTTGGACAGAAGGGAGGTTTTCTTATCAGGCATATTTATTGAGACTGGTTCCATGCTCTTCACAGCGTGCAAAAGGAGATTGAAAATGTAGCTCTTCTCTGAAAAATGACCTTACAGAAATGACATTACGGTTTGGACCTTGACTACTGCTTCCAGAACTCCTGGATGAAATGAGCTCTATTTATAATTAAATGACTGTAGGATTGTTGTTTTGGCTTGATTATTCTTACTGCCAGCTCTCAAATGGGAAAGTCAAGCTGGTGTTCCTCTTGGGCTTACTATTTATACACAGGAAACCTGAGAGGGACTCAGTCTGAGAGTTAAGGTTGTTACTTAAAATAGGTTTAAAATGGGTAATATAATCCAATTTTTGTCTAAATTTAGTTGCTAATCAATCAGAAATATCCCACAGGATTAATTTTCTACATCTTTGAATCTGGTAATGTTAGTTTGATCCAGTCTCTTTTCATGTATTTTTGATTGGAAGCCTTCTGTCCTTACAGAAATTTTCGATTGGTAATCTTGTTTTTCAGTGTTGATGAATATTTAGCTAAAGCTAAATACTCATAGAAGGACACAGAGAGAAATCTGTATGCTTCATGCAATAGATCAATAATTAAATACTGGGTTTTAGCTGTCATTGATATCCTAATGGAGAGATTCAGCACACAGACTGATCAGGGTCCAAGAGTTGTTCAGGCTGGGCACAGGGATCTTTAAGTTTGGTCATCAAGAGCTGCACATTTTTGTCAAATTTTCACAGTACTGCATGAAGAATTTGGGCTCAGCAGATGGTGAATTGAAAATCCTTGCTCTCCCAACTGCTGATTAAATCTTGAAATAAGAACAGAAATTACACCTTGCTATGGTCATGAAGAAGCAGCTAGGGCTACTTACTGTGAGATACTCTGCACCTGATTCACATCTGCAAAAATGAGAGGGGAAAATAGCAAACCAACAAGAATTATGTGCTCTTTTATCTTCACTTCATCTTCAGATGTCTATATTCTGAAGCATTAGTAGTCCTGCACAAGTATGTTTTACAGCTAGGGAACCATATATTTAAGGCTGTGAAAGAAAATAGAAAATGTTATCAGTGCTTGTCACTGTCACTGTTTGTAATTATCTTTAGATATGTATCTTTTTTTTTTCTTTTTTTTTTTCTTTTTTTTTTTTTCCTAAAAGATTTCTTGTTTGTTCCTTTCTGCAGATCTTACTCATAGAGGAAATCTGATCTGCTGCAGCACGGAAACATCAGCGGTGAAATGGCGAGACAAATTCCTTAGGGAGCTGCCTGTAAGTCTGGTCAACATTTAAGATGAAAAGTTTTGCATTTTCTTTGGCAGGATGTTACATGCAGAGTTTAGCTGTATGAGGGAATTGCTGAGGCAATAAGGGAATATTCAGGAACACAAGCCTTAGTAGGTGAGTAAGCACAAAGGCAGAAATAATCTTGTTAGGATTTTTTCTTTCTTCCCTGCCCCACCCCCTAAATTCTAAAAAACATGATTGGTCTTTGAGACTTGCTAAATCACGCCCAATTGAAATCCTCTTCTCCTAGAATCCTGGATACACCAAATAGACCCCACTTTAGGGCTACAATGGTTCAGCAGTTGAAAGCTGTGAGAATAAGCCTTTTGTACTTTTGTTGCTTCACCTTGTGACAGTCAAGCAGTGCAGGGGTCAAAGGGAAATCCCCCTGGAACACAGGCAGTGGTGAGAGATAGGGTAGGAAACTGTGGATAAGCAAGCACTGAAATGGTAAGGATGAGACCAAAAGAAAGGCAAACTGGTAGTACAAACTCGGGGTAGATGGGGACAGAGGGTGGGATCTGGATAGCAATTAACAGGAGGAAGAGAGACTTTGGGTTACATGCTGCTGCTGATGAAAGTGGGTTTGTAGAGGACAGCAAGGTGTGATTCTTTCAGGTCTTATCTCCAAATATCCAGGTCTCAGAAACATAGAAGTAAATCTTGGAGGCAGCACGGATGTGTCTGCACCCTCTAGTGGGCTACAGAAAATTATTTTACCCAGCAGAAAATTACATTCCACAGAAAATGTTTTACCCAGCAGTAAATTTCCACTTCACTTGATGGGACCAGTTATATCCTGATCTTTATCGTATT
This sequence comes from Vidua chalybeata, assembly GCF_026979565.1. Taxonomy (NCBI): domain Eukaryota; kingdom Metazoa; phylum Chordata; class Aves; order Passeriformes; family Viduidae; genus Vidua; species Vidua chalybeata. The sequence continues at coordinate 34,286,050 of NC_071531.1, read as the reverse complement.
TGGCACATCTGTACTAACTGTTTTCAGCCTCTATAACATGATGGCTGCATCCAAACTTCTCTTTCGGGGATGGTCTTTTGTCTGTCATAACTCCTGAACTATACAAGAAGTTGATTGTGGCTCAGAGTTGTTTGAGGGAGCATTAGCTGGTGTGAGACAAAACCATGCCAGAACTGTAACAGCCCAAGCAGCTGAATTTCATTATCTGAGCACTGTTCTGACAGTGTTAAATTTACTAATATTGGCATACTTTACATGTAGTAAAATCTCCTTGTGCAGGTGGAATACTCCTCAGAGTCCTAAGGGTAAATATTACAGAATAATACTTCAACAACCTGTTTAGTGGGAGACCATTTCCTGTCTCATTGCTCAGCTCTCATCTACTTGCTGCTGGAGGACACATGCTGACTGCGATGTAAACTACAGGAAAAAGCAAAGAAACCTTGTGATTTTAATGACTGAGTAATGTTCTGGGAAATATGATTCTGCCACTGATTCTACCTGGAAGTAAATGCTGATAAAAACTTTTGTGATGTTGAGAAAAGGTCACCGTTTTAAGAAAAGGATGCCTGTGAAATGCCTGAAATGGAGCTAGGATGGAACTTCAGAGCTTCTGAACAGGGAAAATTCTGATGCAGCCTCTGACTACTGGGGAATTATACTACTGTAGCTGCTTTTTATAACTCAAGGATAGCAGTATTTAAGATACTTAGAGACAAAAATAGAGAAGATATCTGTTAGCAATTATAAGAACAAATGGATTTTGACAGGACTGAAAGAGCTGGTGAGGTGCCACAAGGAGAATGCTTAAAAACATCAGTGAAACTCTTTCTTCTTTATAGATACAGATATTTGCTTTTAAAAAGGTCAAAGAGTAGGAAATTGTGTAACTCCTCTAGAGCATGCTCCTAGGAGAAAGAGTGTTCACATTCAACTCTGTTCTTTGGAAAGCATATAAAGGCTTATCCACCTCCTTCCTAGGTAGAACTATGCACTGGGCTGAATTGCACCCTGCCAGCAGAAGCTGAAACAGCAAGCAAAAGAGGACAAAAGAGGTTAGAAGCCTGAAATACCATTCAGCTAGAAGGCTAAAGACCTTATCTCTAGTCTTGTCTTCAGAGACACTGTTTCACAGTAATCACTGGATAACTCCAAAGGCCAAACTAAAGAGTAGATTCCAGGCCATATGCACTTAATTGATGGCTGCCTTTGTCACTAGAGAATCTCTTGCCCTCCTTCATGGTGTTTTCGTCTTTCCCTGAGTTTCTGTGTTGCTAATTTTTAGTGGGCATCTCTGTTGTGAAAGATGGGTAGTAACCAGAAGCTTCGTGGCTAAAGCAATCTCCATCTCAGATAATAAATCCCGCTTCAGACTTGGAGGGCAGCTTAAGGCATCTATTTCCTGAAGTTAACCACTGCATTATTGTTCAGCCAGGGAAGGGAAGTGTTTTTCTTCTATCAACCATCTTTAAAAAATTGTAGCAAATTATATTTAGGCCCCAGAAAGAAAAGGCAACAGGGAATTTTAACAAAAGGAACTTTGGCAAAGAAGTTGAAGGCTCAGGTTTCCCTGTAGATTCCCTGTAAGAATATGTTCTGTGAAAATTACTATTTTCCCCCAATTTTTCATGTTTTTAAGGCTCATCCTCTGTCTGCACTGGATGTGTGTCTTCACATGTGTGTGGCATGTGAAGAATGCTGACTTCACACTGTTCTTTATCATTTTTCTGACTATTTCAGATCCCCTTCTGTGACATCTAAGCCTTCACTGGTGCCTTCATCCTTCCACCCGTGTGATGCTTATCTTACAGGGCTTGAAATTCTGTTTCAAATCTGGTTTCAAGGGGTTAAGCTTTCAAAAACAGGCACCAACTCTGAGTTCCTAATTTTCAAATGCTTATGAAAAGATATCTGGATCTGACTTGCAGAGTATTGAGTACTCACAAATCCAGGTATGGTCAATAGAAATGTGGCTTTGAAAGAGTAACATTTTATTTAATGCCAAATGCTCTTAGAAATCAGGTCCTAGGTGACTCAGGGCCTTCATTCTTCACATTCCTCCTTGCAGTATTGGGTTAAATAATCTTTATATTAGTGGAAGGCTACAAATAAGAAATTTGTGGGTGTTTCTGAAGCATTTTGATGCTACAACACTGGATGCCATAAAAATGCCCAAAAATCAATTGTTTATTTAGCATTACAACAAGAGTTTGAACAGTGCATTTTACATGGGGCATAGTGTCATTTATTGAACAATCAGGAGAAAAAAGTCTAAATTTTTCTGATAGGGCCTTTGGAAAATTGCTGGGAAGGCATTGGTTCCAACAGAAATCAAGTGGAAAAAGGCAAGCTTAAACATGTCCATTTTCAAGCCTGTGACCTGGAGAGTTTCTTGGCAACTGATTGAGTTCAGTTAGAACAGAGATAGAGAATCTTGGCTAATTTCCTGTCTTCAGCTTGTTGACTTATACCATTTGACTAATAGGATTATTCAACTAAAAAGCAACCAGGGGAACCTGCTGATGAAATTCTGGCTCTCAAGATCTTCAGCTTTTTATTTATTCAGGCTGCTAGAACAGTAACCTTCCTGAGATAAATGGGCATTGTGAGCATTTCAACTCAGAAGGAAAAGACACAACTTTTTCATAAGGGACACCTTCCATTCCCCTCAGTCACATGTCTCTGCAAAACTGCTGATTTCAGTTACACAGTGTTTAAATCCTCAGTGCACCGATCAGAGCTGCTGGGGTCTTTAGAAATACATAGTTAGTCAAAAGGTTTGCAACCTATCCATGATTGCAGCTAATCTGTTGGCTGCTAGCACATGAATGTGAGACTGAGTTAAATAGAAGCAAGGTCAAGACCTTAAGCTGGACTAAACACTTCCTTGCACATTGCATACAACATCTCCTTATCAGCCTGATTTGTGACCTAAGTCTGTATATCTCTGTCACAGAAAATCACTGGAACCCAGTCTCTCACATGAAGATGTGCCTTCTTGGTCACCCATTTTTCCCATGAGGCATAAACATGTCTTTAACACCTCTAAGAGGATGAAGAATGAAGTTTCCTGTCACATGTCTGGCTTTTGCAACCTTAGCAATTCTCACCAGTGCAGACACATGATCTTAAAATCTGGTCTTGGTGGATAAAATAGCCTCACAAACTCATCCCTGAGGTCTTTTATGGTGAAATGCATGTTAAATGTTTGACATTTAAAACCATATATACTTGTGAAAATTATTTTTTGAGCTTTTTAAATGAAATGTTTTCTACCAACAGCTCTTCTCTGAGAAACTAACAGGACATGGCACAGTTTTCCATGTTATAATAGGCTGATAGGTTTGTTCAACTAGCATGTCTATTTCTGCTAATGTTTGTGGGTTGAGTACATAATTACCCCTTCATAGCCAATATGAATATCAATAACAAATTATTATTGGTCTACCCTGGGCTTGGAAATGTTTACACTGAGTGGGGTGGATTCTCAGCAGCTCCCAGTTTTCGCTGCTGCAGTACTGCAAAAACCAACTGCAAACTCTCACAGCAGTGCCGGGGAATCTCTTTGTTAAATGTGGGACACCAGCATGTGGAAAGACTTGCTATGCCAGTTAGCAGCAGGAGAGCAGAGAGAGAAAGGAATCAATTGTATTACGGAAAAATCAGTTCCTTTGGTTGTGCCTTTTTTTCTGACTACTTTTTCTACTTGTCTTTGGGACTACTGTAGTCATGAGTGTAGAAGGAAAAAGAGGTGGTCAGAAACAGAATTATTTAGGTTGGAGAAGACCCTCAAGGTCATTGAGTCCAACCCTTAACTGAGCACTGCCAAGTCTACCACTAAACCATGTCCTGAAGTGTCATATCTACACATCTTTTAAATACTTTCAGGAATGGTGACTCCACCATTTCCCTGGGCAACCTGTTCCAATGCCTGACAACCCTTTTCATGAAGGAATTTTCCTATTATTCAGTCTGAACCTCCCTTGGTGCAACCCTAGGCCATTTCCTTTTTTCCTATCAATTGTTACTTGGGATAAAAGACTAACCCCCACTTGGCTCCAACCTCCTTTCAGGTGGTTGTAGAGAGTGATAAGATCTCCTTTTTTCTTCAGACTCAACATACCCAGCATCCCCAGCTTTCTTGTGCTCCAGACTCCATTGTCCTTCTCTGTACATTCTCCAGCACCTTAATGTCTTTCTTGCAGTAAGGGGCCAAAAACTGAAATTCTTTGCCATCTTCAAAAGCACATGTGGTCACCTGGAGATTTGACTTTCTCAAGTTTGAAATAAAATCCTCAGTGTTGCAGCTTGCCATTGCCAATGATTTTGTTGTTCACACTAATCTGCTACAGGAGCTGTAAATTTTCCCCTGCCCATACCTGCCACAGCAAAGTAAAAAAGTTCACACCCTCTATGTATCATCAGCTTAAAATTTTCTAGTAAATCTGAAGAAAATAAGTAGGGGTATGTTCACAAATAACCAGCCAGAAATTCAAAGTGTGCCAAGTGTTAGAAATAAAGCCATGCTTATATATTGAAGTTATTTTGGTGTCCAGCTATGGGCCCAAGAAAACTGAATGCTAGATGCTTTCACTTCCTTCAATGGAAAATAAATATATGGTTCATTCACAAACTGGGTCTGTCACATGTTAGGTCAAGCAGGATTTGGTGTAGGATTTGCAGACTGATATTTGTATCCACAAGAAATACTTTGTCTTCTATTCTGAGCTACATTTTCCTTGTTTTGACGCCAGACAGAAAAAAGGGGTAAGTGAAAAGCATTTTGAACAGTTAGGACGAGATGGTGACACTGCCCTGAAAGGGAAGATAACACCAACATGTGTGGATCCAGTGGCTCTGGGAACAGTAGAAAGCACTAGTCTCTTTTCTTACTATGACTTACAGTGGAATAATATATAATGAATATTATCCTTATTGCCATTGCACACATCTACAAAATTCTCATGAGTTATTACGGCCATTATACACAGAAAACCATATGCAGTTGCACTAATCAGGGAAAGGAACTAAAAAACATTAGGTTGAATTACAAATGTCTGCATTCCAGGCTTTCATCCAGCCAATTCACATTTTTGAGAGAGAGAGCGAGAGGAGAAATATAGACTCATGTATATAGACCAAAGATCCTTTACAAACAAAGCTGGACAGCAGCTGGGCTCAGTAGCTCTCTGGGTTTTATCTACTTTCTTGCTCCTATATTAACAATAAAGTGAACAAGTGTGTGATACCTGTTGTGGCTGACAGTTGCCCAGGACTCCCACATTCCCTTCTGGATTCTCCTGTATCACATCCTTCCCCTACAGATGAGGCTACATGCTCACCCACAAACTTCATTTGTTTGGTAAGAAAGCATACTGAAATATCAGAGTCTTTCACTTCCAAGTCCAGCAGCCCACATGGTTTCTGTGAATAGTGTTCATTGTCTGACTCAGAGAAAGAATTGCCTGGCCCAGCATCTCGGTGCAGGTTCTTTCTGTTACCTCCACCATGCTCCACAGAGCCCTAGCCCTCACCTTCCATTTCTGCAGCCCACTGTCTCTGTGCCCTTTTACTTTCTTCTGGGAGGGAGACAATAGATTCAGGCTGACCTTTCTGCATGGACACTATTGTCTCAGTGCTCTCCTCCTCCTCCAGAGAAATGTGCTGTAGAGACCTGTGGGGGCTTATTTCCTTTTTTGAGATCTGAGCCAAAGCTTAAGTCTCTTGATGTCTAGCCATCAAAGGCATCGAAGATAAATATCTCGCAGTAGTGCTGGTAAATAAATATCTTGCAGACTGTTACTCACTGCCTTATGTTTCATGCACAGAGTTAAATGGCATTATATAGAAGCAGAAAGTTAAGCTTGCAGTAATTAAACTTATAAATAGTTTCAAATATCAAAATTAAATGTTTTCAATTTTATCTATTTATTTTATATTTATTTTATTCACATTTATTTCACTTATGAAATTAATTAGTCCTGAACCATCCTTAATCTAAATGCTTTCCACAACAACTCACATTGGTGAGAAATTATGCCATAGATTTTGGCCAGGCCCTACATACAGAAAATTGCAAATGACAGCAATTTTTTGAATACATCTGCAACATGTCTTATGCATTCATTTTTTTATATGTTAGGACTACAAAGATTGTGTTTCAGCTGAATCACTACTGTTGATCATGATAAATGACAAGACTATTTCCCCAGTGGAGAAATGGCCAAATATGGTACAATTTTTTAAAAGCCAACAGAGCATTCTCAGATCAGAATTACTGAATATGTAAATGTTCTTTGCAAATCAGTTTGTATTTATCTTTTTGACACTGACAGTCTCAGTGTCCTTTGTGGCAAACCTCACAAAGGGTTTCAATGTGTTTGTTCTGTTTTATGTACTGTTGATCCGCTTGATCTCAAATTAAATAACTAGATAGAAAAAATTGTGCTACCCTACACTGAAAGGGTTTGGAAACCAACCTCTCTTCTGCTTATTAGAAATAATCCCTTCACTGTATGTTTCAGTCTGGTAGGTGAGAAAACTGTGCTTGGTTTTTTTTGGCTAAAAGTGTAGTGTTTCCAATTCTGAAGTTCTTGTTGCAGTTTCCACTAGTTATGAACACCCACATCCCCAGAAAAAAAAAAAAAAAAACAAAAAACCCAACCAAAAAAAAAAACCAAAACAAAGAAAAAAAACACCTAGTTTGGGGCTCTTCTGTGTTGTTTATACACTGTTTAAAATGTTATCAAGTATTTCTTAACCTTTTTCTTTGCTTAAAAGCAGATTGTTTCAACCACTACTTCCTTATTTCTCCTCCCTTCCTCTTAACTCTTTAATAGAGGATCTCTACGTGTGCTTTTCTTCTTCATTTCCAGTCTATGAATAAGTCAATCTGTACATCTGTCACACTACGACATGAAATAACTCACACACGGATGCTAGATGTAAAAGAGGGAAGAAAAGAACTAAAAGCGCAAAGTTTATTTTCTGACTTTACTATATATAGAATACTAAAAGTGACAGTGGATTGGAGGGTGAAATTGCTACCTTTCCAACTACACTGGTCAAACCAAAAGTCTTCTCTTCACCCACAAAGAAGAATGCAAAGTAATCATTATTTACAAGAACAGTGTGAGAAAATGCAGTAGAAATATGTAAACATCAGAAGGCACAGAAAACTTTTAGAAGAACTTTAAAACTCTCAAAAAAACAAAGCAACATACATCCTTCCAACCAACTGGGATTATGAAAGCCAAGCAAACTTTAGGGTAGCTTTTCATCCAAACAACAAGATGGAGTTGAAGAGTTGACAGCAGTTTGCTAGGAGTGGGGGGAGAGGTGGTGTCAGTTTCTTACAACTGAAAATCTTGTAGTCTTCCCATTCATCCTTCTGACAGTTTTATTTTGACAGCCTGCATCACAGATAGCATCGTACTGTCACCACACAACACTGAAAATGACTTGATCATCTGCTGCTTTCCTCAAACCTTGTCCTTCACAGTGATATACCCACATGCCCACTGATAGGAGTTAGTCGTGCCAGCAGTGACAGGATGTCACAAGAGATAGCTGAGGTCTCTTGCTGTCACAAGAAGGTATGTGTAATCTCCTCCATGTATGTCCTGTGAGCCTTGTTCTGTTAAAAAACACTGGGTTGGTCTTTGCTCTGAGGCCAGCCTGAGCCTTGTTGTAGCTCCATGAGCACAGCTTTCATTCTCACTGGAGTCCTTTTCTCTGGCCTGGCTTCTTTGGTATTTCCCTGTGTAATTGCCCCCCCTGGCAGAAAATGTAATCAGTGTAACTATGGGATCTTTATACTGTTCTTCTCCCATTCCAGCCAGGAAGGGGGAATGTGTAAAGCATCTTAGCAAGACATAGAGCAAGTAGATACCTATACCCCTGTAGGCTGAAGCTCACCATCATGAGATCATCCATCTAAACAGCGCAAGAAATTGGGAATCTTTGGTCAACAAGAAACAGCCCTTCTTAACACCTGCCTATCACAGGGAGAAAAGATGCATGAACACTCAGCCATGTGATTTGCAGTGAAAGCATCACACCCACCTACCAATTCACACTCACACACTTCCACAAGTAACTTATTTTAGCCTGGTGCTAAAATGTGGAGTTGAGCCAGGTAGCTGAATGTCTTTCCTAGTCTGCTGGGACAGGATATCTGTTCTCAAAGAGTTTAGCAAGACATTTTAACTCCATGATCTAGAAGACTGATTCAGTGGCAGTACATTCGGGAAGATCTGCCAGGGTTCTTGAACTAGAGAAAAGCAATTGGGACTGCAGTAAAATCAGAAAAAGCAAGTATTTTTATTTGACTGCCACTGATACTTACAATAGAGGATGACCATCCATCCAGTGTGAGACTATGCTCACCAATGGATGATTTAGCTAGGAGCATAAGAGATTCTTCTTCAAAAGGGGCATAATCCCAGGAGGCAGAGCAAAGCAAATGTGCATTTGTGACTCACATTATATGCCTAGCATCAGGCCTGTGCCTGTTCATATGCCTGACCTACTTGCTGGGATCTACTCCAACCCTACTCTGAAGGAGAAAATTTCCATCACAGGTGGAATTTCCAATTTCTGATCTTTATGCTAGCACTGAAAAAGGCTTTAGGAGCCTAAATGCTCTCTTGTTGTCACTAAGTGCTAAAACTCAAGACTAAGGTCTTTAGCTGTTCAGCTTTTGCTAAAGGTGCCTTTACAAAAATTATGAACCCCAAGCATTAAGTCCTTAGAAGCCCATGTATCCTAATACCCAGCTCAGGCTGAAGGCCTGAAATCACAGTGGAGGGAAGACTGTTCCTTGTGCTGCATGAGTTTGAGAACCTAATAAACCATAAATTGCCAAAGTACTTATTGGAGTACATCCTCCATACAGAAAAAGAAAGATGTCAATGCCATGTGTCCTTTAGTCCTATGGATACTTATGGCACTCCCTAGAGACTATAGATCAGACCTGGCCTGATTGGAACCAAGCATTCTTGCAGAAATGCATTAATCATAATGTTATTTTCTACATGTTGTCTTTACTCATGCAGCTGAATTTGTTTCAGGTTGCATGGTACCACTGGGATATAAATTCCATAGGTGAGAAAAACAAACCCTAGTATTTGTTTAGTACTTGAGAGGAGAAGACATCCAAAATGCAGTTCCTATTTCAATATAATTTATATATTTTCTGTGAAGCAACTAATAGAAATTCCTATTGTTTGATGGGGGGGGGTAGATTTAAATCTCCTCGCTCTGAAGAGAGAAATAAATTCATATCTCCCACTTCCCTACTGTGTGATATTTAGGAAGTGACTAGTACTCTTTTTGCTGGTTTGGATACTTCTGGGTTTTATGAGATAAGACAGATGCAAATACCTCACTGCAGCAGAAATTTCAGGGGTAATACATGGTTGTATCTAGAGATCTCCTTGAAATCTGCCGCAAAGGGTGTGGAGGGTTTCACATACCTCCTCTGAAGCCTTCTCAGAGACTGGTTCTGTCTAGCTTTCTTGTTGCTCTGTGTCCTGGTTTTCTGTATTTTATGGTAAAATGCCTAATTATGAGCTGATGAGATGGGGACATCTCAGACGGGGCCATGGAAACTCCTCGGCAGGCAGGTATAAAAACTTGTGTTTCTACAACCCGAGGCAGAGTAGGTGTGGATGGTGGTGCACTGGGCTCTCTCTGTGGATTTACATTCTGTTTTAACACCCCTAGGTACTTGCTGTTCTCCTGTGTCTCTCTCTCTTTCTTTTCTTTTCTCTTTTTTTTTTTTTTTGTGATTGAGCAAATCTAACCACAATCTCTTTTTACACCCAGTTTCTAAAGAAAGTCTTTTGCCTGGTTTTCAGCTGAACTGTTGCTTCACAAGTAACAAGAATGAGACATCAGAAATCCAGTATACAAAATAATACACTGATTCTGTAATATTAGGCATTCAGTCTTTGAGAACCAGAGAATCTTATAGTAGCTTGCAGTTTGTGGAGAATCCTCTTAGAATATTATTACATTATTATAATTCATGCAAAAAAAATCCACTACCTCTAAAGAAATGCTTATTTTATTTTGATAATTGATTTAGGAAGTCTCATTATATCATCAGTTAAAGTTCAAGGAAGTGCTCAATTTCAAATGCCACTTTACATGTTCTCCTTATAACTCTTGTAGCATTTACAAAGCAAGACACTTGAACCATTAGCAGCAAGGTAACTGAGTTTTGTAAAAAAATATTAGTATTATTTAAATAAAAATTTATATGAGAGTAGGAAAGTGACTTTTCCAAAGGCATTGAGCAAGTGAGAGAGAGCACTGGAATTTAAGATGTTCTGCTTATCATCCTCAAGAACACACCTACAGTCTTGTCAAGTCTTGCTAATCCAGTCAACCCTCAGAACCCCTGATTCTTAATTGTCTACCTCTTGTAATTGCAAGGAGGCTTTTTCACAAAGAGATACAAAGAAGTCATTAACATTTTCATCTCCTTATTGGCATGGCTCTCTGCAGGGACAATAATGAGGAAGCTCACTGTGAGTGTTGCCTTCAGTCCACTTCATCCCAGCACTTAAGAAGGGGTTTTGGAGTGCCAGATCCTTTTACACAATTCAATAAGGTGGCTCCTTATTCTAATCTAGAAAGTCATATTGCTTTGGATATTGTGGCATTGTGGGGAGGCCACTGACATACTAGTCAAAGTATTGTTGCTACGTTCTCATTGACAGTTTTGGCATCAGGAGACAAATTGTGTTGTTTGTGTTTGCTTTCGCTTCTGCAGAAGTGTGCAGGGAAACTAGTCAGGAATGCCACTATATTCCTAAAATATTTGGATGCCTTCTGAGGACTTAGGCAAAATTAGCATATTTTCCAAATATTGTTTTGCATCAGGTAGGTAAAGAAATGGGAAAAGAAAGCCCAGAAGAAAATAGTATTAATACAAAGGGCAATGTCAAGGAGTTGGCATGTGATGCGACCTAAAAACAGGGGACTAATATGAACACTTGTTCAAACTAAAAAGTACTCTGTCTTGTGATTAGTGTGACCATTTCAAAATATTTCCTGTTGTGATTGTATAACCTTTAAAAAGAAAGGATGAGTTTGAGCTGGTGAATTGCTAGGTCTTCTCTTTCTGCTGGCCTTCCTAAAAAAGGGGATTTATTTTACATTAAAGAAACAGGTAAACAAAACTAAATGACAAGCCTTGAGGGTTTTGTGTAGGTTAGTTTACATCATGCTGTAACAGAATGCTCTAAAAACTATCAACCTACCCAGTACAAGCACAAGTAACTTTTATATGTAGTTTTAGTACATCTAAGAAGCATCTGTAGAGATGGTGTGGGAGTGAAGAGAGGGCTGAACTGAGGAAACTGCTTTTGAAAGTTGTTTTTTTGTGTGTGCAATTTTTTTAAAAGAATTTCAGAGAATGGAAAGAGGAACCTACACTGAGAAGCTAGGCCAAACTTGTAAAAAACTTTCCCCACAGCGTGTGGTGAAACATCTTTTATCACTGCAGTCTTATCTTTAGTATGTTGGCATTATGGTTTGCTCACCTGCATGGACAGATGGATGGATGAGGCTAGAAGGGATTCTGAGAATTTATTTTGTTTTTCCAGGCTCTTTTATGAAAATGCAATGCACAATCTTTATTAAACTACAATCCTCAAGAAAATGGATTTATTTTAAAACTTAAAACTCCTTTCCTTTTCTTTCTCCCTTTCTCTGTATATTTGTATGATGATAAGGCAATGTAAGACAGAGAAACACACAGAGAAGAAGAAAGGAAAATAAAGTTGCTCTCCTGAAAAGTATTGCCTTTAGGTTTTTATAAAAGCCTTTCTGAGATGTCAAAATAAAAAGGACTCAGGTCTGTTTCTTTCAGTTCCCTGAAAAATCTTCAAAACACTGGCATTTTTCTTCATTTGCTTGCCAAACCACATTAAACTCCGCCGCAGGTTGTAGTGCTCAGTGGCTGTCACAAGCACGGGTGACTTCATCTGGCATGCCCCACCAGGCCTCTCCACTGCCGAGCTGATGCCACACAGAGATGCTGGCTGGATGCCATGTGCACATGCAGAAAGTGGGCCAAGGTTCCAGGGGATTTCAGCAGGGCTGGGGAGAACATAGTCTTGGCAGCTCTGTGCGAAAACCCCGTGAAGGCTCTGAGCCCCTGAACTTCTCATAAACAAGCATGAGCAATGAGTCCCAAAACAGAGCTGGGAACTAATAGTAAAAAATAGATAACCTCTACTATTCTCAGAAAGAGAAGTGAGAAAGTAGTTGGTGCTGATGTTTCTTACTGTGAGCTGGGGAGCAGGCTGCGTTCTCAAAAGGCCTATCCTGTCTCTACTCCCAGGTAGCTGAGGGCATCCTTGGGGTTTCAGAAGGGAAGGTGGCTGCTGTGGTGGCTGGGATCACATCTCAGCCACTGCCAAAGCATCAGGTGTCTGCCAGCAAAGGAGCTTCCAGTGACAATTCTCCTTCATGATCTGTTGTTGCATTCTGTGGCACTACAACAGAGTGAAAAAGAGAACCAAAACCTTTTGATGCGGAAGCCCTAATGAGAGTACAAGTTTCAAGCTTGCCATTTGCTAACAATTCTCAGTTAAGGAGTTGAAGTTGTAGAAATTTATTTGCAATCGTCTATAGGCCAAAGCTCTTTGGTGTCTCGATTGGGAAGGGGAGACCCCTGGTGAGTGCTTCTGCCGCTGTGGACACTCAGGATGGCAAAGGCCTGAGCCAAAAGCTGCTAATCCTCATCTTGTGAGGAGCCCTTCACTGGGTCTTCAACAGCTGATTTCCACAAGGAATCATATTTGATGAAGACACACATTGCCAGAGTATATTTTCCTAGTTTGGTTAGTGGTACTTGAAAGGTTTTTTTTTATTTACATATTGTTTGCTCTCACAGCTGATTTTTCTATCCCAAGCACATTGCTACCACATTTACCATCCTCATTATGTGATTAATGATGCAGTCCTCCAGTCACAGCCTTCAGCCCATGGAAATTCTGTCTTGTGTAAGGATCCTGAAGCAGCATGGCCCATTTTGGCAGGGCTGTATCAGTGTAGCCATACCATTCCTAACAGTCACTTTCTGTCATCAGATTTTTCTGATGCCTAAATTATGTCAGATTCCCAGCTGAAAACCAGGGCAATCAGCTTCAGCATTTTTACACTTTTCATTTAACTGTTTTTTTATGTATCTGGGTTTTTTTGTGCCTCACTGTTTTATGTGATGTGCTTCACACACTTCACATAGCAACTGTTTGTCCGGTTCCTTCCTGGACTTTATTAACACCTTTTCCTGTCCTTTTTACTAAGACTGCAGGGGATTTAATAACATTCCCACCACTAAATACGTGTCATCTTGAACTATACACTTTTCTATGCCAGTTGGCTCTCTCTAATTTTTTGTTTGAAAGCTATAACATTAATTTTCAATAATAGAAACATTGCCCTATTTTAGTTTAGGTCAAACCATGTTTTCCTGATGGTAGCATCTGCACCAAACATTTCCTTTATTCTTAAGTGCATCTATATCATTTTTCTATGCATCTGTTGTCAAGTTACACACTGACAGTGCAGGAATGTGGTAATATTTCAGAGCACATCACTTAGCTATCTCTAGGGCTCTTAACAGCCCAAATTTTGCCTCCAAAAAACTGTCTCCTAGTGCTTTACTGTTATATGTATCTTATTGAAGCATAATGGTACCAGTCATCAAAATTGCCTGAGAGCAGAGTCTAGCTGGCAGCCTATTGCTAGGGGTGTTCCACAGGGGTCAGTACTGGATACAGTCTTGTTCAACTTATTTGTCCATGACCTGGGTGAAGAGACAGACTGCAGCCTCAGTGAGTTTGATGGTGATACAGAACTGGGAGGACTGGCTGACACACCAGGGTGCTGTGCTGTCAGCCTGTGAGACCTGGACTGGCTCCCCCATGCAAATCACCTGCAGAACATTTGATTTCTGCCTGTGATTATTTCATAGGTGGCATTCATTATGATAATGTATTGGCATATATCTGACTATACTTAGGGCACTCATATACTTCTCCAAGCAAAAAGAATATGTTAAACAAGAACAGAATCCAATTTCTCTCTTATTTATATTTTTAAGTTAATTAAGTGCAGAGAGGACAGGAGAGAAGACCAAACCCTGAATACCATGGCACTTGCAGTCAGGTTCAGCTGAAAAGCTGAACTTTGACTTCCTGTCTCACCTGTACGCAAGGATATCAAGAGGAATGAAGCAGATCTGGTTTCAGGGTGCTATTCCTGTTGTAGCTATTTGTATTAGTGTGGTCACAAAGATACTGGACTAAAGGTGAAGCTTTTCTCCTTTTTTTCCCATTTTATAATCTCTGCTTCTTGTATGTAACCAGTCATACCTCTAACTGGTATCAGATTGCCAGGCTGAGGAGAAGTCAAGAAAAAAAGTGTTAAGTCACAGAGAAAGTAATAATTATGTTGGCTCTTTGCTCCTCCTTTCTGCGCATATATGATGCTGCTTTTAAAACTAGGTCATATCTGCTCCTGTAGTCTGTTTTTTCTGAGGTTCCTGTTACCTGTGCACTGTGCCTTTAGGTACATGAGCTCTGCACTGTTCAGGCACTTTTGAGTCCATGTTGTGCCCTGTGCCAGCTACAAGCAGCATAGCTGCAGTTATTGATCTTAACATAAGCTGTGAGCTTTTGCAGAGAAGCCAATTTTCAGTTCTTTCCACATGTGAACAAAGTGATTTTGCACAATCTGGGAAACAATGATCTTGCTTCTTTCTACCTATGAAGCAAAGAGCTCTGAGGTGCTGTGCATACAACACACAGAGCTGCCTCAGACTTCACTGCGAGCTGCATGAATACCAGACCTACAGGACTGCTCCTGAGAGAAATGCATCCTGGTCATGCCATTGGGCCTCCATAGATGATATGATCATAATTAAAAGGCAGAATCAGCCAGGGTACCCCATGACCGTTGCTTGAATACTATTGAATGGTGATGGCAATTGGTTAAAAAAATGAAGAAACTTTCTCTAGCAGAGAACCACAACCACTTATATGTGACTATACACACAAGCAATGGAACATCACTCCAGAAAAATACAGCTCATACATAGTTCAGTAGTACAATTCAGGGTTGACATTTTGAGCTGTGACAATAAGCAGTAAAATAAAATGGGCAAAGGAAAGTTCAAGGTTTCTCATGGAGATGACCTGAGGTGCACCCCATCCACCATTCCCTTCAGGCCAAGCTGGAAAGGAAGCATTGTCCAAAGTGCTAGGGAATGAGCTCACATTTCCCACTGCCTTGGATTGCCTACATTTCTGCCTCCTAGTTCATTGTCAGCCCAGGCACACCTCTCCTGAAATATATGCCGTCACCTATTTTCAGTGGGTATGGACAAGAGGTACAGGAGAATGAGTGAAAGGCATATCAGTTCCAGTCATACCAAAGTGCTTCCAGCAGCCCATTTTTGTACCAAAGCCTGCCAGTAAGATGTGCAGTTTGAGAGGAAGCAAGGCTCATTCTGTCTGTATATCTAGCTCCTCTACCATTTCGGGAGCAGTGAATAAGATATTCAAGAAGCTGCATAGTGCATATCAATTTAGCTCCTACAGAGCCCCTGGTCTCATATTTTTCAGCCAAGACTGTTTTCACTAGCACTGATGGGAGAATTACTCCAAACTGACATGAGAGTCAAGAGAACGCCCAGTCCGCAGGAGTTCACTGCCAGAACATTGCAGAAGGCACCTGGGGGAGAGCAGTGGTCAGTCCATTCCATGGTCTGCCAGTAAGGGCTAAATGATACGTGCTGAGCAAGTACTGCAGCAGGAACAGAAGAAGACAAAATAATTTTTATTCTGAGTCCTTATGATCATGTAAAACTGACTGTAGGCTTCAAAACACAGGTGGAAGAAGATGGATACGGGTAAAACAATGCATCTGATTATATTCCGTACCAATTCATTTTCACACAAAAGCTGACTTGGTAATTTAAAGGTAGCAGCTGAGTGATCCAAGTGTGAAAGGGGTGAATTACATTTTAGTGAACTAGCTCAGATTCTGACAGATTCCAGGCAACTATGGGCCTCCCGGAAATCAGGATCTGAATCAACAGGATGTTTTAAACAGGCTGGAATCAGCTTCAAACACCTGCATTTACTGTGGAAGTGACTACGTATGCAAATACTGCAGTCACTGGAGATCCGCCCAGTACAGTAAACGCTTTCCAACTCACCCAAAAATAGATACTTAGATTTCTATGGGTGATAAATCCATAGCTGTAACAAAGACCGGGCAGGAAAGGCCACGTATACCCTGCCTCTCAGTACTACTGGTGTGGAAAGAATTTTGCCTATTCGTATAGATCTTAATTAATAGGAGGAACAACAATTCATCCTGTGATTTTACCAGCTACCAGTTGTTATGGATCCAGCATAGGCTTTTTGGGACACATCTATTTATCCAAGGGGTAGAATGATATTTTGAATCTACTGAGACCAACTAGTGGAAGCAGTTGAAAAGGCCCTTCTGAAGGCAGCTTATATGCTCAAACAATTTATTTGATATACCCCTATAAATATTACTTCCAGTTTCTGGTCCCAATATGTTATATGGCTGCTAGAATTACTCTACATTGTTTGCTCAAAACATTTCCCAAATACCACACTAAATTATCCTTTCAGGTATGCCTGCAGAACTTCGTGGCCTGTCCTTTTTATGGGCTCAGTCATAAACTGAGTCATAAGCTAAACTATTTAACAGCTACAGACTGTCATATCCTTAGTGCAAGTATGAAAAAAAAACCCATCATCTGAGGTTCTTTTTTTTTTTTTTTTTAATTTTTATCTCTAAAGATAATCTTTAAGAGCATGCAGCAACTCTACCTCAATTCCTTTGTGGACTGATCAGGAGAGGAAACACCTGAAGAGAGCTTCACAGAAAAGAGAGGTGAAAAGATAGAAAGTAGAGATTTCAAACAGAATATATATATACACATATGCTTATACATGTGTATATTTATATATATTTGTTTGCTATAAAATGCCAGTTGGAGCACACCTATTCAGTGTAAGACCACCAAGTTTCTGAAGACTGAGGGATTCTCTGTTAGGAATCTGTCACATTGTCTACTACAAATGCCTTGTGCCAATAAACTGTTAAATTCTTTTCCTGGAATTTGAGGTTGAAAGGGAAATGATTGACTACACTTTTTCCTCTGATTCTTACAACAGCTATGTGAGGCAATTACTTGTAGAGGGAAGTAGTTGATGACCAGAAGTCATTGTCTGTCAATCCTGGATACAGACAATATCTAAAACTTAAAAAGTTATAAGGGAAATCAGTTCATGTGTTATTTAAATTTCAACTAGATCAGGCAATTTCATCAAAGTTCTATAAAACCATGTGTCTTCATCTTGCCATAAGTCAAGGCCAAGGTACCTGCAGGAGGGCCCTCTAGCACAGGATAACTCCACGCTATGCAGGATGTCTGCCAGAGGAGTTAAAGGGAGGTTTACAAGCTGATTGTTCATGGTCCTGCACCATCTGACAAACACTGTGGTCCATTTAATTGAAGGTTCCTTGCCAGGAATCAGCAATTTCAGGAACTGCTTGCATGGCTTTTCCTCCTTGTGCAAGACAACATGGTTTCACCCAGAGGAAAGTTACCTTGTATTGTTGGGAAATAGGAGTGTGCATATGGGTAGTGATCACAGAGGACTCTACGTCCTATAGAATGAATTTCTGAGCTGATATGTTGAACTCTTCTGTTGCCTTAGCTTTGCTGATCTTTTTTAAAATATAAGTCTTCAAAAAATTTAGCTTACAAAGTCTGCTTATCCACATATATATAATATTCTAGCTATTCGCCCCTAAATTGGAACCTCATCAAATCCAGTTTAGGATGGTTATTCTTACTGAAATTTAAACCAGCCTACAAAATTTATCAGTGGAGTTACACAACTTGGGTTTCAACTGACCTAAGGTTTTGTGCACAGCACTTTTATAAGCTGACTTGCGCACTGGTAAAGGAAACCGCAAACTGATTTATTTTGTAATCTAAGTAGTACTTGACTGTAAAATCATACTTCAGATGCTGAGAGGTTTTTGTCAATACTGGCCCACAGATTTACTATTTTCAAGAACCTGACTACTGCAGAAATAAAGTTTTTTAAAGACCACATTACAGAATCACAGAATCACAGAATCACAAGGTTGGAAGAAACCTTCAAGATCATTGAGTCCAACCTGTTCCCTGACACCTCAACTAAACCATGGCACCGAGTGCCACATCCGGTCTTTTTGTAAACACATCCAGGAATGGTGACCCCACCACCTCCCCAGGCAGACCAGTACTTTATCACCCTTTGCGTGAAAAACTTTTTCCTAATATCTAACCTATATGTCCCTTGATGGAGCTTGAGACTGTGACGTATGGTTCTGTCAGTTGCTGCCTCGTGAAAGAGACCAACCCCCACCTGACTGCAACCACCCTTCAGGAAGTTGTAGAAAGTGATAAGGTCACCCCTGAGTCTCCTTTTCTCCAGGCTAAACAACCCCAGCTCCCTCAATTATTCCTTACAGGGCTTGTGTTCCAAGCCCCTCACCAGCCTTGTTGCCCTCCTCTGGACACGCTCAAGCATCTCAATGTCCTTCCCAAATTGAGGGGCCCAGAACTGGACACAGCACTCAAGGTGTGGCCTCACCAGTGCTGAGTACAGGGGGAGAATGACCTCCCTGCTCCTGCTGGCCACACCATTCCTGATACAGGCCAGGATGCCCTTGGCCTTCTTGGCCACCAGGGCACACTGCTGGCTCATGTTCAGATGAGTTTCACTCTGAACTGGTTCATAGGCACAGATGACTGTGGCTGTGTTTATGCAAATCTTACCTAAGATAGGGTGAATGTTGCTAACACCAGCAGAGAGTCCTGACCTTGCTGATTTACACTTCGAAAAGGTGAAGGTTCAAGTGAACTAAAATTCAACTATCAGCAAAACTGCATAGTCCAGGACAGACACAGGAAATTTGAAAGTTGATATGTAATTTAATTTTACTACTTAGCTAGTTCTGAAGATTTGGTGCAGCATTTGCTTGTGGAGTTTCTTTGCCTCTCATCTGTATTTTTTAAATTTCACGGTAACAATTTTTTGGTTCAATCTTGGAAAGTGCCTGCTTTTACTCTGTCAGGCTGGAGAACAGAAGCACTCCCTAGTAGGCAGAAATGACAGCATTACTTTTATTCGTTTTTGAATAAAGCAGATTTTCTCTAGATTGATACAGCTAACAAGCTCTAACAAGTATGCACCTCTCCACTACATGAAAGCTGGTAATGTTTCTATATTTTCTTGCTGAAAAACTGAGGGGTTTCTACGTCTCAGTGTGAAATCCTTGTGGAGAGAAGACACTCTTGTTTTACCTTGTCCTGATGGCTTGAGGTCAGAGCTATAACCACCATAGGGTTTACTTTGACTGTGTGTACTAAGATAAAGACTGACATTTGTCTCTGAAAGAGTTTTGGATTAATATAATGAGTATAACTTAACTTTTTCATTGTAAAATATATGCCAGCTTTTGCAGTGAAAGTATACATATGGTTTACCTATGTCCTTTATCTGAGTGATCTTTGCTTAAAAATAAGAAATAAAGAACAGTTTTATTTTTAAAGCTAAATGGCATGGAAAGTCAGGAATATCATAGCTAGTTAGATGCTTCCAGTTTTGTTTTCTCTGCTCAGGAATACTTGCACACACAAGTGCATGGAGGGTAGAAGTGTAATTTCCCAAATGTATTTTTCTTAAAAGAAGGTAAGCTAAAACATCAAAAAAAAAGTGTTTGTGATAACATAACTACAGGCTTAGCAACAGTTTCTGACCTTTGCAATAATGATACTCAGAACAAAACAATAGGAAAACAAATCAGCTAAAAGAACAAGGAAGCCTAAATACAAAGAAATTTCTTAGAAGACTTAGGTTCACATCTTCACTGAGTGAACCAAACAAACTCTTGGCTTTTAGAGATGTAGAGATGTAACACTGCAAGCTAAAATTTGCATGAAAGTTTATTGCAAGGGTGAGAAAGAACCATCAAAACAAAACCTGCAGCCTCTTTCAGTAAGACCCATGTTCAGTTTAGGAATCATTCAGATGGGGATGGACTCATTTACATTGCTCGGTTTGGTGAACTTGAACATTTGCAGAAGTGTTTCTCTGAATCACATGAATGATGCTTTAGGAACTGTACTTGAGATGTGTTACAAAAGGGCACTTCTTCATATTAAAACTCCTTACTTTATTTAAATATTGAAGTGTTTCTCATTTTTCCCACAGCTCAAGATTACCGACTCTTGGCTCTTTACCTTCCCAACTCCTTCTTCTCCTCATATTCAGTCTACTATAGAAATTAAGCATTTGTTTTAGGGGCTTTTACTCACTTCTGTCATGTCAGTAGTAATTCAGACAGTCCAGGAGGGGTTGAAAACCCAGCAGGAACACTCTGTACTAAGAACACCCAAGTTGTCTCTAGTTTTATCTACCATTAGGTAGACATAAATTGTCCTAACCCTTTAGCTCTTGTTACTGCTTTGTAATCAAACTGAGTAAGTAAAAGACAATGTAAAATAGAAATATTTTAAAAAGCAGTCTTTTAAGGAAAAAAAAAACATTCTTCAGCTAAACTTGCATTGATAAAAAACTATTAACAGGATTTTTCTAAGTGCTTACAATAAAATCTGTGCTTTCACTTTGCTTCATTCTAAATCTATTTGCAATTGAGTTGAAATTACACTTCAGCTTGTTTTTCCTGCAATCTGAAACATGCCACCCTACATTCTTCAGCTAGAAGGGTGTCTTTCTAAAAGTGTAACAATATGAAAGAAGTTATAAAATAAAAACTTTTTTCCCTATGCAATAGTTCTTTGACAGGTTGTGAAACAAAAATTATGAAACACAATAGGTTTTGAAAGGCTTTCTGTTGCATGATATATTTTAAAAGTTATTTTTCCATCTCAAATCACAAAGCAAATCTCAATTTTTTTATAAATTGGCAATTTTCATTTTGACTTCGCTCAAGAACTTTTCAGTCTTTTTCACAGGTGTGCTTGTCACTGACAACAGGAAGATAATAGCTGTAAGAGAGAAATCACATCAGCTTAATTTAGCAGTTTAAAAATAGAGACATATCTACTGTTCCTCTTTCACAACCAAGAAATAACACAGATATCTTGTGATTTTTTACTGTTTGATTTTCGGTACATCCTTTAATGTTTTATTTATCATGTTTTGTCAATTGAAGGGAAAGAAATCCCTATTCCTGTCAGAAAAGCATTAAGCAGCTATCACCTTAGCTTATGGTTGCAGCTTGGATGGAAACCTGATGCCACTGAATTTCCAAGTGAATTTTCTGTGCAGAGTGCCACGAGCCAGTGAGTACAAAGAGTAGCAAAAATAAATCCTGCATGGATTTATTGAGTATTACTTCAGAGGCTTAGTACTTAATATGAGACTAATACAACCCATCTACTAAATGTTTCAGAAATCAAGCAAGCAGAAAAGCTTAACATTTCTCCTTCTATGTCACAAGCTTGAGGACTGATGTAAATGTCTAAGACTGGATCATGTCACTTGAGGAATCCTTATTTAGTTTTTGTTTCAGTCTCTCTGTATGTCCATTGGTCTGTTGTATTTCAAATATAGGGTCTCCCAAAATGAAAGCAAACCCATGTATTTCTAACAGAGAAATGTATGTAACAGAACTATATTTTTTAAAATTATGCATATGAAACCATAACTTAGTGCGGATGTTTTAAAATCTGTGCAAGCTTCACTGATTTGAATTCTTTTGGAAAGCTGAAGTTGGATGGGAAAAGCTCATAAAATGTAAGAGGAGTCTAATTTTAAACCTCTAAAGAGGGATTCTTTTCTCTCTTGAGGTATTACATTTACAAATTAAACCACAAGAGACAGACAGAGATTGTGGGTGCAGTGGGGGAAGGACATAGTTACCCTGAACAAGATGCAAATGTAAACACAGCATTAACTAAACCCCAACAGAAGCAGCAATGAGAGTGGCACATTGTGGTTCCAGCAGCTTAACTTGCTGTCATGGTTTCAGCCTAGCCAGCAGCCAAGCCCCACACAGTCGCCTGCTCACCTCCCCCAGTAGGCAAGACTGGAGAGAGATTTGAAAGGGTAAAAGGAAGAAAAAAATGTGGGTTGAGACAAAGACAATTTAATAAGGAAAGCAAAAGCCATGCATGCAAGCAAAGCAAAACAAGGAATTAATTTGCTGTTTCCCATGGGCTGACAGGTGTTCAGCCATCTCCAGGAAAGCAGGCCCCCATCACATGAAAGGGTTACTTGGGAAAACAAACACCATCACTCCAAATGGTCCCCTCTTCTTCCTTCTCCACTCTACTTTATATAAAGGTAATGATGTTGCAGGTATGGAATATCCCTTTGGTCACTTTGGGCTACCTGTCTGTCTGTGTCTCCTCCTAGTATCTCATGTAGCCCCAACTTCCTTGTCAGTGTGGCACTACAAAAAGCTCTGTGGTGGCTCTGTGTAAGCCCTGCTCACTGATAACAAAAATATCTCTATTGTCAATTTTGTGTTCAGCACAAATCCAAAAAATAATCTCATACCAGCCACTGTGAAGAAAATTAACTCTATCTCAGTCAAACCCCACATTGGGGTTTCGTGGGGTTTAAAAAACAAAACCTGGGCATTTAAAAAGCAAATCATTACAAGTAATGGTGAATCAGACCAGGAATTTTTTCTAGTCCAGGCTTTCCTGACAAGGAATTCAGGATTAGTGTCAGAGAATCTGGCAAAAGGAAAGGTGAAATTGGGGGAAAGATTTTCTGTACTCCACATTTCCTCAAGAGGCTATTTGCCCTCATGAATGACATGCAACATCAATCTTGTGTGCTTTGCATGCCCCCTTCTTCCCTGCAGAAGACTCTAAATGAACCACCCCATCGTTCTCCTTCTGCTTGTTTTGATGGACGTCTTCATTACTGAAAACAATGTCAAGGAGACCTACACTTTTTGGAAAGCTCTTGTAGGCACGTAATCAGTAATTCTGGTGTCTTTCAACTGCGATTCAAGAGGTGCCTGCATTTGGAGGCATTTATGTTTCGCTGACAGTAATATTCCACAAGTGCATAAAATTTGCCTTCAGTCAGGCTGTGAATGCTGACACTGTTTTGCATTTGGCAGCATCTAGGCATGCATTTTTTATCTCCTTCTTATCAAGATATTCTCTCAGAAAAAGCAAGTACAGAAGAAAATATGTTTGAGATTGACTCTAACATAAACCAAAATGTGAGAAAAAATATTAGATAGCTTTATGACCAGTGTGATAGATTTAATGGAAATTTTCACCTATATTCCTACCTCCCCAAGTACCTGTCATTTCTATAAGAATAGCATCTAGGGGCCTGTGATAGCAAATATCTTTCACTTGCAAAGGTATATTATTAGAGCTCTGTGGTAACTCTGATACAGACAACAGTTTTCTGTTTGTTTTGAGAAGTATAGAGTTGTTAGGCACAAAGGAATGCTACTTTAGCAGGATTTTTGAGGCAACAGACTTCATGAATAAACATTTGCTATGCTAAGTCACAGACAGATGAATTGAAATAGAGAGCAGTAAGGCTTTTTCCCCAAGAGTTATGTGACAGTGAGTGCTTTTTCAAGTTAGCCTAAAAAATGAAGAATTAGTTTCATTCTTGATAGAACTCCTTGGACAAAAACTGAATTTCTTTTGAACAGATTTGGCTCAAAGGGCTTTTTGGCAATTGTGCCCATCTGATGATCACTTCACTACTTGAAACATGCTTGCTCTGTGTCATGTGCATGATATATGTACATCTCTGATTTCTTTGCAATTCCAATTTTCTTGTTCCTTTATCTAGGATTCCAACAACTCAGCTGGAAGCAACATTAATCAATACAATTTTCTTGATACTAACTCTCACCACTTATAGATATTTTTAGCTGACATTTGAAGCACTATGTCAAATATATCAGATCAAGAAAGAACCTCAATAAAAGCCCCCTTTTTCTGGATCTGCACTCGGGTTTTTCTCAGTTGATTATCTCTTTACTGCACTGCAGCCTCCAGTAGAGACTTCACATTTGCCAGGTCTCAGGAATCATCAGTGGTTCAGAGAAGTTTTTCAGTAAAAGCCTCTCTCAGAACGCACAGTTTTTTGTCAGAATGGTTATTTCCAGCTATAGAGTTTGAGGAACTGACCGGTTACACTGCTCATGGCCTATGACCACACAAACTAAAGCTCTTTTTAAACAAGATACTAGGTTAAGTGACACCAACTGGCACCTGTGCTTTTTAATCTAACTTCCTACAGCAGGGCTGCTCTGCAACAAGATACTTGGAATAAACCATGCAGGTGATGAGAGTCCACAAGCAGGAGTGTGCCTAAACCCACTCTCTGCCTGCAATTAAGCAGTAGAGATGTACCCACAGTTTTTGGCTGACTTGGCCTGGCCCCTCTTCAGCCCTTATTGTAACTCTTCACAGAACATACTGTAGATCTATCCTCTGCCTTTCTGGGCATTTGTTGCCATTTCTCCACTTTTTCAATTCTGTACTTTTGTGAAATTGTCTCCCTGTACTTGCAGCTTAACAAAAGCAAGCAGTGAGATGTGGGTTCTTTCCTGCAGCTGCTGAATGCTACCATGCTGCTTAAAATAAATACACTAAACTATGAGCTATTGCATCGGCCAAGAAAGATCTATGAAAAGCAGACAGTGAAAGCATGGGTCTGCTTTGCAGACTGCAAAACTGAAAGTAATTTTGCAGAATTACAGATGATGCAAATAAGACAGCTGCAAACAGAATATTTTTAAATAACTTACATTTTGCAGAAACTGAAGCTGAATAGTTTTTTCTTCTTGGTAGAAGAGGGCTTCTCCAGCCTGTAAACCAGTCCAAGCAAGTGCAATTTTCCCTGGTCCTCATGTTTCTTTCCTTATATTCTGTTTATATTACAAATATAGTGAGAGTCATTGAATGCATGTTCTCCTTTCCCTAAGTTGAAAAAAAAAAAAAAGAAAAAAAAAAAATAAATCCAGCCCCTACTTGAAATGGATCACAGTTTAGTTGGGGGGCAAAAATGTCAGAAGATACTGTGCACTACAGAAATCAAGGTTATGACGTCTAGAGTAGGCACAATGGATTTAGCTCAAGAAGAATCTATGGACTAGTGTTCTCACACAGACATCAACTGAATTTCGACTTGTGATATGTGATTTTCTTTATGTTACAGTAACATAGGGGGTGTGATAATGAATAGACTACAGAGCAATCTGGACAGGAGGGATTGATGGGCCAAGGTCAATGGTGTGAGGTTCAATAAGGCGAAATGCCAAGTCCTGCACTTGGGCCGCAAGAACCCCATGCAGCACTACAGGCTTGGGGCAGAGTGGCTGGGAAGCTGCCCAGTGGAAAAGAACCCAGGGGTGCTGGTTAACAATAATCAGTGTTATGATTTAATTGACATGGTGGTGTTTGCTCCAAGGTGCCAAGATCTTGGATGTCTTTTTCAAGTTTAATGATTCTATGAGTCTAAGTATCAGAAAACCATTCAGCAGAGAAAAGGTAGCTGCTCCAAGATAGGAAGACATCACTCTGGTAAAACATTATGATGATTTGGAGGGAGGCAAGACTTTTCAGAAAGTAATTTTAATGGATTCAGTGCACTCAAGGAAAATCTGTCAAACTAAAGGATATTTTTAGTTGATTAATACATGATTTGTGATCTGTGATCTGTGATTTATGTCCCTAATTTCTGTTTTGACATATTGTTTTTTTCACTTGACATTTCTCCTCTAGGTTTTCAAGCAAGTGTTCATGATATGATCCAGCTGGCTTACAGGGATCAACAACCTACTTGTGAATAATGGTTAAAAACGAATCCCACCTGGACGCTTTGACACTGTCAATGCTCCAGAATAAAACAGTCTCCATCACCCTCCCAATTGTGTATACAGTGGTGGCTCTGGTCAGCATCCCTGGAAACTTGTTCTCCCTTTGGGTGCTCTGTTGGCACATCAAACCCAAAACACCTTCTGTTATCTTCATGATCAACTTAAGCATCACAGACCTTATGCTGGCCAGCTGTTTCCCCTTCCAGATTTCTTATCACCTCCAAAGCAATCACTGGAGATTTGGCAAGACTCTTTGCAGCCTTGTGACAGTGATGTTCTATTCCAACATGTATTCTTCCATACTGACCATGACTTTTATCAGCATGGAGCGGTACATGGGTGTGGTACACCCCTTGAAGTTGAGCAAGTGGAGAAGAAAAAGATATGCCTTGGCTGCTTGCCTAGCTATGTGGTTTTCCTTGCTACTAGCTTTCTACCCACTAGAAACTACAGACCTGACCTATGAAGTGAAAGAATTAGGGATTATAACCTGTTTTGATGTCCTGAAATGGGATATGCTGCCCACCTTTGGAGCTTGGGTAGCCTTTCTCCTCACTTTATTTGTTGTGCTGTTCCTTATCCCTTTTGTTGTAACAGTTGGATGCTACATTGGTATCATTAGGAAGCTAATTCAGACATCAAGCAGATATGGTAATAAGCAAAAGACTAGATCCATATACCTGGCGACAATTGTCCTTCTGTCCTTCATCACTTGCTTCGCCCCCAATAACTTTATCCTATTTGCACATATGATCAGCCGCCTATTTTACAGCAGCAGTTTGTACCCTGCCTACAAGCTCACCTTGTGCCTCAGTTGCTTCAACAACTGCATAGATCCCTTCATTTATTATTTTGCATCGAAGGAATTTTACCAGAAATTCATGCAATTGTTTCGCCCTAAGGTACTGCTCAGTGACAGCTTGGAAAACAGGAGAGAAAGTTTATTCTCTGGCAGGACCATGTCAGCCAGATCGATGTCAAGTGGACCTATGGATGGGTTAGAGGGAGTAAAGGTCAATTTGCAAAGGCAGGAAAGTGTTTTTTAGCTTTAGATATTCCCAGAAGAAAGATACCTGTGAAACTCATGAGTAAAAACAGAAAACGTTTCCTTTTCAAAGGCCACACTCAAAATACCTTGCTCCAGTGACAGAATTCAAGCTGAACTTAAATTGCATTTCAGCATTATTTGGTCATGGAAGTGCTAAAGGAACTGAATTTATTCAAGAAGGCACTGAAGCAAATCAAACAAGGTTAGCCTGGAAATAACATTGCTGCATAAGACCAAGGGATAGGTTTAGAACAGTTAATCTCAGGTTTTATGATAGTTAACCAAAGACTTGTGATTCTCAGTGAATGTGAAATATTACTGTACCTGAATTAGAGCATACACCAAAGCTGGTTTGGGAGTAAGGGAGTTGTTTTTCTAAGCAATGTGCTAAGCTTGGTTTTTCTTTTTGTTTTTTGATTATATTTCTTTCTCTCTTGTATTTTTATAAAAGAAAGAATAAAAGTAGCATGGTATTTTACCATTAAGGCATAATGCACAGCCACCTTGAAATCACAACACTCACCCAAATGCATTTCAGAGTCAAACCACACTGACACTTAAAAAGGTTAGGTTGACTCATATTATTTATTTCAATCTTATACAGCAAAACATCTCATACAATGAAAGGAAAGCTAACAACGTTTGCAAATACTGCTGCATTTCTTGAAGTTATTAATTTTTTAGGACTGTGGGGAGCAGTTTATTTAAGAAAACAGACTTTCCCACATTAATCTATTACAGTACGAATGCTGCTTGTATGTGGTTAGTATCAACTGGTCATTTTCACCAATTCACTGTAGGCTACACATAGAAGAACCATCCCCCTCAACAGAATTTAGCGTTACGTAGTGCCTGGGGAGTGATTTTTTCTTCCTTACAGAGATGGTGTAGATTATAAACCAGATTTTCAGCTAGATAAATGAAAATTCAGCCACAGACTGGAGAGTCACTCTGTGCCAGCAGAAACTAGATAAAAACTTTTCCTGATGGCCAGATGTCAGAAACAGACTTCTTTGAGGCAGGCAAGAAGAAAGAAGAAAAGAAAGAGGAAAATAAGGCTTGAGAATGGGAGCTGTGCCAAACATCCTGAAAATAAGTTATGGCAGTGGATTGAGCAGTCCAGTGTTTGAAACCCTCCTCTGAAATGTCTTTCTACAGCTTGTTTGCATATTCCGTGCCATGTTTAATCCCTTTCACATCTCAACAACTGTCTGTGTGCCTGGAAAGACAACTGCTACAGAACAGGCACTGGGGACAGACAAAAGATAAATTTTTCCTGTAGTATTTACAGCTTTTTACCTACATTTGACTCACACTGACAGAGAAGAGACACAAACTACCTGAGAAGACCAGACAAGACCCCCTCACAAGCAAGACAAAAATATACCATATCCTTTTGCTGCGCTTCAACTGCATCCAGCACTGAGGAGGAAGCTGTCCGCAGCGCTGTAGATAGTTGGTTGAGACATCTCATGCTGCACTGATTCCTGAGCTCCTGTGCCTAAGTAATAGGCGACACTCAAGGCCCTTAAAATTTGCCATTTTTCTCTGGGTATCTCATGATTAGAAACCAATTTTCCACCACTAACTACCATCAATTTCTTCACAGTAGAGGGTAGAAAACCAAAACCAAAAGTAAGATATTTCAATGTCTTATCTTCTGCTAAAGTATTGCCAGTTTTTGGAGCAGAATAAATGTGAGTGGACTTAGCACTACCATTTACAAACCAGTCTGAACATTCAGTGCTTTGTGGCATTTCACAGTGTTAGTTTTAATTGATCTGCACATTTTCTGTGTACAAGGCCAATCTTTGTGATACGTAACTCGCCTAAACCCTCCCATCAATTTGCCTGGAACCTACGCTTCACTATTCACTTTCACATGATTCCAGCTATCTCATTATCACAATTGTTTAATTGTTTTCTGCATTTTGTTGTGGCATAACACTTTTTGAAGTTTATACTGAAATCTCTCTTCTTTTCCTTTTTTTTTTAACATGGAAATATTTCTACATTGAAAGCCTTTACTTCTCCTACAGCTAATGCAGACTTTGACACTGTTTTATCTTGAACATCGTCCTCAAGTGCATCGTTCCTCCTAAAATATGCTGCAAAGTGCCTGAACTATAACTGACACAAAATAGAGCCAAAAGGGCAGAAACATTGCACTTTGGACATCAACTGCTATATATTGAAAAATAGTGAATTGCTCCTTTTTCAAGTGAGAAAAGATGCTCACAACAACTGAAAATGTTCTCTCCAAACTCATGCAGCTCTTCATAACCCTTCATGTCTCTTCTCGAAATGTTTAAAAAGGAACAGGAAGGATGCCTCATTTGAGTATGCCATTTCACTAACTAGCCTCTAGTTAGCTCAGATTCCTGTTTGGGTCAGTGGGATTTTTCCTTGAGAAAGGAATATAAAAATGCACTCATTAACAGCAATCCTTAGAGTCTGATGGCATATACTGTGAAGTCTTGGAGAGTCATTATTAGAGAGGAAGAGAATAAATTATTATTAAAAGAGGCCCATCATACTGTTCTTTGATCCTGGAAATATAACCTTCTGGAGCATAATAACAATAATGGCTTCTACCCTCCTTGATCAATGAGTGTAATTTGACATCCATATACATATATACATATAAACAAAGACATATAAATAAATATACATTGCAATTTGTGAAGTTATTGAGAAGTTCATGTCCATATTATGTTCAATTTGGGGAATACGGGCCCTGGGCAACTTGCTTACTTGTAAGCATTACTATATAGTTACTGTAATATTACTGCAAAGACAAGAATGTAAAGGCTTCTGTTTGTTTTCAGGGTTGGGAGGGGAGTTTGTGTTTCATGTTTTTTTTTTTTAATTACTGTATAGAATTTAACCTATGAATGTGCTCAAACTTTTTTGTACATATAATGCTAAAAATCTAAAAAAAAATAAAAAGTACATGATTTAAGATTCATTCCCATGTTTTTATGTGCCATGCATGAAAAACTTAAAAGTATAGAAGAGGGCAGAGAAACCAAGTTATGAAATAAAATTAATCTGTTTCTCATTGTTATTGTGGATTTTTTTCAGTTTTTTTCATATTTCCTTACAGGATAGATACATATATATTAGAAGTTGGCATTGTCATAGACCCTTCACACAAATTTTAGAAGTATTTAAAAGTAGTTTAATGAGATTTTGTCTAACTTGAATCCTTCTCCTTGCCCAATAAGTGCACCGATACATATATTTTTTTAAATTTCTATGCATTTCTGAAGGAGCCTAGCAGTCAGAGCCTGTCCCACCCCCATCCTGGAGCAGGGCATTGGAGGAAACTGGGAACAGACAGTCAGTGTCATGGAATCATAGAATCATAGAACATATCAACTTGGAAAGGACCTCCAAGGATCATCAAGTCAAGCTCCTGGCCCTGCACAGGACCATCCCCAAGAGTGTGCCATGTGCCCAGGAGTATTGTCCAAACACTTCTTGAACTCTGTCAGGCTGGTGCTGTGACCATATCCCTGGGGAGCCAGTTCCAGTGTCCAAACACCCTCAGGGTAAAGAATATTTTTCTGATATCCAACCTAAAACTCACCTGACACAACTTCAGGCCAATCCCTTGGGTCCTATTCCTGGTCATCAGAGAGAGAAGGTCAGTGTCTGCCCCTTTGCTTCCCCTCACAAGGAAGTTGTAATTTCAATTAGGTCCCCCCTCAGTCTCCTCTTTCCAGGCTAAACAGACCAAGTGCCCTCAGCTGCTCCTCATAAAGCTTCCCCTCTACACACTTCACTATCTTTGTATCACTTCTTTGGATGTTCTCTAAGAACTTCATGTCTTTCTTATATTGTGGCACCCAGGATGCAAGATAAGGCCACACCAGCACAGAGAAAAGCAGGACAATCACCTTGCTCAACCAGCTCATGATGCTGTGTTTCATAAATGTTCCCTAGATTATGTTGCATTTTGGGTTCATTTTCTGTTTGGCTACATATAGGCTAATATATGAGAGGGCCAGAGACTATCCTGAAGTGAATTCATCACTTTTTGTCATTTTTTCTAGTTTAAATTGTTTAAAATAATATGAGGTCTACATTGATACCCACTGGGGTGTTATTTCTCTAAGGTGATAGTTAGGGTATGTGCTTACCCAAGATGGGAGGGATAGCACAAATGTGTGTGAAATTCAGTGTTGGTAAGTGTGAAGTAATGCACACAGGGAAACCCAGTAACAGCTTTTTGTATAAAATGATGTTCCTTGTCAGTGACGAAGTTAATCATAATCCATAATTCCATTCATCAGCTCAGCATCATAGAAATCCATTGTTCACCCATTCCTAGTTTACTCTCTGCACTTTTGGCCTCTGTCAT
This sequence comes from Vidua chalybeata, assembly GCF_026979565.1. Lineage (NCBI taxonomy): Eukaryota > Metazoa > Chordata > Aves > Passeriformes > Viduidae > Vidua > Vidua chalybeata. The sequence continues at coordinate 34,254,680 of NC_071531.1, read as the reverse complement.
AGATAGGATCAACAAGGACTAGAAAAGACCAAGGAAAGAGCATATGGTATGCTCTGAGAAATGAATTTAAAATCTTAGAAGTTAAATAGTTTAGGACTGCTAATCTCAGAAAATAGACAATATAATGTAGATAGGAAAAAGGCCTCCAAAATCCTCAATGAAGTGCAAAAGCTGATTTGGATTACTTACGCTGCCTTTGACCAATAATTGGTGAACAACACATTAAGCTAATGAGATCTAGGCTTAAAACCAGATCAAGTTCCTCATCTCTTCTTACAACTCATAGTATAATTAGAAAACACTTTGCCAAGAATGTTGTGGATGCACATAGTACACTGGTCCAGAGAAACTGGAAAAGAACATGGAAAATAAATCCATTGTAGGTTATTAAACAGGCAAACCCCCACAGGCCCAGGAAGGCCTCAAGGATTAAAATTGTCACAGGCTGGAGGAGTACTAAGAGGAAGTAATAGGATGCAATTGCCCTGTTCTCCCTTCTCTTGAAATGCCAGTGTTTGAGGCAGGACACCATAAGCAAGACAGCCCCTTGTCTCCACTCTGGTCCATCTCACACTCCCAGTTAAGCCCTGCCAGAACCACCTTGGTGCCTGGCCTCTTCCACCCTGCTTGCTGGGGTGCTGCCAAGAAGGGATTCAGCAGGAAATTCAGCCTGCTACCATCTTGGAAGAGGCTATTCCATAATCAGGGGGGCCTGGGGCACAAGCTTGATCATCTGTCATTTAGCCCCTTTTGACAGGTCACAGAATCACAGGATGGCTGAGGCTGGAAGACACCTCTGGAGGTCACCATGTCCAGTCCCCCTAACCAAGCGATCTCTCACAATCAGGTAAAGATGAACTTGTGTCTTGCCCTTCAACAAATCTCTCCAGGTGCTTGTAACAGTTCATCCATTTTGCTTCAAAACACATAATTATTAATTCAATTTCTGACATATTTTCTCACCTCTGGTCTCATTTTTTCCATCACCTATCTCTCTGCTGTTTGAGCTGACTAGCAGTAGACCTGCTTGTGCATTTGAGGCATGGCAATTCACTGTTGCTTTTTTTTTTTTAACTTCTCAAGCAGCAACCTAGTCTACTCTTTAAAGCTCACAGCTGCATTAGGGAAGAGTACAATTCTCTGGCATGAATTGTCACAAATATATTGGCAAATACACTCTACTGTACCTTTTCTGTTAAAAAAAAAAAAATTCAGTGACCTGACAAGTTCCTCTAAAAAAGTTAATTTACAATGCTATGACCTGGTGAAGTCCATTAAAATAATCAGTTTTATTGGTAAAAATTTTAGATGTATCTAAAGTCACAGTTCCTTTAAGTGCCCCAAATGAAAATTCTAATATAAAATAACTCTTACAAGCATGATTAGGATATAAGCCTTGGTTATTGTCCTTAGTAATTAAATCCATCATGGGAAAAAAAAAAAAAAAAAAAAAAAACCAAAAAAAAAAAAACAAAAAAAAAACCAACCAGGAATCTTTTATAGGAATAACTGTACTTTCTTCATTTATGTCACAGTTCATAGTCTCAAAAGAAGTTACTGAGAGCAAAATTTCAGTCATACTATTAATTTTTATATATTTGGATTACTTTCATTCTGGATTAAGTTTTTGCAAGTAAATGTTTTCTTCTTGAACATATAAAGTGTTATTATGGACTGCATAACAAAGTACAGCATAATGCTTAGTTGAAATATCTTTTTAAAAGCTTTCTTTTTTATTTGACAAAAAAAACCCCATCTCTGCATTACTAAAGTCTGGACTGCCACAGAACTCCTGGTCTTTCATGACTTAGTTGCAAGTCTTCTAGTATTTTTCCTTAAAGTCTAAACAGCTGGAATAGATTATCAAATGAGGAGACTCTCAAGCATCTTTAATTATAAAACATGAAGTTCAGAGCTGCCAGACAGATTACCTTTCTAGCTTTTAGCATAAATAAATACCTCAACTCCATTCTTGACTGTCTTAGCTCAGGATGATGTCTTGCAGTCAGACTTCTGCAGAAATTTTCAGCACATGGACACTGACGGCTCTGTTTCCCCAGTTTCTGCACCACTGCCTACATGACCTGGCTCTGGCATGTCCCAGCTTGCAGAAAGAAAAGTGCCCATTGTCCTACTGAGAGCTTCCCAGGCTAATTGTCCTTTGAGCTTTTCCTAGTATGTTCCACAATCTTAACTGCTGTTGTTGGGTATGGTGAAGTACCAGGAAAATGGAGAAGTGTTTTGTTGAGTGCCTTAAATCTCAGGAAATTTAAAGGTTTTTCTCCTCTGCTGTGTACCTGGGCAGCTTTATCAAAGGAGAAAGGACAACAGACTTATATGAAGTATAAACAGATTCAAGCTAGAGATGGAAGAAGGGTTAAAGAAGTAACTTCTGTGGCAGCTGGGCAGAGAAATACTTTAAATGAGTGCAGAGAGGCACAGGAAGTTATTTTCTGCAATAGGCTATCTGCAGTTAGAGAATGTCTGTATGTCTGTAAATTGTTTTTTTCATAAACAGACACTTTCATTTTAGAAACATGGCGCCTTTTCAGCAGAAAAGCTGGGAGCAGCAGTAAATCTCCAGATCTCTGCTGTAAGGAAAGGAATGTGATTCACAGACAAATAAACACTATTGAGATACAGAACAAACATCTCACAGAGTGACTCAAACCCCTGGAAATGTGAGCTTGCCATGCACAAAAGGTTTAACTAACCTCATCAAGTGTTGCCCTAAGCATCTTATTGCTTGGCAGCATCATGATGACTGATGACTGACTCCTTCATTTCCTTAACAATATCTGCTTTGGTTTTTGATTGCATTCAGACATCCAGATGACAGCAGATCTCTGTGTAGACATATACTACAAAAGAAATGTTGGTATCACCATCTTCCTCTTGACAGCTGTTTTTGAATTTTGCCATCTTCATGCTTATAACAGCAGGTTACAATAATATTCCTGGGGATCCCAGCAAGCACTTAAATAGGGTGTGGGTTTTTCATACATCCTCAAACTCACACGGCTTCAGAAAATAAAGGAAAATGTATAAGTTAATGTGTAAGCTAAATCTCTTCCCATCATTTACCTCTAAAAAGAGCCAGTCCACCTTCTCAATTAGAAACTCTCTATGGAGTGCAATGGCTTTTTCTCCCTCAAAAAGTTTCAGCACCACAACACCTCTGTCTTGGTTTCCCCAGTTCCTTATTATTGTCAACATGCTGATATTTTTTCCTTTTCCTATTTCATCCTGCATTCCATAGTATATGCAGAATGCATATCTATGGGGTGATCCCACCCCATTTTGATGAGTAATGCAAATTTCTCTGTACACTTTCACATAAAGTGTCCATACATTTGAGCTTTTTTAAATTTCTAAATGAGTACAAAAATAAGCTAAAATACAACATTTAATTTTTCTTCACTTGATACATCTGATAAAATTGAGATGATAGGAGATAGAAATCTGACAGTGTTTATTTCCATATTCAATAAAGGTAGAATTATTCATGTTCTTATAACCATGAAAATTTGCTGAAGGAGCCTTAAGATCTGTGGCAGTCATATCTTAGCACTTCTTAATGTGCTTATGTCTCTTTATTACTCCAATCTCAATGCATCTCTTTCAAGATATTGCTAGACATATTGCCATTCACATCAGTTCTGACTGTCCCTAAAAGTACACATCTTCACACACACATGTGCATCCATTGCTCAGCCTGGAGAAGAGGACGCTGAGGGGAGACCTCCTGGCAGTTCAGAGCTTCCTCTCGAGGGCAAGAGGGGCAGGCACTGACCTCTTCTCTGTGGTCACCAGTGACAGGACCCGAGGGAATGTCCTGAAGCTGTTCTGTTATGTAATCCTTAAAATTAAAACCAGGAATGTGAACGTTTGGGTTGTGTGGCCTTTAGTTCTTAGAAGTTATAGCATTTTAGAGGTACTTTAAGGTTCATGATCAAATACGTAGGAAAAAGACGGGACGCACTGCCCTCCGGTGGAGATTCAGATAATAAATATAAGAGCTCCAAGATGCTCTTGACCTTGAAGCCTCGGAAGTTATTTTCTGGAAAAGCTGGGATTACAGTTGAGCCAATTAATATTCTCTTCTCTGCACCTTATTTTAAGTTTCCCTAATTTCATGCCATTGTCTTTGCAGCTATCATTATACTGTACAAAAAGAAGGAAGACTTATTTTCTAGTCTTAGGCAACTATATATTTGTATCTTATATCATATATGTGTACATATTTTTTTATAAGCATACACACACATAGATAACGTGCATGCTGCATATGTAATATATATTATGTATATGCACATTTTCCCCAAATATTTTATGTACTTGTTTATGCATTTTTCAAATTTAAATAACACAGAACCAATGTTTTTTATAGTCTGATACACAGCTTCTTTTTGTCTAGAGACAATGCAAATGTTAATTGAAGTGAGACTGGGGTGATGCTGAAATTAGAGGTGGAACCTGCTCGTGCAGCAAACACCAGACATATGACTTCAGGAGAGGCTCATGGATTCAATATAATCCACTGGCTGTCAAACACACAAACACATAGATATCTAGGGATGCTGTCAGCAAACACTTATCCTCCTGTCCCAGAGACTACAGGGTTATTAGACTCTACCCAGTTTTCTCTTCTGAAGCTGCTTGTTGGCCTCAAGCTTACAGCATGGAGAAAGAAAGCTGCAGACCAGAAGTTGCTCTCAGCAGTAGACACTGGCTGTGGCAACAGCTGGGAAAGTCAGCATTGGCACTGTGTGTAACTGTAATGCTGTTTCTATGTCGTGTAAATCAGGATGTGCTTGCAGCACTCCACTTTATACTGGAGGAGGATATAGCACATATTTGATATCAGGTAGAAACTAGCAGGAAGAAAGCATTCTTTTCTTTCTTCTATCTTGTGTTGCTGCTGTGAACCTGGCAGCTGATCCTCTTGGCCAGCACAGGCACGAAATCTGTCATTCTGTGCTCCTCTTACTAGGACTTAGCTGTCTTCACACTGAATTTTTTTTCCAGGCTCTAGGCTTCTCCAATTTGCAATACCTTTTCTGTGGCAGAGGCTAAAAGCAAAGTAGCTAGTTTGAATTCCTAACATCCTTTCTTCAATTATTCTTGGAAAGACACTTTTTACACTATTTAAATGTGCTGGCCAAGGATGACTCTTTGGGGCTTGGATAATGATTTCTGTACTGTTAAAAGTTGCTTTGTGAATGGCCATGCTCCTCCTGAGCATTGCTACATCCATGTTTGATGTAGCTGCTTTCCTTGTCCCAGGAGATGGGCATGGAGCTGCCTGACAAATGGGTTGGTATTCTTCTGGTACTATTTATACTGCCCTCCCTCAGCAGTTGTGAAGCTTCTTCTCAAGGTATGATGTATTTTGATAACTATGCTGTGAAGACAAAGATCTTCAAATTAAGTACGTGTAAAAACAGGGACCTTGTGTATCCTACAGCCTTTATCCTACAGTATTTAAATCTCATTTCATTTGACTTCCTGTGGTCTCCACAAAATGTCTCCATACGACTGTAATACTACTCTTCAAATAGAAAGGAAATTCTGGGAAATGGTCACCTAGGGACATTGAGATATTACAGGCCTTCCAAGCTGGACAGAAGAGGAGGAAGGAGCAATTGTACCTGAGCTGACAAATTGATAGGGATTCTTAAAAATGGCCTATGAGAACACAGAGCTAAGCAATAAGACTGTGGAAGAAATCTAGGGAATCTGCTCTGAAAGCACTCCCTGAATCTGGAAAAATCTAGAATACCCCTTCATAAACCAAATATCTAGTTTAACATGTAAAGCAATCTTAAAAAATCAAGGATATGGAGTGCTATAAGAAGCAGGTGACTCTGCTCAGAAGTCTGCTAGCTAAATACAAGCTGTATATAAAAAGAGAAAAATAAAACATAGGACAGGGAATGTTAAATGACACCATGATTTTAAACAGAGTTACTGATGATTAGCTGATGAAATATAATCCATCTGCAAACAACTAAAGATCTTTTCCCCTACAGTAACAGAAACAAGATGTATTAATTACTTTACAAGTTAAACAGACAATGGCAAGGATTTTGGTGGCAGAAAATGGTTCCTTGAAAAACGTTAAGTGTGAGCTCTTTGAATTGATGAGGTTATCCTAGAAAAGTCAAGCTACCCTGTGAAAGGTGAAATAGCAAGGTGAATAGCATTCCCTTCATAGCAACTTTATAGATAAGCCCCTAGGGTTCACTGATTTCCTCACAATGGAAGTGCATTGGTTTCCCAAAAAAGATGATCCTGTGCTTGCACAGGTGGCTCAGGCAAATAACACATCTCCATTGAAATATATACACTCATCACAATACACACAAAAGTAGGCACAAGAACTCTAATGATCACAGTATTCTTGATATGCTTTAAGGTGTCATGGCCACCCAGTAAATGTGTAGACAGAAAAGCAGAGAAGTCTAGAACAAAAGTATTGAGGTCTCTGCAGTTCACAGCTTTAACTGCTGTTTTGCTTCTGCTCAAAATACCTTGGATATTTGAAAAAGTCAATAGTTTCATAACCAACCTTGGACAAGCTAATCTTTGACTAGCACAGTCAGCCATGACACAAACTTTTCTGATAACTGCAGGTGTCATTGATCTTCCCCTCGGTCAGCTCGCTGCAGCCTCACACTTGCTGTACCTGGCTTGCGAGGCCGCCGTGGAGCAATTAACAGCTCTCCACCAAACTTCTCCCAGCCATGGCAGCTTATGTGATGGGGTTTAGCTTTTCTCACAGGGTTCTTTAGCTTGACATTTGGACCAGCAGAAATAACATATAAAGTTAGTAAATGAAAATATGTATTTCAACAGGTTTGTGGTTTTTCTTTTAAATAGACAAAATCACCATTTGCCATGTAAGTTTAATAGAATAACAAATTTAGTAAATACCGCTCCTTAAAAATAATAATGCAAGAGCCACATCTCATTTTCTTCAAGTAAAAAACTCTTTTGGTAGTCTCTGGTTTTGGGCATTGTCTTAACTTTAATGGAAAATATATAGAAATTCCACATATTTCAAATTTATTTGTTTAAGTTTCAAAAAGTCTGTTGCACAAAGCAGAATTCAGTTAAGGGAAACAAATCAAGGCTTATTTAACTCTTCAGTTAATGGGAAGCCACACCTAAGAAAGAGGATTTATGTTGGGAGCATCTCTAAAGGCTCTACGGATATCTAGAGACAGTCTTTGTTCCTCTATCTCAAAAGAAGCTGTCAGGAACAGGTGTTCTTTCATCTCAAGTCCTTCCTTTATTCATACACACAGATTGGATGGAGTCACAGCTTCATTGCTGTGTTGCTGTGATAACCACACTTATTGGAAGACTGAATAAAATGAGGGAAAGATGAAAATTTGGCCTGTTGGTTTGATATGTAAACCTTTGCATTATCATCTTAGTCCTCTGGAGTGTCTGATTTTAGTTTATTATGCTTGCTTATATTCATCACAAAGCAAGGCATAGTATAAAAAGATTACTCTGGATAAGAAATATGTCCCCGATTCTAGGAACACCCATACAATTGCAATTTCCCTTTCTTTGGTTAGTAATGCAGGCACATTGAAGATGTACATATATTAGGATTTACATTTACATTAAACTTGCAGGGTTGTAATATTTTTTCCCAGAGGAAGAACTCCACATCTCTTCTGGTATGTGCCAGGAAACAAAAGTTTCTGTTACTTCATGAGATCCTTGTCCTTTTATTCTATCAAAAATTATATTGGTATTGTAAGAAAGATACTATGGCTTTCATTTCTGCAGTATCTTTCAAACCTGTCATTTGCAAGAAGCAGTGTCACACTTCACAGCCAAGAAAAAGGAACAGTGAATTTGTTCTGACAAGTTCTAGGAGAAGTTTAGACTATTCCTTTTTCACACAGGCACTGTTTTCCTTGCTGACTCTCCAGATATCCCAGAACTATATTCAGTATTATGGATATGCAGAGCACAGCTGTCTACATTCACAGTTGTATCTAATCTAAGGTTTTTATTTCTGTGTTCAATTCAGCATAATTTCCCTCCCTAGGTTCTTTGTATTTTGTAATTACTTGAGAAAAAATGTTTTTAAGTTTTCAATTCTGCTCTCAAGTCACCATCATGACTAAAAAAAAAAACCTTAAAAAAGAATCGAAGTTCAAACCTTAAATCCTGGCACCTAGGATAATGTACAGCCTGTCAGGTTATGGTGACAAATGGCTGATCCCCATGCACCATGACAGGAGCAGGAGGCCCATGCCTGAGGGGAGCCCCCAGCAGCCCCACGAGGCCAACAGAGTCCCCTGTCCCAGCCCTTCCAGGTGCCACAGGAGCCCTGTCCAAGTTGTGCTACTGGGGGGTCCACATATACAATATGTAGGTAGGTGAATGTGTGTGCATACAAAAAAGTTTTTCATCCTGATCAGCCAGAGGGGAACAAAGAGACTCCTGGTAGTGTTTGTGCCTGTGTGAGCTCTTAGTGTCCCTGTCCTTGTTGCTCCGTGTGGTTTTCCATGTCTCCAAGTACACGTGCCATACTGTGTGTGCATGTCTGCCTGCTGGCAGCCCTGCTGCTGGGGGCACCTGGGGCATGGGGCTGTGGCAGTCTCACCTCCACTGGGCTGTCAGATTTGGCAAATTTGACACAAACCACAGAATCACAGAATGGGAAAGGTTGGAAGAGATCATCTAGTCCAACTTCCTTGCTCAAGCAGGGCCATCCTAGAGCACATTGCACTGGGTTGTGTCCATATGGTTCTTAAATATCTCCAACGTGGGAGACACCACAATCTCTCTGGGCAGCCTGTCCCAGTGCATGGTCAACCACACATAAAACTTCCTCCTCATACTTGGGTGAAAATTCCTGAGCATCAATTTCTGACTATTGCCTCTTGTCTATTGCTTGGCACCACCAATGAGACACATGGTCCATAAGACAGGTGTCAAAAGATCCAAATATGCAATGCAAACTGCTGTTTTAATGACTGGACATATTTTTAATGCTGGAGGATACATTTCACTTTCTTCCAAGCCAACTGAGAAAACATGCAGCATCATGCACTATTTGAAAATAAACTGAGTTTTTATGTTCTTTTTCTACTACTTTCTCTACTTTTTCACTTAAAAGGCCAAATAGGGGATATTTAAAGTTTGATGAAAATGCAACAGGTGATGATGAAAATAGAGTCACAGCATCGTAGAATGTATGGGTTGGAAGGGACCTCAAAGATTCTTCGGAATGACTAACCTAAATTTCCCGTCTTTCAGTTTGTGTCCATTATGTCTCATCCTATCACTACATGCCCTTGTGAAAAGTCCCTCTCTGACTTCCCTGTTTTCACCCTTCAGGTGCTAAAAGGTTGTTATGAGGTCTCCATTAAACCCTCTCCAGGAAGAACAGCCCCAGCTTTCCCAGCCCTCTTTGTAGCAGTAGCGCTCCAACTCTGATCAACTTCATGGCCTCCTCTGGACTTGCTCCAACACTTTCATGTCCTTCTTATGTTAGGCTTCCTTCTGAGCTAAGAAAAAGTGGTAACACCTCTTTTCCAAATACTTTATTGCAGCATTAGGGGACATGATGCATGTCCTCTACTCAGCACTGGTGAGGCCACCTCTCAAGTACTGTGTCCAGTTCTGTGCCCCTCCATTCAGGAAGAACATAGAGGTGATGGAGTGGATCCAGATAAGGGCATTGGAGCTGGTGAAGGGTCTGGAGCACAAGTCTTGCGAGGAGCGACTGAGGGAGCTGGGGTTGTTAAACCTGGAGAAAAAGGAGGCTCAGGGGGGACTTTATCACTCTCTGGAACCATCTGAAAGGAGGCAGTAGCCAGGTGGGGGTCAGCCTCTTCTCTCAGGCAACCAGCAAGAGGACAAGAGGAAACAGCCTCAAGCTGTGCCAGGGAAGGTTTAGGTTGGACACAGGGAAGAATCTCTTCACAGATGGGGTGAATGGAATGCCCGTGGAGGAGGCGGAGTCACTATCCCTTAAGGTATTTACGGAAAAGCTGGAGCAGTGCCATGGTCTATTGGTGGTATTCTGTCATAAGTTGGACTCGATCTCAGAGGTCTTTTCCAATCTGACTGATTCTGTCTTTCAAGGCTGCCGTCAGCTGGTACGCACGGCACGACCGGGACAGCTGCAACCCTTCCCCTCACGGCAGAGCGGCTGCCGAGCCACTTTCCCCACACACGGTCGCTCCGTGCCGCCAAGGCCACGGCCCCGAGGTTCTCCGTTCCCGCCCCGGCCCGGCTCCGCCCCGCGGCCCCGCCGCCACATAAGGCCGCCGCCGCCGCCGCCTCCCCTCCCCCGAGCAGCGCGGAGTAGAGGCTGAGGGCCGCCGGCCGCCGCCATGGTTTTGAACCCGGTGCTGGGGAAGCTGGTCAGCAAGCGGGTGGTGCTGGCCAGCGCCTCGCCGCGCCGGCAGGAGATCCTCACCAACGTGGTGAGTGCGGCCGGGAGCTGCGGGCAGCGGCGGCCGCAAGGGCCGGCCCAGGCCTGCGGGGCCCGACGCCTCCCGGCCCGGCCGCTCCATGAGACCAGTGGGAGGGGAGCGGGGAAATAGAGGCGATGTGTCCTTTCTGGAATGCACTAGTGCAGAGTAAAGGAGGTCGTAACCTGTCATTCAGATCCTTCAGTCCCTGCGGAGGGACGTGTTGGCCTCGCTGGGCGGGCTGCGAGACGCTTTTGAATAGCACTTGGGTATTACCTATCGAACTTAGGTTGCTTAGTATTACCATTCTTAATAATTCAATCGATAAATTGAGCTTTAGTGGAAGAAATAACTTCAAAATAAGGATGTGTGGAGAAGCACCGAGGTTCAGTCATACACTAAGTTATTAGAAACACAATATGCTTGCTGGGTGTAGTAAATGTAGAAATGTAGCCTAGAAGCAAAAAGTTGGAAGAATAGTTGGGCATTGTTTGATGAAACCAATCAGAAACTCTTTGGTTTTGTTTTCTGTTTATCATATGTATAAGGATACATAAAGTGCAGTAAAGCTCCTGTAAGAATGTGCACTGCTGTTGCATGAGTAAAGTGCTATGGATGGATTAAATTTTTAAAAAGCCATTAGTATAATCCTCTGTTTATGGAGTGTGTAAGCTTATACAACAGTATAAGCTTATACACTTCATAGTTTTTATACAAAAAGAATAATGAAATTACTAATGTGATTAGGTTCTAGTAAATAAAGGCAAAATCAAATATACACACCAAAGTTCTGATTGTTTTGTTTTAGATTGTTTGCAAAGGATATGTATGCACTAAACACCAACAGAAGCACTAGGAATGTTTTTTTGTGTGTGTTTGGGGGGGAGGTGTTTTAAAGTCTAAAAAACAGATGTCAAATTTGCTATTCACTTAATATGCCTTGGGAGCAATGTTTAATGATGAGGTCAGACTGACTGCATCACTTTCCTGTGTTACAGGGCCTGCGGTTTGAGGTGGTTCCATCCTGGTTTAAGGAGACACTAGAAAAGTCATCTTTTAAAGCCCCTTATGAGTATGCTGTGGAAACAGCAAAACAGAAAGCTCTTGAAGTAGCAAACAGAATGCATGTAGTAAGTTGCTATTACAGAAGTGAGCTTTTTGTCTTTAGGTGGTGCATGTTCCTGTGACTTAATTTGCTTGCACTGCTTAAGTGATCCCTGAGTCCTTTTTCTCCACTGAAGGCTAATGGATGTTTTCCTGTCATTTGTGAAAGATGGTATCTTGAAATTGCCTAATCAGAAGTCTCATGCCTGCAGTTCAGGCTTTCCACGAACTGAAGCAGCCTGCATCTATTGTCAGCATCATACCAACTCTTGTGCAGAATATAAATTCCATAGTTTTTTTTCAACAGTCAGGTGTATGGCTAACTTCATTCCACGTATTTCTTGATTGTGGAGACAGACTCCACAGAAAAACATTGATGTGATTCCAGTGCTTTGTTGTAGCTTTCACTGAAGGAGTGACAAGAGTAGCTCAGAAATTGTGGGTACTGGAGGAAAGCATAAAAAAAAAAATTACTCTTTCTTTGCCCAGAATGTTTTAAATCAGAATTTGTCTATCTAATTTTAAGAAGGGAGAAGTTGATATTATTTCAGATTCTGTTACACGAGGCATCCATTTTGTATCCTAAATTTTATCAAAACCAGTGATGCAACTTCCACTATCAGTGGTGTTTGACTTATGCCCTTGGCTGTGATCACTGTTTGAACACATAAGGCTCTTTGCTACCAGAACCTATTTGAAAGTCAAGCAGATTAAATCTCACAAAATGGATTATAATATTTTCTTAATAATATAGCTCTGAGAGGGGTGTTTGCTGATCCTATTCTACAGAAAAGGCATGTTGAACACTTTAAATTAACAGTGTTGCCAGATGTCACCATTCGTCAAAGCAAATATTGCATGGTCTCCAATGTAAATCGTTACCCAGGAGTCTGTCAACTACTTTCCAGACAATGGTACAACATAGGAGAGTGGATTTTAAACCCAGCCTCACTAAATGACTTACTTTGGGCTTTCATTGCAAAATACTGTGCTGGTGATAATGCCAGTTCAGTGGATTTCAAAATGCTTCTTCATACAGGAATTTGTAAAACTAATTCTAGATATGGTTAAACCATTTAGAGCACATCAAATCTTTGTCTAGAAGAATTGCCTCCCTATGAATGTTTTATTATAATGGTAACACAGGCAGGTTTCATGTCATATTGTGATAAGTAACAGCAGTATAATATGCAGGTAAATCAAAACATAGCTATAAGGACAGGTACTGTTTAAAGTCAAGAAAGATTTACAAGGAATTTTTATATATCACTACCTCTCATATTAAAAAAAATACTATGTTCCCTTTTGAGAGAAAAACATGAAGTGTAGCTAAAAAATTTTGTAAAATTTTGCTTGGAAAAAATGATCCTAGACGGCTGTATTCTCTGGCTTCCAAGCACTAAGCACTTCCTTTAAAGGAATTATTTGCCACCTTGAAGACCAGATTGACTTTTGAGAATGCACTTTATTTCCTGGATGCATTTATTCATCAGTAACATATTTGGGCAAATTTGTGGCTTGAGAATGGTGTGCTCAAGCCTCACTTTTATGGCGATATAAATGTTTACTATTTTGCGAACAGTGCAAAAGGAGAAATAGTGTCTGTTTTCAGGTCAGTGTAGAGCCCTACTTCTAAACCAGTAAACTGCTATTTTCTTACCTTATGTCTTAAAATATTTTGTTCTCTTTGCATCTTCTGACAAATGCCTTCTTTCTTATGCTTTTGCAGAAGCATATGAGAACACCTGATATTGTCATAGGAGCAGACACTATTGTGGTAAGAAGTCTTTAAGTTAATTTATGACAAGTGTAGAAAATACTTATATCTTTAGGTTTAAGTTTGAAAGCTGTCTTCACTGTGAAGCTATACCTTCATTATGGTACATCTTTTTGGGGTTTGTTGATATGGCTTTTAGGGGTTTTTCCCAACAAGGTAATTTTTGAAGTCTTGAGAGCTAGAAGCCTTGCTACTGGTTTTGGGGACACTAATACTGCCGTAAATATTGACCTGGATCTCCTAATATGTTATGGAAATTCTGTCCTCAGGTGACTTGTCTGTCAAGTAGTCCAGATCATGTGAACTGTTCTGTGTTGTGCCTTGCAGGAGGAGGTCACTTTATACCTGACCTCTTCACAGAGACAGTGAACTGTTAAGGACAGAAAAAGCTGAATTATCCTTTTGTTTGAGAGGTGCAGCCATTGGAGGGTAGAATATGGCACTCATGTGCTTGACACTTAATTACCTGTTCTACCAAAGGATCTGTGCTGCTTGCTCTACTCAATAGACTCAAGTTTGGAGCTCTGGCTGGAATCATTATATGAACATCATTTCTGACCTCAGTTTCTGAAAAGTGAGAAAAAGAAGCACACTCACTCTGTTTTTCTGTTTTTAGTCTGTGGATGAGCAGATCCTGGAGAAACCAGTTGATAAGCAAGATGCCTACAGGATGCTATCAAGGTCTGTAGTTTTAAGTAAGACATTAAATTTGAAGATGCAATTTCTCCGTCACTTAGATTCTCAAAAGGGTTCCACAGAAGGGATACATGCAATTTTTGGGGGGTTTTGTTTGTTGTAAGTTTAGTAGATCAATCTCTTAATTTGGGTTATGAAAAGTACTTAATATTTAACTTTTTAGAACTCCAGGAAAAAAGGCAGACAAGATGATGCATTTTTGCATATATCCAAGGAGTCAAGTGAAAATTTTCACACACTGTTTCATCTTAACAATTTGGTGTGGAATCTTGTGGGGGACAGAGCATGTGAGATACTTCTGATCTCATCCTGGCTAATCTTTACGAGATTATTCCTTAAATAATCTCTTCAAAAATTCACAGTCCCTTCCATTATACATGTGTTGCTTACACAGCAGAAAATAAAGTCCTCAGAACTAATTGGCCACAGCGTGGCACTCTGGAGCCACTACAAGAGAGAGCCAGGGGTAAGGCAATCTAAGCCCTTCTCTGCACTCGGGCTTGCAATGGGATCTCTGGGGGCCAGTCTGGGTGAAATGAGAACATATGCTCTAGTTCCCTATTACATGTTTAGTCTGAGTTACATCACCTAGCTGTTTATTGCCAGCTTTCAGCAAAGATGGCTGTAACACTAGTACTTATGCCAACTGGCCTTTTCTAATGCATTTGGAATAGTCACTTTCCTGATGTACAGTGAATGAGTTGATACCAAGAACTACTCTTATACAAGTGGTATTTTTGAGACTTGAAATGACTGCAGCTTTTGGTAATGTTTTTTATGTAGTTATTTTTTTTGTTTGTTTTGCCATTATCTTTTCAGCAATACTGAAATAAGTTATTTGTTTAGGGTGCATGTCAGATCCATTGAGTGATACCTTAATATAATGGTCTGCTTCTCAGAGTGTAGCAGTGTAATCATGTAGAGCATTTAATAGGACTGTTGCTTAATGGACATGTTTTGCCTGACAGGTTAAATGGGAAAGAGCACAGTGTTTTCACAGGCGTGGCTATTATACACTGCTGCAGTAAAGGTATGCATCATTTTATTGCAATTCAATGTCTGTTTTCAAAATTCCTCTTGTGATAGCTTGTACAAGTAAGGAAACAGGATGAAAATGTTTCATATACAGTCTAAATTGCTTTTCTACTCAAGAACTGCCTTATCAAAATATAAATTAAAGACTCCCCACAAAAGACAACCTTCTTCCTGTATTCAGTTTTCACACAGAAGGGAAAGCAACAAGACACAACGGAGTTCAGAAATACTGTCTCTGAAAGCTATGAGACTAATTGAAAGGCCAGTGTAAGTTGTGGAATTCTAAACTAAATTCAAGTAAGGTACTACAGACTGTGAGACTGAGCTGGATGTGATCCATATCAACTTCATTCTGTGTTGTGCTTAGACCAGTTGAGGCTTAATGCCTCAGACTGTTAAGAAGCTGTAGGGAGCAATACACCAATGTTCTCTATCACATAATTTACAGAGAAAGTGAATAGTTTTATGGAAATTGTACCATTAATATAATTTGAGGAGGACTTGAGGAGCATCGTCTGATAATTGTGCCAAAAGTCTTTTAGTAGAGCTTTTGCAGACATTTTGCTGGACATAGTCTTTCTGTACACAGATTAACAGTTTTTAATCTTTTCTGGAATGGTTGCTCTTAACTCTTGTAAAATAGAATTAAAGTTAGTGATATAGTACTGCTAATATGCTAGTACAGTAGAGGGAGAGCTGCTGCAAAAGAAATAAAACATGTTACCAGGGAATTCCTGTGAGCAGCCCAGCAATGTAAATAACACCTTTAACTGTTTACTCTAGGAAGAAAGTTAAGTGCACCCAACTGTAATAGTGATGCTATAACAGCACATCTCATTTGAAGTTTACCAATTTGAACTGCATCACAGTCGGATGAATAAAAATATAGCTTTAGATGGCAGATTCCCCAAGAGATGCAATAGATAGAACAGTTTTGTAGAATTATTATAAACTGTATTTACAATTTATAATTACAATGTGTTTTTTAACTTGTTAAAGGTGAAGTTTTTATTTTGAGCTGACTAGAATTTGTTATCAATGCTGAAGGACATGGTAATGTCTTCATATGCACCAATTTTCTTACTTTGTTTGGGCTTCACACTATCACCATTAGAAATTGGTTAGCATTCTTCCTTTGGTCTGTACTGCAGATATTTCCTACTCCTCCTCAAGCATTTCCACTGCTACCAGAATGGTGGTAACAGGAAACGCTTGGTGTTTATATAAAAGAGTAGAGAGAGCTAATAATCTGTAATGTGCACACTCATTTGTGCAAGGCTGTTACCTTTTGAACATGTTTTGGAAAAGCCTCTGTCAGCAGTGACAGCAGGGTCACAGTGTACCACATGCAGCAGAGTCCATACCCAGGTGTGCAGTACTTTATTGCACCTTCCCTCATCCCCTTCCAGCTGCAGAAGTCTGAAATAATCTTGTCATCTCTTGAGAGATGATAGGAAGATGACAGCAGTGGTTCTTGATGGGATTGCTGGATACCCAAGTCTGAAATGCAGGTGCAGCTGCACGTACCCACTTTTATGACAGCTACATGTTGGACTCTGATATGTTGTTAAGAGTTGTTTGACAACAGTCATGAAGTTGGAAGGGTGCTTTTAGCCTTCTTTGTACTCAGTGCTGGATGTGTGTTCCAGCATCCATAAAAAGCTTTGTGTAAGGGTTGTTCATTTTAAGAATATATTCCATACAGGAGGAACAGTCTGTTAGCCTTGACACAGGACTGCAGAGGTTGAAAATGTAAACTCTTACTGTTTTGGGAAAGTTGAGCCCACTCTCCCTAAAGAACACTATTAGTCATTTCATACATCTATGCAATATATCTAATTTTTCTCAAGCAAAATTGTCAAATTATTAAGAAATACAACCTAGATGTTATGCTCTCTAAACTATAATTCCTGTTTCTCATAAGGCCTTTTTCTTTCTTTAGACAATCAGCTAGAGATGGAAATCACCGATTTCTATGAAGAGACTAAAGTAAAATTTTCTGAGCTGTCTGAAGAGCTCTTATGGGAGTATATTCATAGTGGGGAGCCAATGTAAGTATGACCCTGATGCCAACACTCAACACTTGAGACTAGGCCTTAGAGTACATTATTAAGCCAGTGTAAAATATTGTCCTGTGTTCTGTGAAATTTTGCTCTGTGAGTATAATAAATGACAGTATGGGTGATGCAAGGTCACTGTTATTTTGTTCTTGTGCAAAGCTGTCATTTCTCCAGTGAAAGCGAGCTACCTTTTTAGAACCCTAATGAACTTGAAAAGTGAAGACTTGAAATCCTCTGGATTAGAGCAAGCAATTGTACAATATACAATTATCTTTCTGTTAGCAGAGGTATTCAGGGATCTTCAGTGCCCAAGACAATGCATAAATCATTACAAACAGGTGAAAAGAGTTAGTGTTGGATAATCAGGGCATCATGGAACTGTATTGGGAGAAAGCTAGAACTTGGTGCTAGAATTTAGTTTATCAAAATCACTCTCTGATGCAAGGAACACCAGCTTAATTTTTACTTATCCTTGTGAAAAGTGAAAACACAGTTTGTGTATGTTGCTATGCCAAAATTGTCCTTCAGTTTCTGCATTTCTCTACACTGGTAATATAGTTATGACCTATATAGGCAACATTGGCAAAGACAATATACCAGACAACAGTGACTCCATGGAAGAAATAGCATGAGAACAGAATGCCTAATGACTACTCCCTAAGATTAAGTTCACTAGATTGGTTAAAAAAAGTACTTATTTGGAGACAACAAGGGAAAGGAATTTGTCTTCCCTTTGTGTTAGCTGAAGCTGCCTGAAGGCACAGTTAGCACTATGGACTGCGTATTAAGTGATACAATGTGAACTTTTGTCCCTGTAGCTTCAATTCTGACCATGTAAGAAATTGCGGTGGTTTTTAAACTCTTACGTGCTATAAAACAACAAAGCCACGTTTTACTGGGGAAAATAAACCAGTGTAGACTTTGAATATACTTCAATGCTTATGTGTAAATGAGGCATACTTTGTGAATATGTAAGGTTCACAGCTTACTGAATAGACTGATTTTAAATTGGATTATAGGGAGAGAATATTTTGGCAGGACTACAGCTTGTAATAAATTCCTACGTAGGTTTTTGGAAGGTGATGTTTACTCTGCTAGTTAGTATGAGGTTTAGATTTAGTGTGCCATAAAATTGCAGTTTAAAGGACAAATGACCATGGATTTTTAGGAAGAATATGAGGTTGAAAAATATTTTGGAATATTCTGAATATTTCTTCTGGAAGCAAATAGCTTTAGCAGTAGTTTGCTGCACCAAAACAGCTTGTGAGCAGTGCTGGGTTGTCCTGTTCATTCTCCTAATAACGGTGTGTGACACCAAGGTTCCTGAGAATGTATTTTATTACTCTCTGAGGCAGAAGCCAAATGATCTTTGTTTATATAATCGTGTTTATAAATGTTCCTATTACATTTATATAATAGGAAGCACTTACTCTGACTTTGCAAAGGAACTACTAAACACAGTATCCTATAAATTTTGCAAAATGGTAAGGAGAAGTATCTCACAGCACTTATTTTTTTTTGTTTATTTTTGTTCCCTCCTCCATGTCCACTTATACAAGTTACACAATTCTATGCATACAGGTTTTTCTAAACAAAAAACCTGTTTTTTGTTTAAAAAAAAATTACATGGTAAAATAATTTTCTGAAATAATACAAGACTTAATAATCACATGAAAAAATAAAAGAAAAATTACTAGTTCTTTTGAGAATTAAACTGATTTCTTTTTCTAGCAAGAAGAAAATTGGCATATAGTGTTTAAGTCAATCACTGGTGACAGAGTAATACTAGAATACATAGCTGACATAAAGTATGGGTAAGGAAGGAGGGGAAATTGCTGTCTCAAGGTAGTCTGTGATGATGCTATAAAAACCTTCAAATTTTGGCTTCAGAAAGATGTTTTGCTTTTTGTTTTTTTCCTATTCCTCTTTCTACTTGCAGGCACTGTCTCTTTTTTTTCTGTGTATCTGTAGAAAGAAGGCTGTACCACAGTAATCCTAACTGGTTTGGGTAGACTATAATGGGTAGACTTCCACCCAGCTTTTTATTTTGTAATCTTTCCCTTATGAACAACTTTATCTGTCTCTGCTTACAACTGCTAGCCTGAAAATCCTATGTGGTTTTAGTAGCTCTCCTCTGATGGCAGTGAAATCAAAGGACTCTACTGCAGTCTGGGAAGGAGATGATGACAGAGCCTTCAGCTCTACAGTTTCACATTTTACTGTGAAGGAATAAAATACAGAATATAAATGTTCTTTTCAGGATCCAATGCCAGAACATAAAGTGTTGTAGAGAAATAAATATATAGCCATTTCTGTTAATATTCTTGCTGGGGGTATGATACTGCTGCTTTTGATGGTTATAATGTTTTTTGCCTACCTGTAAGCATATACTAAAGTAACTATAACTTCATTGAAAAATGAGAAGACATTTTAGTCATTATAATATTCCTAATTTAGTTGATATAAAGAAGAAATCATTTAAACAATGACAAAGCTATAAGGTAGTGCTTGCAATTAAAGATTAAAGGAGAATTCCTGTTCCATAATTTATAGCAATTCAGAAAATCCTACTTGCTGGTATACTGATTCTTCTGTTTGTTTTAGCATGCTATTAGAAAGGGAATCCGGAGGTAAGTACTAAAAATAAAGAGCTGTTTCTGATCAAATCTAAGATGAAAAAATTAGCAATAATTTTTTTTGTGTAGTAACCTTCTTTCTCAAGCAGTTTGTATATTTTTATACTACCTTAAGTTAATAGATCTGAGACTGACTGACCTTTGGTTTCTAAGCTTGCTGACATAGGCTTTCAGATTCTGCTGTTATGTAGGAAACATACTTTTAACTGCCTTCTTCCTTGTATGAGAACAGTAAAATTATTGGGTCTACTGCAGCTTATCTGACTTGTATATGTTTCCATTCCAGTCTGTGGAATTTGCATAATTACATCTAAAGACAAATTAGATTTCCAAGGTTAGTTTCTGTGCACGTACATTCCTGTGCCAAATTACTAGTATTACCATGACATCTAAGAGCACAGTGTTATGAGCCACAACTCTATTCTTAATCTCAGATGGTTGCACAAGAGATGGATAGATAGGGCTAAATAGAGTAGTGGATTTCATTTGAATAGGTTGCTGTTTTCCAAGAAAATCCTGTCTTCCCAATCCTCATTTTAGGTATTCCTATGACAGAGATCTGCAAGATGCGTTCTATGATCATCTAAAGGGTCTAAAAGGTCATCTTTGTTGAGCTCCTTTGGGACCTGACATTCCCAAAGGCTTTCCAGCCTCTGGTGAGGGTCAGTATGCATCTGGTGACCCAGTGGCAGTGTTGCTCTTGGTGACATTGTTATGTTTTTGGTAGCCACGACTTGGTAACTTATGACTTATGCAGTCACCTGCTGCTTAGGTGACTGTTGCACTTGCACTGTCTGAAGCATCAAGACCTTTGGCTCCTCACCCTTTGTAGAAATACTGATCCTTATATTTATCTTGTGATTTACAAACTGAAGTGTTGAGCCTACCTAGTAGATTTAATCTGCCTGTAACTTAGGTACCAGTCTTTATGCCAGCCTCTGCAGTACTGGTGGTTTATTAGTGTTCTGTGATACCTCTACTCTTAACCTTAATTAGATCTATGTTACAGATTTCTCTTTGTACTTTCTCTCCCCCAGGGACAAGGCTGGTGGATATGGTATCCAGGCCCTTGGTGGAATGTTAGTTGAGTATGTCCATGGAGACTTCTTGAATGTGGTGGGATTTCCTTTGAATCACTTCTGCAAAAAGCTAGCAGAATTATACTATCCGCCCTCTAAACATAATGTACAACATAAAAAGTATGACTCTATCCCTTCTGTGGACACTTTTGAGAACCTAAGTGATGAAGAAAATTCAAATTTCACAGAGCACAAAGTTGCTAGTAAGTTGGACTGCAGTGGCATGCATTCCTCAGGAGCTGCTTACACTTCTGATAACACCTCTGCTGTCAGAACTGATTTTACAGTACCCTTGGAAAATCAGAATGGAGTGTCACAGAGTGCATCAAAACTTCCATCCAAAATTCTAGAGCTGATGGATGGTTTTAGAGCTTCAAAGGTAAGGGAAAAATAAAACTACTCGTTACATTGTTGTCTGATACATTTGTTTCACTGGACTTCAGGTATGTAGCAGGTATTGTGAAATACTTCAGCTGGGGAATGAATGTATTAATCATTAGTAAAAAAGGACCACTGACGTTCTGGGGAATCTTACGATAGCTGAAACTTCTGGTGCAGTGCAAACATTGCTGGGTTTGTCTTTTTGTATTTGTTTTTATGTTTTTTATGACATTTCAGTTACCTATTGGATAATTTTATCTCTTGAGTTGAGAGGGAAAAGAAGTTGCAGATTTTTCTTTTTTTACTGATCAGAAGAGCACAACTAAGCTGGAATTATATACTCTTCAAAGAAAGCATTTAATGTGGTTAACTCACCTGACTTAAAAGTGTGACAAGAATTGTATATATTATATTTCCTTTGTAACTTCTAATGCTTAGCATTAGAATTTTGTGGAAGGTCTTAATTTTTTATTGCCTCTTCAGAATATTATTTGTTAATAACCTGTTTCGTGTTCTGGATGTGTTTATTAACTGGTAATATCCATGCTGTATCTGATGGAGGCATACTCATAACAGCTCACAAACAAGGTCACATGCTCTGTGTTTCAGCCAGGCATGATAAGAAATGCATAGCTGGACATTTTAAGTACTCCCAGATTTTCTACATAGTTCCAGTGTGGCAAAGACAGTAGTGAAGAAAGGGAAGAAGAAATTAATAGATCTAATAGATCACTGGTCTCCATCAAGCTGTTTGTGTTTTAGGAAGAGGTGGAAAAAAAGAGGTAAAGTGGCTGTGAAATGCAAACTTGGAACTAAAGATCCAGCAACTTTGAGGTGAATGGAGGCGGGCACACCAGACAGTGAACAATAGTTTTGCTGAAACAGTGGAGAGCTGTGCTCAGCTCTTAAGGAAGACTGTAGTGTGATCATGTGGTGTGGTTCTGTGGGCGTGCTGCTTGCAGGCATACAAAGCTGTCCTGAAAGGTTTGGAATAAAGTGGCTTTGAGGTTGCTGCATTTGTGAACTTCTTGTGTACCTATAGGGAGTGATGTATTTGAATGGGTGAGATGATGCTTAGTATTTCTTCAATTTAAATAAAAATTAATATGGAGAATCATCAGCATGTGGTTGTATGTTACTTAAACTGTTTACAGTGATGTGATGCTGAATAGTTTTGTGCAGTGAAAGACAGTGGAGGCTGGAAATAAAAGGAAGAGCTTTACTTTCTCATTACTCCAGTATAAAGTCATAGTATCAAGTACTGAATCACATGCTGAGCTAGTGGGATTTTTTTTTCCCACTTCATGGATCTTTGTAAAATTAATTATCAGTAGTGATAAATTGGATCTGACAAAACTCATCATGTTTCCATTTGCAGAATAGGTATAAGTACACAGAAGCATTTATTTCCACAAAAACTCTCAAGTTTTTTTCATTTTGATTCTTAGGTGAATTTAGTGATTCTTCAAGAACTTTATAAAGCAGAGTAAGTTCTTCAAGAACTTTGATTCTTGGTGAATCTTCAAGAACTTTATAAAGCAGAGTAAAATGTCCTGCAGGTGAAGGTATTGCTTTCTGTTTTCCTCTGAACTGCTCTGTTGCAGAACAGGAGGGGATCAGCATTAAATACTTGCAAGTTAAAAAACTTTTGAAGTTTACTATGTTCCAAATTGACATAGTCTTATCTGTACTCAGATCTTTGACATTTTTTCTTCTTTAATTTTTTTTTTTTAACTGAGAATTACTGAACAGGTAGGTCAGCCAAGTTTTCTGCCTTATCTTCTCACCTTCTTTTTCCTGTCCTAATAGTTTCCAGTTGGTATCAGGCCAAAGACTGGGCAGGTCTCGGAAGCCATCTGGTTGTAAACTAGATGTAATTGGCTCAGTATTGTGAAAGCCTGAATTATAATAAGTCACAGCTATATGTTCTTATTAGAATAACAAAGATGTTATAAAATGGAATAAAAAGATGTGAAGATGATAGAATATAAATACATGCAGTAGCAGACCTACTTTTCAAAGTTAATTATATTTTTCTCCCTTTGATTTTTATTAAGCAGAATGTCAAGGCCCTTCTTTCCTTGATTATCTTTAGATTTAAATTTATAGTTGCTTGCAGTTGTAAGGAAATTGATTCTGTGATACTGCATTTGCCTCCACTGTTGTGCTCTCCATAAACTCCTTGGTTTTAGGTGTTTCACCTGCTTCAGAATACAGAAACTGTAGAATTGCAAATTAATTTTGAATGGAAAAGTATATATTACCATACCTCAATAACTTTACTCTCTGGTTTGGTTTGTAGATCTTTAAAAAAGTTCAGCTAAGGTTTTCAATTTAAGGCAGCCGTTGCCCATGAGCTTTTCTTCACCATCAAACACTAGCTGTTCTTTTGTCCCCATTCCATGTGTACACACCCTGTTAAGGTGTGCCTGTAGTACAGTTGTCCTATGAAGTTTTAGTCTTTCTGTTCTTAATCTTTTTGGGTTTTTTCCTTAATTTTAATAAAATAAAGACCTGCATTTTAGCAACTGAAGCTGTTACACTGTCTTAGTGGAGAGTTTTGAGTTTCTTATGCTTTGGGTATATCAAATTTAATTTTTAATAATTATTTAATAATTATTTTTATTATCAAATTTTGGTTTTGGTTCATATGCTTAAGAATGTACTGTTATGTCAGTTAAATAGCTCAGTAAAAAGTGTGTCTTCATACAAAATTTGTAGGCTGCATTCCAGAATACTGTGAGCTCCTTTCTCTCCCAAACACCATTGTTAAAAGTTAAGTTACTTGGCCAAGATATTGAAGTCCTCTTAAGAAGGAAGAGAGCAATTTTTTAGGAGGTCGGTTAAGTTGTGTTGCAGTAGTTTAACAGTAGTTGTGTAGAATAATTCTAGACAAACAATATCATTCTTTTGTTTTTTGATTGCAGTCTTTTAAACACAGCATGATAACAATATCTTACCTATACATAGGCTCTGTTTGTAGCCTCTAAGCTGAAGATATTTGATCATCTGAAAGACAAATGTCCAATGAAGGCTGTGGATATTGCAAATGATGTTGGAACCTTTATACGTGGAACTGAAAGACTCCTTGATGCATGTGCTTCTCTTGGATTACTGGAGAAAACACCACAAGGTGATTAATTTACCCTGCAACTGTATATGGTACTAAAAGACAGGCAGGGCTGGAAGAGATGCTTTTAAAGTCACAGGTTCTGACTTGATATTGTGGGTAACTTGTATTTGGGGCAGAGGGGAATGGATTCCTTTGCTTTCGTTATTAGTAGCTGGAATTGTTTCATGTGGGGGAAGGCATTATGCAATGAACACATTCAAGTCTCCTTTATGGAAACCTTAGATTGTTTTTGCTCTCTGGACATAATACTGACCAAATTTCTAAGAAAAGGTTGCATGGACAGTCCCAGGGAACAGTGTAATAGCTCAGATCTGTCATCTGTATTTGAGTCACAACAACCCCATGCAGTGCTACAGGTTGGGGTAAAAGTGGCTGGAAAGCTGCCCAGTGGAAAAGGGGTGGTGTTCAAGAGCAGCTGAACATGAGCCAGTGTGTGCTCAGGTGGCCAATGAGCATCCTGACCTACATCAGCAGTAGCATGGTCAGCAGGACCAGGGCAGTGACTGTGCCTCTGTGCTCAGCACTGGTGAGGCCACAGCTTGAATCCTGTGGTCAGTTTTGAGGCCCTCATGACAAGAAAGGCAATGAGATGCTCCAGAGAAGGGTAATGGAGCTGATGAAGGATCTGGAGCATAAGTCTGATGAGGAGTGGCTGAGGGAGCTGAGGGTGTTAAACCTGAAGCAAAGGAGGGTCAGAAGAGATCTTATTGTTCTCCACAACTATGTGTGAGGAAGTAGCCAGGTGGGAGATAGTCTCTTTTTACAAGTAGCAAACAGCAGGATAAGAGGAAACAGCCTCAAGGTATGCCAAGGGAGATGTAGATTGAGTATGAGGAAAAATTTCTTCCAAGCATTGGAACAGGCTGCCCAGAGAAGTGGCTGAGTCACCATCCCTGGAGGTATTTAAAAGGTATGTAGATGTGGTACTTGAGAACCTGGTTAAGTGGTGGACTTAACAGTGCTGGATTAAAGGTTGTACTTGATAACCTTGGAAGGCTTTTCTATTGCAGTGACTCTGTGTTTCTATCTAAAATGACTGTCAAATTCCATTTCCTGCTGCAGCAGTGTCCTCAGTCTTCAGCAAAGGATCAGGCTTTTAATAGGGAGAGTTCTGCAATCTGTCCCTCTTTGTGGACAATAACTTAAACTTTAGTGCTCCTAACTGAAAGAGTCCATGAATGTGTATGTAAATGAGGGAGTCAGTATTACAATTAACTTTTTCAGTCCACATTATGTAGTTCGAAGTTTCCATGTGCATCATTTACATAGTAAGACTTGAAATGGTTAGGTGTGAAGAAAATAAAATAAAGGAGTCTTTTTAACTCTGTTAGAGGACAAGGCAAATGAAAAAGACCTAAAGACAAAATGGAGAAAGCTTGAATTCAGGGAAGAAACAGCCATAATCTAAACAAAAATACAGTCAAGAATGAGGAATGACTGTTCTAATACTGTCCCTTGAATATTAGGTATCTGAGGTACTCTGGTTTAAAATTAAAAAAAAAAAAAATCAGTGTGTATCTATATTTTCCAGCATCTAAATTCTTTTTTGAAACTAAGTACTTGCTCCTTTAGGAATAACAAGACTTTCAGAATTACTTTTTGTGCAAAATTTTTAATAGTAGATCATAAGATCAGGATTTACTAGTTATTTATGCAGGGAAACATGCCTTCAGAGTTCAAACAATAGTTGCAAAGTACTGAAACAAAGCTGGTTACAACTGTGTTCTTCCCATAAGGTTATAGAAATACAGACTCAGCAAATACCTACCTGACCTCAGATGGTAAATACTCACTTCATGGCTACATTATCCATTCTAATGATCACCTTTGGCCTCTCTTCACAAACTTGGAGTCTGCTGTCAAAGAAGGGAGCAGGCAGAATCATCGAGCCTTTGGAAAGAAAGCAGATGATCTATTTAAGGTAATATAAACTCTTTATTAATATCAAAACCAGGTGTGAGGAGCCCAGAACCTATCTAGGGGCAAATTGAGACAGAGCTGTCTGAAGAAAGTTTGTCAGTCTCAGAAATGGTAGAAACACAGTGCAATTCACCAGTCTCAAGCTTCTGTTCCCTTCAACTTTAGGCTGTGAAGTAGTGAAGCAATCACAAAATATATTGGGAAATTTGAGTGCTGACAAAAATTCTCCAGGTGAAGCGTTCCCAACCCACTGACACGCTCTCAGAACAACCTCTGGGCCTGATTAATTTACGTTTGTGTCCTTTTTATAACACCAGATAGTACCTTATCACACATACACTCTTTCCATGTTGGACACCAGTCAGTTGATTGTGATGTGCATCCAGTTTAGGCTGTGCTGTGTAGTCAAAGCTGGTTTGTGTTGATGCAATAGAGAAGGGATCTAATCTCCTTTATGAAGTTTTGTAGTTTTTTATAAGCTTCAAGCTGATATCTATTACTGATAAAATTGTAATCCTTCTGTTTCAATCTGTGGTATTCCTTTTCTGATGCTAGCCCAAGTGGATGTGATCAGACTGGAGAATCACTTAGGGGTGTCACTAGCCTAACTTGTCAGTTACCCATCTAGTGAAGTAGGATGAGAGGCATAAATATCTGTGCCTGTGTAAGCAGAGAGCTGGTAGTGTGAGCAGTCTTTGACAGCACTGCTGGCTTAAATTGTACTTCAGACTACATCCCGAGGTCTTTAGTTTGTATTAAACTTCAAGATGGTGATAAAGGCAGTCTCCTGAAGGAGATGTTTACACCCTTCACGTATAGTCAATGGAACAAAATAAGGACTTCTGGAGACTTAAAAGTTCTGCTAGCCTTATGTTAGTACTTAAATAACTGGAGGACAAAAACTCTGTTGGAAATCATTCAAAGGGTCTTTAAAGGGAGTTAACATACTTTGCTTTAAGATAGCTGTTGCAGTAGATGTCTAAATTTATATACAAATTAAGTGGTTTAATTAACCACTGGAGCTCATCCTTGGTTAAACATCTGGGTTATCACCTTTGCTTGGGTGATGCTTGTGTCCAGTTTGGACCTGGGCTCCATATGTGTACAGGATGTTGTGCCTGAGCAGAATCTGTGGGCTGCCTATGGCACTATGCACACCACAGCCTGGAGATACTTCCACTTCATGGTAATTACAAAGCCAGCCATAACTGCTGAAATCTGTATAAAAGTGAAAGGTAAAGGCATTTGTGTGTGTGTCCTTGAAAAGGTAAAGGCATGAGATTCTGCTACTGAATGCTTGCTTGCTCCCTAATCAAAAAAAAAAAACCAGAACGACCTTTAACTTAAAGTTTCTGATTTATGGTATGGTGCAATTATCTAATTATTTTTTCATCATGGAAGAATAAATGTTTGAGTGAAATGAAAGCAATTTGTGAGGATATCAAGAAGGAGCACTAGAATTTTTCTTTCATTCTCTTGAATCTGTCCTTTCAAGATGTCTGTGTGATCAGAATTCTTGAGGGGATGCAAAAATCTGCTTATCTCTGCAGCAAAGGATTTGGATGAGCAAATAGTCAGTGGCACTTTTGATGGACCTTTTCATTTTGGGAATTCTGATGTTCACCTACTGCCTTGGTTGTACATAGTTTTAATTAACTATGAAAATAAACTTTAATTACTCTGCTTTTCCCCGTTTTTAGGACTATTATCACAGCCAGGAGGTAAAGCAACGTTTTATGGCTGCCATGCACAGCATTGCTCACCTGACAGCAAGAGATGTGGCTACAGCATTTGATCTTTCACAGTTTAAATCTGCTTGTGATTTAGGAGGTATTGCTTGTAATTGAACTTGTATACAAATTAAAGGGAAAAGCTTGATTTCAGTTCTGCATTTTATTACTTAAAAGACATGTATATTTTTTTACTAGAACTGCAGTAACATTATCTATTGTTATTTTTCTGATATTGCAATGTCAGGATAAAAGAACAGTGCAGCTAATTGAAAGAAGAGCTACCTAAAAGGTATAGCTTAAGATAAATGAATGTTTGTCTCAGTCAGTTACAGAATTCAAGACAGAAAATAAGATAGTGGCTCAGGTGATACGGCATTGGGCTGGGAGTGCCATTTTCAGCAGTGTTGTTACTCTACTTAGGCATATCCAAGATCTTCAAAAGTAATGAAAGTAGTGAACCACCACTACTGGGGTGTCAAACCTGAAACCCTGCACTGCTAAAACAAAAACTTTTGATTCTTTTCTAATGGGTTTGTTTTGTGTATTGTTGTAGTTATTATCTAATATGTCCATCAAAATGTTGAAGACCAGTGATAGACTGGAAGAAACGCTGCTTTTTAGCATTCCTTTTTTTAAAGGAAACCCTGTGCTTGGAGCTGCACAGAGGAAGTGTTATTATATACGGAAAGATCCACTGAAGGAAGAATATTTTATTTAGTGCCTGAGGAGGTGGACAGCATCTCAGAGGAATTAACCCAATATTGGTACAAGCGTTGCCACTTGTGCAGAGACTCCAGAACCTGACAATCTTTACTATGCTGGAGAGTGTTTGTCAAATTTCAGGTATCAGTGCTTTGTAAATGCTAAACAGTTAGAGGTGTTCTTCTTCAACTAATAGAAGTATTTGCCTTTTCATTTACAGTTTGATACTCCCCAGAAAAACCCTGAGGTACTGATATCAAAGGTCACATTTGCAATTCTGTGTCAGTAAGGAGTCATGCCTGCATTCTACAAGCTTTAAAACCTTGCTCTATCAACCAGGAAGTCTTATTGCCCATGTTAGTTGTTGAGCTGTCTACCTCTGGTTCTGATTGGATGTCTCTATTTCACAATGTTACATACAGCCTTGTCTTCAAAAATGTCTGCAAATTCTGGGAGAAAATACTTGATTTGACTTCTTTAAACTCTTAACAGGTTGCACTGGAGCTCTGGCTCATGAATTAGTACAAGTATACCCAAATCTCAAGGTCACAGTATTTGACCTTCCAGAAGTCATTGCAAACACCTCTTACTTTCAGCCTTCAGGACAGCACACTGCTCCGGTAACATTTGTGTCAGGTAAATGTAGCACATGATCATTCTTCTGGTTTCTTTTATCTTTGAGAACAAACAGGTTCTTTTGCTGCCACTCCAACCCCAAACATATCTTAGTACAGGGCAATATAGGTTCACCCATGCTAAATGGGGACATAGTATTTTTCAAGACTGTGGGGATAAAAAAAATGGTTGGAGAATGTGGCTAAATAGGTATGAATTAGTAATTTTTGAATACCACTAGAAGCAGAGGCTGCATGTGCTTGTCTGAGGTATTTAATTTCTAGACAAGATCAAAATGGTGACTACAAAGAACTTTTTCTCCTTCCTTGCTTTAGGTTTGCTCTCCATTTTTTTGTTAGACAATTCTTGCCTATGATCTGCTCTTTAACTATTCTTAGCTGCAAATCAGGGCATACATGTACCTGTTCATTCCTGTTACTTTTGTACTCTGCTGAAGCGCCTTGTTTTTGCAGTATGTACTCTGTGGTTTCTGTAGGAATGTACTAACTCTGTTTACCAACAGGTGACTTCTTCAAGGATAATCTTCCAGAAGCAGACCTTTACATCCTTTCACGTGTTCTTCATGACTGGCCTGATGAAAAGATACATGTGCTGTTAAGCAAGATATCAGCTGTTTGCAGACCAGGTACATTTTTTCATCTTGTGAACTTAAAGGTGCATGTTAATGTATCTTTAATGAGCACTGACTAATGCTTTTCTAGTATGAACTTATGATATTTTTTGTTCAATAATAGTAGCCTTTGCTTGAATGTGTAGGCTTGCATTATGATAATACCTATTAAGAAAAAGAAAGAAACACAGCTGCAAATAAAAGTATATATAATAAGCTTTTACTATAGTTCCAGGCTTCACATATAACTGTATCATATCCCCAGTCCCTGTCATGCCCAGTCTTTCTCACTAAGCCCTGTATCATCAATTAAGTAACCATGTGCGTGTTTCCATACATAAAATTAGCCCAAGTAAAGTTCCTTTGGGTAAATCAAGAAACAGCAGTTTCTTTTGCTGTTGTTTTGCTATCTCAGTAGTGTCCAGAATATGGCAAACTGGCTGGACTTCGGTGCTACTTTATGCACACATACAATGAGAAATACGCAGCCTCTTTGACTTTCTACTACATTTGAATCCTAGAATTATCAGAGTATCTGAAATTGAAAGTAACGCATAAGGATCGTCAAATAGAACTCCTTGCCTCTTGAAGGCTTAACTAAAACTAGTTCATATGACTAAGAATGTCATCCAGATGGTCCTTGAACTCCAGCAAGTTTGGTGCTGTGACCACTTCCCTGGGGAGCCTGTTCCAATGCCTATCACCCTCTGGGTGAAAAATCTTTTCCAAATGTCCAGTCTGAACTTTCCCTGATGCTTCGTTCCATTTCCTTGTGTCCTGTCACTGGTGCACCAGAGGGAGGGGATCAGCACCTTCCCCTCTACTGCTCACTTGGAGGAAGTTGTACATGGTGATGAAGGAACCTCAGCCTTCTGTTCTCCAGTCTGAACAGATCAGGGGACCTCAGCTGCACCTCATAAATCTTGGCCTCACAGCCCTTCACCATCAGGCACTCAAAATTACACATAGAATCAAAGAATATGCTGGGTTGAAAGGGATCCATTACGATCCTCAAGTCCAACCTCTAGCCCTATGCAGGATGCCCCAAGGGTCACACCGTGTGCCTGAGAACATTGTCCAAACACCCCTTGAACTCTGACAGTCTTAGTACTGTGATCACTTCTCTGGGGAGCCTGTTCCAGTGCCCAGCCATCCTCTGGGTAAAAAGCCTTTTCCTGATACCCAAACTAAACCTCCCCTGACCCAGCTTCATGCTGTTTCCTTGAGTCATGTCACTGGTCACAAGAGTGAAAAGATCCGTACTTGCCCTCCATTACCCCTTGTGAGGATGTTGAGGACCACAAGGAGGTCTTCCATCAATCTCCTCCAGGCTGAATGAAGCAAGTGACTTCAGCTGCTCCTTAAAAGGCTTTCCCTTGAGACCCTTCACCATCCTTGTGGCCCTCCTTTGGATGGTCTCTAATAGCCTAATATATATATATTTTTTTTTTATATTGTGGTGCCCAAAACTGCACACAGTACTCAAGGCAAGGCAGTACCAGCACAGAGTAGAGTGAGGTGATCACCTGACTAAATCACAGGATTTAGTGATCCTGTGCTTGATGCACCCCAGAAGACGGTTGTCCCTTTGGACTGCCAAGACACCCTGCTGGCTCATATTCAGGCAGTATTAAAGATCAAAGAAGACAAAAAGCAGAAAAGCCTGACCACTAAGATTATCTGATTCCTTAATGCAACTGTAGACCTGAAGTTTTTTTCAGAGGAGAGGATGCAAAATAAGACCTAGCCCATAAACTATAATCCTGATTATAAATTATGAAAGAATTTTGAGTGACTGTCTTAATCTTATGCAAAGTTTGGGTTATGACAGATGCTTACAGGAGTTGTTTGGTTCAAATGAAAGCAAGGCTGAGTTTAAGAGCATAGGCAGGAAGTGATCTCAGCTTCTGGAGACAGTGCTCTAAACTCTCCCTTCTTTTTAGCAATTAAATGGTTGCTTCCAGGAAGAGATCATTGAAAGTAAACTTCTTGCACTGATTTCTGCTGAAGACCATTAAAAAAATCAATCTGAGGGGACCTCTGTAATTGCCTCTGAAAAAACACTTTTAAGTTGAAGCTAAAAATACTTACACAGAAACACCTTTGGTTGTTTTGGAAATGCAGGAAGTGCCTTGCTAGTGGCAGAAACTGTGCTCAATGAACAGAAGACGCACCCTTCTGTAGCTGTGCTACAATCCCTCAGTATGACTGAAGGCAAGCAGAGAAGCAGCTCAGAATATAAACAGCTACTGGAGAAATACGGATTCACAGATGTACAAATTAAGATCACAGGAAACTTATTAGATGCTGTCCTGTGCTTCAAGAAGAATCTGTCACTGTAGTGTGCCCAGAAACAATCTAGGATGCTGAATGTTCACCCCTTGTGCAATATACCCATCATCAACCAGCTCGTATTGGCAGTTGAGGATCATTTTGGCCCTTTGTCTGAAGCATGGTTGTTACAGGCCTTGGATAGAAGTTGGAGTGCAGCTTTTGCCAGAATGAATTCTGTGCATTTTAAAAAGTGTCTGGGGCAGGCTGAAACTCCTGCATGTGAAATACCTTAATGTCCAATTCTTCTGCAGACTGTATTAAGCTTAGTTAGACTTGGCATAGCTGTGTATAGCCGGTGAAGTTAAAAATGCAAGCTTGTGCTGAGATACATTAATACCTCCATTTTCTTGGACCTTAAAATTAAAGAGAATTCCCCCTCTGCAATGTATTCAATGGTTACTACTAATTTTTATCAGAAATGAAAAATTAATATTGTACCATCTGCTTGAATTTGGGGATGATAGTCCTCTTTTTCACTGCTGTGTGGGACTTTACTCAAAAACATCTCATATATATAGTCTTTTTAAGCACTTCTTCTACAAGCAAAAGTGAAAACAGAACAAACCTCAAACATGTTCCTACAATAGCTGTAGTGTCACAGAGGAACTTCAGCAGCCTCTGGCCTCCAGCCACAGTATCTACCTGCACAGGCTGCAGCTGAGAGCTGTTCATATGGCTTACTGTCACTTCTGGGATTTTCTGAATATGGTTGAATGGCCGTATATGCTTTCTGTCTCATTAACTGAGATGAGTTTTAGAATTTATGTATGAAAATTAAAAAAATAAAAGTTTCTTCATGCTTCAGTCTTTAATTGGAGAAGTGCATGCTGTATCCTGTCTCTTCAGATAATTTGTCACAAATGTCACTTCTCCTAATGTTTATTTCTTTCCTGATACTTCATTGATATTTATTTTTTCTTTTTAAACTGTAATGGAAGCCTCTCTGGAAGTGAAAGTTACACTTTCAAACTAGCTTGCTTTCTATAATTTGTGAGGTTTTTGCCTGTTGCTTGTACAGCAGCAGTCCCAATAAACCAGTGTGCAAGAGGCTGTGCCAATACTGAATCACCAACCTCAGCAAATCAGAGAGGGTTAATGAGGAAGGTTAAGAGTTGCATCTGCCCCAGTATTAGTTAATCAGGAGTTACTTTGCTCCTTGACCAATGGGTAAAGAAGAAGTGCCACAGTGGCTCAACTCATCAGGAGAAACAGGCTTCCTACAGAGCATTTCAGGTGTACAAAATCAGGGAAATGTCAGACTTTACCACATTGGGGTTTTTAATGATTACCAGAAGGTTTCTATGAATGGAATTTTGACTGATCTCATCTGTATAGACATTTAAAATAGATAAGGCCAAATATTCAAATGAATAAATTTAAAATGTTTCTTTTCCACACTGACATGAAGCTTGCTCCTAGCTTAATAGGTTTGTATGTTGCGAGAGACTCATTCTGGCGATCCGATGTGTCTCTTCTCATAGTTACTCATGAAGTTCATAATGCTGTTCCTTAAGCTGCTCTAAGCTGTTTGAGTCAGAAACAATCAAATCCTAAAGTTGGCACACCTGTAACTGTCACAGACTTTAAAACTGTGCCCCTAAGTACTATGTCTCTGACTGTAAAATTTGAATAGAATGTGTTTGGCTACTACCCAGCCTTTATTTACTCTGTGATTAAGGCACAACACTAAGCACTAGTCCCTTGGGCATGGTGTCTGTGGTCATGTACCACAGCTTTGCACTCTCAGGATAATTAAGTGTTGGACCAGATGGTCCAGGGAGGTTGTGGAATCTCTGTCCTGAAGAAGCTGAGCTGATTGCAGAGCTGCCCTGCTCTAAGTGGGAGGCTGGACTAGATGATCTCTTGTGGTCTGTTTCAGGCTCAGGTGTTCTACAATCATGTGATTGAGCCCAGTCACCTGAGGAATTATAAGCTCATCTTACTAATACACAAATTTAGTTTTTCAGTTGCTCTGAATATCTTTTGCTGACTGGTAGAAGGAGTGGATTTAATCATCTAACACTGAAAAGATTCTAAGCAATATGCATAACTGAGGAAAATTTTCCTGACATGAAGAATGAGGAGGGGTTAAGTTTTAAAACTTTTTGATGATTATTGACTGTCTGAGCTGTACAAGTTGGAATGGCTCTGAGGAGATTGTCTTAAAGGTCAGAAAGGTATGAATGTTATGCTGCACTTCATAATAAAATCACTCTGAACTGCTGCTATTTTGATCTGAGTTGGTGTAAGGCCAAAAGGCAAGTATATATCACAATGCTTTTGTCACTAGCCCTCTCTTGGATTCCCTTTTGCCTCACAGGTCTGAATATGGAGAAGAAGACTCTGTAAATCAGATCACTTAATTTCTGCTTTCATCCTTAGGTCAGTCCCACCACAAAGAATTCTGGTCCTACAGAAAAAAACATACAGAATGTATTGAACAGAAATATTGACTTCTCCTTTGCTTCTGTAATGCTTGCCATCCACTCCATCTCTCTGCTTTGCATAATTTCAATATAAATGTGAAGCAGCAGTATATCCCAAAGAGATGCAACTCTATTCCTGTCTTACTATTTTCTATAGTCCTCATGCCAAGTCTACAGAAGTCATCCCCTTTTTCCCCTGAAAACAGAGACGTGATTTGACTTGTGAGTGTTTGATCACTGCAAACTGTGAAAGGGAATTTCCTGGGGTTTGTGAGAGGCGTGGATTATTCATTGAATAGTGGATTAGTGGATTTAATAGCAGAGCAAATCTATAAATGATAAAGGAAATCACCCAGGTCTTGTAGTTTGCATCCATCTTCATGGCACCAGAAACTTTCTTGCCTGATAATGGATTAGAACTGTTGCATGCATTTGTTTTTAAATTAGGCTGTGCAATTTTGCTGGCTGAAATGGTGTTGGATGATGAAAAGAAGAGCAGGAGCACAGCTCTGCTGCAGTCTTTGAACATGCTTGTGCAGACAGAGGGAAAGGAGAGAAGTGGCTCTGAATATCAAGCTTTGCTGGAACAACATGGATTCACAAATGTCAGAATCAGAATAACAGGAAATTTGTTAGATGTCATTCTCTGTGTTAAGACTTAGAAAAAATGTATTAAGCGGTAGTCTGGATGTCTTATACTTGTGTTTGATGTTTTGTAATTATCCAAATACATTCTCGATTTCCCATCAATACCATAAACAAGAAATGTAACAAGAAATGTCAGCTTTGTGGTGTTACTTCTAAAAGGGGGAAAGATTGATTAGATTTATTTTAGACTTCATTAGAATGATGCCAGGAGATTCTGTGGCTGCACAACACGTGTCGGACACAAATGGTGTCATCAGCCCAAGGGCAGTATTCACACTGCTGAGAAATCACTGTTTCTTCATACTTGGTGCAATTAGAATAGTAGAGTTTTTAGACCATCACACATTGCTTTGCCCCTGTTCCAGGAGGTTAAGGTTGGTATCATTTTAATGTTCCCTCACCATCCATTGTAGTATCATTTTATATTACACCGTCTAATGTAAATAAACATACTCTAATCAACTTTGGAAACTGTTACTGCAGTGGTGTAAGATTGGAAACAAGAACTGGAGCAGCAGCTTCCTGAGAGAGTCAAGACAGACTGCTCTGCTTTGAGAGAGGCTTCCAAAAAAAGGCAGTTACATAAAAGCACAAGTTTCCTCTGTGATTGTAATTTGAGATTAAATGTGAGGGCACCGAGATTGTTTCAGGAACACCCACACCTTTTTAGCCCTACTTAATTTGTGAGCTCTTATAAAAGTGGATAGCAGAATATGAGATAAAGAGGAAAAAAACAGTGAAGAAACAGAAGAAAAAGCATGGTTATGGAGAAAAAAGGATTTCCCCCAGTCATATGCAGGTGAGCTCCCAAGCTGAACAGAACATGACAATTACGGACTGAAGAAGTTCCCCATTATAAGTTACGTGCCTTTTACCTTCATTTTTTTCACACTGATGATACTTGAGAGTCTTAGAAAATGAAGTTCTTTTTAAATCAATAGAAAATTTTATGTGAACAAAATCTCAGTCTTGCAGACAAGGTATTGTGCTAAGGGTATCAACATTCAGTTATGAGCTTTTTTAAAAGGAAAAATAACCATACTGTGTGTGCTTCCCCCTGAATGAATGTACCACAGCATTTCATAAATAATGTTTAGAATATGGTCTTCTAACACCCTATGTGCATAACCCTCTGTGAGCACAGGAGTCACTTCAGTCTATCTGTATTATGCTTCAGAAGATCACACTGTTTACTTTTGATCTTCTGGTGTGCAAAAAAAAAAAAAAGTATAGTGACATATCTTGTACTAGAGCAGAGACAAAGACTATGCCTGGCACCTTTTCTTCTCACAACATGCCCTCTTGAGAGACACGCTCTCATTTTGAAATCCTGCAAAGTACATACATGTGTAAGCAGTGGTTTCTGGCATCTCAGCTACTGCAGCTTTGTGGTTCACCAGTCATCTGTTTAAAAAAAAGGTTTGGCCTTATTTACTTTGGTTGGAAACACCCACTAAAAGTGAAAGCAGGTGATGTGAACTAATGCCCTCCAGCTAGAACAATTTCAACACATTTTAGAAAGAATAGGTATAATTTCAGACAAAAGTTTGACAGGTTCAAAATACCAATTTCAGCATACAATAAAATTAGCAAAGTTACTGATGGAAACCACGCCTGTCTTGGTAGGGCCTGAGTCCCTGCCATGAGTGCTTGCTCTGACAACCTGCAGAGGAGGTTTTCACAGCATCTAACTTCGAGTGCCCATACAAGAAGCTGGAACCACCCTGACCTATTGTCCCTCTGTTGTCCCACAGGAAACTGCAGCTAAGTCCTTTGGTATTCCATTGTCTTGGATCAGTTTAGTGATATACAGAAAAGCCTCATGATGTGACCCTTGGCCCTGGCAGTGCTAAGGAGGAGGTGGGAACAGAACTTGGGAACAAGGATATGCCATGGATCAGCATTACCCAGAGGGTGGTGAGCGTGGAGCAAAACTGACAGTGCCTGAAATCTGCTCCCCTCCACCTGAGAGCTGCTGCTGCCTCATGGGGAACCCATGCAGAAAGCTGTGTCTGCCTCCTAGACTGGCTTCCAGCAGTTGCTGCAGAGCCTCCTAGTTCACTTGCTTGTGCTGCTCATTGACTACTGCCTGGGCTCACAGACCCACACCCCAAAGCCAGTGCTCCAGCAGCTGCACAGAAGCAGAATCACAGAATCAGTTATGTAGGAAAAGAAATTTCAGATCATGAAGTACAACCCCTGACCCAAAACCACATCAGCAGATCATGGCACCAAGTGCCACATCTACTCTTTCCTTAGATACACCAAGGAACTTCAACTAGACCACTTCCCTGGACGGTCCATTCCAGTGTCTCATGACCCTTTGTGTGAAACAATTCCTTCTAACGTTCAACCTAACCCTTCCCTGGCACAACTTGAGGCCATTTCCTCTTGTCTTGTCCCTGGCTGCCTGGGAGAAGAGGCCGACCCCAAACTGGCTACAGCCTCCTTTTGGGTGGTTCTAGAGAGAGATAAGGTTACCCCTGAGCCTCCTTTTCTCCAGGCTAACCAGCCCCAGCTCCCTCAGTCGCTTCTCACAGGACTTGTGCTTCACCAGCTTCATTCCCCTTATCTGCATCCACTCCAACACCTCAATGTCTTTCCTGGATTAAAGGGCCCAGAACTGGGCACAGTACTCGAGGAGTGGCTTCACCAGTGCCGGGGCAGGATTACTGCCCTGGTCCTCTTAGCCAGGACGCCATTGGCTTTCCTGGCCACCTGGGCACACACTGGCTCATTTTCCGATGCTGTCACCAGCACCCCCTGTTCCTTTTACGCGGGGCAGTTTTCCAGCCAGTCTGCCACCGGTTTGTAGCCCTGCACTGCGTTGTCGTCACCCAAGTGCATTTGGCATTTGGTCTTGTTAAATCTCATACAACTGGCACCCATCGATCCAGCCCGTCCAGATCCCTCTGCAGAGCCCGCGTGCCGGGCGGTACGGGGACCCGCTGGGCTGTGCAGGCTGGTGCGGGCGCTACTGGCAGCGGCAGAAAGCGATCGCGCAGGGCGCTTGGGAAGGCGACCGTAGTGGGGACAATTGTGTGAGCAGCTGGCGGACCCGCAGGCCGCCCCGCGGGGGCCGGGCTGGGCCGGGCCGCCCCGGGTGACGCGGCGCTGCGACACTGGCGCCGCAGCGGGGCGGAGTGCGAGGGGCGGGCTGCGGGCGGGGCCTGTACGTCACGGGCTCCGCCCTCCTGGCTGGCTGGCCAATGGGGCGGGGAGGCGTGGCCGGCGCGGCCCGGCATTAAGCCCATGCGCGGGGCCGCTCCCGCCCTTTCGGCTTGAGCGGCAGCAGCGTTTCTCTCCCGGCGGCTCCGGCGCGGCGCGAACATGGCGGACCAGGCCATCTCCTTCCTCAAGGACTTTCTGGCGGGCGGCGTCGCCGCCGCCATCAGCAAGACGGCGGTGGCGCCTATCGAGCGGGTCAAGCTCTTGCTCCAGGTCAGCGGCACGGGCGAGAGAGGGTAGCGCGGGCGGCGCCCGTCTCTGCCCCCGTGTGCCCTGGGCCGGGCGTGGACAGAGGGACGGACGGGGGCGGGGGCTGCGGCCAGCGCGGGACAAAGGGCGCGAGCGAGACGGCGGCGGCTGGCGGGAAGGTCACGTGAACAGCGGCGAGGAAGCCGAAGCCGGTTCCGCCATGCCGGGCGTAGAGGGGAGGGAAGGCCAGGCCGGGCCGAGGGGGGCGGCCGCCGATGGTGTCACTTCCTGCCGCTCCCGCTCCCGGCGCCGAGGGCACGGCGGGGAGGGGAGGGCGGCCGCTCTCCGCCGCCATCTTGGCGGCCCTCACGTGATGCGCGCCCGGGCCGCGATTGGGCCGCGGGCGGGGCGGAGTCGGGCGGCGGCCGGCGCGCGCGGCCCGGCGTGACCCGGTGGCGCCCCAAGGTGACTCGAGTGACCTTCGCCGCGGCTCCGGCCCGGCCGCGGGGCTGGCGGCTCCTCCCTCGCCCCCAGCCCCTGTCCCTCTGCTGGCAGCTCTGTCGGCCTACGCGGCTCTCTCAGGCGACTTCCTCCTCAGGCCCGGCTTTGTCAGTAAAGGCTCTCACCTCTACATATGCCCGGTGTATTTGTCGTGGTGTATTTGTCTTAAACTTGCCCTTGTACCTCACCGAATCAGTTTGGTAAAGACTTCAGAGAGATCATGAAGCCCAACCTAATGCCACGTAGTCTAATTTAAAGTAGACTGTGGCACTAAGTGCCACATCCTGTCTTAAACACTTCTAGGGATGGTTGCTTCACCAGTCCCTAGGCAACCCGTTCCAAAGTCTAACCACTTTTTGTCTGAAGAAATTCCTCCCCTACTTCCCCCTAAACCTTCCTTGGTACAGTTTGATGCTGTGTTCTCTTGTCGTGTCACTAGTGGCCTGGGAGTAGAGACTGGCCCCCACCTTGCTACAGTCTCCCTTCAGGAAGTTGTGGAGGAATTGCTCGCAGTTTTCTGTTCTTGTTTTGCCAAGTCCTGATTTCTGGGAAAGCTTGGAAGCAATTTTAAGTCTTTTTCTTTACAATACCAACAATGGCCATTCAGAATTAACAGCTTTGTTTTATAGTAAAAGCAGGTTTAAGCCCAACTGCAGCATAGATTTGTCAAGGCAAGTGATCAATATTTGTATTTTTATTTGCAGGTGCAACATGCGAGTAAACAGATTGCTGCTGATAAGCAGTACAAGGGCATCATCGATTGTGTAGTGCGTATTCCAAAGGAACAAGGAGTGCTGTCTTTCTGGCGAGGAAACTTGGCAAATGTCATCAGATACTTCCCAACTCAAGCTCTTAATTTTGCCTTCAAGGATAAGTATAAGCAGGTGTTTTTGGGAGGTGTAGACAAGCACACTCAGTTCTGGAGGTATTTTGCTGGTAACCTGGCGTCTGGTGGTGCAGCTGGAGCCACTTCCCTCTGCTTTGTCTACCCCTTGGATTTTGCAAGAACCCGTTTGGCTGCTGATGTTGGAAAAGCTGGTGCAGACAGAGAATTCTCTGGTCTCGGGGACTGTCTAGTCAAAATCACCAAGTCTGATGGTGTGCGTGGCTTGTACCAAGGGTTCAATGTCTCTGTCCAAGGCATCATCATCTATAGAGCTGCCTATTTTGGGATCTATGATACAGCAAAAGGTAATATTTCAGAGGGGATCTGAAAAACTTGTTTTTAGAATTGTATTCTCTGTTTTTGGACATGTGAAAGTGAAGGGGGATATCAGTGCCACATCCCTGGCACTGCTGTATACAAGGGAAAACTTGTGCATGTGTTAATGGCAGCAGCCTACCTGCAAGTACTGGTTTTGTACTTCAAGCGGTCGCTCCTAAAGCCAGGAGAGTATCTTGATGACCAGGCACGATTAGGATAATTTCTTTGTTGTTCAGTGCATACTGAAGTTACACTGGACCAGTCAAAGTGTGTTTAGCAGAACGGGACTGAGCAGTGCTTTTGCAAAGTAATTCTTAAGCTTGACATTTGGAGAAATAAGCCATTGATGCTAGTTTGTAGTGTGCTTTATCCACAGGGACAGTGACTTAATTTAGTGATGTTTCTTTACTAAAAGTGTAGTGAATAGTCAAGTCTTCTCATGTCAATCTAAAAAGAATGCTTGTGCTTAAATTGTAACCTACTGTGATTACTGAGAAGAAAGTCTTCCAAATACAGCTTCAGTATGTTTAAAGTTTGTGAAATGTTTTGCTGCAATTTTATTTAGAGTATGGGTCTACAGTGCTTCAAACTAGTTCAGCTAGTAAAATAGCTATCATGCAGTGACTGAACGAGAGGAGATTGTGCAAGGTAAAAAGCTAACAGCCATTTTTGTTTTACTGCAGGCATGCTCCCAGATCCCAGAAATACTCACATTGTTATCAGCTGGATGATCGCCCAGACAGTGACTGCTGTGGCTGGCGTCGTCTCCTATCCTTTTGATACAGTGCGACGTAGAATGATGATGCAGTCAGGACGCAAAGGAGGTAGGCTGTAAATCTGTGGAGCTGTTAATGCTGTTGAAGCAGCTTTAACAAGCTTAAGTTCTTTTTTACTAATAGCCATACTCAGAGTTACAGTTCATTGTTCCATAAATCCAGTTTATTATATTGTACTCAAGTGAGGAAATGCAGTAAGGCACAACTTGAGATTATCAGGATTTATGCGGAGGACTTTTCCTTAAGGAACATGGAATTTAAAAAATGGCCTCCCTGTTTGCTTTGTTAGATTAAACAAAGGTGTGAAAAAGGAGGCATAATATTTTTAGCAGGTATTGTGTTACAAGTTTTAAATTGTGGTTTGGGACATCACAAAGCAGTTAAGCGAAACAGGGCAGTTGTTAAAATTACCGGAGATAAAAGAGGAATTAAGAATAACTCTTTGCTCTTTTCCTGCAGCTGATATCATGTACTCTGGAACAATTGACTGCTGGCGGAAGATTGCAAGGGATGAAGGAGGAAAGGCCTTCTTCAAGGGTGCATGGTCTAATGTTCTCAGAGGCATGGGTGGTGCTTTTGTGCTTGTGCTGTACGATGAATTCAAGAAAGTAATTTAAACAGCCTAAATAGAATTGGAAATCAAGTTGAGCAGATCATGTAGAATAACTACCATTATGGACCATTGACCTTCAAGAAATTCCTGTGAGTCTTATTTATCGGAGCCAGATGATACTTCTGGATGGGGCTAGAAACTGACATAGAGGACTGATCCACTTCTCCGTAACACACATGAAAACACTGAATCTGGCAATTCAGTGTGACAATTTTTCTTTACAGC
This sequence comes from Vidua chalybeata, assembly GCF_026979565.1. Lineage (NCBI taxonomy): Eukaryota > Metazoa > Chordata > Aves > Passeriformes > Viduidae > Vidua > Vidua chalybeata. Next base: position 34,212,583 of record NC_071531.1, on the reverse strand, counting down.
AGTAAGGAATGAGTGGCGTTGGTTCTGGGTCCAAAGTTGTTAGGTCCAATTTAGGCAGAAAAAAAATCATTTGCCTGTGGATCAGTCTTCAGTTTCAAGTCCTATCTTCTAGGACCATAAAATTGTATTTGAAAGCATTTGCTAACAAATCATGTTCTTTTCCACTTGTACTGAAGCACTATGTACCATTTTGCACAGCTGAACATCTAGCAACTTTGTTCTTAAATTGGGGCATTCTGCTGTAAAACAATAAACATACTTACTTGGTCTCTGTTGAAATTATTACATAAAAGCTTTGGAAAAGCCTCTTGTATTTGAAGACTTGTTTCTGATAATAGGTCCTCTGATACCTTTACACAAATAAGTTTTTTTAAAAAATAATTAAATGTGAGATCTTTAGGGAGGAAGGGTGGGGAAGCATGGGTTATACTAATAGAAACCACTCCCATTCTTTGTGCCTGATAGTGTTTGATGGGCTGCTGCAAGTGGCTTTTTGCATGATTCTTAAAAATTAATTTACAACTCCTATGATTTAAAATTATGGGGTGGGGGTTCAGTTGTAGTGCTAGGAAAACCCGAACTACCAAGGACTAAAAAGTAATGCTCTTGCCCTTGGTAAAACAGCCTAAAATATTTTTTTTTTTTGTCAAATCAGTATGGAAAGCATCATGGCATTCATGCAAAAACCCAGGAACCCAGTAAATGCCTTCAACTTCTGAGTGACCTATGTATGGTGTTGTTGCTGCTGTTTGGAAATGTTGATTGTGCCATTCAGGATACTGTTTGGCCTCATCTGTAGCAGTGGTCAGTAGCTCTGTGGAAGGTTGAATTGACTCTGAAATGAGTTGCAGTCTAATAGGTGAGGTTGAAGGGTTGTGGGGGAGGAAATGTGTGTGCTTCTATGTAGCTGTAAAATAATAGATCAAAGTAGGTCAGCCTTCAGTATTAACTGATTGATATTTAGGGATGGTCAGAAGACCAGATGGAGTAATTTCTCATAACTGCTCTTTGAGATAATGTAATACCTATGTGCTGTTCTTCATATGTATATAATCTTTTGTACTTTGTAATCTGCAAAGACATGGTAGAAGGACCAGTAGAGGAAAACAAGGTGTTAATCTTGATGTTTTAAGAGCTCTCCCTATATCTTGAGAAAGGAAAAGTGTTGTATGACCTATTGAAGGCTGACTGAGCTGTCTTGAGTTCTTCTGTGTGCCTTCTGAGATTGCTATTCAAGATGAAGTATTTAAATTACCCGCTTGGCTTTGGCTGGTTATTACCTTCCTCTCGAGTGTACTTTTTCCTTTCACTGTTGCACAAGCACTGCATTCAACATCTGTATGTGAATGTAAGGACATTACACAGCTACTCTGTACACAGGCTACTGGCAAACTTCGTGTACCTACTGCAAATGGTTCTTGCATCCCGTGTGGCAGTAGCAGCTCCCTCTGGTGCAGGCAGGTCATTTGGTTTTAACACTGCCAGTCAATTATCTAGGGAGCAGGGGAAGATACTTTATCTATATAAACACATCAATCAGGTTTCTTTCTGTATCAGTGCCTTGCAAGGGTAAAGATAATGATGGATACCTCCCTGTGAGCGCCCAAGCTTTGGGAGAGAAACCAAATGTGGAAGTTACTTCAGCAGCCCCTAAAAGGGACAGGACTTCTACAAACAGTCTCCCCTTCAGAACAAGGTTTAACCAAAAGAAATAGGAAAATAAACAAATCATCCCAAATCTGCCCTAAACCAGGACAAAAAGTTTAAGTGGAACTGCAATTTCCCTATGCTGTACATTCAAGATGAACTAATTTGTGGTGTTCAGGTTTTTGGTTTTTTTTTAACATGGCTTCCTTTAGTCATGCAGCAGCAATTTCCAGTGTATGATGCAGTTTAGGGATGTAAGAGGCAAACAATAAATGAGACTTTTAAAAAAACCACCATTTGTTCTCTGTCTTATTGAAACACTGACATTCATTCATTTTGAAAAGTATGAACAGGAAGACATCCAACATTTGTAAAAGAAAATACTGGCATCTAAAGCCTATATTATTTTTAAAAGGCATTGGAAATAGCATTTCCACCCTTTGAAGGAAGAAACTAAAATACATTTGCGAGGAATTTTTACATATAAGATCTAGCTATTAAATATTAGATTTTTTTGAAGGCTTTCAATGCTATTTGTGTTAATTAAGTACATACTAAAACTGCACAGGATCATAGTGTTGCAGAGGTTTATTTACAGTTGCAGTACTGAGCTCATGAAATAGCTGACAGACCAGTATTAATAGTTAAAATTGACAAGTATAATTTTATTTTCTGTTCTTGCCTTGCATAAAGTTAATTGCATGTATTGGGGTAGTTTGGTGTTACTGGTTGGAAGATCAAAGAGCAATTTAAACACATTCTAAATAGTTGGTTTATGCTTTAGAAAATAACTGGACATATAAAAATTACAGTAAAGTTACTGTGGCATAATACAGCAAGCCTGTTGGGCTACAGGAAATCATTATAATGAGAGGAAAAAAGCTTCATAGCAATGACAAGAAGAAGTAACAGCTTTATTCTGGTTAAGAGGGCTTGTCTCTTTTTTGAAGAACCTCTTAGCAAGGTTTAAGCACTTCTTCAAGTAGGTCTTTGCAGAAAAGCTTAGTTGCCAGGAATTGTGTGTTTGAACAAAGGAAAAAACAAATTTCACTGATTTCTCTCCCCTTTTTTCATCTGCTCCATTTAAGTGGATTTTAAGGGGACAAACAGTTTTATAGATGATTATATTCTTTTATAGGCTGGTTTGAAGTACTTGTCAGCAGGATCCATAATTTTCTTTCATGTTGGGGAATCAGGTGTTTTTTTGGAAAGTTGGATCATTCTTCAATTGTAGTCATTTCCTCAGTATGACATTTTGTTGGCAGATTTACATACTCTGTCTAAAGAGAAAGAAAATTCTGTACCATGCAGTAAGCGACAAGTTGGTATCATTCTGAACTTTAATTTCAGCAGTATCAAAGGCATCCCATCTTAGTCTTTTAATACTGAATAAATTCTTGCAAGGCAGGAGAAAACAGTTCTAAGGACAGTCAGGGAATGTTTCAATATGTCTGAGCAGTACTAGCTGTTAGCAGGAGGAAGAACATAAGCTGGTTTAGATACTGGATAACCTTAGCTGAGACAATAGAAGGAATTTATTCAGTTAATATTGGCTGAATTTTCTATATGTAGGCATTGGCTAGACATGTAGATAAAATATTTTGGTTGCTATCACACATTTTTACATTGTCTAACCTGGAGTTCTAGGAGAGTGCCTGCTGCTAGGTAAGATCATAGTACTCATAGAGCATTTGGAGTTTAAAGTTTTGAGGGAAGATAAATAATTTAAAAAAAAAAAAAGGAGGGATAGTACTGGTGGGGAAAACAGGTTAAAAAAGCAAGCTTGCTGTCATACTGAGGGTATGTTGCAGATCATCAAATCAGGGTGTTCTGGGGATGTTTTTCCTAGGAAAACTGAAGAATGGGTAAAGCACTGCAGGGCTTTGTGATCATGGTGTTTTGGGCTACTTTACTGTTCTCCAAGGAAAATGCACAAAGTCTGTGTCTTGCAAGTTCTTGGAATATATTTAACTCCAGGCAAGAGGCGATAAAATTCAGTAATGGTGAGGAAAGCATATGGGGAGAGAATGACTAGAAAGCCATTGGTCTGTAGTAAGATGAGTAAAATAGAATGGATTAGAGGAGTGCAAATTGTCTGATGCACTGAATGATTTGATTGGGAGGATCTTAAAGCAAATAAAATTGGCAGTTCTTTAACATGAGTGTTTAAGGATGCAGTGCAGAAAGTTAGGTTTTTTTAATCATGAGCCTTTCCAGCAATCTCAGGAAAAGTATTATGTAATAGGAGAAAAGAATGAGAAAATGTGAAAGGTCATTGAGTAAATAGAGGGAAAATGAGGAAATGCAAGTTTTAAAAATGTGTGATTAGCAAAGGATATTACAGGTTTCAAAACAGCTCAAAAATCCATTAGCACTAAATGTCAGGGAGAGTCTTTGGTATTCAGTGGAGGAGAGCTTTTGAAAATGTACTTTTTGTACTGTGTTATTATTTTAATAACTTTGAAGAATTACAGCATTCAATCAGTATTGAAGGTACTGAGTTTGGAGAGAAGAGGTAAAATAAAATTAGGTTTTAAGAGTAGATCAAACTGTTTAAACATGTCAAAATCATATGAATTATCTTCACAGCGCTGGTTGGTAAGTGTGAGGTAACATGACGGCTTCATTTAACTCTGGCAAGTGCTGTTGCTGCATTGCTCCCTGCACAGAAGTGCCTGTGCCACAGTTTGCAGACCTCATCCACAAAGGCCTCTGGCTTGTAGTGGAGTGATTTGAGTATTTTTGGTAGTGTATCTGCACAGGAATTTGTAAAGCACTCAAGTTCAGGAAAAGCAAGCAATCAGTTAACAATTTCCCAAAACCTGCTTGTTACTTTCCTAGCTATTATTATTTAATGTGATGGATTGTGGACTGCTGCTGCTCTGTAGCCTTAGCTCTGGCAGCCTGGTAGGAAGTGAGATACCAGTTATTTATGACTTAAGGTGTATGAGGAAACCTATCTAACTCACACTCCTACCTGCTTTCTATGAAAGCCAAAGGTGGTAGGACCAAAGACAAATTAATCAGGACAGCAAGCTGGTATATAGTTACCAAAACAAGAGAGTTTTAGTAGTCAGAGATTTGGGGATTCTTTGTAAACAATTGAAGGAAAATATATGTGTCACTTTTGGAATCTTCATTGGAATGTGTGGTATTGCCCACTGAATTTTAGGCAATTAATGACTGATTTACTGATTTCAAGTATGTCTTTGCTTTAGCCAGCTGAGGGAAAGCATCCCCTCACTATGCAGTCACCATACAAACCACTGCTCAAATGGATGGATTTGACAAGCATGAATGGTTTGAAGCCTGGTTGTCGTGATGTGTGCAGATAGACAGAAGAGTTACTTGCTGTTGACAGTGTGCAGGTGTGTATGATACTGTAAACAGGAAAGGAATAAGGATAAAAAGTAATGGATTTTAGGTGCATTAAACCAAGCTATTAAAAAGGCTTTTTAAAAGTAAGGCTAGATAAACACACAGAATAGGCTGCACAGGGATGCTACAGTATATTGGTCAAATACAATTCACACAAAACACTGAAATTGCAAATCCTGTGTTGAAGCAAGAGGAAGTTTAACTTTTAAGTCTTTCCAGCCCTGCTGATTTGCACTGAGTGTGACAGGATTTTTACATGGGTGTAGGTCAGGCTTAGGAAATATTCACATTACCATTGATGTTTGAAAATGCTAATGGAAGATGCATCCTCACTTAGGTTATTTTTAAAGTGTGAACAGCAACCTTGTAAAGCTGATACATACAGAAACTACGGGTCTCAGTAAAAGTGAAAACTCTGGTCTTAAAATATGTTTGCAAATACATCCAGGACAATCTTTTGTTTTAGTGTTGGCATAGAGCTTTTCAGGTTTCAAAGCAGCATATCTTGTGTGACAGAAATTAGTTTTGGACCAAATGTTAACACTTATTTTTATAAGTCAGTTCTTCAAGTCTTTGACCTGTTGTGGTTTGTAGTTAATAAATTTGACTGAATTGAGAAGAAATCATACCTGGATATCTTCATCACTTAATGCATTGAATTTGTCTCTTGGTTGTGGTATGGGAGGAAATATGTTCTTGAAACTGCAGTACCTTTGGGTAGAAAATGGGATTGTGGAGAAATTAAAAATACACTAATACGGCTAATATAACTTACACAAACATTTTGTGGTGTAACTTAAGGACTTTTTTACTTTCAAGATTGAATATCTATTACTTTACAAATTAAATGAGAAATAAAATATTTTCAGTGGGGTAACTTGGGTAACTATTATTACACTTAGCATTTGGGTTATTAAAATTTATTTTGTGATTAGAGTCATAGTAAATATGTTATTAAAAAATTACTTTGAATAAATCACATGACATAACTTTCACCACTGAGTGAGAAGTTTTCTCAAAATAACAATACGTTAATTTGGATTCCCTCTTGTCTGGTAGTGTATACAGCCAATGGCTTCAAAGCTACCAGGATGTTAAATGCTTAAAAGTAACAACAAAAAAGCTTTTGTAGGAACTGGTAGAATCAATCACTCAATAACATCAACATCCTTTCCTCCTTTTCCACTTAGTGATTTTGCATGCCAAAGGGCCATCCCCAGCAATCCTTGTGGTAATAGTTCATGACACTGATAATCAGATGATTCAGATTTGCAGGTAGGAAAGTAGGAGGTTGGAGGAATGTGTTTCATATAGATAATACTCTGTCAGTAGTGTCTAGAGAAAAAAAAATTGATTTACCTTTTAAAAAGACAATACAGGAGAAGTGTAATTGAGATTGTTCCAAGTGCAATCAGAAATAAAATCACAAAAATAAAGTAATCTTTCCCTTGACCTGAAACAGCCAAGACAGAGAGATATTTTAGCATGGTAAAAAGCTGCCTTTCTGACTGTATGATATAACGAATGTGAATTTCACTATATTTTTTGAATGTTCTAAAGGACTTCAACTTGACTTCATCATAGAATTTTGTCCAAAAATGCAGATGGGCTTGATACATTTTAAACCTTTTCAAATATCTAAAATTTAGAGAATTGAAATTTAGAGAATTTTTTTAAATTCTGGAAAAAGAGAAGAATAAACAGAAAAATTAATAGAGCAAAATTAGTGTAAAGGGTGAAAAGAAAAATGCAGGAGGAAGGGGATGATATTAATGTAAAAACTTAAGAGAACAGAGAGGCAGCCTCATCACAGCAGACCAAAGACAAGGGTGGGTGTGTCTGTTTCTGTAGCCCTGGCATCTGAGTAACTGCTGCCTTCACAATCCTCGCTAATCAAAGGCTCTGCTGCCACAGTATTGGAGCTACTCCTCCACGTTAATAAACCCCCCCCTGTTCCTTCCTTGTAATTGGGTAAAAATTAAAATTTTATTCATTTCTGTGACTGTGAGGAAGAAAGAGAAGCAAACAAGGTAATATTGAAAAAAAAAAATTCATGGTCTTACCAAACTCAATGGGTTCACTCCATTCCCCCCAATTTGAGCTTACAAGACAGTTTTTTCCACGTGCTCTGATTTTCAGAGTGTATATTTTTTTCTCATTGTAATTTTGAAATTCATATCTGTCATTCCTTACCTAAAAGGAAAGTGATCAGACTCTGCATTTCACCTCATAGGCAAATATTAACAAAGTTGGTGGGTAAATTTCCTGATATAGTTTCTATAAAAAAATAATTTGTATGATTATGTTTAGGTATGTACTATCTTGCCAGCAAAACTGTCTAGGTTTTGAAGGTTAAATTTTTTTTAAGTTTATTTTGTCTTTGATTTCTTTTATTATGCTTTATGGACACTTTTTTTTTTTTTTTTTTTTTTTTTTGTGTCCTTATTTGTGGACCCTAAAGAAATCTAAAAGACACAAAGCAGAAAGTGAAGAAGTACCCTGTAAACTCCCCTTGCAACCTTCATGGGGATTAAAAAGGCATGGATGATGTCTGTCATTGCTAAAAAGATTTAATGTTCTTGAGACAATATAATAAGAGATAAGTTATATTTGACCTCATGATACTTTATACAAAGTCTGGAATCTGTCAAGCCCTTCCAAGGCTTAGAAAACCACTCATTTGTTGAGGGAAGACTGACAGTATTTATCAAATTCCCCAGGTTTTGCAGATTGTTGTACTCCCTTTGCCTAGCTGTTCTGAGCTATCAGTGGTATTATTCCAATGAGAAAGAGTGTTTCAGATTTTTAGTAAGCAAAATGTCACATCTGTCAGGAACAAAATCTATTTGTGCAGTAGATGGAATGTATGAAGTTTTGTGAAATGCATGGAAAATTTTGCCTACCCCACCCAAAAGGGAAGTATTAAGTTTACACTTAGATATCACAGTAACATATTTTTCTGAATTCTCATTGCTACATTGATACAAAATCTGTAGCTCTGTAAGTGTATTTTCTGTAATGGTATTTATATGCTTAAGTAGGCAAAAGCACAAATTTGTACGTGACAAGAATACTTACACGAGGAAGCTTTTTCTCTTCTTTGGGCTCATCCTGCAAAAGAAAGACAAATCTTCATTTTTATTATTTTTTAATCAAATATTTCTCTATATTTTTCTCATTTTCTTGCTTTTGAAGATTATAAGTTATTTTAAACTGAAAAATCAATCAGATATTATTTTCCAGTCATGTCCCAGAATAACAGCATTTTATTCAGAGTTTTGTCTTCCTACATTTCCTTTTACAAAAGGAAGGAAACATTAATTATTTGTCAGTAGATGTGAGAAGCTGTATTTATCACTAAGGGTATTTTTATACACACTGTGCATTCTCATCCATATCCAAATTACACAAGCAATCACATCATCCTACAAACACAGCAGATCTGGGAGCTGTGATTTCACAATAGTTTGTGAAAATTGATGTGAATAGTGAATTTATCCTCCTTCCAGTCAAAGTCTCTGTTAGACGTATCCATGCTCAGGGGCTTTCTGTAAAGAGCTGCTTACACATCCTATGCAATCAAAATTTAATCAAGTGGAATCAAACACTTACCTTGGTCAAAGAACCTGAAAATTTTGAAGAAAAGTATAGGTTCAAAAATGAGTGAACAAATTCAACAGCAGTGACTTTTAGCAATGATCTCAGAAAGCATTGAAAGGCTGAGGTCCTGGAAACATCTGTCACATGTAATATAAGGATAGCCAGCATTATGGAAAAGTCAGAAAGGTGTAACTAGAAGGAATGTCTCATTACAGAAAACACACTCACAGTATATCTTTTACTGTAAAGCAGACTAGCATTTCCCCATCACTCATTGTCAGCTGAGTGCTTTCAGCTTAGGACATGATGGAGGTCCTCAGCCTGTGCTGGGAATGAGCAGGGTGTAAATGAGTTCCTTAAACTTTAGATGTGTTGTGCTGCTTTAGCTGCCTTACCTCTGTTGGCCCCTCCCGGAAGGTGTGAGTTCTGGCTGCCATCTCCATGTCAGTACTGCTGGTACCTTCAGCACCTCAAGGGCTGTGAGACACCTACTGCTCCACAGCAGGGAGCCCTAATGTGCACACTGACCCTTAGGAGATATTCGTGCTCCTGTGCAGACACCTGCATTAAGGTGTCTCAGTCTAGGAGATGAATTTCCTACCAAATGTAGAAATCTACACTGAATCCCACCCATTCTGACTGTGGCACAGCGTTTTACAGGAAACAAGAGTTAAAATGTATTTCTTTCAAATAAATGTTTTGACACTATTGCTATGTTGTGATCTATATCTTTATGTAAAACTTCATAAGTGTTTCACACAAGATCTTATTGTCAAATTACACCACCTAGCTGGAAAGCTACATTGCTGCAATTGCATGTACTGCAATTGCTCCTGGTACCAATAGGTACCAAAGTAGATACTATTAATGTGTGAAGGATCCAAAATCCACATAATCCAAACAGCCCGCAACTCATTGGTCTTGTTTTTAATAAACAAATGAAATTTAATGATGTGTTGCTTTATTGCAGTTTTATATTTATGTTTAACCCTTAGCTGATCTTTCCTGTAATGGTCTTGTGGCTGAGCAGTTGCTACCATGGTAAGCGTCTGAGCTGCAGAAGTTGATGAGAGGTGGGAAACTGTAGCAGGAGGACACCAAAACTTATGAGAGAAAAATTAACAAGTAAGGAATTCAGAAATATACACATTATAGATATACATGAGCACAGGTATGGTACCAAACACAAAACAAGAAATTGTTTTTACCTTATTTTGTATGCTAATTTCATACTGAAAACACTTTGTATTTTCCACATGACTTGTAAGGGGTGGATGCCACGTAATTATGCAACCTGTTGGATCTCTGGTACAATGGGCAGTGACATTTAATGGAGCAGTGAGTATTTCTGGGGAAAAAATTGAATAATTAATATAGGCATGGTCAGTAAACAGCTACAACTCATGCCTTCACAACAAAATGCATGTGAAGGTGAGGCGTCTGTGTACAACTGTGTGCTGCTGGTGCTAACTGAAGTTATCTGGTAAACAGCAGTAAAACACCTTTCCAGAACTTGAGAATATACCACTGCAGTTTTTGGACATCTGAAGTAAATGAAGTTCATGTAAAGAAAAGGTATGAGAGATTTTGTATAATTCAGTAGTGCAATCAGCAGAGTGCCATTTTTTTCTACAACTGTTTTCCAACCTCATGTTGACAATGCAAGTTTCCATAGGAAAAGGGAAGGAAGTTTTTATATATGTGGTCTTATTCATGATGCATTCAAGGCATCTGAATTGGAGTGCCTAAAATATAGTAGATTCAGTGTGACCTGATTTCTCTTGGGGCTTAAAGTCACACCTAAAGTCTCACAGAGGTACCCACATATTTAACTAACGCCATCCTAATTTGGAAGCTGAAGCCTCACTCTGGTTTTAGGACATGCTGCTCTTGTGGCTCTCAGAGAGGTGTGAGATTAAGGAATGGTAAAACAATCCCTTAAGAAAGGTGGCCTTGAAAATCTGGCCATTGTGTTTCATTACTTGGAATCCATGACTATGTCCACACCTCTTGTCTCAGCAGTTTTTTCAGGCTGCCTCTGCTTGTTTTAGTCAAGTTTTGGAGCTGTATTCTGTCACCTGTTGGAAGCAAAGTCTGCCCTGCAATGCAGATTCCAGCAACAGCAACAGACTTTATTTTAATATGTTTTTCAAGAAAAAATCCCCACTTCCTTATTTTATAAAACAGTAATAAAATAAAATGTTCAATTACTTACCAATTTTATATAGGTCAATGTACTCATCATAGAACTGGATTAGGGAGTCTTTGCTAGACCCATTCACCAGGAAGTAAGCTTTTTCAATCCCTATGCTCACATTTTGGAAGATACATCCCATATTTCTGCAATTTTCATCTTTAATGTAAAGCTCACATTCCCTCTCCTCTTCATCGCTGCATACAGCAAAGTATTTTAGTTAAACACAGGCACTGTGATGTGTTGAATGAGAATTCAGAATTCCCTGTCCCAAGCAGACCTACTTACCTTGACTTCTGCCAGTAGAGAAAATACTGTGTGTCTGCTGGAGCATCCCCCCCTGCCTGCCAAGTGCAGTTCATGAGGAAGATGTTATAAATCACACAGGAGAAGTTTTCAATGGCTGACCCATTCATGCCTGCAAACACAGGAATATCCATGATGAGGAAAAATCATGTGACTCCTCCAAGCTGGAGGATCATGGCACACACTTAGGTATGTTAGATACCTGCAAACCCAGCTAGTTATTGCTTGGGTTAGGAGTGACAACTGAGAGAAAACTCTACTGTCACTCCACTTTAACTGTCTCTGAGCTGTGAAACCTGTCAGTGAAGCATTCCACAAGTAAAGGAAGGCACATTGCCTTTTAATACCATCCATGCTGCTACAGAGAGAAGTATTTCTCCTTTTGCAATTAATGCCAAGGAGACCACTTCTGACATGTTTACACAGAGGATAAAAAGAGCTGAGACTTTTAGAAGTAAGGTTGGACTTTTTCCTGCTCTCCAATCAAGAAGGCTTCTCCTTAGATCTTTCCACCTTCATATGGGTGACAGTGATTTGTTCTTTTGCTTTTCTGGATCACATTGAAATGGGAACCTCATTTCTTTTGAAGGTCCCTCATAGTTGTGCAGGCATGCTCAGCCTTTTCCTATCTTCTCCTTTAACCAGTTTTCTGTTTCTTTCTGTGCTATGTCCTAAATTCAGTGAAAGCATGGAGGCTTCCTCTGCTACTGACTCCAGCTCTCTCCAGGGCCCAATAAAGTGGGCAACCTTATGTAAGAACAGGGGAATCCTCTGGGGAAGCTGCACACTTGGAAGGTAGGGCCAACTGGGGAGGCACACTGAAATTTTATGTGACCTGGCTTGTATTTTGAGGGTCACCATGAATATTTCCACTGGCAAGTGTACAGGAAGAGAAGAGCAGTGAGCATTTTCTCTGCTCAGACATGAGAAAGCTGCTAATCCATCACCTCTGTCATGTCTGAAATACCCCAGTTACACACCACTGCTGCTGCACCACTGGTGGCTGGAGAATTTTAATGGAGAACTCTGAGCTGATAAGGAAGGGAAAAATGGCTCACAACAAACTCATCAACAGCCCAATAGAAAGGCATTCAATAAATAAGTACTAAAATCTTAATTTGTAACAGTCAGAAGAGTTATTTGAATCCACCCTTAAATCACTGTAATTTATTAGCATTTTGGAGCCTTAGTATAAAAGAGAATAATGTGTTTATGGATACATTTGTTGTAATGCATCTCTTGCAGAATGATGGAGACATTTATTACAAAGCAAATAATTTTAACAGATCTGAAAAAAAGAAGCTTTTAGTAGAAAATATAGTTACCTACTGTGTAAGTAACTGTTTTCTGAAGCAATGTTTACCTTTAAAAGATTGCAAATGCATAAAACCTTAGCCAGACCGTATACGTTACCTCCAGGGAGAAAGTTGCATTGTTTTGAGATGTTTGTGTTTGGCACTTCAATGATAAAGGTTACCCCTTTGTGCCGAGGCATGTGTAGTTCTGCTGGAAAGCTGCATAGTGGACTATCCACCTGAAAAGAGAACATGTTGATATTTTATTTCCCTGCTTTTCCTCTTCTGATGTAAGATGAGGCTGGCTATGGAAATGCAACTCAGGAATGCAATTCCATATATATGTATGGTTTTGGCTCAAGAGCTATGTCTCTCCTTTAGCACTCAAGGGTGATATAGAATGGAACTGAGGGATCAAAAACATAACTACACAAAAAGCTTTGCAGCTCAGGAGTTGGATGCTACACTAGTGCACAACTATTTTAGGAGGCTAATAGTAGCCCAGTGGCATAACAGAAGATGGCAAATACATAGGGGAGCCACAAAGGAATTTAATCAAAGGATTAAGCAAAATAAAAGTCCTCATATGACCTGCTCAGGGGTTAAAAAGTGTCTATGGTGTAACACATATAATCATCAATAAAAACGTGATGTATTTTGTACTGTACTTTTAGGGCACCTGCTTTGCTAGGCTGAACAAGCCATCTCTATTTGTCAAGCTTCCCATTTTCCTCTTTGGATAATGTGGGTTTATAACATAGCCTGTGCTACAGTCATGATCCAGTTTCCTGGGAAACAAGTGAAGAACTTAAGATAACCATAATCCATGGCAGTGTTTCTGGGATTTTTTTCTTTTTTCTTTTTTTTTTTTTTTTTTGGGGGGGAGGGTCTCTTGCTATGTCTCTTTCAAGTCTCTGGAAATCTCACTTAATCTCACAGCCCCTTTTTTTTAGCAGCTACATCCCTACTCATGACTCAACATAGCTGCAGTTCAGGCTATCACTTTCTTTCTACTTTGATGTCAGAACTTCAATTCTTTAGTATGCATTGGGTGCTCATCTCACAGTAAATGCACCCTGACATTGCTGATGGCTTTCCACAGCCTCTAAGAGATCAAGCTGTAGACTGCAAACAGCCACATGTCAGATGTTATCTGAGACATTCATTTATTTTCAAAGTGAAATTGAGAAAAGGTAAAATTATTTATCTCAATGAATAGCAAGTTCACCTCTGTGTCTATATATTCCATGTCTCTGTCCATGATGATACATTTGTACTCAGAGAAATTCCTGCTGCTCTCCCAGGACAGTTCCATTTTCCTCCAGTCCACATTCACATTTGTAATAGGTGATTCCTGTGCATCTGCTGAAAGTGTTGCAGCATGAGTTCAGTAAGGATATGCTATTGCTTTTGTTGAATACAGAGGATGGTATCTGTCAGGCTTAAGATAGCAATTGCCAGTTTCATTACAAGTATCCCTGATAAATGAAGAGTTTGTTTCTCAGACTGTATCTGCAAAAACATACTTACACTCCATACACTGGATGTCAGCATGCAAGGGATGAAATAGCATCATGTACCACAAAATCATACAAATGGGTCCAAGAGTATCAAACATATCTCCTTCTCTGGAAAGAGATAATGAAACTTTCAGAAAGAAAAATGAAAGTATTTTAAAAAATTAAAGGAAAATCATGTTAAAGTATATTTTCGTTTTGCAAAACTTATTTTTTTAAAAATATTCTTTAGAAAAGCCAAGCAGAGGATGTGCTTCATGCATCTCTTCTTTGAACTAACTGAGTAGCCATGATACTGCCTATAACAAAGCAGTTTGAAATAAAGCAGCCACAGACTCTCATGATGATAAATACACTCACTGTATTCAGTGCAGAGACCATGACTGAGAATTACTTTTTCCCACACATCTATCCTAACTATACCATCAGGAAGTCAGGTTTTCTTGCTTTCTGACCCTGTGAACATTACAATGCTGTGCTTTGTATTAGCAGCTAGGATGGTGTTGATAACACACCAGTGTTTTGGCTGTTGCTGAGCAGTGCTGGCACAGCATCAGGGTTGTCTCCCCAACCTCGTCCCACCAACTCTGCAGAGGCCAGTGGGTTGAGGGTGAGCCAGAGGCTGGGAGGGAACATGGCCAGGACAGCTGACCCCAGCTGATAAGGATATCATATCATGCCATATCATATGGCATCATGTTCAACAATAAAACCTGGGAGAAAGAAGGGATTTGGATGGGATGAGGCATTTCTTGTCTAGACATTTGACTTCCAAAGCAGCTGCTATATGTGTACTGTGGCCCCCTGTCCCAGGGAGTGGCTGAATATTTTCTGCTGAGGGAAAGAAGAGAATAAGGAAGAGGGGGAGTAAGAGAGCAGCTTGGTGGCCAGCCAAGGTCAGGGCACCACAGAGTTTCTTCCTGTTTGCTATCACAAATGGGTCTCCACTTTTCAAACTACATACCTCCCACTGGTCTTAGAGGTTTGCATCCATACAGAATAGTCTACTTCGAATTTTATCTTGCTTCAGTGTCAGAAACCAAGGAGTCAGATGTTCCACATCACTGTAAGAAATTTAAATTACTAAGGAAGTGTGAGCACCTGCAAAGGGCGAATCCACATTCATTCATGTGTTATGGTGGACTGAGCAAAGCTAGTCAAACACTGGCATCAGATCTTGTCAAACATTTCTCATCTTATGCACAATTTTCTTTTTCTCCAAGGAGGTTAAAACTCTTTAGAAAATAATTCTCTATTCCCAGCTTTTCTTTTTCTACATGAAGAAGCAACTCTGGTTAAATTTTCATTTGCTTTAGCATTATTTAGCAGAGCAACTTCATAGTAGCAATTTTCTTGATTACACATAATACTAAGGATAATTCTAAAACTGAATTAAATTCTTAAAAAATCATGAAAAAGAGAAAGGTGGTAATATTTTGTTACTAGTCAGCCCTTCTATATTAATTTTTATAGTTATCTCAGAATGTTGATTTCAAACTGACTCCACTTGTGGTGAAAGCAAAAACCTACCCCGATGCTGAAAGCAAGTCATTCTGTAGCCTTGAATATTTTCAGAAGTCATGTCACATTTCCTGGAAATTGGCTTGATGTGACGTGTCCATCACATCCCCAGGATTCAAGCTAGGCCACTATACCACGCTGGGGTTGCAACAGAGACAGACTCTTCACTGTAACCTGCTTATCTCTTGCAGCATCCATATTTGTAAATTATCATACTACAGTAAGGATGTGGCCAAGGCTGCTGGGAAGTGATACTGAAGAATCTCAAGTACAAACAGTATAGAGGACTGGCCGTGAAATTCTCTGTGAGATATTGTCTCGATAGTTACACTTTCCCATGCTCTCAGGGACTTCCCCAGTAGTGCACATGAGAACCTGAAGACCTGCTATCCTTCTAGTCAGCCTCTTAATCATGTTTTTCTCCATTTTGGCCCTTCTGTTCAGTCACTCAGCATTTTCCCCTTCCTTTCCTCATCTTATGTTCCTTTTCTAGGCATTTGTTTTCCTATTCTTTGGCAACTGTCTGCTCACCTTTCCTTTATTTTCTTTGTTTAATTTTTCTTAAGATCTCCCTCTCTCTGTTCTGATTACTCCTGCTCTTTCAAAACCTCCCTCAGGTTTCCTACACATGACTGCAGCCCGATGCTGCAAGTACCCTTCATGCTTTCTCAAGGAAATGCTCATCTGGGATATTGCCATAGTAATCATCCACAGCCCTGTCTGCTTAGAGAAATGTTTGCTGGCATCATTGTTTCCACACTCTGGATATTTCATCTGACATGCAGTGGGAATAGCAGGGCATGTAAGCATTCACTTTCCTCATAAGAAATGACCATTCCAGCTGAATGCCCTAACACAGGTTCTCTGTTTTTTCTCTGCCTGCAGACAGGATGAGTGATGTAGGTGCTGTGGTGAGCCCTAAGCCATTCAGCTGAGCAATCCAGACATTCTGTGCGGTGGCCAAGTGGCTCCAGCATCGTATTGGTAGGAATTTTCTGTCTCCAGGACCTCCACCCTCTCCCAGACTGGTCTTCTTCAGACAGGTGTGGTAAAACTCTCTTTGGTCTAAAGTCACCTCAGTATTGAAGGTACCAGAAAGAGCACTCATGTTAAAGTGTATTTGGAGGATCAGACTAGAAGAACCATACATATTCTGCTGTAAGCAGTATTTCCTCATATTTCATCAAAATAGAATTTATTAGGATGAAATGCCCAAACAGAATGATTTTTTTTTGGTCTTGCTTCTTTCCTCTTTCTCCCCTAGCCAGCCTCAGAAGCATGTGTCTATCCTGCTGCAAAGGGGAGGGCTGGCCCTGGGGGGTACTCAAGCACCTGGTTTCCAGACTCCCCAACTCTTAGCTCACTCCCTAGCTCTCTCCAGGGAAGTTTGTTATAAAGTCAATTTATCCACCTTATCAATATGTCAGAAGTAAAATACTGTCAGGTAACCTGTAGTGGTTTCTACAGAAAGCATGCACTAAACACTGAGTTAAGCATTATCAATTCTTATCCTCTTAGTCTATTGCCTTTGCTCTTAGGTTGTGAGTGCAGGATGGTACCAGAAAATGTCAGCTGAGACGAGTGACTCATTTGCTTCAATGTCTCCAGGAAAATTACTCTTGCCCACGACACACTTCCAGAAATGAAACTTTGTATTTTACTCATAGGGAAATGGGAGGATAAACTGATACATTGCTGAGATACGGAGAATATCTTACACTGGCTAAGCCTTCCTGGAAGCATTGAAATAGGAATAAAAACCTTACAGTGCATACCAAGCAATGAAATATTATTATCAAATTGCTGCCTAAATAGAACTATTTCAGTTTCTAGATCAGTATTGTGATTCCTGTAGATGATACGAAACTGGGACAAGTGGGTGGTATGGGTATATTTTTGCTTCAGAGGGACCTGGAGAAGATGGAGAAATGGGATGACAAGAATCTTTTGGAATTCAGCAAAGGAAGGTGCTGAGTCCTGTGCTTGGGGAGGAACAACCCCTGGCACCAGCAGAGGCTGAGATCTACCTGGAAAGCATTTTACAAAGGGCACAGGCTGACCACGGGCCAAAAATGTGCCCTTGCAGAACAGAAGATCAAAGGCACCCTGGGCTGCACGAGGCAGAGTGCTGCCAGCAGGTCAAGAGAGATGTTCCTGGAGTGGTGGCTCTTGTTCTGGACCCCCAGCAGAAGAAAGATATGGAGCTACTGAAGGGAGTCCAGCAAAAGGGCTCTGACATATGAGAAGAGGCTGAGAAATCTGGGATTGTTCATCCTGGAGAGATGAAGGCTTAGCGGGATGTTATTCACATGTACAAATACCCAGCTGTGGGAAATGAGAAAGAGCCAGGCTCTGCTCAGTGGTGACAACTGACTGGACAAGAAGCAATGGGCAAAAACTGAAATAACGGAAATTCAATTTAAACACAAGAAAACATCTTTTAGTCTGAGGTAGTCAAATACTTGAACAGGTTTTCCAGGGAAGCTTTGAAGTCACCCGTACTGGAGATACTGACTGGACAAAGCCCTGAGCAACCCGCTGTAGCTGACCCTGCTCTAAGCAAGGCTTGGGATAGGACAATTTCCAGAAGTTCCTTCCAGCCTCAACCATCCCATGATTTTGTGATCTCCCTTTTTCCCCCCGAGAAATACTTCTAGTTAGAGTAATTTATAAAAAGGGTACAGAAAATAGCATTTCTTTCAGTTATTGAAAAATAGATGTCAGATAAAAAATGTCAAACAGTCAATAGATATAATAGAAATTTCATAGTCTTCCTTGGATCTTGCAGAAATCTTTAGAAATATACACATTTCTACTTTTAATCAAACAGGTAAAAGAATCCTCAAAATGTTCTCCAGAATTCCTTAAACTCAAAGGACACTAATCCAGATTTTGTACATGTGCAAATATGACTGTACCTAATTTAATCCCTGGAAAATATTTGTATCCTGCAAAAGATCTTCTGTTGCACAAAAAAATCAACACACAACATAGAGAGACATACCTCCTCTTGAAAAACTCTCCTCATTTATCTTATTTGATTTTGGTTTGCAGCAACAAGGACGCTTTAACATGTAGTTGTAGTTAAATGCAGAAATCTGTAAAAGTTTTGCTCTGCCAGTTAGTTTTGTTTTACTGCATGACAGTATTAAGTAACAAATGCTGCAAGTTTGAAAGCTTCCCTTATCATTTCCTTTACTGCTTTTGAGCTTCCTTAAATTTCCTGATTGGCAGATGTTAACTTCACATGAAGAGATCATGCAACTAACTCTTCCTTCCTGTTGGGTCAGATGAACTAAGCATTAATAGTCACAATATGCAAACATATTACCCAAAAACACATAAATACTCAGTAGGGTCACAGTATGTCAACATGCTCATAGAAATACCACTTCTATAAATAAACAGATTTTCATAAATAATATGTTCTAGAAATAAAAGCAGTGTTGTGTGACTAGTCCATGTTTAAAGTGGCTGCCTGTCTATATTGGTTATGGCACCTGCACAAGCCCAGATTCTCCTTTGAGGAAGATCAACCCTTAGCAGGTATACCCAAACAGCCAAGAAAGTTCTGGTTTGCATATTTGCAGGCAAAGAAATGCCAAGAAAAATACCAGACCCAAATTTCTGAACTTTCTCACTGCCAACTATGGGTTGTTTCTGTTTGGTTCATCTTAGGCTACAATATCATGTTAGGTGAAAAAGTGCCTGACTGCAGAAATTAAAAGAAAATGTCCAAAGTGTTTACTGAATAATACAATGTTGAATTTGCAAAAATCTTTGCAGTCATGTAAGTATGAGAGGCATAATAATAATAATTTTGTTTGCTTTAACTTCTAGCAACTTCAGATGTGGCTCTGACTGTTAGTCACTTCCCCATTTGTTATATAATCTGCATGTAATGGATTTTTTTTTTTTTTTTTAATATTTCTGCTGTTCTCGGATGCTTTTAGCAAACAGGAGTTCATTTAACCCCTACCTTCCTCTCCCAACACAGGCACAAAAGCAGGAAGGTGAAGAATTCCTTAGGCTTCTAAGGAGTGATGGACGATCCTTAGTAGTAAGTCTGTTAAAGGAAGAACTATTCTTAACCCTGCTATCATTGAACCAAAATTGTAGGGTGGGTTTGTTTTGGTTTGTTGTTTTGTTTTGGTTTTTTTGCTAGTGTATGTGCTCAGATCCACCAACAGCAAACTACTTTACAGACTTCAAATTTTAACATCTTTGCTTTTCCATTGACACTGCTCAGTCTTGCCCACCTTTACCCAGTGATCTCACTAGAAAGGCATATTAATATTATTTTCCTTTTCAAATCCTTGGGTGAAAAAACTTAGGTAAGTGAAATGTGTAACAGTTTAGTCACAGCATGTGTGAGGCAGGGCTCAGCTGCAGAATTTTATCTCTAGAACCATATACTGGCATTGGCTCAGTCCTCGTCATCTTTTTCAGTACCTTGGGAAAAGGACATGCAATGTTACAAATCTGCTACTCTCTAAAGGACTTAATTTACTTATTCTATGTAGCCTAAAAAAAAGCACATCCAGTACATGTGTAGTCCCAGTT
The DNA here is from genome assembly GCF_026979565.1 of Vidua chalybeata. Classification (NCBI taxonomy): domain Eukaryota; kingdom Metazoa; phylum Chordata; class Aves; order Passeriformes; family Viduidae; genus Vidua; species Vidua chalybeata. Next base: position 34,192,562 of record NC_071531.1, on the reverse strand, counting down.
CAGTGTGATCTGAAATTGTCTATTCATCAAATGTGCTCTACTTGTGTACCACCACCCACCTCAGTGACCACTGCCACCTTGAGTAACCTTTCTGAAATATCATCCTTCCATGTCACACATATTTGTGATGCAAGGTGTGTGCCAGTGTGCCTGCTTAATTTTGTTGAGGTGATTTGCATGCTGTTGTGATGGCATGTCTGGTGAGGTTCTAGGTGATGTGAAGGTGGTATTACAGTATCACCTGACTAGTACCATCAGGCTGCCTAAACAGTGGCTAAATTAGTTTTAACTCGTCCATTTGTAAGCTGTATGAGGAGTGGCTCACCATCCCTGGAAGTGTTCAAGAAATTATTGGAAATGTGTCACTGAGTTGCATGGTTTTATTGAAAAGGTGGTGGTGTTAGGTCAAGGGTTGGACTCAATGATCTTGGAGGACTTTTTCAACCTTGATCATTCTGTGATTCAATGATTTTGCATTGTAGCCTGGACTACTTCATTAGGGTTCTGTCTGTAACACCTTTTCTGAATCAGTTATCCCTTTCCAGGAGAAAACAGAAAAAAAAAAATGAGCAGTTTGTTTTGGTCCTACTTAACATGACCCCCTTGCCATCTCTGTCTTTACTATACTTTGATACTTTACTATTATATATCAATAATATTAATTATATTAATATAGAATATTGATATATATAATATAATTAATATAAATATAATATAAATAATATAATAAATACTATTATATTTGATACTTTACTATTCCCTTCCTCAGGTTGAACCACTGAATGGTTGTTCATAGCTCATGGCTAAGTTTTGGTGGACCGGAGCCAAACTATGCCTCATTCTGGCAATTTTGCCCAAGAGAAGAGTTGCTGTGCAAGGTTATATAAACCAGTGCAGTCTGATACAACCCCATCACTCTTTTTAGCAAGTTATTGTGGGAATTTCCACTCTGACCACTGCTGCATACTGGGAAAAATACAAAGATGGTTTACAAGTGTGTCCAGCATGAATTTGGCCTCTTTTAGAAATTTACTTTGTTGTTCTGACCTGCTGCAAAAAGCTTCCCAGGTGAGTCTTTGACCAAAAGGTAATCATTAACTGTGTCAAAGGCAATAGGTGTGCCAAGAGCTGTTTGTGTTCAGCTATGGTATAAGCTGGAGAAAGTACAGCACTGGAACATGTCCAGGAACAACTGTTCCCAGCATTAGTTCAGCCAGGATTTTCAAGTAATGTCCTGAACAGCTCCTGGACATAGTCCAGAGGTTAGTTCAGGCCAGGGCTAATTTCTAAAGGTAGTTTGCATCTGTTCACTTTATTTAGGGGTTTAAGAGAGTGTGTCTGGACTCTTATATGTAAATTGGCCCCTTTGCAAGAAAATAGTCCCAGGAATGTTTAGTCTAATAATAAAATATCTAGTACCATTATAAAATTAGTCTAATAATCAAATAGCAATGTTCAAATGTCTAGTGTAAAAATCTGAGTGAATCTCATTTTTCTAGTTTCCCATGTGTACTTGAAGAGCTCCAAAGAAACTTCTAGTATGAACTGACCCATTTTTAACAGTAGAACAATGAAATTCAGGCATCAGAATTAAAAAAAAATTATTTATCTGAATAAATTAATCATTAATCTTTCTAATATGAGACCAAAAGACAATTATTTTTCCTTAAGATTAAAATGTAACTAAAACTTGTTGAATAAAATATTCCAATCATATTTACAAAATAGAAGATATCCAAACAGTTAAAATTAGCCAAAACTAAAAGCAAATACAATAGCATTTAAAAAGATTACATATGAGGTATCATTCTCTCTTGGCTGCATCACTTTTTTATACAGGAAAAAGAAGAAAGTAAAGAAAGCCTATATATTATTCCATAGGGATATACAGTTGTCTAAGAAATGCACTTTCAGACTCCTCCATTTTTCTTGGTTATCTCACGAGGTCAGCAACTAATACTATCTCTTCATTTTCAGATGTTATTGACTGTATTTTGCTCTCCATCAGCTGAAAGGAAAATAAAAACTTCCATCAGTTTTATACATAATGTTAGGTTAGCCTCTACTTACGCACAATTCTGAGAGTATTTAACCTATTTTTGCTGTGGATGACCACCACAGTCTGTCCTGTTTCCTTACAAAATCGTATTTTGAACTGTTTTCTGTGTCACCTTATTTTCTTTCTTGCATGTGCAACTTGCTAGTCGATAAGTAGGTGACGTGTGCACCTGGAGGGATTCAAGGGACAGCTTGGACGGGGGGACATGGAGGGACACAGGGCTCAGACACTGGGATCAGGTGTGAGAAGTTCCTACTTTATGGTGGTTGTAGATGAAAAGAGCGAGGAGATGTGCTAATCTCACTGGCAAGTTCAGCCCTGCTCGGCTGGGGAGTAGCAGGAGGACTGTGATGTCTAGGACCCTATTTTAGAGACTGCTGCTGCTAGTGTTGACGAGGTGCTGGTAGAGGCAGCCGTGCTGGTTTTGTTTCTGGCTGCCTCACTGTGCCCTGTTGTGTCATTGTCCATGTCCTTGTGTTGGGAAAGTGAACAGCCCTTTCTGCTGCCTGGATCTACCAATGGGAGCATGAGCCTGTGCACCCGTGAGACTGGAATGGGAGAAATTCCGTGGTTCTAGAAGAGCACTGCATTCGATTTCCCTTAAAAAACTCACCTGCTGATTTTTTTTTTTTTAATTTTTCTTCAGAATATGGCAAAGAGAAGAGTAATCCTCTGTAATAAGTTCCTTATTGTATAAAAATTCAGCCAGTAGAGTTTGTATGTATTTCACACATTTAATATAAAAATAGAAAGAGAACATACCTCTGAATTTGTATCAGTCAGTGTAAAAAAAGAAGGTTTTGGTCCTGGGATCTGTGGAAATGCTGCCTTCCAACAGCCAGTCCTGGAAATCAAAATGTATTTAATACAAAATTAAAATTTAATAACTGTAATGTGACAACACCATTGCATCCTTGAACCAGCTCTTATATTCCTCTTCACTCTTAGAAGTGAACTGAAAAATATACATAATCTCAACACAGAATGAACATATGACAGGAAAACATTAATAATTTGGAAGGTAATAGATTCATTTTTGATTAAAGATTTACTAGTGGTAAATTTCTTTCTTTGATGGAAAAAGAAATTTGTCCTGCTGTGTTACTATGAGCAGTAAAAAGTGGGGGGAAAATTTTAACTCTTAAAAGTTTAGAGAGCTGTATCTTCTCTGAATTACTGTATATTTCTATGCAAAGTGCATCATATAGGAGAATATACTTTTTTTTTCTGTTTCACTTATGGGGTTTCTTTTACCTATCCTACAGAGACACCTCCACCTTATTTGTTTAAAAACTTTAGATGTTACACACACACAGAGAAAATAAAATAAATGCATTAATTTAGTTACCTTTTGCAGAAAAAAATTGTGATGATTGCCATTAAGGGTGTTGCAACTGCTACCCCAAGTAAAATCCATACTGAAGAATATATAATTTCCTCATTTCCTGAAAGAGAACCATTCATAAATTAGTAGTAATAGTAGTGGTAGTAGTAGTAGTAGTAGTAGTCATTTGAGAAATAGATCATAGAATTGCAGAACTTAGAATAGCTTGGGTTGGAAGTGACCTTTAGAGATCATCTAATTCCAGCCACTCTGCCATAGGCAGGGATGCCTTCCACTAGAGCAGAGCCCCAGCTTAGAGCCCCAGCCTGGCTTTGAATACTTTCAGGGATGGGGCATCCACAACCTCTCTGGGCAACCTGTGCCAGTGCCTCATCACCCTCATAGTGAAGAATTTCTTCCTAAAATCTAACCTAAATCTACACTCTTTCAGTTTAGAGCCATTCCCCCTTGAGCTATAACTACGTGTCCTTGCACAAAATCCCTCTCCAGCTCTCTTGTAGCCCCTTTAGGTACTGGACAAGTGCAACAGGGTATCTCTGGAGCCTTCTCTTTTCCAGGTAGAATAACCCAAGCTTCCTCAGACTGTGAGAGGTGCTCCAGCCCTCTGATCCTTCTTGTGACCCTCCTCTGGACTTGCTCCAACAGGCCTTCCTGTGCTGGGACCCCAGAGCTGGATGCAGCACTGCAGGTGGGGTCTCACCAGAGCACAGGGGCAGAATCTCCTCCCTCACCCTGCTGCCCACGCTGCTCTGGATGCAGCCCAGGACACATTTGGCTTTCTGGGCTGTGAGTGCTCATTGCTGGGTCATGTCCAGCCTCTCATCCACCAAGACCCTCAAATCCTTCTCAGCAAAGCTACTGTCAATTCCTTCATCCCCCAGACTATATTGACACCAGCTGTTGCCCTGACCCAGGTGCAGCACCTTGAACTCAGTCTTGCTGAACTTCATGCTGTGTCAAACATCTGCTGTGGTGATTGACTGTGGTGAATGTCAGTCTGAAAGGTTTCACTCAATATAAAAATGAATTCTGTCATTTATCACTTTAGCAGAAATGTCTGATGGGAAGAATTAATATTGATGCTATTTGTTCACCCCCTGGAGTAAGCAGGAGCTCACTACAGCTGCAAAGGTGTAATTTTTAATGTTATTTCCAGTGTTTGAATGTTAAGAAATCGATTAAGTCTCTCCCCACTCTTCTCTGTCATGTGGTGTGAAGCAAAATGTTTGCCAATCCTTTTTACATGTGTGTGTCCATAGGTGTGTGACAATGTGTGAGGTAGACAGGACATTGCTGGGGAGAAGAGTAGCCCAGGGCATGGATTTGTTCTTACCAAACTCAACAGGTACACTCCATTCCCCCCAGGCTGGGTTCACGAGGCAGGCACTGCCAGCTGCTCTCATTTTCAAGACGTACTTCTTTCTTGTATTTGATCTTAGAAATATGTTACTATTTCCCCCTTCCTAAAAAACACGCAAAAAACTGAGATGCTTTTCTTTGTTCCATGCCTGTGTTGACAATATGCATGTGCCATTTACCAGTGAAACTTCTAAGAGGCTATGAAAGCATTGCTTATTAAAGAAGACTGCTGTTACAGAGAGAAAAAAAATCTTTCTTATTATTTATATAATATATAAATATATACACAAATATGTACACAAATACGTATCTCAAAAATAACCTGACACTCATGTAACTTTTTACATTTAGAAGCATATCATCTTTTATACTATAAAAGTATAACCTGTGATTTCTTATGATATGGTTTGATTTATTGATAACTTCCACATAGAGAGGTAGAAAAACATTAACCATCTCATTTTAGTACTGCTAGAATTGAGTGATTTTAGGAATAAGGTGTCTGTGCACCTGCCTCAGTCTCTGCATTATGAATTTTCAGAAAAAGCATAACTTTCCAGCCAAACCTGTAAAATAAGTAGATGACTGCAATACTCAGTGTTACCAGAATTTAATGTAATACTCTTGCTCTTGGTGGCTTTTGCATAAAGGTGGATGTGCAAAAGGAGGTGCAGCATACCTGGATGACAGCCTTCAACCCAAAAGGACTTTTGTGATCTATGTTTTTCATAAAAAAATTGAATTCCTAGGAGATACTTTATCTTTTCTCTGTAGTCAGTGAAGTGTAACTTCAAAGTCTGTTCCAAATATTTGAGAAGGAGAGTGGACAATATAATGAAAAATGGGAGATTTTTCAAAATACTTACAGAAAAGCAATAAAGTTCTGCCCCTGAATAGATAATAAATTGCACATGCCATGATGATTTAGCAGTTTGATGTATTCATGAAATCCATAAATAAGGTTTCTATAAAGCATAGGACACTGAGCACATACTGATTTAAACTTATTTGCATACTATTTACTTTTCACAGTTGACAATGAAATGAACATGTATTGCTGATTAATAAACATACAGACTCACTTGTATGGAAGTATATATGGGTTTTCCTTTAGGATTATCCTGTAAATTGAAAGAAAAAGAAAAGCAACTAACTTTATTTTTATCATTCCTTGTTTAATGTTTCAATAATAATTAATTTTTATCTACTGTCCCATTTTTCTGCATTCTCTTTATGTACTTTGTGGTTTGTTCAGAAGAAGTGCTAGCTATTTGTCTAATATTTAGTATCTAATATTGAATTAATCTACAATGCCAAGTTTATATAGTAATTAATTCTACTATGGAAAGATATTCATTTTCCTTTTCATCACATTTGAGATATAAATTTAATTTCAGATTGAAACATAAGGCAAACCAGACCTAAATGAAAACTATAAGTTTATTCTTACAGACACCAGGAAAAAAATAATCTATGAAATAAACTTTTTTGTTTGCATCTAATGTTTTAACATTACAATAAATGCCATTGTATGTAATTGCAAATATTATGTAAATATTATTTTGTTTTCTTTTAGATGAAAATATTTGCAACTAGCATGGATTCACAGCTATTTTAGGTTGTCGTCCACTACTTTTTTAATAGATAGAATAAAATTTGCTCATTTCATTTGAATAGCCATAAAAACTACCACATAATGTACTGACCACACACAACTAAGACTGCAGACTATGTTCTCTCCATTAGACAACTAGTTTTGTATTTTTGTAATTATTTTGCAACACACCATTTTAGAACAAAACTCAATTAATCCAGACTTATTTTTTTTTCAAATAACTGCATGCATGATCATGTGGCATCTGAACAGAAGGCTGTTCAGCCTGGAGAAGAAAAGGCTCTGGAGAGAGCTTCCAGCACCTTTCAGCACCTAAAGGGTCCTACAGAAAGGCTGAAGAGGGATTTTTCACAAGGATATGTATTGATAGCACATGGGGGATGGCCTTAAGATGAAGGAGGGTAGGTTTAGATTAGATATTAGGAAGAAATTCTTTACTGTGCTGGTGGTGAGGCACTGGGACAGACTGTCCAGAGAAGCTGTGGATGTCTCTGGAAGTGTTCAAGGCCAGGCTGAATGGGGCTCTGAGTAACTTGGTCTAGTGAAAGGTGCTCCTGCCATGGCAAGGGGATTGAATTAGATGGCCTTTAAGGTCACTTCAAACCCAAACCATTCTAAGATTTTAGAAAGCAATCTGTTGTCCAGGACACCTTCTAGTATCTGCAGTCAAGCTAAATTATGCACAGGGATCAATCTAGGAGAAATATCTGGTCAATGAACCCCTTGTTCTTCTTTATTGGTGCAGGGGTAACCTGAAAGTTTTCAGGGTTGATTACAGAGCACTAGGGGGATGGTGAAGAGCAGGAAGTCCAGATGGTGTCTCCTCAGGCCTTCCAGTGAAAGGGAAAGCTTGAGCAGAATTGCAGTCATCCAGCAGGTCAACACCTGGCTGAATAACTGCTGTCACAGTCAGGGCTTTGTCTTCTATGACCTTGGGTTCCTTTTTGAGAAAGAGGGGCTACTGGGCAGGCATGGGATACATCTCACCAAGGAGGGTGATTGTGTCCTTGCAAACAGGTTTGGGCAACTGGGCCTTCTATAAAGTGTATAAAGGAGTGCCTGGTGTGCACAGGGCTCTGTCTTGGGATAAATAATGAACCAGTAAGAGATCTTGTGTGTAGGCATCAGAGGACAGACCAGCAGAGTTGTCAGTGATAAAGCAATAAATTAGGCAGAAGAAATTTTTGTGGATAAATCTTCCAAAGTTATGATTATAGCTGCATCTGATAAGTGTCAAAGGAGCTTACACTGCTCAATTGCTGGAATAATTGCTGTACCTTGACATAATTAGCTTGGTGAAAACTGCTAACGATGATGAAAAAAAGCTAGAAAGTTCAGACAAGGTATGGATTGTGTATTCTTTATAAAATGAGTATTACATATATTAAAAGTTATTAAAAAGTATGTATTGCTTTACTGCCATAGATTTTATTCCAATGTCAGGCAGAGTTTTCATTAATGTTTCTTTGTTAGAACAGCCAAGTGATTCAGAGAAGTAATGCTGTTTCACGGCATTTAGCTGGGCTTGCAAAGACACGTCTGTGAAATAGTAAACCCAACCCAGACTAAGAAATTCCAAATTCCAGAATGCCTTGAATCAACCACTAAGTAGGTGGCCAAATCTGGTTGTGGCTCGGGAAGATTTTTTTCCTTTGTAGTCTCTGTGTGCCACCCTGTGGCCTTTTGGTGCAATTCTGCCGCAGTGATTTAAATCTTCCTTGCAGAGGAGCCCGGCAAACTCATGCCTTCCCTGTTGCTGCCATAAGACTTGTCAAGTCAAGGTCACCCCACCACTGACCTGTCCTTAATCACGCTGCCTTTCTGCTTTCTCTCACATTTATTTTCCTTTTGTTTATCATTATTAAATCTTCAACTTTTGGACCACAGGTGTGATGCTTATATCTGGGTAAGCTATTTGCATTTCATACATGGAGATATTTAATTCATTTATATTAACTCAAAATTGTAATGTGAATACACATTTCTCTTTCCACTCTTTAAATCCCAGCTCTGCTCTTCCACAGAGATCCAGTTTCCACTGGAAATACTCCAATCCAGGGCAACTGCAACAAGTTTTAGTGAAAGAAGTGCCTTTTCTAAGTGCTGTCACAGGCAAAGCTGTGATATATTTGAATCTTGATTAACCATGCTTCTCCTCTGGGACTGTCCCAGACACCCAGTGTCTCTCCAGCAGTGTCTTACTCAAGGAGGCAGGGATTAAAAAAAAGTAAAAATGAGGCAGTATGGCAGAGCAGGATTTGGTATGGACCTGAAAAGTGCAGTCACAATAAATAGGGTGCTATGTATGGGGAAAGCTACATCAGAGAAGAGAGACTTATTTACTTTTCACTCATGTGTTTTGGTAAATGCAAATATATGAATTAATGTTAAGTGTATGTGAAGACATTCTTACCTTATACTTTATGTTAATTTCATATTTAAAACACATGTCTTTGTTAGAATGACTTATTTGGGGTCGTTGCCATTGAATTATGCAATCATTTTTAATTTCATCACAGTTGACTGTGATATTTGATGGAGGCATGAGCTTTTCTGAAATGATATAACCAAGAATTCAAATAATTAAAATCCCTTGATCACTTTTTGATTTGATGAAAGAGAGTGAAATTGCAAGTAACACCTCTATGAAAGATACTTGTTTGTACCTATTTTCTTAGGACCTATTAGAAATAGTTGAAAGACCAAAATTTTCTAAATTCAACTATTAGAAATAGTTGAAAGACCAAAGTTTTCTAAGATCATAGGAGAAAAAAAAAAGGGAGTAAGACAAGGAACATGATATAGGAGCATAGAAAGAAACAATCCCCTCAATTTATTTTTCTAGAGGAGCGAGGTAAAATTCTGTCTTTATTTTAAGAGAATGATTATTACTGTGGCTCAACCAGCTGCTTCTATCCCTAAAGTAAGAAATTCAAAGATTTTTTTTTCCCTAAGCCTCCCCATGATACTTCTGTGATATGGAAGTGTTGCCTTCAATCTGTTGTGAATTATGCAGTTTATTCCCTCCTTGCAAAAGAAATAGCCACACAAATTTAAGAAAAACACTTAATTTTTAATAGTCTAGCCAACTTCTTCATGTATTGCCCCTCACTTCACAGATGTAAGCAAAAGTATGAGGATATTAATATTATTTATATTTTGATCATTGCCAATGACTTGATTATTGGAACAGCTGAAGACAGTCACTCATGGCAGAAAGGGTGACAAAAGGTTGATAGAGGAAAGTTTAGCAACAGCTAGAATACTACTTTACATCAGTCTTTAGGGACAGGCTTGACCTGTTTGTGATGGGCTACTCGGTCAAAGAACAATCTTGTTTTATCTGCCATGAGTAACATTACAGCTCAATTTCTTCTTATAGAATGAAGCCTTTTTTGTTCAATGTTTTAGCACAATACCAGAACCATTTGTGACATTTCCAGTGAGACTTTGCTGCAGTAACAGTAACTGCACAGGATGCTTTCAAGTACAGCACCACATGCCTAAGGTATGTTGTACATGTCTTAATTCATTTACTCTAGGATAAGGTGTCCTGTATGTCATCCCCAATGGCAAAGAAAACCAGAAATTAGTGCTCAGATAAACTTCAAAAAAGTTTCCTCTCTCTTCTGTTGAGAGGTGTTTGGCCATCACTGACAGGGCAGCAGGGGAAAGTACAGTTTTTTAAGTCTTGTGGACTTGGCTTGAGGAAAAACCTAAAACTCATAAGGGTTGATTGCTAAAGAATCTGAGAAAGAATGCAGCTGTGGAGCTTTCCTGTTTAATTCCCCTTTTTATCTTTTGCTTGGGGAATAGGTTTTCTTGAGGAAGCCACAGTCTCTTACTCTCAACTCTGGGTGAGACAGGATACACAGTTCCTTCTCAGGGATAAATGCCCTACTATTTTCATGCAATAATTAACATAAAGCTGAAATAAATTATTTACTTACCTATTTTATATAGGTCAATGTACTCATCATAGAACTGGATTAGGGAGTCTTTGCTAGACCCATTCACCAGGAAGTAAGCTTTTTCAATCCCTATGCTCACATTTTGGAAGATACATCCCATATTTCTGCAATTTTCATCTTTAATGTAAAGCTCACATTCCGTCTGATTGTCCTCTCTGCATACAGCAAAATAGTTTCGTTAAACACAGGCACTGTGATGTGTTGAATGAGAATTCAGAATTCCCTGTCCCAAGCAGACCTACTTACCTTGACTTCTGCCAGTAGAGAAAATACTGTGTGTCTGCTGGAGCATCCCCCCCTGCCTGCCAAGTGCAGTTCATGAGGAAGATGTTATAAATCACACAGGAGAAGTTTTCAATGGCTGACCCATTCATGCCTGCAAACACAGGAATATCCATGATGAGGAAAAATCATATGACATGAGGATCATGGCACACACTTAGGTATGTTAGACTCCATCTGGTTATTGCTTAGTTTAGGAATGACTTATTTCATTTTGTTTGCTAACACTGAAAGATATTTGCCCTGAGAGATCCAATGAAGAATTTTTATGGATAAATCCTCCAAAGATGTGATTATAGCTGCAACAAAACAATTTGTGTGATAAAAGAGCTGGTGATCTCAGGAACACTGCATAAACTTTATAGATATACATTGGATGGCTGCTATTTTAAGGTCTAAAGATTGTTTTTCTATCTGCTATATGCAAAGTTTAGGATGAGTAGATGTCAGGCAATTGGGTAAATAGCTGCAAGCAGAAAATATCAAAATAGGTCACAGCAATATCCATCAACTCAAGTTACCCAATGTTGAATGTCAATGTGGTAAGTTTGCTGAGGGCGTTGGTTATGTGCTTTCAAGGATGTAGAAGTATTCGAGGCTGGGTTTGTTGGGGCATTGAGCAACCAGGTGTACTGGAACAAATCCCTGAAGGGGTTGGAACTAAATAATCTTCAAGGTCCTCTCCAACCCAAATCATTCCGTGAATATGATTCTATGACTGAGGAACAGTCTCTCACTTCTAAAAATTCAGTACTAAACCCAGTAAAAAATCAAAATTGTGTCTAGGATCTTTCTTAGCATGCAGCAGGTACTTTATTTGTAAAAAAAATTTCATTCAACTTAGTTCCATATATTCCTCTGACAGTTTTTTAGATTTTGACTCAGACATCCAGACACCCCTCCAGTCTCAGACTTCCTAGAGACTCAGTAAATACCTCAGCAAACAAAACAAACAAAAAAAAATTTGGAAAGAAAAAGATGGACCTACCTTTTATTTCAAAATGTCTTTACCTTGTTTATCTTTCTATTATAATCTTCAGGTTCAGAGAAGATGGAAAGACTGTATTTTGAAAAGCTGTGTAACTATAAATTGGGCTGTCTCCCTTGCTGCTTGTGTTTTGGGGAACCATCTTAGCATCGGAAGTGTTGCAAAATAAATGTTCATCACTTCCCCCCTGATTCATAGCAAATTTTGTGATTGCCCAACTCGGGATTTCTTATAACGTGAACAAGAAGTTAGCTGGTTAAATTTCCCCTTTTGTTGCACCAGAGTATGGTGGTGTTTGGGAATCCAGCAAGTGCATCAATTTACTTTTACAGGTATTTCTCTCTAGCTCTAAACAATACTGAGAAGTACAAAGCATGTCTCCATACAAGCCATCTCTGGGGGATGGAAGATGGGGGTTCTTCATGGAGGTGAGGCCTGGCAGTCCCAGCCCACCCCACCTCCAGCCAAGATCAGGGCAGCTGTGGGCCCAGGGCTGCCTCAAGCCTGACCACCAGGCACATCCTTGGGGACTGGGATGGGCCATGGGTCTGAGGGTGGGCCCAGCTTGGCAGGATGGGGGAAGCTCCAGGGACTGGGCAAGGATAGCCAGGTCTGTGGGGGCTCTCAGGGAAATGACAATGTAAACTGTAAATGTTCTCTAAGCAGATGAAAAAAGGGGATTTAAAGTCTTGGATATGATGTCTTCAGATAAGATAAATCACTATTAAAAAGTGTGATGTGCGCTTGTCCTCAATTCATTTCTCCCAGTGTGAAAACAGTTAAACTACAAACTGCCACTAAAACAGAAAAAAAATTGCAGGTAGTAAGCTTCCAACTACAAACAGCTGCTCCAGGCCCTGCTGTTGAGCATTTTTTACCTTCTTGGGTCACAGACATACATTTTCTAAAGAAGAGGGTTATTATAAACAGTATAAAACATCAAAAGCTCCTTTATACCCTGAAAGGCTTTGTTTCACAGAAGCAATGTAATTTGCTTAATATGGAGATTTAAAATACATGTAAAGTAATTTCATTTCTTCACATTGAAATTGAAGCATCACTAGAAAATATTACATTTTTCAAACACCTAGATATGTCAATATTTTCTTCTTAAAAACACGCAGATCCTTTCTGCTTGGAGTTAAAAACTTGTACGAAAGAGAACAGTCCATGTACTTTTCTAACACTCCCATTTCTTGGCTACTATATTTGGCAAAAATCACCTGCTGCCCAACAGTCTTCCAGGATGCTCCAGGAATTGCCTTTATGAAAATGCTGAGGTCATTTCAATCCCATAGCTTCTTTATTGGCATATGGAATGATTTAACCATATCAGCAGTAGTTCTTATGTATCAGCTATTCACAGATGTCTAGGATATAGTTATGTCCAAGAGAGGAAGCCAAAGGTAGCTCAGTGCTGTCTTTCCTTGGAGACCTTCTAGAGACCCAGAAATGCCCAGGCTCATGAGTATTTCTTCTTCCTGGATCTGGCTGGAGAGTGAAACTGATGACTGATGCGCTAGAAGTGGGCAGTCATTTTCTGGGTTCATTATCTCGTGTTTATTGTAAATATTAGTTATACTGAGTTGTTGCTGAGGCCAGCTAACACCACAAAGTGCATATCTGGCATGCTTTCTTCTCCTCAACACATGTTGTATAAAGTGAACAGGTGAAGTGAAGCAAGTCTACTCATCATATTGGAAACTTTTTGACTGCAAAATTATTCTCTACTACAAAAAAAAAAAAAAAAAAAAAAAAAAAAAAAAAAAAAAAAAAAAAAAAAAAAAAAAGAAAAAAACATGCAGTACTAAAAGCATAGAGCAAGGCACAAAAAAAGAACTGATGTATTAAGTGGCACTCTATGGTTGTGTTCATGCATTTAATCACATCTGTTAATAACTCGGTGTTAACTGAGGAGATGAACAACTCACTTTGAGCATCCAGAACTTCAGTCATCCCTAGAATCAAGAACCATGAGACAATCAACAGAGCCTTGCCTGGTCTTTTGTGGTTTCAGAGGTAAAGACCTAAGGCAATGTTGGCTCTATAAGGACCAATTCACGGACATTCACTCTCTTCATATGCTAGTGGAGAATAAAAATGTGACAAAGTTTTTCTGAAGCATATCTAAGAGACAAAGGGTGGGAATGAGAAGCATGTATGTATAGGTGGATATTCTACCAAAAAGCAGATTTATTCAAATACGCAGCTCATTTTGGTGAGAATTATTATGATTACCCCTATCTCATTATAGAAGTCAATAGACAAAGCAAATGAAAGCTTGGACATCAGGTCTGAGCCCATTACAGTTGTTCAGAGGAAAAAGCAGTCCATTTTCAGAAGTTTCACTGTACTTCCAGATTAAATAAATCCCATACATAACCATGTATGTATTTTTTTAACACTGACTGTGCTGTAAAGACAGAAGAAAGGACTTCTGATCACAAAAAATATAAAAGCCCACAGTTTATTGTGTCCTCATCTTTGGAAGAAAGCACTCAATTTTTTTGGTGGTAACATACTGCATTTCATGGAGAAGGGGAATGACAAGTATCCAAGTAATAAAATCAGAGCTGTAAGAAATATCATGGAGACTCAAATGGGACTCTGGAAAATTAAGGAAGTCAGAATTTTCGTTTGCCTGCTTTATCATGCTCCCACTCTGAAGATCACTTGAGCCTGCAGAGAAGGCAGCAGGGAAGCAGTGTGTTTTTGTGTGCTCTCTCAGATTATGTATCTCTGAAACACAGTGAGGAAGAGTGGAGTTTTGATTTGGCTACTTTGTCTTTAAACTGGAATTACTGCAGCAGAATAATCCAAACAGCCCGGAAGGTCAGTGGTGTTTTTGCAGAAAAGGGAACTGTTCTACCCAGGGGATTTCTTTTCTTGTCTATATTTAAGCAAACTCCTTACCTAAGGCTTTCAAAAATGCAAACAGATGAAACATATTTTAAGAATTCCCAAGCAAAGAGGGTGCTACTAAGGGTGCTACCAAAGTCTGTCATTTTTCAGAGACCAGACAACTTGAGTGGCCTTGATATCACTCAGGAGTGGGAAGCAAAATGAGAAGAAGAGAAAGAGAAAGAGGAAGAGAAAGAGAAAAAAGAATAAAGGAGAGAAGAGAAACCTGGGCAGAGACACTAGGACTGTTTACAGACTTTTGGCTCTACAGGGAGTGAAGTCATTGCAGAAACAGTATCAAACCAAATGCTTCTTAAAACTCACATAAACTTGAAGAATAATTTATTGCTCCAACAAAAACAGGAGTGTTCAGAAGAGCTGTCTGGTGTTTTGCTGTACTGGTGTGTTACAGCTTTTGCGTATGTCACAAAAATACAAATGGTAGACAAGACCATTAATTTTTTCCTTGCATCAAGAACTTTCTAGTTTTTAGCACAGAACAGAGGAATAGCTATAGGAGACCAGAATAAAGGACTTCTTCCTGTGTGAGCATCCAAGGCACTTAGTTAAAAGATTCTAAAGCCTGACCATTCTTTCCCACTGATTTTGAGGTCTTTGCCCAGGGATGGGAAAGTGATACCTTAGTTCCACACCTACTACCACCTCCACTGTTTCATGGATATGGTTTATGGTTTTCCTATTAGTGTGCTGGTAGTGAACAAGTATTCTTAATGACTTCTCTGTCTCAGCAGCTTTCACAGTGAAAGCAGTGGGGATGTAAGGGGTGCACCAATGGCCATGATCAACTCTGTGTGAAGCAAGATGGAGCGGATCCAGTAGATTGTATCTGTTTAACTGTCCTTAGATTACAGTGAGTGTTGGCTTTAGTTTTCCCATTTAATGCAGGTGTTTTTATCTTTTGGCAAATATAACTTAAGTAGAAGGATCCTTCTCTGGTTCTGTTTTAAAAAGACATTAAAAATAATTTTTTTATTGAAAGCTCATTTAGAAGCACAGAACCATAGAAAAATTTAGTTCCAAGATGGTGTCTTGACAGTAACCTGGTCTAGTTGAATTTTATCACTAAGAATAATTTATTTTCCATTATGGGATTTCAGCTACTTGAGATGACTATGACTTTAACCATCTTGAGACTTGATGGAATTATAGAATACCCTGAGTTGGAAATGACCCACAAAAGTCATTGAGTTCAACTCTTCGCCCTGCTCAGGACAGCCCTAAGAGTCACACCATGTGCCTGAGAGTGTTGTCCAAGTACTTCTTGAACTCTGCCAGGCTGGTGCTGTGACCACTTCCCTGGGGAGCTGTTTTGGTGCCCGAACACCCTCTGGGTGAGGAACATTTTCCTGATGCCCAACATAAGCCTCTCCTGACACAACTTCAGGCCATTCCCTTGGGTCCTGTCACTGGTCACCAGAGAGAAAAGATCAGTGCCTGCCCCTCTGCTTTCCTTCACAAGGAAGTTGTAACTGCAATGAGGTCTCCTCTCAGTCTCCTCCAGGCTGAACAGACCAAATGGCCTCAGCTACTTCTCATACAGCCTCTCCTTAAGGCCCTTCATCATCTTTGTAGCCCTTCTTTGGACCCTCTCTAATGGCTCTATATCTTTATTATGTTGTGGCACCCAGAACTGCCCCCAACACTTGAGGTGAGGCCGCCCCAGTGCAGAGCAGAGCAGAGCAGAGCAGAGCAGAGCAGAGCAGAGCAGGACAATCCCCTCACTTGCCTAGCTGGCAATGCTGTGCCTGATGCAGCCCAGGACAAGGCTGGCCCTCCTGGCTGCCAGGGTAGGACTGACTTATATTCAATTTCATGCAAATAGAAAGTCAAAATATGTGATCAGCACCCGAATTGAGGGTTTTCTCTCATATCTCCTTAATAGTTGGAGGATTCAGGCTGTTATGCTGTTTCATCCGGGTGTTACATAAACACACAACTAGCCTGTACCATTTACAATTAGCAAGTGACAGGCCTCTGCTGGAGAGTTCAAATGCTCAATTTCCAACATTTCCCACTCAGTACATATACATATGTACATCTGCTACTTGTTAGCAATCATATATTAAGTAATTTTTTCATCTAATACAGATAGGAAGGGATGAAAAACAGGAGGCAACAAATAGACTTATGGGAAGATTGTATCCAGAACTCTTTAATAGTACTCACTTTATATGAGCAAGTGATCTTAAGAGGTTTGATCTTGGCTGGTCTTCATACAGCAGGTTTTCATACAGATGTCAAATTTCATTCCTGATCACAATCTCAGTATGGCTGTACCTTTTTTGAGACACTGAACCAATGGAGATACTGAATAAACCCCTTAAGTTTAGTTGTTACTTATTCTTTTGCATGTTGTTGAAAAACAGTAAAATAGCTTCCAAAGCATTACTGAAATATTTTTTTTTTCTGAAATAATGCAGTATTCATCATAATAAAAACCAGAAATAGTCCAAACATAACTATTCATAGAAAATGCAACCAAATACAAGGAGGCTATTAGAGATAAGATCTTGGGCAATTGGCTTTACAGCCAATGTTCTTCTCCCTGCTTCCAGGAGTGAGAGAATATAAAAAACTGCTAAATTTTTGACAATAAGGGATATATGTTTGAAAAAAATCAAGTTGCTCATTTCACTTGCATTCCATCATTTCTTCAATATTTGTTATTTCTTCAGTTTCTTCTTGTTTTAATATATTCATATATTCTGTCTATTAAAGGAAGAATATAACATTTTGTTAGTGTTTCATGCATGAGATTAGTCACAAGGTCATGATTTATGAATCTCCTGTCATTCAAATTTGTTATTTATTGTATAAAACCTGTAGCAGGACTCTGTCAATTAGAAGACCAAGGCAGACATGTCTAGATCTTCCCTCCATATAGCTCCCAAAGAGGAAAAAAGTATTTTCAACTCAAAAGCTAGAAAAATCATCTTTTAAAACATAGAAAAGATAACATGATGAAGGAAGAGAAAATAAAAGTATTTATAAAGACTCGTCAGTAATTCCGTGTATCTCTGCAGACAAATTTTGTCTTCCAGACTTGCCTGCAGCCAACCTAAAGACTTTGCAAATTGTAGCAAACTGCAACACGCTCTCTAGAAGGGCAGTTCCTGCAGTGTCCATCTGTTTGTTCCTTCTCATGAGTCATTCCAGTGTTCCACGTAAGTTAGCACCTCTCAACATTCTGCTCTACTTTCCCACTTACCATACCCTAGAAACTTTTGCCTCCTTTAGCATCATTGCCAGCTACTAGCATGGCAAAACTACTGAAGATTTCTTTGTCCCTTCTCTCCCTTCCTGCTTCTGCATTATTGCTGTGCAGAGAAACTTATGCTCAGCATTATTTTAGTGATAGCATGTGGCTTATAAGGACAGCAGGGTGAAACTGCATTTTCTCCAATTCTCCAGGTGGACAGATGACAATTATTTCGTAATGGAAAAGGTAAAACACACAAGTTATTTGTGTGTGGACTTTCTCTGTCCATATCCCAAGAATAAGAAAAAGAAAGAAATTTGATTCTTACTTGTGTGCATCTTTCTGACAGTCAGGTCATACCTTTGAGACTAAATTTTTAAATTTCAGGCAAATGGAAAGAAAGCATACCTGGAAGTCCATTGGAGAGGGTTCATGGAATGGGTCTCTTGGCTGTGGTACTGTAGCAGATGTTTTTTTCAAATAAGCTCTTCTACATTGACAAAAATGTTTGGTGAAGAAAAGACTTAGTTTGCAAACACATGAACACATACTATATAACAATGCTCCTGAAGTACTATTTTATTTCTCTAAGACATAAGTAGTGTTCTTCTAATTCAAAAGTAGCTAAAAATTACACAGGCTGAATACAATATTATAATTTTGTTGTTTAGAATTTTCATGACAATAATTTATTTTATGAATTACTAAAGCCTCATAGGGAAGTTGTTTCTTTATGTGAAAAGAAAGTGTTGTCAAAACATGGGAAAAATTTCATGCACCACCCCTCTACATTGCAGGGTCTGAGGGTGGGAAAGAGGTACTGATATAAGGCCTTGGCCCAGTATTGGAAAGCATTGTGTTATATTAATCAAGTGGATAAGAAAGTTGGGAATCAGAAGTATAAAGCATACTTTAGGAACATCCAGCAGATGATTCCTAGTATAGCTCAATTTTTTCAAGGGAGTCAATTTTCTCCCTTCCTTGTCTCCTTTAAAAAGAAGCCAGAAATTTTCTGTTGGGGGAAGAAATGCTATTTCAACTATAGAATAAAACTTTTGCACAAGAAATAAGGCTTACACTGTTATGCAAAGGAAAAATGTGAGACCTGCTGCCAGCCCTGGTATCAGAAACAGCACATATGATGAAGTAGACATAAGTTGTGTTCCTGAAAATCAAGCAATCATCAAAGTGTTGGTTAGCATCACATGACACGAATGATTGCACAGCTATGTGCAATCTGTTTTGCATCAGGATGTGAAACACTGCGTGAAGGGATGATTTCTTTTGCTCAGCACCTCATTGCCCTGTAGCATGCAAAGGAATAGAGTGGCTGAACAGTATGTGGACTGTCCACAGAAACTTGAAACCTGAGGAACTGAGTCCTACAGAATATTTAAATATCCAAGGTGGCAGACAACAACAGCAGGAAAAAAGAGATTATAAAATCAGGGGCAGAGATGGAAGAAGTAAAACAGATGGCAACAGACCTCAAAAAGGTCTTCTTCATTCACTATCCCTGTGCAAGAAGCACTGTCTCCCAAGAATGACTGGAGAACCCCCTAATAGTAAGAGACTTGGCAATTCTTTGTCTCTCTTTGTCCAAACAAATTAATGTGCAATTATCAATGTGGTTCCATCTGTAAGCATGAAGTAAAAAATGAAGCAGATAGGTAATAACTGAACAAGGTCAAAGAAGGGATTTTTATTCTTACCAAACTCCACAGGTGTACTCCACTCTCCCCAGTTTGGGCTTACTAAACAAAAGCCCGCATCTGTTGCTCTGATTTTGATGCTGTACCTTTTTTCTGAACTGAAGCTTTCATATAGGTAGGAGTTATCTTCAATGATTGCTGTCTAAATGTAAAATAAGTAGAATGAGAATTTTTGCATTATTTTTAAATAATTATGATAAAATTTTATATTTTACATTTATATAATCTTTCTGTGAACAGAATAGAGTGAAATAATTAGAAAAATATCACTTAGTAATTTAAATTGTTTCATCTTAGTTCCTCTTGTTTGAACATTTTTATTATTGGGTAATATGAAGATGAAATTTGCTGTATGCTTCCCTGGCTCCTTAGACTCTGCTAAGCAATGGGACTTAAAGAAAAAATTCTTTAAATATCTGGCACTTTAATGTTACGGTGGATATTTCCAAAACCGAAGTAGAGTTCAATAGCCAGATTATATATTTTTTTTCTTCCATCTTTATATTGGCCTCATCTTTGAGGTAATATTTTCTCGCCTTTTACATCTCAATCCTTTCCAGAGAGTATTAAAAAAAAAAAAAAATCCCCCACATTTTTTGTGTTACACAGAATCATGATCCATATTTTTACATATATATGAATCTGTTAGGATGTAAAAAAGAATGTAAAATGGAAAATTTGTGAAGTAATATCAAAGTTCACATGTGCAGGTGTTTTTGTACCAAGTTTTATAAAAAACAGTTTAAAACTTCAGATTTAGAAAACTTATGAATAATGAGCATGTGCAGTACATTCAAAGAGGTAGCGTGAAACCAAACCAAATTGTTTGCAGGACGGTCTGATACAGAAGAAACTTCAATATAGCATAAATCTTAGATTAATACAGGCTTACTGTTTTTGATGCGGTTTTGGTGTTTTTCTCAGCATCAGCCTAGCAACAAGAGAAAAGTTTAATTTTTAGGATTATTCTTTTGTTACTATATAACAAAGGGTCTTCTCTCATGGATGTTTGATTTTCAGAAAGAAAAAGTGTATGTAATATTTTAAATGCCTTCTTTTAAAGACTGTGAAATTTAAGCTGTTCTTCCACTAAGTGGTTTTTCCTCTCCACTGATGCTCTGAAATATTGCACCATTTAAATTTGGTTGCAGAATTGAGCATCAAAGCACTTAACAAAGGAAAAGAAGTCTCAGGTTGACAAAATGTTTACATTTTAATTGTTAAAACAAAGTATCTAAAATTTACAAATCAACTCGGACAATTTTTTTCCATTTTTTGCCTGTGTATCTTTTGCATTCTTAAATATTTAATTTAGCTAAGTTATATCTCATTTTTTTTTTAATTTTTCACTGTTGGAACAACAATAAGCTCACAAATATTTTGAACTTTATTTTTGGAGGATGCAATATTACTTTCCATATTCATTCAACCTTTCAAAAGGAGGGGATGAGAACAGGGTTGTATAGTGTTATGTGTGGAAATAGAGACAAACAAAATGCTGTTAAATGTCATAATTATTCTTACCTTGTTTTCTATGACAATTTCATATTTGAAACAACTACTTTTTTTCACATGACTTGTGCGAGGTGGTTGCCACCAAATACAACATCTGTGAGAAGCTTCTGTACAGTTCACTGTGACATTTAATGGAGGGGTGAGTTTTTCTACAGTAATATAATCAGAAATACTATTGATTAATAATAGCTCTCTTCATTCTGCTGTTTTAAAAATATAGGTAGATGTTCAAGCAACTGATCTAAAAAAATGTAATGCAACTTTAGCAGAATTTCTATATCGTTCCCCTATTCTGAAGCAGGACCCCCCTGATTTAACATTTCAGTTGAGGAGCCTGGAGGATCAGCTGCAACAGTAAAGAAAACTAAACCCACAAGCCATTTATTACATTTTACTGAATTCAGCATATGATTTCTGCAGGTTTGGTTATATTTCTTGGGTTTAAAAGGGTTTTTTTAATACTGTATTCAAATTAAACAGATTTTTTAAATGAACATTCTTCCATTTAAAAAGGGGAGTTTTTGCTCACAGCATTAAGGTAACTGGTTCTTTTCATTATGTGGATGAACAGCATTTCGAGATAATAAGACCAAGATTTTAGATAGGAATCCTTAGCTAGTTAATTCTAAAAAATTACACCTTTCTCTCAAAGAATAAATATTTGATTGAAATGTTCAAAATTTTCTAATCTATGATTCCAAATTATTTCTGTATTTATTAGTTTTTGTCCATTCTTATACTTTAGGGCTGAGAAAAAGTGAAAAAACTCAAACCTATTATGGGGAGAAATATTTTTTAAATGTATGCTTTTTCCCAGGGATGAATTCTTCATTCTTTTAACATATAACTGAAAATTAAATCAACAAAAAATGCTTACCAATTTGGTATAGCAGTATCTTCTTCTCATATGATTGAATGCTTTGTCCACTTCTGGACCCATTTACCAGGAAATAAGCATTGCTATTTTCTATTGTCACGTTTTGAAACTGACATCCTATGTGCCTTCCACAGGTATCTTTGATGTAATTTTGGCATTCCGTGACATCGTCTTTCCTTTACATGAAATATTGTATCAATAAAATACTGACAATGTCACATGTCCAACCACAAATAAAAATTCCCAATATTCAAGCAGACCTACTTACTTCCGGGGTCTCCAGTACAGGAAATATTGGGTGTCTTCTGTAGCAGTCCTGCCCACATGCCAGGTGCAGTTCATGAAGGAAACATTAAAAATGACACAGGCAAAATTTTCAATGGCTGTCCCATTCATGCCTGCAAACAGAAAGAATATCCCATGTCCACTCTGTAGAAAGACTGAAAAACTCAAATAACACATATCTTTGCAAGCTTGTTTAGCAATTTTTAGCTATCTGCTTGGCAAATCTGACTGTAATAGTTTCAGTATTGTTGTTTTGTTCTTACTTGAAGATGGCAATGACTTTATTTCTGTTGGGCCATGAGGATTATCTATCATGGTTCCTGAAGCCATAGATGTGACTGGGATCTAACTGACTCTTTAATCAACTCAAGCATAGGGATTTAGTAGAAATTAATAACAGAGACAGTCACCATGGTGTCCTTTGTTTAGACCCCTTGTTTAGCTGAGGCCCAGTCTACAGTGGAATGTAAATTCTACAGCCATGAGCAGGGTGGCAAAGTTCTCTCTGCTGTGCTTGTATTAAGTGCTCTGACCCTTGGTTACAAAGCACTAATAATTTAAATAAGATGTCCACCACTTTCTTCTGTGTGACAGCTGGCTGTTTACAATCTAACCCCGAGACTGTTTCCTGAAGCTATTCCCTGCAGAAGTGTTGCAATGATGTATTGTTCAGTTAGAAATTGAAACTGGCTGTTAATCTCTTCCAGTACTTTGGATTCAAGGATAGGGGGAATCTTATTAGCACTGAACGTGATAGAAACAGGCCTGAATATCCCTATAATTAGTGTAAAATCAAGACAAAGCTGAAGCAGAAGTTTACAGCTTGCTTAAGTTAACTCACAACCTGAATGAATTCCTTGTGTGTTTCTCCCCTACCAAAAGACAAGAACATCAACAGGAAATTATGAACATTCAGTACCTCAACAGCTATCACTGTGAATTGAAGGACTGGGCCACAGCTTTCCGAGTCTAATCCAACCACTGTTCATTGAGTTTAAGCACCACACACACAACATTTGCATTTACCTCTCTCATTAGCCCTAAAACTCCGCATCTGATTCTCACAACTTTGGAAATAAAGAGAAATTTTTTAAGCTATGAAGAAGTTGTCAAAGTACTACTGGATTTCTGGAAATCTTTCTCTCTTCCAAAAGGAAGGGTGAAACTTTTTCAAGAGCTTGGTTCAGCAGCATTTCTTTCAATGGCAGTGTTGGCCTAAGCATGCCCTGTCCTTTCCCTGATTCTAATGCCACTTCCTGTGGGGCTCTGTAGTGAGTAGGTTTGAACAAGTGATCATCATTACAATTAATGCTCCTCTCAGGAGTTTTTTTTTGTTTGTTTTTGGTGGTTTTTTTTTTTTTTTTTTTTTTTTTTTTTTTTTTGTTTTCTATCAGAAATAGTGGGACAAGCTCATCTGAGATGGCAGTGTGGGCTAGCAACTAAGAGTTGTCTGAGCTATTTCCATAGCTGTAGTAAATACTGACCCATACTTAGTCACTAGAGGTATCTAAGTTCTCAGCATAGAGTTGTTTACATCCAATTTATGTGTAAGTTTATATATATTTAAAAAACTGCTTTTGAGAGTTCAGTTATTACAGTACTTGATGAGGTGATGGAGAGCTTGGATCAGTTCTCTGGTCTGCTACAGATTCACTTTATGACCCTGGGCCAACCAAGTCTGTGCACTTCACTTCCTCATTTACAAAATGAATAGAGAAATTGTCTTCCCAATTGCTGGGTAAATGCAGCAGTAAATGATCACAGGTGCTGTGCAAGGGTCTTAGAGACATGGACTTCCTCAAGCTTTTAGCAATGCTGTAAATCTAAAGAAAAAAAAAAGAGTTATTCTGATTTTAAATCACTTCACAACGTGGTTCTTGTGAGGGCCAATAAGTAGTTGAAGTGTTCAATGACAAAGGAAACATTCAGGCATATGCTGTGAATATGTATGAGTCTCTCTATACCTGTTGCTGATTGGACCTTTTTTCCAAGGTTTTAGGGCATTTATTTTTCATTTTTTATTTATTCATATTTCTCTGGTTATGTCAAAGAAATTCTAGTAAAGTATATAAACACCACTACCCTTTCTGTAAGGATTATTTTTGAGCCTACTCAGTTCATCCAACACTGTCAGCATTACCTTTGTATTTTTAGCAACACCTGGAATAGAGCTAAGTCTTCATGAGACTTTTATTCAAAGAGACATTATCTCATTATTTCAAAGAGACACTGATATTTTTCCGCCTCCAGTTTATACTGAGGACTAGCTATGTTTTTCTAGTGTCTTTTTGCTTAACCACTCCTATTTGAAATGCCCCATATTTGTCACTTGCATATGTTTATTTCCATAAAAAATTGTAGGACCGTATTCTTATTAGTCTTTTCTGTGAGCTGTGATGCAGAAACCAGTTTAGTTTCTCTATATTGTACTCATCCTTCTGAACTGCCTCCTGTATTATTTGATGATAATAGTAAAATACATATGCAAGTATGTTAATATCCTCTGAAGCATACTTTGTTTCAGACACAAATAACTTATTTTCACATATTTTACTATCTTTAGATATATTTGAAATGTTTGACATTCTTTTCATGAAGATACTTAACTGAGAGATGTGACAATTATGATTGCACACTACTGCATAACAATCCGCTGTTTCAAGTACATAGAGTGTTTTAATTTATTTGTTTGTTTATGTCTATTTTGTCAACTTAGATTATCTCCATCTCTTGGGCAGACATCAGAAACAATGTAGGCACCTTAGCTTCAGAAAAATATCAGAGAGAAGAAAATTTGGCTCTGCAACTGTGGTATTCACACGTCCTCTGAACAGACACTTAGCTTTCTCAGAGTTTTTCCTGAGAGAAGCTGTGAGAGAAGCAGAGAAAGAAGAAAAACAATTCTTATCTCACTTACTGTTCCTGCTTGTTGCACATGTGGAATGTGGTATGGAAATTGTTTACCCAAGGTGATTGCTTGATTGGATTATGGTGATGGTGTTTTGGATTGATTGACCAATTAGGTCACAGCTGTGTTGGGACTCTTGGCAGAGAGTCACAGGTTTTTTGTAGTAGTGATTATAGTTCTTATTACTGTAATATAGCTTTAGTATAATATAGTATAATAAAGTAATTAATTAGCCTTCTGATATCATGGAGTTCTGCACATCATTCTTCCCACATCGGGGATCCCAGCACCAATATGCAACCATCTGTGGTTACCAACAACATTACTAGCAGGGAAGGACAGGATCTCACCTGAGTCTTGAGCCCAAGAGAATTTTTACTTTTCTTCAGTCATTCTTCAACTAAAAAAAGTATAAACTGTTGAATCTTAGATATAATTGACCAGATACTTTATAAAAGATGTTAAATAACAGACTTGATATTGGAAATTAAAAAAAAAAAATTAAAAAGCAATTAAATTACTTTAACCATCCAGACTAACTCTGAAGATGTTGTTAGGTGAGAGGTGGAGTTTGTCTTACCTAAACCTACCAAAAAGCTGTATAGATGCTCATAGGGGAACCAGTAATTCTATGCTGCCTTAACACTACCTGGAAAATAAACCCAGCTACTTTAAACCAGTTTATTCAGTCTAGTTAGGACATGATGAATGAAGGCTTCACCATATTTACTTTTTTCCATTCACTGAAAATATAGCTCAGAGGAATCTCTCTAATTCTGAGCTATCCACTTCTGTCAGCTAAATCCAAGCAGATTCTTTCCTTTCCTTTCTTACATCATCTGAAATTCACATGTAATTACTAAACAAAAATGCTGCGACTATTATTTTCTCAACTGAAAATTTATTATTGGTAATGTGTTTTTCTCCTCATTCTTATACCTGTGCAAGTATCACGTGCTGCTTCTCTTCAGAAAAACAGTTGCAGCAGAACAGTCCTATTTTCTCCAGAGACGTTTCAAACTTCCTTCCACATCTCAAATAGGTCCTGTGCAGATTACTGATGAAAATCTTTAGGAAAATTAAAGCATTTTTGTGTGAAGTCATTTCCTTCCTGTCCTGTAGTTTATAAGTTTCTATGAAAATTGGCTACTACTACTCTCTGTTCTACAGAACGAGTTATTTCTCAGAGAAGCCTGAACCCAAACAGCCTTCCACAGGGGATAGACATGTCAGGAATTCAAAATTTGAAATGCTACTGCAGTTGATTAGAGAGGTGACTAGATGAGAATAAAAACTGTCCAGTAATCTGTTGATGATGAGTAACACATATTTTATCATATTTTGATTCCTCTATGATTTTTATAGCCAATGAAAAGAAAGGTTTGTAACTGAAAAAAAAAAAAAACACCAAAACTTATACTTTGTTTTTAATATGACCATATTTTGTTAAAGGAAAGTCTGTGTTGAGTAATAGTACATTAAAGTAGACCTCTGAGTTTCATTTCCCAGCTTTGCTCCTGAAAGATTTTGAGAGATATTATTGTCAGCTGGAATATATGGAATGGAATTACTGCTTTCATGCTGGATGTGCTATGAGGCTAAGATTATGACTGTGTTCCTGCAGCATTTTCAGGGAATTGTGTATAGGAAATCTTCTAAAGTATTAAAATCATGAAAGAGAAAGGACACTGACATACATCCATTCTACTCATGCCTAAATGCAGTACTCCTAAAAGAGTTCACTCCATTTAGTGATTTTACTCTATGGATGCAAAGACCTAAAATCCAAACATTTCCATTTAACTGTGTTTTCAAGAGAAAGTAACACAGGCTCTCCAATTCTGTAATTCAGGTTTAACTTAACAAACAAAATACTGCTATGTGGATGAGACCAGTACTGGAAACTGCGAATTTTAAAATACAATTATTTTCAGATTGTAGAAAAAATATGCCATCAAAATACTGTCTGAGATATTCATCAGAGGAAAGTAGGCATTTGCTATCAGGTAGTGTCTATCCAGCCCTCACAGTTATTTTAACGTTAAAACTAGCAGAAATGACAAAACTCAGTTTTTCTTTGCCTAGCTTCTTAGAAGTAAAAGAAAAGAGAAACAGAAAAGAAAATAGAAAAGAAAATCAGACAATATTAAACCTACCTTGTCCTTGAAAACCTGTTTCCCTGCAGTACTTACAGTAATGGAGAACAAAAAGGATAGAAACTATGACTTTGCCTTGGTGTATTTTTGCATGTTTTGACAATGTGATTTCATTGCCTCATTTCCCTTATCCTTACTTCCGTTAAACTATGGGGAGAAGCAGGTCACTCCCGGCCTTGGGACGAAGGTCAGAATAGAGAGATGCCCTCTTCATTACTTGATTCACATAATTTTCATTCATTTCTGTCACACATTTTTCATATAAATGTTTGTACAGAGCACCACCTGAAAGACAGATGACCATGGGTCTTCCTTCTGGCTTGGGTGTAGATTAGCTATCATTGCTTCAAGCCATGCCATTGTTTTCTGCTTATTGCTTAGGGATGCTGCCCTGTACAAGAGTATCAGCCCACTGCTCTGGCCTACAGAAGAGCTGCTCCCAGCTTTGCACTAGCCAGCGTCATTCCCTGTAGGTGGGTAGCAAACCATGTCAGTCTTGACAACCTTCCTGCTTTGTGTGCACGTATTTCTGGGTTGGGTAAATTCAATGCGCAGATCAGGAAAAGTTTCTGTATGTATGAAATGTCCTGAGTGTACCAAACCAACAATATGTCACTTGTCTGTGCTGGTGTCCTGGAACTGAGACACATAGAACCTGCCTCTTCATGTACCCCATAGCACAGTCTGAGTACAGAGCCCTCTGTCTTCTTCATCTTTAAGTATTTTTAAAAGAAAAATGAAGTCATTAAAGTAGACAACAACATTTAAATCTCATTATGTATAATGTTCACTAAGTGTACTACTCTTCAGTGTTATATCTCACGGGAAGAGTGGTAAATCATATAAAATCTGTCCTCCTTCTGTTTGTCTGTATGTTGTACATCTTCATTCCCATCAGTCTTTGTTCTTGTTGCTCTTCTGGGCAGAGAAGGAATAGTTAGGGGATGGTTCTTGAGATATTTCCTCTTCTTTAGGTCTCAATTCCTCAATTGTATTCATAGAGTAAACAGCAAGACACTATCATGTACCCTGCTATGACATTTCATTTCAGGACCTGCAGAAGTAAGGACTTCTGATTGCTGCTCTGTAGAGGAATTGAAAGAGGTCTGCTGGAGGACTGTGATAATGCCGAGACTTTTGTAACTACTCAGTTTCTGTAATTCTTGAAACTAGACCTTGTTCTGTTCTCAGAACAGAATTATTCTTGGAACCCTAAGTCCAGCACTAGAGAAGTTGGGTGATGGTGTAACTGCTACAGGGAATTAGGCTACCGGAAGCTGAGCTGGAATTAAAGTCTTAATTCATTTTCAAGTAATTTTTCTTAATAAATTTTTTCATATAGATTGGAAAAGGTAGAATCTTCAATATTTATACAGAGTAAACAACATTCTATCAGTTTCAGTGTAGGCAATTTAATTAATTGTACGGAATGTAAGACTTCGTGATTATACCCAAGATCACCTCTGCAGAGGATTTGGGGTACTACACAAGCATCCCAGTCTTGTCAGTTAGAGTTTCATAGCAGTGTTTGATCTGGACATGGATGACTTCACCAGGCCAGGCAACCTGATGATGAAGTTCTCCTTAGTTGCTGTGCATTCTGAAGGATGATTTGATTTGATCTGATTAATGAAAAGGAGGGGTGTTGCATGCCAGAGTAGTCTAAAGGCATCCTTTTCAAGACCAACACATTTACCACAGACTTTTTGGGCCAATCTGTATTCTTTTTAAAACCAGAATAATTGTACAACTTTTATATTAATAGCTTTGGAGCCTGTAATTTAAAACATAAGAATTCCACAATTTGCATTTAGTCTTCTTCATAGCTAATGCCAAGAGTGAACATTGCAGTTATAGTAATGAAGAGGTCAATAATCAAAATAGAGTCTTTCCTTCATTTCTGATTTTTTTGTTCTGGTTGAATCTATTTTAAACCAGTCACCTTTTATGTGAGGTATCTAAAAACAGGAAGGAAAGTGTAAGCAGAAGTTTGCTAGATATGAATTTGTCTATAAGAGGACCAAAGAGCTCCAAACACAGCATATCTCAGTACAGGGCTATCCAGTAGGTACACTTGGCAGTTCTGTTCTGGATATTACAATACCTGAAAGCTGAATTAAAACTCAGGTCCTCACTGTGTGGGGATGATGCATCCAGACATTTATTTTAGCTTACAAGTATTAGTTTTCCTCCTTATTTACTTTACTTTCTTGATTTAGCTTGTTTGTACCTGATCCTAGGCTACCATCATGTGGCCACTTTGAGAATCTTCCCAAGTAACAGAAGCAAAGGCTGATTACTCACTGAGTCTGGAAAGCAGCAAGGCACTGCCTGCACACAAGATGAAGGCCACAGAGATTTCTGAGGGCATGATTTTGCTTCTTGATGGCACTCAGTCATCCCTTATTTAGACATTCTGTTCTTTGGTTTGTGTCTGTTTTATTCTGCTTTAATTCTCCTCCCCTGCAAATACTGAAAAACACACTCTAATTTCAGAAGGAAAATTTTTCTGTAAGTAGCAGCCTTGGGTCACTCCATGTGTTAAACTCTAAAACACATTTCTATCCACACATTTCAAACTCAGATTCAAATCATCCCCATGTAAATCCCTTCTGTAAGTCCCCTGATATGATCCCCCCCAACAGCCTTGCCTCTAGGTTGGAGAGACATCAGTTTGACACATGGATGGTTAGGTGGCTGGATGGGCTCATCCAAAGACTTAGAGTCAGTGCCTCAATGCCCAAGGGGTAATCAGTATCAAGTGGTGTCCCACAAAGGTCCATGCTTGGTTGAGCACTATTTTACCTCTTCAGCAGTGCCACAGCCAGTAAGATCAAGGGCTCCCTTCAGTGAGTTTGTGGCACCTGGCTGACTGGTGCAGTTCTTGCATTAGAGGGAGGGGATGTCATCCAGAGAGAGGCTTGAGGCCTGACAACCTTGAGGTTTCACAGCCTTGAGGAGTGGGCTCATGTAAACTTCATGGAATTAACAAGGTCCTGGTCCCGGGATGGGGCAATCCCCAGTCTCTGTGAACAGGTTGCTCAGAGAAGCTGTGGATGCTCCTTCTTTGGAAGTGTTCAAGATCAGGCTGGGGGCAGGGTTGGACTAGACAATGCTTAAATATCCCTTCTAATCCAAACCATTCTTTGATTTTGGTATATTATAAAATATTATTGCAGTAAACACTCTCCAAAGCTCATGCATCTGAGCTAGTATTTCAGACTGTTACTCAGATATGGAAACATCTGTTTCTATATATGTGCAGCTGTCAGGGTAGGAACAGAGATCTCCAGGTCACACAAGGCTATACTGTGAAGGAAAACTTTGCACCAGGTAAAGGTACTTATAGTAGACTCATTTTTATTCATGAAATGATAGAAACAATAATTAAAAAAAAAACGACACGGTTAATATATTCATTGCAGAACCAAACCGGTTTTCTTTTCAGAACACTTTATCAGCCAATAATCCACATTGGAGTGGGAGTCTACCATAATTTGAAACCTAAATCCAGTCTCCAACCGAAATGGATACTTATTGTGGTCTTAGCATTTCACCTTAGTCTTTTTCTCGATGTGCAACAAAATGTTTAAAAAGTGGAAAATTGGAAACCGTTTTGATAATGACAGTAGGGCAGAACAACATTTTCCTCACTTGATAAGGATAGTAGAACAGAACAACATCTTACTCTTATCAAGGACAGTAGAACAGAAAAACACAGCCTTGAAGAAATAGATAAAGGATGTAACTTAGGCAGACATAAATCATGCAAGATGCAAGCAGGATGCCAGCTCAGCTCTGCAAGGCTGACAAAGCAGAATTTATGCAGAGAAATGATATTATGCTTACTCAGACATGGAGACTGAGGAACAGCCACCTAAAAAGGACATGGGGCATTGATGACAGAACCCAAAGAACTATGTAAGGGCTTCCCATAAAGGTTGTGATTATGTAAAATAAAATCAAGGAGGTGGAGATATCTAATGAATACGTAATCAGTGTACATGGTACAATCTCTGTTCACCTGATGCTCAGCACACTTGATTAGTGTGATTCAGGGTGACCAGCATGCTGTAATAAAGAATGCCTGCTTTCTAATACTTAAAACTGTGCTAGAAGCTTTCTATCCAGCCAATTTCTGTTTTTAGCTGCAGATATTGTTAGTTCCTAGTCCTAGATTTTATTTTAATAATTTTAAAATATTTTATTTTAATATTTAATATTTTTTTCCATAATTAAAGCTCCATACAGTGGATGCTAAACAAGACTTCAAAGATGGGATTAATTTCTAAAGTGTAGATTAAAACTGCATATTGTATTCACCTATAATTTAGTTATGAGATTCTGTGCTAATTTTAAACTCTCTGAACAGAAATGGATCCTTTCTGGGTGAAAATGAACAGGGTGAGGAGGGTGCTGTTTTATCAGAGTGTATTTATTTTAATTGAAAATAATGATAGCTGATTTGTGTAGATAAAAATATCTTGACAGAAAAGATTGAAAATTCTTTATTACAGAATTCCTTTGCCTTTCAAGTAACAGTGACATTTACCTGATTATTCCTAGAAAGGTGATATGCATCAGTCTGAAATTGCGGCTCTACAGCACATAAGTACTTGCATTTCTTTCCCACTCAGTACTGTACTCTCTCGTGCTAAAGTCACTTCCAGTCTAGGCTACTCTGAGTTTTGTGTGAGAAAATATTAAGGAAGCAATCAATTACTTCCTCTGCCTTTCTGTATTTCGTAGAAGACTTGGGCTTATCACATTCTAGTAGTGAAGTTTTGCATTTGAGATATTTTATTCTTAGATGTACTTCATTCATTGATTCGTTGTTGAAGTTTGTGAGATACACTATCTAAGTAAATTCTGCCTTTCTTTTTTGTTCCAAGTCTTTTTAACAACTATTTGCCCTGCATTTTGCAATTTATTGTAATTTTTCCTATAAGATGTTTAGAAAAGATCCAGTGCTCATAAACCCCTAGATATTGAATAGCTCTTAGTATGCTTTCCACCCATATTGAGGGCACTCACTCTATTAAAGCAACTCTGTTTTTAGCTGTAAAGGAAGCAGAAAAGATCCCAAGTCTGACTGCAGTCCATCTTTGCCACAGTGGCACGTCCTTTTCAGGTTTAGCAGCCTTCTTTATTGACCTGTTGACCACAATTTCTCTGGATTTGGCTAATCTTTTTGTTTAAAGGACATGTACAAAACTCAGCCATGTAATCATAGGTCTGATCTAATGGGAAATAATCAATATTAGTATTTCACCCAGCAGAAGGGATGTCTCTGAGAGAAAAGTACCCCGTTACCAAGTTCTCCTGAAGGTATTGGTAAACCTATGTGAGATAAGGCAATGACTTTAAATTGAAAGATGGTAGAATTAGATTGGGTAAGTTTGAATAATTTCTTTCCCAAGAGAGTGATGAATCTCTGGAACAGGTTGTCCATAGATTTCCAGTCACCACTCCTGGAAGTGTTCAAGGCCAGTTTGGTTGGATCTTGACTAGGGGAACCTGGTCTAGGGGAAAGTGTCCCTGCCCATGGCAGGGAGTTGGAACGAGATGATCTTTGAGGTCCCTTCCAACCCAAACCATTCTATGATTCTATGGTTCCTCAGAAATAAAACCTTGATAAACTAAGGAACAATGGTTTAAAAAGGAGATAAACATTTAGCCGCACACACTTGCCAGATAAAAATGAAGTGGAAGTGGCTAAATTAGTGTGATTCAGCCTGATGTAGGGAACAGTTTAAAATAGTGATGACAATCCTGAATCAGCAGGGCAAACGTGTGAACTCTGATGTCAATAGAGCTGGTGGTACTACTTGTGTGATAAAGTGCACTGGTAAGGGTTGGGGGGAAAAAAGTAATGTCTGTGACTGAAAGGGCAGAGATCTGACTGATTTGCCAGTTAGCTGATCTGATTGCACACAGGGAGGTGAGTAAGCTGATCTATGGGAAAAAGGAAGTAACATTGGACAGAATGCGGGAAAGGATTTGAAAATGTTAAGGCAAGCTTGATCCATAGTGGAAGAGAGAGTTTTGAGAAATCATCTCAGAATGAAGAGTACATCTCACTGGGACTCCCCAGAAGACTAAATGGGGAATTATATAAGCTTCACAGTTGAAATAGCATCATAGAGGGCTGCATCCTCTCATCTTCTCCATCAGAAAAGCATGTGTCCTTCTTGGGGCACTGAAAACCATGGATGGACTGAAACAGCTGTGAACCTCTGCCAAAGGTAAGTCCTAACAACATTCCTCTTTAAAATGTCAGGAAAATTCACTCCCTTCTCACAAGTTTCCAGAGGCAGGAACCCTCCTTCCCTTCTCCGTGCTGGAGCAGTCTTCCTCTGTCTGACAGATTTAAACCCAGCTTCTCCTCCACCTTCACTGTTTTCTATCAATCCTCAAGAAAAAAATTATATTTTAGTCAGAAAAATCAAGTACCCTCCACTGGGATACTGAAAAATAACTCCCAGTCTGCACTCTCAAATTATTTTGAAGCACAGATGCAGATTTCAGATGGCTCTTACTACAAATCTTTCTA
This sequence comes from Vidua chalybeata, assembly GCF_026979565.1. Classification (NCBI taxonomy): domain Eukaryota; kingdom Metazoa; phylum Chordata; class Aves; order Passeriformes; family Viduidae; genus Vidua; species Vidua chalybeata. The sequence continues at coordinate 34,158,816 of NC_071531.1, read as the reverse complement.
AAATTTAGAAAAAACCCCAGATTTATTAACTATCTAACATATCAGGACTTAATAAAAATATTTCCTGGCTATTTTATTTTTTTTTTTACTGATGACAAACAACAGTGTCTGTAGATAGGTCAATCTTTTGGGTGAGAATATAGTTGTTTCAAAGCTCATTGCTGTTACAATCCACCCCAGAAGGTGAGGGTAAGCCAGATTCTTGTTAATATATTTCTTTGGGGCAGATTAGAGTGAAATGACACTGACTGATAGGTAAATATAAATAATATAAAATATCAATAGTCAGGGTTTATGTTTGCTCTTGGTTGCAATGAAAGCAGGTATGTACATGTTTTGGTTATTAGCCATAGTAATATAAAAGCATAAAAATAACACTTAAGAAAATGTATAAGGGCAAAGAAAGAAAGGATAAGAGTAGAAAGATATCACCATCCATGGATCCCAAACAAGACTTGGTTATTGTAATTTCGATATCCCTGATGCCCATTGGTCAAGATGATGGTCACAGTCTTGATCCATTGGGGATGGTGGAAACCCAAAAACCACAAACCTCAGTGCATTAATACATGCTCTGGCTTGGTGAGAATGCTGAGACACCACCCATGGGGCAGAGAGTCTTCCAGTGTCTGATGCAAGACTGTGGATCACGGGGCAGTAAGGGGTCTTTGATGGTTTATGACACATTCTAAGACATTTCAGCTGCATCTCTCTTCACCTTAGTTGAGCCAGTTATGGCCCATCAGAAGGGATGAATCTCTTCAGGCCACATCTGTATGCCCCAGTACCTGGGAAGGAGTTTTCACTCCTGAATCCTTTGTGTAAAGGAGGACACATGACATGGTAAAAGCACTATCCTACCTCACATGATCTGCATCTTATAGGCCTCTTCCCTTACTTGGCTCAAACCCCAGCTTGTAGCCTCTGGTGGTGGTTGTGCAGGCTCTCTGCACCTGTATGATTACCTTGAGCATGGTCAGTAAAGCACCTGAAACTTTTGCAAATGGCCAGTTGTTTTGAATCATTAACCATTTTAACATTCCAGTCACTCACAACTGCCTTTCAGTGGGCTTTCTTTCTCAGTGCATTGGCCCTGAGCAGATGCTGAATTGTGTTTTTATATTTCTGTAACAGTTCTGTAATGGTTTGCCTCTTCAACCCCCATTTTCTTCCGGTGGTTCCACCCCAAGCTATCCTGCCTTTCCTTCAATGCCAATCTCCCTGAAAATGCTCAGTCATTCCCCTGTCCCCTCCTGCCACCCTGTCCATCACTCAGCTCCTCATCCCACTCTCCCAGAATCTTCCACCTTGGGCATCGAGTGAGTGGATGAGGGCCAAGGATCCCTCCTTTAAACTTTCCCCATTGGTTTATGTATCTGTCTATCCTTCCGCCTTCCACTCCCCCAAATCCCCCCACTGGTTCATGGGCATCCCTTCCTCTTTGTTACCGCCCCTGTCTTTAAGATGATTGTGAAAGTCTCGAGGGCGCTTTCGGCTGTCGGGCGCTGTGGCCTTCAGAGCTCGTCAGAGCTCAGATTAAAAACTGAGACTGTCTTCCCAGCCTTGAGTTGACTCCCTCATTACCTCCTTGGACATCGCCTCTCCTCCATACAAGGCAGACAGCGCAGCGCTCTGTCTTAGCCGCTCCCCGACTCTCCTCGAGAAACAGGGGAGTGTCCCTTGCTGCTGACTGTGCCTCGGCCGGGCAGGCGAAGCCAGGGAGCTTCAGGGTAGGCATGGCGGCAAGCAGAGGCTGAGACACCACAAGACCTCAATGGAAGAATTTGTATTAATGAGCTCCAGGTTAGTAATAAGGAGTTTGAACAAGCACAGTTATCAATGTTGACCAGTAATTAATACTGATGAGCAGAGTGCCTAGAAATGCATCTTTCTCTAATACAGAATGAATTTCTGAATATCTCTCTGGGTGAAGTGACTAAGAGGAATTATTTTCTTAGATGGTTCAGTTGTGAAGAAGCTGACAGGTTTTGAAACTGTGAGCAAAAGCTGTTCCACAAACAAGTAGTTTATTTACTTTCACTTGGCAGATGGATGGACATTTTCCCTCTGCCTATCTCTGATGAATTTTATATCACCAGACTGCTTGGCTGAGAGTCAGTTTTCTTTCAACTGAGTGTTAAATGCTGCTCTTCACTGTTGTGCTCTTGGGCAGATAGAGTTTGGTAGGGAAGAGTGTTACGAGGGTAAGAAAATTTTTCCTAGAATGATGGCTATGGCAGATGGATAGACTTTTTTCTTCTCCATGTTTGGTTCCATAATGAATACTGACATACTTGTCTTCACTGAGAATGTCATCTGCTCATATATGTGTTGGCGTATTTGGCTAGGCCACAATTACCCTATATGAGCACTAGATGTTTTATTTAATATCAGAAATCTAGACAGGAAGCAGATTTTTAGTGACTACTTGTAAATCAATAGTTGCTTTGCCAGTCCTAGTTCTTGATGGTGGCATTATTAGGAAAATTAGGAACTGAAGTTTAAAAATGTTGTAGGGAATGTTTTTGAGTACCTGAAATGTTTTCTGCATACCAACAAGGGAGAAAAATAGAATGAATCATTCAGAAGGACATTCTTATATTAACTGTATAGAAGCAGCATGAAGATAATTTAAAAATTATTCATTAAAGGAGTAGAATGGAGAAATTTTTTCTTGTTTAGAGTCTCTTGTTTTTTAAAATCTGCTTGGTTTTAAAGGTTTTATCCTAACAGGGGGAGCAGACATTAACTGCTGTCAGCACTTGAATATCTGATCAGGAATAGTAGCACAAATTAAAAATCAGGTGATGATATATATGCTCTGAAGTGCCTAGGAATTTTCTCTATATTAGTCTGTGTTTCACCAGTTCCCTTAAAATAATACAGAAGGATATCTTCCTAGAAATATTCAAGATTCATACTATTGTTTTAATGATAAAAGATAAATCATTCTTTCCAGCCTTATTCTCTTAGGCTGCTTGTAGTGACAACTATTGTGATGATTCAGTAGTCTGACCATCACCCCAGAGGAAATTTGTGTGCATAATGAGACATCAGCTTCTGACCAGTGTATGGAGGTTTTTTTTATGTAGTTCATTAAATTTAAAATGGAAATGACAGAATAGTAGCAATACCCTACAGTGTACCCCAAACCTGCACATTTCTCTCCCATAAATCTCTGCCTGTAGGATTTGAGAGAAACTGGAACAGAGGCTTTGTATCTAAGGCTGACTTTCACTGTCAACAGCTGGCTATTTGTTGCAGCTGATCATTTTCAGCAAGCAAAGAGGTATCTCCTCCAGGAGATCTCTTCTCAAACCTTGCATTGGTGTATGTACATACACATAGTTTGAAAAGTGTTACAAAATAATCCATGACATCAGAAATGCTACATTTTGAGACTGCAGATGCAGAGTAGAAAGCTTCATAACAACTGCCATCCCTATTATACGAAACAGAAACATGAGGTCAGATTTAAAACAGAACTAAGAGACCCAGATGGTGGAAATTTAGTCACTGCAGTATAAAGCTGTGATTTCAAAATTCCCTTCTGTTAACAAGCATGTATCACTTTCAGGACACTCCATTTACCTTACTGCTAACCTTCAAGCCCGCCTCACTACTCCTTTGCAGTGAAGCGTGTTACTAACAGCCCAAATTTCTGAAACTTCATTTTCACTTCAAAACAAAGCAAAAGATGAGTTTTCCCCCCTCTTCCTTTCTTGGTGTAAGCAGAGGTGGAACTCAAGAGTACACCAAATATCCCCAGCAGGTGATTGCAAACCCTAGCTGTGTAGACAGAAGAAACTAGACTGCAGGGACTGTGAGAAGGGAAAGACCTTGTCCTTTAGTCACATGCATGGGACTTCACTGGCCCCACACAGGGTTCAGAGGACTGAGACAGAAAGGGCTGTCAAGTACTAAACACTGCCTAAAGCACAGGCTAATTTATGGAGAGTGAGCAGTCATTCCTTTCCACAGACACCTAAACCCTGCTGAAGTAACTACAGAGTGCACTGGTTTTATAGATATTTTTAATTATATGGCTTGCTGTTTTGATCAGCTCAAATCCACATCTGGTTCCAATGCATCGCTTTGATGGACTGAAAGTGTAACACAACTCAGTGTGAGAGCCTATTAAGGATGGGAAAAAAGTGTTGAATTCCTACCATTCCTGCTTTCCTGAATACATTAACATATGAAGATTTGAAAAATAAAATAAAAATCTTTAATTATTTAAAATTTTAAAAGAGCTCCAGAAAATGTGTGTAAAGTAATAAACTTCTTTCCTCTGAAGTCAGTAATGGCAGTGAGTTGTGGTGTAAGAGAAGAGGAAGAAACATACTGCAATTGTTGAGGTACCACCATTAATTGAAAGTACAAACCATACATTAACTAGAAAAAAATTGCATATTTTTCTAATAAACAGAAGATACAAGGGGAAATGAAGTTTTCCACGTTTAAAAAATTGACTACTGGGCTTTTGGTCAGGTTTGCCACTATTACCATTGGATTTGAGATTCCAAGTCACACTCTTCTTACTTAAATAAAACATACTTCTAAATATAGTCCGAGTTCTCCAGAAGCATTTACCTTCCTTTATCTTAGTTCATCATTAGAAAAGTGTGGGTTTTGTAAATCCCCACCATAAGATCATGTCTGATTAACAGAACAAGGAAGCAATTGGCTTCAAGCACTTGAGGTAAAGTTGGTTTAGCCTTACCTGGAATTGTACTATCTAGCTTTAACAACAACAAAAACAACAAAACCAAAAAACAAACAAAAAAAAAACCCCCAAAACAAACAAACAAACAAAAAAACCCACATGGACCTAAATATATCCTTTTCTAATCTAAGATCAAGATGAGCATATTGAATCAGTGTATCAGGATAATCTAGATATAAGTCAGTCAAAGTAAGCACTGTCAAAAATATTTTATTGAAAGAAAGAGGCACCCAAAAGACAAAGCTGCTGTTTTTAAGACTTTACCATTAACAACCCAAAACATTTAATTGATCTTCTCTATAACATTTCTATAGTTGGATTTTTTGTTTATGTGTTTGTGTTTTCTTTGGAACATGTATTTTTAACACATATTCTAAAAGAATAAAACTATTTCCATACATAACTGTAACCGCCTCTGTCTGGGATAAGAGTGAAGATCTTTGGGTTTCTAACACTTCACGGAATAAGCATCAAAGGTGTTTCATGGGATTCTTCCTTTTTTAGCATTTCTCTGCTGTGTGTCCAGTATCTAAAGATAGGGAAAAGCAAAGAAGAGCAAGTTTCCATGCTCTGGAAAGGATCACACCAGCTAGCAAATTATAAAAACTATATTACTTGACCTCTCAGCCCTTTATAGAAGGGATCATGAAATATTTTGTCCAGATTTGGCAATTTTTGTAAAGGCAAGAAATAATGCAGTCTTGACACCTTAAGTTCATTTTTGCACGTAAAGGCAATAAATAATGCAGTCTTGACACCTTAAGTTCATTTTTGCACCAAAACCTGGGGTCAGATCCTTAGTAAATAAACTTTTTTATGTGAACAATGAGTCATATCTGTTCCAAACCAAAAAAAACCCCAAAAAACCCAAACAAACAACCCAAAAAACCCCACCACATTTTTTATCCATTATTGTCCCTCCAAATTCAGCTTAACATGGAAAGCTGAAATGCAAAATATCAGTGTGTATGAACAAAGTTTTTGATTTCAAGCCCACTTATTATCAAGTCAGTCAACTCCCCCCAGAATGACATTTGTAAGTTGTCAGTGTGTCCTGCAATTCCATTTGTGATAACTGCAAATTAACTTACTTTATAAAGCAAGCCACCTAAAAGGACCATTTCAGAGACTCAGCTGGGCAAACCATCAGCTATGAAGAGTTAGACAGTCCTACCTGTTCAAGATGCAAGATTTATTTGTTTTTCCTTATTAGTTCTGTGACTTTTTTTTTTTTTTCTATTTTGTTGCACACTGAAAGATGCATATTAGCCACTAAAAACCAGAAGAACAATGGCAAGTAGGGTAGGATCTTTCTGGGATTTTAATTTCATAGGTCACACTTGAACTGTGTGATTTAATTTCTTCTTTAATCTGACTTCTTCTTAAAAGATAAAAGCTTATTAAAATACATAAAAATTTTTGAAACCTTTCTCTACCATATACAAAATGGGAAAAATAGTAACAGCTCTGACTTTTGAGTTAGTCATGCAGAGGTGTGTCTCCTTAGAAGTCCAAAGACCTTGGGTAAGGTTCCAGTCAGTGTTTGCTTTATTCAGAGGTGTGCTTCAGCCCCTCAGTGGGAAGTGGCTCGCGCAATGGGCTTTTCTGAGGGAGTGCCTTGTGAAAAGGGAAGTCTCCTGAATCAATTTCTCATTGTAGTTCTAAATCAAGACATTCTCCAGTGCTGATCTGTCCCACTTCTCAGCCCAAACTATGCATAGGTACCCAGGGTTTAACAAGCATTAAAATTAAGGTAAGTTTAAAAAAAAGAATCTAAATGGTACTCCTCTTTTGACTCTTCAGCTACCAAGAGATTTAAACTTTATTTGAGCTATACTTCTTATTTCATTATTCATTGATCAATTTCTATATTTTCCACTATTAAATATGGGATGGGGGTGGGAGTGTTAAAAACCTGACAACCTTAAATTAAGTCTTAAGTTTTAGGTAGTCTTAATCAGACAAACAGTCCCAGTGATTCCTTTCATCTAAGACTGTGCATTAGAACACTCAATAAAAGATTTCATTGTTTAATGGTTGAATTTACTTCATAAATGTGGCATAATATAATTTTCAAGACCACCTGAAATTGTCTTTTTTGACAATTTTACTATTTATTTTTCAAAGAAAATATATGTATATAAAAACTATTTCTTAAAAAGTTAACTTTTACATTTAGGAGGATATAATAATCAGCCCCAGAAACTTTAAAAATAGCTTTATTCAAATACTTGTATAATGTGAATTTAAAATTAAATAGATTAATGTCCTGCCACTTGAACTAACAGCTCTTAAGTTTTATGAAACTTGTTTTATCTATTTTCATTTTTCTTTCTCTGTCTACTTCTCAAATTCACCAGGTGGGTTTTGTACAAACAACTTCTGCAGCTGCAATGGTGGATGGGTTGGCAGCTCCTGTCAGTTCTCTTCCCTTTCTTTTACTCTAACAATGCACTACTGTAAACCAGACATTGCTGGGCACCAACCAACTGTAGTTGAAGCTCAAAAGTGAAAGAGAAGGGACAAATAAAAGAAAAAGAAGTGGTAAAATATATATCTAGTGGGGTTTTTTTTTGTTTGTTTTTTTTAAAGCCCCATTTTTGACAGGACATGTCTTGGAAAGAATTTGGTTTTTTGTGGTTTTTTCTTTTTTTTTTTTTTTTTAGGTAATTTAGATTGTTGAGATAATTTCTATCCCACTAGATTAACTGGACTGTCTGCAAGTATGGCTTTTGGCTAGTATGCATTTTTTCAGAGACAAAAGAGCCAGAGAGTCTTATTAGAAAAAAATTGTCAGGCAATGAATTTTATTTTCCATATCATGGACTGAATTTCAGCACCATATGCTAACTCAAACCTCTTTGTAGCACAGGATGAGGAACACAAAGTCCTGTCTGCATATGTCTGAGAAGAAATGTTCTGTCTTTCAGCTCATCTATGCTGGCATAAATGAAAATACATGTTCTTTGACAAGTTGTGAATCAAAAGCTTTTTATGTATGGACAGGTGTTTTCCCTCCTGGTCACTTTGGGTGCAATTATGCTGCAGTGCTTTCACTTCACTGTTTTTTGTGGACTAATTAATTGTATATAAACATAAGAAATACCCTGTGGGGTTAGCCCAGCTGTCCTTATGCTGTTCTGCCTGCAGCAGTGAGAACAGGAGATGTTACTCAGAAATAATCCACAACTCTGGCCACCTCCTGCAGCCCATTCCCTAAGTATTCCCCCAGCACCTACAGCTGCTGAATTAGGGATGTGAGCTTGTGCATGTACCTCTAATAGTTTTTGGTAGCTTTCCATGTACCTGCTTTCCATGCATTTGCCTGGTCCTATTTGCAGCCCGCTCACACCATCCACCATCACAGTGTCGGTGGGAGAAGGTGCACGTGTTCATTGCACACTGAGTGGAGAAGTGCTTCTCAGTCCTGCACAAAAGGTACTCCTAGGAGCAACTCACTTTGGGGAAACAGCACTGGTCTCACCTGAAATGTCTTTCTTTGACTCAGGTTGGTTGGCTTTTTTCTAAGCTTGCTCAGACTTTAAAAGTCTTCCTTGTATGCCCCTGTGTGTCCTCTCTCCAACTATAAATGCATTTATATTGCCACAGAAATTATGTCCATTTTTGTTTCTAACATCAAAATTGCTATTATTGCTACTGTAAGATTTATTTTGTTCCTTTTCCTGTTCCACATCCCTTTTTGACTTGTGTTTTCCAAAAAAATCATGTTAATATTAGCCACAGGTATTTTAACTTGCTTAGTGTTTTCCATCCTCATTTTTCCCTTTCTGCTAATTTGAATAAAGTACTTACATGCTCCTAGGACTGTTTTTGATTGCTCCATTCCATGGAGAGGGATGAGCCACTACATGTTGAATACTAAACCATCAAAATTCCCTTGTTTTTATTTTATATCTTCCCTGACTTTTCCCTCTTACCACACACCATAATCTTCTAGGAGCAGCACAATTAATGGCACAGCTCACCCCTTCCCCTGCCAATTAGAATTGACTTCTTACCTGGGTACACCAAACAGGAGAATTTACTATTTGTTTGGCTGGCCATGTGCATAGTGTGACTTGCATACTATAGCTGCTGCTGGTGCTACAGCTGAGATCACTCCAGAATGAACCAGACGGGGAAACCTTTGCCTTACAGCTTTCTGTTATGATTTTTTCATAGCACTTCATAAACAAAGGCAGCATTCCTTAAGTGGTCTCTTTTTCACTGCATAATGATAAAATAGCATTATAAATTAATCTGTAGATGTATGTAATTTTAAGTGTATGTGTATTTCTTTTTTCCAGGAAACCTCATTGTAGATTTTTCCGATGTGCTGTAACATTCACACATTTTCCTCTACATGACCAGTGCCACTTATGAGCCTATGTATTGTGAACTTTTTGATACAGCTCCAGGTGCTGATCCCTGAATACGGTATGTCTGAGAATTTAAAAGTGAAAACAATCAGAGCCAAGATGAATCAGTTAATGAGTGAATGTCTCTTAACATGGAGGCATATGAACACAGAAGGTATCAAATGTTGTTTTACATTAAAGCAACTTCTGAATGAGACCCTTCAGAGAAATAGCAATGCTGTGTTGCTAAAACCAACTTTGATCAGTCTGAATCTGTTTGCTTACTATATTCCAAATTTAGCAAACACCTAAAATTCTCTTGCTGATACTTTTTCAAATGGCAGAATTCATCTCTTATGGTTCATATCCTCCTAAACCAGGTTACACAAGTCACAGTCTAGAAAAGACAGTTCTCTATGATCACAAGAGGCCAGATGACATATACAAGTAGAGCTATTGGGCTTAAATCTAGTCATGGTTATGTCAGGTGGGCCTTGCCTAAACACATGCAGTGTCAATAGTGTCATATCTGTGGTGTTGGCTTGCCATATGACAGTGTGCTGTCACTCAGAACCAGTGCTCTATGGCACACGTTCTCTCTGGCCCTGGCACCCAGTTAAAGAGTGGATTTGAATACAAACATCCTGGGAACAGCAGGCACCAGTCAACAATATCTGTCAAACATATGTCATTTCATATTTACTTTTTGTACTTTAGACACCTTTTAAGCATCTAGATGACCCTTTCCTAATATTTCACAGATGCAAAATGAAAGCGTCACGCTCTAACTACTTTTTCAACCAAACTTGGAACTAAAGAGTCTCAATTTCCTCAGACCTGTGCATTTGCTATGGCACGTGTCACAGTCATTCCTGTCCTGCTGTTATTAAGCTTTTTCCAACATAAGTCACCGTTTTCCACAATCCTGGCAAGAGGACAAGAAGACATAAAGGGTAAGTAGAGTGTTAACAGTTCATCCTATGCTAACCATCTCATATGTCTAATTTGAACTTGTCAAGGCACTTTCTACAGCCCATAGAGAGAAACAGAGAGCTGCAGTAGGAGAGGTGTCCAAGACAGGCAAATGTGAATCAATTAATTCTGAAAGCTGCAAAGAGCAGCATGATTCCCATTGCTGAAAGTCATATTCAGCAAAGCTCAGAAATTCCCTCCCCAGGCAAGAGCAGAGGTCCTGGTAGAGCTACTGGGCATGGAAACCTTGCTGAGAGACAATTCCTTAGTGTACACAGTGGAGGATCCTCTCTCTATGTAATATCATTGTAATTGCAGATGCATTTAGGCTACATAATGTTCTGTGGACCACCGAGGATGAGTCAAGAGTTATTTTGTCCTGGAACAATAACCTGACAAAAGAAGAAACCAAGAAATACACTGCGAAGTATATTTTGATTTATAAGTTCTTCAATACCACTAAGGAAAGGAAGGTAAGTTCTTCAGAGGTTGCACATAGTGTAAAGTAAAATAATATATTGTATTATTCAGTAGATAAATTTGCATTTTTCCCTTTCAATACTTAGAACTGTCTACCGTCATGGAATTTCTTCTTCCTCCCCTTAGGAAAGACTGCAGGAAAAGGAAAAGATAATATATCTTAAATTACACTCTGGTTTTAATGCTAAAGTTAAGACACAACTTTTTGCAAAAGAAACAGAAGACATGATTAAGGAGAGTGACTGGACAGAATTTACTTACAAGGCACCTCCAGGTCAGTTGTTTCCTGCTTGTTGTTAGGACATCCAAGCATTTATGATAATTTCCTGTCTTACTTGGAGAATTTCTGAAATCTCATCATTATCTTCTGCTACTTTTTTTTTCTTTTTTTTTGGTACAGATATGTTAAGAATATGGTTCATAATATCTTGAGATATTGCAGAATTATTTCCTTTATTAGATGTGTTCAGATTCAGAAAACTCCAGCTCTGCTGAGCAAGATGTCAGTATGATCCAAACACTCTTTTCATTTCCCTAGCAACTCATGTATCATAAAGATTGCCTTCGGTATCACATGATTTCAGCAATTCTTAAAAGATCAGATATTTTAATTTAAGTGGGTTAGTAAGGCTTTTGTGTCAGTAACAGATGTGCTTCCCAGTTTTCACTGTCTAAAAAGCAAAAAGAACTATTTTTACTCACATAGAACTTTTTCATGCTTCTAGAAATAAGCCAATATAATAGGTTTGTAAAGGCAACCATCACGTTGTTATTAGGAAATCCATGTGAAATAAACATGCCTCTTCCTTTTTACTATTTCTTTGTTGCAGTCTACATTCAGAATCTTTCATGCATCATATATAACATTTCTTTTTTCAATTGCACCTGGCACATCAAAGCAGAAACTCCTGAAGATATCCAGATCTTTATCTCATACAGGTAAGGATGTTTAGCCAGATAAGTATGAAACGATGATTTTGGACCGAAGGATTTTTAAAAAATCCTTATATCCTTATCCTTATATTTCCTTATATTTATTTATATAAAAATATAAATTTCTAATATATATATACAAATATATATATACAAATATATATTTACATTATATATATTTATTATATATTATATATTATAAATATATTTATAATATATGTATATATTTTTATATTTCCTTATACCTTATATTTCCTTCTCACAGACATGTAGGGAAGGTTTTTGCATGCCAGCAATATATAAAAAATGCAAAGAAGAAAAATATTGGATGCTATATGAAAGAAATATATTTCCAACCATCAAGGAAAATAAATTTAAACATAACTGTGAGAAATTTGAGAAACAGTTCAAGAGGACTGTCTTATTACAAAGCTTTCACACCTCAGACAATAGGTAAGTATTGTGTATTATTGTATATTATGAAAAGTTTATTTATTGGTTACTTCATGAAAAGCAGAAAAGGAAATAGGTGTGTCAAAGTCATAATATTAATTCTAACTATTTAGGCATTCATCTTAGTGTGAACGTTACACAAAGATTAAACAAAATGGATTAGGGCTGAAGGTATTTTAATTGTTTTGTCTGATTTAATAACATTCCTTATCTATAATTTTAATTAAAAGAAAAGAGCTAATATGAGGAAACAATATTTATAAGCACTGCACCCTTGTTTCTTCATTTTTTTTTCTTTTCTGTCCTTTTTTTACAGTGCTGAGCAAGTGTGATTGTAAAAAAAAAACATAAATAGTCACAAATCTCATTTATAACCTGAATTTAAGAATATGAATGTTTTCAAACATTAGTAGCACTTTTATTTATTTTTTAAGTTAAAAATATCTTGGCAGTTATTTTTAATTAATCTACAGGTTTGAATGATCTTATAAAATTACTTTTCCTAACTTCTCTGGGAAGTTTGAATTAATCTCATGGGTAAGAAATTCACCTGAAATTTAGCAAAGATTGCAGATTCAAATGCCTTTTAAGTCTTTAACATGTTGATCAACTTCCAGACCTGTAACCTGGGAATCAGTCATAGCTCAAGGGATAGCAAAAATATAATTCAAAACTCTAAATATTTATTCTGAGTTAGATCTCATCTAACCTTTTCTAAGACATTAGAATTGTTTGTTTTACCTAAAGCTTTACACTGCAATCAGAGCCAGCTATAATCTGACATTTGACAAAAGGATGAAATTAAATTGCTGCTTATTCTTGACATCCTTAGAAGGGAGAATGGTCTGGCAGCAGTATTTCAGAGGCTAAACAAAAAAAAACCTGTTTCTTACTCTTCTCATGGCTCATGTCTCTTCACAGCTCCTGGTGTGCCCCCACCCTCAAAGGCTGCTAGAGCAAGCACAGCAGCTGCATGGACCTGTCGTGCTGCCACGCACCCTCTCTGCCTCTCTGGCTTTTCTCACTTTGCAACCGTGTCATCCCCAGACCTCACTGACCCTGTCTGCAGAAGCTTGCCATGCACTTCTTTCTCTGCTGGGAGGGATTTTTCAGAAAACTCCAGCTGGAATGCTTCATTTCAGAGAAATGCAGCAACAGCTGAGAAGGACTGAGGATGCCTGAGTACTGAGCACACACTCAGGAGCTGCGCTCTAACAATTGCCATGCTAAAAAACAGCTATAGATTTGCTCATATGAATCCAAGGCTGAAATCCTGGGGACCCAAATGGCCCTTGCTTCCAATACTGTACTTCCTCCAGAGCAAGTGCTTGCTTGCTCCTCTACAGGAGAGAGAAAGAGAGATATTTCTTAAGCATCTGCAGAAATCTTCATGTATTGAATCAGATAAATCCTCTGGGCAACAGGTTCAATGAGAAACTGTGGGTGCCCCATGCCTGGAAGTGTTCAAGGACAGGTTCAATGAGGGTTTGAGCAACCTTGTCTAGTGGGAGGTGGCCCTGGCAATGGCAGGGGATTTGGAAATAGATGGTCCTTAAGGTCCCTTACAACCCAAACCCTTCTAAGATTCTATGAATTCTATGAATTTCTAAGTGCCCCCTCTGTAACCCCTCTCTGAGATGAAATTCAATTTTCTTTTTAAGTAATAATACCAGGACTGTGGGTAGACAAAACACATGTATCCTACATGACATGGAGCCAGTAGCAGACTCAGAAACAGCGCTGGCTCCGGAGAGGGCCTTGTTCTCCTTCCCACTCTTCCTGCCCTTCCTAGAAAGATACATGAAAAACCCCAACTATGTCCCCTTATTTTGAGGCACTCCCTGAACAGCAGCTTCGAAGAAAATGTGTCACTCACTAGAATGTTTTCTTTGGGTGTGGCAAACTCCAAAACACTCAGCTGTATATTTTAAGGACTGATGTACTTTCGTTTGTTTTACATCTGTTTAAATATGAGAAAGAGCATGAGGTACAGAAGGTCTCTCTCTGCTCTCTATTTTTCAGAGAAGCTGAACCCGCCAATCAATGTCTCAGTTTCCCTTGAAAACAGAAGTATTAAAATTCACTGGAAACCTCCACCTACTATTGGTTCAGCAAGGAAAAAGTGTTTTTTGTACCAAGTGAAAATAACAGATCATAAGGTAATCAGTTTCCCTGGTAGTAGCTTAGTCTGTACAACATAACTACCACAAAAACAAGGAACCCCTCGAACTTAACAGAATTTAATCTCAAACAAACTTTAAAGCAATCCCATTATCTTTAATGAATAATCCAACTTGTCTTTTTAGTAAAAATGAAAAATCAATACATTTTATTAAATCTTTCAGAGTCAGGTTGCATTGAAGTGAATTTGAAGTTTTTGGCTTCTATATTAAATTTGAATTGTACATTATTATCACCATATTGACTTTTTTGTTATAGAAAAAAAAAAGTATTGTCTGAAAGCTAGGAAAGGTTGTCAAATACCATGGGAAACAAGGTTAGAATTTGAAATGCTGGTTAAGGCAAAACTCAGGAATAAGGAAAATCCTGTGATTAGGAAACACAGGTCAAATATGTCAACATGAAATAAGGAATTAAAATATAAGAGTCGACACAGAAGAAAAAAGGTCTGTGGATTGCATTGAACCACAATCTGAGTCAATCATTCTGTGTTAGGCAAAGGTCAAATGTTATTCAAGTGTACATGACCAGCATGTCACATGTAAGGTGCAGGTTGTGACTAATTTGCCTATCTAGATGCTGAGTTTCCCCTGAAGTTTCATACTGTGCTTTGGGTACCACAAAATAATAATAGACACCAGAACTGGAAAAGCCTTAAAGGGAAGAGAAAGAAGTGACATGGTGCACAGAGTCAAATCCACACCACATCAGTCAGTATGAGGAGAACAGATCATGCTTTCCTAACACCAAGGAAGCAAAGATTCCATGCTTCTCCATGTATGAGATTCATACTTTCTACTTCTTTGCAGCCTTCTAACATCACTTTTAATTTCTACAAGCAAGAGTTTTCTCTCTTTCTTAATACTTCTTAAAATTTTAACATTGTTTATTTATAGAAGTTTGCTTCAGTATTTAAAAGTGATTAGGGATTATTTAAAGATCCCTCTGCTTTAAATTCCACCACTCCATTGATCTTTTGTAGTGATGTGCTTTTTTTCATAGGCACAATTAAAGATGTTTCAGGATAGCCACAAAAGCAGTGGACATCCTTCAGCTGAAAAATGAAAGATTTTATTATAACAGAGAAGCAAGTGTAGCATACTACCCACACCAAAATCTTGAAACTTGCAGTTCCATAGTTACTGTGCTCATCCCATATGTGGTGTGATTAAAAATGAAAGGGGAATCAGTGGTTTCAAAATCCTAATGTCCTGCCATAAATGATACCTCCTTGCATCTTATCAGTTCCAGTCTCTCTTCATGTTCAGTTCTGAGTTTTAACACACATCAGATGAGAGTCATATTGTATCTGGACATAAGAACTTTTCTGAAAATCTCTTCCTACTAGTTAGAGATGTAAATAGTAGTGTCTGACATCCCTTGTTTATATCTGTTTGAACTGCAATGCAAAATATTTTAAAGTAATCCACTAAACCTCTCTTGATAGATTGCAAATGTCACTGCAGAGAACTATAAGTATCCATTTCATAAGCCAGCAAAAAGATGTGCAGCACAAGTGAGGGTAAAGAAAGAGATTTGCATAGCAAATAAGATCTGGAGTGAATGGAGTGAACCAGTATTTATTCATGATGGTAAGTTATGTACTTACTACTCATAACTGTTATCATGGGTTATGTTACTACCATTCAATATATTTACTTCATTAATTCCTCTCTTCTTCAGGCTGCTATTGGGGCATAACTCTACCTAGGGGTCCATGGCACACACCAGGCTCACACAGCCCTGCCGTAGGGGAGTCCTTAGTCTGAGTTCTACTTCCTTGGTCTTTACAGAACTCTTGTCCTGAGTTAAGTTACACTTGACTCTTGACAGCCTTTAGGAAATAATAAATGGTCAGCAGCTGTCAAGGTCCTAACACCATCATACCTCCACCCTGTTGCCTTGCCCTGCAAAGGACAGCCCATACATCTCTAAAAATACTTTCAACTGGAGTTAGTAAGCGAAGAAATCCACAGAAGTCATAAAATTCATCCAACCACATAGTCTTTAAGGACTAAGTCCAAAATGTCCCTTATTACACTGGTGGAATAATTTCTTATCTGACAGAGATAGGAAATGGTTTAGCTCTCATTTAAATACATGGGCTCTGGCTCCAACATCTCACTCGAGCACAAAGTAAACAAGAGCCTTGCAATATTTTTCCTATAACCTCTATGAAGAAAACACCTAACAGTGGTGTGCTTACAAGGGAAACTTGTGCTTTCCATGATGAGAAAAATGCCTCCACATGCAGAAGCTTTCTGCCATCAGGTTAGGCAGAGGGGCAGTAGCACAGTGGTGTGATGCTGTATTTATAGAGAGAAACTTGTGTGTCGACACACACAAAAAAAAAAAAAAATACAGCACTATGGGTAGTAAAACAAAACAAGGAAAGTATCATTATTTAATACAACAGACTGTGTTTTGGAATATGTCCTTTTGATTTTTGAGCTTCAAATACATATTTATCTGAGGACAGGAAATGCCAGGCAAGATATTATTATTTTTGAAATTGATTGAATGTAAATTCAGTTATAGAGTTTACTGGATACTGGCTGCCTGCTCTATCCGGTGCCCCATTCATTGTATCCCACTGGTCTGCTGAAATCTTTTTTAGCCTAAAATCATTCATTTAATTTCAAAAGCATTCCACTTGTGAAATATCTAGAGAAAGAAACCTAATTGCCCTTCATTTTCATTGTGGTGAAGGAGAGAAATTTTCAGGCCATAAGAGTCTTGAATTCTTCATTAGAGATTCCCCTTTCTTCTCACTAAAGACACAGAGAGTCTAGGACCACTGCATGGCCTAGGAGGGGTCTGCCTGGTCTGTCTGCCTGGCATCAGGCCAGACACATCTGTAGATATGGAAATCATGTGTAGATAGGGGAAATCAGAAGAGGTCCTCTGGGAGGAGGCATGTAGATTTATTTGTTCCCTGCCAGCCTTTCACCAGAAGAAGGAAATGGATTTGAGCAGTCACCCATTCTGGTTCCAGCCTACCAAACCTTGCTCTCAGCATCTGCCAGTATCCTTTAGCTGTTTTCAACACTGCTGCCTTCCCAGCCTCCTTTACAGCTGTTGCTGAGGTTCAAGCATCACAGCAGCTTTCCTCCACTTCAGAAAAGTTTAGGATGGACAAGACCCCCATGGCATATAAGCTGTAATATCTGCATGTGTTCAGTGCAGCAAGATGATTTACCCTGGAGCGTACTGCACATGTGATGCAGCAACTCCCCTCCTTCCTACTCAGGAAGGATCAGTGGTTTTATAAAATGAACCTATGGAGATATTCCATTGGAGGGTCAGGTGCTCAGCTAATCTCTTTACATACCTCCTTTGATGCTGAGCTAAATTTTTCTTTCCATTTTACTCTGCATTCTGTGGAAATTATTCTATCTGCTTCTAATTGGAGACATGTATAAATTGACATTATGCAAGTAACCTGAAAAGAATAACATCCATTCAATATTTTTGTTTTGAAATGTGTTGATTTTTCTGGTGTTACACAATCTCTTTCTGCTGAAAGTCTTGAAGAAGCATGGCATGACCTGCTTTCTGTTTGCTTCTCCTTGACATTCTACTGTTTCATCTAGGAAATGTTCAACATTTCTTTAAGAATGCATTTTAAAAAGGCATTTTAGCCTTTATTTAAAAAAAAAAGCTGAAACATCAAAATAAAATAACATAATTCAAAACATAACTAAAATATTTGTTCTGAAATGTTCCTTTGACATGAAAAGAATTTGCTAATTTTCTCATGAGAAAAACATTAATTCTCCTTTGGAATTAGAATATGCCCTCAAAAAAACCCCTCACAATTTAACCTGAACTGGGCTGTTTACTATAGAAACTTTCTGCTAAAAAAAGAAATGTTTAATCAGCTTTATTCATATGTAGAAACTTGAAATAATTGGTCTTATTTTTAAAGCTGATGAGCATTCACAGATCACTTTGAAGTTTGTAGTAATTCAGAAGTGTTCTGCATTTTTGCAAACCAAGCCACTTGTTTTGGTTTCAAAGTTCTGTTATTTCTGTCAAACTTAAAGTATTTTAATTTGAAAAAAAACCCACCATGAAATGGTCTACCCAAAAGAATATATGTGCTTCTTTTTCTTGCTGCTTTCCAAAATGCAAGAAGTAAGAAAGCAGGAGAAGCAAACTTTGTGGTTCAGCTGATGATAAGAACAGGACTTCCTCTTCTCCTGGGTGTGTGCATGATATAAGGTTAGCAGAATGATGCAGAGAAATTACCACAAACTAAAAAAAAATCTGCTACATGGTCCAGAGGTGTTTCAGAATAAGTTTTCTGAGCCCTCATCTCAGACAACAAGAAGAAAGTAACTTCATCTTAAAGTGAATAAAGAGTAGTTTTGTACTTTAAAGAAGATAATGCATATTCATATAAGTTCTACCCACAAGTTTCTGAGTTTTGTCTTGGTTTCATATGAAATTTGTGGAAATAAATGGGTTCAAACTCAGAACTTTTATTCTTTTATACTTTGATTTTAATCTAGATTGATCCTAAAACCACTGTTTAACTGGCCTCAGACTATAAACAGCTCTATTTTAAGAGCTGTCCTTGCCTGTTTTTCTTCAAAATACTTAGTTAAAACCAGTTCAAACTAGTTGTGGTTCTGAAGCTAGATATTAAACAAGAAATAAAATTTCCCAGAAAAACATTTCTGAGTCAACCAAATAGATTGCTATTTTGGGTATTTTGGAGGAAGAAATGCAAGGTACAGAGCAGTAGTATTTGTTGAACAGTATAAACATGTATTGATGCAATTTCTTTAGGACTGTGCCAAGCAGGGTTAAAAAGGTAAGTATAATGGAAACCAAATGCTACTTCTTGAATCCCAAGGAATATTTTGCTTGACAAAATGCTTTTATTTTCATTTTGCCTTAAATCAGTTACAGCTGTGAAGTGGTAAGGTGGCAGAAGCAGGGGACCCATGGTGTGTGGAGATGGGAGGTAGCAGCAGTGGGAACTCAGGAGCAGCTGGATCAGCAGCAGAAGTACCAATGGCAGATGGACAGAGGGTTTGATATCCAGAAGAATCAAGGCTATGTGGAAATATCCAGTGGCAGGACAGGCCATGCCTAGGCTATGAGAGCAGAATTCCAGGAAAAGGAGGGAATGGAATGAAGCAAGAAGAAGTGCTGGACAAAGTCAGCAGCAAGGCTGAGGGCTAAAAGGAAGAAGGGGAGGAAGGAACAGTGCTGAAGTCAGAAGCCCTTTTCCCCTAAAAAGTCTCCAGGAAATGTTTCTTTAAATCTGTGACAGTTCATGAATAGAGCAATATTTATGAGTCCATATGTAATTAATCAATTTATTAAATACCCTAGCCTCTCCCATATAATTAACACTACTTTTCCCTTTTTTTTTTTTTTTTTTTTTTTTTTTTTTTTTTTTTTTTTTTTTTTTTTTAAGAAAAGACAGTGGATATCCTAATGCTCAGCCTTGCATTGTTTTGTCCTCTGGTTTCCCTTGGAGGTCTGATGATATATGTATGTAGAAGGTAGTGTACATTTCTGATGATTGTATAAATTTTTGGTGGAAGAGGGGTCAGGATGAGAGTAAACCATACAATGGATAAAAGTCAAACACAGATTTTCTCAAGAAGCAGTTAATTGTGCTTTTCCAGCTATTGTTCTAATAAATTAGTGCTTAATGTTATGACCTAGTGTAAGACACTGACACCTGTAATTCTTCTCTCACAGCTCCTATCACAGTCCCCCACAGATCCAGTCTCACACCTTACTCTCTGATGTATTTCTGCCACTATAAATGACATTTTTTAATCTTACTCTGACAGCTGCCTCTCTATCTTCAGTGTGACTTTACCCCATGGTTTCACAGGTTCTGCATTCAAGGCCACCTATATCAGTCAGACCAGAGATGAACTGCATATCATGCTGTCCAATTTAATTTCATAATCCATGGATGTTGTGAAAGCAGTCTTTCACTCTAAGCTAGAGAGTTAACTAGAAATAAAAAAGGGAAGTCAGGCTGATGGAACGAATTTCCTTTACTGTACTATTAATACCATTAGTAGAGCAAAGTGATAGTAGTGGCCCTACACCCACCAGCAGTTAATACTGCTAACTCTCTCTAGGCCACTACTTTTCTGTCTGGCAACATAGCTTCCCTATTGAGAGCTGCCTATGGCAGCAAAGGCTTTCTTGAACTGAGAAATAAACTTGTCCAGGATAGGATGATAACTCAAGATACCTTAATATTTGGAAGATGCAGTATGTAAGTGGAGCCTCTATTGAAAGTAAACTTATTATTTAATTAATGACTAATCATTATTCCTGATTTGTATAAAAGAAGTTACCAATTTTAAATTATGGAAAGAATACATAGGAATAATTTTTTAAGCTACAGACAAAGTAGCATGCCACAATTTCTCAATTTGCTTGGAAATAATATTTGTGTATAGATAATAGGGTTTTTTAATATACATCCAGTCCTTTTAAAACTCTTGCAGGTTAGAAACCAATTAGGCTAAAGAAGAGCTAGGGAAAATGTTGAGAAAAAGGTTAAATGGCTTTAGAAATAGTAGATGCTTGTCTTGGAACTGGAATAAATATTACAAAGCATTAATGTCTGATCTGTTCCTGCAGACAAGAATAGTTGCGTGCCTGTATCACTGTCTTGCAGGTATAGATGCCTGGAAGTTTTAACCACGCCTGTTCCACATCCTTCAAATAATATCAAAATGTGGTTAGCAGATGAGACTCACCACCAGGTAGTGTGTCTTTTTTCTCTCACCACATTGACATGCATGATGTTACTTGCAATCGGATGGTACAACATTGCATTTGGAGCAGCATGTAATTAAAAAAAAAAAAAAAAAAAAAGGGAAAAAGGTATGTACAGCATTTGTAGTAAAGCCAGAAGAGAACAGAAAACTTTTAGAGGTTACAGGACAATGATGTTAGACAGGATGGAGAAAATCCTCAGGGGAATAAAATGTCTAGTGTGCTCAAAGGTGTTTCAGCATATCCACACTCAGTGGGCCAACATTTTAAGGAGCGATCACCCTGAGTACCTGAAGAATAGTCAGTTGTGGGATGTTATACACGTAAGCATCTTGCAGCATGTAAGCAGTTATCAAGGGGAATTTTCTGTGGCAATCTGCAAGTCATTGGCTATGCAGTAGGAAATGTGCACATTCTCAGAGCAGGAAAGAGGAGGCTGCACAATTCATGCGATATAACCTACCCCACCTGTGCCCCTGCTTCAGGACAAAGCCACAAGCAGAGGTGTTTACATTGAAAGAGCTGATGCACTATTAGTTAAGGTGCTTGCTTATCTCGTGCCAGATTACAAGTCTTCAGTCAACCTGGCAAAACAAGGACTAAATATTTACAGTATTTTGTGATTGTCGTTAATGGAGCTCCTTGGCTTGCACATTCAATGTTTCTTATACCTGTCATTGTGTGAGCTGCAGGGAAAAATGTGCTAGTCAGGCAGTTGTTTAGATCTGTGTAACTCCAGAAAAGCTATACAGTGAACTGTGTGCTAAAAGGCACAGCAAGATTGCTCCTTACCTGGTTCTGCAACACATGAGGAGAAGGCACAGGTGTGCCCAAATTATGTTTTTTTTTGGTGGAAAGCACCATTGAAATAGAAAACTTTAATGAGGATTTTCTCTGCTTTTTGTGCTCAAAATATTTGTTCAGAGCCTCTGCAGGATTTCTGTAAATTTTACTCTCTCCTGCCATATTATTGTACTTATGCTGCAATATCAAAATATCTCCTAGTAGAGCATTCATCAATTTAACTAGCAATTTCCAGTGTGTTCCCTTGGGCTATTTTCTTTCCCAAGAGAAAGATGTATGCCTTCCAATACTGTGTTTTTGGGTTTTTTTAAATAATATATCTACGTGATTGCAAACTCTGAAAGAAACCACAGATATCTCAATCCAGGAACCATAAATTGAGTTGTGAGGCAAGAGGAATGGGTTGTTTCATTTAATTTTATGTTCTCAAAACAAATTTATGGGGGAAAACAATGTGCATATCTATACAATCAAATGACAAATTAAAAGATTGAAGTGTTTTGAACTTGCATCTGGAGTTCATTCCACAAGCCTTGGGCTGGGTCTCAGAGCAGACTATGCTCCTCTTCTTCACTACACTCATCTTCTCAGAAAAGCTCAAGAGCTCCAGAACTGGCCTGAGGGCAATTCTCTTATTCTCAAGATTCAGAATAATTTCTGTGACACTTCTGGTCAATATAATTTGACCAAATTTGATGCTAAAGGTGCCATATTGACCCTGAGCACAGCTGGTTAAACAGTATATTTATCACCTCTTCTGTGCTAAAGTCCTTCTCACCCATTTTTACCAGTAATAGTGAGCAAATTAACTGATAATACCCATTGTGGCTATGAATATGGGCTGGCAGAATACAGAATCATCACTATCAACTTTATATTCTGTATCTCTCTTCACATTAGAGCTCTGTAAGCTGCTGTGTAGAGGTCTTTGTATTCAATATATAATCACCACAAAAACTATATTTAATGTTACTGACAGAGAAAGAAGTGATTTCTGTCCCCAAACTATTACAAACACTGAATAAACCTTTGACAGAAGACTTCAGCATAGCTGGGTAGTTACTGTCTACATGATAGCAACAAGTTACTGAGATAACACAGTGATCTTTGGATTCAAGTGATTGTTGATGGCACAATGGTCATAACAGGCTGGAGAGTGCCAAGAAATAACATTAAGGCTCAGAAAAACTAAGCAAACTTGCCTGTGAGCAACTTGTAGATCGAGAGAATAATTAATATAATCTTTGCATTGCAGTTGCAACAGAGTAAGTAATATGTACTAATCCCAGATATATGCCAAATAAGTTGAGTTCTTGTAAAAATGCACAGAATTTTAATACCAATGAATGCAGATTTTGTGTATAATGTAATTTTTATCCAACAGCAACATATGTCAATGCAAATGGAGATGCACTCAGAGGTTACTCTGGGAACTCCAGAAGAGAACAGAGATGAGAACATTCGACTACAGAAATGTTTGAAGGAATTTGTGTAAGAAGACCTATAGAGATGACATGCCTTTTTTATCTGCATGCAAGTGTACCTTTCCATGCGGTGGACAATATTCTAACAGATCAAAGAACAGCTGATGTGGGAGTTTGTCTGAGCCCAGTAACTTGAAGTACTTGGCACTCTGACAACATGCAACTCTTAAAATTAGCTTTTAATCACAAACACAAAGCAGTATCTTGCAGTTTGTCTCTAAAAACCTGATCTTCAGCCCAGTAAAATTAGAGCACCTCAGAAAATATGAGCTAATATCGAGGTCTTTCTGTGTTAAAATGAAATTAGAGTTAGTGTTTCATAATGCTACAATAGCTTCCAAGTACTGTCTGATAGATCAATTCCTTTTGAAGATTGGCTGTTCATACAAATCTCATACTAGTTATTAACATCTGATTGAAGTGGTCATGAGAAATGGTGGAAGCAGTAGATGTTTCTGGAAACAGCAAGAGAATGTCACAAGTGTTCTCTAAAACTCAAAAAAAAAAAAAGTCCCTTTCTGAATCACCGAATTGTGTAAACACACATCAACCAGAAAGAAGAGATACGCGTGAAGACAAGGTCTTTTAATGTTGTGGACTTTGCAGCTGGTAATTTAGAGAAAACTTTAAACGAGGTAAAGAAAACAAAGTTTTCTGCTGTATTGTGATTTTTTAAGTAAGTTTAACTCAGAGAAGTTATAGGTTCAGAACTGACCATTTTTTGCTATTTATTTTTCCCTGTCCTTTTAAAGAATCTTTCCTACTGATTTCATGAGATGATGAGCTATGCTAGTCCATTTTCAGGCACACAATCAGGGCAGATTATTCTAACTCTTAGCTGGGACAGTGTTTATTTGACTAGAAGAGAATGAACTGATTTTGCAAGGAAGACTTTTCTTTTTTGAAAGTGGGAAATTCAAATCAATGATGGACATAATTTTCTGGAATGTTTGGAAGATACCTAAAAATTACTTGCTGTCATTACTGGTAATTTTTTTCCATGTCAGAATAATATTGATTGGAAGAAATAACAATATAAAAATTTTGTTTGTGCTTTTGAAATATAAGATTTCTAAGATACAGTTTGGTGCTGAGTCTTGATTCACCTAAATGTGCTTTTTGTTTTGGTAAAAAGTCCACAATGGAGAAGATTACACTATTTCTCCTTTATTATTAGGAATGGCTGGTGACAACTGGAAAGCTCAATTTAAAAATGTCTGAACAATAAAAGGGTTATAAAGGACTTTGTTTGCTGTAAGATCAGGTTACTGACCTCAAAAGAACAATCAGCTTTAGTAGGTAATGTTACATTTCCTCATGCATTGTACTTTTCACAGAAGGTAAAGGTGTTCTTACCTTTGAACATCAGTGCTCTCCCCTCCATACCTGTCAGTCTGATGCCCACAAAAATCATCAGGCGGAAGTAAATTGGAGATACCAGGTGATGAGTCAAGTTTCAGTGAGACAATTCCTGTAATATCTCCTCTGTCTTGAGTGCTGAGGGGAAAACCCTCAGTCAACAGAGTAACTTTTCTTTTGGATGACCAGACACCATGTCTGTGGGTAGACAATACAATTTATCCCATGGTCCAATGTTCAGACTTGTTTTCTCAAGAAGAGGGGAAAGAATTCCCTCTTTCTGATAAAAATCATTAGACGAGGTATTTAAAAAGTGTCATGAAATTATAGATTCCTTTCTTGGTGAGGATATAGAATGGATAAAATGAAAAAATCACAATATAAATGAGGTAAGAGGAGTAGAGGAGAACTACACTGACCACTCACATCTGGAACACAGACTTCATAGAATAAAATCAGGCCACAGTGAATATTATATTGTTCCTTAAAATATATATTTTTATACATAAGTTTTATATAGTTTTGGCTTGCAGTGCTTGAAGTCCTAAAGCAGTGCCAGGATTTAAAATAAGATAGAGAATGTAGAGATTAAAGGAATTTTATTATTTTATTTGAAAATAGAAGAATTAAATAGAATTCTTTCAGATTAAAATTGCTTTTTTTACAAGAGGCCTTGGTCAATACACAGAACTTGCCCACATGGACATGACAGCCTCCAGGGACACATCACATAAAACATTATAATAATGTCAGTTGTATTGAAAATTAATCCTAAAGTGCAAATTTAATAAAATAAAAATCCAGTATCTGGAAATCAAATATTTCCAAGAAATATTTGACCAGCATATTCTCAAAATAGTATAACTTCTCCTTAAAGTAAAATATTATTCTAAACCTATCCAAGACTTCTTCTCCAATAGTGGATTAATCTGCAATACATGCATAAAGAAAGGTAATGATCTGAGAGCAAAATTTATATATTGCTGGCATTAAACACCTCAGTCTATACAAAATACTCAGCAAGTTTGCTGGTGGCACTGAGAGAAGTGGTATGGTTGACAGGTCTGAGGGACAGGATGTCATCTAGAAGGACTTGGTCAAGCTCTAGCACCCGGCCTATACGAACGTCATGAGGCTTAAGAAGGCCAACTACAGCAGGGATGTGATTTTCCCCTCCACTCCGCTCCTGTCAGACCCTACCTGAAGTCCCGTGTCCACTTCTGAAGACCTCAGCACACGAAAGACACAGACCTGTTGGAGCAGCCCAGAGGAGAGCCACCAAAATGATCAGGGAGCTGAAGAACCTCTCCTAAGAAGACAAGCTGAGAGGGTTTGAGTTGTTCAGCCTGGAGAAGAGTTGATTTCAGGGAGACCTTATAGCACTTTTCAATACCTAAAGGGGGCTGACCAGAGAGCTGAGGAGGGACTATTCACAAGAGCATGTTGTGGTAGGACAAGGGGAAATGGAGGCAGATTTAGATTAGAAATTAGGAGGGAATTACTGTGAGCATGGTGGGGCAGTGGGGCAGTTGTCCAGAGAGGTTGTGGCTGCCTCAACCCTAGTGGTGTTCAAGTCCAGGTGGGATGGGGCTTTGAGCAACCTGGTGGAATGTGTGGAATGTGGAATATGTTCTCATCCATGGTGGGGGTTTGGAAGTAGATGGTCTTTAAGTGTCCGTTCCAATCCAAATTATTCTATGATTCTCTGAAAATTCTACTCGGCTTGCTTTCTCCTGGCAATGAAGCTCTTGCTTCATTGTGAATGAAGCTCTTGCTCCAGATAAATGACATTCCTGTGTATAAGACTTCACCTTCTGGTACTGAAGTGGGACCTGATGAGGCACTGGGCAGTACATTGCACGTAGATTGCTCTTCATTTCCACTTATGCATGCACAGAGTCATAAAACCTGGTGATATGTCATGGCTGTCTGGTTTTATGCTTTCAACTCCAAGTCCCTGCTTCAGTCAAGTACATGTAGCACACAGGCACTCAGGGCTCAGAGCATTATTTAGTGTTCGTGTTTATTCCTGGACATCAGCAACTATGTAGATATCAGACATACCTTACTGAAGCTCCTGAAGGAAAAATAGCCCATTCTCTTTGCCTTTAAAGGAGAATAGTTTGAAGAGGATGATGGGAATCAGCAAAGCAACCTTCGGCCTTGGGACTCAGCACAAAGGCTCATCTGGTTGCCCAAAGCTGCTACTCGCTCTACAAACAACCTACTTCCAGTCAGAAATGTTCCTCAAGTTTTCAAATTGTTTTAATTTGGACCAAGTCTGTTGCTTTAACTGCACTGAGAGAATTAAAGAAGTACACCTCCTGCTCTAACTTGAAGGCCTGTCCTTTAATAGGGACAAGATACACTACAAGATTCTCATTTTTGCTTCCTCAGGTTTGGGTATCTAATCAAACAGAACCAGCCATGGCTCTGAGATATTGAGACAAGATCTCCAGCAATCTCAGTCTAGAACAGGTATCCAAGACAGAATGACCACCTCTTTCTTATTAGACACTAGATGATGATCAGAGTCAGAGTACATGCCCACATTATCTTGACCTAGTTATTCTTTCTTTCTCTGACCTAGTGGAAAGAGATATTTTGGCCAAAGAGCTTGGCAGTTACAGCCTTTGCATTTCGGAGTCTTCCCAGCACAGTTAAAGATGTCATAGTTCATATATCATAATGTTTCAGACCAGCATTATTTAGCCAGCAATAGCAGTTTTGATCAGAAACATCGTTGTTCAAGCGCAAGGGCAGAGAAACTTGGGCCACAGTATTTAGTCTGAAGCCTGGGTTCACAATTTTATTCTTATCACTATCAAGTAGAGAAGCTGAAGGATGCAATACTTAAATGTATCAAATGCATGAAGAGCATGGGAATGTGCGGGTGTGTGTATATGGGTACATATGCATAGCCAAGGAAATGCTGTTTGTATGGAAAACAGCACCATTATTCCTTAGGACTAAGTGTGTGGTGCATGTGGTGTTCTTAGCATTCTGCCCTGTATTTCTCCGTTGCAGATGTGCAAGTTATCTGCTGGCATTTGATTAACCAGTGCCAGCCGACTGATACAACTTGGTCTACTTACCTGATGCTTCCTACAAAGTAACTTAAAAGATAAAGGTGACATTGGGAGATAAAAATGCTTTGGTGACTGATGCAGCACAGGGTTGTGCTTAGAGTTATATTACTGCATCTCATCAGAATATATACATCAGCCTATTTTTGGTAATGTCAGAAAAAATTCCAGGTCACAGCTTTGAATGCCAATTGCATATAAGGTCTGTCACCATGCTCTGGTTCTCCTGAAACTTGGCAGGTGACGAAACCCCTACCTGCTGGATAAATAGTTAGAGAATATGATTTTGGTATTTAGTTCAGAAAGACACTTAGAGTGACAAAGAACCAACAAAGCAATTGAAATCTTTGAGTAAAAACTACCATAGCTTTTTTTTCAACTTTCCTCTTAATATTCTCTAATTTCATAGAAGTTTCTAAAGAAACCACGATCATATGTATCTAGCTCCAGTGAAATAAAAACATGCAAGGATTAAAAAATACAAAGTGTAATAGATAGGCAAAGCAAGACATTAACAAAGAAGGAAAGAATAGATGAAAGTAGGGGAGGGGGAAGGATGAAAAGAATTAGTATTCCAGACCTTACAGCACTATTATTATGTTTATATTAACTCACAAAATTAGTTTGGATTCAGCAAGCTGTCACTTTGCATTCATATAGATGAAAAATAATTGCATTTTAAAGTTTGTTTTGGCTTCTGGCTGTCATTTGGTATTTTAAGCAATGCCAAAAATGAGAAATAGGGTGATTATGTAAATATTCTAGACCACAATAGCTAACAAATACTCATTTCATCCTTGATTTTGTGCAGAAGGCTACTATGTGGGAAGCCTTTCTTCAGTTTTTAAACTGCTTGCTAAGGATATTGAAAATGTACATGTACCCAAAAGGAAACTTGACAAAACCATGAAAAAATATCTATCAAAGACTTTTAAGATACATTGTCAACTCTTCTGACTCGTGGTTATTTGTTCAAAAATTGCAAGGCACAGGGAGAATGCTGCTGTCCTCTTGTTGGTTTCTCCCCCGGCTCCTGCTACAGGCACTACTGGGAAGAAAATGGACCACTGGTCAAGGTCAGACATATCTGGAGGAATGGCTGAGGCATTGTATGTCCTTCCAGACTGAGGGATTAATGAGCTCAATGCTAATGTTGAAATCAAGTATGCAACCTCTATCTTCAGGAGAACAGCAAAACTTGCCACTCAGCTAACACCTAAACCCCCAAACCAGCAGAACTTTGTGGCTTCATAAAGTCTTCCAGTCCATCTTCACTAATGAACTTCATCTTCCAGGCAAACTTTATTTGCCCGGACTTTCAATGATAGTTTGGCAAGGGTCTTTATCCACTTGCATAATTTCAGTAGCATCTTGATTCACAAGGTTTTTTTAATAGAAAAAAAAAAAGTTTTATTTAAAACACACAGGATGGAAAAGCTTTATCCCTGATCCCTTTTGGACATTTAATAAAAAGAAATAGTGATGTATATATCAGAGCCTGTTTCAACACCAGGCAACAGTAGAAAGAGATGGACTAGCAAAATTGTGCCTATTTTCTGCAGGCTGAGAAGAATTTAACATATACTCATTATACTGTTAATACAGTCAGCTTTGATTCATTGTAAACCTGCTCTACTTGACTGGAGAATTTGGAAAGTATGAGGTCTTCAGGGTTATACACAAATTGTAAATTATTTGCATCATTACATGTTTCAGTTTATTTTTTTGTGAAAACCAATAAAAATAAAATAAGAGAATACCTGTCTCATACGTTGCACATATTTTGGGTTCCTTGAAATTGAAGATAGTGTCTGTTATAGGAAAGGGCTGTGCTTGGTGAGGAGGCTAGTGCTGGTAATTTGAATCTAAGAGTCTTCAAGATAACTTGTTTTGGGATTTTTTCTTGTTCCCCTCCTGCCCTAATTCTATCCCAGGGATTTGTAATAAAAGTGTTGATGAAGCCATTTTCCTGCAGTGGAAAGCAGGGCACTGCTGGGCTCTGTGGGAGCATGGACTTGCCAGGGCCACTCCACTAGTGAATGATAGGTTGCTTCCCTCCCAGCTCTAGAACAATGGGTTAGATGTACCAGCACAGGGAGATTTGGGGCAAAGGCGCACTTCAGATAATTAAATTAATGGAAACATGATGATTATCAGGACATGGTGATTGTGGACTTAGTAAGACAGTATGTCATATGGTCTCTTTAAATGCTGCTTTTTGGAACATCATCTTGACTTGGAGCAATGCTGATGAGGTGGTACTTTGAAACAAATGGGAGCCCTTCTTGCTAGAAATAAATCTTTTTGGTTGCTTTTTGTGTGTGTATATGTACTTTTCTTTTTTAAGTGTGATTGGATTTTAAACACTAGGTGTCAGTCAGTCACCTCTCAAAGGCATGCTCTCAAGCTCTAGCACATTCATCTTTGGCAGCAAAAAATTTTAGAGAGATAATGTACAATAATGTACACATTAAATAATTAAAATCGTACCAAAGTCAGGTGAGGCAATTATTCCATAGGGCTGTTTAGACAGATCCCTGATTCCAGATTCCAGATTCCAGAGCCTGGAAATATAAAGAAAACCCTTTGGTAGAAAGAGCCTTGCACACTCTAGCCTTGAATACTCTGTTGTGAGTATTTGCACTGTTATGATAATACTTGTTAATCTGTTGTCTAATGTTACAGGTGGCCAATAAATTCCTCTTTCTTTCACCCATTCTACTTCAGCTTCTGTACCATTTCTAAAAAACTTGTGTTTCAAAAGAAAACACACCCATCCTGACCTGTGGAGGTTGCTCCCCACAGGGCATCATTGGCATATACAAATTTATGCCTGCAGCAAAGCTGTTGTGACAGACGAGAGCTCTTTAAGAAAAATGCTTATGTTGCCAATCGTTTGAGTATTGCTCCTTTTGCCAGTTCTCCAAACATGAAATTTTCACAGTGTCATGCTGCAGCAAGAGCCACTGGACTTAATAGATCAGGCCTCTAAGGGCACCTCCACACTGAGAATCTCCAGTTTTGTGGATCTGGATTGTAGTGATCTGGTACCTCAAGAGATGCTAATAACAGAGCTGTCTCTGTAGAATAATGATATATAGGAGGAACTGTTTGCTCAAGCACTGCTGTGTGACTACAGACATACTGCCTCAGGACCCAAACTCATAGTCCTCACTCAGCTCCCAGCATGGATATCTAGGATATCTCTGCTCTGTGACTTGGGCACATTGCATCATGGACCTGTCCCAAATGCTCACAGCTCCACTAGATGTCAGGACACATATATCCTCTGGGTCATTTAAACAGTTTCTGTAATTTGCCTTTGTTGGTATTGAGGTTTCTTATTAATCTCTTCAGCTACAATTTGATTCAGTAATCTCAATAGTCCTCCAAAAATCTATTTCCTATTCTTGAAACTCATTTACATGTCTTTCATTCCTGGAATCATATATGTGTGTAATTTCAAATACTGAAATATTAAGACAATGCCATTGTGTAGCTTGAATGGAAACCTACTCTAGAGTGCATGAAGAAATGTATTTTAAAATTATGATCTTTATTCTTTTACACATATATTTAAAATTACTGCATCTCTGCTGTGAACCTCTGAAGAGGAACGTCTTTTATGATACGCTGACTCCATAATACACAATTTTCTTCACCCCAACCTGTGATATTCCAGGTTGTTAGGCTTATACTGCTCTTGACTCTCTGATCCTGGAGTACTAAATGTTGGATTAGTGTAGCTCTCTCCATGTATCAGTCCACAGATTCAAGGACCAGTGAGGGCATTCCATTAGAGAAGGCAGGTAACAACTTCCAGACTAAAAGAACAGAGCTGGATTTTTCAGTACTCTCTATTTTGTGAGAGAATACATCCATGTGCAGGGCTCCTCCATGAGAGCAGTTGCCTTTCAACCCACTCTTTACTCATCCTGACGGAGCATAGGTCACTACAGAAGGCAAGGGGACTGGAGAACCAGCCTCTGTGATGTCTAGATCATCACTATGTTTGCATCTTTTTTATTTAGTTTGTTTGATCTCACATCAGGGCTTTAGACTTTTTTTCCTGGTGATAAAAAGAAACAGCAACCAATGAGTTCCTCATCTATGTGCCTCTCTTCCTACTGTGATGACATTCTTGTTCCCTTTACTTCAGGGTATTTTGCAGCTGCACATCATGATGATGGCCACGACAGCTCCTCAAATCAATGAAAATTAGACATGTTTGTACAAATTTATACCAAGATAAGAGCTGGCCTTTGTGGAGTAACAAGCAAACACCTATACCCAGATTCATTTCACTTAAGTAAGGTGCATCTGTTAGAAAATCAGAACACTCCCATATCCCATGGAGAAAGACAGACATGACTAAAGGATGCCTCATGCTACATAGGGATGGCTGTTTTCTTCTACTTCTCTTCCTGGATTTGCAAGACTTCCTTCTTGCTCCCACTTTTACTGCAAGAGCTCTAGTTTTCTGCTCTAGTTCTTAGTTAAAAATAAATAAGGGAAAAGCACTAGTTATATCAAACAGCATAAATAGAAAACATAGTTAAAAGTGTAGAAAATACAAAGATGGAGGAAATATTATAGTGATGAAGGAGAAAATGGCTTTCAGGTGCCTTCTGTCTTCAGACCTGTCTTCTTACCATATATAACCACCAGTTTTCAAGTTCTGTAACTTTTAGAATTCTTTTGTGAACTTGCAAGACTGATAAGCATCATCAAAAATGTCCTCCTGAGTGCTTAAAATTGTAATTTATGACTCTGTCTGAAGTCAGTCCAAAAAAGTGGGTGAATTTTGAACTAATTATCTGCTTGAAGCCTAAGACTGACTGGATGTCACAAGGGTTGTTTTGGCCTCACTTGGAAACAGAACATGTGCTACTAAGCTGATTTGATCTATGAGATGCAGTCATAAGCAAAAATTATATGCTTCCAAATTATCATGTGGATCTTTTGTTCCAAAATGGCTGTGCAAAGCTCTATTTGGTGTTTTACTGCTGAAGTAGAGCAAAAGAACTCTTCCATAACAAAAGAACTCTGCATTCGTTACTGATGGGGACCCTTTCATGGCTTTGAAGGTTGAATGAATTGGACTGTCACAGTCTGCCCTATCCCTTGATGACTACTTTAATGTTTGTGAACACTGAATATTTATCAGTCTCTTACTTTCAGTCACATGTAGCTGAATCTGGCGAGTAAGATAAAAAGAGGTGACTAAGAGACATTAGTCTGCATACACACACAGCAGGATCAATCCAACTTCATTTACCTAATAAATCAGGTTCAAAGTTCTTGAAGACACTACTATTCTGAAAAACAAAATTATCGAAATGCTAAACACATGCATATGATCTGACCTGTAAATAGGCTGGTTATATTTAATTCAATTTACTCAGTCTCATGCATACTAAGCAATCTTCAGCTAATGAGCTGATTGGTATGTTTCATACTTTTTAGCTTTGAAGACTAAATTTTACTTTTGTAATCAGTAAAGAATAAAAGAATTCACTGATTTTTTTTTTAACTCTATATAAGATCTTTACTTAACTGACACTGAATAAAAGGGCTCTCTGAAAAATAAAATCACTTGTTTTACAAGGCATCTAAAATCAGGAAATTGTCAAGGAAACCAAATGAGATAAACACTGAGCTGCTTGGAAATAACATATTTTTTAAAAAATATTTGCTTTAAAAAGCATATAACGCATTACTGTGGTTCCACACATCCTAAAGTTGTGTTCAGCTCTGTTATTAAAATATAATTTTGCACTTGTGCTGAATGCAAATCAAACAATTATGAAATCTTTATGAGGGCACACCAACTTTGGTCTCAAAGAAATTGATAGCAAAGTTCTCACTGAGTGCATGGAATTTCTTTATTCCATTGAAACACTGGGAAGTACATATAGTTCTTGAAGCAAGTCTGGCTGTTCAGTACAGCAAGGTAGAAACTGATATCAGAGTCCAGTCTCATCCACAGAAGGAGGGACAGGTAGGTGCCACCTGAGCATGACATTAGAATGAAGATATATTTTTCTTGGCTAAAAAAGCCAGTGTAATTGTGTAAGCAGGATCTATTTCAAAACTAATCTGAAGCTCTTGAAACAAATTATATTTAAATAATGCAGAATCACATAGTAGAATAAAGTATATTAGCTTCAGTTATCTGGCTAAGGTTGGTTGTCTGAGGTTTTATTTCTGTTTTGTTGCTTTTTTTTTCCCTTTTTTTTCCAAAGCCAGATGATACATGATATAAAGCAGCAATTTGATTTGTTGAATCATAACACAAACATCCTGTCATGACAAACTGATGGTCTATCTACTTTTTTCTGATGTTGTTGTATGGGTATGCTTTATTTTCTAGTTTTGAAGAATTCTTGGAATTACTGAGGTAAAAAAGAGCAAACCAGAATACATTATAATAACATTGTAAAACTTCAGGGTGTAACAGTGGCTCAAAAACTGCCTCCAGGTTTGTTTGTCCAACCTAGAAGCAAAAAATACATCTAGAAATACATCTAGGTTTGTTTGTCCAACCTAGAAGCAAAAAATACATCTAGAAATTGAAAGGCAACAGAGGTAAAAGGTGTGAAGCAGCTCGCACCTGAGAAGGAATTATGTGGCTTAGGATCCTTCAGCCAGGAACAGAAAAAGTGGAAGGACAGTCATACTGGTTATAAACCAAACAACTGGCTACAAACGAAGCAAATCAGATACTTCTCTTCCAACAACATGCATTTTTAATTATTAAAAACCTTTTAGAAGGAGTGCTGCTCTGGTTTGAAAGCAAAATCAGTGAGAGACTCTAAGTCAGAAATACAATTTATTGGGAAAAGGGAAAAGAAACAAAATACATGCAATAATACAAAAGGAAGACCACTGACAAAGTCAGAATACAATTTGACACCCCTTTGGTCAGTGTGTTGGTAGCAGTCCAAATTGGAGAGGTTACAGTCTTCTTGGAGTGGCAGATGTGGTTTCTGTTGGAGCAATGGTCCCATAAATGTTGATGAACATGGGTTCAAAAGGTGATTCAAAAATCTTATATAGTAAACCTCAATTCATCAAGAACTATCAAACACACTTCTGTAACCCAACAAGCCACTGAGCTACTGTCCTGGTTTTGGCTGGGATAGATTTATTTTTCTTCTTAGCCAACCAGAGAGGATGTACATTTCTTACATCTTTCCTTTGGCTTTTCCAGGTGTGCCAGCTGGAGGATTGGTTGGTACAGCAGTGCCAGGTGTCTTCCTCACCTGTATTGGGACCTCAGCTTTGGTATGGAGTTTTTCAGACTGGATATGGAGGGGCTAAGGATCTGCCCTGTCTGCCTGGGAAGGAGTGGGCTTTTGGGAGACAAAGCCATGCTTTCCCTGAGAGGGAACAGAGAAGAGATTTGGAGCAGAGATACCACCTCTTTTTGCTTGTACACCTCTTGGCAAGGGGAAGAAAATATACAGTCTTTGAAGTGTAGATAGGCTTATCACCTTTGATAGGAGTACCAGTAGGTGTGGCCTTTATCTTCTTCCTGGAACCTGTACAATGAAATGCTGTAGAAGGTTCCTAAAAAGGATGGTCATTAAAATATAACCTGGCACAATAACAATGTCATAAAGAACAGCCATCCATGATTTTGGGCAGGGACACATGGCCTTCTGTGGCCCTTTTTAATGACCACACAGACAGGGCTGTTACTGCTGGGTTGTAGGTGCAGGCACATCACTGGCTGCAGCAGCTTCTATCTCTGCATGTGAATTCAGAGGTGTGTCACCCAGAACCAGTGGGCACATTTCATCTTTTGACTCCCTCCTCTACCTTCTTCCTTTCCCCTTGAAAAGAAAAGTGCTGCCTGAGCATGAATGTGGTACAGACAGTATCCATTTTGTTCAAAACAAAACTTTAAACTTGCTCAGTGTGTTCTGCTTTCTCTGTTTTGCTGATTGATAAAGGAGATAATAAAATTGGAGATAAGAGAAAAAAGAAAAAAGTTCTATCTTGATCTGTTTGTTTTTTTCCCTATAAGTAGTTTGTATTACATGCCACTAAACTTTGCTTCTCTGTTGTAATGTGACATTGATTTCAGCAGAATTTATTAGTTTCATTTCTTATTGTCCAGTTTATCATCCCTACTAATATGAATGTATTCATCCCTAAATTATGGTTGTATTTCAGCACAGAACTGAGATAAATCATGAGCCTGACTGACAAAATGTTTGCTATCCATGGTGAGAGGAGTGGCAGAGATGGGTTGCAGCCACCCACAGCTCTTCTTGCAGCACAAGGTGGGCTTCTTTAATCAGAAAAAGAGTGATGAAAATATTGTCTTTCATAGTTTCATGGTTGATAACTTGAAGGATGGGGAGAAAAACAGAAAAATCTCACTTTGGAGGCTTGCATCAAAGGCCACAATTTACACCAGCATAAAGTAAGACAAAACTGAAGCAATTCCATTATAGCATTGTTTTCCAGTCATGTAGAAGTGTAGGGAATGAATGAATGCTTGTGCTGAAACACAGTGAGCATTCAGCCTGACCCTTCCTTATCTGTGAGCTTTGGTTCTCTTGTAATATAAGTGAACCAAGAAAGCCCCTCTTCTGAAAGCCACTCCGTTAAAGCAACAAAAATGAGTTTATATGGGAGAGGGGCAGAGGAGCAGAAGAGGTGGGAAGCCCATACTATTGCTTCTAAACCTCTTACAGATAGAATTTAGAAGTGCTTCTTAGTTAGCTTTAGAAATGGTTTTAATTGGCAATGCAAACTGACAGACATGTGACATTCCTGTCTTTTGTGAGTATGCGATCCCAGGAAGCCCTTTTTAGTTAGAATCTCCACAACTAGTTTTTATATCTACTCCACATCAATGACACACCTTCCATAGTAAGGGACTGGGATTGGGCAAAGGGTTGGGTCAAATAGTATTTCCTTGCAGTTATCCATGGATTCATTAAGTTCTCTGTATCTGAATGGGTTTCAGAAAAGAAAATCATGGAATATAACTAATTATGAAAGATCAATGTAGCATAGAAACTACTTTGCTTCCTTTCATGTGCATAGGAAATTCTGTCAGACCCAAACACCAAGTCAAAAGAGAAAATTTTCAGGAAAAGCAGTTACAAATTTTCACCCTGATTTTCCGTACCAGTACCACATTTTAAATAGAAGTAAATAGAAAGTATAATCTTGAAAATATGTTCTTCAACAAAATCAGAATCCTTCTTTCCAGCTCCAAAACATATGATCTTTCCATGAGCCCTCCCAACCTCTACTTGCCCTTTCCAGATTTCCTTCTAAAAAAACACTAAGGGGAAAAAAAGACCCTAAATACATGTTCTTCCTCTTTAGATCTCATTTGATAAAGACCGCCACCCTCCATTTTCCATATGCCTGCTGGTCATGGCCATCAGAAAGTTAATATTGTTACCAGAAATGAGCTCAACCTAACTCAAAACATGTGTTTGCCTGCACAAGAGCATTTTAGAAAACTTTGCTTATATTTCCCCATCCTCAACTCTTCTATTCTTTGTTTGTTTGAAAACAATATTTTAAATTCAATTATATTTGCTACAATTCTGAGAAGGGCCCCTGCTTCCTTTTTAAAACAACTCACAGAGAAAATAAAATGGGAGCTATTGGGAAAAAAACCCAAGCTGCTACTAGTGCAAAAGACTGTAGAGACTGTCTTTCTCCTTCCTTCTTTAAGCAGATTTACTCATTTAAGAACATTGTTTTGTGCTCATTCCCAATTAGTTTTGTACTGAAGGTTCTTCTCAGCAGTCACTAGACATTGAAGCTGGATCAGAGGATAACAAAGAAAG
Source organism: Vidua chalybeata (assembly GCF_026979565.1). Taxonomy (NCBI): domain Eukaryota; kingdom Metazoa; phylum Chordata; class Aves; order Passeriformes; family Viduidae; genus Vidua; species Vidua chalybeata. The sequence goes on along the minus strand of NC_071531.1, from coordinate 34,121,391 downwards.
AAAATTTCCAGGCTGAAGAGTCCCCCTCCAGCCCAAAAAAAAAGTGTCATTTGTGGAAAAAATGGACTAAGATTCTACCTAGACACAGCGGCCTAAGATATCGCCTTGCTTTGAGTATTTTTCTATCCTTGCTCTTCTAGATTCAGGCAATCTTCAGTTAAAAGGTATGAGAATATTTTGTTATTATTAGTTCTGATGACAAAAAATGAACACTATGGACCTCATTCCTGGATACAAAATTATCTTCCCTGAAGGCAGAAGATTGCCAGATCTCCAGAGAGATGGATGCCATCTCCATCCTCTTTACTGTAGGATCACCTATGGAGTATATAAACAGTTCACGTGACTCATGCCTCCACATCTGAGCAGCTCTTCCCTCCAGAGCTGCTTTAAATCTTCAGTACTACTTAGAGAACAAATAGCATAAGAGTAACTGAACAAGTATCTTCTGAAATTCGAGATTCTAATACAATTTTTCAGAACTACAGGTAAATTGGGACATGAGGGAGTAGAAACATATTCAGCTAGTTGATGATGGGCAGCCATTTGTTCAGTGCAAGGGAGTATCATTAAATGTCCACTTATTGCCCTGCCTCCTTTGCCACTACAAAGTCTTCCACAATTGCAAAGAACCCAAACTCTCCCCAGGCCATTATTTCCCATTCTGCTGTATTGGACTAAGATAAAGGAAGGCAGGATAGAAAGCTCTCACAAAGTGTCCAGTACCATCTGTTGAGTATGGAGACAGAATCATTTTTTGGGGAACCCAAAACTTTGGATGAATATGACATGGAACTTCTTAGAAAGTCTTGGTGGGTAGATGTGAGGACTTTATACTAGAAATTCACCTCTAATCAACACGAAAAAGAAAACAAAGAAACAATTTTTTTTTAAATGAAAACACATAAACACACATAAAAAATCATAATTAAACCCATAGTTATAAAATACAAATCTTGAATTCCAGTATAGACTTTTAAAAAATACACAGGATTACTATGTAATCCACTCTTCATGACAATGCAAGTAAAATATGTATTTTAAAAAGTTCTGGTGTTGAATTTTCATCACCGTTTTAATCTTCTGAAAAACTTGCATTTTGATACCATAGTCTGAAACAAAGGGAAACAGTTCAGGTTACAGTTGATTGGAATTTCTTAGTTCAAAATACAAACCAGAGGTAAGATGGAATGCATGAAGTTAACTTTCCCTTCCAATCTTATGTTCATAAACTTTTACATATATGGGTTCACTGAAGAACAGATGAAAGAAGTTGTAAAACACCACAAGACTGACATGAATCAACATAATTCTGTATCAGCCAATAGTATGGAAAACAGAAGTCTGGGATTTTTGAAACCTCATGACATTGAGACGTGTTTCACTAAAAATTTCAATTGTTGCTGCTCTATTACACTATAAATTGTACTTTTCAGAAATATAGAACTAATTAAAATATGAAAGAGATAAAAACAACACTAATCATAGCTCTTCAACAGGCAAGACACAGATATTTACGTGCTATTCTTGCATATTTTTATGAAGGCAGCACAGCTGGGTAAACATAGATGCCTAAACTTCTCCAGCCAAAACCCAGTCTGGAAAAGCTGCCAAAAGACAAACCCAAACACTATATACTGTATATACACATTTACCAGAGTGGCACTTTACAAGTGTTCAGAAAGTTTACCTGAAATCAGATCTTTCTGATTTGAAACATTTCTGTCTTTGTGAAAACCACAACAACGCAAAGTCCTTAAAAAAAAAGAAAAAACATTATTTTTTTCTACAAAAGAAGTAAGAAAATGGCAGCTGGAATATATAGTGACCAAAAGTTTGCCAGGAAAGGCAAACTCACAGACCTGGAAGAAATCAACTTGCAGTGGACACAGGAATACTGAGACTTCATAGAGGCTGCAAACAATTGCTGTGGGTTTAACGTATGTTCATCAGAATGCTGTAGTGAACAGACTGGAGGAAGTGATAAGGTCTTAAATCTTGTCACACAGAGAGGGAACTGATGTTAAATATGAACTTGAATGAATAAAATAGACTGACTCTTGGAGAAACAAAACAGATGATTAGCATTTTCTGAAACAATTGTAAGACAGGGTGACTCCTTTGCATAAAAATGAAATTAGAATTTAGGTTGATCAGATCCACCATGTTTGCCTTGAAGGACAGGGGAAGGGAGACAAGGGGAAGGAAGAGAGGGGATGATAGGGAATTTTAGGATTTTGTTTTGGTTTGCTTTGTTTTGTTAAAAAGAGAGAACTAGATTGTTTCCACATCTTTACAAGCCCACCAGTATTAAAAAATATAATCACGCAACATGAATCTCCAGTGCTGAAATGTGGGACTTTACGGTGTCAACACCATGGGGCCAAAAGCAGGACAGCTTAGGTGATATACTTAGGTTTCTGCTGAGCTTTCCATGAGAGTTAAAGGATTGATCCCAAGTCCATACACTTTGTTAGATATTCTAGGGACTTGGTTTTTGCCAACATATTCTCTTGGTTTTTCAAACACAAGAAATATAAACTTCCAATAGCTGAAATAATTCAGCTAAAATCTGGACCTCCAGGCAATTTCCTAAATACGTAGTTTATCCTTATGTATTGGCACACATAGTCTTACACATGCAAACAGCTCAATTGAAAGGAGCACCGTATCCTTGTTGGGAAATAAACAAATTTGTGATATTGGGACTGGAAGAGATATTTTGCCAGTTCTGTGGTTTTCATTTGAGGGTTCTTTAAAGAGTACTAAATTATTGATTTTATCACTTAGAATAGATATAAATGCTTATAAAATATCTTGTTTATAATTTGAAAAGAATGTGAAACACTTATTTTAAAAAATTATCTAGAAATAGGTTATAAAGTATAAAATAAGTAAATATGTTTTTCTGAATTTTCTCTTTATAGTGATATCTTTGTGTTATAATAATCAGGACCTAATTAGAATTGAGACAAAACAAAACAAAAAAAAGACAAAAAAAACCCAAAAAATAAAAAAATAAATTAAAAAAAAAAAAACAAAACCACAAAAAAACAAAACAAACAAAAAAAAACCCACCACCAGGAACAATTAAATGCAAGCTTTTGGTTTTCAAGTTGACAAATGCATATTACAGCTTCATTTGCAACAAATTCTATAAGAGAAGTGAGCTTTTAGATATGAATGACATTTTGGGACTTTGAAACCATTGATGGATCTATCTGGATCAGCCAATGGCCAAAGTACTCAGAAAGACTCTGGATGATCCAAGACTTATCACCACTCTGTGATGTTGGGGGGTTGTCTGACAGCACATCTCAGACCGGGCATGAAGATGGCAATTTAAGGATGTCAAGAATCCAAAGGTAAAAAGCATCATACATGGCCCCGGCTAAAAATTTGGTTGTAGTGTGTTGGCTCTTCAGTCCCTCCTCTGCCAGGCAGTATGTGACACCATCAAAACCCACCATCTGCCAGTGGTGCAACCGCAGCTCAGCAGAAAATTAAAAGCTCTTCATGGATAACTCTGATTCCACAAGATTTGCATGAAAATTCGAGGAGTGACAAGGTAATCGGAATGACCATTCATATGCTTAGCTAGGCATTGTGTCTAATTTTACTGAGCTTATTTAGTTTCTAAATCACTTTGGGGCATAGACTGGTATAAATGCAAAAAATTCATATAATGAAACTAAAATTTTATGTCTAGGAAAAATGCCAAGATTCATAACCATTCTCCCATCTAAATTCTACTTTGCCTGATTTTCTGAATTAAGTGGTGGTAATTTTGTGCCTAATATGCATTCCTGGTTAACATGCTTGTCTCTATAAATTCTGTAATTGCTTATTTAAACAAGGCAACAGGCATATTACACATAATTGGCGTGCACAATTACCTCATTTGCATCAGCAGTCACTGTAATTTCATGTCATACCGATTATGCATGAAATCATGAGTATATTTTGGAAGACATTTGAAACCCAAATGCAAAACAGAGGCACAACATAAGTTTTTAAATCAATAACCCTTTTCTTTCACCTTTAAAAATGCTTTCCTTCTGAGGCGCTATTCTGAATTCTTGTGCATTTACTTCTGTTTGTCTATTTATTTTTGCTTTTATTAGCTCACTGTCCTGTAATCAGGTCTGTAGAAGATTGTTAATTATTCCCATGAATAATTCCTGCAGTCCTCCTGTGTCCGCTAAATGGTGCTTGTGTACTTCCATGTGTGTTCAAAGAAGCCTAGCATTTTCAATAAGCAAAGGCTGCAGTGTTTTCATCCAGGCATGGCTGCCTTCTGCAGAGGAAAATTTTCTCTAAACAGACCTGATATTTTTGAGGACTATGTATTTGGCCCTCCCAACTAATGACATTCTTATTTCTATCTCTTTTAATAAAAGAACATTTAAATCTGTTATTGCCATTATAATTTAATTTTTTTATTTAATGAAATCAAAACTTTGGAGAAATTAACATTTTAACACTTGAAAGCTTTACAGTTGGTGATTAAAATGCTTTAAAATTTCATATGTATAAGTTTAAATTATGTTTTATGTATGAATTTTGTTTCCTAATTGAATATATATAATAAAATGTTAAATAAAGATTGAACCCCTTATTGATGGAATGAGTTAAAGGAAGCTGTACTTCATTTCATTCTGAAATAAAATATAGGGCAAAACCAGAGCACTAGAATAATTTAACAAGGTGAAATACAGATAGCTGTGGCTTTGCTGGTATTGCTAAAATGGGAGAGCTGGAGCTGATTCTGCTTTTTCAATGCCTGTGCCTGGCTGTATCACACTTTTCAGCTCAGCCCTACATGAAATCAAATGTTAATTTCTAAAATTTATCTAAGATTTTATAATTTATCTTCACTACTCAGGCATTCAAAGCCATCTTATTTCCCTGTATTCCCTAGAGCATCCACACTTGAGATCCATGAAATTGCTACTCATTAGTCCAATATATTAAGTAGTGACAGGAGAGTATTAACTTAAGTAGATTCTGTGTTCTTTTGAGGAGTTTGTGGAGGACTTTATCCCCACACAGTTCATCCCCATTCTGACACTCGAAAATATGTGTTCACATGGCTGTGTCCTCTCATGGGAGAGGCTGAGTTTGAAGCCTGAGTGCAGAGCTGGAGCTGTCGCCCTCGCAGAGCCGCTCCTGACCCCACACTGGCTGTGGTCTCAAGGACCACTGGACAGAGGTCATGTCAGTGGACAGCACTGCCTCCCTGAGAGCTCTCCTGGCACAGTCAATAAGTCAGGACTCTTGTCAGCTAGTGCTTCACATCTGGTCAAACCCAAGAAAAAAATACCAGTTTTGGGTCCAATTTTTGATGCTTGTGGTATAAGGTCCATCATCTGAAGGCACTTGAGCATAGATAGTGATTCTACCTGCTATGAGAGTTCTTTCACTTGCTGTGTGTATATAATTTACAAATGTAAACCAGCACGTTTGGTTGTGTTCAACACTCCCACATCACAAGTGGGAGTGAGCCAGGAGGGCAATTTAACTGCCATATTAGACTTTCAGGACAAAGGAGGATATGAGGGGTGTGCTGAAATCATTTTTGAAATCTGATTTCATTGGATCCAGAAATATGAACTATAAGTATCTGATTCATCCCAGGGTAAAATAATAAAATACATGAGTATGTTCATATGTCTACATAGCAATAATCTGTCATGCAATATGATTCCACATGTATCTAGGTATTTATTTATATAGAAGTTATACATACAGATGTGTGTGTGAGTGCACAGACAGACACACATAATCAAGAACATAAAAACACTAGGAAAGAACTCAGTCTCAGAACTGAGTTCAGGAAAGAACACAGAAAGATCTAGGGATAGCCAGCCCCTGAGCTGAAAGACAGAAACAGGGTGCAAAATGAAGCCCTCATAATCCAGCAGGAAATGGTCAGTAGGAATACAGCCCAAAGCCAGGGGGCACAGTTGGCTTGTCTTCCCTCTTCTGTTGTCTGCAAGACACAAATAATTTTATTATGTGTGTTTGTAAATGAAAAACTGGCTTGACCTTGATACAATGTAGGTATGCAGGTCAGGATGCCTTAAAAGATCCTATTTTTAACATATAAGGGACAATTTCTTGGGTAAATAATAAAAAGTGGTCATTTCATGTTTCTTTTGTGAATATTAGAAAACCTCACCTTTGATATTTTAGTTAATTTATATCAAACCTGGCAATTTTTCAGCGGTTCTCATTTATTAAAGCCCCACTGAGACCCATCAGAGTCCAAACTTTCTAGCATTTATCTTGCCAGATGCTGGAGGCTTTCCCAGCTATTGCTCATTGTTGGAAGAGGTGATTTCCCTTGATTCCCCCAGCAATGACAGCTCTCACACCAGTCTGCTGCTATAGAAGAAGCTCTGCTCCTCCCTGGCCAGCCTCAAGCAATGCTTCAGAGAGCTGGGCACTTGCTAGGGTGCCTCGGCCGCTTGTTTTAGGAATCACAGCAGGCTTTCATGAAAAGTACTTGCTGTTTGATCAAAACCACCACAAAACACAGGGGAAAGTAAAGTGGAAATACGCCTGTTCTAGAGGGCACATTCAAAATAGTTGATGCTAAAATAATTAGGTGAAGAAGTGAAGAAAATAAACAATATGATCTTCCTAGAGCAAGAACAAAACTTATTTCTCTTTTCAGATGACATGCTGTAGGTGTCTCCTTGGTCTGCAAGGTCAGGGATCTCTGCTTCCTGCTTGCTGCTCAGTGCAGATAAAAATATTCAGAGCAAATTCATTCTAGATAAACTTTAACAGCTAATCGGTATCTCTTCTTAGGGTCCTCCAGAGTTTTAGTACCATTAAAAAGCCCTTCCCAGGCCTTATACTCTGGCAAAACCCATTAGTCTTCAAAACCCTGGAAAATTAAGGATGTTTGCCACGTGTGGCAAATGCTTCTTGTGCAGCACATTGTGCTGTTTGCGCAAAAGGATTGGTTTGTATTTCCTTGACTCAATCAGGGGTACAAATCCACCACTGTGACGGAGGTGTATTTTTTCCCTGAGAGCAACATCAGCATAAGGAGATTCTGTTCCCTGCATATTTTTTCTTCACGGTTCCTTGCTCTCATATTCTGATTCCTGTACTGCCCTGTGACTGGTCTAAAATAATTGCTGATTTTAATCTTAATTAAATTAATTCAATACCTGATTTCAAGGTCAAGGGAACACAGTTCAAAATATCTTTGATTTTATCATATTTTGTGCAAGAATTAAACTCAAGAGCACTAAAATATATTTAAACAGTAATTGCAGTCTGGAATATTTTTAGGACAGTGCCAACAGCAGAGGTGGAATGTGGGGGTTTTCAGGAGTAGAAAGTTCATGAGAGATTTAATCTGTTATGAAAATGAGAACAAACTGTTCAGTGTATCACAGGTTCACAGGGCTCAGTTCCAAGTACCAGCAATGCAGATCTTTCTGTGATTGAATTTAGGCATGTTAGAGGTGAAAAGTGATGATCCTCAGTCAAAGACCATGTGGGATAAGAATTGTAATGCTGTGAGAAAACAAATAAAAATTCTCAATAAGAAAACACCAAAAGAGATCAGGTCCAGCTCAAAAATTAAAATCCTATGTTTCCAAAATTCCTTGCTCAGTAGTTTCAAAAGAATGGAATTTTTAGCATGCTGTAATTTTGGGGCAGCTTTTTCTTATCTAAAAAATATATATAGAAGTCAATGCAATAAACTCTCTGAGGAATGAAATGAGTGTGGTACCTGTGTTTTTCAAAACAAACACCTGAGACAAGGATTTAAATGATTTTCATAGATAAGAATCTGCAGTCATCTCAGCACATCCTGAGATTATTTACTACTTGATCTAGCATCATTTCACACTGTTATGTTCTTAAAAAAAAAAAGAAAAATGTTCCAGATGCCACAAGATTTTGCTCTTAAGTTGAGCACAGACATTAAGTGTGGAAAGCATTTAGCCTGTGTCAACACACCATCCACCTGGCAAGCTTCTGAAATACCAACATCTCAGCAATGGGTAAAATCTGGTGGTGTTTGGCTTTTTCAAGGCTATGTCAGCATATGTTGAAATTAACATCTTGCATTGGTTTGCTGGCGCTGTAGCTTGCATGACTGCACTCATACAAGAGGCTGCAGGAACAGCCTGTCACTTGTCATTTTCCAATGAATATCCCAAACAGCTGTAAACAACAAAATAGTTTTACTCCAATAATCTGACTCAAAATGTCAAATTTGGCAGTCAACAGCAAAAAAAATCCAACAACGGCATTTACCCATAATATATGAAAGCAACTGCATTCATAAGAAACTAAAAGTAGTGTGGAAAAAAATCATTCTTAATGTCCTTATCTTACTTTCAGTATCTCCTATGTAACTGCATGTGCAGATGCTTCTCCGGAAGAGCTCTTAAACTGAATCCTTATCTCCTCCCCATCACTGTCTGCAGCAGTTGGGGGAGGAGGGGGAGGAAAGCCAGCTGGAAATCCCAGAGTGCATTTTATGGAGTTTCCTGACCATTTGGGACTCAGCAGTATGTGCAGGAGCCTTCAACACCTTCAGAGAATATAAGCATGAAATCAGTGCCTGCCTGGTGCTCCCCTGGCTTCTTTGTGCCCTAGAGATGGTGTGCCTGTTGCAGGCAAAACCCTTTTAGCTGTCACCTGCTTTCCTTGCAGTTTTATCCCTCCCATGTAACCCCTGGGGACAGTATCTATTCTCTACAAACACAGAAGCAAATCAAGACCACATCTTGTTCTTTTCCTCCCATATCCTTTCTAACATCTTAGCTTTCACTGGAGTCAAGTTTCATGTGAGCTTGCTACATGAGAACAGAATGCCCCTCTGGAATCCAGGAGCCAAAAAGGTGACACTGATAGTCTTGAATCTCTGCAATAGATAGGTCAGTGCATGGTGTGTGGGACATAAAAGTTTATTCTCAGAAACAATGCTATTTCTCTCACGATTTGAAAGACAAGCCAGGATTTCCATTGCACAGCCCCAGTTGTTAAGTAACTTATGGGAGATACTATGATCTAGTTTTGAAACAGTTATTTAACTGTATAGATCTTCTCCTTTCGTGCTGTGATTTTTAAGAGGCATTTCACTACTTTGCTTTGCATGCTTTGTTGGATTTATTCCAGAAGAGTTCAAACTCAGAAAGATTAAATAATGCCCAGGCATATTCCTGATGTGGTGTCCTGCCCACTGCACTCAGCAAGTGAGGGCTCATGGAGAAATGAGGTACACAGGATGAAGTAGCTTTATGGTGGGAGAAGGAAAGATTACTGGTTTTATACTGCCTCCGTTACTTGTTCTTTCTTTTTAGCAGTGGAAACACCAGTGACTAGTTTGAAGTTTCTTGTTATCTCCTGTTTTACTTTTTATTTAAGTGTGGTAAAGGATGCACTTTAGTAAAATAGGTTTTCTTCCTGAAATGTATTCCAAAATTGATATTAAGGTTATGTCTTCTCCCACGTAACCCACCATTGTTTCCTACCTATTACAGCTTATGTATTCTTTAATAACTCAGACCTTTTTCCCATATATATGTTGACTATCAGTTCCCGTTGCATCCCTCTCAGCTTCTTTACCATTTTAGGGAACATGAATAAAGCCCCTCACCTGCAATGCAATTATTCCAGAATGACAGGAGCCCCACCTTTTACCAGGAAAGCCCAAAGGCAGATGTGTTGGGTGTTTTGAAAAGGAATGGACCAGAGGATTGGAAATCTCAAAAATAGGTCAAAATACACCATCATGGGAGATGGAAACAGCAGACTTCTTCAAAGGAGAGTAAATGAAACTCACAGCAATTATATTTGGCCTCTAATCTTTCCTAGTGTTACAGGACTGTAATACTGCAATTATGTAATTACATAGTCTTATTCGTTATTAATGCATATTAAGGTATATTCAATCATGAGAACCCTAATCTTACATAGTCTTAAGGATTATGCAATCAAAAGGTCTTAATAAATTTACTTGTACACAACTACTTTGTCTTCTACAGATTATTCTATAGACTGTATTGTGAAATTTACTTTGGCCATTTTGACTTTTAATTGAAGGACCCTACGACATAGACATAAATAGACGGGAAAAGAGAAAGAGAATAGAAGTGTAAATGACTGTCAGGTTTCCATTTGATGCAAAATGCTCCCAAAATTGAGGATGCATCCCTGAATTTCTAATTTCATTATTTTCTTCCCCAGAAAACAAAAGTACAACTTAAAGAACAAAAACACTACTTATTAAAAATGTTTTTAAGAATATGCACAGCAAGGATAAAATTTAACAAAGCAATGTAGTAAAAAATGGAACATGCACCATTAACTGGAATAATGAAAGAATTTTTCTAAATAAAAGAAGTTATCCCAATAAACAAATTGTTTTATACTACCCATTAATTTTTTTCAATTATATTTCAGTGCTATATAACTTAAACTATTCAATTATTAGTTTTATAGAGTTCCTTGCTTGTTTCTGATTTTTAAAAAGATGCTTAACTTCAGCCAACAGATTTCTGATTTTTGGTTTTTTTTTTTTTTTTTAAGGTCAAAGTTGACATTGAGAAATATTTCCTTACTGAGAAGGAAGTCAAACACTTAACAGACTCTTCCTACAAAGAGGTGATCAATGTCCCAAGCCTGTCAGTGTTTAAGAGGCATTTGGACAATGCCCTTAATACCAACCTTTAATTTCTGGTGGGCCCTGAAGTGGTCAGGCAGTTAAACTCAATGCTGATTCCAATTATGTAGGCCCCTTCCAACTAAAATATTCTATTCTATTCTATTCTATTCTATTCTATTCTATCCTGGTCTATTTTTTAAATACTACTTTTTTTAGTTGTTGTTGGAACATTTATGTTGATACATTTTTTTTTTTTTGTGATGACCAAGCATGCTTATTCTTTTAGGTAAGGATTTGAAATTTGTATGGGAGCGGTTAATGTCAGTACCAGGCATTAGCAAAGAGAAGAACTTCCATTGTGTAGGAAAAGGCCCTGCACAGCATGGGATTCATTCAGCAGCAGGCCTGTCTTCCTTGGCCCTCCTTTTACTGTTTATACACTTGTGAATCCTTTCTTGTTGCCTTTCACATCCCTTAACTCATGGATTCAACTCCATGCTGGCCTTGACTTCTCTAACCCTGTCCCTGAAAGATCGACCAGATTCCATCTCTTGTGTGTGGAATCCATTTCATGTCTCATTTTAGACAGGAGTTCCTTGCTCATCCATGCAGTCCACCTGCCACCTTCGCTTGGTTTTTTCCCTTCACTTCTTTCTTGTCATTCATAAAAAAGACCAGGAAAGGCCAAGCCATGATGATACAAGGACAGACCACCAAGTGACACTTTTTGAAGTGATTGTACAAGAGCGTGAATTTCAAAAATTTCAGGAACACTTGAAGATTGCTCCTCTAGGCTTTCTAGAGGGGTAGAAGATGTGTCCCAAGTGTACAGTAGAGATCTTTACATATGCACTTTGCAGCATATTAAGACAGGGAATCAGGTTCTCCTGTCACAACAATGGGATGCACTGTCTCAAGTTAACTAAACTGATTTGTCATGGAGTGATGGAACTCACTATTTTATATAAATGGTTCATTGTTCCCTTTATCCCATTCACTCAAAGCACACTGAAATCACATCCTGTTAATGCTAAAAATTAAAAGGAGTAATTTACGTGGGAGCTGTGAGCAAGGCCGTGAATAAGTAAGTAAAAATAAATGAAAATTACTCACAAACTATTAATTGCTTTGGCTCTAAGTGAAGGAAAAACTAAACTGGGACAATTTTCTTTGCTGAACTATGTGGTGATCCAAGACCCATTTAAAACCACCAATGAAATTATAGAAAGGGGAATAAAAAGAGAGGAAGGAAACTGATGAAAGTTAGCAAGGGTGCTGGAAGTTGCAGCTGGCAAGTGCAGCCACCCAAGAGCTGCTGCTGTGGGTAGACGATCTGGCAGAGGGCCAAGATCTGTTTGTGCAGTTTGATCCAAAATGAAAAATGAAGTAAAAAGGGCTTCTTTTAATTTGCTTGCATTACTTGCATTGCTCTCATCCTCTGAGTGTCTTGCTAAGAATTTTCTCTTCCAGCAGTCAGCATCAGAAGCCCTGGCAGCTACTTTTCAGCTCACCTTCACCATTTGCTTTCCCTATTCCTGCATGAAGTTGCAGGATGAATCTTGTTTTCTCAGGCCAAACAATCCAACACTGCACTGTGTGTGAGCCCTGAAGAGGGGCTGTGTTGTGGGAATGCTCTGTCCTCGTCCTCTTGAGATCAATGACCCAGAGCACATGGGCAAGTTAATCAAGTGCACTCCTGCAGGCAGGCAGAAAAAGTCCTCCAGGAGAACAGATCTTACGGTGTCACTCGCAGCTGTTCAGTTCATGGACTAGGATCATGAAAAAAATCAAATCAGGTAATCAGGGCTGGCTTACAGTAAACAGAACCTAAGGCAGGTGGTTGGACCAGTATCTGCCTGCATGGGGGGGAGGTGGGAGCAAAAGCCCTACATCCCTCTAGTGCCAAATCTGATATTTCTCTCAGCAGTAGCAAAAATAGCTCAACAGTGCATCAGCTTAATACAAGCAGTTTGTTTGACTTAGATGTCATTTTTATTCCACAGGACCTCAGCCCTAGGTTTGGGTTCCAAAGTAGTAAAAAGAGAGATTTTGTTTGACTCATTTTTGTTTGACCTCAGTATATGAAAAAGAAGACTGTGGGAGGGATAATTACTTGTGGTACAAACACACATGGTGTAAGGAAAAGGTGAGTGAAAATGTGGTGTTGTTGCTTGAGAATTAGACCTTGATTTAGATGCAGTGTCTTTAAAATAAAAATAATTATAATCTAGAAGGTATTTTAGATAGCTATCCTTTGTTATCTTCCTCTATCCTTCCCCTCCTAACAGTGAACTACGTTAGGAGCTCTGCAATCCAGTGTATTTTACCTGTGTGAAAAGCAGAAAGGGACAAATTTGGCTCCATCACACTCACATGTTCTCTAAGGACAGATAAGACTCATTTTTTTGGAAGAAAAATGTGTTTTTAACCCAAAGGGGGACATGTGGGAGTTGCCATGTCCTGAAGAACCAGAGGATTTTGGACCTTTGCCTTTGTTTATCTCACTGACTTTTGCAATGCTCACTGCGGAAACCATGAGTGATATAAGCTTTCCATTTACTATCACCTATGACCTAGTTTAGTATTTGACTTTTGTGTTGCTTGTTACTTTAGTTCCAGGAATTAATGACTCCCTGGAGGAACTTGACAAAGCAGGCACCAGACAGTTAACAGAATACTGTATGTATGTCAGAGAGTTGTGCTGGTGTTTCCACAAATTACTGAGATTTGAATGGGTATTTTTGGGACACACAGACTTTGATGATGTGACTAAGCTGAAAAAGGTGTCATTGGACAAACAGTTCTTTTGGGACTGTGAACATTTTAGGTAGGGACCTAAAAGGAATGAAAACAAGCGTAAAAAAAATCATGGCAGCACTTCTGGGTGTATTCCCAATCATCCATAGGTATACCAGGCATGGCAGACAAACTTCTACTCTTGAGAAATTTGCAGCAAAATGTAGTTCAGGGGTCTCAGGCAGCATGGTGTGTGTGCCCAGGACACTTCACATGCACCATGACAGACCTGATCCTCTGCCCAAGAGAGCCCCTGCATGAGAAGAAGGTTACTGTACATTTTCTGATGCCTCATCAATGTCTGTCAGTATCTGAAGGGATGGTGCCAAGAAGATGGAGCCAGGCTCTTCTTGGGGTGACAAGCAATAGGACAAGAGGCAATGGGCAGAAACTGATGCACAAAAAATTCCACCTGAATATGAGGAACAACTTTATTCCAGATGTTACTGCACACTGGAACTGATGGTCCAGAGAGGGTGTTGAGTCTCTTTCACTAGAGATATTCAAGAACTACCTGAACACAATCCTGTGCCATGTGTTCTGGGATGAGCCTGTCTGAGCAGGGAGGTTGGACCAGATGACCTATCATAGTCCCTTCAAGTAGTCCCCCTAGAACCTTGCCTGTTCTGTGACTCTGTGATTGATTCTGTGATTCTGTGTGGTCACACCTCTGAACAGCTGCCTCGTTGTGGTTTGCATCAAGTCTATGGTCTCTTCTGACTGATACAGCTGTGAGAAGATAAAGCTGGGAAAAGAGATACTTATATTATGAGGATATTTTTTTTTATTTTATGAAGAAGGTCCTGCACTTCTGATTTGTTTGTAGCTATAGATAAGCCATTTTTTATTTCCTGTAGTCATATCCTCCACTTCCCTCCAGCATCTGGTATAAAGTGATCAAATAGTAAATCCAGAGATTATGATTACTCATCTCTTCACAGTCTTTTGTGTCATTCCAACCATGAGACTCATCTTTCAAGCATATTCAATGATCTTCATGCTAGGCAACCTTGTGGCTTCTCAGTCACTATCTTCTGGTAAGTTCAAATTCCCATATATTTATTTAGAAATTGGTATATCAGCTAGCAATATTTATGTGTATATTTTACCTCATGTGTTACAATATTCAGTGCTTTTTTTGATAAGAAGATTGAACCAAACAAAAAATAATATCCAGCAGAAATGAAAATGGTCTTCTAAAAAACAAAAGATAACAGATTTCTATGGAAGTTTTCTAACAGAGTAGATTGCAGCCAAAAAAGACTAGCCTTCAATGAACAAAGAAAGACAAAACACATTCAAGGTAAGACTTCTGCACTTAGTACTCTGAAAGAATGAACACTATGGGAAGAGATTAGCAATACTTTGCTCCTGAGAAAGCATCAAGATAAAAATACTATTACTCAGCAAAATTATTAAAGACCAGTTGTTTGGCTGCCTAAGAACATCTCTGTTTTAGGTATTTGTCTGCAATGCCATTACCTATAGCTTGTCAAAGATAAATGCATTATTACAGAAATCAAATATAAAGGTCAATACCTACATTAAAAATCTAATCTTCACTCTAGTTAATTTCCCACAAGTTCCCTCTCATTCATTTTATAAGGAAAAAGAAATTCTTTAAAGTTATCATGCTATCAACCTATAAGTTAGCTCTCTGTTCTGCCATACATATGGTAAATACCATTTTTGGCAATGCTGCACCACCTGATTCCCCAGGGTTAATTGTTCCTGTGAGTCACTGGCTGTCCTGTGAGGGAAGGTGACTTCTCTGACCTGAGATAGCAATCACCTATAGCCTTACAGAGCTGATGACACGCCTTTGTGGAACAAAATTTGAAAATTAGAGCTGTGGTGCCTATTTTATGCAGTGTTGTGATGCTTAGCAATGGGCAGTGATCTGAGAAAACCTCAAAGCATTCAATTTGGTGGATTCTAAGAATTATGCTATAAGAATTATACCTTGTCTCAAAATATCTATAAAAAACTTTCACTTCCTGGCTTTTTCCTCTTCTTGAAAAGATATTTGCTATTCATTCTCTGCCCTATGCATTCAATTCAGCAGCCTTGTGCACAAATGGCACTTTCACCTACATTTGTTCCTATCAAAATAATAAAACTGTCCTTAATCACTCAGTAGTATTAAGGGTAACTAAAGACTATAGGTTCAGATCTGGGTCTCGTTCTCCAGTAGTTTCTGTACAGTGTACTGCAATATGTGGAAGTTCAACATGTGGTTAGTTATCAGGTTTCATCAGTGTAAGGAAATCAAAAGTAGTTTTTCTTCTTTGTTATGCATCAATGAGGTTGCAACTGTTCCAGTACATGCATGTTTCATTCTGTTATCTTTGAAGATTTATATTCTGCCTCTCCTTTTCTTTTTTTAAATTTGTTCCATGACATTTAGCCTTTTTGCATTTTCCCTTTCAGTAGTACCTTTTCTCAGTAATAAACTTTGAAAAATAGAAAGGAGGTGGAATGTACTTGCTCATATTCGTTCTCATGGTTGTATCTGCATAATTTTTGCTCAAGGAAATTTCTTTATTTTTTCCCCTATAGAACTACTTTCTCCACACACCATAGCAGTATTTTCCATGCTTCTCTGTCCTGAGAAGAATTAGGACAGAGCCCCAGCAGAGTCTGTGAGGTTCAAGTCTTGTGTAGAACCTTATCAATCCCTGTCTGGTTCTATGGAAGGTGTAGGCTTGGATAATTCTTTCTGAAGCTCTTGCTCCAGGGAATTGATATGTGTCCTGCAGGACTGCAACATGCTGCATACCTAGGTAGACCAGCAGGTCATCCTTAGACAGAAAGTTGTGCCACTTCTTTTAGTCCAGGGACTGCCTATTCATAACATTCTTGATCTTTTCATCTATCTATTATTATAATAGAAAGAATAATTATGAATGTGTTGCTTTGGTGTATTGGATGCCTCCAGGATCACAATTAGAAGAAGGCTTTAAATATTTGCAATTACCGTGGGAAAGCTGACACATCAGCTGAGAATGATCTATGATGTCACAGCTGAATTCAGAAAAATTGCATCATAAATAAAGGGATAGATATGGTCTCCTCTATTCTCTTTCTCTTTCCACAAACAGAAGAGAAAAATGATTCTGCCTGCACAAGTATAGGTGTATACTTGCTTAAAACCAAACACCTTTTCAGTTAATGGCAAGGGAAACAACATCAAAAAGAAAAAATATATTTCAGATAAACTGTATATATCCTCAGAGGATTTGAGGTCAATTTATGCTAAACTTTAAAGAAACTCACTTAGGTTATGCATGCCTTCATGCTGAAATTTAAATTATGCAAAATATACATGTTATAATTTGGAAAGATACATGCAAATACCTACTGTATATTTACAAAAAGTACAACTCATACAACATTCAAAAAGGATTCACAACTCATGAAATTAGGAAACACAGAAGAAAATTTCTCTGACTAGAGCTCTGAAAACAAAGTCTTTAATGATAAAAGATTGGTAAGATTCTGTCCTACATATTTACTTAATTATGTTGAAACTGATTTCTTATGAAATTTTTTACAATTGGAGCACAGGAAACAATATGTATATATCACCAGATGGTTTATTATAATTTTTATTCCATTTCAATTAACTTTCTATTTCTTGTTAAAGAATTTAATAATGCATTGCCTTCCTTTTTAGTACACGAAAAACTGCAGTTGATGGAGTTCATACTTTTATTTATGTAGTTAAGTTGGTACAATATATTTATTGATATATTTATTTATGTATGTTAAGTTGATACAATCTGGCCAATCCTGCTGAAGTCAACTACTAAGAGTTATGTCCATGAATAAATCACTGCAGGACTGGAGTCAAACTGATATTTTTTGCCATACAAAAAAATATTAATTGCCAAATCCAAGAGTTAGTCTTCACCTCTGAGTTGCAGCCTCTAATTAGTGCAGAGTTATAATATATTTGAAAAAAATACAGAATAATTGGTGTCTTTTTTTGCCTTCCAACAGGCTGGTCAGAACAGACACTTCATTTTCAGTTACTGTGCACTTTGTCTTGTGTGGAAATGCCATGTGATTCCTCTGGTTTCCTTACTAGGATCCATCTCTAGAGCCAGTCATACCTCAACTAACCCACTGAGAGTTTGAAGAGATCAAACTCCCTATTGAAAGAACACAATGGGATTCAGGGCTTTAATGCTGGTGTCCTTTTCACATTGGTATTGAGGGAAAATGTGGGAAAATTGAGGGAAAAATTATTTCAATAATTGACCTGCACAGAGATGGAAGGGTGGCTTCTCTGCTGGCAGGTTGTAGGATAAAGAGTCACAGGTTCAAGGAGATTCCCAAGCACAGATCACCTATCTGAGAGGCAAAATTAGTCTAAATTTTGTCACCACATTGTCAGATGTCTAAAAAAAATTTGGATAAACAATTTCTGTATGTTCTCTCTCACAGTTAAAGAACCAGTGGTATCCCTCTTAATTCTAACAATTTCCCCAGAAATATAATTTGCAAAGAAAAAGAAAAAAAAAGTTATTTATACTTCCCAGTAAGATAAAATGAATTTAGAAAGAATAAGCATTATAATATTGTTTTAGCATTCTGAACTTGGAGGGATAAAACTCATAGCACTGCAGTTTTTTTCCTTTTTGAGATATTTAAAACAAGATTTCCCTCTCCTTACCTCTGTTACAGTGTTCTGTATTTATGTTATAAACTCCTTTTCCCCTTTTCCTTCTTTTTTTTTTTTTTTTTTTGTACCTGCACAGCCCTTGTGACCAAATTGACTGAACACCTCAGATCAACTGTGATGGAAAGAGACATTCTATAAGGGGCATATAGTGACAGGACAAGGGGCGATGGCCTTAAAATGAAAGAGACTAGATTTAGATTAAATATTAGGAAAATGTTCCTTACTGTGAGAGTTGTGAGGCACTGGAACAGGTTGGACAGAGAAGCTGTGGATGCCCCATCCCTGGAATTGTTCAAGGCCAGGTTGGTTGGATCTCTGAGCAGCCTGGTCTAGTGGAAGATTCAAAAACATACCCTACAAAGAGCATTTTACTTTCTGTCATTCTGCCCAACTATTGTACACAAAGAAACAACACCAGAAATTAATTTTGAAATCAATTACCCTTGAAAATATGTAATTAAGAAAGCACATACTTTCCTGTTCTTATTTTCATAATTGAAGCATGATCATTAGCAGTTCTTTCTCAGAGTGAAAATACAGGCAATCATACTACTTATCCAAAAGTAGAAAGTATCTATTTTGTAACTTCTAAAGGGAATGGAAAGGATTAATTATATAGTCATAAAAATTATCTCAGGACAGTACAATATTCTCCATTCTAACATTTATAATTTTTTTATTATGTCAACTTTATTTAAGGATGGAAAACATTTAATTATACACTTAATACACATTAAATATACATTAAACTATATTTATATAAAATCTAAGTCCAAAAAGTAAAGGATTTCAGTTACACAATATACTGCACAGCACAACCATTCTAAAGTAGTCTATAAAATTTAAAATGTGTTAGTGCAATCACAGACCAAGAATCCACTGTTAGGCACTTTGCCTGCATATTTCTTAGTGGCTTTAGTAAAAGACAAGATCATCTCTTAGACCTACAGAAGGGAATTACAAAGAGCTTGAAGTCTTATGAAAAATGAGCTACATAGGTTCTTTGTTGCAACAGAGGTAGAACCGGCTGGATAAACTCCACTTTATTACACCTTTTAAGATTTTTCACTTCTTGTTTTGCCTCAGTATGTAAACAAGATTTTGAGAAATCAATACAAAACAAGTCTGCAGGCATTAAGTAAGAGATGGAGGAGGTAGTTTCAAGTCCTTTTCTTGAATAAGAGCAGAATCTTTTTTCCACCGCTCCATGAGACACATAGCAGAAACCGGAAGGCACATCTATCCAGTATGTCCTGGATTTTTGTCATAACTGTCTCGAATGGTTTTGACAAAATTACATGTTACAACCCAAGTACACCTCCACAAAAATGTTATTACTCTAATTGGAGTAGTCATAACGCACCTAGACACAGATACAGGCATGAAAATAGGCAAAATGCTTACTTGAACCCATGTCTCACATTCTTCATGTTGATTACAGAGCAAAAGATAGAAACCATGAGAATAGTTATTCTTGATTCCCATGAAATAATCAGAATGACTGGATATGATGAAAAGCTCATAAGAAATATTTTAAAATTTTAAACCCCTTCAAAAGTCCAGAGAAGCATAAAATGTACACAGCAATCAAGGCTATAATTCTATATTTTCCTTCTAGACAGGAATATTCCAGCAAATATTTTTAGTGGTGGACACTTCACAGCTGGAGAGAGAAGTCTGAAAATTTTACCTTCAAGTGTTTTCTTGATGATACGTTTTCTTCCTCTTTATTCCCTCAAGTAAACACAATTTCACATCTTATAGAATGCAAAATAAATATTTTTTGATATGGAATGGGTTTCTAATCCTTCTGCCTTCTTAATTTCTCCATTTCTTCAATGTCAGGTTTATCTTCAGTGTCTGATTGTGGAATCCTGTGTCCCTAGCAAGAACAGTAACAAGGAGATGATCGGAGAGGAAATAATACCTGCGTGCGGTCAGGGGACGTTAAATGATTGTGCTTGTATTAAGGCGGAATGGACCATAGATCAAACATACATACATCTACTTGTGCTGATCTTCTCTGTGTTCCTGTGGGTCTTGACTGGTTTGCATTTCTGGTGTTAGTTCCTCGTTTCCTACAGCAAACATCTGACAGTTTCACAGATGTTCCCTGCAGTGTTAGCTCCCAGTTTTCCTCAGCAGATATTTTGGGGAAAGCTGTCCTCCAGGTACAGGCTTCATGCAGTGCGTGAACGTGGCCCAGTCTACCCTTTTCGGTCCTGGGACCATGTGGCCAAGCGTCTCTCTCTCATGTTGCTGTGCATGCCTTCATTTCATTATTTTGAAATTCTAATTTCAACCTCTCTAAGTTATTTTACTCTACTTCCTTGTATTTTTTATGTTCTTATGTCTTCTTATTTTATGATCATCTGAGCCTATTGGATACATATCTTAGAAATACTGACTGCCTACTAATGTCAAGGGATGCTTTTCATACTCACTCCTGAAATCATATTCTCCATAAATGTCCTGAGCAGGTGGGAAAGATGCCATCAACACCACAATAATCAACTTCAATAATGAGAAGATGCAGATCACATGGGCAGCAAGAGAGCTTTTTCCCAATGAGAATGTGTCATTTTTTTACACGTGAGTATTGTCAGTGCCTATTCCCCTCTTGTTAAAGGATTTCCTTAGGGAGATGAAATATCCAAGTTCATTTGAGTCTTCTGTAAATTAGAAATGCTTTTAACATTTCTTAAGAAGAAAGAAACCTGTTTATATTCACAACCCACAGAAGTGTACAAATCAATAAACCTGGTGAGTAATTAGTCACTACAGAAATGATATGAAAGATTTGTCCCTCTTCTGCCATTGTCCCTGTTCCATGCATTGCTTATGCTAATTACACAATTGAAAGTGTTTTTTCCACAGATGTGTATATATTTTCCTTATTAACTGAGATCATTAATAACTAACAGAAGTGCAATATTTTGGTTAAAGACAGTCATAGTGCTTATCTTTTCTTTCTGGGTTGTATATGTGGAAGAACTTTTCACAGTACAGTCTTGAAAACATGATCATGAAAGTATCTGTTTGAACAAGTCATTCCCTTACTAGAAAACAACAGCATGAACAAAACTTGATTATTTCAGATTGCATCCAAACCCAGGGCTGGAAATTAGGTGAAGTTTGGGTGATTAATTCCTTCATACCACTGTGAAATTTGTCACTTCAAGAAAAACCATGCTCAGACTTTCCTCGGTGTAGCATTTGAAAAAATAAAAAGGAAAGAGCATTAAAAATTTTACTTAACTTGTGCTAATTTTTAAGCTCTCCATTTACCAATATTATTTCATTTGCAGATTTGGTGAAGGCAAGAACAAAGTTTGGAAGCCATGTATCACCTATTTATTGGATCAAGATTATAATTCTGGATGTCTTTTTAAGACAGAAGGACCTACTCTTGCCATTTCTATCAGGAACAGCAATGGAAGTGAAGAGCTTTTTTATAAAAATCTAAAAGCTGATTTTTACAGTAAGTATAAAAAATTATGACTACTTTGGCAGATTTTCCAGTTCTCTAAGTTTGAGAAGAAATCAGTTATACGGCATATAAAATGTTAGTATTGTGCACGTCAAAACAAAACTACAGTTATTTCATGTTGATTTTTGTTCCTTGCTGTATTTACATGGGCTTGTGTGCAGCTGCAGTTCAGTGAGATAACATAGGACAGTTAGACTTGTCCCAAAATACAGTTTCAAAATCCAGATGAAAATACTAAAATATATATATATGTGGGTGTTTTTGTATAGTGCAGGCCTGCTGATCAAGAAAATTAATAATATTTTTTTGTCTTAGTGCTGACTGTGTGATCTTTCTGATACTTTCCACTTTCATTCTTTTGCCATCTTTCATGCAACGTGAGGCAGCAAACTGCTTCTTGTCAAAGATGCTGTAACAAAACCATCATTGATGCCTATAGAAATTAACTGAGTGGCTATGGTACAATCTGGCAGAGTAAAAGGGACATCCTACTACTAGTAGAGAGATGGTCCTGTTTTTATCAAATCTTTCCTGTCCCCAAATACATTTTTAACATCTAGTGTGAGATTAGTTGATCAAAAACTACTGGAATTTGACATATCTGCATCATTCAAAGTAGAGGGATTTTTTTTCTAATAGAAATCACACAGAATATATACAATGGAGAATTATCTGAAAAAAATATATATATTTCAAATGTATTAATAATGTTTTAGCAAAAGGGATTAAACACAAACCTGTAAAGGCATCACACTTTGAGAATACTTTTAGATTTCTTAATTTTACCAGTGTCTGTGAAATTATGGAAAACTGCAGCCTGATCCTCAAATTTTCGCTATTAAACACCCGCTGATAACAAAATTAATTTCAAAAAGGTTAGGTAACAAAGGACAAATATCAAGGATCAGACTGAAGCCTTTAAATTACGAAGGAAGAGTTTTCATAATACAGAAAGGCAACTAGAAGGATTGAAAAAGCAGCTAGCACTCTTTTCACCCCTTTATTTCCTACTGCAGAAGATTTACCATCTGCGTAGGTCAAACCATGGAGCTGTCTTCAGACCCTCTGGAAATGGTGAGGGGCAGATTCAGTGGTGCATAGAAAGGAACCCGGGGTTTTTGCAGATGCCTCACCATATCCCACATAGCCTCCAGAAGCTTCAAAAGTCTGTCTTGGAGGTTCTATGGTACTGAGTTTGTCACTTCCTTTCCCATGAGGAAGCTTGTTTCTTTGTCTGGATTGCAGGGAGTGTGAGGAGACTGAAGTCCTTTCCTTAAGTAGCTACAATAGGTTCCTGACATGAGACAGTTACTGCCTTTGAATGTGGTGCCTCAAATAGTGAAAAGTGTCATGGTCTCAAGCTCCATTTTGATGTTTAATAGCGAGGTCATCTGCAAAAGTGAAGCCTCCAAGAAGAAAGCCCACCTTCCCTTACTACTCAGTGAAATATTGAACCAAGGAAGGAAAAAAAATATTTTAACTGCAAAGTGCATTTTAGGACACTACAGCAAAATTTGTTTCTCTTCTTCTCAGTAAAGCCCAGTCCACCAGAAAATGTGACCTTCTTCTGGGAAGAGGACACTGTTACTGTAAGCTGTAATAAACCAGAGAGAAATGCATGGTGCTTGACATTTGAGCTTCAGTACAAAAGCAAATTTGACAAAGAGTGGCAAGTGAGTTGCATGTCACATTTTTATTCAACATTAAAAGCAGTTGGACATTATATTTTTATTCAACACTAGAAGGAGTTGGAAGTTGGAAGTTTTATATCCATAGAATATAAAATATAGTTGTTTCCAAATTTTCTCCCATCCTATATTTTCAAATATATCTGCCAGCAGAAAACATTTAGATTTTTCGAATCCTGGGTTTCTGCATTGCCAGAAATAATTTACAAGTTAAAGGCAGTTCCCACCCTAAGAGCTGAGGGCAATCTAAAGAAAAGGTATACGTTTAGAATAGAGGAGTTTGGAAAGATAGACTCAGAAAACAGATTAGAGAAAAGAAGAGAGGAAAAAAAAAAAAAAACTATTGAAGAGTATAAAAAAAAAAACAAATTACACAGGATTCTTACTTATTCTAAAATTAGCTGTTAAGTATTTCCAAATATTATTTCACTAACTTAAACCTTTCCATTCTCAAATATAACTTGTAAATATTTTGTGGATTGGAGTGCCTTTGTGTATTGTAAATATACAACTGTAATGTAGTGCACTATTAAATGATTGTTAGGACCTTCAACTCAATACCATACAACAAGTAATGGATATTAGTAGTCAAAAGTCAATCAAGAAACTGAATTCCTCAAACTTCATAGAAGTTTAACATTTGTTTCTGAGGTTTTGCATTGGCCTATCCCTTGTCCTAGTTGTGATCATGACTGAGTGCAGCATTTTGAAGCACTGTCTTGAAAACCAGAATTAACAATGATTAACCTTCTTTCACAGTCCAGAACTTCTAAATGCTGCAGTGTTAGAGAGCAAGGCTTTGATCCAAGGAAGTGCTACTCTTTCCGGGTCAGACTGAGGAGGCGAGTACCCTACTGCAACGTAGTTAAATACAGCAGTGACTGGGCAGCTGAAACATTTTGGATGAATGGCACGTTATTAGGTAACAGCTAATATATATTTATATACAGTCTAAGTGCAAAAGAAGAAGGGGTGACTTCAACAGAAGCTGAGGACATGCAGCAAATGAATGTTGCACTATTGTTCTCCATCTTGTGTTATCAAAGAAAGTTCATGTGAATGTTTAATTGCACCTGTTTAATTTAACTCTGTCCACTTTGTTCCTGATGGCCCCTGAAGCTACCAATTTATGTCATAATCAGCAAAGTTAACACTGTTATTATTTATTATGATAGCATTAAGGGTCCCCCAGTTACAGTGATGTAATGCATGAGGGGTGTGTGGGTGTGGGTGTTGAAGGAGGGTGCCCGTATATGATATTTAGACATCAAATATGAACTCTAAGAAAATCCCTGATGTCCAGTTCTTGAAGGCAGTTTGTTTTGCAAGTATATCCACTTGAACCACAGGACTACAGGTCACAGAAGTCTGATGCTCAAGGGCACTAGATTGATTGAAACAAGGAGGATGGGGAAAAAGAGATTAAAAGGAAGCATAGCCAGTATCAGCACTGCTTTCCTAACAGACAGTTGCAATTAACTGAGGGTGACGGACATTAATTAGATTGTCAATGTAAACAGTATCTGTAAACTGCTTATCAAAACCAAACCCTAGATTTTCTGTAGGAACAAAAAGACTACACCACACCAACACATTTATATTACCTAAGCACAAACTGCCACCCACTACACTTTTTCAGAATAATGAAGCCCTCAGTTGTTCAGTGTAACAAGATCTGAGTTCTCTAAAATGCAATGGGCTATTGGCTCACTTAAAAACAACCTAGCTGGGATAAAGTCCTGGACCATAGGTAGCCTGTGCACTTATGGCCACAGTGCTGACCTACAGAGAAGACTTTTCCTCTATGCAAATTGAGAGCCTGTCCTCAGGTGTGGCTGGCAAATGCCCTTAGGAAATAAGGACAATGTCTTCCTCTGCACCTCTGAGAGCAGACAACTTATCAGCCTTACCTGAACCATTTGACCAGAGGCTGTCAGCAGCTACCTGTAAGGAAGGACATAACAGAGGAGACAATCTAAGTGGTTAAGACATTCTGTGTGCCCCTGGATCAGAAGTGACATTGACACAGCTCCTCCACTGGGGCAAGCAGTTTTCTTCAGGACTTTAATGAGTTTTTGACTCCAAATCTATAATCAGATGAAGCTTCAAGAAATTTCATAAACTCTGAAGACCTCACTTAGTGGGGAGGGGGGTCACAATTTTACTTGTGGTTTCCTGGCAGCTAAACAGAGCAGGGTGGTGGAACTGGCTGGACAGTTGCTTCTGTATGAATAATCATCCAGGATTTGGGCATTTTCATGGAGACCAGAAGGCCAGTAGTAGGAGGCAGAGGTTTGAGGTTGCATTACAAAAGCTGCAGGAAGAGCACTGAGAATGCAGAAAAATGCACAAGTTCATTAGTTTTATATACTTGCATGTTAGGTGTTAGCCTGCCACTAGTTACTTTCTGGGTATCAACTCCTGTGATTTTCTGTCTCTTTGTTTGCTGGGATTATTTGTTTTTTTGTTGGGAGATAAGACATGTGGGCTACATGTGAGCTTGCATTTGCAGCTTTAATGATTGTAAGTCAGCTTATGTAATACAGATCTTAGCACAAAGTTGCTTTATCACTTTATACAATGTGATGAAGGTGAGTAGAAATACTTGATTCATTCATAATGCATCTACACTGCCTATAAGCCCCCTCTGTTGTCCTATACCAGGTCAGTTTAGATAAATAGAAGCACAATTTAATTTTGTTGCAAGGTTTGGGGAAGCAGAGATTTTCTCAATCAAACAGTTAATCTTGTCTTATTAGTCCTTAAAAACATTTCTGGGTTTTTTTTTTTGTTGTTGTTTGTTTGGGTTTTGTTTTTGTTTTTGTTTTTGTTTTTTCTTTTTTCTTTTTTTAAAAAACTCAACATTTTAGCATGATTAGGAACGTTTACAGTTAAAGCAAAAAATATTTTTTGACATATTCTTTTTGTGATTATTCTTAGATTCATGTGATGATGATATAACTCCTCAGTCAAAAACAGTAATTGTTTTAAGTTGTTTGCTGGCAGTACTCTTAATGATGCTTATCCTCCTGATTCTTCTGTGTAAATGGCAGAGGTAAATATAGTTTTATTGGTTACTACTAAATAGCCATGTCAAGAAAATAGAGCTATCATTCTGTATGAAGTCTCTTGGATGAAAATTATTAGCAGGTAAATGAAGTCATAGTGAAAATGTAGATGTCACTAGCTTAAGTGTTGCTTGAGGTATAATACACCCAGGCCTTTAATTTACAAAACTGGAACAATTCTGGTAAAAGACAATATTTCAGGATAAAATTCTGTCTCTTCCACCTAATTTCTTCTCTTTTTAATAAATTGAGTTAAATTCTGAGAAGCCAAATATTCTAGCTACTTCTGAAAGGACATTCTTTTGTTCAACCATCATCAATCAATCAATCAATCAATCAATCAAAATGTCTGTTTGCAGTAGGATAAAGTAAGCCTGAGTGCATTTAACTTTAATAAGACTATATAAATATTTAGATTGGCAGTTGAATAATGCTGCTCATGTTTAGAATTTACAGTTTAAAAAAAAAACCCAAACTACCAAACAACAAGCAAACCCACAAAGGCCCCAGATTTTAGCTTTTTTGGTAGGAAAAAAAGAGCCAAAAATGACATATTTTCAGAGAATAAAGTATTTGTGACTCTAATTGCCCTTTTAGTTCATAAATTGAGTTTTTTCTCTTGCACTTCTATTGTTCACATTTACATTTGTGTTCACTAACTCAGCCAATGCAGCTGTGGCTGTACAGATGGCTGCTACACCATCTTCCCTGTCTAGGGGAAGGTAACCAGAGAATGTAAGCTCTGACTACTGCATCAAGCAGAATGGCACATGCTGGCTAAGTGGAAGTTTGTGTAAAGTCTGGGTTTTGCAAGACTGGGATTGAGTTGAAAACTTATCAAAAAATAAATCTCTTAGTCTGATGGTACTATCAGACTGTCATAACTGCTTTTTTACTTTAGAACACATTTAAAAGAAATCAAGAACAGAATACTGTAATGTAAAATATATTTGTGGGTACAGAACTGTACTGAAGGAGATTTTTTTGTATGAATAACTCTGCTATAACAAAACATTTATTTTTATTTTTTTTCCTTTTTGCAGGGTTCGGATGTCAATCCTGCCTGCTATACCAGACCCAAAATACCCATTTGCTGATCTCTTCAATTATCATAATGGAAATTTACAGGTAAAAATCACCTTAGCAGGGCTGTAAACTCCAAAACATTGAGAATAATTTGAAAGTAGATACTCACTCTTGCTATGCACAGGCATTAACACAAGGAGTCTCTGACCCAAGATAAAAGCCCCAAAACCCTTTCCCTTGTGCACCATCACCAAGAGGATCCACGGAGCAAATGCTCATAAAATCAGTGCAGTGCTGCTTTGGGACTGTGAAAAGACACTTGCTATAGAGACTAAGAAACTGCTGGAGAAGAATTTAAGGGTTTTGAGAAGCACAATATCCACTGAAATGACATTGCAGTGTTTGCATCCTTTCCTGTGCCCGATAGGTCAGGGAGCTTGCTTCCACCTGGTCTTGTCTTTCCTGTTTGTGAAGTGTTGAGTGTGTGAATGCCGGCACAGTGATGGCACTCACACCTATGGAGACGTCAGTCACAGCAGGAAACAGCCTCTCTTAGCCATAGAGGTGCATGCTCCCAAAACCTTTAGACACGGAATAGCTATCAAACGAATAGACTACAGTTTTTGCTTTTGTTTTCTTAATGCTTCTTATGAGTCCCTGACATCACATATGTGGTGTAGTTTTCTGTGTTAGTTGTACTAGTGTTTACCTTAATTGCTAGTAAGTTTCCTCTAAAGGGGAAACAGGTTAAATATTTATGTTTTCAAATCCAATGGAATATCAAAAATCAGTAATAATTTTTTAAAAAGTTTTGA
Source organism: Vidua chalybeata (assembly GCF_026979565.1). NCBI lineage: Eukaryota > Metazoa > Chordata > Aves > Passeriformes > Viduidae > Vidua > Vidua chalybeata. The sequence continues at coordinate 34,093,179 of NC_071531.1, read as the reverse complement.
AAACTTTTTATATAAAAGATAGCTTTTAATTCAAAATGAAGGAAAAAAAAATACAAATTAGTACTGAAGCAGTAATACAGATATGCTATGTTGCCTAAATCTTCATCTGAACTTAGTCTTAATTTAGATTAAGTCAGTGCTTGGGTCAAAGAAAGCATAAGTCCATCAAAGAGGGAACACCAGATATTTTACACATCCAAGGTTTTCTAAGGGTCCTAATTAAATACAAAAATGTATTTTATGTGGTCTCAAGAATAAGTAGGACTTTGTATGCAGTTCTGGAATCCTATCTGCTTTCCTGCCATTCTATCTTTCTTCTGTCCTGCTATTTTATGTCCTGCTTCTCTACATTGGTTCTGTTTCATCTTCTCCATTGTGGCTTATCCTGGAAAGATGCCAATATGAAAGGAAGGTTGGTAATTGGTTTTGCTGGTAATTGGAACAGCCAGGTTTTTTTTCACAGATAACTCATCTCTGCCAACATTAACATTTTAATTTTTCTAGGAATGGCTAGACAAAAATGACCACGTGGTGTTGCAAACCAAGCTAGAATATGAAGAACCAGAGTCCATCACCGAGGCAGAAAGCCAGCAAGAAGATGGGAAGAACAGTGGTAAAGAGGAGCCTTTGGAAAAAATCTTCACTTTTCCAGGAGCAGCTGAAAATAATGACAGCAAAGCAGCTGAGATTGCCTGCCTGATACCAGCATCCAACACTATGGCTCCTTTTGCTGGCTTACATGTTTTAATGAATGACGACATGTATGTGATGTTATAAAAGCTGCAGAAGGTGTTATGAAATTCCATAAAAATCCTGATGTGTTTGGGAGAGTAACTGAATAGAAAAAGTCATCATGATAAGATTCACATCAAGAAAGACACTGGGCTGTGTTTTTAGATGTGTACTTTCCCAACAGCTACGATCTCTTGGGCAGACTCAAGTTTTTGAAACAAACTCCTGATAATTAATAGAGTCAGGATTTGTTCTTCTAATTGAGGATTTGTTCTTCTAATTGGGGTTTATCCCTAAGCCCCATTTTCCTTCTGTGGACAGGGGAGCATAGGAGCTCCATAGGAGCATAATATATGTCAACAGAGCTGAGATTTAGTCCTTCTGCTTATGAAGTGTGTAGAACAGGGCAAACAACACCATTGTTCTTCCCAAATGAAGAGAGAAAATAAAAAAGTTTTGCTGTCTCATGTAAAGATATTTTTGTTGTGTAACTTTGCATTTCATGGCATGCCTTAAAGGTTTTATAGAGACGAATAAGGCCCACTTCTAAGAGAAGAGCAAGAATGTACAGTATTGAATCACATTTTAGCCTGCAGATACTTCTGTGTAGGCAGCTTCCTCCAGAACAGATGGGCTTCAAGTGTTTCCTCAGAAGGTCATGTCCTCTGTATCTTACAGTTTTTGAATAGTCAGCATCCTACAGCCTTTATTTTAGAAAACTGAAGTTCATTTTGAACAGTATTTATGTTTACAAGAGTTTAATTTATTTCAAACTGGGGTTTAGTGCAATCAGCAGCTGTAGACACAAATTAGCACTTCTTGTCCATATTGCATATACTGGTCTCTTGTTTCTCTTTAGCAAATGAGGAGTTTGTTTTTTTTCAATAAGTTTAAAAATAAGTTTAGACCAATATTTTAAAGTTTTCTAAATATACCATCTTTTAAAATATGTTTAATTTAAAATTTAAAATGAAATATACTAAACAATCAGACTTGAGAAAAAAATCTTGACTACTGTGAGTTTCTCTATATGACTCATGTTACATACTATTTGAAAGCAAATTTTATAAAAAATTTAAGTGTTAAAAGTGTCTATCACCTGGCTAAGCAGATACAGTGTGATTATATGCTGAATTAGCTAGTTATTCATCTGCATACCAGTCAGTCATTAAATGCTTTATCAGTTGACTGAGCCTTGTCAATCACATGCTTTCATTATGCAAACACTCTAATTTATTGTGCAAATTGGAAATTGCACATATCAAAAAATTACAGTGATAAGTAAAATATTTTAATTCAGTGCTTTAAAAACTTCAATTCTAGATCTTTTCAAGAATAGTAAATAATGATATGGATCTTTAAGTGTCAAGATCTTTGTCTAGGTGTTCCAGTTTGTTTTACAAAGAAAAATACAGACATTTTCTGGCCAGTAAGTGGGAAACTTAATTGGAAGGACAGTTCAGCCACATTCCCCAAGCTTTTTTTGACATTGCCACAGATTTGACTGTTCACTAACAAGATCAACATGCTAGCAAGGGATTTCCTGTAATCCTGAAAACAATCTTGTCTTGTGTGCAAGTTTGGGGGATGCTTTTTGTACACTGCACACTTCTGGAATTTTTTTGTGAAAGGTAACCATGAAAAGTTTCAATAGCACTCTAAGAAAGCATGGGATTTTAAGCTAATTTAAGCTCTGTAAAATATGATGAGCAGAAACTATCTCAGCTCAGCTCTTTGTACATGATATAAATCGTCATTATTGCATTAGAACAAAAGAAGTTATAGTGAATTACAACAGACAAGAACCTGCTCCAGTAATGATTCTATGAATAAAGAGGGAAGCAAAGCACAGAATATAATGTTTAGCTGCTTCCTCTTCAACCCACATCATATGGTTGCCTGCAAAGCTAGCTACTTCAATTAAACCACTTTCTGTTGGTAAATACTTGACTATCTGGATTCAAAACATTTTAGTACATTTTCCTGAAACTTTACTCTGAAAAAAAATAGAGGAGAACATCATGTTGAATTGTTCTGTTTAATCAGCTATCCTGAAATGTTAAAATCATGTAAGTTTTTAGTATAAACTATATCTCCTATTGTGTTTTATAGACAGAAAGGGTTTTTCTGTGCATGTATGCAACTACGCTTGCATTGTATATAACATATTAGAAATAAGACAAACAAAACACCCACACACCTCAAATATTTATTTTTAAAATATTGCCCAAGAAGAAATAAAACATAGGGAATTATTCACATTCAAAACAAAGATCCCCTCCCCCCTCCCTTAAAAAAAAAAAGCCTTCCACTCCTTAGAAACTCTTCAAGAATGTCTACAGAGTGATGAAACACACAATTTAAGGAACAGGAAAGGTCTTCCCCCAGGTACTGATGATGATTCTATCAAATACAGTAGAAAAAGACACATGCCAGATTAACCATGCTCACTGCCAGAGGGTATTGGAGGCTTCCCTAATCACCCCTTTCCATCTGCCATTTTCCACCATTTCGCCATCACATGTTTTTGTCTCCTCTCCTCTCCTCTCCTCTCCTCTCCTCTCCTCTCCTCTCCTCTCCTCTCCTCTCCTCTCCTCTCCTCTCCTCTCCTCTCCTCTCCTCTCCTCTCCTCTCCTCTCCTCTCCTCTCCTCTCCTCTCCTCTCCTCTCCTCTCCTCTCCTCTCCTCTCCTCTCCTCTCCTCTCCTCTCCTCTCCTCTCCTCTCCTCTCCTCTCCTCGATGGTCACACAAATATGCATTCCATCTCTCTGAGCAGACTTCTACAAATTAGCAAATTAAACAGCCAGACAGGAAAGGGCCTGTTCAGTTCCCCACAGTGAAAAGAAGGGTACACAGTAACGTTCACATCTTCACTCTTATTTATTCAAAACTTGTCATGTTCTTCAAAGGCAAGAGTCCATCAGATGCTATATCTTATTCCCTCATTATATCCCAAAGGAAGGGAATAGGTTCATGTGGTAGTCCAGAGTAATTGAACAGTATTTTCTCAACAATGGAACAAACATAATGTATATTTTTTCCTCATGCAATTTATATGCTAGCTATAGCAGTACCAAGCTAATTTATATTGAAAAATTGAATATCTCTATTGTTCGCTTTGTTTTCCATGTCTGATTTTCAGTGAGAGGAAGAATAGGAGGAAATAATGCTTTTATTTCTAACAAGTAGAACTTGTTAGAAATAAAACAAGTAGCAGAATTTACTGAAGTCAGTCTTCTATGCTCCATTTTTTTTTTTTTGTTTGCCATTGTTTTTTAACAATTGTGCTTTTAAATTTATCTGGAAATAAGCTTTGCTCAACTATCAAATGCATAATTTTGACCAGAAAATGGTTGCTTCATCTTCTTAGAGTGTACTTAAGAAAGCTTTCAAATCCATTCTTGCCTTTTTTTTTTTTTTAATGTAGCTTACATTTTTACAGTTACTTAACTTAGCCATGCAAAACATAGTTATTTTGCCTTTCCCTTTTTCTGAAAACAATGCAAACTGCAAAGATGAAACTGGAGGGTCATGTTCATTAAATGCTTGAAAGACTGGATTATATAATTTTTCTTTTTATTTTTTTTTCTTTTTTTTTTTTTTTTTTGAAAAAGCCACACGCCTAAACTTGTCAAAATACCAAGGGCAAGAAGTCAGCATTTTCTGTGGGAAAAGAAGATGTGACCCTAATTGACCTTTTGTCACTGCACATCTAAGTATAGATCTATCACTGACTAATCTAGTGGCTGAAAAACCAGTATTGTGCAACAAGAGAAGAAATGCAATAATAACTCCTCCTCTCCTGGAAATTTCTTGTAACCCTTAAGATTTGAGAGCTGGATTATTGCCTGCTGCATGGCTTGCTCCTGCCTGCTTTCTTGCTGGAAACTGCTGGCACAAGATTTTGTGGATGGTGGGAAATAGCAGCTGTACGCTCAGCCTGAGCAACAACGGGTCCCTGCATGCATCCACACTTGCCATATTGCAAGCTGGAGAGGAGCCCTAAACCTGCAACTTGAGAAGTTACATCTGTTTGGGGCTCCTCTGTCCTCCTTACTGGAGTGCATCAGGGCCAGGGGTGGAGGCAGAGGCAGAATCTATCTTCTCTTCATGCCCTGCAGCTCTGAAGGGAGTGCTCTATCATAGGTTGCAGACAAAGGGGCCCTGTGACCCTTCCCTACTGAAATTAGACTATTTATTTTACAAATAAAAATCCCCTGGTTTAGTGATAGGTTTCATGTTTACCTGCTCTTTGTCTGGGGCTTTGGATTTCCTACTCTTAGAAGATAAATGTGAAAAAGAAACAATATGCACCATATTAAAATATCTCCCTACATACATCTAGGCAGGATAAAAATGTTGTCAGAAGATGCCCCAAATAATATCTTCACATTTCTGAAATACTTGAAATTATAATTGTATTCAATAAAAGAGAAAGAAACATTGTCTCAGGACTATTTTATTACTTTTTCTTTCTCTCTGTTTTCTTTGTATCACTATGCCCTGGTATCACCCTTTTTTGATAAATGTTTTCCTGTTCTACATTGGTGTACAAAAGTTTTCTGTTAAAAAGTAGCATTTATCACCGTGTTCCTGGAAGGTTGTTAAAGTCAAGAGCATAGTTTCAGATTTTTGATAAGAAAGCTAGATGGGTTGATAAATTGTAGGCAATAGGTCTTGCAGGGTCTACAGAGAGAATGAGATCTCTGTATTAATTCTCTGCACTGCTAGGAAATTATATAAATAAGAGGAAGCATTTCAGCCCAAGCCCCTTAAAGGATAAAATATCCCTATAACACTTAGGAAGTGACATTGGTATCTCTCTTAGCTAAGGAGGAGGTTAAAGCCACTAATAGTAAGATGGGGAGGGACATGTATTACCTTGCTGGTGTATGTGGCACAAACAGCTCTGCTCTGTCCAGTGCTTCTTTTAGTGCGATGAGGTTTATGGAAAAAGCATCAATCCCCTTTTTGGTGGACATCTGCATCCCTGGGCTGTGGACTCACATATTTTCTTACCCCTCTGAGCCAGCCAGTTTGGAAAAGGGATTTTTTTTTTTCTGTGAAAGAGCCAAGCTTTCAAAGAATGGTGGGAACAGCATAGAAAAATGCACCTTATTTTTTAATGGGTATAGGAGGCCCTTCTTACTAAAAAGAGCACTGAGAGCCTGACCTACACACCCTGTGAATTCTTTAAATGTTGAGCTATAAGGTTAAGCAAGGAGAGGGAGAAGGAGTAGGAGAGGGGAAGCCTGGGTAAGATAAAGGGAAAATTTCAATTCTGCATGCATGCACAAGGAGGCCTATTTAAAACTGTGCTTGGTCAACAATAATAATAAATAATGCCTTCCACCTGAAATTCTGAAAGGAGGAATTTTCAAGTATTCTATCTACCTCAATTTACATGCATTCATAGAGGCAATGGGAAACCCTCTATGATATCTCTCTGATATCCAAGTCCAAATACAGTCCAGCACAACAGAACCAGTCATACTGATCTGCCAGGCAAACAAGCACATTTCCAATGCATTAAATTATCACAGACCAGATGAAACTAATCAATACAGACAAAAGTTCACCTCTACTTTACACTAAATCTTGCTATTAGCAATGGTGTTGTGGTTAGAAAATGGATGTGTTTTCGGATTTCTCTCTTTAGGGAGCTCAACTTTCATTTCCATATGAAAGACTCTTTATCCAGAGGTTATGAAGATGATTCAGGCTTACTGTGGGCCTACTAATGCCTGCTCCACTTTTGATCGTGTTACCTTTGTATTTTGAGTTTGCCTGGGGTTTTTACATAATAAACAAGGAGACAATGCCCCAAACAGCCCAGCTTCAGGTTTGTGTACAAATCAATAGAAAAGCAGAATACAGCAAAACAGATGTTTTTGTTTCCTATCGTATTTTGCAGATGTTGTTCATAAAGGAACTAAAGCTGAGTTGGGGAGTTACTTGTGCAATTTTCCCCCCATTCATTCCAAAATATTTGAACTTCAGTACAAAGAAAGGCAGTAAACATAGGGTCTAGCAGATGGTTGATACTGGAGTTATCGCTCATGGTATCTTAGTGCGTGCAAATGTCTCCTGTTTCTTGCATGCTATTTTGCAGAAATAACAGGTGTTAGATCACAATCAACAGCACAAAGGATTTAAACACCCAGGTACTGGAGAAAATCTCCACATCAGAAAAGACTCAGGAGTTACCATCCCCCAGACTAAAACAGGTAGCACAAGTAGTATGCTATAGATTAAAAACAAGAGGTAGAAGAGGCAGTCAGAAAAGAGCCTGTATTTCCACTCAATTTTGATTTCACAAGAACTATGAAGTTATTCTATATCTTGAGTTGAAATTAATTAAGTCAGAATTGTTTTCAACATTAGCACTCCAGCTGAGGTTCTCCTCCTGCTGCCATGGCACTCAGTGGGAGGACTGTCCTCAGCAGTGAACTCAAGGGAATCAGGATAAAGTGGGAGCATTTAAATGCCATAGCATTGACAAAACTTGGATAATTGAATGATGGATTTCAATAGTACAGTGATACCTCAAATGTTATATATTAGCCTTTTATGGTAGCTTTTGGTTTGATGTGAATAGGTGTTTAAAGAGACCCTGCAAAATATTTTGCAAAACACTGTCACCCTGATTTTTTAAGATTTTCTAAAGCCGTCTGAGTTTACATTCTTGTAGAAAACTTTCTCACGCAACTTTCTGTAAACAACCTATTGTTTTGCATTCCTTCATAGAGGCAGAGAAATTTGATGTACTGATAGTTTGTCCAGTGTCATTGGAGAGGTGGCACGTTCACCCTCCAATTCACTGGCACCTTTTGAGAACTATAAATGGAGTCAGAGGAAATAAATTAGTCTCTTCATCATGACCATAGCTGTGGTGTGTAGTTTTTCCTTGTGTCCTCTGGTGACAAAACACCATAAATCTACTTCACTATTAATGGGCTCAGTTGTATGTCAAGGAGGAATTTGGCATCATTTCCCCATATTCTGCTTGGCAGAAGCTGATATTTGTTGAATGCAGTTGAAGTTTATTCCCTGGCAAGATATTTTGACGTAGTTCTTTGAAGCTGAGGAACCATATGATTTGAAAGACAGAGAACCGAAGTCATGTTTTGTTCCAGTGTTGATTATACAGCAACAGGGAAATTTATAGAAAAATTAAATTACTCCTTTAAGAAAAGTAAGAGTAATTCTACTAGAAGGACACTTTTGAAAGTCATGACTAGATGTCTTGATTATATAAGGTTTTTTTGTAATTTTGTACTTGGTATACATTAACTGCACCACGGAGTCAGAAAATTTATAAACAGTGCACTATAGACATCCTCCGTTATCTGTTATAATACAAATTTTGTTACAGATATTGCTTGAGAATGTTGTGGTTTAACCCCAGACAGCAACTAAGCACCATGCAGCCATTCACTAACACCTACACCCCACACGCCCTGGTAGAGTGGGGAGCAGAATGCAAAAAAAAAAAGAGTAAAACCTGTAGTTTGAGATAAGATAAAATTAGTAGTTGATTTAAAATATGATGATAATAACAATAACAGAAATATTCATAATAATGAATGAGTACAACAAAAAGAGAGATAGGAATAAAACCCAAAAAAGACAAGTGATGCACAGTAGGGTTGGTAAGCACCGACTGACCAATGCCCAGCCCAGCCCAGAACAGTGATCGGTCTCTATCAGCCAATTCCTCCCTGTTAATACACTGAGCATGGCATTCCAGAGTATGGAATATCCCTTTGGCCAGTTCTGGTCAGCTGTCCTGGCCATGCTTCTTCCCAGCTTCCTGTGCATGTGCTCACTGGCAGAACATGGGAAACTTAAAAGTCCTTGACTTAGGATAAACAGGGTAAACAGTACTTAAAACAACTAAAATGTTGGTGTATTTTCAACATTATTCTCATGCTAAATCAAAACCACTGCACTGTACTAGCTACTGGGGAGAAAATTAACTCTATTGCAGCTGAAACCATGACAAAAAAAAAGAGACAATCATTAGTAGAGTTGAACAGAGGGAAGGATCGCCTACTTTTTTGTGCTAGCAAAGCTCTCTCTAATGCAGCCCTGGATGTCACTGGCCTTTTTTCCTTGCAAGGCTGCATTGCTGGCTCATGAACAGCTTGTTTTGTACTAGCTTTGCTTTACTTCCCTGCAAAGCTGTTTTCCAGTGGTCATCCCCAAGCTTATGCTGCTCCCCAGGTATAGGACTTTGCATTTCTTATTGCTGAACTTCATGTTCCCATCACCCTGTTTCTCTAGCCTTTTAAGATGACTCTCTAAAGGTATGCATTTAATTTTGCACAGGTAACACTTCTATGCCAATGCCACAGGCAGGGTTCATCCATTCTTTGATCAGCACTGGTGTTAGAAACAGTACATTGTGGAAGGTGGTGGTTGATAACACCCATTGTTATAAAAACAGCATAATAAATTATTGCTTATCATTTTAGTCAGGAAGTATTTAAAAAAACAGTTATAAGAGAAAACATGCAAAGAATGTACAGAATTATAGACAACATCTACAGAGAGGAAAAACTGAACTAAAGAAGAAGCTGAAAAGGTGAGGAAAAGACAGCACACATTGTAGTAAACTTAGCCCTCAAACAGCATACAACAAATCTTTTTGATGTCTTGACGTGATTGCACTCTTATGGCCTTAAAAGAAACACAAGTTGAAGATGAAATACAAATGCTCTGACATCATTCACACATTCTGTCAGCATTTACATTGGTGTTTGCAGCTCAGTCTTTGAAGACACAAAAGAAATTTTGCAAACAAAGTCAGCCTGAGAGGCAAAATGATTTAGCAAATCTAATAAAAATAAGTCCTCTAGGACACAGATAAGCTATTGGACCACACACCAGTATAGAATGCATCTTACTAGGATCAGATGTGTTTCTCTTCTTGTAGTACTCTGACAATACAGTCAGCTGCCTCCGGGTATTTTGGAAAAATACCATGATCACAACGTCCTATGTTATTTTGAATAGAAGTTCAGTTTAATCCTTCAGCATATTGACTTTTAAGTGCAAGAGGCCTTAAAGGTCCTTATAGGCTAGATAAGCATGCAGATCATACTGAGGAGACCTATAAAAAGTGTTACAGAGCTGAAGACAGCCTTGCTGGTCAGAAAAACTGACGCAGCAAGTTACTGTGTTTGATGAAGATAAAAGGGTAATTTAATTTCTGTAGGTATTTTCTTAAAAATCAATTCAATAACCAACATGCACATCAAATATTCTTAAAATAAGATATTATTTTCTCTCTGGTTGCATAATTAGAATATTTTGAAGCAGTCAGTATTTCTTCCACCAAACCCTGTAAAATCACTCAAGACACTTTCATTCAGAACAGATGATTCTCCATGGTGGAACAATATCACCAAGTACAACGAAATCTTCAGGGATAAAAACTTTCATGCTGCTTGTTTACTGTCCATTGGGACATGTACACAAGAGTGTTATCTTTCTATTTCTGCCTGGCAAAATACTGTATACAAGTCATGTAACATGTGCAAGGATGCCAAAAGTCACCACAATGTTTTCTCTAGACCAAAGATGAAAAAATAGGGCCAAAGTAATCTTTCAGGTGTTTACAAATAAGAGAAAAAGCAATCTCCATTTTTTATAGCCTTACTTCTAACTTTCTAAAAGGAGAGAACTATGTTAGCATTGTTATTCCATATACAATATAGATGACTATACCACACTCCAGGAGAACATTTTTTGTTTCTGACTCTCTAGTATTTATTTTCTTTTCAAAAATCTCCAGTAAGGAGGTCTCACTGAAATCATCATAGTATCTGAAAATAGAATGGTTAGTTTAAGAAAATGAAAGCATATAAACCAAATTTCCACTACCTATTCTAAGTTCAGATTAAAGCCTGAGTGCTACAGTACTCCATTAGCCTACTTGGAAGATTTTCTTTACCTTTTTTATTAAAAAAATTACCATTATTGGTAATGGTAGAACAGAATAGCTTTTTTTTTTTTTTTTTTTTTTTTTTTTTTTTTTTTTTTTTTGTTTTGTTTTGTTTTGTTTTGGTTTTTTTTGTTTTTTTTTGTTTGTTTGGGTTTTTTTTGTGTTTTTTTTGTTTTGTTTTGTTTTGTTTTGATTCAGTATGATAATTCCTACATTCTTGTTTCCCTTTAACACAGAATTTTGGAGAAGTGAAAATACGCCTATGGACATGCATCAGTCTTACAGGACCCCAGACCATGAGCAATGAGCTTTCTTGTTCATTTGAAGTTGCCATCATCTGAACACAAGATAAAAGAAATCTGATTGAGGGAAACTACAGAAAGATTCATGGGGATTCTTTTACTGGTGAGTCTATACATAATCAAGGGTGAGAGAGAATAAGTAGTGACAAAAGATAATAATTGTTACTTGAAGTAGACCCTACTGCTTCCTCCCTGGGGACATTTAGGGGTGGGCAGGTAGAGCAAGCCCAGCTTTTTTGCTAAGCCAATATTATAACTTTAGGCTGCAGCTTTCACAGCCTCCCTTCACCACTTTCAGGATTGGTGATGCCCCTGTGCAGCAGGCTTTGTTTCAGAACCCCTGTGCAAGAGCTGCTGGCTGGGTGGTGGTCACAGTCAGTGTGGTTCATACCACCAGATACATCAGCTCTAGTACAGACATTACCTCAGAGCTAGTCACCCTCCATTCTCTTCATAGTCAGTACAGAAAAACCACTTTCAGGGGACTATTAATTTCATCCTAAAGAAAGTATAAATAGCAGGCCAGGTGAATTATATCCCAAACTCCTTCCTCTTTCTGCTGATATTAATGTAGGCTCAGGACAACTAACTCAGATGTGAGCATACATTTAAACTGAGTTGGGATGAGTTCTTCCTGAGGTTTCTTTTAGTGTAGTATCCTTTTTCAGTAATGGCTGGCTGTTTCATACCTCACAGAATCAACAATTAAATGACAAAGGAAATTTCTTCCTTTAAGCCAGGTGAGCAGTACAGGTCAGATTCAGCATCAAGCTGCAAGTATTTAAATGTAAGTATCTGAATGCAGAGATTGGATTTAATTGTACACACATAGGTATCTGGCATCATCAAAGATGCTTATGTTATTCCTGCTCTCCAACTGTCACAACCAGACCTCACACTTTTTCAGCAAGGAGGAAATACTCTGTCTAAAATCTAATAAAAAATGTCAGTAAATGCCCATGAGCTGCAGTAAGATGGGTCTTTGGGTAGCACTTTCACCTTGATGTCCAGGAGCAATGTTCTAAATAAACAGTGTGACATCCTTAGCAGTCTCTCCAAAAGCAAATTAGTGTGAAAGCATGACATCTATCTTGCTGATTTGACAAAATGTTGGTTGTCTCATATCCAGTCGAAGAGATTGTTGAGTGATATCCCCATGGAAAGCAACAGCTATCTGTAGGGAGCAGTCCACATCATCTGAGATACCCATCAGGTGGAATAACTTCCTGTTTTCTTTCCACCAACTAGAGTGTAGCTAAAGCAGCCAGCTCCTGTCTGAATCTCCAAAAATTCAGCTGTCACTGGTTATTGTGGTTTGCTTTTTACACAGGAGGGACTGAAACTTTACATACTCAGATTAAATACTTCTTGAAAATGGATCCTTATAAGCTAAGAGGTTATCAGAAGCTTCTAAGGAAGATGTACAATGAATGTCTATAGCCATTGCACAAATGTTTCAAAAATGATATTCCTATATACAACAGCTACTCATTAAAGAGCATTTGCCCCTCACTCATAGGCAAAATAGCAAAGAAAGCATATGGAGATGTCAAATTGCCCCAAGTCTGTCATCAGGTTTGGCCATTAGAAACGAAACTTCTTTCCAGTGGTCACATGAAAGAAGTTCCCAAGTAATCATTCACACATAATGCATGTTTTGCCTCCATCCCATCTTCAAAGCATACCCTGGTGGTCCATTCAAGGGTATGAGATAGTCTTTTTCCTATCCTCACTTAAAAGTCAGTCCTTCATCTCAACCAATAGTTTCCATGTGAATATGGGATTTGCCATGGGGAGTATTAGCAGAAAAATAAAACAAGTTTTGATTTTCCAATAAGATAATATGAGACCACACGGACAATTGTCCCTATGAAATATTAAATGCAGATTCTTTTGATCTCAAGAAATAAGATACTATAATAATTTAATAAAATTCTCTGAAAAAGAAAATAAATAATAGTAAATGGAAACTTACCAAATATTAATATTTTTATTATGGATAGAGACATTCCACATTAATTTTACTTTTGGTCTTTTGAGACAGAACTTTTCTGATCTGAGTTTTTAAAAATATTTTTTTCTGAATAATTTATTCTTTCAAAGCTTTTATAACCATTCAGAAAATTTTAAAAGCTGAATATCTTCTTTTATGAATCTCTCTCTACATATGGCTATCTAAAACTAGGTCCATGACATCAGAATTGGAATACCATTCATGTTTCTTAAAAGCATTGCTGGTCAAAACTAATATCATTTTCTTGTTCCATGGTGTAGCTACTTCTCAGATTGACACAACACAAAATATAGTTTAGATCACATTATAAAAAAAAAGGAAAAGAGAAAATTGTGTCTTGGTCATGTTGGGGCTCCAACAAAATTTGGTATGAATTTATATAAGGACTGTACCTTGTACTATGCAAATTTTCCCAAATCTGGCCAATTATAAATTTGTGAAAAATCATACACTTCATACCTCTCTGAAACCTCACATACACTTTGAAAAGTCTTGCCAGTCTCACAACTAATGGGATGCTGCTTGATCACAGAATCACAGAACCACTTCATTGGAAAAGATCTCAAAAATCACCAAGTCCAGCACTAACCCAGCAGTACCAAGTCCTCCATTAAACCTTGTTCCCAAGCACCACAGATGCACATTTTTTGAACACTTTCATGGAGGGTAATTCCACCACTTCCTTTGGCAGCTTTATTCCCATGTCTGACCATTATGGTGAAGAATTTTTTTTTAATATCCAGTATAAGCCTTCTCTGGTCCAACTTGAGGTCATTTCCTCTTGTCCTTGAAGGATAGAGAACACTCCTTGTGCTCCATATCCTTTAGCCAGCCATATGCTTATAGCAAAAGGTCAGTGCCACAGATTTCCTACTGCTTTCCAATATATCTACACCTCTTAACAAATCAGCCAGTGTAAAATCAACAGCTTTTGAATCTCAGTATTTCTGCTGTGTTGTGAGGCTCCAAAGTCACTGGTCAAATGTGTTCCTCCACTCCCCTCTAGTGGGAGGTCCACACAGCAAGTGTTTCCTCCTGCTTTCCTCCATACTTTGAAGAATAAAGGGCTGCTCTGCACACCTGACAACCCCAGCTCTGCTTCAATGGTTTTGCTTTTGTGGGGACACATGCATACATGTTCAATCTGCCACATTTTTTACCACATTCTCCATATTCAGATTAATTAGTTCTAAGCCACAAGGCTACCTTGAAAGAATTTTTAAACTGCAAAATTGCCCAGCAGTCCAACATTACGAAGTGTTCACATAAAGTTAAGTTTAATTAATCACTATATGAATATGTGTTTTGCCTAAGGATTGAAATTAAAGATCATAAGACTCCCACTTCATTAAAAATACAGGATGAACAGTACTTGGACATGAATCAGTTTTGTGTCATGACTGAAGATCACTTGATGCTTTGGAGATGGGCACTGCATGAGGCAGATGAACAAAATACATTGTGATAAAAGTCACTGAATGCTCCTAGAAAACCAGTTGCACCCTGTCTTTGACAGATTTTCTTTAAAATAATATAAACTCTATATACTCACATTTTGGACTTGTGATTTTGAAATATTTTTTTTGTTTGAAGAATTGCTGAGCTTTTGCAGCAGCCACTAAGATAAATAGGAGCACTACCCTGAGCATGCATGCTGCTACATAGTCTGAGAAATTAGACCTCAGGCATCTTGAATTAACACCCCAAATTAGCTGGCACTTTTAACAATTCCCTATATATAAAATGGGGAGAAAAATACCACAGGGACATTATGAAGATAAATTCATTAATTTTTGTTAATAAGCAGGATACTATGGAAAAAAAAGCACCAGGGAAAAGCCCATTAGGAAATGAATAATTATGTATTCAGTGCAAGGTTTGGATGGTGTGCAGAAAATTAGGCATGGGGACATATATTAAATGATGAGAAGAAAAAGGAATACTGCATGGCTGATCATTCTGGGAACACAGTCTGCCTTGTGCACTGAGTGAAGCAGGACCCCTGTGAGTGGACATGATGTGCAATTAATGACTGCATTAACACAGTCCACTGTAATTGTCTTGCTTCTCTCATTGTGACTTTGTAAAATTTCTTTGATAAGTATATGATGGGATGATAAACATATATTTAGAGTATTAAATGAATTGCTTAATGTTACAGATGGGAAATTGGTATCTCCCAGCTTAAGAAATTCTAGGATTTCCCTGACTTTTTTATCTAGTATAACCTGGTAAATCTGTGGGAAAATCAGAAAGAATACCACTTGGGGTATCACTGAAAATGCAAGGATGACCTTGTATGAAGATGAATCCTTTTCTTGCAGCAGTATTGTTTGCTTTGTGAGTGAAATAAAGCGCAGGTCATCCTGTATATGACAGGAGCCCAAAAAATCTCCGTATTCCTCAGAAGCTGAGTACGGTGGGAAGAGCTGGCACACAGAAAGTGCTGCTGCAGGCATTGAGCATACTCTGTGGAAAACAGAGGTGAAGAAGTCTTTGAAGATGGAGTTTGTACAAACCTTACTTTCAGATGAATATGCACGCGGATACTTAGAGATTAGAAGAGCCAACCTCTTCAAAAGTTCTGAAGAAGTGATTTCCAGAGTTTTATAGCCTAACCATATATGAATTAATTTTCTTCTTTTCCCAAGGAAAATAATAATTATTTCTTAGGTATAATGACATTTTATTTAGAATTTCAAGTCATTTTCACAGAGTAGGAGTGGAATATTTCTATTTTCCTTTCAGATCTTTGAAAATAATTTCTACATCAATTCTAATGTTGAACTATCTCCCCAGGTTTCTGACAGAAGTGGGGGTGAAAGCCTGGGTAGCAGACAGAGAGGAAAAAAGTTAGCAAAGTTCAAAGTGGCTGAAAGCACCTTTCCAGGGGAAGGTAGTACAACTCCGAAATTGTGTTACTGCCAGAGTCACCTGCAATAAAACATCACAGAAGCTTTCAGATAAGCATAATGAATATCAAACAGATCTGAGGTCTTCCCAATAAATATGGCTATTCTGACAGCATCTCAGAAGCTGATTGTTTTGCCATTTACCTTCTGATTACGTCTTTCTACTAGGTTAACTGATTTTAGACATCTGCCTTCAAGCTGTCAGACAAGTTGGTTCAAAGCTCACCTTAGTCAGTAAAATGAAATTGAAATTGGTTTCACTGAAGAGAGTATCTGTTGGCACTGATCTCAGCCACAGGGGCTGAAGGACTTCATCAGCTGTTCCTGCCTCAGCTGCAGTGACTGGGTGGTGGCTGGCTTTCAGTAGTTGGAAGAGACAAGGCAAAGATTAGATCTTGCCTTCTTCTGAATAAGGGTTAGATTAGGATTTGAGACAAACTGTAATATTTCTCAGCTGAATAAAAAATTTTAGGTAGAAGAGAATGTACTAGAGGATCATTATGCAAGTGGGCTCACAGTAGATTTTCAGCCCTGAATGAATGTTCAGCTGTAAACAAATGGTTTGTGTGTTTTGGTTTTTTTTTTGGTTTTTTTAAAATTTTTGAAGTACTGCCCACTGACAATACTCATAATACTCTCTCCCAAATGCAGTGGGAACAAATTTGCTAACATTAGTAAGTACCTAAACATGGGGAAATTACCTCTTGGTTCTAACAGAAGGCCTTTCAGTGAGTGGAGCTGGTAAAGCACTTCTGAGAACCCTCCTTAAGAGAAGGGCTCACATGCTTTAGCTGCCTGAAACAAACAGGAAATCGATTTGTTTAAATGTTCCATGTATAAATGCTCTTCTGAAATTGTCCATACCTGAATTTCTCATGGTGCTGAAAATGCAACCAGTTTCTTTGCTAACCTAATATACTTCCTTCTAGAAAAATTATTTGTCATGAGTTTTTCTTGAGAGGAAACAAATATATCTACAAATGAATGTGTGTGTGAATGTATGTTTGAATATGTGTGTGTATACACAGTATGTATAAAAAGCTTAATTTTATCTAGTAACTTAATGGTTAGTCATCAAGCTTTATAAAGATAATGCTGTAGATGCCAAAGACTGGCCTTTATTGGTGTAATAGTAGCCAAGTGCCTCTGGAAATTTGGACAGCACTAGACTTCATCATAATATATTCAAGACTATATAGGCTTGGCAAGGTCCAGTTTTAGATAAAATGTGGAAAAGTTGCAACATGGAATTATAGACATGCTGATTTTTCAACATAAATTGATTTTTCAACATAAATTTTTTCAACATAAAATGAACATTTCTGCATTGAGCCTCCTGATTAAGCAAGTCAGCACCAAAGCAAATTGCCAAGAAATATGCAGGGGAAGACATTGTTTTGTTTTTAAGTCTATTTCTGTTATTGCTTGATATTTAATAAAATAGGGACTTCTGCTTTATATGAGGCTTCACCCTGTAAAGAAATCCATGTAGCAATTCTCAGCTGAGTGGCTTGTTTCCCTTGAATGATCTACATTTCTGATTTTTTTAGTCTTTGTCAGGAAGCTGCATAGTGATGGTCATTGGTGCTTGGTCATACAATGTTAATTCAGCAGAAAGAAAGAAGGCAAAGCTTTTGCTCTGTACACAAGGCCTCATAATTAGCTGAACTGCTGCATTGAGTGCAACCAAATCACAGGAACAAGCTAAAACCAATGGCTGCGATGAATGATGTGACAAAAGAATCTAACTAAATAAGGGGTCTGCTCAGGAAAAATTAGGCTCCAGCGCTATTAATATTTATTAGGCTCATCTCCAATCTCAGCAACAATCACTATTGTGAAGGAAGAAAGGAAGGAGGATGAAATTGGGTTCTGTTACTTCAAGGTGAGGAAACTGAGTTAGCAATCCTAATGGATACAGTTGCCAGGATGAGAACCCCATGTTGATGGGGGAAGAGTAAGGAGATGCTTGAGACCCTGTTGTACTTACAAACATGGTGAGTTACACTGCCGCAGAGAGACCAGCTTGGCATTACAACACACGAAGAATCAACCAATGTTCCTAATGCACCTTAACACATGTTGAATCAGAATAGGGATGAGCAAATGGGACCCACAATGCATGTGTGAAACAGAGGTGGTCTTTCAGCACTCCTACTCTTGTCTGACACAGCGCTTGGAGTGTTAGACTCATTCCTAAAGCACCACTGGAGTTGAGGTGTGCCAGCTAGGAGAGGTGTAGTGGTTTGCAATACATTGCAATGTATTTCCTCTACCTACTGCAGAGGAAACACAGGGTATTGAAGTTCTAATAGTCAACCAGGACCACATGTGTGATTGATGTGGATTTTCCTATCAGTCCCTCTAACTGTTCAGAATGGCCCTTTTCAATCTCTCTTTCAGTGTTGTCATTTTCTGTTCAATTGATAACACCTGAAGCTTGGCTACTCTTTCTGTTCTAGGGTTGGTTTCTAGGTGCTCTGAACATTGTGTGGTTGCTTGGAAATAATTTTTATTTCATATAAGAACTGTCTCATGATTTTATTGCAACTCTGAATACTGATAGTCATCAAGCACTACATTTATACTTTAAATAATTCAGTAGAGTTGATTTTAATGACTTCTATATGTTTCTGAAGAGGGGAAAAAGAAATAAATAAATCCTTGATGGGGCATTAATGAAGTTAAAATTTCAGTAGTTGCATTCGAATATCAAAATGTTAATAGTGAATTAATAGTGTTATTCTCAAAAGTATAAAGTGAGCAAAAAAGAGAACACTATATTACAGGCATTGATTCTTAAACTAAACCAGAAGATACATAAATTCAGAAAATATCTATTTTCTCAAAATTAATATTAGTCCCAAAATCACCCTTTATCCTCCTGCATATCATTTGGTCTTTTACATTTCTCTTCCAGATTTGGGGAATAAAAGTTGCCTGTTGAGCTTCCTTAGAGATACTTAGCAACATGAGGCATTTGGAAAAGTTTCTCATCTGAGTGGGTGATTGATCACTGGAAGAACCAAGCCTGCCAGAGTTCAGGGAGGGTATAGACTGTGCTCTTAACTTACATGGTTTAGTTGTAGTTAATCCTGTGAGGAGCAGGGAATTGAACTTGATGATTCTTATGGATCCCTTCCAACTGCAGATATTCTATGACCCCATGATTATTATAAATATCCATGAATTCCACACTAATATAATGAATATATAGTCTCTTTCCAGCACAGACAATTTCCAAAGTTGCTCATTTATTTTGTAGCTGTGGATTCTGACAGATACACATCTTGCTTGGAAAGGAAAAAAAAAATTTCTAAGACCATCAACTTTCTCACCAGCTTGTAAAATTTTGTTATCATGTTTCTCTTCAGGTTTCTAATAAGGATGTCCAGTGTCATGCACTTCTGCAGAAAGTCTCTATTTTTATTTTTATAGCTGCTGGAGCAGGTATAAAACAAGACAACCTCTTTCCCTAGCCTCTAGCTTTGAAAATTTGATATCTACAGACTTGCTCAAAAAATACTCTGTCTCTTTTGAACTGTATGCTAATGTCTTACTATCTCTAATTAAAATGATTGCCAAACCAGGCATTTTCTCTTAAGTCCTCTTGTTACAGATCTGCCTGTCCTTTGCCATATTTTTTATGTTTTTACTGTATCTTAAATTTTGCTCCATTTTACTAATTTGTAGGATGTCCAATTTCTTCTCACTTTCAGTAATTTGGTATAGTGTTTGGTATAGTGAGCTTTCTAAATTTATTCTAATTCCGGAATTCTGACAGATTGATGTGGATTTTCTTCTTAGTTCTTGTTCTCTTTTTTAAAGATGGAAAACTTCAGTAACAAATAACATTTTAAAATATATTTAATCTTTAGTATTTTCTTTTGGAAATTTCAAGAAGCACATGTATAATTCTTGTACTTTTATGAGGTCACAGGATATAATTCTGCTGAGACTTTCTTTGTAGTGTTTTCTTTTTTATTACCAGCATATTAACTCAAATTTTAAGTGATGATGACAGCTGACTGTTGAGAAGAATTTGGGAGGGAGGATATCCATATATTCTGTCTTGTGGCAGTGGTACGTGTGAGTTCTAATCTCAAAGTTAATAATTTTCCAAATACTGTTCATTTTTCTAACAATTTAATAGCTCTTTGTGTCACTTCCTTTGTCCAGTTCTCTACTCCCTTGACCTACAGGGACAGCTTATGGCATTTCAGCAGTCCCTTGCTCTCTGAATTTATTAAGATACCTTAGAAACAATAAAAAGAAAATAATTGATTCTGCCTATAGGCTCATAGGAAAATTATTACTTTTCATTCTCTTTTAATCTGCCTCTTCTTCCAATTTTGTTTTAAAACCAAAGTGACTTCTAGCTAATAAAGTGACTTTCATTTTCTCGGTTACTTCCTGTAGAGAACAATGTTGTTCCAAGTTATTCTTTTGTATCTCCAGTTTACAGTCTATTAGCCAGTATATCTGCCTGTATTGCCTGTAAAACATTCTTTTTCTTGAAAGGGCTATTTGGACCTTTAACTTTTATAGATGTAATTTTTATTGACTTAAAAGTCCACAGTTTATCAGCGGATATTCTCTTAAACTTTTTTTTCTTGACAGTGTAATTCCAACCCTGTCAGACTAAGACCTGCCAATATAGTCTTAAGCTGTAATACTGAGCATATAGTTTAAAACTGACTTTCACTTTTTTAAAATAAAGATATAATCCATTTCCTGGTCATTTCTTAGTAGTCTCCCAGTATATATGCATTTCTATTTTTATCTTCTTTCATCAGTGTATAAAAACTACCTCTAAAAATTAACTTCTTAACCATGGTCCCAAACAGATAAATGTGCCTTCTCAAACAATTACTCAGCCTCTGCTGCTTCCTTATTTCAAATGTCCATCTATGTGGATCCCCAAATAATCCTTTCCACAAACCTATTTTCTTTTACCTCTAACCATGGAAACACACCACCACCCTGGAATGGTGAACATCAGCCATCCTCTCTTCATCTTCCAGATGAAGTCCCATCTGGAGTGTTTCAGTCTGTCACCTGGGTGAAGAAGCAGATTTGTATAAAGACACCGGTGTTTGGGCAGAGCTGTGAGGGTATTTCTTCTTGCAGGTCATCCTCCTTCTCATTTCCTGTGTTAATCTATTAATATCCCTCTATTCTTTCTTCTTGGGTTTAGAATGGTGTTTTACAACGGCCATGTTTCTTCATATGCCTGTGTTGCAATTTAGGAATTCTCCAATTTCGTTTTCCCACTGAAACCATGCACTGCTCACTCACTTCCCCCTCCCCTCCCCTCTGGCAAGAGCTGGAGAGGAGAATGGGGGGCACAAAAGGTGAAAAACTTTTTTGGTTGAGATAAGACCAATTTATTGGAAACAGCAATGAGATAAGAAAATGAACAGTAGCAGCAACAATATTAATGACAAAAGTGTACAAGAGAGAAGTGAATGATTCACTTGCTTTCACAGGATTTCCATCCCGGGAAATCACATGAGGTGGTATAGAATAACCTCTGGGTCCTGTTTGTGCCCCCTCCTGGCTTCTGCAAAAAATAACCCTGTCCTGGCAGGAACCAGGACAGTCTGTTACCAACAGCAGTTCTTTTACTGTTTTACATATTATTGCTCAGATATACCTAAATTTCCTCAGCCAACCATAATTTCATTCTTTTTATTTGCCACTTTTCCTTTCTTTGCTCTGGATGACATCTTTGTTTTGGATTACAAAATTCCACTTCTCTAAAGTGGTGAAGCCTTTCACTTTCTAACAAATTTGGCTCATAATATTTCTGAATTAAATTCAGTTTCTGTAGAACTGACTTCCTTTCTTTTCTTTTTGATGTGCTACTGTTCTTGAGATGTAAAACACATTGCAATGTAAACTGCATTGAAATGAAAGTGGTCTCTGTTTTTCCCTTACTGTTTTAATTTGGGCAGTAGTCTCATTCAGTTCCTAGTAGCCCTTGTGCCTTGTTGGAAACATCTAATTTTTAGCTTATTTCTTAAGGCTTTAAATTTAGAACAGATTAGAAGAGTTCATCTTCCATATTCATATAGTTTTGCAGTTTTATTCAGTATTCATAGATTAACAATCCTATTTCTAGTTCCTTCTAATTGATTTTAAACCTATCAAATTCTGATTGCACTGGCAATGTAAGTATCAGATAACTAAAGTTAAACCAGAGAAGAAAATATAGTGCATTTTCCCTGGGATATCCATTTTAAGGGGTTTCAGGTTGTGAATATTTCTTCAGGTTTCAGTCACAATATATTTGCTCAAGTTGTGTGAAGTCAAAGATGCTCATTTTCATATAGTTCTGAGAGTATTTTTCATTTTGTAGAGAAAATAGAGGCTATCAAAACAGCCTGTTTTATCCATTACATTCCCCATTATTTTGTTTACAGCTCAGCAAAAAGTCAGAGAGAGAAGAACTGGAAGGAGACCACAAAAGAGAGAATACAGATTGTTTTATAAAATGCAAGACATACAAATAAATATCTTGGTAAATGCAGTTCAAGTTTGACCAAAATAGAAAAAAATATTTTGCACAAATTACCTGGAAATGGGTGTGTACCCTAAATATTACAGAGTCACTTGATAGCATCTGAGAAATACCTGCAACTGTCTCAACCAAACTCTATATTTTCCAGGCTGGGTACTTAAAGTTTCAGTCAATACCGGATTTTCTGCCTCTTTTATTCTTTTTGCACAAATGGAAAGTATTTCTCTTTTCCTGAACCCCGCAGCCCAAGGTAGAATTCATCTGATTGAATGAAGAGCTGTTTGACTGTATTAATAAACTCCTTAAAAAGCTGATGCAGATAAAGAAGGATTTCTAGGACATGGTTCCTCTTTTCTTCATGAAAAAGAAGTGATTCATGTGAATGATGATTGAAACAGCCCATATATCTCTGTTAATTTTAGGGAAAGTCTAGGATACAAGAAGAATCCCACATATGTCCAGCTGTACTTATATACACGATAAATTACATAAACTACTGGCCAATGTGCATGCTCTTGAAATTGAAAAGGATCACTGCAATCACATAATCTGATTTCTTGAATAACCAAGACCCGGTAATTTACATGATAATCTTTTCACTGAGCCAAATAAATTGTGATCCAATGAAAAAAGTCCATTTTTCTTTATCTGTCGCCTTCTTCTTCTTATGGGATGAAACTCTTAAATTTAAAGTCAAAATGTAATGTTAAAAAGGTATTTACTAGAGTCTGGAGGATTTCCACAACACAATTAGTAGGTTTGTTTTCAGCCCCTTGCCCAAAAATACATATTGCCTACTTACTTTACAGCCCTGTTTGTAAAACAGTACAGCCCAATACACAATGCCTTGAAAATCACTTCATATTTCCAACTTATGGTGAAAGTAATATTGTTTAGGGTTTAGAGTCACTTTATTTTGGTATTTTATATACATTTCATTATATAATGAAACTGCTTTTGTTTTGTCTTTTTTATTGTAGTGCTAAATTTGGCTGTAGATTTTAATAACTGTGTAGTGCTTTGAGACCGTGCTGAAAGGTATTTTATCAATTTATTCTGTTATTACTCTGCCCAAAGGCTCACATCATTTTCAGCAAGGGCCACTTGTTTTTTGTGGAGTCATCACTTTTCCCCTCTATTCATTCATCCTCCCTTTTCCCCAGACTTTTCTTTCTCATTGAGAAGAACAGCTATTTCTAAAGCATGGCTCTATATGGTAGGATTATTCTACATTGCAATTTGCCTGGTGCCACCCTCCTCAGGAGCAAAAGGTATTAGGATTTACATCAGGTGTACCCTGATTAGAAAGAGGAGTATAAGAGACATATGGAGGACCACAGTTGGAAATATATACTGGGTTCAGAAGAACCCAAAATAAATATCCAGAACTTGAAAATTTTCATCTCTGCTTTCATAACTCTCCCAACTATTAATGCTAGTTTTGAGGCGATGGGAGAGAGTTTAAGCTAGCAGTGAGACATTAATTTCTTACATGTTATTTGTGTTAAGGGAAGGAAAATCTCACTGAACCACAAATCTCTTAAGTTTTCATGAGAAAGGAGACCTTTTCAAGCCTCGCTTTGAGGCTTTCAACTAAACTCTTAATGTTCACCTCTGGGCCTATAAATTGTGAGCTCTTCTGTGGTGACTGAGGACACATCTTTTTAGAGTGAAAATGCAACTTGCAGAAACAGAGAAACTTTGTTTTGGCCTGAACAGCATGAAGCATATATGGCTCCATGGTATCATTCTGGATTTGCGTCATTGTCAGCCTTGCTGAGGGCATGCTGTCCCATCACCCAGATCATCAATGAAGACATTAAAGACGGCTGGACCCTGTACTGACCCCTGGCCTACACCACTGGTTACTGGCCTCTGATTAGCACTTCCCTTTAGGTTTGGCAAGTCAGGCATTGTTCAATCCACATCACTGGTTATCCAGCCACCTGTGGCTTCATCAGCCTCCCCGTGAGAACGGTATGGGAGACAGGATTGAAAGCCTTTCTGAAGGCAAGGTAAACAACATCCACTGTTCTCTCTACCAAGGGGAGAGAAAGAACTTTCAGAAAGTCTTTGTCTAAGTCTCTGAGGGAAGCAAATCCATCAAGTAAGCTGGTTTATGGTGTACAATAATAAAAAAAAAAGGATACATAAATTATCCTTTACTGCTGCCAATAGAATAGTCCTTCTCTTCTTCTTTTACAGAAGGGAGGATAAAGCCAGACCTTTCCAAGGTAGGCTATTTATAAATTGCAAGTGGGACACTTAGACTGGATTGCTTCTACAGTTCTACAGCTGCTTTTCTTTCCACAACATCCACAAAGACAGCCTAGAATACATTTATATATTTGGACCTCAGCTAATTTCCTAAAGCTAGATTGGCTGAAATCAGACTACAATTTAAAGTGCATTTTTCATCACTGCATACCTTAGCATTTTGCTGCCTCAGTGTGTTTGAGTAGAACTGTTTAACATAATTGCTAGTCATTTGGCTAGGATGCTGGTCCTGAGATGGTAATATTTGCAGATGATGCATTTACTTAAATGACCAGGGCTGAATTATCTGTCACTAACCTTTCTTGAAACAAAATATGAATTACATAGAACGCTGATCTGACTTGGCGTTTCCTGTACAGCATACTCCCTGCCTCATGCCTACACTGAGCCTTTATCACTCTTGACTAAAATCCATAAAAACCACCAGCAACAGCAGCAGCAAACTCTGTGGTGGATTTCACACATTGCTCTCTTTTATAGAATCAAAGTCCTGCTGAAAAGGAGACAGAAGTCCAGGGTAATTTGGGGCATTTAGGGGTTGAGAAAAGAAGAATACAGACGTATTATGAACCTGACTTCTGCTCAAAACATTTGGAATTTTTTCAGAGGAAACTTTTTAAAAGTTTACTGATCTTTGTTGGAACATTGTTCTGCAGCAAAATCCCTTAGCTGCACTCTCTCAGCCAAGAAAGCTTTATTCCCAGTTTTCACACATTTCGCTCTGGATTCCTGGCTCTGAGAGACAAAGGAAAAGAGGCTCAACCACTAATTTTTTTCCAAGGAAGAAAGATGGCAATATTGTCTTGCAGCATCTCAAAACCTGTGCTCACAGTGCCAGACAGAAAGCAGAACAGAAAAGGCACACAGACACAAATAAGTTTTGAAATTTTTTCTTTGTTTTCTTTTTTTCCAAATATTTGAGCTTATGAGGGTACTGTTATTTTATCCACATAAATTGTCAACAAACAAAATTAGCTGGCAAATCAAGAGCTATGCAAACACTGGACAATTTTTTCTTTGCTTCAACTCTAAAACACAGTGGGATGAGAATAGTTCTTACTTTCCACAGCTTAAAGACAGGTCTATATTTGGCATGGATCAAGCATGGAGCAACTTTAATAACAACACAAGACATATAGTACTATAACCCAGGTTCATAAGCTTCTTTTTCGTTGCTTCAACAAAACCACCACTTAAATCAAACTCTCCTTAAGAAATGCTGATCTGCAGAATATTACCAGATGGGTCTCCTGCCTTCTGAAGAAAGGGGGAAATGAGAGAGCCTCATGTTTAACGGCATATGAAAGAAGAAATACAATGTGTAAACTTTCCACTGACGGATATAATAGTGTTCTCACTTTTAAAGAAAAACAGTACTTCCTAGCAGGAGGCCTGCAAGAAATTTAACAATTACTCAAGATTTAGTTGTACACCATGGCATTTTCAAACATGTGCAGAGTCTGTTATTTTTTGTAATTAAATAATTTAAATAATAAATAATGTAATTAAAATATATTTGAACTCTGCAATCCCTAGGGCTTGAACTATGTGCAGAGAAGTGATGCATATTCAATGTGAAGTTTAATGAGTAAGAAAATGCAGAATCCTGGAAATCTGGTAATGTACAAGATAGTTTTGGCACTCTCCCCCTTCTCCCCCATTCCTTTTCAGAGCAAGAGAGGGCCCAATTTACCAAATCAGGCTTTAAATCATTCACAAGTCTCTTTTCCTAAAAAGGAAATATTGTTAGTGTTTAGGATTCTTTTAGCACAACATGTGGTTACCCAAATGTTTCTCTACAATAGTCCTAGTGAAAAGTGATAGGAAATTGACTCTGTAATCCTGTAAAAGCAATGTTTATTTTACCATCATCAGAATTTTACAGACTGTAGGAAATTGTTACTTGTCTCTTCATTTCAAGGCTGACCCTGATTAAAAACTCCTGCTGAGATTTCCAGAGGAGACTAATACTGTCAGAGCTTTGCTTTTAGGGATCGTCACTGTTTTTGATTTTCTAAGGGTGGTTGCTTTCTAAGGAGTGTTATCTCAATATCAGACTCTATGAAGCCCTGCAACAAAAACTGAGGGTCCCCAATCCCTCTACCTAACTCACTGAAGATGCTCAGTTTTGATGTTCAGTTTTCTTGATGTTGCCTGTAGATAAATACAGTTTTCTCCCTGTGGTTTAGGCGGCTGATTGCATGCGAAGGACTTGGCTCTTTAGGCATGTTTTTCCCCATGGCTGGATCAGGCACAGAATACAATCCAGATACCTCTGCCTTTGGGCAAGAGGCAGGGCTGGAGCCAGGAGATGCGAGGACACAAGGACTTCCAATGCTTAAGCAGGGGTGCTGCAAGCTGTATTCCCCCCAGGTACCAGGGTTTGCTGCTTTGCAAAAGGACAACAGGAGCCTTACTGTCAGTGGCCATGTAAGGATGGCAAACCTTATGTGAGCCCAAGCAGTCAGCCTGAATCAGGGCTGCCCTCACCCCCAGCATGGGGCAGTGCCCATGGGAAAATGTCAGCCTAACCAGGCTCTGATATTCTGCACACTTTTGTGAGTTACAAAGGCTTATGCTCATGCTACTGAGTGTCCTGGTTTCATAGCCATTCAATATTTAAGATTTTCATTGAGTTTTCTTTGTGTGTGTGTGCATGTGTGTGGCTTTTGCCCCCTTTCAAGCCCCAGTTCTTGCAGCAGGAGAAGCTGAGTTTCTCTTGAAAACTGTCTGCCAGGATGACTGACGGAAATTTAAAACACAGGATTGTAAAGATTCAAAAACCAGATGAATA
Source organism: Vidua chalybeata (assembly GCF_026979565.1). Classification (NCBI taxonomy): domain Eukaryota; kingdom Metazoa; phylum Chordata; class Aves; order Passeriformes; family Viduidae; genus Vidua; species Vidua chalybeata. Next base: position 34,065,677 of record NC_071531.1, on the reverse strand, counting down.
AATAAAATAAAATTTAAAAAATCTCCTTACATTTTTACTGTTGTCTTAGTGCTGATGGTTGTAAGGCCTGTCTAATGGTTTCATGAGGCCTGAGTCGGGGGTTTGAAATCATTAGCAATATTGATGCCTTTAAGAAGTGAATGCTTAATACTGCCTTTCTTGTGGCTGGGCACATTACTGTTCAGCCTGCTACTTTTATTATAGACAAAAGGGCCTTTGTTTCAAGTGCTAAAGTTCAAGTGCTAAAGTTGGTGCTGAAGACCCAGGAAAATATCCTGACATGAATATGGTGTACACATGTCTATGTGGCCACTTTCTATTATATTTAGCTATTAACAGTATTTACATACCAGAGTAATTCAAGGTTTGAAATACGTGATTACGGAGCAGCTAAGGCATAGCTCCCCTGAGTGTTTTAAAGATTCCATCAATGGGAATAGGCTGTGTGCACATGTCCTTTTCCATCCCTGCCATGTCAAAAATTCAAAATTATAAACGTAAGAGGTTCTTAAAACTTAAAGTAGTGACTGGTTTAAAGTTCTTGTGATTGCTCAGAGTAAGGTGAATTCTGTGTCTGTTTCCAGTTTTGGGCATGCCACAGAAAAGTATTTCCACCTCTAATACTGACTGAGCTCACTGGAAACTTTGTGTGCCTACACTAGAGCTGGGTATGTGATTGTTTGCTATAGTATATACATATATAGTATACATGTATACTATATATACATGTATATATAGTATATACATACGTTCACTAAATATTTCCTTCAATATCATATTGACTTCAAAGTTTTAATGTATTTATGAAAACTAATAATATAACATAATATAATATCAAGCTGCAGATGGCAGAAGGATATTTTTACCATTCCGTGAAATGCAGCCACTGCTGTTCCACAGCGCTGTTCGTGGAGGACATGGAAGGATTTCCAAGTGGTCAGAAGGTGGCAGCAGATCTCTGTTTCATTTCTCTTGAGGTGCCCTCAACCTCAGAAATAGAGAAGGAAAGAATAAAGTTTTAAATTAACCCAATGAAGAAAAATGGTACCAAAACTTTAATGCCACAGGTAGCTATGAAAGGATTGTCTCTCACCTTTGCTGATCACAATGCACTAATTCAATAGTAGGTCTCTCACCAAATGCCTTGAAGATTCAGCAGAAAAGGGGAAGCATCCCCAGTGTAAATGGCAGCCTGGAAGTGGCCAGACAGTGTCTGGCCTCAGTTAATGTGCAACCAAAGGCAAAAGTGGCCTCGGGTCTCACACCAAACTCACCACCATTATACCTTTACTCACACTGGACTAACACAATTATACATAAGCCTGATGCATCTGTAGTTGAGTCTAGGAGTTGAGTAATGCAGCTGCCATCCCTTCCAGGACCAGAATCCATTCGCCTTTCCATCCCCTCTGGGAGCAATCTTGGACAGATGTAGAGGGAGGGCTTCTTTTATACAAAGGGAAAAGCTGCTCCTTTTTTTCTGTGAACTGTGTTCAGGGAAGTCTGCAGGAGGGTCACAATGGATCCTCCTCAGATGGGGAGCCTTCCCTCTTCACAGGAGTCCCCAGGCAGTGTCCAGGGCACAAAAGAGTCAGGAATGGGAGCCGACGCCCATGGCAGCCCATCATGCTTGCTTTGGGTGCTCACTGCTGGACAGATGCCTGCAGCCTTCCCATCTTTCCTAAGAAGGCAGAGACTTATAGGATTTAAAATCCTACATTTCTGTGATCCTGATAAATGTATCTACAGAGGCACCCTGAAACAATCCCGGTTCAAAACAGGGGCAAACAAAAAAAGAATTATTGATGTGCCTGTCCATGTCCCACCTCTTCCTGGTTTTGCTGCATTTTCCTTTTTAGTAAACTCATTTTTTAACTTTTGATCTGGGGATACTACTTACAGATTGCAATTGCTCCAGTCTATGAGCTACTGACACAGAAGGTTCACTGTTAAAAAGGAAAAGAATTTGAAGGGGAAGGAGGGAACTGTTTAATAACAACACTAAAAAGGTAATAATTAATGATTTGGCTGTAAAGGTGAGAAGCTGAAGCCCAACATTTACTAAATAGTGTACTGTTAAAAAGGGAAACTCCATCTGTGTTAATATTTTTAAGCAGGTGAGGTGGAGCTTACCAATGAAGGGAAGCTTTCTTTCTCTAGGTTGATCTTAGGTGTCAAAACACGTTTTAAATGAACTTATTTCCACAAGTGCAAGACAGCCAGCTTTGTTTTTTCAAGGACTGTCTCTGATTGTTTAGCTTAGTTCCTCTGGAAATAAACCAAAGCACTAGGTCTGATTCATGGATACCTAAATCCAAAGAGTGGCATGAGCTTCTCACCTGACCACAACATAAGCCACACTCTTTTACTGTATCAAATCCAGTGATGTGGGTGGTTAATTTAAAATACATCTCATAAGAAAATAACCCGGTTTGACTTAAGGACTGAATGGGAGGTAGTGGAGAAGTCCTGATGATTAGTTATTAGCACAGTTAAACATCGTACCTAATGTCCAGGTTGGATGTTCCTAACTGACACAGGAAAGGAAGCAGCTAAAGAGTCACAAGGACAATTAATAAGTTAATACACTCACAGAAACTTGGTCCAAAAGTTATCAGATATCTAGAATCAGAAATGGAAAATTTTGTCCATCTGTCCATGAAGATTTGCATTTCACCATGCACTCCGCACTTTTCTTGTGTCTCCAGTTTGCATCCACCAGCAGGAAATTCTCAAGTTCTCAATTTGTCAGTATTCAGAACTTTGCTTTGGATAAGAATATATTTCACTGGACAATGTTAAAGAAATAAATCATAATGTACAGATCAAGCTGATAGCTGTCTTTTTCTTGGCCAGCTTCTCATGTTAAGGACTCCTCACTTCCCCTCCTCTGATTTTCAGTGGATACTATTGAGCTCAGCTCTAGTGCTGTCACTGAAGTTATGTTACATGGCTCTCCATTCACATAACTAAAAGCAGAAGCTAGCTTTAAAGTCTTTTAATTCAATTTAATTACAATGTTAATTTTTATGATGGCTAATTTAATTTACTATGAGTATAATTAAATATAATATATTTTGTAGAAATTATAAAAATGATTTTTCCTCCTTCCTAGAAGAGGAAGAGAGTTCAGAAAGACTATTTCTAGCAGATCCATTTTAAAACATCATCTCAGCTGAAATGAAGGATAACACACAAAAGGCCAAACCACTGGCATGAAAAGAGAAAGAGGAAAGTAATGAGACAAGCAGTTAGTAAAGGCTTCAAAGGGTGATGCTGTTTGGTGGAGCTATGCCAGATTAAAAATCCTTCAGGATAATTTACAGGAAGAAGTTCATTTTTTAGGAAGGGGATGTAGCTAGTAGAAACAGTGCCAGTATTATTAAAAAAGGTGGTTTTGGAAAGGAGGTTGGAATCTAATAATTCAGAACCTTGAGGTAAGAAGAATAAAGAAAAGAGATTTGGAATAGTTTTGTGCCAAGCTAGTCAACGGATGGCTCAGGGCCAGGACTCAGCCTGTAAGGACATTTTCCTACCCTGGGGAACACTGGCCAGTCAGCCATGGGCCTGATTCTATACCATATCGAAGGAGGGAGAAGGTGTGGATCTGGGTTTGGTCTGGTCAACTAGAGCAGCCCTATAGCAATATGTCTCTATCTCTTTGGCCTCATAACACCTGTGCTGGCCTCATGACACCTGTCTGGGAATAAAAATATCTTTTAGAATATGAAAGTTGTCCATCCATGCTTTGGAGGATGAAAGAAATTCCAAGCAGGTGTGAGGGGCAGACTCTGTGAGACATTTGGTCTACCTCTAGCAACTCAAACTGAAACTGATATGCACTGTGTCCCTCTGGGAGTTAAACCTGAGGCAAGAATAAGGACCACTACTTTCCTAGTGTCTTTTTACCCAAACTATTTTATAAAACTAAAGGATTCTGATTTCCCTTGCCTTATAACTATGACATGAAAGCATTTCCATTTGCTCCCTTATTTCTAAAATGGTAGCAGCCTGAGTTGATTGTTACTATGATTTATAGACTTAGTAATACTTAAATATTTGCTTTCTAAGTTTGACTAAACTATTGGTTAAATAAAAAAAAAAAAAAACAAACAAAAAAACAACTTGCCATGATTTTTACAAGTTACAAGGAATGTACTATAATTCTCATTGCTCTATAGAGAAAGTAATATAAACACAAGGAACAAAGCACAAGACTAAGTTTCAATGAGAGATGACAAAAAGGTATTATACTTCATGCTGGTAGAAACAACATGTAGGCCAGTCTCCTCTTTTTGTGTCATGTCTTTATACATGCATGGCTGCACTGACTTCAGTCACAGTTTTCCTGATGTAGACTTGTGCTAGACAATAACTGCAGTTAAAGTTCTGATGGCCCATTGAAAGTTCAATATTTGTTTACCTGGAATGGGGAAAGCAATAAGAACTCCTGATTACCTCTTTCAAGCTATGGCACTTGAGCTACAACCCCACACTCTACCAACTGGCAGAAGTCAGAGTGATTTCGCCAAAAGATAGGGAGGATTCTGTTTCCTGCCTTGGTTCATCCTCACCTGAATGCACCCACCTTCAAAACACACCACAAGGACCATTTTTTCTGTACGTTTTCTGGAGAAGAGAGAACATCTGAAAAAAACAGGGTAGAAATAATTTTGCTCTTGCTTCTCAGCTACTGGTTTTTGTATTTCAGAATTAAGTTCTTTAGAACTTTAGAAATTAAACTAGTGATATAGGTAGGCTGTACAGATGAGGAAAACCACATGAGACTAAGAATGTCATAGTATGTCAGATCAAAGGTCCATTCCATCTAATATCTTCTAAAGAAACCTAAAAAAAAAAAGACAAAATTAATCACAATACTTTTGTGAAACACATTCCTCAGTCTTTATTGGTTCATGGCTCAAGAACTCCCTTGCATGTGATTTTTGCATTTAGATGAAAAAAAAAGCTGTGCAGCCTGCAGTGGAGGGAGAGGGCAGGCATTTAGGGGAAGGATGAGAAAACAGTAGAGAAGTTAATAGCAGGACAAGAGAGCAGGCATCTTCCCTGTTTCAATGAAATGGGGACACTGACCTCAAGCACAGGGAAAATGCACTTGTGATCTACTGGTATTTGTTTTCTTACTTATAGCATTCAGTAGCTCTTGTCATATAAACTCTCATTAAATCTGTGGGACAATCTACAGAGTACAGTATTACCCCCTTGTTGTATCAGGCTCAATAGCTCTCTTAAATAACCTGAATTTTTTCTGAGTCCTATGGATGATGTAGCTTGGACTTTTTCTGATGCCCACTTGAGGTGATATGAGCTACAGTGAAAACCTTTTAAATTAGTTCTTTTACATATGTACTATTTACTAGTAGGAGCAATATTTAAAGTAGGGAAAGACTGGTGGTGAAAAGAATGTTTTATTTCACAGTAAAAAGGAAATATTTTAAGAGTACTTTCTATGGCAGTAAAACAGGGACTATTTAAACATGACATCCATATTTAAAATGAGTGCACTTTGATCTGTAAACAATCCTTAAAAATTAAATGGGGATGTTGGTTTTAATAGCCCTTTCACTAGCCCTGACCTACAGGTGTGCACAAAGAGAGCATGTTTCCTACTGCAGTCAATTGACTTCCTCTGATTTACAACATCTTCACTCTCTGCTCTGTGTGCTCCAGAGGTCTGAGTTCCATTTTTCTATTTGGACCTGACCTGGATTTATTTTATTTTATTTTATTCCCCAGCTACTCCAGGCAGCAAGATAAGAATTACTTTCACACCACTCTTTGTTTGCATAACACTTGCTTCCACTTAGTAAGAAATACATGACTATTTCAAGTCACATTTCCTTTGAAAAACAATGGTTTAATTTGAGCCATGAAATGTTCCTTCACACTCCTTTTTTTTTCCCCAACTTTTTTCAATATGAAGCTTCAATTAAAATCTAAAAGGCTGACTCAAGTTTTATACACAGCTCTGTTTGTGCACTTGGGGTTTCTCCTGAAGTTTGTATTAAAATGGTCATTTTAGAGACACATTTCATTCAAAATTCAGTAGCTCTGTGAGACAGCCATGCGCCATTTCTGTCTGCTATCATTCCCCCAGGGATTTCCAGGTGTGAGTTTCTGTGCTTTGAATGAATAGAAGGGAAGATGAGAAGGTGAGAAACATGGACCATCCCTCTTAGCCAGCAGAAACACACTGATAAGGAAGCTGTGATGAAACTTGTGACATCCACTTTACTCTTCTGAGAGAGGACTCTGGGCAACTAGGAATTGAGTAGGTAGTGATAATTCTGTTTGTCTGTGCAATCACAGAGAACAAAAGATTATGGGAAAGTGAAGGGTATCCTCCTTATCAGTTACGTCCACAATGCATCTTAGGCAAAATAGGTAACTTTCTGTGGCTCCTCACTTTGGTTAAATACTGTTAACTTTACATTTTTAGCCCCGGAAAGAAGAATACATGGCAAATCCCACAAAAGAAATTGGCAAAATGTGGTTCATTATGGCACACATTTCTCCAGAAGGAAGTATGAGAGTGTTCTCATTAAAAAAATCCAGGTTCAGGAATTCCTCTGCAGCCCCACAGCCAGCCAGCAGCCTCAAGCAAAGCTATTGACAGCCCACTGCTTGCAGAAGGTCCTTTCTCTTAATCTGAAATCCAAATACAAGAACACCAAAATCCAATGTGATGACTTTGATACATAAGTTACATTTAACCAGGTTATTCCATTAACAACAATTGTGAAGGTAAGGAGCTCAGCATAGATGCCATGCTTTCCACAATGATTTTATGCCCTCAGCTGATGAATCACATGTGAACACAGGTATGGTACTGTTGAGGCTGTAGGAAGTGAAAGCCACTTCAGTTACACCTGCACCACATCCTTGGATACAGTGTCTGTGTGCACTGTTCCTCCTGGGTCCTCTACCTGCTGGCACTGACATTTCATAGTGTCTGTGCTGACAGTCTGTGTCCTGCACCTACAGGTTTCTCTTTTCTGAGGGTCCCAACACACTCTTTAAATACAAGGTCTCCACAGGACACAGCTGAGTAGAAAATCACCTGCACCCCAAGGTTCTTCACTCCTTAGACTGAAAGAGAAGATGAGCCTGATATCAGTTACAATCTCGCTAACTCATGTAAACAGTTGGAACTGGCCACATTTTTCTAAAAATGAGATTACTTTTATGTGACACACAGCTTGTTTGCTTTGTTTGCCATGTGTGACACAAGCTCATTGCAGAGCTTGAGTGAATATGGCACTTGAAAACTTGTGAGGAATAACAAACTTTAAAAAAGCTTTCTGTGCAACAGCAGTAGAATCAATAAATATATGAAGATTCCTTCTTTATAAAGTTAAAGAAAACAAAAGATGGCAGATGTCTCATTTTTACTTTTCATAAGAAGAATTTCAGGAGCTGAAAACAGAATCACAACTATGGGAAACCCCAACAAACCTTTTTCTGTGAATAACAGGAATTATTTAGAATGCTACTCTTTTAAATTAAAAAGCATGCTTCAGCAATCTTTTATAATTATTAGGAAGTAGTTTTTTGTTGAATTTATCTTTCTTGCATATTTGTCCATGCCCACAGAATTTTTTTTCTGGGATGAACATAGAACATTTTCTACAGGCCTGGTCTGCATTCACATCAGTACCAGACTGTCACGATCCGCTTATTGCGGGGTGTCGTGATGGTTCTTTTCACCGATCCCAAAAGTGCAACCAAGGCAAACAACAAGGGACTATCAGTTAATCACAACAAATGCACCTTTATTAGGGGCCAAAACAGTAAATGCGATAGTGGGGATCAGAAAGGAGATAGAAGGATAGAGAGAGAGAGAGAAGAGGGGTATGGGAATAGCTACCAACACAGGCGAGATCCTCAGTGGTCCGGACGATGGGGATCCGTCTGTCGTGTCGGGGGAGTCTCCGAAGTTCTGGTCGACTCGGGGGTCCAATTATAGTCCACAGAGGAAAGAGGGGGAGCAAGTGTAACAATGAAAGTCCATTGTAATCGCCCCGAGGGAACAGGTGAGTCCACAGAAACCACCAAAGCAAGACGAATACAATGAAGAATAAGTCCATTTGAATCACTGAAGGGAAACAGGTCATGTCATTAGTGGTCAGACCACCAATTTCCCCTCCTCCCTATAGCAGGGGTCTCAGTCTCAGTCCTTGGGAGGAGGGTTCTCATTCTTTGTTTGTCACAGTGGTAACGAGGCAGGTGAGGGGTCTTCAATGAAGGACCATAGGAGTCACCCCAAAAGTTCATTTGGCTTAAGAATGGAGATTAGAAGCAGGCCGCGCATCAGGCTGTCCCGTGCTGGGTCCACGTCAGGTCTTTGCCAAGTCCTTGCCAACTCCTTGCCAAGTTCTTGCCAGGCCTTGTTCGGAACAGCCAGCGTGACGGTTCAGTGGTTGCACCTGCACTGTGTCCTGTTCTAAGCCGGAACTGCAGTGGAGGAAGGGATTCTTTCTCGTGGCAATCGGAAGGCAGAATGGAAAATGAGGGGCTTCAGACAGACTCTTACACAGACATGGCTGTAGGTGTTTGGTTTCCTTCTGAAAAAGGAAAAACTGGTACAAGTGCTATAGTGGACTGTTATGCTAGGATAGAGACACTTTATCTTGATTTCATTAAGGCAGTCCAAATTTTTGCATTAGATAAGACCTTGGTCTGTGTAGTAAAAATGAGATGCTGATCTCAATCAGCCTATTAAGGACAATCTGTTCTTGCCTTTGATTACTTAATTGTATTTTACTATAAGAGAATTTCTCCTGCTAAAGTCAAGACCAATGTTCATAATAGAAAGAACAAATACCTGTAAGCTACCAACTGTACCTTGAGGGATGTGCTAGAACCAGAAAGGAAAGTATAATGAGGAAAGAAACAGGAAGGTATTTATTTTGTCACTTATCATAAACATCAGAGGAAAAAGAAGTTAAAAACCCTGAAACCTAAAGCAGTAGCAATAGTCATGTTTTTGGCTAATTCAGGTTGTTTACTCTTCATTTCAATTTTAATGACTCACTAAGGTGTGTGACTACAACTGGCTATTATCCTTTTAATCATGATCTTTTCAAGACAATACTTGAATTTAGTGCTCTCAAAATGTAAACATAAGATTTTTGTTATGTTTTTCACTGTTTTATCTAGGTGAATATGTGCATTCAGTATCAGCCTGCTCACAACACATCTTTGCCACCATTTCTCAGAGGGATGCTATTTGCTTCCCTGTAGGAACACATACATTCAAAATAGACACCTTGAAACACAATCACCAAGATTTGCAAGTTTATTCAGCTCCCAGAAAGAAATCTCGAAGTAAAATTGGACAAAAAGCACTTAATCCAATGCATGCAGAATTGGTTGTCTTACAGTGTGAATACAAACACTCAGTGTACTAGAGCTAACTCATAGATGAGATGGAATTGGTTGAAGGGAAATGGAATGGGGGGAAAAAAGAGATTAAGAGAGAGAGAGAGAGAGAGAAGAAATAGAAAATCTCAGACTCCAGTCATCAAAAGCCGTTCCTTTGTGTTTTGTTCAACAATTGCTTGATATAAAGGAGTATTTATCTGTTTTATCTGAAACTGTCATTGAATAAAATACATAAATAGGGCACTCTTAAGAAGAAATTGAGATGTGGAATTTTGAATCCTGTCAAACAGAAAATAATAAATATGGGCCTCCCATGACCTGGTCAAATGCTCTGTAGTTATCAGCTTGATGTACAACGAGTTTGCAAAAACAATCTCCTGCACTGGTCCCTCTGTGATCTGTCATAAGTTTTTTCTATATGCAAGGACTTGTGTCCAAATGCTTTTGAGGTCGTTTTAGAACACAGGCTTGCTTGGCAGCTTCAGGGGCCTTGGCAGAGGAAGACTGCCCTCTGAATCCTCCTCAGATTTTGCTGTGAGATAGAGCCCAGGTAAACTGTAGTTCTTACCATGGACACTGCTTTGGTTTCTGGGAGCCTTCAGCAAGGAAAATGTTGTGACATCTTCACAGCTAGGGGCAGAGCCATTAGCATTTTCAATCCTTTTTCAATTTACTTTATGCAACTAATGCCTCATTTTGGCATTAGTCAAAACCTGATCTCAAGTGCTATGCACCCTTAATTTGGACAAAGAAGGACACCATGTTGAGTCACAAATCTGAGAAGGAAATGGAGAAAGAAAATATGAGTGTTAGGTAGTAAACACAGAGATAGTAGATAACATTAGGTGCATTTCAGCTCATAAGTAACAGTTTATCTGTCTTGTATAAACCATCAATTCTAAATACTCCTTTGCAGACATTATGTTTGAGACAAAAAACTCATAATTTGCCCAGGCTGCTAAGCTGCATCTAGGAAGGAACAAGTAAAATCATAGGATGCTGGGTTTTTTCAATACAATCCATGCACAGCTGTAAGCTATTCTCTTTGCAACTTTGACAGAACATCAACTACAGCCATTCTGTAGTTTTAGGATGATAAATCAGAGGGTCCTATGAAAGAATGGACATCAGTAAGATGCAGAAAATAACAAATGAGTTCCCCTTTTAACTTTCATGTTGAAATGCTCAGTGTCTTAGGCCCTAAAGCTATATAATAAGGAAAACAAACTTTCAAAGAGCTTTCAAAATTTGCAAGGATCACTTCTGTGTATTCCCAGCCAGTGATAAAGCTACATGTGCTATAGAACATATGGTTGACTAACAAAGAAAAATTAATGAAATTTAGAATATCTTGTCTCCTAGCAGACTATAGAACCACATAAACCTGACACTTAGACTCCTGACTGGCATTTTATGTGTAGGAGTGATTTGTGCTATAGAACAATGGGAGTCAGAGGCAAAAAATGTTTGGCTTGTTACAAAGGTTTGTCCTCTGTCAAGGAAATTACTCATGGCAATAAAATTAAGGGCTTTTTTTTGGTAAGGTGAGTCTCAGTTAGGTAGAATAATTTTTCATAGTCCCTGACCCAACCCAAACACACATATTTCCACCCTAAAAGGGAACCCGTATAAAATTTTCTTCTACTTTTACCTATAGATAATATATTTTCTACTGGCCAAAATAAAATCCATTCTGTCTTCAGGTGGTCTCAAGGTAGCTACTTGCATATCTAATTTTTGTTTCTTCCGGCATTCTGAGACAGTGCTTTTTTATCTTTTAATAATTCATTAAATGAACCAATCAATTTATTTTCAATAAAAAACTTCAATATAGGAACAAAATATCATAAAATGGTGCCCAAAACAGCCCAATATTTTCTCAATACAGATACATAAAGAAGGAGAAGGAGAAGGAGAAGGAGAAGGAGAAGGAGAAGGAGAAGGAGAAGGAGAAGGAGAAGGAGAAGGAGAAGGAGAAATAATGTGGAGCCTTGTGCTACTCACTGTCATTCTTAAGTCTCTCTGCAGCATTTTTTTCTTCCTCCTATGGAATACCTGCCTTTGGCATTACAATATTTTCCCCACTTGTATCAGTTTTCTCAGGTTGATCCTCAGTTTATTTTGTCTTGTCTATAAGATTCTCCTTCTCTTTATTTTTCCTCTATTGTTTGCACCTTCTTTCCAATTTAGCATTAACTGCGAATTTAATTAAACTGTGGTCATTAATATTCATTTTATATGCCTCACTAACCGAATCCCTCTTCTAGTTCTTAAAGACACTTAAATAAATAAAACCTAATAGGGATCCCTGTGGTACCTCGCTAGACACTTTAACCTAGTTTGGTACTTGCTACTTAACTGTTTACCAAGTTCCTTTGAACACTCTTCAAACCACTGAAGAGAGTGCATACTCAAACCAAACTGAATTAATTTTTTAGTCCAATTTTCATGAGACTCCATATTGAATGCTTTAACTGAATGCAAATAACTTACATGTCTCACTTTCCCTTTTATCTGTGGAGGTGCTGATTCTTCAACACTTATGATCATACTTAATTTTAAGCATGTGTTTAAAATAAATGAAAGTAAACACTACTGGCAGTTAAATGAGTCACACACGTGCTTGCAAGATGGTGGTTTATTTTCCTGCACCAAAAATGATTACTGTAAATATGGGGTCTTACTGTATTTCACATCTTTATCTCCAGAAATACAATCCCTCCAAATGCAAAGAGCTATATATCATGCCTAAATTCTCAGTGACAGATAAGTCTCAATTTTACTTAGTAATATATTTACAGGGAAAAAAAAAAATCATAAATAGTGCAGCAATAAAGGATAAAACAATAAACTCCCACACCAATAACCAAAGGTTTTACAAAAAAAAACTCATGAAGAAAAAGAAATGAGAAAGAAAATTTGCATAGCATGTACAATTATTCCCATCCAAACTAAAGATTAAAATTGATGTTATCCTATCAGAACATGCAGCTGTGTTATTGTCAACATTAGTGCTGAAGCTGTCAAAAGTTAGGCCAAACCCTTAAAAGATATTTGACAGTGTCAGGCAGGCTTATAATTTACTGTACACTTCTATAAAAATATTTCCAATTTCTACAGTACTGATTTCTCAGCCCTTTCAATTGCAGCATCATAAAAAAAGCATTACACACCTGAATAGGAATTTAAAAGTATAAAATTCCTTTAAATTTAAAATATGAGAGTAAACTAAAATGTCCAGATTGGATAAAATCAGCTCGCCTTTCAAAGCTAAAATTAGGGGGAAAAAAAGAGGATCACAGCAGGGATTTACTTTGAAAAAAGATGGAAAAACATTAACCGATTTACAGGTGACTTTGTCTGCAGCCCCTGACATCTTTCCATTTCAAAAAGCAAAGTCCAAATTATCATTGTTCTCCAGCAGTGGATCTGACACCTTCTGCACCAGGACTGACTGATGATGAGCCGTGTCATGAACGCAGTGCCTTTTGTTGCAATAAATGGCTCGTGGCAGGGATGCTGGCTCAGATGACGGGTCCCCTTGTATCCTATGCAACAGGAGGACTGGTACAGAGCTTTTGAAGTTCCCTGTGAATGGAATCCTCACGGAAACTGGTAAAGCAAAATGTTTAGAGATTGTTAAATAAATGTAAGAATGAGCACAAAGAACATCTGGTGAGAGACACTTTAAAAATTATGTCCTCAAAATCTTAAGTTTCCTGATGAGAAATATTGAATGCATGATACAATTATATACACATCTGGGACAAATACATTTTACTCTAAGAGAGGTGAGTAGAAGGCCAATGGTTCTTTTAACCAAACATATTGAGAAGGAAATTCACTCTTAATTTGGAGACTGGCAAAGACATTTTCTCACTTAAAGTCTTTACTTACAGAGAAATTAGACAATTTAAAATATACAAATCAATGAGGAAGAAAGCAGAAAAAATTCCATTACTTTCACCATAATGTCAGAAGTGACTTTTTTGCCTGTTCACAAGCACCAATTTAATTTCAAATAATCTATACACATACATCTGTTTACATAAATATTTGTACATAATTTCATTTGCAGTTGTCTATATACTTTATAAGTATATAATATATTGAGAAGAATATATTATGCTATTTTACTTAAAATTAAACTGGTAGCTTCCTACACATATAATGTTTATTTTTATGTAAATGTTTTAAATAAATTCATGTAACTCAAGTGAACAGAATAAATAACACAACAGGTTTTATTTAAAATAAATAAACTAGGAGACCAGAGAAAATTACTCTAAGTGCAAGTGGCAGACTGGGGAACTGAACCCAGAAGTGCAAAGTGGTGCCAACAGTGATTAGATTGTCTCTGAGTATCGAATAATGAGCAAATCTCTTGGGACATAAATATGAGGAAGGAAACTCTCTAAGAACTTCCACCCTTAGATCTCTTTTGTGCCTACAATCCTGCTCCCATTGAGTGTTTCAGCAGCTCCTGTGTCAGCTCTGCTTAGCTATCTTCAAGGATCCTTAAATTTTACCCTGGTAACTTTTGCTCGAGTAACTGTGCTGCTCAGCTCCATTGAGATCAAAATGAAGCAGCCTGGAAAAAACCACAAAGATCCGTATCAAAACCGTAACAGGTTCTCTGCCCTGTAAACCTGATCACAACCTCTTGAGAGGATTGTTTCCACTGAGGTCAAACAACTTCTGCCAAATATTTCAATGGGACAGAACAAGCTAAAATTTACAGAGGAATAAATGTAAGCAATATTTGTTGTAGCAAGAAAAATATACTATTCCATTTGGTCTTCATTTCTGTCCTGTGCACCGTGAGGTGAAAATTTTACTCTATCCTTTGAGAACCCTATTTTGCGTGGATATAAAATATGGACCTAACCATCCTATGGAGCAGTGGAGTGTAATGCAAAATATAAAGCTGAGTTAGGTTGAACTCCATCTATATTTTGGGCAACATTATTCACATGAAATAAAGTGTATTAGTTCAAGTGAATTAGGAATCTTTTAACCTTTATGACCATCCTGTATTCTCCTTATATTGTATATTCTTCATTATTTGGGTGAGCAAATGTGAGAAATATTAGCAATAAATGTTTTACTTTTTGTACCGTAAATAAATATTTAAAATTATATAAATATATAATAAACTGTATAGTATAAATAAATATTAAAATATTATATGAATGCAGATGTTTCTGTGTTTGTTTCATCTATATAAAATAGCACTTTATTTTCATTCTTTAAAAAATTGAAGATAGATACATTTGCTAAAATTGTTTACTGCTCGCACATAGAATTAGCAATTTATTTGATTTTTTTTTCCTTTTGATTCTTTTTCTTTTCAGTTTTTCAAGTGGGAAAGTGGTTCTACGTAACACTTTTTTCATTCTGAAATTTTTGTTTCATCCTTTCTTCATTTTTTTAAGGAAAAATGTTATGTTGTCTTATCTGGACTTTCTATCTTTAAATTTTACTTTTGAGATTTCTGATATGTCATGCTGGGCTATCAACAGCCCTTCAAGCAGACACCAATCTACACCAATGTAGACTGCCTATGTTACAATCTAGTCCCTTTATATTGTATTTCATTTACTGCACAAACTTAATTATCTGGACTGCCCTATTATCAAATCAGCCCCAAAAGACCAATTTCCCATGTCTTACACATATTTACTGGACTTGAAGACTTCCTGAATGTTGCATTATAATGCTAATTAGTGTAGTGTTTGATTGTTTGAACAAATCACTTAGCCTTTGTTGACAGTTAGTACGGCTAATGAACCCATAATTTTATAACTTTAGGAGGCTCCTTTCCTAAAGTGTGCTCAAACATCAGAGATGATACAGAAGTATTTCCAGAGGTCTCCTCTCCCAGCAGATATGACTGCCTATATGCTTTGAATAGTGACTGTATTTACACATGCTTAATCTTTAAAAGAGGCCTTGCTTATCAGCAAAGAGCTTGTAGAGATAATAGACTAATTTTTCTCTATTCCTTGTCAGATGTCACAGAACAGCAACACTTAGGAAATTCATATCTTAATACAGACCTTTGGTCAACAGCTACTCTTAATTCTGCCTGCCTCCAGCAAATAATTATGCTGACCAGAAATAAAATAATTTAATTTATCAGTGTAATATCTCTGTTCCACGTGCACCTGCATTTTTTCATCATGGTAAAAGCATGTCTTTTCAAATTTTTAGATGGCCAAAAGGGGTCTCATTTTCTCCCAAGATCTGGAAAGATCATTTGCCAATTCTCTACCACATAAAGGGTAGCTTTTAGGATCAAATACTAACAATGCAGACATTAGGATAAAATATTTCTTTCCATAGATATATATTATTAACATGAAAGTAAAAGTAACAAACTGAAAGTGCAAACAAATGATGCCCAAAGCCAACATGGAAAGGCAGGGTTTTCCACACACTGTTTTTTTTTTTTTTTCCCTCCTGTAAATAATTAACCTACTAGGGCATCTAAACATGATTCTCTCTGTTTTCCCAGACTAAATAACAAATTTTCACTATCTTCATTGGAAACCTTGCAAAAGAAACAATACATTCCTTCCAAAGAATTTATAAATATTGAAGAAATGCTGTTCAGTCCTGCTACAGAACTCTCAGCTGGACAGCCATGGTAACATCTCTTTGGTATCTGAAGAATAAGCACCCCTTCCTTCTAGGCAATTCCCTACCAACTCAGTTCCATCCCTCCAGCATCTTTCTACAGTACAGAGTCTTTTTGTCTCCATTTTTCGCCTTTGCTTGTGGCACATGGCCTGGAGAGGCCTTCTGAGAAGTCACAATAGCCCAACACTTGACCTCTTGGGAATGCTCCCGCTTTCAAGTCTTCTGCAAGATGAGCAAAGAGAAAAGAGGCACACACTGGCTCAGGGAAAAACTGGGGGTAGCACCTTTTCCTATTGTTAAACCTCCACTTCACAACAGATAGCATCAGATAAAGTCATGTTCTCTGTTATTGCACTGGAGTCCTGCTACAATGGCTTTTTTTTTGGAGTGGATGATCAAGATTCCTGATTTTAATGGCTGTTGAAGAAGCTTTGAATCATAAAGCGGAGGCCCAAAACACATTGATCAGGTTCTCTTGAAAGGCTTTGGGTTTGGATTTTGGCTTTTCTTTTTTTCCCCTTTCTTTTTGTAATTTAAACAACAAAGGCAGAGGCTGAGATGCTGGATTCTGAGATGCTCTCAGATGCTATCTTTTTATTAAAATGAGATAAAAAGCAAAATGTTGTCAGGGAAAGACATAAGTAAAAGAGTAATTCTTAGAGAAAAAGTATTTTAAGAACAGCTCATGGGACTCTGAAAGATTCTGTCTATTCCATTTTTTTTCCTGTTTTACAATTTATACATTCTTTATTTTAATTTTATTCATCTTTGCTTTACCAGGACATTCAGTAAACTAACTATGCTGAAATCCTCATCACATCAATAGGAAGTCAGTACATGAAATAAAAATACATTATTTTTCCATATTGTAATAACAAGTTAGTGCACTGTTAGTATACACTCGTCTTCTTTACATCAGCATTACCCTCAAGCACTTTACTTGAGGTCTGTGTCATTCTTCTGTGAGATTAATTCTCATAACCAATATTATTATGCTTCATGAAGCCCAAATACTACAATGTACAGCTTGCTTACTTAGGAAGAGGTGAGCATGGCTTGTTTTTGCATTACAATATCTATTCCTGTTTTGAGGAAAAAAAGTGCTGCATGGCACAACCAGTCACTCTGGTCACTGTCCAGGACAGGAAACCCATCACGTCTCTTTTTCACTCTGCAGTATGGTGTTGGTTTGGTTTTTCTCATGAGTAAAAGAAAAAAATCCAAACAACCAAACCAAGCAAACAGAAAACCCACCAAGGTTCAGGAGGAGATCATGTGCAGCTAGGTATAATTCCAACCTGAAATTGTGGATGAGTTTGAGTGTGATTCACAGAACATAGCTGAGAAGCATCATAGGACCACAGTTTGGGCATAGAATGCAGAGGTTTACACTCAGGTAATTTGACACCTTAAGATGCTATGCTGCCATGCTGTGATATTCTAGAAAAATATTCCCCAAGTAATTCAAATATAATAATACCCAATTTTGGCTCAAAACAAAAGGAGAAATAATTTTAAACCCACCTTCACTTTGATGGCACCTGAAGTGAATCTTCTTTCTGCCATATCTGGCAAAATATAAAATCTAAAAAGCAAATCAGGCAGGAACTACCAGGGAAGGAATTCAGAGCTGCTTGTAGTCCAAAACAGAAGTCTGCTAATCATCTTGGGCTGGGTAGGTTGTCCAGTTTCATTTTGTGGCTGTTGTTTGAGATTTGCTCAAGAAATGCAATTTAGTACAAGGCAAACCATGTCAACATCTTGACAGTGTACAAGACTGCATTTTAGAACTATGAAATTTTACAGACACCACCTAATTTATGAGAACATGTGCACCCACTTTCTCCTTGCTTTTCCAACAGGAATAGTCTTCCCCATACTGCCAAGACTGTTGAGACTGTAGTTGAGTCCAGGAATAGTCTTTTCCAACAGGAATAGTCTTTCCCATACTGCCAAGACTGTTGAGACTGTTGAGACAGTAGTCTCCTGAAGCTGCAGCCTCTCTAATGGGCAAAAATGTATAATACCAGCCAAAAAAAAAAAAAAATTCCTATGGTAGAAGGAGCAGCATCTGTTGCATTGTCCACCACAGGGATAGTCAAGCTGTGAACTTGCAACACATGTAGCACTTGGGAAATTATAGGATGACCTGCCTAAAGAGTTACACCATACAATGGGTTTTGGGGCATTCTAGTCTCAGGTGAGTCCACAGCACAGTCAGATTTCACTATTGGACATCTTTCTTACACTACTCCTTATAAATTCTAACTGAGACTGAGGATACACAAAGAAGAGAAATACCCAGTGACTTGCCAAAACCATGATGGCTTTCTAATTTCATGTCTTCCATCCAGACATTTGCTGGCCTTTTGCTTCCTTAATCAGGCAGGCAAGATGTAGAATTATATACTCTAACTATAATGAAATTTTGGAGTTTATGATTTCACTTTGCTACTGTATTTCTATCATAGTACTGGTAGGAAGTTCAAGTCAGGAGTAAGATCCCAATGTGCTAAACCTACATAAGCACCTAAATAGAAAGATGTAGATATCACCTGAAGAACAATCCAGGGCAAAACTTATCATGGATAGGACAAGCAGACCTGGTAAGTTGTGTATGGCCAACAAGGAAGCAGTCTGCAGGATGGCACTGGTTGATGGTACCTCCTGGGAAGAAACCATGGCTGCCAGTTCAGATATCCTGCTTACTGCAGTGTGAACTGCAGACTGCTGCTGCAGAAAGGTTCTGTTCAAAAACAGCCCCTAGACACTGCACCAAACACTCTGAATGGATCCAATGCTTATTGGAAAGAGTGCACCTTCTACTTCATTTACCTCTAAGCTGAGAAAGAAGAGTATAATTGAACATGCTTCCCTCTTTAAAGTAATTTGTTCATGTTCATTGTTACCCTGAAAGCAAGCGGGCATAAAAAGAACTCCTTCCTCTACAGGGGAAAGAATGTGAGCACATTCTTCTTACACAGCCTGTGTACAGGAAATCATTCACAAACCTTCAAAGGCATTGATGGGGGAAGGGACGAGGCTGGAATGGCATTCCTTGGGCAAGAGCACATGAAAGTCTGGTTGGATTAGTGTAATATATTACACAAATGTGACACAAAAATGTTCATGGATTACACTTCCTTCACTGTATCATATTAGCACCTCATCATCCCAGCCTACCACAAACAGATGCTAACAAGATATGAGAAGAGAGCTAGAATATGCTGAGGTTTCTGTCTCGCATTAGTAGTGTGCATAATACACTGTGATTCCGCTTGCCAACATGTGATGCACAAATTACTAATGCATAATCTTTGAAAAGAACCGAAACAAAACAAGGCATTAGTATGAAAAGTGTGTTTACAATGTGCTGCAAAAATGAAAACGTGTGCTCTGTGTGGAGAAAATCTATCCCACCTCCTGCAAGATCACAAAGATAGAGCGGAGCGTGTTAAAGTCCCTAACTGGTACTCACTAGAAATGCATTGTTCCCTTCCAGTGAGTTTCTTAACATACTTTTAAGAAAGTCTTAAGGCATTGATTTACTCAAACTGTATTATTTTAGCAGGGTTCATATGGTCTTTATTTAACTGGATCTTTTCTTTGCGAGTGAAGTTGGCCTTGGTGTTGAATCTGAGGATACAGAGAAGCATCAGTCACGTGCCAGCCCAAAGCCTCTGGGGTATCTCGACTCAATAGACTTTCTTCCTCACATTCAGTCCTATGATTCATTACATATGATGATATTACACGTAGACAACACACTTATTATACTGGCTCACTTCCTTTTAAAGGGCCAAAAGGCTATGCAGATGCCCATGCTCACATTTATACAGTAAAAAGTACTTTTGCCCCATGCAGCCTCACTTGCCATTCAGAGATAAAATCCATGGATTATTCCTGTGCATATTTGAAGATGCTTTTTTTTCATGAGCAACAGAAGAAATTTGCAGCTGCTGAAAAAACAGCCTTCCAGATTGCCATCTCAAGTGCTTTACTGCACATGAGTATGTGGGAAATTATTATTAATAATAATAATAAAGAATGAAATGCACACTATAAAAACTGGGTCAAGTTGAGCATCAAAAGTTTATTTTTGTTTGGTTTTAATATATTTACATGGGAAAATAAATATGACAGATAAAATCTCCTTGGCTTTCTCTCTTGCAATGGTAATTATGCCAGGCCTTCAGTGCAGTAAGGTTACAATTATACAACCCTGTTTCTGGTTTCCTCTAGACATATGTGCAATATATACATTGCACATAAATTGGCTCAGCCTAATTATTTTTAAATAACATGTATGCTTTTAAAAATAGTAAGCAAAAATGGAGCTGCCTAAATCTATTGTGGGTCATGTTTTGTTTTTCCCCAGGCATTAAAAACCTGTGTCTGATCTTTTCTTGAAAAAATTTTTGAGGGGGGCAGGGTAGGGGAAAAATTTCCTCTTAGGTTGAAAACGAGATATGCTGTGCCCTGTTCTGTGTCCATCACAGCCACAGTGCTCCGGTTTGAACAGAATCTCATCTGTTAGAACTCAAATATGAAGTTGTAGCCTGAAAAGATTTTTTTTTTTTTTAACTCATGTGATTGTAAATAAGGGGTTATAAGGCGTGTTTAGACACAAGGCTGTTCTTATTACTTTGGAAAAAAACTTGCTTGTCAAACAGCTGAAATATAGGTTTTCAAAAATTTTATCCTTGTAACATAACCCATAGCACATTATTTCACAATGCCTATCAAACATGTTGTGGGAGGA
This sequence comes from Vidua chalybeata, assembly GCF_026979565.1. Taxonomy (NCBI): domain Eukaryota; kingdom Metazoa; phylum Chordata; class Aves; order Passeriformes; family Viduidae; genus Vidua; species Vidua chalybeata. The sequence continues at coordinate 34,044,868 of NC_071531.1, read as the reverse complement.
AAACTGTAGCTGCTGGTGGCATAACAGTGAATGAGCACAATGGTGGCAGTTCAAGTCCTGATAGGTATTTTTGTCAAGGACATCAAAGATGCTGGCAACAGAAGTCACTATAATCATGTTAGGAAAGGTGTAAAGCACTGATGTCTCAGCACCACTGTCACCTACCTGCAGGAATCTGATGCTCCCTAGTGCTTCAAGGAGCATCTGGACTCCTTCCACAGCTTCTGTAATGTCATTACTGAGATGCATCTGTCTTTCCCTCAGCTGATTTCACTGTTTATACCACCCTTAGCATTGAGAGAAGCTCAAAGAGCACACATTGGCAAAAGAACTATACAGGGAACTGCTAAGAAACAGTGAGACCCACATGGTGAAGTTTACACATCTAAACATCTGGGCTAAGTAGTTACCCCACCTGGTCATGGTCTAGAAGTAAGAAATCCTAGTTCCCAGTTCTCTGTCCAATCCCAGAGGTCTAATCACTTTTGTTCCTGGTCTGTATCTCACATTTAAAATATATGAAATAAGAAAGAGAGAAAAAAATTGGTACATTTATGGTATTTACTTAAATTACATGAATATCAAATAAAAACTGAGAGTGTTCATCACTGTGATTCAGGCTCCATTCTCTCTGTCACCCAAAAAAAATTGGGGAGCAAGGAGCTCAAAGCACACTGCCAAGTGTGTTCACACTCAAACGTTTTTTCCAACAGAGCGTTGGATGGGAGGAGTCTGAGTTTTCCTCACATGTTATTTGCTTATTTGACTATCATTGGTTGACATTACGTCAGCTAGTTAATGAATGAATCTGGTTTTGTGGCTTTTGCACTTGTACCTAGAGGTCACCCTACACATATTTTCACAAATTAGAAAAATAAATTAATTAATTAAACTTATTTTCTACTGGGAAACTGCACACCTGAAATAACAACTATTTTCTCCAACGTATTTAGTTGTGCTCTGCCAGAAGGCATTTCTTCCCTCCTCCTTGGCTGAAAAGCCCTCCTAGCCAGCAGGCTGCAACCAGGCACTGTTCAGTAATAATGACTTTATAAACTCTCATATACACAGCTAGCCCCAAGTTACCAGCTACTTCCAAACAACATACTTTAATTCTCTAGCTAAATGAGGCTTCTTTTTCCCTGAATGTTGTGAGTACATTTTGCAGATGATGTTTATCTGCCTGAATTCAGGCCACCCGTGCCGGTGCAGAATGAAAGAAACTCACCTCCTACGCAGAGTTTCTCCTGTCCTGCTGCCTTCTCACTTGAGGCCCCTTGACCGGGCCAGGCAGATGGGCAATGCTGGCCATCAGTGTGAGGTTTGGAGGCTTTATTTTCCAGGGGGTAGGTGGAGTAAAGATTAAAGCCCCATTTCCCAGATTTATTTTTGATTTAGGAAAAATCCCAACACCTAGCCAACTTGCTTTTGGAGATAAATGTGGAAAAACATTAACAAAAAGTGATAAACATATATTTACTACAAATCAGAAACCATTTTGAATAGTTTCCCATTCATCAAATTTTCCAAGACATTTCTCTTGAAACTTTTCACCCTTTTTTTGGCTACATCATTCTCAAAACGATCATGCTCAAGATGATAATGGAGCAAAAACCTTTCTGATAAGTAAGATAATATCTCTTTTGACTTCCATATGATATTCATGTCAGAATTGAAATCAACTTAAGATTTGGTTGGGGTTCTTTTACCCTCTCACAGCCTCATATTGATTTTGCATATCAATCTGGTGACCTTTTACAGACAATTGTATGCAAAACTTATATACTATGTAATAGAACCAATTTTATATATTGTTTTCTATATAATTTCTGAAGGAACTCAGTTATTTTTAAAACTGAGAATTTTGTATATGCTGTGTATATACTCAGCTACACCCTGAGTGAAAGAACACAGTGAGAAACCTTGTCTTACCTCTCTTATATTTTTTTACCATTCTAATTTGCCTTTTGCATTCTTTCTGAGAGATTTTAAAATCACAATTATTTCTCCAAACCAGTAGCTCAGTCTGGGAAGGAAGAAGATCCACAGTACATTCCTGAGATGAATGATCATCCAAGATGAAACAGGAATCCCCATACCGACAATTAAAACAAGGAGTTAGGAAAATGCATTGTCCTAAATATCAGATCTGTTTGTTTAAAAAATTCAAAACATACCTTTGAAAAATCTCAAACATTCTATAAACTTGTATCATCTGATATTGTTTCATAGTTCAATTTATGAAAAAGAAAATTCACCCATAAGCACAAGCTGAAATAGTGATCTCTTTTACACATGGAGAGAAGGTACATGTAGTTTTTTGCCTACTTTTCAAATTTCCTGGAAACCTTTATTATTATTTTTAGCACTATATTTATTTAGCCTCCTTCTGAATAATTGTTCAACAAGGAAATTTTATGAAGCTATAGATTAGATCCAGATGAAAAATGGCACTTCCTTAATGTTGATGATTGTTTTGTAAAATTCCTTTAAAAGTGTACTCCTATGTGATTTTTCTTCCTTCCTTCCTTTAAAAATACTTAAAAAAATCTGCAAGTATATTTGTTACTACCAAGGGACTTTCATGATTAATTCACATTATTCATATTCCCTAAACACAGATTTGACTAATATGCTCTATACTTGCTGCCATCACACTTATAAATGTACATAAACTGAATGTAATTTAAAAGAAAAATATTCCTAATCTTTTCAATAAAAGAGGGAATAACTGGTAATAACAGCAGTATTTGGTGTATTTCACCTCTTTTTCTAAGTACAGAGTTTCCATACACTCTGATTTTGGCAGTTCTATTAAATAATTTTCATAAACTTTGTTTGATCCATGACGTAGTAGTATTCATTTGCACTGTAGCATATCTGAACAATGTCATTACTGATTATTGGTCTTTTACACGACACTACTTTTGTCCTGTCACTACATAACTCTTGAGCTCACAGAAATGAAATTAATTTTCCATTGTATTGAAACACACTAGCTTTTCTTTTTTTTTCTTTTCATGAGCAAACTAAGCTGTACAAATGTTCACATAAAGCCAAGGCAATAGGGGGATAAAAGCAGATGAAGACAATTCATTTGAAAATCAAAGCAGTGCTCACAGAAATATATTGGCAGGATTCACCCAGCTCTATTTCAGAGTAGTTTAAACACTGTATAGAGCAGAAGAGGAACGGGAGTAATGGTTTCTCCTGGAATCAGTTCAATCAATTAATCTGTCTCTTTTTTTTCCTCGATCATTTAATTACCACTGCAAAAAAGCAGGGGGAATTAAGTCACAAAATAACCATTCATATAACGTGATGGATCTAATTGAAGCCTTTGTAAGTGATCAGATCCTGGGGTAAGGCTGGACCAGCCTCATCCCACGCAGTTGCATGCTGGCAGGGTGCACTGCACTGGCTGCTGACTTTGGATTAGAGTTTCTGCACAAAGACTGAATTTTCTTGCCTGTGTGGCTAAAACCAGATGTCATGTAGCCAGTGAGATTTGGCAATGGTGGCTGGGTGTCCTGCAGAGGAAAGGGCATCCCCTTGCTGTGAAGGAGGCCTAGGCCAAGTTGGTGTCTCTGGCTTGGTGCCAGAGAAGAATCTGTGAGCCCACCTGCACCCAGGGAGTGCTTCCCTGCTGGAAACACACTTTTTTTCTTTCCCTGATTCTTGCTTCTACGTGGTCCCTGTCCAACTGGCAGCAGGCCATGGGTCCCATCTCCTGCAGGAGGTGGAAGGCACTCAAAGACCAACTTCTCCCAGGCTGGGCTTTCTTTTGTGCTGGAACCATGGCCCGACCTGAGCCCTCTGGCACTTTCATCCCATTGCCCTTGCTGGGCCAGGGTAGATGGCAGGAAGGGTGTCAGGAGTGAGTGCAGCCCTGCCACAAGTAGCAGGGCAGGGTGGGCAGCACCACACCATGTGCAGGTCTCTCACTGCCATCTTTCTTGCCTTTCCCCATGATCAGCAATCCATTGTGTCTTTGGTTTGGGTTCTCTCCCTTTCCATAGTACGAAACTCACAGCGTTATTAGACTTGTGGGTCCCAAGACAGTGCAGATACGTAGAGCTCGCTCACACCAGTGGTATGTGCTGCATGAATCTGGGGGACACAACCCCGGCCCGGGCAGCAGGACTGTACTGGGGCAGGTGCCTGCGAGGGGCAGTGCTGGGGCAATGCCAGGAGCAGTAGTGGGGAAAGAGAAGCTTGATGTGCTCTCCTCCCCTCGCTCACTAAAGCGGTGCAGCTGCGAACCACACTGCTTTTCTTCCTGGCTGCGGCATTCATTAGAGTCTTGTCTGTTCTATCCCACTAGGTTTTGGTGTGAATTAGGTGTAGGTAAAATGGGTCATGTTAATTATTTAGTGGTAAGAGGCTGCACAGAGAAGCTGTGGATGCCCATCCCGGCACGCGTTCAAAGCCAGGCTGGATGGGGCTTTGAGCAACCTGGCCTAGTGGGTGGCATCCCTGGGGCTGTTCATACAGGGGGCTGTAAGGCGGCGTTCCTCAGCGTGCCTTCCAGCTCCAAGGGCGCTGTGCTGCGCTGCGGCCCGGGCGGAGGCGGCAGCGGCGGCCGAGCGCCGCGTCCCCGGCAGAGGGCGAGCGGCCCCCGCCGATGCCGCTGCACCGCGCTCCCGGGACCGCCGCCGGATCCCGGCTCCGCCAGCACGGACCAGGCTGGACGTGTTCTACTAATACCGAAACACTTTTACTTAGAGGTTCTTTGTTGCTCTTGGTTTGGTTTTGTTGGGTTTTCTCAGGTACCAAACTCCCCCCGGGTAAATCAATTTCCTGAAATTCTTCAAGGCTTCATAAGCCGTAACAATAAAAATCATAACCAGCAAGGATTTTAATTTCCTTATTGTGTTATTTAAGCAATGAGACATGACAAGGTTTCTATTATGCTGGGATGTCACCGTGCCTCGGGTGAGCTGTGTTAGGCAGGAGGCCGAAAATCGAAAGCTGAAACCACCTTGAAAGAGGGTCTGTCCCGGGATCCTGCACAGCTTTTGGCATCATCCAGTGGGTCTGTATGAGTAGACTCAGGAAAAAAAAAAAAAAAAAAAAAAAACAAACAAAAAAAAACCCAAAAAAAAACAGACTTAAGGAAGGAACACAAAAAATATAAATAATTTCAATCTTTTCATTGCATCATAATCCATAAAAGAGCATCTCTTATTTAATCTTCATTTAATTTTCCCCCCTACTGGCTTAAAAGTGAAAAATAAGCACTATAAATTAATTAAAATTAATTAATTCTCTAATATCCTAATTTCATTATTTTTTTTAATATCCTACAATTTCATAAAAGCTCCCCAGATTTCTAAGCTAAACATGTAAAACAGAATTAAAATTGTTTAAAATTGTGGTCCTTCAACTTCCTCTGGCTAAAATTCTGAGGTTTTGTTACAGTTTTCAATGATTTTCAGAAATGTAAGTTTTCTCCTGTCCTTCGTACAGAATATTTTATTTGGAAAAAGGATGCTATCTTGTTTTTCTCCTCTGATCTATTTTATTACATTTCATATTGTCTGCTTTCTATCTCTTGTCACCTGATGGTTAACAATGTGTATCCCATATTTGTCTCTGAAACATTCCTCCTGCTTAAATTGCTGCAGCAACAGTAAAATCAGTTAAATCTCCTGGAAGAGAAACCAAAGGAGTTGTTCCTGTTTGCATCAGCAGAGGTGTGAGGTGTTTCCCTGTGCTGAGAGTACATCCTAGGGTAGGAATCCTCTTTTTAGACAGAATTCACTCATTTGAAGATGGCAGCACACTGCACAAGTTGTACAAGGTATTGTTACACAATGGCCAGAGAAACCTTGACTCTATCTGCAAAATAACCAGTCAAATCACAAGTATTTTGCAAAGATGTGCCCCTATCCCAGCCTCTCAGACTCAAGCCATAAAAATGCAATTCACACAAAGTTACACATGTGTAGAAGTGTTTGCAAAATGAGGAGCTTGACTTTTGAAATTTTTTTTCACCTGTTAGTTTTAAACTTAAGTGCTTTAGGTAGGCAGAGACAGAAATTAGGAGTCTGGCACCTAATACTCAAAACAGTCACTGGTCTCAGTGAGTTGGATGTGTAAAAATTTCAGAAAGAAGCCCCACTATAAAAAGCCAGATGCAGATACAAAATATGGGGGAAAAGAGACAGATGGGAGCCCTAGAGGAAAAGGAGCCCTAGAGAGAGAAAGGAGGGCAAAGAAGGGTAAAATGAGAGCAACATACATAGGCAGAAGAGAGAAATGTGAAGAAGAGAAAAACAGGAGAAAGAGGTGGGAGGCAAAACCAACCTGACAAGATGATTTACCAGATGCAAAGCAAAGAATATCATTAAATATATAACTATGTTGTGGGGTTTCTTCCCAGAAGAGAAGGGTTGAAAAAAGTCAGAAAGAAGAAGCTTTGTCAAAAAAGTGTCATTACATATCACCTATTCATTGAAATATCATTAAAAACAGGAGTCACTGCAAAAGCAAGAATCCACGGTGATATCTAGCAATTTAAAGGCACCCAAAGCCAAAGGGTTGGTCTAGTTAGGAATTACCTTGATATTTCAGTGAAAACACACTGATCATCCATGTAATGAAATGGAGCAGAAAAAGCAAAGTAACTTGGTCTCATAGGGCTGCATCAGGATAAGATCCTTGTCCATTACAACAGGTGGAGCTCTTAGTGCCATCACTTGACATCAACTTGAGAGCATGCTTGGCTGCTATTTGCAGAAAAATCCAAGAACCCTATAATTTTAGGTAACTTGTCTCACTATGCAGGAGCTAGGAGCAGCATCCATTTGTTGGAGTCAAAATAACATGGAGAACTCTATTGAAGGCCATCTGGACAGCTATTTATATTAGTCAAAGTACACTATGTGCTTTTAATTATAGCTATGCCACTCTTACTATCATAGATATAGCTGTGTCAGCGCTTTCATTAAAAACTCCTATTTTTAGGGGTTTATCACTCAGCTGTTAAATTTCGCTTTAGGCTGAAACTTGGCATGCAGAGCCTCAGCCTGCAAGCACTTTTTTTTTTTTTTTTAGAATACAAAAAAACCCCCAAAACTTTTGGTTACCTTCTATTTTATAGAAAGGCAGAGTTTAACATTCAGCCATTTTTCTCTCTGAAAAATTTAGTTATCTGAATTTTACATGCTTGCATGCTTGCCCATTATATGCCATGCTGCATTTTTAAAAATAGCACTTCTTTTGTTCATGTTGGCAAATTGGCTACTGTCCATAAGCAGTAACTATTTTTAATCATGTTTTTAAGCATATATCCATATTTATATTTTTATGATCCATGCTTTGGACTCTATAAGGAATAGCAAATGACAGGCCATGCAGGCTTGAGCGCAGGGAAAGAACCACAACAGCTGTTAGTTTGCAAAACCCACACAACTTGGAGTGTAGTCTTCAGCTCATTAGCATAATTAATTTTTAATAATGACAGCGTCCATTTTTTTTTTCCCTGAGTATTCAGGGCCTTCTCCCACCAGTCCCTACTTACATAGAGCTCACTTTTATCCCATCAGTGGAAAAGGGCTTACATCCTTCACTAGTGATTTGTGAACAAAACTGTGCTCTCACTGAATAGGTGGTTATGCCCTGGCAGTACACAATTGGCCCATATGGAATAGAGGTTCTGGCAAGTCTGGGATTCCTCCCTGAGCCCTGCTTGTTTTACCACATACAAAAAAAGGGAGATGCTTATGGTATCTCAAAATGGACCACAGAAGGACATTCTATAATTCTATAATTTCTACAACTCTTCCAGCCTCAACCCACTAAATGAATTATAAATTATATAATTTGACAAGATTTTATTAAAAATAAAATGTTATTAAAAATAAAATCTGCCATAAATGGCCAAAGAAATAAGAATTTAAATAATTATATAATTATATATCTTACCTCTGGTGTTTTCTCTTTGTACTTTCAAGACAGTTATCTAAAATATTTCTGCTCTGTCATAAAACCTGAAGTGTCTAACCTGTAAAGGACAGATTATTTGCTAGCTATTTATATCACTTTCTCTCAAGTCCATTGATAAAATTAAGCTCTGTATGTCATTCTAGGCAACAGTCAAGATGTGTCTTTATATAAATATATAAATAGCATATGTCACTGCAGAGTTTAGCCAGCTTGGCTAAGTAAAAATGAATAAACTTTTAAAAAGCACCTGGTCTAAGTTCATGTCTGGTCAACAGCACTGATTCCATTCCTGTTCTACCTGTGTTTCTCATATTTTCATTTTGCCGAAAGAGATGCAGTGCAAAAAATATGAAACAAAGACCCACTAAATAGCAATATGTGTACAGGCTTGTAAACATGGTCAGCTTGATCTTTAAACATCTATCAAGTCAGAGTTCATGCAGACTTCAGAGGGGTTCTAGCTCTATGGCTGCCTGAGAATCCGGTCCTTTGATTGAGCACTGAACCACAGCAATCCTTTCCCACTGGAAGTTAATACATCTCCATTCTGACTGACCACTTTTGCTCTTACTCATCACAGCAGTAGAACTTAATCTGTGCAATTTGTGGCTTGCAGGTTTGACATTGCTTTAAAAAGTATTTCAAACTGATCCTTTTAAATTTCAGCAAAGCAGTTATGGTGCATGCTGACACCATTTGAAGAGGATGACATAACCCTCTTGACAAGGGACATCCCCATTTCCCTTTTTGTTTCACTAGCTCACAAATATAGATCTGCAGGAGTCGAGGAGAGCACAAACATTTATTGACTTTAACCAGACTTTAACAATCCACACTAGAGGTGGAAGTATCAATAAACTCATGAGAACCACTTGTACTGGCAGCCTAAACGAGAACCAGTGAGATGACAAGAACAGGTGACACTGGCTCACGGCATTAAACCCCTCTTCTAAATAACATTACCACTGCCACCAAAAGCAAAAGCAAAATGGAGCCAGGTTTTATGACCAAGAAGGTGCTCTCCCTCTCGCTGCAGACAGGAAGGGGAGGGGTCTGGTTATTGTTGCAGATTTTGCAGATTTTCCCCCCCCTCTTTCTCTAGGTCTTTAATCCCAGACTTGGCTTGTTGCGCTTCAAATTGAAATATCCTGAACAGATGTAAAAACACATGTGAGCCACTGCTCACAAGCTGTGCAAAGCTTTGTTTCATCTGCTGATGATGTGAGCCTAAAGGAGATCTTTTTAAAATTTCATCACTATTCAAAAGGATAATTAATACGTACCCCCAGGCTTTGATTATGCTATACCCAGTGTGTACTGCTGGTACAAAAATAATGAGGCTCTCATCAGGCCGAATGAATACTTGCAGCAAACATTCAGTTTCCATAAGAAATTTAAGATTCAGCGGCGGTACCATGTAGGTGGCTTAATCTAATTTTAATTTGTAACACAATACAATAGATAAGATCATTTGTTTGTAACCAGCACAGGCATTTTGTTTACATGAAACCCCAGTCAGCATTCAGCAGATGGTCTTTTTAAAGGCTTAATTGAAGTTTTCTAATCTAACCTTTTTTCCCTCCATTACAAAGGGGAAAATAAGAGGAAAAAAAAAAAAAAGAAAAAGAAAAGAAGGGAATTAAGGCAACTACAAGGAAGCAGAAAAATAACTGTAAACCTCTTTTGCAGGGAAAACACAGAAGAACATTTCTGCCTGCTGTCAGATGCATGTTCAGTCAGAGTCGGGAAGATGCTGAGGTCAGAGTTTTTAAGCAGCTCCAGAGGTGCATGGATAGGACCCTTTGCCCCCACCCTTGTTGCTAGAGTGAAGGTTGGCAACAAATCACTGCCCCTGCCACAGCTGCTGTTCTGCCTCTGCAAGGCTCCTGATATTAGCTACCTGAGCTTTTCCGCAGGTCAGGCATCTCCTTCTCACGCCTGCCTTCTCAGAGGCTCATTATTAGATTATAATTTCTGTGTACTTTCTGCATTCAGCTGCTCTGGTTTCAGTCTCCTTTTGGCCTGTCCCTGCTGCCCTCAATATTACCACGCTGACCGCAATAAACACTTTTCTCCTCGCTGGCTCCAGGCTGCCTCTGGCAGCCTTCCAGTGATATGTGCCGGAATACAACCCTTCCCAAACATTTAAATCTTCCTCACATAGTCTGTATTCAAAGAATTTGCCTCATTGGGATTTCTAACAAAAAAAAAAAAAAAATCAAGTGAGGCCCTTATTTTCCTTTTCACAGGCCACAGGGAGCACACAGAGGGCAGATTTCATGCTCTGGGTCCTTTGGCAGTGAGGTGTTACCAGAGCGTTGGTGAGGAGGAGCCCCTGTGCTCCCTTGGCTTTTCTGGTGCCATGGCCTTGCTGGCACTGTAGTGAGCTCAGCAGGGCTGGCACTGCAGACAGCATCATTCCCTCTCTGTGTTGATCTGATCTCACTACCACCACCTCTGCAATAATGATGGTATTAATGCCCCCATGGCCCAGCTCCAGAGTTTACTTGCGGAGTTATGGAAGAGGTAAGGAACTTATACCACATAATAAAGAGAAGTGAGTTTTATTCATAGTAAATGACTTGAGAACTTTTCAACTTGTCAACTTTTTATTAAACAGAGAACTATTCACCACTGAGGAATAAAGAGGCACTGCGTGCTTATAGCACTATCATAAAAGCTGGTGTAGGTTGGGTTGCTACCTGGTAATACACAGCCATAAGGGCAGAAATTGAAGAGGGTGATCAAAATAAAAATCAACTAAAACTAGGAATTCCACAGGCCTAGTTTTCCTTAGGCACAACACATGTGTACCCAGCTGTCCATGGAGAGATGAATCGAATGAATCTTTGTGCCCTAAGCCAAAAGGAGACAAGCTATCTTCAACCCAAGAGTCATAACACTACATAACAACAGTGAAAGGGCTAAGCTAATAACACTACATTTTACAGTGATATAATAACCATCAGTGTAAATGGAGGACTTTTCATTAAATGATTTATATGCTTAAAGAAAACAAATATCATTGTTAGAATAAAAATATCCTCCAAGGAGCACACAAGCCAGCTGGGCTTCTAAGGTCAGATTCAGCACTTCACTCATGCAGCTATGTGTTTTTTGGCAACTGGGGACAGTTTAAGTCCTGCTGACTCAAAATCCACTACATGGAGGGGACACTAACAGATGTGCCCACACAAAATTTGGAAAAAGTCATAAGTTCTCACAGGAAAAAAAAAACCTTCATGAGATATTGCTCTACATTTTAAATCAATGTTGTTCTAAGTCCTGAGAAACTTTTCCTGAGGAAACACTATCATTTTTGAGGTCAATTTGACTGGGCTAGTCATTCAGGAAAAAGCCACAATTGTTATAAGTGTTCATGCCATGAAGCTAACACAGACATTAATTGCTTACTGGGGCACCATGGAATCGCCTCACTTCTAGTGAAACAGTCCTGATTTACAGCCAATTCCCTTTCTCTGTGCTTCACTGTGGCCATAAGAGGTTTTTCTCCAAATGACACCTGCAACATCTGAGGAGATGAAAAATACCTCGTTTGCTGTCAGCCATATCTGAGCTGACTTTATATCCCCTTTTTAGGCAGCCCTTAGGAATTAAGATGGTGATACATTCTCTAGTACATCTCATTCCAGGAGAGTGCAATGACAAACATGAGTAGAGATAGAATGTCATGGGTTATGGGTGCAGCAGAAGGTTGAAGAGATAGAGACACACAATAACTGCAATGATTTCCAATTATATAAATGGAGGCCTATGTACAGAGGATGATTTAGACACTGAAGAAAATTAATACAAGTTTAGGACTAGGAATCCTCCCAAGGAGAACATAAACTAGAAAGAATTTCTTGAATTGCTCTTCTGAAATGAAACACAGCAAAATCCATTAACCACAAAATATATAACTTGATGGAGTTTTTTCCTAACATTGTTATTTTGGTATTGTGTGAGGGCATTCAAAGAGAGACCTTGATGTAAGATGTTCTATTCAAGAACAAAGAAAGCACAAGGTTTAATTTTGTTAATTTCATAATATTTCATCAATTTAATCTTCAAAGACCCTTGGCTGTGCAACACTTTGATACTATAATGTTCTCTTTAAACCTAATGTTTTCAAGGTAGTGTGCAGGGATTTATTCTCATCCTAGTGAGTTACATAATTCAGACTCTGTATAAGTTATTTGATAGCACAGGTTCCTGTAATTCTAGAGAAATGTGGAAAATAAAGGTATGGAATGCAAATGCTTATTGACTGAAAAATGTACAGCTGGGATAACCGGTGCCACTTTGCTTTCCACTAGCAGATTAGAGGCAGGAGCATGAAAGACACAGAAGTTGGCTTCTACATTGTTTTACATAATATAGACCTCAAAATACAGCTGCTTCTGAGAGACAGGCCTGCCTGCTGGGAATATAGAGGTAGTCCCAACAAAAATAAGACTGCAGGTGAGAGGCTATTACTTTTTCCAAACCAGCCATCAAAATGGAGCATTGTCCCAAAATGTTTCCATGGCAACACTGACATAACTTTGGGGAGCATGGTTTCTTCTCTCTCCTTTCATGGATCTTAAACTCACAGTGAAAGACAAATTACCTGGACCTGGTGTCACTCCTCTTGCCTCTCTGGATAGGCAATACCCCTCCAGAACAGCAGGAAGCCCACAGATCCTTTGAAGATAATTATTTAAGGTCCTTGTTCTGTGAAAATATCAGGCCTACAGATTAAATACATCTGACACATCAAAGCGGCATGTCATGCTAGTTGTTTTATACAAACCATTGGATGCATGATCAGAAGAACTGAGCTTGTAGTGTTTCTTGCAGTATAAGGAACAAGCCTTTCATAATCCAGATCTATTGTAAAACACCATATCTGCTTTATAAGAAGGAGCAGTTCGTAACCAGTTGGAAAATGGATAAGAAAGTATGTCAGACATAAAATTTCTGTTTACATTGGTTGTGCACATATTGCACATATAAGTCTCTAGACTGAGATGGAAAATCATGTACCTTAGATAATACATACTTCTAGTTAAAGGACATGAGCTCTTCTGGGACTGGTTTAATAAGGAATGTCAGCTTTTTGAAAGTGCAAGATTCATTTAATGTACCTTTCTTGGCTGTGAATCTTAGAAAAGTTGGCATTTTTACAAAGCTGCTTTCCCCCAGTTGAATCTGAATGCAAACCCATTGCCACGCTGGGTTTCTGTAACTTGACATCTGTTCACATTGATTTTCAGGTAGACTTGCTCTGAAGGGATAGCGTGTAATGTCCAAACTCTTAGAAAAGAGGAAATGTATTCCCCCGTGATCAAATTGAGATATAATTGTCACATGAGCTAAAGAATCAGTCTGCAGTTTCTGAGGAATTCTGATCTATTAAGCCATTGAACCTATCCTGTTCCACTCAAGTCATCCAGCATTTTACATGAACCAGCCCAAATCAGGACATATTACAGGGGAGTCCTTTTAAGATGGAGGCTTCTTTGGTCTGGTTCATTGCAGGATGTTTGTCTTCTACCTTGTATATCTAGTGATTAGTTATTCTAACTGCCTAATTCACATCCAAATACCCTGGTACTACTGCCACTGAAGACACAAATGATCTGCTATGGGACTACAAGGGACGTATCTATTTGCACCATGCAGTGTCAATTGAATAACCAGGTTTATATTCAGAATGCAATGGAAACTACTGCCTGATAAGTTCCAGAGCTTCCTGGAAATGGAAAGTTTTGAAAAAGTACTCCAAACTATGGATAGGCAAAAAATGAAAGGTGTGGTACATATTTTACATTTGATGATGAAACTGTCCCCTAGATCTTTCTATTAAAAATGAAGATGACTAAGCCAGTTTTAATGTGCACCCAAACAAGGCATGGAAGGAGCTGCAAACCTGGACTGCACAGAAGAGCTACAAGCTTGCTGCATTTCCAGTGCTGTGAGGTTATGCAAGAGAGGACATCCTTCTTGTCTCTGCAGGATCCATACCCTCTGTTTTTGCTGAGTGTCATGGGACTCTGCATGAGGCAGCTTGTGGTCACTAAAAAGGTTGCAAAGGAGAAAGTTACAATAGCTCTCTTGTGATTGGTTTGAGGGGGGGTTCAGTCACTTAACAGCTAAATACCCTTATATTGTATTATCTTGATAGCAAATAAACTCTACTGTTCATATTATGCACAATATTGTTTTTTTTTTTTAATTTCCATTGCTTTATACACACATAAAGATGCTGTAATGCAAGCTGCAAGAGTTTCTGTTGAGATCTCCACGAGCTAAAACTCTTTAGAGCCACCACTGAAAGCCACCCTTGGGCCACATTCTGTCTGCCAGATACTGAAACAGGTTTGCTTGTTTCCAAGACCCTAACACACAAAGATCTGGAAGGAACAGCCTTGGTGAGATCAGAGTCATGAAACAGACTTTTTTTTTTGTTTCCTGGTAGTGCACACGTACATTGAGAGTAAAATAATTAAGCTTGGTTTGGAATTTCCCAAAACATTGATAGTTACTAAATATGATATATGGACTTCCTGAGAGAGAATGACTCTGAAGCAGTCTTCTAAATGCCATACTGTCCACTTAGTCACTGCCCTGTGCTTTTCCCTGAACCAGCACCAACAGACTTAAGTAAATGGACTGATTGTGATACAGAAATAAAAATGTTAGCATGTCAGTCAATAGACTTTGAAAGGTCACATAAATAATCAAGAAACACGAGGAGAGACTACCGTAAAGGCAGTATCAGAGGCTGATCCCCTAACTCACATTTAAGGCATCTACCTGAAGAAATGCTGGGAAAAAAAAGGGATTTAGGCAATTGTTGTACCCAGCACCAGGCAGAGTTCAGTGAGGATCAGAACATGCCACACAGCAACCCAAAAAACATTTTAGGGCCCAACTGCAGTTAAATTTTCAGTGCATAAATGTCTGCAACAGAGGATAGACGGAGGTGACTATTTTTTGCAAAAACACCTGCTTGACTATGGAAGTCAGACGTTAGTCTTCTGGACCCCTGGCAAGTCTTCTCCCACTCTCTTTGCAGTGTAAGTTAGCACTCTAATTTCAGGACATCAACCATCAGGATTTGGTGACCATAATGAACAAAACACTCAAGCAGACGTATCTATCAGAAAAAAAAAATCCAAAGAGATGTTCGTTCTTGAAGGAAAGCATTCAAATTGCCACATAGTCCTGCTATTTGGTTCCTTTGAGTGAAGGCAGTTATGAATTCAGGCTTGATATTCAGATACCAATTCTGCTGCAGTTGATCTCATTTGTTTATTCAAAACGAAAGAACATTCTGCAGTCCTTTCCCTTCTTTACCCCAGCACACTGTTCTACTAAGGTAAATGATCAAATCCAAATCCTGGGTTAATGAGTGCCAATCATAGCTCCAGCCCCTGTTTCAGGCTTGGCAACAAGTTCCCCGAGCCTTAGCAAACAATTATCATTCAGCTACTGTAGAAATTGATTCTTGGGTTGACGAGAGCAGTCCTCCCTTGGCTGGTAAGGTCCTGCCATGGGAAGCAATTACTGCAAGATGCCAGCTGACAGACTCATTCCGTGGAAAGTCAGGTTGTCTTGATCCTCAGGCACTCTCTAGGCAAATTGTATCCTTACACTCATCTCAAACCTCTTACGAACTGTTGGCTTCTATCAGGAAAAATGGATTGTTCCCTTTGTTTCTGTGGCATTTGATAGAATAAATCTGGACATCCTGCCTGCACAATAAGGAGATTTAATTTTAAAATTCTCACACCAAAATGCTTCAGTATGATAAAAAAAAAAAAACAAAAAAAAAAAAGAGAGAATCATAAAGCAATGAAGATTGCTGCTTGTCTAGGGAGCAGTAATGCAGCACAGCTAGTAGGGCATTTTTTTTGTGCATAAAGAGACCCAAATACCCTTAGCAATGGCTTGTCTTTAGTAATCATAATTTTCTTTTCTCCCTAATTTTCAAATAGTTTGTAGTAACACTTTCACATCACTTTGCCTGACATATTTTGGTTATTAGTTTGGGGATTTTTTCAAATCTTTGCTATTCCAAAGTGGCAACTGGAAAAAAAGCAAAGATTTACTGCTTAATTAACTTTTCTGACAACGTCTGAATAACGATTGAGATTTTGTCAAACACCAATGAGACAAAGACACATAGTCAGTACCAGCTAATAAAAGAAAGTGGCATTTAAAGTCAGCAGAAAATTATTAGCCTTGATATCTATCTTTAGATAATTGAAACATAAGACTGGCTAAATAAACATGTAGTAAACCATGCAGTCCCCTTTAAATGCTGTTGGTAAGAAAAAGCATTTTTTTCATAACTTCATAAAATAACTCCTAAGTAACATGTTTGTTGTTGATTGTGGCACAAGTTCATGGAAGGTTTATCCCTGACTTTAAAAACTGACATTACAAACCTCAATGACATCAAAATATAAAAAAGAAAAATAATAGGAAAAAAACCCCAAGATGTAAGGACTTCTTGACCTCACCTAGTTTCTAAGTTTTACCCTGAGGTACCTGGAAATATGCTGGAAGAAGCAGGGGTGATGTGAGGCTTTAAGGTGATAAAGACAAATATTACAGTAAATGGACATTTGCAGTCACAGATACCTGAGCCAAGAAGGAGAACCCATGATGGCCAATTTAAAATGTGTTTTGATTGAGAAGTACCACATCTGTAAAGAAAGTCTGTAATGTCTGCAGAGAGTCAAAATGTTCACTTGGAGTAATATCAGATATTGCTACTTTTGCTATAGCTGTTAATCTATCAGTTCTGTTGAAATTGTTAGGACATGAGAAGACTTTAAAAACATATTTCAAGTCCAAGTCTCTAGAGCATCAAGCATCCAGTGTGCTCAATAGAGCTACGCAGACTTTTAAAAGCTGAGAACTGGGTTGGGTTCTTTTTCAAATTCTGATGAAACATTTGTCAGAATTTTGCCTAATTAATTTTCAGTATTTTTAGAGTTTTATTCCCCTTGAAAAAACCTTTAAAATATATTTTCACCTTTTCTTTTTGCATTAACTGCATTTCAGATTCACTGAGTGATGAGTGCACCCTTAGAAAGCCTTTTAACCTGGCTGGTAAGTTAAAACTTTCTAAATCTCACATGCCCACAGGGTTTCCCACCTTAATTAATTAATAACCCCCTCCTTGTCCTTTTAACTGGGTCATGAATTAATTTAAAAAGTTAATTATGCAATTCTTTCCTCTCCCTTTACTTATGCCTTTCATCCCTGTGTCCATTGGCTATAAACAATGTAGAAATAGAGCCATATAAGCAGGAATGGGTGTTGTAAGCTTTGGACTGCTGAAAAAATAGGAAAAAAACCAAAAGTATCTCATTTCTTTTTTCCTTCTCCCTTTCTTTGTTCTGCTTTCTATACCAGGCTTTAGTAGGCTTTATGGAGAACAATAAAACCCACCAAAAACTTACACAATAAATTGAGTTGGCATTTTGGTTGGTTGGTTGGCTTTTTTTTTTTTTTTTTTTAAGACAAAAAGAAATAATTATAGATGTAAGAAGGTAAAGACCATCAGGTGGGGGAAAAAACCCCACCACTAGAAGTAGTAAATGGCTTTATTTCCTTCAACTGATGTACTCACTACATTATTTAGAGTGTAAAAGGGTTTACAGAAGGCAACTGACTCATGTAGGATATGTAGGTATAGAACATACCTTGTCTGATGTGTTTCTTTGGCATATAGAGACAAGTAGGATGAGTCTGCAACAGCTTTTCGTACTCTCCATGAGTGATGTGCAGAACAAAAACCTGTCGGCTTTTTTTTCCCATCATCTCTAAAAATATCTTCTCTAAATTTTTACTATCAATGGACATAAAGAAAATTTGTACCCATTCTTTGATCTTTGTCAATGCCCAAAAACTGAAAATTAACTGTGAGACTGTCAGCCTCCCAAAGCCTCCCAAATACATCCTTGTGGATGCACCTTCAAGCAGAAACCCACCAAATTAGCCTGACCAATAAGTGCAACAACTTTTCAAGAATGCAAGACTGGAAAGTATTTCCTAGGTCAAGTTGTTCAGTGTTCACTATTATGATGATTCAAATGTTGCTGTATGTCCAGTATTTTAATTAGAATAATCAGACAGCTTTACCACCCAGTCCCACATGGACTCAGTGTGCTTTACCAGCTTACCTAGGTAGGGTGCAGAAACCCCCCAGGACTCAATTAACAATGATGTTTCCTCTTTGACAAGTGAGGGAGCTGAAACACAGAAAAATGTTCCCATTCAGACTATGGTCCAGACAACCCAGCATCTGAATCCTTGTGCACAGCTGTAGTCACCAGATACATTGCAGAATGCTTCTTTTTAGCATCACTGTTTCAGAGATTAATATTTCATACAATCATCAAGACAAAGGACAAAGGTTGCCATAAGGCTGCAATATTCTGTACAGGAAGTAGTATCTACAGAAAGAACACTTGCATCAAATCTAACATGCACAGCAGGGACCATTTATCCTGGCACATTGCCTATTAAAGCCATTGCTTCCTTCTTTTCCTTCTTCTTCTGGAGTAAGTGACAAATTTCAAACCGTAAGAACATCTTAACTTTGTAAGCAGATAACAGGAAATATGACTATGAATGAACCTGCTCTGAGGATTAGCTGAGGTGAATGCCCGTTGAAAATGCATAAAGGTTTCAAATGTTACTCATGTCACTAAGGGGACACTGCATATTCATTAAGGTATCACAAGGAGCTCATTTCATATTAATGGAGAGGTCATACATCCTTCCAGAGGAATTCCACTGCAGAGCTGCACAAATCAATGTGCTATTATTTTAAGCGTTACCAATTTAAACCTCTCTAAATTCACAGAACAGCTTGAATTTGCAAAATGATTTAGTCACTAGGAAAAATGTTAGTGACTCTTTTTCATCTTGAAGAGGTATAAAAAAATGTAGTAAGTGTTTTTATGAATTGAAACTCAATTCAAACTGTGCATTAGCTGTTCCCTTTTAGTCCTCAGGAAAGCTGTAGACATTATTCAATACACACACACACACACATATATATATATTTATATGTGGTATCAGTGTTCTAAGACCACTTTAACTGCAACACAGGCAGTTTAAAATTTGGAGTTTTGTACAAAGTTCACTTTTCTAACACTTTTAATCTTTACACAAGTTCCATTGTGTTCCATTGTGCCCTCTTGTGACAGAAAGCCAAAAGCTTCATAGATATGTACCATATAAGGATCTTTAATGCTTAATATTTTGATAATTGCAAATACATAATTATTCAGTACATACAAATTTGTTTTCAGGTGTTACATAATTTCTGGCCTCTGTTTGTACATGTTGAGATAATGAAGCGGAGCTGACAACACAGATCTACATCTTTTTCCCCTTTTCAGGATAAAAATACCTCTGTGTTTTATGTTACTGAAATGTATTTTCAATGGAGCTGATTGGAAAGTACTCAGGCAGATGAGGTGCCACAAGAAATTGCATTTAATTGAACCAGCAGTGCTTTGCATTAGAGGGAGAGCCTAGAGGTTCTTTTTGGTAACAGTGAAAGGTGTCCACACGTCCCCACAGGTGGGAACACAAGTATGTTGCTGTCCAGAGTTTTGCCAGGGCAGCAAACTCTTGTGCTCCCACCCATCTTCATGAATCTGCAGTTATGAAGGAGCTGCTGCTTTGAACATGAATTTTACATTTTCAAAGTCAGGCTGGCTGTCTCCTCAGAAGAGTGTCTAGGCCCTGGCCATGTTGTCCTCCTGAGCCATGGCCTTTCTTTACAACACATCAGCATGGCTGAGCATTAGTGTAGGCACAGCCAAACTAGCTGCAACCTCTTGTAGAGGAGGGAACATCACACCTCGAAGATTCTAGAACCCAACATCCATCACAGCCAGGGAGTGATCTCAGTGTTGCTCTGAGTTTGCCACAGTCCTGCCTGAACTGCTATTGAGGCAGACTTGGTTCTGACTGTGCGGCTGGTGAAGGGTCCATCTGCCTGGGTTTCAGGCACATGGAGAGCCAGATGTTTTGGAAGTCCAGATGCCTAGGGAGGAAGGGAAGAAACAGAGGGATGCAAAGGCATTTGTCCCAAGCCTGAATCCTACAAGCCTGGCAGCTACCAATGAGAATGGAATGAGCAAGTCAGTGCCTCAGCTTTCTGCTGAAGAGCAGTTATAAAGCTGACGAGAGTCTAGTCAATATTTCCCTCACTAGCTCTCTGTGGAGGGAAAGATAAAATAAGGAATGGTCTTACTTTAAAAGCAGTGATCACATGAGTTTCCTCCATGAAATTTTTCAAAATTTCCATTATGTGATGTATTCTGAATAACTGGAAATTGTGCTAAGTGAGAAACAAAACCAAGTTGTCTCTGCCAAAATTTCTGTGAAAGGTAAAATTTTGTGTTTCAGCCAGCTATAATTTCAAGTAGGTGTTCTTGAGTAAAGAAACATTTGCAACACATTTTTATAAGAGATGGAAAAAAACAGTCATGGATTACTGATGGAATCTGAGATCTGCCAGGGTGTTACTGTCCAAGACAATTCTTCAGACATTGTTGATTGTATGCAGTGGTGCCTCACATTTTGTCTGTTTTACTCCATTCTGTCATCCCATTTCCATGCCCCCCAAAGCCCCTTCTTCCCTCTCTTCTTGCATTCTGCCTTCTGGGTTTTGCAGCTTGTTGAGAAACGAGACCCTCCCATACAACAGTTATACAGTTAGAAACGTATTTGAATACACACTTAGGAAACATAGTCTGTGTTGTGCTGCTATGATAACCACTTAAAATTGTTTAGATTAATGACAGTTACATGCCTAATTTATTACTGTAATTATTGTGATAATTTAGAGAAGATAAATGGACATCTATTAGAATTTAATGTAAAAAGCTGTAATTAGTCTGCTTCAGAGAAGGGAGAAAGCCAATGCGCATAACTGAAAATCCATTAGGCCAATTATAATGTTTCTGAGGCAGAAAAGGTACAGCCATCTAAAATACACCCATTACTTTTGCATAACTGTACCCTAAGCATGTAAACCCATCTGTCAGATTCCTTCATTAATTTAATAAACATATCAAGGCAAAAATTAATTAATGCACATAGTTCAGACTGAGAGTTAGGGTGGGGAGATGGGGGAGAATAAAATTTTGTTGCCATTGAGCAATTGTCATGTAAATAAAACAGCAGCAAATGCGTTGGAAGGGACTTACAGTAGAAGAGGGCACACTGCTAATCATAGCTTAGGCCTTCTTAGGTATTCCCAGAAGTGTTAAAAGCTGTCTTGGTGCAATTAAAAAAATAATATTAAAAAAAAAAAAAAAAAGAGAGAGAGAGAGAAGACAGCACTTGCTATCATCTATTTACTGTCAAATTAATTCAGCTGCTCCTGAGATGCCATCTGTATCAGGAGAGCAAAGGTGTCACTAGCTTTACGATCCATCAGGAGAAGTGAGAGCACTGTTCTGTTTGATGGCTCTGATAATGGAAAGAAGCTAAGCAATTGCAACAGATACATCATAGATTTTCTCATAATTACCTGACCTGTTACACTGTGTCACTCTGCCGCCAAACACACTGTTTTTATGTCAGAAGCTGTATGGGCATTCTTTACTTTGATCATTCTGTATTCTGCAGATGTCAGCATTACTGTATTTTAATTGACTCTGGGGTAGCATTAAAAAGCACCTTCTATTTCAGTTGCTTAGACCTGATGAAACTGACAACCTGGCATTTATGAACATTAGGCCTTCATGGTAACTGTGTCAGGAACTGTGTTTTTCCTAAATCCCCTAGGTACAAATAGCAAATAGATGTTGGTAAACCAGTTGAAAAAAACCCCGTGTCTATGCAAAGAGCACCTCTGACATTCTCTAGCCATAAAGAGGGCAAACCTTTTCATTAAATTAAACTCTTGTGTCAAAAGTGCATGTTATATTCCAATGTGCAATTAAGAATTGACTGGTGTGCTGAAAAGAGCTAGAGCTGGTGAGGACTGAAGTTGTGGCAGAAAGTATTGGCAACCTCAAAACAAGAATTTCTTGACAACTTCCATATTCCCAGTATGCCCCGTTAGCCAGGATCATGTTTTCCTCCTCCTGCAGGAAGAGACATGTAGTTCTTTCAGTACTTAGTTTTCTTTGCAGTGTGCAATGTAATCCACAGAAAAGACAGATAAAATGGCAGAAATTTTACAGGCAGCTGAATAGAACTCCTTTTTTATTTTTTTTTTTTTTTTTTAGAAATACTCTTGGTTGAGTAAAAGCAAACTTGACTGCCTATGAATTGTCCATATGTCCCACCAGGCTTTCTCCAATAATTTCTTTCCTAAGAAATTCAGAAACTCTACAGGTGCCATCAAGGTTTTGAGCTTGTTGCTTTACTTACAGTCAACAGCTACCAATAATTACAAGAGAAGTGAAACTCAGAGCTTCAGTGTTCTGTCCTTGTCTCCTTCACTGCTGCTGCTTTAGTAAACATTGAACAATGTTTTGTGAAACATGTCTTGCTTCACTGCTAACATACAAGGACAGTGTGACTTTCCCTCATCATTCCCATGGGCAGGGATGCTCCCCTCACTCCTCCTCAGGTTCTGATGAGCTTGGGTGCAAATTATGCTTACTGTTAAGGCCTTGCCATTCAGATACCAATAGACTTGGTGGTTGCTCCTGTTCAGGTCCCAGCAGAATCACTATGTTATACCCTTGCTGATAAACTATGTCACATTACTGATGAGCTGTGGTGAATACATCTGCCTTCAGACTTCAAAAAGTTTTGTGTTGTGCATATGTTTATAGATCAGCCATGTGCAACACCAAGTGATATGAGGCACCTAATTAGCACATTTCTTTTGAGTGCTGTATTCTCAAGGAACCTAGAATAAATCTACAAACTAGAAGTCTAAAATAGTCATTTAGGAATCTAGATTAGCATGCACTGCAATCTGTAACTAGCTCATGCACATATCAGGACCATGGTGGTTTATGCTTTTGGCATTTACTTTCTGGGTAGTTTTGGAAATGGTGTTTGTAAACTACTGACTGTCAGTGAGCTGTACCAACTGGTCTAGAGGACTGACTTTAACATAGCAATAAAGAAGGCATCATTGTCAAGCTAATAACACCCTCCAAATTTCACATAGAATCAAATCTCTATTTGCTTTGTATATCTATCATAGTATCTTTGGTCCATTGTTGTAAAATGAACTGGAATCAGTTTCATGACCTAGACATCAGAACCAGCAAACAGAAGACAAGCTGTCCATTCAGTACTGTAATACCAATGGATATTCCCATCCCATGCTAAAGGATGACTGAGGTAAAAGGTAGGGAGGCTATTTTGCAAGTGGAGTGAAGTTGTAATTGGGGTCATCTGCCCATTTTGCAACCCACAGTTTGGAAAGAACGGTAGAAATTTGAGACATACATAAGAGTCACGGAAATGTTTAAAGACACATAAAGTGTCCTCTCTAAGAAGCAAAGAGAAAGAAGTAGAGTTTTTAGAAAAATAAGACTGAGAGATAGATTAACTACAAAGTATAAGAGCATCTGTAGGAAAAATACAGTAGCTTCTGTCAGACTCAACACTCGTACAAATTCAGATCTTTCAACAGCCTCTAGCTGGTATTTGAAGGCATGAATATTATGGTATGTTTTTGTAACAGTAATTGTGATTAACCCAAGAAATTATCAATAGGCCACCTTTATCTTCCTAAAAAGCATATATTTGATTTGTGAATAACTGTATTTAATACACGTTTATCCATGTAGCAGTGTAGGCGCTTGGCAGATTCTTTCTGGCCTTAAACTCTGACTTTTCTCCTTCTCTCCTGCCCACCCCCCCAACCTCCATGCTGTGAAACATCTGTGGAAATCCGGGTGGAATCATTCACTAGGCTCTCCCTTAGGCTCACAGGTACCTAACTGAACATTCTGGAGTTCCTTGCTTATAGTGATGAGACTCATTCATACCCTTGTGTTTAAAAGCAAACGAGGGCATATTTCAAGGAACATATTTCAGTTCCAATATTTCACATAAAATATATAAGAATGTCTGGAAGAGGTCAGACCATCTAGTTATCTATGCTGTCTCTGTCAGTGAGCAATATCAGCTATCTGGGGAAGATGATGGAAATCAGAACATGTGAAATGATGCTTCCTCCCCAGTACAGATTTACAGAAAACAGCTGACTGAAGTTTGAGATGTTCCTGAGCAAGAACTGGTATTTTTGTACTGAAAAGTCTTGCACAAAACTTTTTTTCTTCAGCAGCTATTTGGAACCTGTGTATGCTTTTGTGCTGTTTTCCATACTATCTGTGACAAGAAAGTACAAAATTAGAAATTTCCCATATTTTCCTTTTGAAACTCTCAGCAGCATGCTGATGTAGCTTAGTTCCTGTATTGGAGGAGACAGTGAACTGCTCCAAAGAGACTTTCAGAACTTTTCAGATCTCCATCACTCCTTTACTTGTGGATTTTTTTCCAGATCTAGATATTATTTGAATATACAGTATCTAGTCTCTTTCCTTGATGACAAAGGATATCCCTGTGGTTTTTCTAATGCTGTAACTGGTACAAAGAGAACTTTAATGATGGTGAGGCTTCCCCTCACATCCTATGGGGAACTATTCTGAATAGTCACAGAGCTCATTCCAGGGAGCTGCCTTATGTGACAGAAGGGAAAGCAGACAGGTTGCTGCAGTCCTTGTGATGACTTTCTACTGTTAGCTACCCCAGATAAAGAGAAGATGAATACCAGTAGAAGAAACCAAGACTGAATTGACTGGCTGAGGCTCTGTCAATTGTTTAATTTCCATCACAACAGAGCCAAAGTAATTTCAACAGAGTATTTGCAGAATGGATGTTTAGATGAATTCTAATACTAGCTTTAGCTATGGTAGTCTAAACAAAGTAATTCAGAGAAAGTTGCTGGTTTTTAGTTGTTTGTCTTTCTTTCCTCCCTCCCAGAGAAAATTGTAATTTAACTTTCTCAGTTTCTTCCTGTAATGTTTTGAAAGCCATTCTTGCATGTTGTGACAAAAGTACATAGAAAAAACATATACTCTATTATTAGAATGGTTCTCCCCATAAATTAATACAAGATTTTGCCACCTAGGACTGCCAATTCCAAGATCTTGAAGCAAGCATGCAAAGCTAATTGAGAACAATTCTGAAAGAAAGATGTATCCCAAGGTATTTGAAGCCCTGAGGTAAGAAGCTGGCCTGAAAATCTAGTGGGAGGGGAAAAGTAATTAGATGTTCCAAGCAAATTGCCCTAGATTTATTGATATTGATTTAAAATCCAGATAATCCTCTGTATGATTTCCAGAGGAACTGAGCAACAATCTTATTTAAAAAAAAAATATGATAAAGCAGCATTAGTCACTGATTGGACCTACTGTACACACTCAACCACTGTAATACTTTCATCTGGCAAAACGATAAATCCAGCTTCATAGAGAAGCAACATTTTTCCCTTTGCAAACTTTCAGCAAAAGCAAGAAACAAAAATACTCTATAAAAACCTAAAAATATGAAATAACAAAATTACTTCTTGTTCACTCGCCCCTGATAGGAAAAACATCCTAAATGTATGCCTCGTTATTGAAACCTTTCAGCTGATCCATGTTGTGTGTCTACTTATTAACCTTTCTAACCAACTTTTCTTAAAACAGGACAAAGCATCAAAGGCAAATCAGTCTCACCTAACCCTTTAATATTTTTTATTTTCAAAGGGGTAATAGGTGTTCTGAGGGAAACAACTCCCATCTGTTTAGTATCCTTCTGGCATTGACAGTCATGAGGCATTTATTTATTTGGTTATTCCCAGAGATTTAGAGACAGCTGACCTAAGGAGTGGTTAGATTTGTCAGAAATAATATGAATGGATAGATCATGGAGGTTCTCTCCATCTCTGCCAAAGGCCAGTACCCAGATCTTGAAGATTCTTATTCCAAACTGTCGTTACAAATGATGATAACCAAATATTCCTGTTAAGGGTATGCACATGTAGTCACTTTTTTGAAATAATTGCAAATAGCTATGGTAGAGAATTACATAGCCTAATTACTTTATTTTAGAAAATGTTTGCCTTTCATTGCTTTTGGTTGCACACCTTCCCAGTTTATTGTAGCTCCCTTTAAGTGTTAAGGTCACCAGCAGTGCCTACTCTGTACTACTTTTGCCCTCCTTTTTTTCTTCTGGGGACAGCAGTAGCACCAAAACAGAGTTTGAGAGGGAATGACAACTTGTAAGAGGCAACCCACAGGCATCAGGGTTGGCCCTGCTGGAGTCACAGACCTATTGACAAACTTCTACTGGAAGTCTCCTTTGTATTTTTTTTATTTCAAGCTAGGTATTTCCTATATGGGGCTAACAACCTGTAGTGGTTGGTATTGTAGAAGTGGCTCACTCACTCATTTACTTTTTTGGACATTATTTCATTGTTCTGCAGCTGCAGTAAATCACAGATTAGTAACAGCATCATGTGTGGCATTTCTGGAAGACACAAGAGCCATGGGAAGCTATGAAACAAGGAAATTATGCTTAGATAAAGGACAAAAACCTCTATACCATTTTCCATTTTTGTGGTTGGCTGACCCTATTGGATTCCACGTTGTCTCAGAACTCCCCATTCAGTGCTGGATTTTCTTTTTTTAAAAAATGTTCTTTTAATGATTTGCCTGACAATATTTTACAGAAGTAATACCCAAAATATACTTTTAGTCTTGGAGCGAGGGAGGGAAAAGTGATTTACTTACTTGATTACACTGAATCATAAGCTTAAGATGTTTTTTGATTACATGATCTACTCTCAATCTCTCGTAAATTTATCCATGTTATTTGCCTTTTTTTTTTTTTTTTCTTTTGTTATTGAGCAACTTTTGTATTTTCACTTTGGCTTTATACTGTAAAGCTCTTTCAGGTGGGAATAACTCCTTCCTCCTCATTTTGCTTTCGTGCATGATATACCTTACATGGACTCACAACGAAACTTTCTCAACTCTTTTAAGTTTCCCTGTTAGGGAGAGATGCAACTCTACTCATGAGTGACTTTACTGTATTACAGTACTTTGATTTTCTCACGTTAAGTCTAGTAATAGACAACAAATAGTGAACAGGCCAATCCAGCAATGTTTTTCCTGTAGATCAACAATAGGATCCTATGAACTCCCATATGGTGCGGGAGATCAAAGAAGATTAAAAATGGTACCATTTGTATGAATGTTTTGCTTTCCAAAACCTCCTAAGCCATTTGGAAATGACTGCTGTGTGAGGCATGCAAGAACTCGATCATGGAGGATGTTAATAGCTCTGTTCCATGGAGTTAGCACATCTGTAGCTAAAGTGAAATGGAGAAATTTTACAAACAAAATTTAAAATATTATCTAAGAAAGGATAGGCAAATTACTCAATATAATTTGATTGAAAACACATTTTAAAACAGATTTCTGTCTGTAAATCCCAAAGATCTTATAAAAACCTATGTGGCAATCTATTTTGAATCTAAGGCCAGCAATCACTCAAGTCAAAGGGGAAACTTGACAGGCTTCAGAAGAGGCTGGAACCTGGAGCTTAGTCTTCAAGAGGAAAAATTCCTCACCTGACTGTATATTGTAGGTTATATAAAAATGATGAAGAAATCAGCTGCCATACCATTTCAGTGGCAATGTCACAGAAACACTGCCAATTATTGAGTCACTGACCTAATTTAGAACCAAGGTATTACTGCAGAATAATATAATAATAAATACTAGAAGTGATGAAGGAAGACGAGAAGTTTTGAGCCAATAAGCGACTTTCTTTTTAGGGAATCTGGAAAACATATTGCTCAGTCTGGCAACGAGCAGGCAATTAGCACCACTCATATCTCAGTTAAAGTGGGGGCTTAGCAAGCTTAGTTGTCATCTGCACTGGCAGGGCCTAAAAGATTACTCAGATGGATGTGGGTTAGGTGACTGTGTCAACCAGACTGAAACCTTCTAGCCAGTATGGATGGAAGACGAAGGGTCAGTCTCAGTTCTGTGTCGATGAACAGTGAAACCTTGGCTCCAACAACCATTTCTGTTTGTGCTACCACACAAATATATAGGCATCTCTTTTTTTCTTTTTCAAGGTTTTTTTTTTTTCTTTTTCAAGTTTTTTCTTTTTCAAGTTTTTTCTTTTTCAAGTTTTTTTCTTTTTCAAGTTTTTTGTGTGCTGCCTCCAGAGAACTGATTTAGCAGACATCTTCCAAGGATAAGACTATAAGGCCTGCTAAAAATATCACACCAAATGAGAAAGACAGTCCTGGAATGGCCTCACAGAGAAATATTGGTGAGGAGGGCTGCAGCTGGGTACTGACACCCAGGGAGGGACAGGACACAGAATGAGGGAGGAGCATGAGGGAAGGATGCACCCTCTCCTGACTCTTGCTCTCTGAAGGTTTTGAGTATCCTCTCACCTCGCGCGCTTTCCACAGAGATGTAATTCACATATTTGGATGCAAAAGGATTTCTGATATCAAGAGAAGGCTATGGGACTTCTTTAATAGAGATGAATCTCTGAATTCTGAGGGAATGTGGGACATGACTTGCACATCCCTAGCAACTCTTATAACTAATGAGCATCTGGAGATTTTGTTTTGTGTTTCAGAAAGAATCACTTAATTAAACAATTGAAAAGGCCTTTACATAACAAGATTTTTCCTCTGCTAAAATAATTTAACTGTCCATTTTTTATCAAAGGAATAGAAGTAAAAGCATGCTTGCTAATTGTTTTGATAAGAATAGTAGGCTAAATTATTGGGAGTAAAACAGGAGGGAAATATGCAGGGATGAAATATGTATTCTTAAAAAAATATATATTCTTCTTAAGGATTAAAAAAAAAAGTATAAAAGCACATATTCACCAGAATGAAGCCATGCAGCAATGTATAAAACCAAGCACAGAAATGAGAATCAAGGAATGGGCGATGCAGTTGGTAATGTTCATCTCAGACAGAGAAATAGATAGAACAATAGAAGTAATATGTGTAATATGTGCTTTTGGATTAAGAAAGGATAATGTGCTGCAAAAGAGAAAGCTGTATTACCAGAAATACATCTGAAGATATTGAGAAAGTCAAACAGAGCAGCATTTGGCTATGGCCACTCATCTGAATTACAACGGTCCTGGGAAAAAAAAAGTGTTCCCCTTTCTCTCTTTTATTTACTGTGTTTTCACAGTCTTGATGTGCAGAAACACTTCTGATATATTTGATGCTCATGCATTTTTCTTGGTGAAAGACTACAGAATTAGACCATGGGACAAAATCTTAGCTCTGCTGAGGCCAGTGGCAAAAACACCTAGCTTCTGGCTAATCTACTTACTGTCTCAACCACATCTATGTTACAAGTCCTAATCCTTTTCCAAACTGCTTTAAAAAGGACTTTATTCAGACCGAAGAAATAAGAAAAATATTATCCTGCATATAATATTAAATCTGTCTTTTTTCTACTCCCTTCTCAACTGTAAGTGCCTGCACATATTTATTCTTTAACCAGAAGTATAAAACATATCAATATTCCTACTTCTTATGATCCATTACACCATCTCCCATATTATGTAAATATATTAAAGAGATCTCCTTGAAAAGAAAATAACCTAATTTTAGCATATATATATATATATGTCTTCAGTAATATGAATAAAGAAAAATAACGTACATGATTAAAGTGGTGACAGTTCATTCTTCTGCCGAATGAGGTACTGGCACAATTTCCCTGTAAAATCTGGAACACTTGGTATATGTTACTGAGAGTTATGAATGACAGGCACGACCAAAGTCTGTCATGTACTCCTCTTCCATTATAGCCACCGAATGGCTATGTGATGGAGCATCAAAGCCCTTCAAATGTATGCTTTTCTTCACTGTTCTTAGGTTAGGCTCTGTGTGGATTCAACTCTGATGATAAGGCCTTGAAACTGTACAGGCATTTTGATCACAGAAAAGCAAAATGCTGTCTATAAATCTAAACTGCAGTGAACTAGATCCTCCATAATGTTCGTGAACTAGGTAAGTGTTTCAAAGGCTGTCTAACTCTACTTCAACATCAATTGCCAAACTCCATCTAAGAAGTTTTTACATAGGAACAGAGAACAAATATTTTAAACTCCTCTCCTTTTCTTTTTTTTTTTCCCATTTTTTTCCTCACAAAGGCATGCCAGAATGCCCATTTTTTAATAATAATGAATGACTAGTCCCAATTGAAGCTCTCCTTTCAATCAAGGCCACAGGCTAAAAACCTAAAAGACAATGGTAGAGAGAGCCTCCTGGGATCTTGGACTGCTGCATTATTCCATCTCTGATATGCAAACCTAAGACATAACAACAGTTAAAAAGGCTGTGTCAGGAATATCTACTCTGACATTTCTCTTTGTCACTAATTTTGTACAGTTATGTTACTGAACTCCACATAAGCAGTTCATTTATACCTTCGAAAAGGAGGGAAGGAAAAACAAACATCATGTGTAACAATAATGTAGGAGGTAGCAAATTTTGTATCAACAATTCTGCCACAGTATAAGGGCATAGATGTGTTTCAATGTTTTATAGAAAGCTTACATAAGTGACTCTAAAAACTAGGCATGGTACCGTACATGTAGATAGATTTCTCTAGCTTCAGCATTTTTCTGATGGCCATTTTTGCAGTATATTACAACAAATTATACTGTGTTCATACAAACACAGAATCATTTGCTTCCTCCTTTGCAGGGCTTCCCTACATGTGCATTTATCTGCACACATATCAGAACATATACACAATATATACATATAAAAGCATATATTTTGTATAATTTATACTGAGAAAGTTTATCAAGGTTTAACAACCAAACATCCTTATTCTGACAGTTTTGATGTAAATTTAACAAGAAAAAAGGGTCTATATATTTGTATTTTGACCACTGTTGTATCTGTGTCTGTAGATTGGTAACATTTAAGAAAATAGTTTAATTTAATTTTTTCTTTAACCTCAGTCCCTGAATGACTACTGGAAAAACACGTTTATTTTCCAGTATTTGTCAAACACTGGATTAAACACTGAGTGAACAGAAAGGTGCTGGACAGAAATTGCCAGGTGAGACCCAGTACAAGAGCAACTCCGTCACACCTTTGACCCCGTGCATGCAGCTGGCATCACACAGATGCTTGGAGACATGGCAAATGTCCTGGCCCAGCTTCCATCTGTTGTAAAAAACACCCAGGCACAAAGAGGGGTCCAGCTAAGCCTGGTGAAATTGCTGCTGTGCCCTCTGGATGCCAGAGACAACATGCAAAAGGCAACAATAAAGCTCCCATATGCCCTTTGTTTTCACACTATCATAGCTAAGCTGTGTAGCCTTATTTAACAGGACTGACAGCATAACCTACATGGAACAGCTTTTTTGACCAGTTCTGAGCATTGATTGTACTTTATTTATTCGGCACTTGAGCTATCAAAGGGAAAAAGTGCCCGTGGCAAGCTAGGTTGCAGTAACAATCTGTGCATTTTAAACTGTCTGCATCTACTTAGTTATTATAACTACTCCCAACTGCATGATTAAATACAAATGATGTTTCCATATATTAACTGCAACCTTCTTTCCAATATGCACTGAACATAATACTTAAAACATAAGATTCTCAAATGGAAAAACATTTATGGGAGTAATTTCCCAAACATGTGTGATTATCACTTGCAAGGATGTACACACCAGTTAAAATCCACAGTATGATGAAAAATCATTTCCAATCTACTGAGAATGGAAACAGAATTAAAATTCTGCTTCTGCACAAAGAAATCTCTCATATAAATTATCTTACCTGTTTTTCACTCAGACATTAATATAGTGCTCAAATTTGTACATTCTGCGTGCAATTTATGTATAGTATTACCTATTTTATTATATTAATATCTACTACTGTTTCAGACAGTGGATTTAACATTTGAAATTACCTTTGATTCCTGTTCTATTAAAAAACCAAACAGATCAAAAGCCCAACAGTGCCCCCCAACCAAATCAAACCACAAACCATGAAAGGAAAACATTAATCAATGAACTGCCAATCCTTTATGGAGTGGTACTGCTAATGTATTTTGAACAGAAGAACAAGTAAGTCACTGAGATAAATTAAAAATGGGATAAAATTATGAATGGTAGATCACTCCAAATCAACCAGTTACCTCCCTCTTCTAAGAGCACTTGCTTGGTAAACAAGGGAAATTTGATAGTTCTATTCAATCAGAAATTTCATAACTCATTTGATAGAGCATGTAAAAATAATTATTAAAACAAAACAAGCAACAGAAATCCATTTCTCAGAAGATGAAGAAGGAAGGGGAAGGGGCAACATGAAGTGTAGGATGTATTCCAGTTCTGAGCTCTAAGACTGATTCCTGAGTGACTGTGTTACTTAGGGACTACCGACCCTTAGATTTCCTACTTTTGACTGCAGTTCATATATTAAACTTCTGTGTGTATTTTATTCACAGTCTGTTTAACCAAAGAATGAGCAATATGAGAGAGACACTGGTGTGAGAATGGCAAACATACTGCCAGAATGCAGACAGAGATGTGTCTCCAGTAGGGCAAGAACTGCTGGCTTTGCACGTGACATTGGGATTAGCTAAATCTGAAGATGTGTACTTCACAACCCCATTCAAAAAGACAGACTCACAGAGGAGCAGGTGCAGAGGGGACTCTGAGGGTGATGGGAACAGTGCTCAGATCAAAACTTCTGGTGGTCTGAAGGAGGACCAGCATGTTGTCAGCTTCTTCAGCTTACTGATAACTGGGCATTGCTGAAGACTGTTGCTGAAATCTCCCTCAACATGGTTTAGGTAGATTATCCTTCAGTGCCTGTGCTCCCCTCATGAGATGCAAAAAACTGAGGATATCTCCCCATATTTGTTGTTTTGGGAAGTAAAATGTGTGTGGGTGTCTTTTATGTCATGGTTAGTGCACTAACAGGGAAGAGACAGTGTATCAACTTCCAAGATCTTATTCCAGAAAAAAAAAAAATTAAAATCCTCTTGAACATCACTGAAATAAGGAAAAAAAATGCTGGTGCTTGAAATTCCTTGCCACTGTCTGTGGTACAGAGGACTGATGGTAGTACTGATTTCTGCTTTCAGGCTGCACTTATGAAGCACAGCTGTAGAGAATTTAAACTTTTTTCTCTTCTAACAGATACTATTGGTCTCACCTACTACTGGTACTTCTTTTAGTCCACAGTGGAACAAGTGTCTATCAATGCATCCCATGCAAATGCAACTGCTTGCATGTGACTCATCAACTGGGAGGATTGTTTGGTCAAAATAAGTAATGTATTACTCCTAAAGGAACAAGCATACTTTGTACGGTAGAAGGGTTAGAGGTGTTACCTCACTTTTGCAAAGGATGAAGCAGGAGGGGGTTACTTAACCTTCCTCCTTCTCCTTCCCTTCTAAGGAAAAGAATATTACTTTGCCATATAAAGTGTGTCCTAAAAGAGGCAGGACCAGTACTACAAGCCCTCAAAAAAAAAAAAAAAAAAGTCCATATGGTGGAATAGTCTTTAAGAAATGTGAGCATAGTGTCAGGTTTTTATGTTTCAGAGTAATTGCTGTTACAAAATATGAGGGGAGCTTTTTATTAATAATAAAAATATTCCTTGAGCAAACCCGAAACAAAATACATTCAAAAAGAAATAAAAAATATGATATAGCTGGCATCTAGTATAGTTTTATCTATTAAAATCTAAGTAGACTAAGTTTTACATTACCTCATATTTTTTCTTCTCAGGTGTGCTTGATTCTGAGATGTAGACCAGATTGAACATGTCAAAGCCTGCAATTTCTGTTTATTTTTGTTTATTGCTTTTTTCCCCCCTTTCTTTCCTGGCTGGGCAACAAATATTACATCTAACATTTCAAGTTTAAAGAGTACAAGCTGTTCTTGCAATGATCACTGCATTTAGAGAAAAGCATTGAATCTGACAGATTTGTGTAAGAAATGAGTTTTGTAGTTAAGTGTTTTGTGTTTCTTTATCTTTGTGCTTACAATATCAGTAAAATATTTTGTTTGAGTTCTAAAACTATAGCTTTTTTGGATTCAGTCGTTAATGAAAACAGAGTATTATACCATGAAAGGTGACCTATTGAAGGCAAAGTGCTAATAAGTTGCAGATTGTTCAACATGACCTAAACCCTTTTTTTATTGAAAATTAGATCTACAAAGGTACTTTGTAACATGTTTCATAAGGTCTTAATTTTGCCCAGCACTAACAGGGCCATTAAATCTACTTAGAACCTGGATTACAAGAAAACAAGGATATTTGTCTTCTCCTTTACCTTTTTCTGAAAATAAAAATGCATGCCTTGCATACTGCCTTAAGATGTTTTCTAAAGAAACAAAAGAAACTTGCTAAAACCTCCTCTCTGGGGGAAGATTTACAGAGAAAAAGGCAAGGCCATGGGGGCAGAGGATGAGCTGTGGAACTGATTTCCTTTTTTACCATTAATTATGGCTGATTATGCAACTCACAAGAGGCATAATGGGCACTCTCCTAATGCAGATAAGTGGTTGGCTATGGAGCAGCCACAAAATCTTACACCCTCTATTCCCTGCCTAGATACAAAAGCAGTTGCATTTCAGTTTCACCTATGTCACACGTGAGTCCACGGCGAGCAGTAAACATGCTGTCACTTCTGCTGACCAGGGTTTCTGCTGTTGCGCCATTGTGACTTTGCAGGCCAACCCCCCCAACCGTCAATTCACTTCTTAGACTCACCTGCTGGTGGTGATCCCACATCTGAACCAATAATTCTTCAGTGCCACTTTAGTTTTTTAAGAACTCATAGTCTTGAGTGTCGGGGTGCTTTGGCTTAGAGATGTCACAAGAAATAAATCAGTCTGTTTCATTAGAAATTTCTGCACAGAATCACCATCTGACCCAGCTTACATCTGTACCTCTTCAGGGAATGCCCACCTGCTCAGACAGCACCCTACTAGGGGTCCTCCAATACCTTGTAACAAATGAAAGGCTGGGTATTTTTCCCTAGATTTACAATCTGTTAGGATCAATCACCTCAATCATATTTACTTGCAAGAAGGAAAATTAGGTTAGCATCTGTGAGGGAAGTAAATGACTTTTAGAAAGCTCTGAGGGAATCTTCCTTAATGTTCACATCATTTCTTCTGCCATCTTTTCTGTTTCACTTCTTTTCTTTGAAGACCAACTGGCAGGTCAAATGAACTCAAAGAGGACATTTTATTTGGACCTGCTCTTGTCAGCAGCCCTCTTCCTGGTCTCAAGTACATCTCTCGGGGTGCCAACATCTGAGCAGGGATGGCTGCAACCCCCAGTATTCTCAAGGCATGTTTTACCTTTTGGAATTTGTACCAGTCATGCATGGTACTGACACTCTCCTATGTAATATCTTGGGAAAACCACACATTGTTGAGAGAAACCAAAATTCTGATAGTCCACATGTCCTTTTTCTCTAATATTCATAGCTCCATGAGGGTATTTGGTTCAAGATTTAGTGATTATGCACTCAGGGACAGCTGGAAACTGGGGACTCTGATTTCCTCCACAAGGATCCTTGTAGAGTCTCTGGAGATTTATGGATACTCATCCTAACAATTAATTCACATCCCACACAAAATTCATGTATAAAAGTAGCATGAAAATGATTCTTTTACCAGTTTTAATGTTATCTGAAGTATATATTCAGATTGCAAAGGAAGATGCAGGAAAATCATCAGTGGGTATTGTCTTCACATAATACAACAGAATCATTACTCCAGTTCCCCACTTGTAAAGCTGCCAGTAGCACAATGTGGGCTGTTCATGCTTTCCTCATCCCAACAAGCAGGAGAAAAGGTCAAAACTGCCTCGTGCAACTTTCTTGGACCTGTTTCCATTTACAGTGAGCACCAATCAGGTCTAAACTCCTGGTGCCAACAGGTTTTCTCTCTCCTTTCCCGATGTGTTTTGGTCTCCCTGGCACTGGGATCTCATTTATGCAACAGCAGCAGCTCATGAGACAAAGACTGAGGTTATTTGAGACCTGCCATATATTCTGGGATGGTTATACTCCTGCTTGTTGCATTAGTGGGATAAAAGTGGCCAAAGCCTATGCTCTGACAGGGTCAGGATGACATTGAGGTGTCCCAGAAACACATTGTCATGGAGCATTTTGTCATCACACAGACTCCTGTGGCAAAACCAGTAGTTACCCTCTCTTCAGCCTGAGACTGGCACCTGCTCCTCAGCACAGCTGACACAAAGCTTGGTCAGCACAATTCCATCCCCACTGCAGCACAAGAACAGCCGTGTGCATGGTGGTTTGCTTACTCCAGGAAAGATGTGCAGCAGAGCAGGGACTTAAAGCAGCTCTATTGACTGTCAGGCCTCTGCTCTAACCTCTAGAGCACACTCCATAAATGTTTGAATATTTAATAAAATCTTCTGGGTGTCTGCTTCCTGCAACACTAACTGTTTTAAAGTATTAATGGGTTATTTGTTTATGACTATTAAACAAATCTATTAAACACTCTGCATTATTTTTAGTTAAATTTTGTTTTTTTCCCCTTTTGCTTTAATAATTGATATTGTTTTGGATACATAAATATGTCCTAAGAGTATTTGTCATTTCCTAATGTTTACAGTGGGGATATTTTTTAATATAAAACTGTGGGATGTTTCTTCCATGTAGAGTATGCTTTTCTGTTGCATGCACATTTCAGAAACAGCCACAGACATTGCATCTGGCAAAGGCATGTGAATTTGCAGGAATTGCAGTAAATGCTGTTTGGAAAACCTCATGCTTTAATTTCTCACTCATCATGTGGTTACAAAGAACAAGGACATCCTTGTATAAAAGTTAACAGTATTATGTTAAGTGATGGACAAAAGATTTCTGGCATGTTCCTATCTATTTCAAGAACTACTGAATTAGGACTTTATATCTAACATATTGAGAATAGAGAGGATGGTGCAAAGGAGAAAGAAAGAATTTAGAGGAATGTAGGAGTCTCTTAGATAAGGAGCTTATTGCATCAAACTCAGAAATTAAACTGGTTGTAATGAACTGCTAACTTTATGTAAAGAGTGGGTGGAATTTCTGAGCTGCTCTCTAAATTCTGTGGCTAGAAATAGTCAGGAAAGTCAAGAAAGAGCTGAAATACTCCTACTCTAAATTGTTAATAAGTTTTGGATGTCATTTTCTATGCATCTGCTCTCTTCAAGAAAAAGAATAAATAAAACAGATAAAGAGAAACTGAATCTGCTCTAGAATGAGAATTTTTTATTAAAAAAAAATCCTAAAGTCACTGGAATCATCTTAGCAGGGAGCTGGTGAAAATAGTGTGGATTCACTGAGGAAATGCTTCTTATAGGCACTTATCATTAGGTATGGTTGCAGATGCAAAATCTTACATTCCTTGTCCCCTTTCCCCTTGGAAAAGAAAAAACCATCATCTACTTCTTACCTCTCTCCTGACAATGATTCTTGAGTCCCTTGTGCTTGAACTGCTTCCAGACATAAAACCATGATGAGAAACAAAAATGCACTAGGTCACACCAACCAGTTGGTAAGCAAGTAATGCCTGATGTTAGCATGCAGGTTAGTTTAAACTCCATGGAAAAGATGGGACAATGCACCATCTTGGTGGAATCTTGATGGAAAATCTTTCTTCTCCTACTCTTCCATCTCTTTGTATTTGAATTGAAATTTTCTGACTGTGGTCAATGACCAATATCTACAATGATTTGTGCCACAAGATTATTTACCTGGTCAGGCTCACCAGGTGGCAGTGATATATGCAGTCCATTAGTGTCGTTGGCTTTTGGAGAAATGTTATGTTGCTGCCAGTGGCAAAGGGGACAACTGCAGGGCAGTCTTGCTCAGGAAAAGTGCAAGGAAGAAAAAAAAAAAAAAAAAAAAAATTTGGCTCCCGAATGACCAGAAAGGGTGGGAAGCTTTTTGGTTTGCATTCCTGTGATGTTGACCCTGTGTGGCAGGCAAATGTGATTCTGCTGGGATGCCTGGGACTAGATCCCAAGGGAGGGTTCTTGTTTTGGATGAGACCCTTCACTCCACCTGACTTTAATGTCATCTTGCTCTGCCCTTGCTTCTGTGGCAGAGGAGTGAGAAAGAAACAGCTGGTGACAGTGGAGAATCAGCTGTTTCTGTTAGACACTCAGATAACTTCTTGTGATGGCACAGTACGTGGCCTTTGCGCACAAAGGGACAAGGCTTCACAAGGTGTCACTGTAACTTAGCACTTACCTATGATGTGCTCTAAACTAGAAACAGGAGAAAATGCATGGACATGGAAGAACACTTGGAATAATACAAGTTACAAATTAGATGTATGTAAGGTGCAGTGACTCTCTGAAAAGGCCAAGAAAGAAAAAAAAAATCACAACTGCATTAAAAAATAAAGGTGAATTAGACCACCATTTGATTTCCTTGAGCAACATTAAGTAAGAGAATAAAAATTACATTTGCAAGAGAATAAAAATTACATATCAGTACTGAAAAATGAGCCAGGAAATAAATTTTCTGGACACAGTAGATGTAGGCTGCTTCCTGGAACAAAAAAAAATTCAGAAATCACAAGAAAGGAGGGTCTTTTGGATATAATGTGGAGTGATATACAGGACAGAATAGTGACTACAGTACTGAATTTCAATAAGAGAAATTGTGTAAACAGTGCTGTAACTGGCCAAAAATGAACAAATAAAAAATAAAAAAACTCATAAAAGCAGCTTTTCAAAACAAAAGAAGCCTAGGAGCAGCCTGGAGGCTGTTGAAAAATTAAGTGCTAGAAGCCAGGTAAAAAGTATACTATAATTCAGAAAGAAAACAAAGCAATCCAGAAAATCCCTTCAAACCTTAACTGGAAAGGTTATCGCATGGAAAATCATGAAAAAAAAATGAAACAAAAGGAAATCTGGCCTAGAAAAGAAGAACAGTAAAACCCATGCACACAGCAAGCTGAAAGTAAATAAAAAACCAAGAATATCTAAAAAGGAAGCAAAAAATATGACAAAGAGTTCCCTGAAGGAAGCCATGGCAGGAAGAAGGCCCAGGGGATTAGTGAGATCCTGTGGCACCAAAGTGTAGAGAGGGGACAAAGGCCAGGGTAAGGAAACTCCCACGTGCTGAAGGGCCTGGCAGGGTGTGGCAGCTGTGGCCCCATGCTCTGCCTCCAGTTCTGCCCACCAACCACCTGTGCCAGTGCTGGCTGTGTTCAGCAAGGATGTGGGAAAGCAGATGCACAGTAAAAACTGCAAGTCTGTCTTGGGTAGGCAACAGATCACTGTCTGTAAAAACCCTAGGAAAACCTCACAAAACTGAATGAGTTGGAAAAAAGGGGTCTCCTGTACCAAGAAATGCAGAGTAATGCATCTCAGGAATTGTAATCTAAACCATGTTTGCATGACACTGAAACCTGAGCTGGAAATGCCAGCTGTAACTGAATTTCAACTACCAAAAAGAGACCTTGGTGTCATCACTGGCTGACTTTCTAAATCTTCGTCTCAAATGACAGTGAAAAATACAACAGGAAGTAATATTGGATACTATTGAGCTAAAACATCAGAAAGGCATAATCAGTGAGAGCAAAACAGACTTTCTGCCACTATATTAAGCTGGAATGTGTCATACCCCATGTGCTGTGTAGCAGCCCCAGCTCTGTGATTCAGGAAGGACTTAGAGGAGATACGGGAGAGGAGCAATGAAAAGGATCCATGGGATTAGGTCATTGGCTTCCAAAAGGATACAAAGTTTTGGGATCCATCATTTTGAACAGGAAGAATAAACATGACCCCATCAGGAGGGTGCTGTGTAAGCTGGATGTGAAGCTGTTATTGACTGAGCCCTTGAAGCTGATGAAGCAAAAAGCTGACTGCTTTTACTGAATGTATATGAACTCTTGTAACTTGTTCTGACAGTGAAGGCAAAGACAAGCAGTACCAGCAGGGAGAAGAAAAGTTTGTGGTCAAAGGTCTATGAACAGATGCCAGGAGAATTAAACAGGAAAATACCTCTAACATCCCAAATCTAACAACTACAGAAACTGGTGCAGTGCTAAGGAAATGATCTGGCATGAAGTGGCTATGCTCATGTGTTAAATTTCCAGGCACTCTTTCTGCAGAGAGAGGGCC
Source organism: Vidua chalybeata (assembly GCF_026979565.1). Taxonomy (NCBI): domain Eukaryota; kingdom Metazoa; phylum Chordata; class Aves; order Passeriformes; family Viduidae; genus Vidua; species Vidua chalybeata. The sequence goes on along the minus strand of NC_071531.1, from coordinate 34,004,739 downwards.
AGACTGGATGGATCACCAGTTCTATTCTATTGGGAATCTTTTACATTCTTGTATAATGGCAGGATTGGAGTGGGGGAAATGGATAATTCCAGAGATCACCAAGGAATATTCATGTCTGTATTCATCTTTGTACCTAGTATCAAATCCCATTTGTATTGAAATTGCTGAAAGAAATGGTTGATTGTAACTGAATGTCCTGTTTACTGTAACTATCCAGGCTACAGCAGCAGTTAATGCCAAAAAGATATTAAACTACAAATACACCCAGCCTCTAGTTCAAAATTGTTTCGATTTCTTCTATCAGTTGACAGAAAGGTGGTGTCATTGGAATGGAAACAAACAAAAAACCTCACTCTAGCAGAAATATGTTTAGTGGTCAAAAATACCTGGAGGGTGAGCTCAGGTCCTTAAGTTTGAGGTCAACTTGTGAATTTTTCAGCTGCTGAGCTACCTTCTTGTAGAAAGCCCTTTCCCTACTATTTTTAGGGAAACAACCTTTCCCTACTATTTTTATAACTACTCCTAATTAGCTGCTATTCCAGCCCTCATGCTGTCACCACAGGCCCCCAGCCAGGTAATAATTAGCATTGACTCCATGATTGCAGAAGGTTGATCATTGCTTTATTATCATCCTATACTATATTACACTATACTTATCAAGAAACTCAGTAACCCTTACAGCCAGTCTGATACAGCTTTGACCTAATTGGTCAATCAATCCAAACACCATCCAGTGTCCAATTAAGAAATCACCCTTTGGTAAACAAATCTCCATGACACATTCCACATGTGCACAACAGCAGGTGCAATAAATGGAGATAAGAATTATTTCTCATTCTTTTCTCTGATCTTCTTGCAGCCTTCCCCAGGAAAGTGCTCTCTCTGTGGCCAGAGAGCTGCTGCCACACTCATGCCTTTACTAGCTAGACTCTGTAACTATTTGCTCAGCTTTCTTCCATTTTCTCCTTGACCATATCCAAAATTTTTTTTCTTTACTGCTTTGCTTCTGTGTACTGCACTCAGAGGCAACATACTGATCTGCCAGACCAGGGCAGCTCAGACCACTGCTTTAACATCTTCTTGAATGGAATGTGAAAGTCACTCCAGGTTCCTTCCTTCCCTTCTCTCCCTCCCCTCCCCTCCCTCCCTCCCCTCCCCTCCCCCCCTCCCCTCTCCTCCCCTCCCCTCCCCTCCCCAACTCCCCACAGAGTTCAATCCCTTGCTATTCTCAGTCCTCTCTAGATTTGTTCCACTTTCACTTTTTTTGCACCATTTGCTTTCATGAAGTAATGTACATGTGTGTGTAGATAGATAAATATAGAGATAGATATATAGATATACATGTATATATCTATATACATATAGCTATTCATGTATATAACTCCCATTTATCCTGATATGGATTAATACACTCAGGGTACACAAACACTGAAGGGATGATCTTTAGGAATAGCTTTGCTCTTTACTAACAAGATCACTGTTCCTTGAAAAGGCCTGTATGGTATTTCTGGGTTTTTACTTCTAAACTAGCCTAGGAATGTGAGGCAGGGCAGTCATTTGGCACAGAGAAGCTGGCTTGCCCGGGTTGGTTTCACATGGGTCAAGTGGGGTGATGGCCCTGTGATGTAAAGTCACATTGCCCTTTCATGTCAGAGCAGCTGGCTCATGTCCTCCCTTCCCCAGTGCTTGTCTGAGTATGTGTCAATAAGTTACTTGATCCACGCTCTTGCACCGGTCTCTTGAGCTTAACTGCCTGAGAAAATTTGGAAGCATAAAAGCAGTCAATCTTTGTGGGCTGTTTAAAGTCTCCTTCTATCAGGAAATATCAGTGTTTGTACAGCAAAAATCAGGGGAGAGAGAATGAAAGGAGAACATGTAAGAGCTACAAATTATGTTAACACTAAAGTCACAAGTAAAAAAATTACTGTGATGTATTAAAAGCACTTCCTCCTACAACCATTTCTATTTCCTCTTTAACTTTCAAGCCTATAAAACACATGAACACTGAAGGGAAAATGGACAAAGCCCACTGGATGCTCATTTACTACCAACCCTGACAACTGCACACCTGACCATGCAGCAGCAGACATGCTGCCCCACAATTATTGCTGCTCCCATGACAGCAAAATACATGCAGCTCAGACATTGTCAGTAAATTTGTTTCACATTTTCCTAGAAAGCTCTAGAAGCTGGTTTCTGAAAGAGAACTAACCACCCACTCCCTCTTGGCAGCCCGTGGTCCTTGCATGATACAGTGGTGAGGCTGTGCCAATGTTCTGGCTAAGGTCTCTTCCCTACCCCATTTTTAACATGAGCTTCAGCTCTCCCTGCTGCCTTTATTTGGGATAGAATAGACAGCACTTTCAGAGTGATATACTTACTTTAATGCCGTCATAAACAGATTTTATGGCAGGAGAATCATTTCCAGCCAGACCTTTGGCAAAACATAAAGAATCCACACTAAGCTTATGATTTCTTCTATGATGTCTCAGACATAAAAAGGGAGAATAGGGTTTTTTTTGGTGTGTCTCACACTGAGTGCCTTTCTAGAGCCTCTCACACACGTGCTGTTTTCCAACTTAATGCTGAAGCACTTCTAAGCCTCAATCTGTTCACTATGCCTTAAAATTGCCTCCTTTGGCATCTCTAGTAAGACCTCTTCTGGCTCAGAGGCTGTTCTTTTGTCTTTTTCATTCTATCTTTCCACAATATATTTTCCAGAGCAAAGGATATTCACGAAATTATATTCTACTTTGAATGTGGTTTTACAGCTTGACTATTAGAAGAAGCACAGAGTGGAGTAATTTCATTTTGAGTATCTTCTTAGCGTTGGTGTTGGTGTGGGAATGGAGATGCTGGTGAAGAGGAGAAATGGACAGAATAAAAGAGCATAACAATATACTTTGGTACCATGAAATGGTGTATCCAGATAGCTCAAATCTTGCGATTAGCTGGTAGAGTTGGCTCACAGAAATATGCTGCATTTTTCAGGAAATGAATGCTCCTTAGAAAAGTGAGATTCTATTTTATTGTTTTATACATAACTTCTAAGCCATCTTGAGTAGACAGCTGTGGCTTTGCTATTTTTACTACTGTGCTTGAGAAGTTGTTCTTTCTTACTGCCAGGGCCTGCCACTCAGACCGTGTCAGGTGGGAGGACAGTCTTTGACTGTTCATAACTTTCCCACATTTCCTGCTCTTCTAAATATTCTTCTTTCTTGTATCTTTTTTTTTCTGTCAGATGTGGGGGTATGCAACCCAGTTTGCAAAAGGAGCAGTTTGGTGTGTGTTTTCATATAAATATGGTCTGCTTCATACTTCATCTTTGATGAATGTGAACCCATCTAAGCCTCCACATCCCAAACTCTTCCAAATGCAAGTAGAGGTGAAAGTACAAGGAGTCAAATTTGCAAAAGAAAACTGAGTACACAAAGGAACCTATTTTTGTTTAGGTTTAAATATTTATCTCTTTTTAATTTTTTTCTCCCTCTGGATATTCTTTTTTTAATGTTCTAGCTGAATGTAACATGTAGAAGTGACTCCCCTAAGACTCCCCTTAACTTGTGGAATAAAGGCTTCATGACAGCTGCCTCTGTGAGATTTACACTCTATGTAATTTCAGTCTAAACCTCAAATCTACAAACCAATTCAACTGCTGATGTTGAACCTCTTTCAATACAGAATTTGAATCTAAGCAATTCTTGTTCCCATGTTCAAAATATATGGATCGTGTGTAAAAGTAAATGTAATGCATTAATTGCTAACATGCTGTCTCAGTATTCTAAAACCAAGTTTATTTTAAAAATAAAACTCTATTAGTAATTAATATTGATGCTGTTTGATCTCAGAAAACCCTCTGAGTCTAGGGCAATTCAAAGTGCACAGCATATAAAGTTAGGGATGCCTGCTGAAACTCTAAAAATAAAACAGAGGATGCAAAGACATGAAAAATAGTCAAGAAGTCTGAAAAAATTCACACTCCTATATATGTTCGTTTTGAAAAAGAAGCCATAGGAAATATTGAGCTGTGGATTCAAGGGTGACAGGGAAGCTATAAGGTGGGAAGACCAGGAATATAGCAAAAAATGTGAGTGCCTTCTACAAGAAATATTTTTTATTTGAGAGGCAGCGAGGAAAAGAACTCAGTGGATAAACTTTGCCAAAAATTAGAGCATTTCTCTGGCTGATAGAGCATCAGAGCAATATAAAATGGAATAAAAGCTGATGAATCACTGTCATTTCTATTGGTAAAAAAGCAATACAAGATCCTTCAATGTCAACATTAGATATGAAATGTGTTTCTTGCCGTATTAAATTGCATTTTATTGAAACAGCCAAGGTATGTTTTAACTCTTGACTACTCAGTGTGTTCACTTTTATGCTGCATGACATGGAGCATAGCCTTTCTGATAACAAAAGCGTTTGCAGGAGACCATAGACCCATTATAGGCATCTTTGCGAGATATCACATGCTTGATGGAGGTCATTCCTCTGGGACAGGAATGAGGTTGTTGGAGACGAGCCCTTGACTGACGTTCAAATTTAAGCTAGCTGGTTTGTGCCTTGGCATCCAGGAGCTCAGGAAACAGGGAAGACCACAGGAATAATGAGGGGCAATCACAAAATGAGTAAACATTATTTACCTTTTACTCTTACTGTGAGTTTCTTAAAGAAATTCTTGAGGAAATGCTAGAATATAAATAAGGCTCAACCAAGGTACCAAGGAAAAATTGATTGTGAAACATAGGCTTAGGGTTGTGCTTGAAAAGAGTTGTGAGTAAAATGTTGGTGGGTGAAAGATATATGTTGGAGCAGATAAGGAGTTGTACATTGTTTTATTGGGAACTTGAGGTACTTTATAGCACTAAAAGAGAGGAGGAAATAAAACTAATCGGCTTGAAGACTGGGACCTCCACAAATACACTGCTAGGGATCACATCCCTGGAAGCATTCCAGCATGGTGAACTTTATAATACAATATTATTGCCTAGTATCAAAATTGTTTAAGCATTAGAAAACACTGGGTTTAAGCTCCTAAAAAAAAAAATAAAGTCATTAAAAAGGGACTTTAAAATGTTTTGAAATTTTCAAAATATGACTATTTTAAATATCTAGTCTTACTCTGATCAAAAAAAAAAAAAACAAACCAATTTTCATGCTGATGCTGCAGGTCAGTTAATCTGTTAGGGGCAGATTCAAAATCCACTGAAGGTGATAATGCAAATTCTACCTGGTCGATAGGTTCTTAGTAATTTCATATACTTCTCATTACTTTTCTTTCCATGCACAAACTTTCATTTTTATATCCTTCTAGCTTCTTAACCCACAGAATATATTTATTTTTCCACCTATTAAAAGTGCTTACTTATTGGCTTTTTGTATGACTGTGGCTTTTTTTTTAAAGACATAAAATGATGCATTTTCTTTGCAAGGGGCCTCTCCACTGCCCTGATGTTCATTACAGAATTCACATATCCATCACCTTCCTATCTACATGGTCTTATTTGCCAGAAAGTAATATAATTACATTTATATGCCATCTATTTCATCTGTGTTTCATGCTAGTTAAATCAGTTTCTTATGCATTTGTTTCATGCATTCACCACAAATTGATATGTATAACCTATGCATATATTCATCTCGTCAAGTATTCATGTACTGGGTTCCTGTGTTCATTATTGACAGAAATTATTCATCCTAACGAATCCACAGGAACACCAGAAAGAGCATATAACACAAAAATGACTTAAATTATATAAATGTACTAGGAAGTGTGTGTGTGTGTGTACGTCTGTGTATGTGTGTGTGTGCAAAACTAGCTCAGACTGTAAAAGAAGAAAACCTAAAAGAACATTTGTGCATGTTAGCTGGATGTGTGGATTTATAGAGCCCTTTTACCTTTCCAGCAATGTGATCAGAAGGATCCATGTACCAAGAGTACAATTGTTTCAGAAAAATAAGCAAACAGCACTTTGCACAGTCATTATGTGGTGGTTAGAGCCCTCCCAAATACAGAAAGGGGAAATCAGCAACCATTAACCCCCTTTAGCTTTCCAAATGTATTCAGTGATTAAAAAATACTTCTACTCTATGGATGACTGATAGTGGAGGTCTTTGGGGTGGTCTGTGGGGAGAATGTCTGTGGGTTGGTTCTTTTTTAAGAAGTGAACGGTCAGGTCCAGCGTGTATCACTAGGCAGCTTCCTCCAGTTAGAAAGGAGCCAGCATGCACTGCTGGGCTGGCAGCAGAACCAGGAGTCACAATATAGGGCAGTGAAGCAGAGCAGGGAACTGATGTGCCTGAAGGTGGAAAGAACTGTACTACAACCCCCCTTGCTAGGCTGGTGAGTTTTGCAGGACAGCGCAGGGCGGCTGAAGGCAACTCTTACAACTTGCAGCATATGTAGGATGTGTGGAGGATAGTGTTTCTGATATTATGACACGGTTAAGGGAAGCAAGGTGCCCCTGAAAGCTCCTGCATTATTCTCATGTGATAGAACAGAAACACCTAGCGTCTGTTGTCCAACTATCTTCTCAATTAATTCATAAGATTTTTAAGGAAGGGCTACCTAGACATACAATACATAAAATACAATACATACAGTAAAATAGGACTTTGACACTTGAGTGGATTGGCCATGTAGTGCTGATTGCCTCTTTTTACTGCTTTGATCCTAAGATCTTAAAGTACTTTATAAATATTAATGAATAAAGACTCAGAAATATTCAGTCATTGTGTTTATGCTGTTGCTCATGTCACAGATGGGGGCAAGCATATTAAGGCTACAATTTATTCCACCTTGCTTTACATTTTTGTAGATGAGTGAGTTATTGCAGTTTTCCTTCATATTCAGGGAAGGAAATGAGAATTTTTAAGGTGTGACTCATTTAATCTATTTTATACATTTATTTATAAGGGAAGGAATGATGCTGTAGAACTATCTGTTTCTCTGTATCACCTGTAAAGGGACTCTTAAGGTGACTCACTCAGATTTAGACATCTGCCTTGTGTGACTGTGTTTGCCAAGAGAGGGACCAAGGCTCAGTTCCAGCTGAGCCCCACTCCTAATTCAACTGCCGTGTTTTGATTATATGACAAATACTGCACATATTGAGATTCCCTCCTCTTGTTTCAGTGTATTGGTTAGCATCTGATATGAAAAATAGGAAGATGGTAAATTTTCTGGCAGTATCCAAACATTACTGGCAAATTTAAAGGTTATTAGACCAGTGTCACTCTCTGGAAAATAATGGAAATGCTATCATTAAATGTCATTCAAAAAATGTAGGATTTTATCAACTGTCACTCTATTGATGGGAAAAAATGTTAACAAAGAAATCCCTTATGATTTATTTTATGCTTGGATAAAAAGATTTACCACATATAAACATCTAAAATATTGCAAAGTACTTTGAAAACATTGCAAAATATAACATTTATGTTAGTGAATAGTAGTGAAAAAGTTACCTGTAATCAAAAATATCATGCCAATTATTGAGTATTTGCCTGAGAAAAGGGGGCAATTATTTCTTCCTACATATATTTTTGTAGGGAAAATACAGGGGGGTAGAGTTATAGATTTTTATTGGATATGCTTCTTAGAACATATATAAAAACTAAGTATCTGTGAAATGAAGGAAAGACAAGGAAGAGAATGACAAGACTTGTTTTCAAATTCTGGATGTCAACTTGGCTCACAGATAAGCTGGAAGCTCTGAATGAAATTTCTGGTTGATTTATGCCTCAAATACAGACTTCAGGTTTTGTCTGCAGACTAAATAAAGCTGCATGTTGTTATTATTATCATTAATTATCTTTGTCTATTGCTTTGTGATTCTTGAATTAAAGCAAACTGTGAGCTCTGCAAAAGTAGTCTACTCTGTAGCAGACCAACAGAAAATGCTGTCATTGCTGAATTTAATTTTTTTCATTAGGACAACAATAAAGCATCTGATATGATAAGAAGATATTAGTTATAAGAGGAATATGGGATAGATACAGAATAATGACAGACATGCAGAAGGTATAAACAAAAGATTACAGTGTGTTGAGCTGAAAGAGACAGCTATAGATTTGAATTAAGATTCCTGATAGGAATCCCAAAGGTTTGATCACGGGACTAATATTATCTAGTACTTAGTATTTAGGATTTTCAATAATAACTTCAGCACAGGAATCAGTAGGTTCTTCAATGAAACTGCTGATGACATAGAGGTGGCTGTTATTCATATTACAGAAGAATATTGGAGGAACCAATATAGGAAGAACCAGCTGATGTGGAGAGCAAGAGAACTAGAAATGTAAGTAGACTAGTATTGAGATCAAGGAAAGTAAGGACTACCAACAAGAACTTTTGCAAAAGGCTGTTGCTTTAAGATAGAAGAGCCAGATCATGTCCATTAGACAGGATGACACAGGATGAACTTCAGCTGCTAAAATAAATACTGCTGTTAAAAAAGACATTGCAGACATCTGTATGTATCTGACAACAAGTACTAACTGGGTGAAGAAGTCAAGAGAGGTATCTAAGGATCTTAACATATGTCTGATTTAGAATGAGGTGTCATATCTTCCAGAGTTGATTTCTTCATTACATTAGCTATGTAGATGAAGCTTTGGGTGACCAAAGACACAACCTTCAAACCATTTTCCTGAGATCAATCATACTCCTTGACTTTCAGTTCAACAATATGATGAATACTATTTCACCACCTTGAAAGAAAGTGCTGGCATAAGAAAAAAACAGATATGAACTGACCATAAAATAGTGAAGTTTAAAATCTGAAGAAGTTATATAAACATCCCAGAAATGAGAATCTGAATAGTACACCTAGTAGATATGTAGGGAGTCAACAACCTAAATCTTCAAGGGGATTTCATGAATTTGTGAGCAGATGCTCATTGTGATTTAACTGATGCCATGACAACAGGGTCTGGAGCCAATGGGGTTTTCATTTCTACATTCATTGTTTCTTTCTTTGGAACAAAATTTTTACTAAATGCATTTGTTAACTATTAATTATTAATTGTTTACACATTGATTGTGAGAGACATTCTTTTTTAGTATTATATGAACATCCTAAAATTTTTTAGGCTTTCTAAGTGAACAGTGTTCTTTCCAAGAATATCCCTGTACCTGCACAGCATTCTCTTTCAAATGCGGTTGCCATTTGACTTAAGTAATTTACATGCAGCCACAAATATTTTATTTTCTAAAATGAAGCATAATGGTCAATGATTCAGTATGTTTTCACAACTTCACATAGATTAAAGCTACCTGAGGTTTTTAAGAAGAAAAAATATTCCTTTTTATGTGTGTCTGGAAATACTATTACTTTTATGTGAAAGACATCAAAAATGTATAATTCCGCATAGCCATGTTTATGTTATTGTATTATCTTTCCCCTGATTTACATGAGGCATAGGATAACTGTAACACACAAAGTATGTCACAAGGCAATGCACAATAGAACTGCAACAGATGTAAAGACTTTATGCTGAGGTACATGCACACATTGCCAGAGAAATCCAAGTTGAAATCTTCTCCACTGAAAAGTTTGAAACTTAAATGGAATTGACTTGATAAAAACGTTGACTTTTAGCCATTTGAAATTTAAACATCTAGAGTAAACCAATGATCTCAGCTTCTGTCCTAAATGCAGTAGAAGTAGATAAGCATTTCCAGCAGGTGATTCATTCCACCTATCTGAGGAATTTACCATAAATATTTCCTCTCTGATGATGCCTGTCATTTTCCAGAGAGATACACTACATGATGCTATTTTATTTATTGCCTTATTTCTATTAAGCTAACATCAAGTGAAGTGAAATCTATCCAACTGTGAAAAAAAACATTTCTTTTGTTCCCTACTCTAGCTCACAGCTCTTTAATTCCTGTAATCACAAATGAGAACAAGAACCTAGATTGAGCCATCCCCACCAATTGTCTAAACAATTTTGGCTATGTCTTTAGCAGCCTGCCAGTGCTGATCTGAACACCTTGTTATTCCTATGCTGGAAGTGTTTACCCTTCTCTTTCTGTTACTGCAAATACATCCCATTTACAGGTCAACAGGAGAAGTAGCCCAACAGAGCCAAGAAAACACCTTCTTTCAGGGACAATTTATGAAATATAATCTCTTTCTAGATCAATATTGAAGACCTCTGACTTTTGGAAAAAAAAGCATAGTTTGAGGCACGCTTGGCTGTCTAATGAGAATAAAACTGATAAAGTTTTGCAATTTCTAGCATTATCACTCGGAGCAATTTAAAACATGTTGAAGAAACAGTTCCAAATTTTCTGTGACTTTTAAAAAATCAACTGCTTGGCTTTATGCTCCCACTGTAAAGCATCCCAAGATGTCTCTGTATGACAACATGTATTCATTCAAACACAGCTTAAGCACTTTGGGGACTTAGAAATCCTGAAGTAGAAGAAGCATGTAATGTTTGAAGGTTTCTGTTAAAAAGGTTAATTGAGCAGGTTGCCATAATGACATATCTTGTAGACAACACAGGAGATTCTGCATCCTTGATGTTCGGTTCTGGAACATTGTAAGTAACCATGTCTGTAGGTTTCTTTTGAGTTTTTAGTTTGACTGATTAGAAGAGAATCTATGACTAGCTTTTCTAGCTGAATGAAAATTTCCAAATTAACTAGGGTGATGTGACACAAATGCAAAACGGCTGACTAGAAAGTGGGTGAACAAGGGTAGCTGGCAACCTCTCAACCTAGAAGATTCCCGGAGTATAAAATGGAATCAAAGATGGGGGGAAATCACCTTTCAAGAGTTTCTGCTTGGATCAAATTACTGTGATAACAAGAAATGCCATCATGATAGCTGCCATAGTGTAACTACACAGGGAGATTAACAGATTCTTTGTGCCTTGAAGGCTGCAATTTAAACAGTAGGAATCTTCATTTTTTAACCTATCACATTTAAACTCTGATCAGGACATACTTTCTGAATAAAAGATTAAGACTTCATATATCAAAAAGACTTGCCCATTCTTCACACTGCCACAGTGAGGTAGCACAGCTGATGGAAGAGGAAATGCCCATACTGAGGTGTACCTATAACATGTGATTATTACATTTCAGTAACTGATATTTTTTGATGAATGCCTGAACATGCAGCAGAGAGAAGGTTTTTTTCCCCCTTTACACAAGAGCTGTGCCTTTTGAATCACACAGATTGGCTGAGAGGAAGTGACACTACATAGGCCAAACATCATTCAGCCCCGGCTGAGCTCACACATCCTCTTGATAGTCTTGCTTGAAAGACATCTGTAGTCATGGCACAAATATATAAGGAGCAAGGGCAGAGCATGACAGATTACAGTTGTTGGGCAGAAAAAGGCACAATTCTTAGAAATGTTTAAGTCTACTGCAGAAGCAATCACCACTACAATCCCAGTTGCACTGGAATGAGAAGTAGGCCCAAGAACAATTACAGCAAATTTTTGACAATGCCCCTGTCATGGTTTGACACTGGCGCAATGCCAGCACCCCCATGAAAATGCACCTTCCCTAAATAAATGCTGTGAGATGTTATCAGGGACAGAGCAGAGCAGGCACAAGCTTAATAACAGAGGAAAAAAACTTTATTAAACTACTACTAATACAGAAAACACATAAACTAAATCCAGGATGAAGACCTTTTAAAACCACCCCTCCTCCTCCCAATTCCAAACACACCCAGCCATGAAACATCACCCGGGATTCTTGATCAAATTACCACCCTTCAGGTAATCTATGCTTAAACTATCAAGGGAGAGAGAAGTCTCTCTTGCACCACAGGCCCCCCAGGAAACACAGCTGCCCCCCTGTGTTTCCCTGTCACACATGGCAACCGCCCGGAAGAAAAATCTGCCAGTGTGACACTCTCCTTTCCATGTCACAGTGCTCTCACCACCGTGCATGGACAGACTGCTCATAGGGCTCCTTTAAGGATGCTTTGCCACGGACCCAAAGATATAACAGTTCAGTTTCTCATCCTGGGACTACAGTCCCCCCCATTTTCCCCTGGGGCCGAGGGGTCCAAAAACAGGACTCATCTTCTTCCCGAAGACAGAGGGTATCACCATTCCCTCTTCAGCTCTCTTCGTTTCTCGCCATTCTTGTGCTGTTCGAAGCTGAAACAGGTCTCCCTGGGTCACCACTGCATCCCCCTAAAATGCAGTCTCTATTGCAGGAGATTTTGGTTCAGTCCATGGCTAACAAGAAAAGTCCAGCTAAAAAGCTACTTCATCATCTCCTCCCACCTAAATATTTCTTCTTCTAACATCTCAGGTCCCGGACTATCTCTCTTCCACTACAAATCAAGGAGGAGTAATACTTTCAAAAAGCCCTCATTCCCTCGAAAGGGTTAAAAGTTCAGACTCCCTGGACGGCCGATATCTCAGTCCGGCATTCCGCCTCCCACGCTGGGCATTTCCCCCCCCTTCTCCTTCTCCTCTGCCGGCAGATTTCCAGGTGCCGCCAGGCTCTCCGTCTCTTTTTCCCACATGGGGGGGGCAAAGGCATCTCCGCTTCTCTCCACCCTTCCGTCCACAGGAGCTGGCTGGGTTCCAGACCCTCAGCCCCCTCGGCCTACCTGGACAAGGCCGCGTGGCTTCCCCTCCCCCACCCAGCCTAAGGCTGGGCAGGGGGAGAGTCTGCACTCTCTGACGACCGGAACCAAAAGAGACAGTTCTCCTGGGAGTTCTTGCTTTTAACCCCCTGTGTTCTCAGAGGCGTGTCCATACTTTCAGTGGTCACTCCAGGTGCCAATATCCAAACCTGACCACTGATTGGTTTGACCCAACTTCCTGGAAAAAATTCACTTCCATGTCAAACCACGACAGCCCCATGAATTAACGGCGAGTTTGATACAAATAACCTGTAATACCTTCTGTATGGTCACAAACATAAATACTAGAGTGAGGGAAATGTTGGCTCTTCTTCTTGGATGGTTTGTATTTATATAGCCTGCTATGAAGTTGACACGAAAGATTTATATGTCTGGGGATGCTTCTCAAAAATCCAGTGTAATATCTGAAAGCTACCTAAGTAAATTCCTATCACAAAATTTTGTGAGACTCTTCTCTTTACCTCCCTCAGCAGTGTTATGTAGGCAACCCTTGTTCTCTTATTCACCTTACAGCAAGGATAAGAGCAGTTTAAGAAAAGGGAAAGAACTGTCTGGAATCTAAGGGTTATAGTTATACTCATATAATATACCATATGATAATAGGATCAGTTTCCTCCTCTACATATGACTGAATGATCTTCCTCTAGAACAGGACAATCTCATAACTGCCTATTGGAGACAGTTTTTATCTTAGGGACACCTCAAGGCCAACTCAGGAAACAGCTATCTGATATAGGACAGAACCTTATCAGAGTCTGTGCTAGGAATTTACAGTTATGGACATTTGCACATCAACATGTGAGTGTGTGCACAGGCTCTATGAAGTTTACTCAAAGTCCTGTTGCTGAAGAAAAGTGCAGACAAGGCTACACAGAAGCAGTTTCCGTCCTCATCATGACTTTTAATATTTTTGAGAGAAGAGAGTAGCTGCAGATGGCTGCTGCAAAGCAATGTCACAATGTGGGCTTTGCCAGGTACAAAATTTGCAATAACAGGAAAGAGATTATATATTTTGCTCCCTTTTCATCTTTGTAGTTCAGATTGTGGGTACAGGTGAAACCTATTAAACCCCTGTGGCTAAGGTATTCAATTTCTGGTGCACACTCAACAGAAGTGGGACGCATATGGACAAGGAATTCCAGTAACTCCCTTTCTCCTCATTCATTGCCTTCCACTCTAATGGTAATGGCTGATTAAAAGGAAAGGGTTTCCTTGAAAGGTGCCACACACAGAGCTAATCTGCTCTTCAGTGAGAACTGCACCTCTCCACCAGCCAGAAGCAGTTTCCATAACCAACTGTGTCTATCAACAGCAGTGCTGCCAAAAGACCATTGTTACCTTAACAGACCATTGAGGAGCTGGCAGTTAGTCCCTGACCTGTGGGTGGCTTTCAAGAACAAGATAACCAGTTCAAAATTACATGAGTTAGAAGACAGAAAGAGACTTCAAGGTAGGAGGTTAAGTATTGGTGGGAAATATTGAATGTAGAAGCTGGGTTTTTTTGAAAGTAAAGAGGAACAGGACTATCTGGTGCTTTTCTTCTGCATTGCAGCATATCTATGTGCCTCTCTTTTGGAAGTAATAGTTTTTTTTACATTTCATGCTTTATATATTCCTACAGAATTAATATGTTGAATTCATATTTTATGAATTCTACTGACCCACTGAATTGACAGTTATCTCTTTCCAGCTACAATGAGCTATATCCCACATACACAGTAAATTCCTTCCTAACTCTGAATCAGGCGCTGTTTACAATGGATCTTTTTCTCTTGAAGCATTTATCTCCTTAATGGTCATCTTTTGCTTACTTAAAATATACACTGGTCACACCTATCTTGATATTCATGCAATGGTTGAGGTTCAATGGAACCTTTGGAGATTGACCAGCACAACACCTACTCAGGGAAGGGTCAGCTAGAACAGATTACCTAGGATGATGTCCCTCTGAAATGCTACAATGACAAGGGACTCCACAACCTCTGTGGGCAAGCTGTTCCTTTCTTTGTCCACCCTGACAATAAAAGATTTATTTCCTATATTTGGAATTTCCTCTGTTTCAGTTTGTGACCCTTGCCTCTTATCCTATCAGTGAGCACTTGGAGAGGAGTCTGGCTCCATCTTTAGCTCCCTTCCCCTTCCCCTTCCCCTTCCCCTTCCCCTTCCCCTTCCCCTTCCCCTTCCCCTTCCCTTCTTCCCCTTCCCTTCTACCCCCTCCCTTTCCCTTCCCTTTCTCTTCCCTTCCCTTGTAAATGCCTGTCAGGCATTTACACACATGCTTAAAATCCCCCTGAGCCTTCATTTCTCCAGACTGAAGACATTCAGATGTCTTTCAGATTTCTTATGTGACAGATACTCCAATCCCTTGGTCTCTTCAGGACCCTACACTAGATTCACTCCAGTATGTCTGTTTTTCTTGTATAGATCCACTGCAGCACCCAGCTGTGTGAGTTATCCCATTACATCTCCCTCATCCTAGCAAGTTCATAGCCCCTTAACTGCGAGTAGACATCCAGTTCCTTCTCTTTTTTATCCATGCTGCAGACATTAGTACATAGCACTTCAGAAAGGTATTCTTTCTTGTGCTAATTTCACAGGCAAAGCGTGTGTTCTTCCTCCCCATGCCAGCCTCTTAGTTTTTGTTTTTTTGAGCACACTCACTTGGTGCAGGCACACATGTGCTCTGGTATTTTTTTATTACAAAATCTTCCCTGTCCACATCAGCCTAAGCCTATTTGCCAGCCCCATCCACACTGCTTGAGTACCCTTGATTTTCCTAGAACAATGCAACTTTTTAAAGTTGGTTGCTTTTTATTCATTTTGAAGAGCCCCCAGAGATTCCCCATATGATGGAAATCCTTCAAAAGCAGTTGTTCATTTAACAAAAGGCCTTTCCATAATATGGTCCATCTAATGCAAAGTACTAAGAGACTTCCCAAGTTGTCATCTGAGCAGGCTAAGAAAGAGTGCAGAAAGTTTGAACAGGATTTCAGAGTGACGGTAGACATACGCTGGAGGTTACAAGACCTCTGGAAACAATGGAAAATCATTGCCTTTGTCACAAATTTTATCTTTTCCATAATGGAACATGAATTTGGAGAAGAAATTAAGAAAACTAAGAATGAGTATTACATTCTAGTGGGTGGCATCCCTGCCCATGGCAGGGTTGGAGAGCAGAGGGGTTGGAATTTCATGATCTTTAAGGTCCGTTCCAACCCAAAACACCCTGTGATTCTATGATTTTCAAAGTATTTCTACCATCTTTATTTTCTATGACAAAGATAAATTACTTAATGACTTTATTCACTTTCAGCCTAAATCTCAGTTCTATTTTAGTGGTCATTTGGAAATTTGCTTTGGTTCAACTTTTATAAAAGTTTATATTGATTCTTCCTTTCTTCCTTTCCCTTTTTTTTTTTTTTTTTTTTTTTTTTTGGTAATGACAAGCATGATACACCATTGAGCACTGTACACCTCAATTCAAGTGCTGTAACATGAAACTATATTCCAAAGGAAAACCATATCATATTTGGTCAGGGAATTTATGTTCCACAGCACTTATATGACCTTGGCTGCAATGAAAGAAAGGGACTTCAAAGTAGCTAAGGCTTTTGGAGCTTGCTAAATAGTCAAAACTACAGCCATTGTAGGCATGTGAACTCACAATCACCTTTTTCCTTATTGGCAGGCAGAGAGCCTCTGGAGTGAAATAACAAGAAAAAGCCTCTCTGACTCTGTTGTGGCTGCTTTGCTGAGGGTGGTAGTGACAAGATCAAATGCCATTTTGGCACCTATTTTAGGTATGCTGAGTCTCACTAAGTTGTAAAAATACACTAGTGGTCTTATGCTACCGGCCTCTGGATCAGCACAAAATACCAAATGAGATCAAAGAGGTGATGGAATCTACTGAAATAATAATGGCTGATGATAAATGACCCCAAAGAGTCTGGTCAAATATCACAATAGCACAAGTTAAGGACAAAAAAAAATTTAATTTAAATGAGCACATCCTGTGACAGCTACTTTTTAGTCTCTTCTGTCTCACGCTAATAAAAATGCAAAACCAAAATGCTTGATAATATATATCAAAATAATATTCAGTATTATTGAAATCTGTTTGTGTGCAACTCAGGTTTGGGAAGGTGAGAGCACAGAAACATGGGAAGATAATTTGAAAATGAGGAAAATAAAATCCGTCAGCTCAGTGTGGATGCAACACAAACAAAGCACAGCATCAAGTACTGCACTGAACATTACAAGGCTATGAGCTCACATGGAACATAAGTGTGTATATGTAGCTATCTACACACCTAATAAATGTCTCTACAAGGAAATTACTTCAAACAGACATTATCAGAAGGAAAACATTTTGAATTCATCTGGCTTCTTTGTACTTTAATTTACTTGTTTCCATCAGATGGGTCCATCATATTACATACTAAGTACAAGTCAGGGCTCATACTGAGTTATTTGTGCTATACAGAAATTGAAGATATATTCACGTAAGTCATATAAATTCCAGACAGTAGCTCAGTTCATCCTAATTCTCTTTAAAGTGCCAAAAATCTTTCTGATTAAATATAATTAATATGCACAGTAGTGAAGAGTGAACAATTCAAATATGTTGGTAATTTCTAGACCCACCTGAAAAACATTTCTAATAACACGCACAGAGAAAGAAATGCAGCATTTGCACAGCATGACTGCAAGGAAGAATGACAATTCTAGAACCAAAATATTTAGGAAAGGCTCTTGCTAAACTCCCATATCTAGGTAAAAACTGAATTAAATGAATGAAAAGGCATCTGATATCAGATATACTGTTATCTAACATAACTTCTAAACACTTAGTCAAGATCCAGATTCTGTTACTTATTCAGATATTGTTTGTCTATTCACTGATTTCAGTGCTGAAATATTTGCAGCACCCTGCTGGGACACAAATACTGTGTTAAAGTGATCTTAGCAGCTTCTATATATATGACATATACAGGGAACTGGAGCCCTTCATGTGGGTGGTAGCTGATGGATGAATGCTAGTGCAGTGGCAATTCCTGGAATGCATATGTTCTGCAATGACAAAAACTGACAGGGAATCATTGCAGACATGTTGTCTGTGTATCTAGGCCATGTTTCCACTCTGTTTCAGAAGGGAAGGATTATTGCTTGATGACATAGTAATAGAAGGCTTTTCTCCACTTGTTATTTGCATCTTACTTACAAAGGCCATAACTCAGCTCCCAGTCAGCAGGTACAGTTTATTGCTTTATGTGAAAACAGTTGCTACGACTAAATTGAGCAGTCTGTAGAATAAAAATAAAAAAAAAAAAATAAAAAAAAAAAAAAAAAGCTAACAACTTTCAGTAGTAGCATTCAAGAAGATGCTCCATCCAGAGTTCTAAAAGCGGCACAACATGTTTTTCCAACTAAGTGGCTTATTTTACAGAATTAAGTAGGTTTTTGTCTGTGTTGTTATTGTCCCATTCGTGGGAGTGTTGATGTTTCTTTTGGTGTCTAATTTAACACATGGACATTCCAGCCAGTTTTCACTGACTGCTTTGCACAGCCCTGTGGATTATGCACTTGGCTTTGTTTCAGGAATCTGTGAATACAAAGCCTGTTGAGTATGTGATTTCATACATAGTTCTATCCATACTTATTTGCTTTCTATGAGCACTGAAATGGGTGAATGCATTCTTGCTATTTAATTATGCTGCTATCAGACCACTGTCCCCAAGAAACTGTGATATCTGATAAAAAATATTTGACGTCAATAAAAAAAAGCAAGTTAGAAAACTGTACGGTCATACAAAAGGTGTGATAGCTACAAAGAGAGCCAACTTACAAAGGGGCTAGTGGTTCACCCAGCCAAGTTAAACATGACACAATTGGGGCTAATTGACTTCCCTCCTTCGACCTCCCAAGTATGAGTTTATGAAAGCCTGGAAAAGTAAATTAACCCCAATTGTGTCTTGTTTGACTTGGCTATTTAGGTCAAATGGATAACCCTTTTGTGACTTGGCTCTTTTTGTAGATATAACACCTTCAGATAATTAACCTTCCCTCCTTTCTGCCTTTCTAAAACAGCTTTTGCCTTAGTTTACATGTTTTGATTGTGATGAAAGAAGAAGCAAAACTACATTTTTGAGAGGACAAGCTTCTCACAGAATAAAGCAAAATAAAAAACAGGAAAGCACATTAGAAATAATTATAAGGTAGCAGTTCATAGCCGGGATTCAAGGATGATATGCGGACTGGAGCAAGAAATTGGCACGGTAAGGCATTACTGCATAAAAGAAGAAATCTCACCTTCTATATATTTAACAAATAGCACATAATATCAAGCTGCCAATTCACATTGTTTCATCTAAATTCAAACTCTTACTGGCAAGCATGTATGAAGCTGTTCCCTCTGACTTCAGCAGAAGTTGTTAAGCACTGAGAGGATACCAGAATATAGTTATAATTAAAATGCTCAAACAGGGGTTGAAGAATGTTGTGAAGGTTCTATCTGTTCAGGAAATTCCTTTTTATTGCAGTATTAACTTCAGGGGGTGGCTCAGTATTGTGACTTGACATGGACTGAAGATAGCTATAGAATGATTTGGGTTGGAAGGGACCTTAAAGAAAGGTTAACTAGTTTAAAAGCCCATGCCAAGGGCTTGGACACCAAGAAAAGGAATTAAGATGTTGTCATGAACCATGGCAACTCTTCACAAGCTTATGGTATGAAAATACAGAAGATCGACTTGAGGCAGGCAAAATTTCACGGATTTTACCTGTGTAATTTTCTGTCTTAGTATCTGAAAAGCTGCAGTGTTCTCTGACCTTGCAAGGCATCTGGATGAACAACATTCCCATGGCAGGAGCAGCATCTGGAGATGGTTGTGTAAGACAGGTACTGAGGTAAATCACTGTCTGGAGATGCTTCTCATGTTCCTGTGACTATAGGAGGAGCCTAGATGACTGGGTTCAATAGATCAGCTTATTGAAATAAATTCACCCTGAAGCACTCAATACAGGCCATACATCAGCATTCCAGAAATTATACCTGCCTAGTAGAATCAGGTCCATAATACTTAAAGAAAATAAATATGTTAAATGAACATAGGATGTGTTAGTGGAATAGTCTTCTGTGATTTATTTAATGATAACCATGGATTCCAGCAACACACATCTTTGTAAAATCTGGGAAGGATGAAGCATAAGAACTCAAAGCTGTCCACTGACATTTTTTAATAATCAGATATTGCATAAAAGCCTTTTTGTATAAGGAATTTTATGAACCACAGTGTTTTGTGAAACCAGCAAGAATAAAAGACTAACCTGTATATTGTTAGTTGCCCACATACCATCTAGCTAATACAGAAGTCTAAATGTGCAAAACTTTGAAAGGAACAGAAAATGATGAGTTACCTCTAACATAACACAGACACATTTATATTCTTGTATCAGAGGGTCTTTGCATTGGTACTAAAGACTTTCCTGAGACTTTCTTAGCAATCTATTAAAAATCCAGACCATAATATTAACAGCAAATATAGAGACAAATGTAGTTACTAATATTAACGATTAATCATAATACACTGGTAAGGAAAAGTATGTGAGCTTCAAAAAGAAGAAATGGGACTTCTGAAGAGTTTATCAATGTGAAGAGGTTCAGAGTGGGTGCTGTTTGCTTCTTTCCTAAGAACATCTAATTCCTGATTAGGAACTGAGGTTATCTCAGCTTCCTACAGTTCAAACCAGACTTTATCAGCGGGTCCCATCAGGTGTGTCCGTGGTTTGGCTCGGAGTTTGGTATGTATACAGCAGATATCCACTGCTGGCCAGGTGAGTGCTGTAACTTTCAGAACCACATCAGTTTAAAACTGGTGTTAACAGGAGGCTGCAATCAGTTTCTGAGGTCAGAAAAGTTCATTTGTTCTTTCTATGGTAGGATTTGTCAATAGATTTTTTGCCTATTAGGCAAAGTAATGTGATAACTAAAAGCTGTAGTGTCTCAGCTTAGCCTAGTTTGCATAGGTATATCACAGAGAAATGTGTTCCTTCAGTGACCTTTTTGGTCACCACTGAAAATTCTATACCGATTAAACCTTAACTCATTATTTTTGTACACTCGAGGTGTTCTGTACTTCAAGAGAGAAAAAAACCACAGGATCCAAACGGTCTTGACTTTCTGGATGGCAAAGTCACAAATTCTGTCTGGATCTGGCTTTTAAATAGTGCTCATACAAATGGAATAATGACTTTGAATTCCATTTTTAAACCCTAGAGTATTCAAAGTAGGAAAATTCAGGTTTAGTGCTTACAGTCTGAGCCCCTCTTAATTTAAATGGAAAGCTTTCCAGTACTAACAGAGGATTAAAAAAACAGAGCAAACAATTTATTTGGAAAGTAAAGCTGCCTTGATATCTCATGTCATCCCACTGCTTTTGAGAGAAAGGTATTCTGAAAACAGATGTAAATTTTAACCAGAGAGCTTGTGCTGGAAGTCTGCTTGCCAAATGTCCCACTATTCAGTTTATGTGTCCACAGTTAAAATAAAGGCAGAGAATGAGTTAGAAATTGTGATTCTTTTTGAACTTTCTCCAACAGTTGCTGCAGAATTGGTTTTATTTTTTTGAATCTTTTTTTTTATATTGAAATGTAGTCAGTGAAAATTATCACTTGTAATGGTCTTTTCAAATTTCTTCCCAAAGGTGCTATAGTTCAGGAGGCATCTCCCTTCCACCCTGTCCCATTCCAGCTACCAAGCTCTTTCCTTTCATGAGTATAATGATTATCAACTTATTTTTCAGCTAAGGGGGAAGAGGAGGGGGAATTTAAACTGCCTGCCTGACAATGCTTTCAAATGGTGATGAAATGTCTTCTTCGTATCTGAAGAGAACATGATTATTAGCACTGAATCTGACAGACACGATTTCTGAATATTTTTGTGGCATTAATTTAAATCAATGTAATGTTTGAAAACATTTCAGCCCCTCAAACAGCTGATGCAGCTTAGATTCAATTATAACAAATTGCAACACACTGTCAAGTCTTTTTACCAAGTCATTAGTCAGGGATTTTGAATGCACGGCCTCCGAACGGAGTTCGACTGGCTGACAGCTCTAATTGTTGGGAACCGCTAAAGGATTGCTAATGAACTGGGGGATCTGTTGGGCCTGTAGCTTTCTTCAAGAATGAAATTTTTGAAAACTTTCACAAGATCAAAGTGGCATAACATGGACCATTTGCTAAATTGTCAGCAGTGGAGTGAAGCAGTCTGAGTCCCAGCTTTAAAGCTCAAGCTTCAGTAGAAAACACCATGTGCCTTCTGCCCCTGTGTTTTTTTCATGTGTCAGTAAAACCATAGTGAGAAACAATGACTTGAAGAAAGAGCCCCAGAGCCACCATGGCTGCTATGGCTTAATTAGGAGGAGCAGGAAGGGAAATGAAAATTCCTCTCTGTTAGTGGGTGCAAGAGGGAGGAATGTCCAGCACTGTTACAACCAGGCCCCACAGTTACTTAGCTGGCAGCTTCTAAACCTATTAATGGTCAGAGAGGCATATGATAAGAGCAACATAAAGTCTTCTTCCTCAAAAAGACTGGAGGTGGAGTTGCCAGATTTGCCTTCAGGACCCAAAGAGAGGTTGGTCTTACCAAACACTTTGCTATCAATGTCAGGGAGACCAGACCCTTCCCCTCCAGCACCTGCTCCAGCACCCACAGCAGGCAGCAGGAATGTTCCCATTGAGCTGTGTTGGACACCAAATCCATGCCTGCTGTGGCTGGCCAGCATGCTGCAGCCAGTGAATCGCTCCCAGCTGCTGCTGCTGAACAAATATGTTGCCTCATGTTACTCAGCGGCAGAAAGCCAATGCAGTGAAGGGAAACTTTTAAACTGATCTTAAAAGAAAAGAAAGATATGAAAACCTGTCTCCATCACTCCCATCTGGTTTATATTTTCCTTTCATATTCAAGTCTTTAAGTCTGTTCATTTTTTTTTTGCTCTTTCTCATTGAAATTTACTATGGTATCCTTTTACCTAAAGAAAATAATGCCTGCTGAGCTACAGTAACATTGGTCAATTACCTAAATGTCTTAATATAGAAGTCTGCCAGGGGGAAAGAATGTTTGAAATAAGATTTACATTATTACTTCTTTAAATTAACACTTCAACAGGACTCAAGGAAAAACAAACTCTTTCCTCCTCACACTGTGTGAGGTACAGTACCAAGCTGCTGTTATCCTCCCCAAGACAAACTGTGTTTAAAAAGCAACACAGAAGGGCATACAGTGAAACATTTTTGGAGTGCCTGAAATGGGGACAGTGATTTTGAACATCATTACATTATGTAGTGCCTTGAATATGAATTTTGCATCTCACACCTACTTCTAGAAACATACTTCATGTCTTTATTACTCACCCTCTCTCTTTCTACCAGATACACATCAGCCACATGAACTTTCTGAAGTAATATTGCTGAGTCTTTCTATAGGGCTTCTATAGGCTCTGGTCAGCAGATGTGGAAGAAATTTCCTTTCCTTTTTCCAAGAAAAAACTTGTCAGGAAGATATGAGCAATTTATACCTGTCCCCTGCTATAACTTTTATTTATAGTCAAATATTCAGTCTGAAAATAGGTATTGTTTACTTTATTTTTAAATAGAATTCTTAAATTAGACATTTAGCAGCTGATCTAACATCCAACACAGTAACAGTAGTATAATAGTCACTATACATTTTCAACAGATCAAGGAAGACATGAATCCTGTTCATTTGTACATGGGGACTGGTTTATACACTCAATTCACCACTTATTTAATAGCAGCAGAAAATTCACAAAAAGATCTAATACTGCTTGGTTTAGCATTTAATATACCAGTAGCCACAGATATTGAGTTGTATTTTAGATGAACACTTAAATTACTAATTACTTGAAATATTCCTCAGTTTTCATTGGGAAAACCCATATGAGAAGTTGTCCTCTCTCCTGAGAGGCATTAGACTGAGCTAATGAGCAAGATTCCCTCTGTACTTGTCCTGTGACTGGAAAAATATTGTAGAGTATCTGTCTTCCTCAGTTGGCTCTAGAGGGAGCCCAAATGACAAAATTGGACTACACACCCAATTTTTAAAATTGAAGTTAGGGCATAGAAAACCCAGCTGGGAGAGCCTAATGATCTGGTTTTGGGCTCACTGAGAAGTCATCCAGTTCAGGCCCAGCAAGACATTGCTGGTGCAGGTGAAGGAACAGTGAAGTGAAGACATTACCAAACCAGAATTACAACAGGGTACACTGCCCTGCCTCTCAAAGAGTAAATTTTGCATTGATAATCTTCTCTAACTTACCTTGAGAGTCCCGCTGGGACATAAACCCCAAGTCCTTTCCCTGGGTTTTTCATGCCAATCCAGGCTGAGTGAGTATTGTCAACACTGAGCATTGTAACAAACAAGGGCTGTAGTAGTGTTACCCAGCTGCTTGGTATTTTGAGCATTGAACTCAAGTGTAGGAGTGCTTGTCCGGCTAAGGGTGACCCTAAGCCTTGATTCACAAGATAAGATGCTTTAGTCAGTTCACTGTCATGGATTTTATATTTTTATATCTAGCAGCTTCTGACCAGGATGTTCTACAGCCTGGGAACTGGGACATTCAATTCTAGTCTATGATCCCATAAAGACTTACAGTGAAATATGTGGTGAAGGAGTAGTTTCAGCATAATACTAAAGGAAAGAATTAATATCTGTGAATTCAAAGTAAAGTCTGGATTTCAGAAATTAACATCTAGAGTGCAGTTTATTTAAAACAAACCTCTCTCCCTACCTACCCTACTGAATAACACAGGAAGCCCTTGTCAGGTTGCAATTTGTACAGCCCAGTCAGGGATGCCTCAATCTTCCTGGAGCCTCTATAGGAACTCCATAAACCTAATCCAGGACTCTGAATTACTCAAGTGACCAAAAGCCTGAGTATTGCACAGCAAGTGCTATAGCAACTGAATTCTCCTGTGAGTCTAGTCTCAGTGAGAGCTGCTACTCAGCTGTGTGCACCCCACTGAGCCGCTGGGGCACACCACCTACTTCCTGGCTTTTTGGGCCAGCTCCTTCAGCTCTCTGACACAAAACCCCAGAACATTTTGAGGACATCTCACTCTGGAAAGCATCAAGTTTGCCTTCTAGTTAAAACATCCCAATGCTCTTTCAGAGGAATTTGTGCTGAATGCCAGTTACAGGCTTTCTGGCTACTATGACATGCTACATGTGCCCTCAGCTTCTAGCTACAAAAGCATTGTTCTGGTTGGCTGCAGCACAGTGCCTCTTTATTTAATGCACTCTGAACTAACAAATCACACAAAAAATACGTATCAGTGGTTGGGACAATGGAACCTTTGAGAAATATAGGATGAAATACTATGCAATACCAATGCACCTCTGGAGGAGGTCAATCCTGAGTGGCCAGGACACATCCACGTGTCCTCAAGCCCAGAGGTGAGTCCCTCTCCCTGTTTTTATTTACTGATATAGATATTTCATAGAATTATAGAATCATTGAGGTTAAAAAAGACCGTAAATATTATCAAGTCCAAAGGTCAGCCTAGCAGCACCACCATGTTCACCATTAAACCATGCCCTCAAATGCCCTATCCACATGTTTTTTTGAACACTTGCAGTGGTGGTGACTTCACCAGTTCCATAGGCATTCTGTTCCAATGCATTACAACCCTTTCCATCAATTCTTTTTCCTAATAGCTAATCTAAACCACCATTGGTGCAACTTAAACCTATTTCCTCTCATCCTATTGCATGGGAGAAGAGACTCACACCCACCTCACTACCACTGCCTTTCAAGTAGTTGTACAGCAGTAAGGTCTCCCCTAAGCCTCTTTTACTCCAGACTAAAAAAAAAATCATTTTACTCAGCTGCTCCTCATCAAACTTTTGCTCCAGACCTTCACCAACTCCATTGGCCTCGTCAGGGCCAGACCCAGCACCTCAGTTTCTTTCTTGTAGTGAGGGCCACAGAACTGAACACAGGATTCAAGGTGTGGCCTCACCAGTGCCAAGTAAAAGGGCACAATCACTCCCCTGGTCCTGCTGGCCACACTACTGCTGATATAGACCAGGATGCCATTTGCTTTCTTGACCACCTGTGTTTTCAATATGTGGTACATACAGACCATAATGGTTTTGAGTTGTCCATCTTTATCTGAAAGCTAGGAATGGCTATACTTCTTACACCTAGATGCCGTATAGTACCAAGACACTTAATTAGTAACCCTTTACAAGGGTTAAGCACAAGGTGTACACTGTTGTGGAAGGAAGACACTAGCTTGGTTCAGCAGCTCTTGGAGGAAGTGGCACAAGTCTTGATGCCTATTTAAAAGTTGTTACTTATACCTGAATTTCACAGCTCCGGTAGAACCTGGACCAAGAGCTTGACTTCAGTAGCCAGTTAGAACAATGTTTAGTAATGGCTTTCCTTCTTGTTTTTTCCTGTTCCTCTTGTGCTTCCTTAGAAAAGAACTCAGACCTGATTCTCTGTTTATAGAAACTGCTGTTTACCAACTGTTGTAAAGTGTTACCTCTTCTATTTAATTCCAATTTACTAATGAAAAATATCCTTTCTGTCAGGAAAAAGCAATTTCCCTCTATCTGTGTCTTGAAACATAAGAAAACAAAACAGATGCTTGTTGCATTTAATAAAGGACATGCATATGCATTGAAAAAACTTCTAGCTTATTTTTGTGATGCCAATATTTAATTATGTTCATTTTGCATTTTTAATTAGAAGGCAGAACAGATGGTGAAGGCACAAAGTAAAGGAAAGTGTCCATTCGTATAACCTGCTACGTGATGCCAGCAAATTCCTGTGCTTAGAGCCTGGTCCAAGCTCTATTGAATCCAGCATGAGCATATCTGTCAAATATCAGGGGTCTAGAGAAGACCACTGAGCAGGGCTTTCCTGAAATCAGTTTTTGTGATGTGTACATGATGAATATATTTCTCTCACAGTTGGAATTTTTTTTCTGATTTTAAGGCAAATTTTGGTTGAAGTTCCCATGGATGATCTTATCTCTTGCTTGTCATCCTGTAAATAAAAATTAACTATTTGTGTAGAATTAGAATTGTGTCTCACTGTATATTGTGCCCTAACAATAACAATTCATGTAGCTAATAGCATAAGTTGCAGAGAGAGACAGATAAAAGTTATTTAGATAATTTTCAATGTCACTGAAAAGCAGAAGCTGAAACAGGTCAAAATTTGGGTCCTATGTTTAATTCAAAAATACATAAAATGAATCATTGTACTTACTTATTTCACAAATGAAATACTTGCTTCTTTTTCTTTTTAAAAATATATCAATGTTAACAAGAGAAATTTAAATAGATTGAAGAGACACAAATATATACTAGAAAAGAAAATGGAATTTTCAGCCAAATGAAATATTTACATTGACCTAAATTGAAATTCTGTGTGCATGTGCTATGGGTGTGTTTGACTGTAACTTTTTTTAAGTGTGTGTGATTCATCATTTGTCTGACATCAGTCACAATGATATTTCTCCTGATCTCCAGGCAGGAAATGGATGTTCTTAATCAATATGTCATGAACTTTAGCTATATAAATGGCACTGCTGAGACTGACAGTAGAATATTAAAGCATGTCAACAAATTTAAGAGTGTTCAGAAGAAACTATTATAGGAGGTCTTCAAAACAGGCTTACAGTAAACTCTATCTGTTTATCTCATGAAAAAGATCGAGAGGTAACTTGATTGTGATGTGTAAGTTATTTATACGAACCGTCAAAGGTAAATTAAAGCCTTTGAGACAAATTCATATTATTAGTAAGAAACATTTCTAACAAACAGTATAATTAAGTATTGGAAAAACCTACCAAGACCAGTGCATTGTCTTCAGCCTCTTGAAGTCACCCAATCAAGAATGAACAGAGAATGTAATTTAATCCAATCATTTCCAGTCATCTGTGATTCATAGTAGAAGGAGAAGAAACAATCAGTCCCCATATAGTGAATTTAAGTCTATTGAAAATATGCTTCCTTTTCTCGATAATCTTTTGCAGATCCTCTTAAAAGGGGTCTGCCACTTTGAGTCAAGCACGAATTATTAGTCTCAATTCTGGGGTAACTGACTCTACAGATGTTCTGAGTAGGTGGTCTCCTGGTGCTCTCTGACCTTTAAAGTCCATGAATCAGGAATTTTTCATATATATGTATTTATTTATAAAATATCATTACATATAGGTACGACTGCATTGATTAATTACATATGCTTTTCAATAATAGGAAAGAACTACCAGCATAGTACAAACAGCAAATTGCTAACATTTTCAGGAAAAACATTCAATGAGCTTCAGACATAAAATTAGTCACTGAAGAGATCTGTGCATAATTTGGCAATAACTAATAAGCCCAAGAATTTTGCAGTCTATTTGAGAACAATTTGCAAAGAGAAAACAAAGCAAAATTCTTCAGATAAATTATTCATTTGAATTAGTCATTTAGCTCTAGTAAGGAGTTGTAGACTTTTTGAAAATATGTGGCAAGGGGATACAATTTTAAAGAGGTTGAAGCAAAAATACTCTGCTCTTCCAGAGTTTGTTTCATCACATGTTCTCAAGGCACTTAATCATTAATTATGCTGAATATTAATTATAACAATTTTACATTTGAATAAACTGAGGCACACACGGTGCCTTGCCTATGCTCACACAGCAAGTGGGGATAAAAGTTGGGAAAAAAACCTGTGATCTTACTAACAATTAGATGTGCTTCCTGTCACTATTCTCTTAAACTTTGCTACCCCATTACATTGTTAAATTTTATTTCTGAGGGAAACAAGTGTTATGTGACCACAGTGGTTTTTTATTGTCTTATTGAGGAGGGCAGAATAATTTCAGAAGACAGAGATCTCAGAGTTATTGAGGAAGGGATTTACTTGACCAGCTATTTAAATCTTTATACAGATGTCTACATCTGAATCTGTCACTATAAACTCTCATTAAAGTCAGTGGCAAGGAATAAGCACATACAGGGTGTGAATCACCTCACTCTAGGTTGATGCCTACATTTGTCAGATATGCCCCAGAATGCCCCAGGGTAAGCAGAACCACAGAGTCCTACATGTTGGGAAGGGCCCCTGCAGATCTTCTGCTCCTGCCAAGACAACCTAGATAACTAACTTAATAAGGTTGCTCAGGGAAGTTGGTTTCTGAATAGATGTTTTTGAGGTTATGGCTAAACCTAGATGCAATCATCCCCACTGTGATTTGTAACACTCCTGGAAAGGAAGCCTGACAGAATAGAGATCCAAGACAGCCATGTGAGCTAAAACAATATATTGAACACAAAAAGTAGGATTCAGTCAGCTGAACAGGTGCTATGGAGTGCAGGAAGGGGCAGGTTTCCCTTTCTTTCTTCATACCTGCCAATCTGGGCAGATTTCTCTGATACACTTAAGGCAATTCAAGTGGCCCAGGGTGACTATTCCTTATGCAAAAGCATGCTGTCTGGATTGTAACAGCTCAAGATTCACACACCTGGCCACTGAAGTCACCCATGGCCATGTTTAGATGTGATCTAGGTCATTGATCTCCCACTATCATTAATACAGAACCTGAAGAGATGTTTCACTCTGCCTAAGAGACACGCATCTTTGAGGAGCTCAATAACTTCTCAGATTTATTATTCTGTATTAAGTCTAATTCCACTGCTGGAATCTGGAACTAAATACCAGCAGTCTTGAGCTCTCAGGCTTACCAGATTGCCAGAATACACTATTATATTTTCATGAGATATATAATCCATGACATTTAAGAAGCATATTGTGAAGTAGAACAGTAAATGCTGGTGTTATGTGTTTACAACTGATTAAGGTGACAAGTAGGCTAAATATTGTGATCTGATATAGGTAACTGCAACAAAAAATGTGAGACTTGGTCCTCAAATCATCTGCTAAAATTGGACGTGTTTGGATGCAGGCAGAGCGCCAAAATTACTATCACTGTTACTGCAAAACTAGCAAAGAATCCTGATTTAGAAGTAAAATATATGTCCTGTTATTTATAAACCAGGAGCAAGGGTAAAGAATATGTCTTTGTAAACATTTGTTAACATTGTGATTTTGAAAAGGTGAAGTGAGTAGTCATTCAAACCCTGCTACCATTTTCTCCTAGCTTCAGATTTGATCCATCAGTGTTACCATTTATCTTCTCATTTCAGGTGTTTTTGGTTTTAAGAGCAAAGTTATACCTTGGCCATAATTTGGAAATCATACTGCCTACATAAGGAAATCCTTCTAGGAAGGAGTTTACAAATGATTTAAGAGTCTGTTTAGCTTGAACCAGTTCATAGAGGTGTCACTGTGATTCAGCACATCATGAACCCTTCATTGTTTCAAAGAGTGTGAGAGATCAAGAGATGCCCTTCAGCCCTTATCCAAATAGTTGTTTTGAGCCTTTCTTTGATTAAGAGAGTTCCTTATCTAGTTTCTGAAGGTTCAAGGGCATGTTTTTTCCTTGGTCTGTTGACCGAATAAGATTTGATTTTAGTGTAAAATAGAGCCTCAGGTACTTCCTATGACACAGGTTTCATTGCAAACATGTTTTCATTCCAAACAGAAAAAAAGTACCTTATCAATACTCCCAAGTTTTCCATGTCACTGCTTCAAATTCTTCTGTCTATATGCAACAATAGATTTGTTCCTGATTTGTGAATTTACTTGTAGCTATTGCAATTTCAAATTCCTGCTTCTTGGCTTTGAGTTTATAGAATACAGTTAACCAGACAATGCTTTACTTATTACTATCAAGTGAATAAAAATCTGTCTAATTGCTACATATTTTAAATATTTGACACGCATATGACCGTACAGTCATTCCTTATTTCTGCTTCCAAGTCTTCTCTTACTTTGGATGCCTTCCTTGCATAATTGTTTATTTTTTTCTATTATGGACCTTCACATTTGGGGCACTCTGGAAACCATACAGGAAGAGTTGCCATTTGGTGTTAGTTAAAAAAAATCTGAAAAGTTTTGCTGAAGTATGGCCCAGAAACCTCCCCCTGGAAACATAAGTACTAAAGAATGGTAGTTGTATGAAAGATGCTCCAGCACTGTATGTATGAGAGGAAGTAATGCAGAAGTATTTATTATAAAAAAATTAAATAAAAGCCCCATATATTTTATTTGCTGCATTTCTTTCATATGTGCTGCAAAATCTACTTTGATCTGTACAGTATATTTTCAAGTCATGTGGCACTGTAAAATACCATTGCTTATGAAAAAGCACACATATAATATAACTATATAAGTAGCACAAGTATGTCAATTTTTTTTCCTGTATGGTAATAGATTACTATGAGGTTTCAGTCATGAAGTTAAACATCCTGGAGTAGTTAAACAGGAATTTTACCCCAAAGTAAATGTATGAGCTAAGTGAATATTAAGAAGCACAGATAGCAGCACAAGCTGCTGGATGGATCAATGACGAGTTCTATCAGCTCTGTTTTTTAAAGTGCAATGCTTTGAAGAAGAAGAGAAAAAAGACTCGGTTTTGGTATAAGGAAATTATTATTCTCATGAGAAATTTGATCCAGCACTTGTAATGTCCTTTCTCTGTTATTAAGTCACATCAATAATATTGTCTGATAATATTTTCCTAAAAGTAAATATAGTGAGGTGCTATTAGTATTGTGTGTACATTGGTACAGTCCAGCAGCAACCCAATAAAACAAGAAGATGTTTAATGGCTCATTTAACCCTCTTAATAATGTTTAAATGATGTATTATGAGAAGGTAAACAATTGGTAAAAAATTACTTGAGGAAAATATGTCTCTAAGTTTTTAGGGTTTTTTTTTTAAATCAATCAGTTATAAAGTCTTCTAACATCCTCAGGCTTGCTCCTGTTATTTAGAGAAAAATCAATGAGAAATATAAGGAGCATTAGTGCTTTTGAACAACATTGTATTGTCTGGAGGTTGTTTTAGCCTCACAAATTCACCAACACATTTTTCATGATAGTTTCATCTCAGATATTTTATCAGCAGTTATTCAGGAGAAACATAATATGCACTACAGCAGAGTAAGCAAGGACCACTGGGGGATGGTCCAATATGAACAGAATCTTCCATGCCAGACACTTAAGTCTCTCTCTTTCTCACTGCAACCGTCAGTAATTTCTTCCTGTAGAAGTATTTATATATTGTGAGCAATTACATAAAGCAGTCCTTGATGGAAAACAAGTAAACAAAAGAGAAACACTTGTTAGTGTGGACATATAAATAATTTACAGCAAGACAAGTTAACATATGAACTATTAATTACTCCTTTGTAATTTCACACCTAATTTCTTACTTGCAAGCATATGCTGTAAGTTTTTCAAGATTCTTTTCTTCAGCCATCAAAATATCTTTATAGTTCTTCCTTTAACTTGTCAGAAAATTTCAACACCATTTTTTAAATTCAACTTGTAATCACAAGTGCCTCTATGGTTTAAAACTAAAACTTTTTTCCCCTCCACCATCTCAGTTGTCATTAATTTTTCCAGATAATAAGCCTTCTTCATTCAATTTATTTCCTCTGCAAAGTCCATCTTTGAGCTGAATTGTTCTGTCCTTTTGGATCCCACAGTGTGGCAAGGTGAGATTCCTAAATACTGCTCTCAGGACTGTGCTAACAGAATAAGGCAATACAGAGGAAAAAAAACTTTAAAATTCCAACTTAGTCCGTGAAGTTCATTGACTCACAAGTCTCAGTAGCAGTCTAAAGTTTCAAGTAATCTCAGGTATCTATTTGTTCTTTTATCTTTCCTAAACAATGTAATAATACACATATCAAAACTCATAATCTATTGTAAGTAGATCTAGGGGGATTCTAAAAACACCAGGCTTCCCTTCCAAAATTAAAAATCTGCTTAGGAGATGACTTAAATCTATTTCCTCAGTTTTAAAGATGAGTTCCTTCAATGCATTTCTCCTGTATCACAAAAATTTGCAAGTTTAGGTTTCATTATTTGATTCAGAGAGCAACCAATCATTTTTTAATTTCAAGATAGATTCCACAGATGAGGCAATAGATTTCCCTAATGTGATACTTTCAATTGTTAGTTGGAACAGTAGATAAGCAACTTGGATACAACACAAGAGGCTTGCTTTGATTTATTGTCTACAGAAGAGGGCCAATATTTTTTTAGCAAATGGAAGCCAATTTTGGAAGAAAAAAAAAAAAGCTCAAAAGAAAATAAAATCCCTTGGTATTAATTTAGTGAGTCAATTCATGATCTGGTAAGACAGTACTCACTGCAGCTGATAATATATTCCAAGGATGGACAAGCACACCAGGACTGATCCAGGGCCAAGGGAAAGATACAGATGGTCCCTCAATAAAAGGAATGGAATTAAATATGATTGGTATTTTAAAGCTAAGATAGAGAACTGGAGATGAAAAAGATAAATGCAAAATTCATTATATTATCTGCGAAAGAACATTTATATTATCCTGTGAAAGAATGCTTATTATTTCTGTTTAACCTTCAGTCCCATGGCTTACTCTTCCTGACCTTTTTGAAGACAGGTAAGCACTTGTTGTTCTCTGGTCCCCAGGCAATTCTCCAAATTTTCATGAACATTCTTCACAATGACATCTGCCAGATCCCTTAGCGCTCATCAGTTCATCCCACCAGGGTCTAAGGACTCAAATATGTCCAACTTGCTTACATATTCTCTAACCTGATACTCTTCCATCAAGGGTAAGTCTACACTGCTCCAGACATTCCCTCTGTGCCTGGGTTTTCTGAAGATTAGTTTTACTAGTAGAGCTTGAGGTGAAGATAGTATGAGGACCTGTGCCAAAGGTCCTCTGCCACATTCAGCAATGGACCCACATTTTCCACATCTTTCTTTTTGCCACTTAGGTATGTACAGAAGTCTTTTCCTGTCATCTTTTACAACCATTAAAAATGTAACTTCAGGTGGCCTTCCTAAACCACATCTCATGGTTGTATAGTGCCTCTGTATTCTCATGTTGTCTGTACCTTCTTTTAGCCCCTGTATGTTTCATTTTTATGAAATGCTCCTTGTTTATCTATGGAGCTCCTTGTTTATCTATGCAGACCATCTGGTAATTTTGCCTGTCTTTCCCATGAAGCCTGTATCCCCTCCATGTGCAAATGCTCAGAGCATCAGCACTGAAACAGTCATAGACAATGCAGTAGTTTAGGAAGTGGTCATCAAAGATTCTAACTGCTTATGGGAATAAATTCTATGACACCGAGTTCTTAACACAGTAATTGCAGTCAAGCCCCATACAACATACATATATTTTACAGAAAAGAGCAAATTAATTACCCTAGTTTAGCTGATTTGTAATTATCTTTGGTAAAGATAATTACAAAAAGTTAGCAAATGGACCATACATAGTTTCTCTCAGCTTTCTCTTTCAACATTTAATGTCTTTTTTATTTTCCATGGCCAGGTGGATTTCCAGGTCCTGTGAGATATGAATGAGAATAACAGAGTGGTAGAGAGGAAACCTTGTCATGCATGCAGTGTATGGAAATAATACAAATATATCATTACTCTTGTGCAGAGAAAACATAATTTAAAGTTCATACATTTACTACTAAAAATTAGATAGTAATTAGATAGTCTTATTGTACAAGTATAAAAGGGGCCAATCATATTTTTTTAACTCTGTGAAATTTTGATTCTTTCTTCTCTCAATTTAAAAGGACTTAGAGGAAGTACATTTAAACATACACAAATTCATACACTCATCTAAAATTATAGCAGAAAAGTACAATCCAGGAAGACAGAATTCCCTTGTATTTCAGAGAAAAAGATTAAGGATTTATCTGATGATGGGGTAATATTCACTGTCAATTACTTGTATAATATATTTCTTTTTTCATAAGTCTCTTAAGTGTTTGTACAGGATTCAACTGACTGGATGTCAGAATATATAGCCCAGATGTCTAAATCTTTGTTAATCAATGTGAGCCTATTTATAGCTAATAGAAAGAAAAAGGCATTTCCAGAAAGTCATTCATCTTGTCCCAAAGTAGACATCTATATTTAGTGAAAACTGTCACCCCTGGAAACTGTGTTTCTCCCGTTAGTGTAGAGAGAGTTCAGGATTATTAGGTCATACATAGACACCCACAATCAGATGTCGACATTTAAATTCAGGGTAGTGAAGATTTCCTTTTTCACCCTCTGTGTACATGACCTAAATGTCAGGTGTTCTCGTGCAGCATAGCTCAGTCCAGGCTGTTCCAAATTGCATGTTATATCTCGACATTAAATGGTGTGCAAATTTAAAACAGGCACTCCTAAATTACAAAAGGTCTTGTATTCAACAAAACTACGCCATCTTTTTTTGCTTTTCTGTCCTTTTGCCTCATACTGGACTGGAGCATTATCAGGTCAGAATGCTAGCACCGGAAGGATTATGAGATGGTGATTCAGGAATACACGTGGGTGCTTCATAATCAGAGCTCCTGAGGTTTAAAACCTTCCTAATAGCCAAAACTTAGAGGACACTTCTGTTTATATCCAATTTGTGTAACAGTATCCTTGTTTACTTTATTTTTATAAAAGTTTAAAATTTTCTTTATTTCATCTTTCTTTCTAAGAACTCAATATTTAGAATAATTCAAAGGCAACATACCCTCAAAGTGTGTATCGCTCCATTCATGGTTTCAAGTTAAGTTCTTTATCCCTAAGATTTGATTTAAGTTGTGGAAGATGGAAATATTTCTGATCTCATGAGTCCATATACACACACCTGCCACATCTCAGCTGAACCTTACATATATAAAGAGAATTATCCTTTTCTTTTTCGTCTCAACTATTTTTTCCCCATTTTTGGTTTGTTTACTGGAAAGGTGTGTAAAATCTTGTGTGTAAGTTAAACGGGAGCCCTGATACAGTTCACTATAATACCCAGCAGAGACATCTGAAGCATTTAATTTTTCAGATGTTCCACAACATACATCTTCTAGTCCTGATTTCATGATTAAAAGCTTAAGCAGTTGGTAGTGGGAAGAGTCATCTCAATGGCATCCCAAAATAGATTTTTTTTCTTTATTTTGAGAAATGATACACAAAGTAAGTCCAGCTCAGAGTAGAGGGCAAGGAGCAAAGACATATGCATCACTGAGTTATCACTGTGGGGAGAGTGGGTTAAGCAGATCTCAGTTTCTCAAATTACATTTAGACAGGTCTAACACCTAGGGCTTCTCAGGAGGACTTGTCAGGTAAGAAAAGAAAACATTGGCATGATTCTCAATTGTTTCTCATTTGTAAGTGGTCACTCTAATTCAGTGTGACAAGAGAATGTCTGCAAGTAGGTGTGACTGAGTCCTGTCTGACTGAAGGGGATATATTTGCACAACTGCAGAAGAATGAATACCATTACCAAGAGACTGCAGAATGTGTATAAATTAGGACACCGAGCTATGGGAAAGGTACAGGTCCAGTGCTGAACGGCCCCAGATCTTGTGTATGTTTCAGTTTGAATCCATGTTTAAAAATAACAGGAGAGTTATGGAAGCATATATTACCCCATCTCCCAGAAAAGCCCTAAGGAACTGTATGTTTACAAGATTCTGTTAGTTATACAGTAACTTTTCCCCACTAAATAGTACAAGGTTGTTTTTTGTTTTTTTTTTTTTTTTTTTTTTTTTTTTTTTTATTAAATGTGATAGTCATATAGAAATATGAACATTTCATGGAACTGATTAATCAGCTCAGCTAGCCGAGATCTATTTGGGTCTTTACAGCATCAAAACATCCCCATTTTTTTCCATTAATTAACGTGTAGACATTTACAGTATATCCACATATAAGTGGCAGCAAGCTTCTGAAGCTGTTATATGTCCTAGAATATTTGTGCATTTTGTCTGGTAAGGAATATTGACAAGTGCCAATGGGTGCAGTAAAAGAAATTGACAGTATAAAGCCAGCCTTTCTTCTTCACTGTCTGTGGGGATTAGAGAAACAAGGCGCTGAACACAAGAGAAGATTTTTTTCTTTCCTGATGTAATAACTCTATGTAAATGATGTTTCAGGTAGCCTAGTGAAATTGGCATCTGAAATGGAAAAGAGGTAATTTAAAACCTAGATGTGAATAAATTCACAGCATCTGATACAGAATACTGTGACTAAGTGTTTAACTTTCAAATAACCTGTAATTTAATGTAAAGGTTTTAAATTAAATGAATACATTTTTAGGGCATGGTGTGGAATTCAGGACTTCCAACTCCCGCCCCAAAAAACAGCCATTAGAATCCAAGCTTTCAATTAATTTTGAGCTGCATGCAGTACAGCACTGGTTTAACAATTCTGAACAGAAAGGTTTGAAACTAGATAACAACCTGTGGGCTGTAAACAGAGTAGGCTTAACTCTTGCTGATTTTAATGTGGTCTGATCAAGCAGACTGTAAATAAAAGACTCTGCTGTAGTTTGCCCACTAATTTGAATTGTGCTCATTTGACTTGTTTCCAATACCAGCATTATTGCCTAAACATTTATAGGATCATAAATGAAGAATGAAAAATATCCTGAAAGATGTATTATGGGATTTTCTTTTTAAGCTAAGTATGCATAAAAAACATATTTCTGGAGATGAAATGGAGGCTTTTGTAGAAAAAAAAATAGGCTGCTCTCTAGCAATATTCCCTTATTGTTTATGAAATTTCCCACTAATTGCCTATTCAAGCAACCTTTCCCTGACCCCTTTACTTTTTTACTCTTTTTTTTCCCCACATGTGTAGGGTTACTGGTCAAATGGATTGTGTTTAATGGAAGCTGAGGGACATACAAAGTTTGTATAGCAGAAAACTGAAAATTAAAAAAATAACAACAATCTACTCTAAAAATATTTCAGAACCCCGGAGTGTGCTGATAGAGTCACCTGACTGGGGAAAGTTTGTACAGCTGCCATCATTGCCTCAATTTATTCATATTTACTGCTAGCCAGAGTTACTGCACTGTTATCAGAAGCTCCTCAGCCACATAGTAGATATTTCCTCGGTCAGCCCTTCCTCCTTCACATGGGACAAAAATTGCTTTTGCAGGGTGAGATACCTCAGAACAATAAGACGTTTTGTGAAGTCAAAACATTGCTGACTGTTTACTGTCATGTAACTTTACTGCTTTATTGCCAAACCCTTCACTATGAAATGAATGTCAAGACAAAAGTGTGAGGACGGGCATCCCATTGTGAGGAGCTCCTCAGTTTCTGAGACAAGGCTAAATCTGAGGTGTTGCCTCACCACTCTCCATGGCTCTTGTTCCATGAATTGCTTGTTCCAGCAAGTTCTTGTTCCAGAATTGCTCCAGTTGCTGCCTTTCTTGTAATTTCATCATCATGAAAATGCTACCTAGCAAAAATGGATATCCATGAATGGTTTCTTGCTTGAGGAGCAGCTCCATCTGGTTTCCTGAGGTCTTGGGAGTGTGAAAATGCAAGACAAAATGCTGGCTGCAAGGAGGGAACCAGTTTGGTGAGGGAATGGGTAAATCACAAGTCCTGGCTTGAGGCTTGTCCAGATGCAGTGATGGAGGAAGCTTCCCATGGTTACAAAGTTGATGGGATGGAGAAGTAGCAGTCTTTTGAGGCTTGCACAGCAAGATGGATGAGGAGACTGCTATGAGGTTGTGGTCTGAGGGTGTGGATCTGGTAAGAAGACTACAAATCAGGAACACATATATCTGGAAATTATCTTATTTCCCTATGAAACACAGATGGAAAAATAAAAGGAAATAACATACAGTAAGAGAATATAAAATTAACAATAAATAAGCAACTGCCTGCTCAGCTCTACTCTTCTCTACAAAACACATACTTAAACAAAGCCAGACAGATACTCAAGTTTCTCACTGAGCACAAAATGTTTGGCATTTTGACACCTGTTTTGATCTATACAGGCACAGCAGGCTATGAAATAACATATGAATAACAGACAATACAAAAATGAAAACCAAATCATTGTATAAATTTAATTTTATTTACTCATATGACATATCAACATTTTCTGAAACAAAGCCAACTTTTGATATATTTCCCTTCCATATAAAAGCAAAGGTTAGTCCATGAGAGTGGAATTAATGCAGCCTCCTATCCTGTGGTTTTATAATCTTTGAGTCATCAACTATCTCATGATAACAATGATTTCCATTCCCTTCTGTGTGTTCCATAGTTAACACACAACTCCTGGCTCATCTGGAAATAAACCTGTGATATTCAGCTGAGCAGTCCTTGTGTGACTGTTAAGTCCTACTTGGCAGTGGAGATGTTGCTTTCAGTCTCCTCTGACACTGATATGTGTAAAAATTACAGAATGTCTTTAACTTTGACTCATCTACTCCCTTTTGTGGGGTTTGCTTTGATTTTTTTCTTTTCTGTTAGGTTGGGTTTTCTTCACCTATTTTAGTAAAAAATGTCCAGTGTGCTGGGAAATTACTTAAGAAGACTGACAAGTGAGATGAGTATACAGCATAGACCTTTAAACATATAGTTTTTGAGATTAAAAAATTCAGTTTGGGCATGTTCAATTTTTGTTTTGGGTTTTTTTTTTTTTTATTAAAAACATATTTCTGTTAAAGTTCTTTTTATCATGAGTACCTAATACTGAGAGTTTCCACAGCACATTTGGGTATAGTCTATTAAACATGTATTAACAGTTCTGTAGAAAATTACATGTATTAAACAGTATTAAACAGCTCTTTAGAAAATTAGAGTTCATCATTATTTGGTTCATAACATGATCCCAAAAAAAGAAACTCTTCACAAAAGTCTTTCATCAAAAACATCCTGAAAAGGTAAACATTTGTTCATGTTTTAAGGGGAAAATAATGGTGAAAAAACAAGCAAACAAACAAACAAATATACAGAATTAATTCCCTAAATTAATTAATTTGGCCAATATAACTACAGATAATTAATTTGGCCAACATGACCACAGTCATGGGCAGATGGGCAAAAAAATTCATGCTGGAGTTTTTTTTAAGCTTGCCAAGTATGCAACTGGATATCTCCTTTACAGGGGCAGGGCATTGGCTTTCTCCTCAAACTGAGGCAGCAGGTTTGCTTGCAGGGCTGCTTCAAACATTCAGGGCACTGCTTCCCATCATGGCCAGGGTGTGTCGCATGTGTCCCTTTGCCTTGTGACTGTGACCACTTCCTGCTGTATCCTGACCTCCCTTTGGAGACCTCATGTGCAATCCTAACCCAGCCTGACACTGACTTCATTTACCTTGTGAGTGCTGATGAAGGATTGCACAACTGCCCTATCATTGCATCATTTCATCTGAAATGAACTTATATAAATTCCAGTGGAAGAAAGAATTCTTGCTGTCTATCCAGTAAATAAGAAATGAGAGATCCTGTGTTGGAAATATTTGATTGAACATCTACCAGTTTTCTACAGTATTTGTAGAATGTCTCAAGCTGTGAGCTTCCACTTCACCTTGAACTGACACTTCATTGTTTAATTTTTATGTGCTTTAGAATGAAAATAAATCCCAAGAAATGGTACTCATAAAAATGTAATAATTTCTTTATTGCCTTTTGTTATGCACCACTTACATTATTCACTGCATTGTTTAGCACACTATATAGTGACATCTCAGAAGGCAACAGCAAAATAAGTAACACAGCCTATTTAACTTAAGAGTGTTTTCAAAAATGTTTATGAACCACTAGTTGGTCATGTTTAAAACATTTTTTCTCAAGAAAGCAGCATTAGCAAATCAGTTTTGCTGATATAATTAGGCATTTTGCAAATGTTTGCTGAATGTATTAAATATTTATATTAGTTTCTATAGAAAGCTGACTGAAATAATTTTTAAAATATTTTTTTCAAACCAGATTAATAATATAGTATGACAGGGTCATGTATTCATATTTTTTATCTGTCTTGAGTGCACATAGTATAACTTATTTATTTATTGGGATAAAAGTGATCCATGATTTTTAAAAAAAATTCTTAGATGTCAAAAAATATTAATAGTATTGGGATTACATGTGATATAAACGCAGCCAATAAATTAGAAAATTCAATAGACACAAGTTATAAAAGGTTTGTTTAGTTTGTATTGTTGGACTACTCTTCCTAAATCAGCACTATTAGAAGATGAAATAAGGAAGGTAACTAACTTCTGATATTATTATGTGATATAATTTATGATATTTCCCAGGTTTCAGAGAAAATATGAATGTCCTAAACTTCTACTACAGAATTTTACTTGTTGTTAGATTAAGACTTTAATTGTAATACATCCATGCCATTTATGTGTATGAAGCTCTGCAGGATATCTCTGTTTTTCTGTTGGCAGAAATAAAACCATTTTTTTTGACCCACATTCTTTGCCGTTTATAGAGTAGTCCTCTATTTCATTATCATGAAAACACTGAAGTCTACGACTAGAACAGGAAATTTCACACACCTCTCTCTCCAGAGTGCAGCAACCATAATGGTTTCGTTATCCTCAGATGCTACGTGCAGTCTTTCAAGAGGGGATTTGGTTTGTTGTTTGGCATGTTCCAGTTGACTGTAATTGCTCAATACCTACACATATTTCTTAAGCTTTCAGGCTTACTTTCATAGTAGATCTCCATTTGTCTACCACAGCAGGAAGTTAAACCAAGTTCCTTGTAATTCGTTTATTTCCTTAGGGCTAAATTATGGTTTCTACATTTTGAAGCACAGGGGGATGACTAGCAGACTTGACTTTTAGCTGTGAAGAAGGAGGTGTTATGACTGGAACATGTTACTGTAGGAAATGAACTTCAAAGCACAAAGGAGGAGAAGTGCCAAGCACCCTTTTGACAGACACCTCAACCACCACATAAATAGACCTCCCAGTTAACCAAACTCAGGATAATGATGAATTATATCACGGGAAAACTGTGCCCTCTTTCCTTTAGCAGTGCAACTGCAGCATCTTTGCTTTCCCAAATACTCTATGTATATATTTACATTCTTACAGGCTTTATCTCCATTTCTCAATGGCAGAATATCACTGGCAATATAACCCAGATGGAGCACACATATCTACATAAATTGACTCACAGCTTTTTTGAAAAATTACTTTTGGTTTGGCTGGTTTTCATTAGGAAAAACTGACAGCGTAGTAAGATGGGAGACTGTCATTTATTTATCCTTTCCAAGGAGATCAGTACAAAATGAGCAAAGCAGAACAAAACTTATATTGGTACTTCTGCCTTGTGTATGCATACTACTGATTTTCTTTGCTAAGTCTTAAATTTCCTTTCCTGTACTTTATTTAAGAGTTTAATTTATGCTTCCAATCAATAGCATTTCTGTGTTCTGCTAGGAGGTGTTATTTGTGTTTGTTCAGACCGTTTTTAATGATTTTGAGAAATTGTTTCACAGCAAACTAAAATGTTTTACTTTCCCAATGTTTTTAAAGATTCTTATGGGAAAATGCAGCTTTTTTTTTTTCCTGTAATGTTATTTTAATGCATCACTTTTTCTTAGTTTTAATTTTCACTTCTGAGAATCTGAAGGAGTAAAATTACATTTTTGAAAGGCAATTAAAAACTGTGTGACAGTGAAACAAAATCTACTTTAACACAGCATCATCATTTAAAATGTCTGGAAATACAGCAGAATTTTAGAAAGTCAAGGTATTTGGTAACTACAGGAAAGCAGATCTTCTATACTTAAAAATGTATGCACATGAATATACTTTTTTTCCTTTTTTTTTTAAGATGGAAAAACGTATATGGTTTTATTCAGCTAGAGAGATTGTTGAGAAAAGATGTACTGATAAGGTTAAAACTATGCAATTCCTTACCTTCCTATGCACTTCCTAACTAGGACACAGTTATTTATAGGTAAAACAAGACTTTTGGTGAATAAAAATATTTCTTGATAAGGACAGAATTAACACATTATTGGTTTGGGACATCTTTATGCAGTTGTCACTACACTGATACTATGGGATGAACCCTTTTTTTCCTATTCTTGTATGTGGAAGTTTGCCTCACTTAAATATGAGTTATCACAATAGTCATAATTACTTTTGTATGCAAATTAAACATGACTAATAGGTGAGCCTGAAAACAGCATCTTCTAAATGAAGGTTTACATTTTGGGAGGTACATTCAGAACAGGTCTAGGCCTTTTTTACATGATAAAGGAAGTGAATGCCTCATCAAGCCCCTGTAAGATACCCACAAGGAGTGGAAACCTCGTGGAAGTCAGGCATGAAAGGTGTTTGAACTTAGGTGGTTTATCACTTGACTTCTGTTCAACATGTACCAAGCTTCAGGGTTTCCTAGGAAAAATCTCAAAGACTCTGCCAACACTTACACAAAAGGTTATCTGCTACCTGTGATCCTGATCACTAATGCCTGCCTCTAGTAACATCCAGGGAAAACACTCTTCATGAACTTCTAGGAGCTTAGTGTCTTCTTTTCAACTTGGCAGAGGGTCAGGTCTCATTCAAACCCCTGAAAAATTTTTCCAGACTGTCTTCTTACCAAAGATTAACTCATGTATGTTTCCTTAAGAAGCCTCCACTTCCAAACCTTTGAAAGTAGGGCCTGTTTTCCTCGTTCTGCTGTGCGGGGTGATGCCACACCCATGGGGTTGGAATGCCCTGGTGTGTCTGTGGAAAGATTGATCTCTGGGGTGGTGGACAGGCAGCTGCCTGGGTCAGAGGATCTGCACCCACACCTGAGGGGTTGGTGTTGCCTCTGTAACTGGGCAAGTAACCTGGGCAAATCCAGGTATTCAAATTCAGTAGACAGTCTTATGATGGGGTGACAGAATGATGATGTGTGGTTACTATTTGAGGAAGCTCTACAGCTCTTGCAAACAATATAAAAAAAAGATCTTAAACATTCAGACAACAGTGATGGTTGTGCTCCAGTCTCATCTCATGTTTCTTTTTAACACCTGTTTTTCTTCATCCAAATCCAGAAGATTTAGAAAGATTTGTCTTTCCCCAGTTTACGTTATACTTCTGAAAATGTTTCGTCAGGTTGCATGTACGCTGACTGAAATCTTATGGGCCTGCTTGAAAATCCAAAATTATAACTTCTGCAAGTTCTTCTTATAATCACAGACCTGTGGGATACATGGAGAGAAATATATTTTTGTCCTCTGATATTTTGCACAGTAAGGACTTTGTTCTCATAAATGAATTCACAGCAGTTTTATAGCTCATAATGTACTATTTGTGTGTGTAAGGCTGCTCAAGTTGCTATTTGGGCAGTTACAGTTGCTAAAGCCTGCGAAAAATCATTTCTTTAATGGTATGTTATTAGACCTGTTTATTCAAAAAGAAGGATAACATCAGAGCTGTTGTCCAAACAGATTGACTGCAGGTTTGCATTTAGGCATCATTATAAATATTGACAGTGTTTTGTAAAGCCCCTTG
This sequence comes from Vidua chalybeata, assembly GCF_026979565.1. Classification (NCBI taxonomy): domain Eukaryota; kingdom Metazoa; phylum Chordata; class Aves; order Passeriformes; family Viduidae; genus Vidua; species Vidua chalybeata. The sequence continues at coordinate 33,960,688 of NC_071531.1, read as the reverse complement.
GAATTTGTGTTTTATGGTAGACAGACCTACTTCTTTCAGGAAGGAAACAAAACTAGGAAACTACCATTAGGCTCAGATAAAAACGGATGTGCCTCTTTTATGCCCAAATATTTCAACTTTAATAAGAGTTCCTGCTGCACATACCATATAAATTAGAAAATAAGATTTTCATCCTTTTCCTCAATACTTGTCCATCATCTCTACTGATGAAGCATTACTGCCCCAAAACCTGAAAAATGTATTTCTTTTAAAAAATAAAACTTTTTTGAAAGAGGACGTCAGGGGGATGAAGCAGTCTCAGTTTCCTAATGTTCAGAAGACACTCAAGATGTGAGCTTGGCTCTAACATTGTTCCAGATCCCTTACCAGGAAAACATGGACATTAGAAGTAATTACAGAATTCCCGCAGCTCCCACTGACAGCAGAATCTTGTTGTATCCCTACTCGGTAAGCAGAGACTGAGTGACTTGCAGAGCTCCCAGTCAAAAGAGATAAGACAAACTGAAAACAGGTCAAAGACTTTTTGTTTGTCACAATTGTCATTTTTACTACCAAATGGATAATACTACTTATAACAGTCCCATAATTAGTACAACCACTGAAGACAAAATATGCCAACAAGACAAAGGAAAATGAAAGGCCTAAGATGAAAAGAATATTTTTACCATTTTACTCATTTACTTCCAAAGATTTATAAAAACAGACCTTTTGTTTAAAATATTTCAGAAAAAAATAAAGCATGTGCCTTTCTTTACCCTTATGTGAATGAAAATATTCCAGTATTATTTTGAAATCTTCACTGGGGATATTTTTTTCCTGAGCTTCACCTATAATTTATTGAACTAAAAGATAATGTCTTACTGAGCTCCCACTCTTCTTTCAGAACTTCACTGAGCTTCCATTACACTATGCTCTTTTGAGTTTGCTTGCTGTGGTTCATTCCCTATTAGATATATATTCATGCAAATATGATTTAAAAAATAGAAGGTCCCTTTTATTTGAGTGTTTTTGTGTAATCAAGTCACCACTACCAAGGATAAAGTATTTGTCATTGTGTGGTAAGATTCTCATGATAAGAATCTTCACATAGGAGGCACACTATTTGTTGGGGAAGTTATTCCCCAGTCTTACACACACACAAAAAAAACTGCAGCCAAAAGAAACCAGAAACATTCATCAATGGCCACTCAGTATCACTCCTTAATCACAGGATTTTCTGCCCTTTCCAACATTCTGGAAGGGAAACCTTACAGGGAACCTGAGAGCTGCCCTCTATTGCACTTCCCAGTGTGCACAGTCATAAATTGAGAGCATTTCTGCATTACCTGAAAACATGGTCTCCTCTTCCTTACATGTGTTTTTCAGATAATGGGAGGGTCTCCCTACCCTTTCTTTACCTGCCACTGCAGGTTTTCAGAAGGCCTCATCTTATTTGACCCCTAAGCTTGTCTCACACTCCTGGTGACATCCAGATCACATGGAGATGCCCAAGAGTGCACAGAGAGGTGCAATTATTCAACCAAATCTTACCAATCAACATGAGTAGCACCTCAGGTTTCTAGGCATCATGACTATCATACTCGTGTATGTGATACAGGCAGTTCTGCATTTTCTTCTCCCCTGTTCCTAACAACATAGGTGCATGTCACATTGAGTTCAAAAGCACAGTTAGCAAACACACAGCAATCTGTCTTTATCCATGGAAGCATTCTCCATTATTAAGCACATCAGATGGCTGGCAAGGTTCTGTTCCACAAGAAGTCTCTCTGAATGCTCAGGCTCTTGAATCTTTTGTATTGTTCTATCTTTTTTTTTTTTTTTTTTTTTTTTTTTTTTTTTTTTTGCTTGTTATTGCTACTGAGAACAAAGCCTTTGAAAACTGGGCATCCTCTTACTACTTACGACACAAAAATACTGGTACATGCACTGCACAAGCTTCCTGCACTCAAACCATAAAGCCAGCACTCTCTGAGATATTTCAGATTTACTTCATAGGCCCAGATTCATTGCCAGGAGTGCTTTCACTGTGTCAGGTGCTAACTGGGACTGCTGTACAGGCAACTTCATGGGTAGGTGTTCAAAGACTGGGCCTAACATAGGCCACGTGTCTGGTGTTTTCTGAAAGGATTCACTGACCTCATACTGTAGAACTATATTGGGTGGGTGATGTAGATTTCTCTGGGACTCCTGGACATGTGGCAGCCTCTCAAACCTATTCTAAATGCTTAATTACATCTGACTTGATAGTTATAGCAAAATCTCTGTCATTCTTGGAGGAGGGAAGAACAGAAAAGAAAAAGGGAAATCCATTAAGACAAACCACAGAAAATCATGAAATGAAGTGAATGCATTTTCTTTCACTTTCTTGTCAATGCTATCAATATACCCTTGTTTTTGCATCCAGCACAAGGAACACATGCTCGTTCACCTTCCATACTTCCTTTTCCTTTATCAATAACTCTCAACCCAATGCAATTTAATCAAAAGGTCTTGAGTCTTTTTTAAAGACTATTGTAGTGGTTTCTGCACAAAGAAAGCTTGCTTAAATTGTTTGGATAAAGGAGATTGCAGTGGGAGGCAGTGATAGGATGAGATGAGCCAGCTGGCAGATTTTATTTTAACTGAGGCAAACACCAGTTTCAATATAATCAGCCAGGAAACTCAAGCAGCCCTTGAAAACTCAGGACATTCCCAGAAATAGTAACATCTGGTCATCATAAAGATTACACTGGTAGATTCCAGTTATATTTGAGATAGGACCTCTGTAAGGCAAGCACTTACTGTAATTGTTTCATTTCTTTTTTTTTCTCCTGCAGTACTTCTTGAACAGCTTAAATAGGAAACTTGATCTTCACTGGGTACTTTGCCATTGTCTGCTTCACAGCAAATTTCCTCTGAAGGGCTAACTTGGGTTTATTTGCTGGAGTTTCATTTCCCTGTAAAACCTGCCCTGCAACATGGAGAGGAAATTAAGGTACTGGTCCCTCCACTTTTCCTCTTCATCACTTTCCCTTGTGGTAAGAAACACTGATTAAAAAGAAAAAGTTTATTTAGCCAAAGTGAAAATCAATAGCATCAGTCAGGTATCTGTTAAAAATAAATAAACTATACCTCATTTTGCCTTCTATCAGCTACCTTTTCTTTTCAGGACCTGCAAACAAGATGTAGTAACAACTCACTCTGGCTTACCTGCCGTAGTCCTAATAAGTTTCTGGTAATAAATTAAGCCTGGAATTTATTTATTTACTCTAAAAGTTCTGCTAACTAAATTGCTTTTTCAGTATAAGACAGCATTTGTTCATAGCTAAGTAACTCATTGTGCCTGACAACGGGTTAATGGGCCAAAACAACTCATTTTGAGAGTGTCGGCTGTGTTGGTCCAGCAAACTGGTTCCAGAATCTCACACATCCTACATTCCCTTTGCACATCTGGACTGTGCACAGACAAAGTTTTCTTTCATATAAACTGTTTATTGTTCTGTGAGATTGATGCCGTTAATATTGGCTTTCAGAATGACAGATTAGCATCACCAGTTAATCAGGGCTATTAGCAGATAAATATCTGTAATTTAATCACTACAGGAATTTCTTTTCCAATAATAAGATTTACAAATGCAAGTGATTAAGTAATTAGCTTACATCTCCATAGATTACAATTCCTCTGAGCCTTCCTCTCTCACTTTTTTCCCCAAAAGATTTCAGTATTTAATTAAAGTAACTACTCCCTTCTTTACATGGTCTTTGTACGCACATGTGAGAAGTGGGTTGTTTTTTTTTTCAAACCAAACTGCACCTTTTGTACATAATCCCACAAGGATCTTCCATTTCCGGACCTCTTCCATCTCTCTCCAAGGGTTAATACCCACCTTGCCAGTCTTTGCAGCTATAATCTTTCCCAGTACTTTTCCCAATCCATGCAGCAAGTGGGGTGCACAAGGGGAAAGAATAATTTACAGGAAGGGGGGAAAAATTGCCAATGGAAAAATTGTGTGCACTTGATAAAATAAGAGCCTGGCTTGCTAAAACAGTCTATCCAAACACTTTTCAAGGATCCCTTTGTTGCCTTTCCACTGACTTGGCCCTAGGGCAAAAGGCAAGTTCTACTCCTTCCAAACTTATATTCTCCTATTTGCAGAGTAATTTGACAGTTACTGTTAATTTCCTAAATGCAACATGAAAGCTGTTGAGGGAAGCCTGAAAAAAAAGGTGGGGGGGGGGAAGAAGAAATTCATAAAGAACAGCAGAGAATATGGACAAAATTGCTTCCATGTGTGGTGCAGAGGCACAGCTTGGGCAGAGATCTGTGGCCTTCCCAGAGTTTGACCTCTTGAGGCGGTGCCAGTTTACAGGAGAAAAAGCATTGCTCTTTAATGAAGGCCTAATTTTTATTGCCACTCCATCGACTTCAAAGTGCTTCAGGATGCCAAACATAATTTCACTGGAGGTATTTTCAGGTGCAGAGCAAATACTTCATAAATAATTTCCTCATTAGATTACAAATTCCATTTAAAAAGTGAAAGGGGGGCTTGCTTTTCGAAGGTTTTCTTGGAAGCTGATTAAAAAATCTTTCAGAGGGATTCTTTATGACTTTAATTCTGAAAGAAAATAATTAAAGAGTTTTAATTTTTTATTTATATTTTTAAATGAACATGTAGCTTGTTAAGATGACCAGGTATGGTGGAGATGTTTTAATATGCTCTCAATTAAAACATATAATCCAATGCCTGTGTGCCTTTCCTTTTTCTTCCCCTCATCCTCAAATTGCTACTAAACCCAGTGACTGCCAGCAGCCCAGGGTCAGCCTCACTGGGGACTCAATTAAGTATGTAGATCTGTGATACTTCTACATTTTTTGTGTTTACTTCCTCTCCTCAAGTAAAAATATCTGTAATTAAAATACACTTCCATACATCCTCTTCCATACACCCACCCTGTGTAGGCAGGCGCGGGGAGCTGCTGAGGCTGACAAAATGCTGCTGTCACTCAGAGGCAACTGGGGTGATCTGGATGGTGTTGATCTTTAATGCACTTTGCAGGCTGAGATGGGCCCACTATCAAGGCAGAAGGGAGGCTGGTGGGGTGGGGATGGAAGTCGGGAAAGCTCCCATCCCAGCACTTCCAATGAATTACAGCAGCAGCAGCAGTCTGTGCCTCCCTGCCTGTCACTGCAGCGTCCCTGTCAGAGCCACTGCTGTGATGGTGCTAAACTTTAACACCTGAACATTTGTGAGGCACCTTCTACTCCCTGGACAGAAATAGAAAATGCCAGCTAGTACTTGGGCACAGAGCAGGTCTATCACTTTTTAGTTTGGTCTGCTTTCTCCTGCCAATAATTCTGCAAATTTAACTGGTTATAGTTTTTCACTATTTCCTCTAATGAAGGTTGTTACCCTAGAAAACAAGGAACAAGTGAATATATATATATATATATATATATATATATATATATATATATACACCATTTATAAGAAGAAAGGTAGGGAATTACTGATTGTTCTGATAGTGCTAAATTGATTTTCCATTTCTTTTTCAGGGGAGTGTTAGTTGGAGGATGAAAGTTAGCATAAATATTGCAGAAAATATTTTCTTTGGTTGTCACCTTGAAAAGCAGCTGGGTTTGATTATATTACAGACTTTTAAAACTGATTTTTAAAACTGATATATATAACAGGTTATATTCTACAACCATATACCTGCAGCAGGGGAAGTGATCATCTTGATGCTTCAAAATCAGTGAAATGGTGATTTACCTTTTTTCACTTATTGCGGGTAATTGTACTCACTTTGTTGTTTCACAATTCTGAAGTGCTCGCTGCTAGCATCCCACAATTAGGTTACAAAGAAAACTTTGGAGTTGCTAAGGGTCCTTTTTCTGGTGGTTCTTTTGGAGTGCATGTCCCACTCAGGATGAATGTATCAAGGAAAATACTTGACTGCTCTCTACAGAAAAGCTACAAAAAATAAAGCTGAGATTCATGGTTTTTCATGTTCCTTTGACATATAACAAAGACTTGGCATAAGTCACTGGGAAAGGAGTTATAACTCAGAGATCTGAGTGGCAGCTTTCTATTTCCACCAGTTACTCCTCTGGCTTAAATTACAGAGATATGTATGATGGAGCTAAAAAGATCTCTGATTCAGACAGCTGAAAAACAATTTTGTCTTTTAGCTTAAAACAATTTTGCTGAAAAAAACCCAAACAAATAAACCCAAAACCTTAAAGATATAGCCAAGATAAAACAAAGCTTACAATGAAGAGACATTCTTTTCTAGGAGAAATAAGAAATATGTTGGCTTAGTTATTCTGAACACAAGATACACTATTCAAATATAATATCACACCTCTTTTGCTGAGAAGAAACAGCAGAAAGGATAGGTGACTATAAGTGGCAGAATATCTTTTTGTGCCTTTTGACTGGCTAACTAACAGTAGTTTACTTTGGGTGCATCTGCATTAGCACTTCAATTCATATCTGGAGTTCATCTCTCAACCAAAGATCTCCACTTTCCCCATTTGCTGTTATTTGGTTCACACCATAGAATGTTTCATAGTGCTAAAACTGCATCAGGTGAAACTAAACTGAGGGTTTCAGTCCAGGAACATGTCTAATGTGGTGCAGCCTAAGCAGAAATTCAGTTTACAGGCTGGTTTGGTCAGTTCACAGACTTAGTTTAAGTCAAAGTTTCATACAGTGTGGACCTCAGTCCTTCAGCCCCAACTACTTCACTCTGTAGACCTGCTCCTTTTCATCTTTACTGTCCTGAGGGATACCACACAGACCTGTGACACCACCGAAGGCAGGACTAAGATTGCAGAAATTGTTTTTCTTCTGCTGTGTCAAAAATTTGATTCCAGTTATCTTCAGTATTCATTTAGCCTATTTTCTTTTCAAGCTATTTGTGCCTGTATGCTGTGTGAGAGGGAACAGAGAGGTCTAAACTGGAATGAAATTGGTGAGAATTATGCAATACTAAGGAGAAATTTAGGGTCCATGCACAGTGACAAGAATATGGGACCTACTGGAAGGGAAAGTCTCAGAGAGTAAAGCACCATCTGCACTGCTGGCCATGCAAAACTGTGAAGATGAATGAAGTTGCAGTGGAAATTCAGTGTGGGGCCATTTTTTTCTGAGATAGCTGAATATGATATTTCCATTTTTCTTCTAAGTCTAATTTAAATTCTAATGGCTAATGTTTTACATTAGAGAGGACCCTGCTACAGCCATAAACACACTGGAAATTTTTACTAATATTGCACAGTACATTACTATATTAGCCAAATGCTGCTGTGATACAGCCAGGTTCAGATCATACTATCTACAATACAGAACGTCTGCAATTTTTCCTGTTTCCCTGGTAACAACTGTAAATGCACTGACTCCCTGGACTGCTCCACCCCTCCTGCTGCTGATGTCAGGCACAGGAGAGGCACATGTGCAACTCAGCTCTGTACCTGTCAAACCAGGCGGACGTTCTGTTTGATCACCCATGGTTTGGTCCCACAAAGACCATTCGTGTGGTGATCAGAGGGCAGTGTTAATTTAGTCAGATACCAGGATACTGGGCTGGGGGCAGGGTGGCGGGGCAGGGGGGAGAAAAAAATTCATCCTCTTGTGCTTTGCTTTTAATCAACAAAGAGAATGGGGAAGGCTAAGAGAGCTATCATGTGACTGGAACTGAGGCAAAGTATACCTTGCTGATAAAGTCAGGATCAGCACCATTTCTGTTAATGTCAATAATTTGTGATAACTGGGTGCTGCTCAATGTCAAAGTATTCTCAAATTCCATACTCTGTTGCATGCATGCCAGCAGAGTTCAGCATGAATAATGTTAAAACAATGAAGAGGGAAGGAATGAATGAGGATTTTCCATGTGTTAGATGACAGGATCACTTTGAAACAAATGACCAGTCCTTATTAACGCAGCTATTATTTTGATAAACCAACAAGAATGAATGTGGTATTCATGAAAATGTGATATGCAACACTGGAGGAATCCCACTGTAATTTTACAATTAATTAAGGTACCTGTAGCCATTATTGGAAAAGATTATGGTCTGACCTTAATTCTCATGTACTAAGCTGGCACACTGCCTGTTTTCAGCTCAGCATTAATGAAGATGAGCATTTGTATGCAACTCTGTCTCTTCTCGTCATTTTGTTCAGCGTGAGTTTATTTAGATAATTCAGCATTTGCCTTAGTAATTATGAGTCATCATATTGCAACAATGAATTTCTAAGTGAGTGCTAAGGTTTATCTTATTTTTCATCATCACCCATGGAAGTGCATACAGTTCACCATGATAATGATATTTATTTGATGACTATGACTCACAGTAGTAACCATGGTTTTGGTGGGGTTTTTTTGTTGTTTGTTTGGGGGGTTTTTTGTGTGGGTTTTTTTTTTTTTTGCTTTGGTTTGTTTTTTTTTTATTTGTTTTGTTTTGTTTTGTTTTGTTTTGTTTTGTTTTGTTTTTGTGGCCATCCATCCTGCTTCCCTTCTTGTTTGATAATACATGGTACACCTGATGAAAAATTTCAGCGTAAATGTCTTTGAAAGGAAATAAAAAACCCAACCCTTTCTTATTAAGGGAGCATTAAAAAAAAAAAGTCAGTTATTTTCATTTTAAAAAAGGATTTTATCTAACACAACTGGCAATATAAAGATGATTTTGTTGTACTTAAAAACTTTTTAGCTAGCTTAGTAAAATGAAGTTCAATTAGTAGCTGTTGTAAGTAGTAACAGTTCTGTTACAGGTAATTTGCCTTAATGCGCAGAATTTTCAGTCAGGAATACGGTGCTGGGGACTAACAAAAGAGATAATCACTGAAGGAAGTGACAGGCTGTATTTTCTACTTTTCAGAATTTAAGCAAGAGTACACATAGATGCAGTTGGGGTGGCAGTGGAGTCAGTGGTCTTCCAAAATGTCCACATCATGAAAAAGAGAAGAGAAGCATGAACCAACAAAATGTTGTGAAGGTGAGTCTCTCCTGCAGGAGGACACTGAGTGACCCTACTCCACCAGCCCAAAATGCAGGAACTGAAAATAAAGAATTCAGGCAGGATAAAAATTCTGTCTAATACCTGAAAAATTGTAGTCAAAAATTCCTCAGGCAGGCACAAATGCCTGAATAGTAAGAAAGCTGGACCTGTTTAGCTTTCTAAGAGTAGATGGCAAACCTTGAGATAAAGTATAATATAGACTATCTTTCAGGTTCCTCTATTTTCCAAAGCCTCATTGCTATTATTCAGAGTAACAAGTATTTTTGCCAGAAGGAGGTTTTTTGGTTACTCTGTTTACCTCTGTTGGTACATACCTTTTGCTGGCAAACACAAGCATTCTCTTCCTAGACTCCAGGCTACATGCATGCAAATTAATTCCAAATTGAAACCATCTAGCTGCAGCTAATGCTGTGTTGTGTTCCAGGCAAAAACTCATTCAACCCTTTCAGCTGAACTTTCATGATACTTAGAGAAAATGGGCATGTTAAATCTGTTATTTGGTGCCTGTTCGGAATTCACTCCTGTGTAAACAATTTGAACTATAGAACACTATTCAGTGAACAACCAAACCTTCCATAGGCACCATGATTCTGTGACTGTTCTAAAAAAAAGACAAAAACAACTGGGATGGATCCAGTTCCAGATTCGACATGTAAATAAGAGTGTCAACATCTAAGCCACATACCCATATAATGTCAACGGGGAACGAACGCTACAATGAGTAAGGTAGAGACAGCTATTAACCTGGTTAAATGTGAGGACCTAATCATCCACACATGGTGGTCTAATATCCTATGAGACACCACAGTGATCCATACAGACCTCCTGGACATATTGTAGAAGCTATGAAATACCTTGCCTTTCTGAATTGACAGCTGGAGGCCAAAGTTCCAGGAGACATTAAAAAAGCAGCAGACACTCAAGTATGGCTGAATAAATTGAACTCTAATTACATATTTCTGGCTGCTCTAAATAGTCCTTAAGATAGATTAAATCTGTCTTCAGTGGGAGCATAGACACCTTACTCACATATGGATGTCTCCAGCATGGAAAGCTAAATTTTGGCTGTACAATCCAAAGCCTGAATTCCATTCTTGGTATGAAATTCAGCTGCCTGGCAAATGACAAGTGGGTATACTGCAGAGTGTTGTCCTTGGGTTCCAGATGCCCAGAGATGTCCCTGGGGTCTTCCATAGATCATGTGTGTATCTTCCAGGCATCAATACCCCTGGTGCCCCAGGTAATCCCAGGCATCACTGATGTCTGTGTTCAGGTAACAGAACTGAAATATTGAACTCCTGCTTGCTGGTTTCCTGACTCATACGTTTCCTCACAATTTGGATAAAGTGCTAAATAAAGAATGCAGAAGTCCCACTATGGAATATATTTCAACATGGAGGTAATGTGCACAAAAATTTCTGATGCCCATAATTTTAAGGTGTACCAAAACAGCATAGAAACACCTAGCCAATTGCAAGTACTAGTTTCACATAAAGAAAACATTTATTAGCTCCCTTCATTCACTAAAGAAAGCTTAATTTTTCCAATACTTGTAAACACTCCAAAAGGGGTTGACACACCCCTGCTGAAATGAGAATTAAATGCATGCTCCAATTATGTTAATCACCAAATTCTTCAAATATTTTTCTTTTTTTCTTTTTTCTTCTTTTTTTTTTCATTTTTTCCTTCTTTTTTTTTCTTTTTTAGCCTACCAACAGGGATTCAGAAGTTGTTGTAGTGCGATCCAACTTCCAATATTAAAAATTTTGTCTCATAAAAAGTGGATCTAACAGGCATCAAAGACTTGCATTCCACTGTGATTTGAATGGTAAAAAATGTAAAAGTGCAGATCTACACACCTTAATATTCTCAATAAGACTTTCCATCTTTCATCTTTTCATCCTTTAACTGGATATGACTGCCAATTGGGTCCATATTAAAAAGTAATAAACTTGCACTGGACATAGCATAGGTATTTTTATAGGTATCTCTATGTAATTGAGTACAAATGACATCTTGATTAAATTATAATTCAAGTAGACACGTTACAATAGCATTATTTTTTCCACTTAGCTACATTAGTGGTTTAACTTTTAGTCTCTTCCACCCCATCCATTTGCCTGCATTTCCAGTGAGATCTCAGTGAAGCCAGAATTCTCTCTTCGACAAGAGAGTTGCTTAATAAATGCTGTTTATCGATCTCATGACATGCACTGTCCTCAAGATCCAATTTATTTGAACAAATTCTTTTTTTATTGTAGCTTCTCTTACAAATCATAAGCATAATTAAATATTGTATATCTTTAATTCATTGCAATAGCATTCATGTATTTATTACTCTGTATACCTGTAGAATAAATCAAAATTTCCACATCAAATTCACATAAGAAGAATTTAATTAAACACATATCATCTATCATCCACCCAAAGCACAAATCTTAGACTCTTTCAGCTGTCCTACATGTCCATTCTCCATTTCCTATAGTGCCTACAAAACTAGAGAGGAATTTTACAACATGTTCTCATCATCAACAAATCATTCCTGGCACATAAAGGAAGGAAAGTTAATTGCTGAGACAGTTAAACCTGATTTCCATGGGCTTCAGAATAGAATCCCATTGCGAATATTTGGACTGCTTATGGTTATTGAAATTCTGGCCAAAAGGTATTCTAAACAACTTCAAGACTAAAACTGATCTGCACCAACAATTCTAGTTCACTCCAGGAAGTTCTGCTTATAAGTTTTGATGTAAACCTGAAAAGAATTAATGAAAAAAAAGCACCAAGTAAGAGTTCAAAAGGAATGAGCCTCATTTCATTCCTTCTGATATCAAGGTATGGGTTTCCAAGCAAGCACTACAAGAAACAAGCCCACAAAATAATAGAAGAAGGAAAAAACAAGCAATGGTTTTTGGACTCTACACCTAGAGGAAACAGCTGCATCTTCTTAACCAAGTGGAGATGGAAGAAAGCTCCTATCTGTTGCTGTTACTTAAAAGGACTGATTCAGTTCTAACATGCTCCTTCAGTTGTAAACCTGAGTGAAAAATGGCAAATACACCTCACAGTATAAAATGCTGGTATGATCTTCAGAAGTTTGTCCTCTTTTCAGTATAACCCTCAAGTTGTAACAGAAACTGATTTTTTCCAGTTGAGTAGTGATTCTGTTGCATACTTTTCCCAAAGTAATTTTTTTATTGTTTAAACAATACTCTGAATGACATTTAATGTTTAGGAGTATTACAGTAATTCTTAATACTCAGTTTCCAGACAGACTTATAATACATTTTTGCTGGACTGTGAATTTTCTTACTTAGAAGGCCTATGCTCCCCTATGTCCAACCTAAAATTCTCACTTTCTGTCCAGTGATGATATAAAACTCTAAGAAATTGTTTATACCTAAATGAAGCTACCTCACTTACTTCACCAAGAGCAGAACTTCTCTGGCCAGGTTCCTAATTTATACTAACTGCTAATATCAGAGAGGTCTACCACTTGCAGTCCTATATATCTTCCCACCTTCTTCCCAACCCCCCCCCCCCAAAAAAAAAAAAAAAAAAAAAACTCAGAAAAGCCAAAACCATACCAATTTTTTATTGAGAAAAAAGAAAAATGCGAAAATAGCGCATTAGTAATTTTCAGGCCTGGTCATAAAGTCAGGTTATTTTTGTTTCCCCAAAGCTATATTATGCAAAATAAGTAAACAATGAAATAAGATAATCAGAATTGAGTGGAACTTTTGAAAATGGTAAGATTAAAAGTACTTTTGAGCAATGACAGATTTTTTGCAACATACCAGCGAGCACAGTACAGTATAGTAGTACTAGAGCAAAAGTTTTCTAATTCTCTTGCAGCATCCATTTGCTTTTCCAGGGAAATACTCTTCAACTGACTATTTATCTTTGTTAATTTTCAATACATATTTTCCCAAGAAATTAGTCTTTTGACAAGTAGTTAAGTAGCACAAGGATGCTGCTGCAGTGAAATTACTTGTCCAGTCATTTGGTCATTTGCACTTTAGTAGGTTTGAAAATATCAGATTTTGTAAATATTCGTTTGTTGGACTTAGACTAATTTCCAAGACTGACCTCTTTTGTCTCTCCTGGAGGTCTCAAGAAAAAACTTTGCTTTTATTTACAAATTGGCCTGTATTTTTGAGGGAAAGAGATCCTTCTGAGATTTTGTTTTAATTACCACAGCATATCTCCCACAAAGCTTGTTTCTGTTCTCCTGTGAGCCTTTGTAAAATTCTTTCTCCAGCCTCATGAACCAGCCCACCTGGCTACATTAGGGGAGGGAAAATAAACTGAATAATGATGGAGCTGTGATGTTCTAGGGGTGAACAATGGTGCGCTCCATCAAAAATCAGGGCAGATATGTAATGTTGCATGTGCGTAGCCAGAAACCTTGTGTCTCCTAGGCTATTTTGACTGATGTCAGAGTGTTTTGGTTGGTTTGGTTTGTTTTCCAAAGACTACAACTCCAGCCCCAGTGAGGCAATACTGTTGTGTCAAAAACACAACTAAAAATTACTGACAGATAATATTAGCTGTTTGCAAGAATATTTTTCCTCTTTCTAGATATATTGTAAGAGAGGTTTTGAGGATTTTTTTTATTCCAGTCATTTCTGATACCTTACGTGGCTGATTTACAGTTAATCGTCTCCATATTATCTTCTCTCATATCACCCCTCTACTAAAATCAATAAAATATTACTTTAATAATTTCCATTTGTTTCAGCTCAGAGTAAATAACACTCCAGAAGTAATGACATACTTAGCAAGGTCAATTGCTAAGTTATACTCTTCCAAGCCCTACAAATCTTTATGGAAAAATCTAAAATTCCTCTGCAGAATCTGATAGGTCAGGGTTTTGCCCTCTGAGACAGAGAAATAATTTGAATGAGAAAAAAAAAATAAAAGGAAGAACAAAACCTTAAGGGATAAAGATTAGTATTATATAGGGGTAAGCTTAGTGTCAAATAGAAATACATATCTCCTGACAAAGTTTTTAAGATAGAACAAGGATAAGTGTAAAAATCCTTTCTTCCCAAAGCCAGGGATTCCAGAAAGGTGATTAATTCCACTAGTACAGGAATATGTTTTTTCCTCTGGAAAGTAATAAAAGATAGACTGCCAGTACTCTGAAAGCTGTCATGAAATAAAAAGGAGCAGATACTAAGTGGAGTTCTTCCTCTATCATGGAACTAGACACTGTCCTATGTCTAGGAATCATGAATACAAGTCTTACTGAGATTTGTCCTACTTTATTTTTTTATTATGAACAATCTTACATCTATATTTTATCTCTCTCTTTTTTAGAAGAAAATCTCAGACATGATTTTTTTCAATATTCTTAAAAACAAAGACCAAATTAATTTATTTACAACTAACAATTAGTAACTCTATTCTAACCTTGGTTTATAACAGGGCTATCAGTTAAAAAAAGAAGCTAACTTCCTGATTAATTTCCTTCTTTTTCCCTACAGATTCTAAGAAGTCATATTTAGGTGTACAGATAAGACTTTGAGCTGCATTGAAGGCTAAAATTTCCAAAAATTGAGCGTGCTGACACAATTAGACAATCAAAAAATTGCACAGATCTCCCATTTTTTGTTAGAATACAGATAGTCTAAATCGATCAGTGCTGTGCTTTCACAAAGTGAGCATGAGGTTACAACGAGCCAGCGGCTGACTACAGGTGTCTCTGACACCTGTAGTAGACCAAGGTAAAGGAATGTTGGAAAGAAAACTTTCCCTTGGTCAGGGGATTACATTAGAGAACACCCAGGAAAACCTGACATCCACAAGTCCATGGGCCCTGATGGGATTCATCTGCGAGTGTTGGGAGAGCTGGCAGATGCCATAGCTAGGCTGCTCACGATTGTCTTTGAAACGTCATGGAGGTCAGGAGAGATGCCTGAGGACTGGAAAAAAAATGTAACCCCAGTCTTTCAAAAAGGGCAAGAAGGAGGACACAGGGACCGACAAGCCAGTCAGCCTCACCTCAGTCCCTGGAAAGGTGATAGAGTCCCTCATTCTTGAGACCATCTCTATTCATATGGATGACAAGAAGGTGATCAGGAGCAGTCAGCATACTAACTGATTTACACTAAAGGTAAGTCATGCTTGACCTGCCTTCTACAATGAAACAACTACCTCAATGGGTGAGGGGAAAGCAGTAAATATTGTCTACATCAGCTTCAGCAAGGTTTTTGACATTGTCTCTCTCAACATCCTCATAGGCAAACTCAGGAAATGTGGACTGGATGAGTGCACAGTAAGGTTGATGTTGACTGAGAAGTGGCTGAACAACAAATGCAAAAGGGACATAATGGCACAGGGTCTAGTTGAAGACCTGTCACTAATTGTGTCCCCCAAGGTTCAATACTGGGCCCAGCATTGTTTAACTTATTTATCAGTGACTTGGATGAAAGGGCAGATGCCTCCTCACTGAGTTCGCTGACAACACCGAGCTGGGAGGAGCTGCTGATATCCCAGTGTTCTGTGTGTGCAGCCAGCCCTTCAGAAGGATTGCAACGGACTGGAGAGAGGGGCAGAGACGAACCATCTGAAATTCAACAAAGGCAAATGTAGGGTCCTACACCTGGGGCAGAAAAACCTCAGGCACCAGCACAGATTAGGGGCTGGCCTGCTGGAAAGCAACTCTGCAGAGAAGGACCTGAAGGTCCTGGTGGACTTCTGTAAAATTTCAGATTTCGACACAGTTTTGATAGGTGATGGAGCCAACAAACAGTGAAATTCTTACTTCCCTAAGTCAGAGTACTCTGTGCTAGGTAAGGTGCCCAACATACAGAACTTGAAAGTCTAATGTCCTGGAGTGACTTCATGATGCCAGTATCCCCTAAAAACCTAGAAATAGGGGATTATTCTGAATTTTCTTATCTCTAGAGTAAAAATCTAAGCAAAACTGCTTTATGATAAGGTTTTCAATTTTTCTGATGTTTCATTTTAAATACTAAAAGACAGTGATATGTCCCTGCTGATACTTTTTTTCACTGGGCACACATTACATTTACAACTTAGTTGGTATGGAACCATCAGGAAAAAGAGAGCATTCTTGAGCAATTGTGTTCTAAAACTAACAATTAGCTATATCATAGCTCATGCCAGAAATACATGAGATATGGATGTCTATGGGAGATACATAATTTCCTAGAAAAATGAAAGAAAAAAATCTGCATTGTTTGTTTTGGTTACCAAAAATTCTCTCAACTGTCTTAAGATACTTAAAGATTAGATTAAAATCTGCCAAAACAGTTTTGCTTTTCTCTGGTCACAAATAGCATTCCCCACTGAACTATACATTCAGGATAAATCTCATTGTTAATGTAGACATGTCCAGGTTTGGGGATTTTACTGTCAGTACTATAAAATAATTTGGTTTTACCCCAAGTTCCTCTTTTCCTCTCAGTAGAATTCAAGGACATTTTTGGAGGATGATCCTTTTCCTTGGGAAGTGGCCAAGGTTTTGAATAACGAAATGTGACAATAATTAAAAAATAGTTTGTGTGGGCTAATGAACTATGATCCACTGAGTCATGGGTTTCAGAGCAGGTGTCTGACTGCAAGCCAACTGTGAGATTTGTTTTTTCTAGTCACGTGTCAAGGTATGTTGCATTGTCTGGGTCTCTCTTGGAAGCAGATAAGATGTTTTTAATGTTTCTTTCTGCATTTTTGCTTTTATCCAAGACCCGTATTCTCAATTTGTTTACTTTTTCCTAAATGCAAAATACCTCATTTTCTTATCGCTTGAAATGAAATTAAATCAATAAGTGGTGTTATTTGGGTTTAAGTAACCTTCTAAACTGAGGACATGAAATTGAGAAAATTAATTTGACTTCCATTTGTGATATCTTATTACAGGGAGACACAAGGGAAAAAAACATTATGTACGCTATATATTCCTGAAGGGGAATGGCTCCAAGCAACACCTGGGGAACATCCATTAATGTCTTTCCTGAGAAAAAAACCCATGTTTTTCAGGGCCTTCCAGAGGCACAAGATGAGGCTCAAGTGAATCTGAGTCACTTCTGGTAAAAATGCCCATCAAACCTGCCAAAACCAACCCACACAGCACTGCTGATTACTCTGTAAACTAAGATTGTGATTTCCATTTAAGCGTTCATGGGCATTTGCAGCATTATGTATTGGTATACCCTGACTGAATGTGAGCCAAGGTATGCACCCCAAAAGACAGCAAATGCCAGATTACCACACTAGGAAATGCAGAGAAGAGAGGACTCGTGTCTAAAATCCTACAGAAGGACTGTGAGGCTGGCTCAGGGTAGCACACTCACCATTCCATATATCTTGAAGCCTACAACACTTATGTACTTGTTGCGGTTTAACCCCTGTAAGCAGCTAAGCACCACCCATCTGTTTGCTCACTCCTCCCATTGGGTGGGATGGGGGAAAGAATTGGGATAGTAAAAGTGCAAAACTTTTTGGGATGAGTTAAAGAACTTCTAATACATAAAGCAAAACCCACTCACACAAGTAAAGCAAAATAAGGGTTTAATTCACTACTTTGCATTGGAGAGAAGATTTTTAGTAATTTCCACAGGTAGGGCTTCATCACACCTAATTTGCATAGACAAACAATCCAACTCCAAACATCTCCCCTTCCCTTCCCCACCTCTCTTCTATCTTTATTGCTGAGCATAACATTATATGGTATGAAATACTCCTTTGGATAATACTTGCTGGAGTCAGTTTTCCCAGCTGTGTCCCCTCCCAATCTTTTGTACATCCCCAACCTATTCACTGGTGTGAGGAGCAGAAAAGGCCTTGACTCTATGCTAGCCCTCCTCAGCGATAGCTAAAACATCCTTATATGATCAACCCTGCTTTGTTCAAAAATCCATGCAAGATACTATGAAGAACATTAACTCTACCCCAGCCAAAATGAGTAGAGTACTAATGAGTTCTCAGATTGTGCATTCAGCTCTTCCACAGTATCCCATCTGCCCCTTTCAGTGTGCATATCTCCTAGAGCTGAAATTTGTTTTAGGTAGTACACAACTGTAACATGAGGCACTGAGAAGCTGCTACATCCAACTGCTGCAAAAGTGCCTTGGAATGCTGCAACTTACACTAGAATAGCTTATACACCTTGTTATACATTACTATGCTCTGCAGGAACTCTGCAGCCCCTTATATGTTGATAGCATCTTTTCAGTTACAGTACGTGTTTTGTACAATTTTGTACATTTGGAAAGGAAAATATTGCTAAAGCTCAAGTAATGTCCGATTTCATATCCAAATCAGACCACATGATAAGCTGTGTCTGATTTCTGCAAACATGAAATGTTTCATTCCAGCAAGGCATGAAACCAGGCTTGATTCACATGGTGCATACTTTTGTTTTGAACTTTTGCAGAATTCTGTTCTGTATCTCATTACCAGTCCCCAAGAGACACCCCGTCTCTAGCCCTTAAATGGGGATTTTGTCAGGAAGTATCTCATATACCACAAAGCAAGGTTTCAGGTTTTGGCAAATCAGATATCTGAAGGAAAGTGGATAAATGGTGTCGGAGATGAGCTTTCATAAACAATTTATGTGTGTGCATTTCTCATGGAGAAACAATGAGGAAATAATTTGAAATAACACAAGGGTACATCTCTAAATGTGTTTTGCAAGATTATAAAGATAGATGTATTAACCCATGTTAGACTAGACTGCAATATTTGGTGTATTTATTGCCTGGTTGTTGAATAGGACTCTTTGCATGCTCTTTTGCTAAGCTAATCACATGCCACTACAGTCTTCATTTTCTTGTGGCCAGGTGGCCAGGTTTTTTGTATTGGAAACAGAATGCTTTACTGTAGAGTAGCACCGTTTAAAGGTGTGAATTACAGGGTTCCTGAAATCTCAATCTTCAGAGAAATCTGACTATGCATTACAAATCAGAGCAGCATATGAAATTGTTCTGTGGGAAAAAAATAGAGAAAACACAAACTCCAGCCTATCAGAATTGTATCTCACAAAATAGAAACAAATGCACTTTTTAAAAACAACTCCAACATCCTGCAATCTCAAATGCTTTCAGGCTTACAAATTTAATTTTAATTATTTGCTCAAAAAGGGTCCACTGTTTTCCTCAGTTTACCTATCCAGCCCAGAGGTTTGAAAAGTAGCTGAAACCCTTAAGGTCACCAGCCAGCTATATATGCTGGGTACAGTAAGATTTTCCAAGCATCTTTTACATTCCTCTTCAATATTACTAATTTTTCTTAATCTAAGCTCCCTTTTTCTTATTATTTTATTGTACAATGTCAGCATCAGCAAACAGGGAAAACTTTCTGTTTGCTTTCATGCTTGAGGCTCACTGGAGACCACCCAAAAGTTCTGGCTGTTGTTCATGCACTTTGTAGCGTTCCTGGTTGGGAGAACTACATTAACATGAGCATAGCTTCTCCAGTTCATATGTAGTTATTCCTCCAGTCATAGGTAGTTATTCTAAAAGAAGTAGGCTTAAAGGGAGAGCAAAGTGAGCCAAAGATTAGGTAAATTTACTGGGAATCTAATGTTAAAAAGACAACAGATCCAGACTTTACATGTATATATACAAATTCTATACTGGGGAGTGAAACAGTGAACTGTAGCCATTATTCCAGTGCTGCATTCGAGTAAGTAAGGTTACTCTTGAGCTGGGATGTACTTTTAGTATTCTAGGAATGTAAAGCTGTCCAATTCACCACCATTTCTATAATGTATCTTCATGTTTTTCTCCCACACCACTCCTGATGTATGTGTTACATGTCTCTTTGCCACTAAGCTTTGCAGCATGAATTAAGGAGCAACCAAAGTGCTACGCTGTGTGTCTTTTGAGGAAATTGTCTCAGATTTGACAGGAAAAGGAATTTTCAAGATTTCCTATTTCTTCCTCTTTCAACTTATTATAGCATAGTGCAACCCCAGCAATATTTGACCCCAGCTTACACTGGTCTCATCTCCTGTTACCCATCAGCTCTTTGAAGGCTTCACTGACCTTCATTTTAAACAGTGCTTCTCATATGAACAGTGCATATATTCAAATGCAATGATTTCAGACATAGCTGATTGAACAGGACAAAGTCATATCTTATCCAAAATGCTTTCTGATTTATTACTACTGTTTGAAGACTACATTTATCAGCCTGATTGGGTTAGCAGAGCAGCTAATAAACCAATGTGCTTACTCTTTGACAGCCTCAGGTAAATATGCATGGATAAGAACCAAGATTAAAAACCTGCTATGTAGCAGATGCTGAAACTAGTTCAAAGCAAACATTCAGGAAAAAAAAAAATTAGAATTATTATAAGGTGCAGCAGGTAGTCTAGCAATTATTTAATAGTTTCTGCCACAGAGGATGCACAGTAATATTGCCTGTCCTGAAGTGATTAAAAAGCCATATACCCTACATCCACCACTACAGCATTTGTTTTCAAATTCAATCACTGCTTAACAGTTGAAAATAATACTTTTCAACAAGTTAGGAAAAGAGAGGAAGAACTATGTAATCTCTAGCTAATATTCCATAGACTATTGAAAATTATACCAATGGCTATACAAGATGCCTGTAGTGCAAAGTTCAAAACTGCAATGTTATTTAAATATGCTGGAAATTCTCATATCCACAAAAAGTTAGTGCATAGATTTTACGTGTTATCCCAATTATTCTTACCACCTCAGTGTTTCTGCCTCTTGTGGAAACACAGATGAATTAGTAGCATTGAGTTGTATGTATAGCAAGTGTATATATATGTGTATACACACACACACACACACACATACATACATACATATATATTTTATATATATATGATGTGTGTATGTGTGTGTATATATATAGCATATATATATAATGTATTTAGATATGAACAAAACCTCTGAGACATGAGTAGACATGGGAATTCTTTCAGCTTGATGGAAATCTAACACCTGTAATTTTCCATATCCAGCAGTATTTCTATAATTTAGTCAGTTGAGGACAAAAGGTTAAAATTACTTTGAGTATACTGATCCTGCTGAGTAAAAAAGAGCCAAAGATCAGACTTTCAGAGAGGTCATATCCTCACCTTTCACATCTTTTAGATGTTAGGCCACTCTTTGACTGAGATGGGATAAGGGATGCACTACCTTCCCCAAGACAAAACCAATGTGGTTAAAAAGCCAATTTTCACTGGTAACAACTTATCCCAAGACTGGATTGAAATGTAGCAGTTTGGCTCCTCCATTCAAGTTGAGATGAATTCAAGAATCCTGCCTCAATACAACAAAAGCACTCATTGGCTTTTATGGTCAGATCTGTGATGAACTCACAGATTAGCTCAAAGTTCTAATGAGTTTCAGGTGGAATTGTGTGGTACTTTTTAAAATTATTTTGTTTTATGGTCATTTGAATCTGAAAACATGGAAGAGCTAAATAGAGCAGTAAACATCTGTGTAAGTCTGAGATACATGTATCACCTGGGATATTGTGAAGTAGGTATGTTTCTACACATGATCTGTCTTACTGAAACAATTTGCCCCCCTAAAGAAGATGCACAATGCAGTTACTTGCCTAGCCCAGGCACTAGTTAGCAATTCCCTGTACAGACTAGCTGGCGCAGGCAGGAGGACCTCGGAGGTACAGGAGTCATTCATTCAAGAAAAGGCTCTGTGGGAGGACCACAAGTGCCTTTGTAGGTGAAGCCATTCTCAACAGGCAGAAGAGGTGGCCACATCAACTTCATTTTTCAGCCTGCTTCTAAGGATGTTATATATCTCCTCTCCATGCTTCAGTAATATTTCGCTTCTTGTCAGCTCAGGGGCTGTAATTCCAGCTCTGGAGTTAATATTGTATCCTCAGCTTTGATTTTGAGCACATCTGCAGAGAAGTGGGGGTAGTCTTCACATCAGCTAAGTGGTCTCTTCAGGCTGAGGAGGGGAGAAGAATGCATTCATTCCATTCAATGAGAGTCTGCTGCACTCATGTGGTGAGAGCCACTAGTATTTAAGACAACTTGGGTATCTCTCCACACCACTGCACTCTTCTGGGTAGACATTCCATGTTGCTTGATGTGCTCCTTCCAGCCCATGTTGCCAAACAGCTCCTATGTATGGTCTTCAGACATTTCACAGAAACAACACCACAGTAAATAAAAACTCAGCAAAGATACAGGGCTAACACTTCACTGTTGTTGAGGTTTTTTCCTCTCTTCTCTAAAAAGTCCAGAAGTTAGAAAATGGCAGAATAGAGAGTGCTGTGAGGCCTCCCATTCCTGTTCATTTCAATTGCTCTTCAGAGCGATTTCATTGTCACACCATCAAAAGGAGCCTTCTCTCAGCATCACAGATATTTCTTGGGATTATCCTTTCCCCTCTATTTACCTTATGACTATTGTGTATGTCCCCTTGCACCTACTCAGAAGCAGACATCAAATGAATCTTGGAAACTGTAAACTGTACTAACTCCTATTCAGATCTCCATTTGATACTCCAGTGACTGCGGGGCGGGGTGTCTTGTCCTTGCTGACTGGCTTCATTTGAACTAGAAGCTTAGAGATGAGCTTTCATTCCCCTGAGCTATCCTTCGCTCCTTCTCATTTTTAATCCATACAGTTTTGTCCACCAACTTGGCTGGTCGCATTCTTATTTTCACAGGAAAAAATACATGTCCTAGTGCTGAAAGTTCCCTTCTTTCTTTCTAACTAATGACTAAACTAAACTAACTTATCCCCTTCTAATTATTTTCCTCAACAATCTCCACCCCTTTTAGCTGTCTACTCGTAGTATTCCCTAAGTTAACATTAATTTACATGTCTTATCCAAATGTACTTCGTATTTTAAGCAGATTAGGACTCCATTCCTTTGAAGTAGTCATAATATTTGACAAGAAGCTTTCTCTTCGCCTTCCCCACCACCTCTCCAAATGAATGCAATACCCTTGGAAAGGTCTGCATGCTCCACTGCAGTCTAGGGGGAGGGAGGAAGACATCTGTGTATATACATAGGTACACCTACAGATTTGCATATGTTTGCATGTGTGCTTATGTGTATGGCCATTCTCAAAATCCAAACCGGCCACAAAGCCAAAGCAGCACAAGTCTCCTCCTGCTCTGCTGAGCCAACAGTCATTGGCCCTGACCTGAAGAGATACCCTCTGTAGATGTAAAACATTTGCATCTTATTAAGAAGATAAACTACTTTTCTAGAACTGTAAAGTTTGTGCAGCATGAAAGGGTAACTAATTTGTGAGCAGGAAAAGAATAGAGACACATTTCTGTCAAGAGAGAGGGGTAGAGAGGAAAAAAGTACTGCATATTATTAAGCTACTTGATCACATATGTCTTTTCAAAGGAGAGAAGAGGGCATTAGCAGCAAACAGAGGAACATTGTCATCTGCAAACATAAATATTTCAGATTTCAGGTATACTGGGAATGTCATTAATGTAAAAACTGACAGGAAGGGGCCCTGGAGTCAGCAATGACCGTGGGAGGCACTTCAAGAGACAGAAGAAGGGGCTCTGACAACAAGCACTGTAATAATAATAATAAACTCCTTTGAAAGTCATGCAGGAGAAAGGTAGGGAATCAGGACAAAGAAGCTGTATCACTGAATTTCAGTTTGAATTTGGAGGGGCAGAAGAGAGGAAAGGAAAAACCTGCTCCTTGCAGTGTTAAGTGCTCTTGTTGCTGGGGGTTAAGTAAGTTAGTGCCTGTGGCATACCCTCCATCCTACAATGGAGAAAAGGTGATCAATATGTTCAAATAGACCCTGGCCAGCAAGCTGGTTAGATGAAGAGAAGACATAAATGGAGCAATTAATTAGAAATAATTTAGATTTAAGGTGGAGACGAATTATATTACTTGCCAACAGGGTCAACAGATAGAGATTAAATAGGAGCTTCAGCCAAATGATGTGTTATTCCCTGTCAGCCAGAATATTGTCCTGGAAGGCTGGAGAGGCAACAGAATAAAGGAGGTGAAAGGGTCAGCAATTGCTGTAGAGAGTGTAGGCTAATTCTTTATTGAATGAACATCTAAGTAGGATGGTCAGGGTCTTTCTTCTTGGTCCTATTCAACATCTAAAGTGCTCATTTTAATTAATTAAACAGACACTAAATTGCTTAGCAAAATTTTTATAAATTCAAACAACAAAAAAAATACAACAGGCTGTATGAGAAATTTTGATTTCTTATGTGAATGAAATTCACATTCATATATGAACTTGGGATATGAATGTTCAGCACTGGAAGAACCTCCACATTATTCACCATTAGGGTTAACAAGGACTATTTATTTCATATCTACATTATAGAATTACACAGACATCCCTATCTAGGTATTGGAGGGTTTAGACCTATAATTAAAAAAATAAAATTAATATAATACGTAATATTTGTGACAGCTATCATCTAGTTTTTCATTATTTATGATGAAATTACATCACGTACTAGTAAATGTGCTTTAGGATGCTTTCGTATATTTTAATGAAGTCTTAATGGTTCTGAATCTCTGACACCCTGCTATTATATATTTTCTGAGAAATAGGAAGAGACAAATCAAAATATTATGGATGCAAATTACCTCATGGTAGGAAGTGAGGACCTCCTGTATTATTATTGTCACTTCTTCAAGCAAGAAATGAATCCATTTCTGGGGGGGATAGAAGGGAGGGAGGAAGGAGGGCAAAAAAACAAAAAGCAAGCTTGTTGCTCTTTCAAATTGGTCCTGATCCAAAGCAGGAGCCCTAAAGAACTTCCCTTGTCTAAATTTCCAGACTGGAACCAATCGATTGACCTTTGGCTTTTTATAACTAACTGCCCTAGAAGCTTTGAATATTGAAGGAAATATATTTCAAAAGCATGTCTTCATTTGTTTTAATGTTTTGAAATGTACCATGCTAATCAGTAAGTTAGAATAATTTTGAAATATTAACTGGCCATTTGTAATCTTTTTATCAGCTACAAAGAACACATAAATGGATCCCAGGTTTCCTCCCTGGGGGAGATAAGGAGTTTTTCAACTGATACCTCCATGGCTGGAAAGCCTGGGATCACTCCACAACACGTGGAGACTTCCAGACATAATTACATGCGCTGAATAATGTTTGTCTTTAATAATGTCCCCTCCAGATAGAATTTACCCAAATGTAAGCAACTTTGCATTACTCAAACACTTGTAAATAATGCAAAGATCCAGGACAGAAATGCAAACCAGACAGCAAAAATACAGTTCTATAGCTGAGCTTGATTCTTGCTAAAGTGGTTTATACGGGTGTCTGAAGGACTGAACTGAAAACTAATGACAACTGTCTGACACGATGAGTACCTGGCCTGTCTTCTGCAGACTGATTAAAATGTGCTTAACCCAAATAAAACTTCAAATGTCTCCTAAAGCAGAAGAATAACAGAAGCAAAATGAGAGAACCTTATTTTAGTTCTCGCATTTTAAAAGGATAAGACACATATCTAATATACAAAGGAATAAGGCGAGTCTCAGGCAAGTCAATTTCAATGAAAAGAGCAGCTTTAGTTCTCTAAACAATACATCAGGCAGAGGACCAAAGGTAAAAGAAAGATTTACTTCTTCAATAAGTAGTAAGCAACATGATTTCACTCAGCATTGAAGGGGATAAACACAATTCTTCCATTCAGATATGATAAAAGCTACCAATAAAAACACAAAAAGTAAGAAATATATGGCCTGATGCTGTTGTACATGGCCAGAAGGTGCTCTGATTTGGGGTAGTTATCAATTCACAATGCTCTAACTTTGACTGGCAATCTCTGTTATGCATTATGTTGTCATACAAGAACAAGATGGTGCCTGCATCTGCTCCTGGAAAAAGAGAAGCAAATATTGTCTCACTGCTGTTACTAAAAGACATCAGATCTACAAGGGTACACATGCATACATGATAGTAGCACACTTATGCAATGTGCATTTCAGTTGAATGATGGTAATACACTGTCCACATTAATGAGAAACTGAAAGAAATTTAGGGAAATCTACAAAATGTACAGAGACGACCATAGAGGTGCTAATTCTTACAAGGACAGACTAGAAGAATTAAACAACTAAAAATGTTGTGCAGCTATTATCAACAACCACACAATCTTAAAGGTAAAACAATCAACAAAAAAAAAAAAAAAAAAAAAGGAAACTGATTTCCCTCCAGAAATGCAAAATGTAGAACAGTGTAATAGCAAAATACTACCCATGAAACAAGATCCTCCCTCTACATACATACAGTGCTGCCAAAATCTACATAGGAAAAGGAAAGAATGGTTTCACTTAAAATTTTGGGTTTGTGTATAAATATCAGTAGCAAAAGAGTTATTAGCCTGAAAAAAAAAAAAAGTGAGAATGTATTTTCTGGTTTTATGTCATCACACTTTTTCTCTGTTTGCCCTTCCCACCTTCTCTACCAGTAACTCCTAAATCTATTGCTCAGTTTCAACGTCCTTGATGAGGAGTAATATTTCAAAGACATTATGTATCTATACATATTCTTAAAATAAATGTTCAGATAACAGAGATACCCTGCTCAGAGAAAAAATATAGAATGAGTCAGTAAAATGAATGCATAGAAGAGAAAGACATTACAATACTAAAATCATGGAAGAATTGTAATTTGATCAGGGGACAGTATCTTATTAGATATTAGACAATATAAACACAAGGAAATAATTCTTAAAAACAAACAAAAAAAAAAAAAAACAAACAAAAAAACACACACAAAAGCCCCAAACAACTGCAGTCTGAAGAATTCAAGAAATCTGTGTCCAGATGTAGTTACAAGGAATATTTCCAAGCTCTCATCAGTGAA
Source organism: Vidua chalybeata (assembly GCF_026979565.1). Taxonomy (NCBI): domain Eukaryota; kingdom Metazoa; phylum Chordata; class Aves; order Passeriformes; family Viduidae; genus Vidua; species Vidua chalybeata. Next base: position 33,933,861 of record NC_071531.1, on the reverse strand, counting down.
GATCTAGTCAATTTCCCCATAGTTTGGAGAGCTATTCAGCTGACCTCCACTGCTGCCTACTCTAGGCTGAGCTGAGAGCATCTTCAGACAACTTTTACTTTATTGACTAGAGGTTCATAGGCTGTAATAGCAATGGTCTTCCATGGCATTAGACAAATACATTTAGGTAACAGAACTGAGCTCCAAAAACTATCTTAAACTTTATTTCTTCCACTGATAGGAGAACTGCTAGCATTTCTGTGCTTTCTAAACATTTTTCTTCTTCTCCTTTTACTGTTGTCATTCTGCCATTATCAGATTACTGCAACAAGAACATCTGTCACTGCCATCTTTGTAGGCTGCCATCTCTACACAAGTTTTATACATTTCTTTTTACCTGCCACATTTTCTTTTGTGGCCATGGGCACATAATAGCCACAGACATCCTTGAGCATGCACCACAAAACAGATTACCACAGCTTTAGAATACATGTGAATAAGATTACAGTGAGCAAGGTGCTACTATAACTCAAAGAATTTTTAGGCAAAATATATTTGCAGGCTTCATAATAGTTCTGAGGGCATAAATAGTATCTAATATATCTAGGATTTTGTTCCTTATCACAACTCTTATTTCTCTGATTTTTTAATGCCTTTAATGTAATCATATGCATCTATTCGAATCAGTACTCTTATAAAACATAGCTTCAGATTTTTGCAGATACATTTGAAGATTTTTAAAGACCAACTTCAAGGCAAAGATGTACAGAAACTATTTTTCTGACATTATTTTTACTGATATTTTTCTACACACAATGAGAACAAATTTAAACAGCAAGCTGGAACATAATGCAAAAACTTTTTGAGAGAAAGTACCCCACATGATTTGTAAATATTTTTGAATTCTCTACAATTGGAATTAAGACTATAGGAGCCACTACAACACTTCCTTGTGCTTCAGTGAGAAAAGTTTTAGAAGACTGAAAGTGAGGACCAATGTAGCAAGAGCAAATAATATTTTTAAAAATGAGCTTCATTAGTGACCAAAATCAACAGGGACATTTATGTCATGTGGTCATTGATGATTTGATGCCTTGTGTTAGGTCTCAGTGTGAAAATATAAAGGAGTTCTTCAGGACAGAAGTGATGTACTGCATATGGACAATGAACTATGCTGATCGGCTTAACCCATTTGCCAAAAGAAAAAGGAAGATAAATGTGGAGTTCAGCAGTGGCTTTTAAATCCCAAGGGTGACATTATCTGGTACATGGACATCTTGGATTCTGCACTAGGGACCAAAGCAGTAGAGTGTCCCTAAAGATGGTTTTCAAAGATGCAGAACCACTGACATGCAGAGATGAACAGTCAGAAAAATGCTGACTCTTGTGATGGAGAGATGAATCCCTCCCTGTTCACATACAAGGGGTTTAACCTGCTGCAAAAATGGGATAAGGCAATTAAATGAGAGAAAAGGTTGCATTAGGCAAAATTAAGTTGTTCACCTACAGTTTGGCAGAATTAATCCTCATACAGTTCACCTACCCAAATCCTGTTTTTTCAGGCTTTGTGCCAAGATGAGAGAAGCATTTCCGATAGGCAAACTGCAGGCTTCAAGTACTTGTAAACAGAGGGAAAGAAAAGGATCTGAAAGATTGTTCAGATTGTTCATGTAACTATTAAACTCATGGGGAACACAGTGTCAACCCCTGAATGCACTGAGAAAAGGAAGCATTCAATGAGGAAAATTTAATAAAAACAAACATATTCTGATAGGATTACAGCATCAAAAGTGCCTGTGTTCCACATGTTTTTATTTCTCTTTAAAATTAGAAAAAATGTCTTTGCTTGATGCATCCTGTAGGGCACTAAGCCAGAAAACACTATTATACTATTTCTTGCTTCATAAAGAATTTCATTTAAACTATGAACCTTGTGATAGGTAATTATATGCAGCAAGCAGAGCACATATGAATTTTATATTTATGGTCTACACTGAGGTCACAATTTAAATTCTAAAAACTGCCTTCAGAAATACCAGTTAGTGTGTCGTTTTTATTTTAATTGCATTTCTTCCCCTCTGGTACAGCATGATCAACTGAAAATCAGAACACATGTTTTATGTAACATATTTAAAATCTAGCAATAAACTATTACCGTCCATATAAACATTAAATCCATTTGGAATGTTGCTAACGGAGATGGGGGAAGGTTGTGGGAGGTTTTAGTAGATCCTTTTGCCCATGAGAAGAAAATAGCATTAACAAATTTTCACATGCTCCTCATAACAACTGTTGTTAATGAACTGTTCTCCTTATTCCTGTGGTGCAATCATTATAACTTTTTATTTCCAACTACAGATATCTGTAAAAAATTAATTACCATTTTTTTTTTATGCCAGTGAAATATAAATATGCCAGTTCCTTTTGTTGCAGTAAGTAATGGCACCAGAACCAGTTGGGGCTCAGTGAGGACCTAGTTCCACATCCCATCCAGTCAGAACTATGGGACTGTCAGTACTAGAGGTTGTGTTGTTTTTCCCCAAGGCTCTATTTTTTCAAAGTTTAATACTGAATGTGGTCTCCAGCTTGGGAACTGGGAGACCAGTTTGGAAACCAAACCCTAATGCTGACCTTGTACTGGCTGTATCCAGTACTTGTAAAACTCAGAGTGCCCTTTGCCTACTGACTGTTGCATGTGGGCTGTGGCTGATCTCCAAAATGTTGGCAGGAACTGCTCTTACCCAAGACGGTTGTGTGGTTATAACACCTGCATGGAAACGAGATGTGTTCTGTCAATTGGCATGAGGAGTCCTGCTGAGAAACCCCATCTTCTGCTCTCCATGTCCAGGTTTTAATCCTCCACTCTACAAAAATACTGTGAGCAGGCTGGGGCATTCATTTAGACTCCTTCTGTACTCAAGGAGAAAAATAAAATCCACTGGAGGGAGATTCAACCCATCATAAAACCTGATAACCCCCCAGGCAGATGTGATAAATGTTCAGAAAGGGGATTCTCTGTTCACACCACTGAAAGCACAGGACAACACCCTGAGAGTTAGAAGACCACAGTCAAGTGGAATGAATCTTATGGAAAACAGTAAAATAGTTGTTAAATGAACATCTTTCAGACTGTCTTCATTCATGTAACCAAAGTTTTTAACTCTGGCCTGGAAGTACACATTCCAAAGAGGAGCAGTTTAGCTTCTGTGATCCATTTGGTCTCTTCACTTGGAGTGATGACAGGATGTCACATTGCAATGACATTTTTATATGACAACTTTTTCACTAAAATTCAGCAAGCTATCAGTTCTTTGTGACAGCTCAGGGAAGCAATCAAACAGGGATGATCAGACAATTTCAGATTATTTTAATATAATTTTTTTTTTTGTATTTTCATATCCCCTATTTTTGAAGGAAATGTCTGGATGTTCAAGACACGGTTGCTGTGATTAGAACAGGATATACACCTTTGACCTTGAATTTTAAAATACACCATATAACACAACTCCCTGCCATCTAGTTTCTATCATACCTTCATCATTTGTCATGGAAATTTTTTTGATTGACTTAACATTGATACTTAACATACATATGCTGAAGCTGAAAGAGCCAGTTCCTCAACTAGTACAAGTCAGACTAGTTCTATTAACATAAATTGAAGCTGACTGATTTATACCACCTGACAAAAGAGACCAGTATGTAATAAAAATCTGAAAGGCCTTTACATTTTACCTGACACTTACAGAGGTTTTAATCAAATTCTACATTTGCTTGTTTGATTTTTGGCACAAGAGAATTTTTTCCTACTATTTGTTGTGCCTCAGGATTAAAACAAAAATATCCCAAAACCACATAGTGAATTGTTAGAATTCATGAGTAAATTATCTGTGTGATTATTAAAAACAAAAAGAAGCTGTGACCAAAAGCCAAATTAAACTGCCACTGACATACATCTGAGAGCAATGACATCTTATTATATAGGGGACTCACGTGTTCACTCCTGCCTCAGTGAGACTCTTCATGACATGGAGATAACTACACATGGGAATAGAAATATTTACCCAGATGAAAATGAATGCCAGCTCTTTAAAAATAAAATAATATGTTTTGAGGCACCATTGTCTGAATTTTCTGATGCAGTCATAAGAAACATTGAAAAATATGGTCTTGGGCCTTTAAATCTTCACTACATAATTTTAAATACAAAGACATTACCTATGGCTAAGAAAGCCCTAGAACCATAAATCACTAAGGAAGCCATAAATCACTAAGAAAGGATGAGAGGATCTTTTGGAAAACTATAAAGATATATCAGTCTCGCTCTTGGATTACTCTCTAGGCCTTTGTCATAGGCTGTGTGTGGATAAGGACAGTGGGTTTGTTGGGCCTTGGTCTGATCCAGTAAAGTTATGATTGTGCCCTTCCTTTCAACTGACAGCTGAATAACATGTGATCTCACAGTCTGCAAATAAATTAAATCCCCAAAAGTACTGTTGAAATCAGATTGTAAATTGATTTAAACCTTTTACATGAGGGGACTGATATGAAGTTTGCGGTGTTGCATTTGAAATTCTCAGATTTTTTAATGACATTTTTGAAAAAATAAAAATAAATGAAAAAATAAGGAACAAAACAGTGCATTTGGCAACACTATCAAATTTTTGCCTTTCTAAGAAATTTTCCAGTGGGATAGAAAACCAGCAAATTTTGATGCAGAATATTTTAAAATGATATTTCAAACTCTGAAGAATTAGCCATCTTCAAGACTGAAATGAACACTTTAAGATCAGTTGAAGCAGAGTCTGAAATAACCGTTTTCCCACAGCTCTGGCATTTGTACAGAGCTGAGAATATTAGCACTTTCAGTTTGTAGAGTGACTGGATCACTGGAAGATTTGAGTGTCTTCTAAATCTTAGACGGTAGGAAAGCATTGGTTTTGTGTCCATGCTCTCTATCCGACATAATATTAGGGATACAGCAAAGTATGACATCTGAACTCCAGAAAGCACACTCAGCAATTTGAACAAATGTACAAATGCAAACAATAGAAAAGAGGGAATCCCATGAGGCAGGGTACAGACTATTTAAAGGAATGGTATCTAATTCATATATAATACAGTTTCTTTTTACAGTAAATCTGTAAATAACTTTTCATTGTAATATGTCATGAGGCACAAGAACATATGTTGTGCTGAATTCCAAACATATGACCTCTGCTGCATTCCTTTCATCTAATCATTATATAATTCTGTCAGCAAGAACAATCAAGTTTGATGTGCTTAAGTGTTTGCAGGATTGAGCTTGGATACTCGGAAAGTTCATTCCCTTAACATGGGTATCATAATTTTGCATGGGAAAGCACTCAATCTCTTAAAAAGGCAAATGAAAGGATTTTTTTAAATTACTATAATAGCATGGTTATTTAATTTTGAACCAGTATCTTCTCCATTAAAAAAATAATCAGCAATATAGAAGTTACTTAGTTAACTTCCATTCTAATTCAGGATCCGCATTTCTTGGCTGAGCCAACAGAAATGGCAATTCCCACAGTTTTACAGCAGTCATCAGAAGTCAGTCAATACACATCAGAAGAAGACCTGTTTTTTTTAATTGAATATTTCCACAACTTCTTTCTAACACACCAGTATCAAACATAACTCAGAAATAATCTTAAAGAATTCAAGTTGTGTATGAAAAGACCATGTTTATAGATAATACAAATGCCAGAGTGATCAGAGGATCATGAGACAGAAGTCATCATTTTAGAAATGAACAATTATGGCCTTGCTGTATTTTCTAACATTTCCAAAGTGTGAAGAGAGCACTTTTAAACCTCAGCAACTAGCACTTACCTACAACATTTCTAATGGTGGAGGTTTACCTGACTAAATAATGACAATCCTGATCTCTCTAACTCAGTTACTCCAGCTCCTCTTACAGACAACAGAAAGAAGCAGGCACTTCATTTTTTTCCAGTGTCTGAAACAGGTCAGATGAACAGTGACCTCAGAGTGCCTATTCCTCTCCATTTCACTAGGTAGCATAAGAAAGCACAGCTCTGAGAGTTTCATTGTTCTTACCATATTCCCTAGAGCTGAATTTTCATCCATATTTTGGTCTGTTTATCTAATAAAATGGAAAAGTAAGATGGACTTCCTTTTTAGACACTCTCATTCTTTCAAAATCTTTCATAACTATTACAAAATGAGTTTTCTTGTAGTAGCTGATGCTCTTTATTTTTCTTTACAAATAAATAATCTTGCAGAATATCTTGCCTTCAACTTCTCCTTTTCAACATTATTATTATTATTATTATTATTATTATTTTGTCTGAAGGAGAGTTAATGACTCATAACTTTGAAACAGATTCTAATAATTCTAATGAATTTGTTAAAATTGAAAAATTAATTTTATCTGATACAGTTTGTACTATGAGACCTGGAACTAAAGAGAAAACACTATGATATAGATGTAATATATGCACATGTTTATTCACCTGAAGCCACTACATTTGCACCAGCAGAAAAGAGAATCATGCCACAGATGCCAGTGCTTTGCTCCTCAAAATTTTCTAAAACCTTCTGTACACCTAATTATGTCTACGCTTAAATTTTTGTCTAGGAGATGAGTCAGGTTCAAAGACAATTTCAGAGGTACTGCTTTATACAAACTGCAGTAGATCCAACACAAATAATTGCTCTTGGTAGGCAGGAATAGATATAAGTCTCCTCAGACATGACCTGAGTTGTTCTACGAGTAGTTCCTCTGAAGTGATTTGTTTTCATTTTTCACAGAAACTTTTAAAAAAATTTTGGAATGGAAAGAGGAAATTTCTTAACATCTTGGAATTTTTATAAGAGTATCATTTCCCCTCTGGTTTTCTGAGTAGCTGCTTTTACTTTTTTAGCTGTATGTGTATAATCAATACAAGTTATTAAGATAAGATTAACTACTTGATGAATCACTTAACCAGAATCAACTGTAAATGAAAAAAAGAATTGCTATAGCAGAAAGTCAAAACCTAATTAGTGAGATTTGCTTCCAGTTCTGACATGCAAAAGAGTAAGAAATATTAAAATCAACAAAACCCCAAAACAAACAAGCAAAAAACTGAAACAAAGCACAATAAAAAACCCCAACAAAACAAAATAAAACAAACCTAAAAAAAGAGTACAAATGCATTTATATAACCAACATTATCTGAACATTAGCTGAAGAATCTAAATACTGGTTATTTACTGGCCATAGATTATAACATCACCAGCATGTTCATACCTATGAGTATTTTGCAGGGAATCTATTCTAGAATAAAACAACTTCCATTACATACAGTTGTTAAACAAGAAAGCAAAAAAAAGTTTGCAATTCTTATAAAAATTCAACACAGAAAACCCATTTCTTTTAAGATTGGGAGTGACCCTTTTCACACCAGAGAATGATTTGTGTTTAATAAGCTCAAAGTCAACTACTCATAGCAATTTTAAGTTCCCTTGCCTCCTGCAGAAATCTCATCTTTGACTTTCCTTCTTGAAAAGCTGCATAACCTCTTCAGACGAGTATCAAAATGAAACAGATGTAGAAGTCCTTCAGTGGAGCTGAGCAGACCCTCCAGCATCTGTCTTCCCAGTCCTTCTGCTGGGCAAAGGACATGGAAGGTGGTGCAGTGCCTCTCATTGATGTTTCCAAAGACAGACTCGGCATCCAACCACCTAGGCAAACCACATGAAGAAGATTTTCTGGACTGCCAAGAAGGCCCTGAGTGTCAGGACAGAGCTGGAAAGGGCCTCTGTGCACAGCCTTGCTCCCGAGCAGCAGCAGCCACCAGACAGCCATCTGGCAGGGAGCTGCTGCTCTTCCACACACCAGGGTTAACGGTACAGCATAAGAGCAGACACAGGTCTGACCTCTTCTGCCATGTGCCAGGCATCAGCCACCACTTTGGGCAGAAATAGGAACCTGTCTCTGCTTTCTGTCCCCTGCATGGTGCTCTCAAAATGTGGTCTGCTCTGGGTACCTCCCAAATGGCAGGCTGCATCCTCCAGGTATATCAGAACATAGACTCAGCTGCCTGTGTTCACTGCCCCTGCACCTCCTATTCAGGATGTAGCTGTTCTTATCAGACTCTTTCCTACTTGTTTTGACCTTGTCCCTGCCCTCTTGCAATCCCCTCTCTCAAAATGTCAGAACCATGGATCTGAAAAATCAAGCACTTTGCACAGCAGACTTGTTTACTGCAATGGCAGGTGCAGAGAGAGGAAAAAGGGGAAATGTAATTTTAGTTGCAATTGCAGAAATGTAGTAAATTGTAGGTGCAAGTAAATATTTCAAGGTAATTAACTAAAACCAGTCTGCAGAGGTGTTTTAAAGTGCCTAGAGTTGCAAAATATTTTTAATAATTTCATCAAGATTCTTAAGTTTTTGTATTCAAACCAATTATTATCATTGTCTATTTGTTTTCCACTGGCCATTGAAAAGATCTAGACACATACATAACACAAGGATCATAACTTGGGCAGCAGCCTGAATTTCCTCCATCCAAACCTATCTCACCTACACTTGAGAAACCTCTTGAATATTTCCCATGCACAGCTCAGCCAGAATTTCCAAGCACTAAAAATCTCAGGAGAATGCCAGATCTTATCAGACGTTCTAAGAAGGTTTAGTGAAGTCTGCATAAACAAGCAGTGTTTTAGTTGTCTTACTAAACTGTATTTTCGAAGTTCACCCATCACTTATCACAGTCTGATGGCTTGTCAGAGATCATTGCAAAGAATTCCCCACTGTAAATAAAAGCTGTATGAATACAACTAGTTATAATACTTTGGATTTAAATGGATGTATTTTTGGCTAGAGGGTTCTGTCAACATTTATCAGGGAGATGGGTGTACATTTTATGTTGTTTTGGTTCCACAGCTAATTTGGACAGCAAAATGAGATTTCCTTGTAATGAGTACAAAGCCACCTGCTTTGTCTCTTTGGAGGAATTTAAAATATTTAGAATATGAAGTATAAGTATATCATAAGAGTTCTCATAAATATCAGCAGGAAAGCTGTCTAGGCACAGACATCTCCTGAGTAAAAGAATCAGTATTTAATAGCTCCCTTAATCTCACTTAATGTTAATGGACAATTGGAGGAAACTACTCATCTGGAAATTACTTTAGCAAATTAAACATGGCCAAACATCTTTGCTTAAATGAATCTGAAAGGAAATCATCTGTCTTAGTTGGGATTTTAGAGAAGTATCCACAATCTGAAGGCTGTGTGCCAGTTTAGTAAATGAAAGTCACTTATGAGCTTACATCAACATACTGCACGCTCAATCCATGACTAGACAGAGCTCAATTACCCATCTCTTAGCTGACAAACTCCACTTACAAGCAATGTGCCTCAAAAACTAATGAGAAACGCAAGATTTTCAATGCTGTAGCAACTCTATACATGTAATTTGTTGTTTTAAAATTGTTTTCTTCAGACAAGACTTGCTCAAGTTCCTTGCTTATGTTTGGTACAGTGCTATCATCCCAAGGGTTAATAAATATACATTATTATGTATATCATGCCATCTTCCACCTCCACAAGGACATCACTGAATTTCACAAATATGTACAACTTTCATGTAGTTAAAAATGTTCTTATACAGCATAAAAATATGTGTGTTTACCCACCTTCCTTATTAATCTGAAATTATCTGAAAATATTTTGGTAAGGTGATTAAATATTACTCAGCACCATTTTGCTAAGAAAGAAGCTGAGGTACAATGCAATCACCTGCTTTGAAAAAGGTTCCTATAAACATTGTCCTGAATTCATGATCTGTCTTTAGAAAAGGTAGCACATTGTGCCTCTAACCCCAGAGCACAACTGAAGGGGTGTGCAATGATCAGGCAGGAGGTGTGACAGGCTGTGAAACCCATAGTTTGTCTTCCCATAGAACATGACTCTGCAGGGAACGCATGAGCACAGGACAGGAGGGAGGCCAAATATATATGTTCAAACATTATACAGGTTATACCTGGAGCACACATTCATTGGTGGTTATCAGCATCATGGACATGGTATGATCTCTGCCTCAGGCAGTCTCTAAATTGGTAGTTGAAAGAAAAAATCCTGTATTTTGCAGAAATTACTCTAAGTACGATCTGACTGAAACTCTTTAATAAGCATCTGTAAACTGCTGTTAAAAAAGCATTAGCCTGTCCAGACAAGATATCCTTATATAAACTTCCATTAAAAAACCCAACCAGATCAGTGGGGGTGTTGAAGATAAGCAGGATGGAAGTTTGAAAATTTGTAGACAGACCTCATTAATTTTATACTTGTCTTTTCTTCCTGCACACATTCTTCATCTTTTTAAGGTTAAAGTCTTTGAATCTCAATTAAATGCAAAACTTGTGTAAATAAAAGCTGTGTATACTAATTTGTTGCTTTTTATGAGTCCAATGAGCTTCTTATATAACCCTTTATTTCATCACTTGTTTTAGCCCATAATCTTCCAAGGGAAGTCTTGATCATTGACCTAAATTCAGCTCACAAAGTAAATCAGAGAACATTTTTGACAGTAGGAGACTGCATTTACTCCTAGCAAATTCTAATCTCTTTTAGTTAAATTATACTCAACATGAATTTTGACTGGAGTGTTTATTTACTTTGAAATGGATAAACAAATTTTTAAGTGTCTACTAATAACTCCGTTTAGGTATGTGATGATAAATTAATTCTTCATGTAGCTCTGTAGAAACCAGTGGGGATGAACTTGAGCTATTTAATTTCTATTTGAGAAGAAGGATTTGGGACTATATCATACATTAGTCTCAAAGCACTCTCCTAGATTTTAGCAGTGTAACTGGTATAAATGAATATGCATGTGTTGATTATATGATGAAGGAAAAGGGGTACCAAATCTATGCATAATACATCAAAAGAGGCCTTCAGGATTCAAGGATCTATAAAAATTATTAGAAAGAAGAAAATTTAAATTCTTTTTTTATTTCTGATCCAATTTCAAATTAGATCCAAGTGTTTACATGGGTGCATCCTTCATAATTTCTCTAACATACTAAAAGAATTAATGATATCCAGGAAGCACAAGATGATCAAGCACCATGGTAGAGTGTTAAAAGGCCAATTTCAGCTCTAATTCCACTAATTATATTTAATTCCACTGTAAATCAAGAGAATTAGATAAGTTTATAAAATTATTTAATCTAGATTGTTGACTCCCAGCTTTGCAAGTAGACTGTACAATTATCTTGCAAAAGGAAAAATACACTCAATCTCAAAAATAATTTTCTAGCAGTATTGTTGTGTATATATAACTTCAAACACATTTTAAAAACTGACATAACTGAGTTTATATACAGTATTTTAACTTTTTAGCCAATCATTCTATTATAGGAGTTCATGTGTTTCTAGGTTTCATTATTGTCATCCTACTACAAAAAAATCTGGAAAATAAATCTCAGCATATACACACTGTATTAGGCTTGAGTGTCTCATTTTTCCAGAATTTATCAGATAAATTTAAAATCAGATTAGTATCATATCTTTGGACATTTGGTTCATGTTCTTTACAGTTCTTATGTATTTATCAGCTTTTCATTGAAGAAGTCTCTGGTGTATTTTTAATCTCTTTTCAGTTCATGCTTTTTCAATTTTCAGTTGATATGAAGGATAGATATTTAAACACAGTTTGCAGCTGGATTTAAAGAAGCTGTTTCTCTTACTTAGACTAAACTCATGTAAACATATGCCATTGTTCTTCAAATTAGGAACAGAACTTATATAGAAAAAAAAAAGAAATCTAGATTATGTCTTGGAGGAAGAGAGTCAAAAAGGAAAAATAATTGCTCTGATTCATGCAAAAACATCTCACATCTTGTTAGTTTTCACTTTCCCCTGAGTAAACTTATCTTTTCTTATATATCCTTTGCTATGAAATGAAGGATATCTGACATGCAGGTCAGAAATATATACATCACACTGAGTAGCTTATGATGTAATCAGGAAAATCTTGCTTAATGTAGAATCAGGCCATGGCTGAGTAAATCAGAATCTAATCATACCCAAATATAGTATAACCTGCCTTTTTGATGGTAAATAATCCAATGCAGGAAGTGAAATGAGGAAGGGCAAGTTGTTAGAACAAGGTGAGTACTGCTGGGGAACTTCCATCGCGTTTCACCCTCACACAACCACAATTTTTCACAGCAGTGTAATGCTAACAAAAGTAGCTAGTTTATTCTGTGAACCTTGAATAAAGGTTTTGGTGAATCAAATCCAAACTTCTTGCATGGTAAGAAAACCCATGATAATGTTGGTTCTCTCCACATTTTACTGGCATGGTTAGAGGTGTATCTAGGATGAGACACTGTTTTTCTTGCACAGAAAGTGTCCAGCTTTACTAATACAAGATTCACTTCCTGTAGCACTTGTGTAGTACACCAAAGAAGGGAAACAGTATGCCCAGAGGTTCTGGCCTAAGTCTAGACTGAGTGTGTAGGTACAGGTTTTTCTTCTCCAGGCTGGCACACCACAGCATAGCAACATTTTCCCTTGCTGGCTGAAAATCTCATCACCACACAAAGCATACCCAATGCTTCGGAAACCCTCAAAGTTCTGTAGCAGGCTCCAGCTCACCCATGTGCTGGAAACACAGTTTGAGTGCTCCATCACCAAATGTTGCTACAGCAAGTGTTACAGACCTGATGACAGCAGCAGACCCAAGTTGTCCATGCGTTGTTCATGGCCAAGTGGCATTTAGCTCACCTTGAGTTGTAACTTGCATATAAATTTCAGGAAGCTCATGCCTGAGCCTTCACCCATTAACCAGAACCAATTACTCAGAAAAAAGCTCTCTTCAGAAAAGTAACTAAATATTATGCCAAGCTAGTTCTCCCTTTGTGGAGAGCAGAGAAGCTATAGGTCAAAACTAGAATTGCTATGCAGCCTAAAATAGTTTATAAACAGCTAAATACTGCAGAAAATTGTAATTCTAAATGCTGATATGAATGGGCTTTTGGCAAATTCGTGTGATATCTCTGCTCTCCTGTCACGCTTGGTCTGACAGCTGCCATTGCTTGACAGTCATTTCAGTAAATATGAATATTATTTTTTTTCTCCAGGTAACCATAATGCTCTACATTTATAGTATAGAAATTCCGTTTTCCATTTATAACAATAAAAGCATATACTTCTTGAATAATTGTTACCTATATTTATAAAGGGGGAGAGCAAAAAACAGGTTAAAACATCAATATCTTGCCTACCAATTAAAAGAAAAATGTAACAAAATAGTTCTTATTACAAAGTGAGTTGTTTGGGTTTTTTTTTCAAAAGGTACTGACAATTTATACTGAAAAATGAAGAAACCGGTCACTCACATACAGCTCTTCTTTGCAAGAGATAAAGTACATACTTAGAGGTTTTAGACACTTAGGGTGAAATCCACAGCAACTAAATTTAACACCTAAAATATGCACAAGTTTTCTTCTTGATGACAGTTCTGATGTCTAGACTCTTTAGAGCTGCTGCAGAAATAGCAGATGCCTCCAACAGGCAGATGCCTATACTATCAGCCTAAATTAAACAGACTGGTTTTCATTAGATGGACATAGATTTTTCATCTATTTGTCTGACCTGCCCTTCTCTGATCTCAAAAGCAATCTTGGCCAATTTTTGGGAATTTTTTAAGGAATTATAAAACCAAGAACAAGTTCAGTTTTTTTAAACAAAAAGCTAAAACCAAGCAGTGGGGAAAAAGTTCAATTTCAGTCCCAACATCCTGCTCACATTGCAGTAGAAACAATATTATTGTAATATGTGCTTATTTTTAACCCCAAATTTTGCAGTCTCTGAAAAATGGGCAGGATGGATACATGACATGTATACTGGTGGAAAAATTAATTTCCACAGACAAAGCTGTACAGTGGGATGCTCCCTGGATGGGGCCATACATCTTTTCCACCAGATGTGCCAGGACTCATTCACAGGGATAAGGAGTACAGCCACTAACCACATCCTCCTGAAAGACCAGGCCCTCAGGAATCTGACCCAATTGTTACGAAAATATTTTGCAGTGGTTGAAGGACATGTGCTCCCACACATAGTTAAGGAGCGTTTTGCTTTCTTGTTTAATTTTATTCTATGTGACTCATAAGAGCAGCTGCAAGTCACTCTAATGCTGCCTAGGGAAGTTGCAATATCTGAAGCTACCCAAATGACAGCAACTGTATCCCAACACACTTTGCCAAGCAGCGAATGTTCTTGGCTCCAGGAAATCCCATGTCAATGGATGTGAAATGTAAAAGATATGCATACGCTCCATTAGGAGTGGGCTCCTCAGCTGATTAAAAGAAAGGAGCCAGTTCACTGAAGTCAGTACAGCTGCAATAATTTATATTAGCTCAGAACCCAGCCTAAGCTTCTTTAATGCATGTGGTTTTATTTCTTAATAATTTATTAAGCATGGTTTAAAAGACAAATCATTGATGGTGATTCCTGTCAGAGAGAAAGCTTTCATGCTAGCTGCATTGTGTCTGACAAGGCAACACATACGGTGGTCCGGCTTCTATTGTACACAAAGGGTGGAATTCAATTGCTTAAACACTGGCATCTGTTGCCACTTGAGACGTCTCAGGCGACCCCACCTGGTCTCCAGCTGCCTGTCTGGGAGGACACAGGTCTCTTGTAAGTCCCGTGACATACCTGTCAGCCCAATGCAGATGTCTTGGGTATCCTGGAAAATATCAAACTGCACTACACACTTATGTTCAGGCTACTGAATCCTTCCCAAGGACTGCTAGGACAGTAAAATAATGTGTATGGCACTAGTCCTCTTGATTTGTTGTCTGCTTCTTTTACAGTTTTAAAGAACCTTTGCTAGCAGACTTGAACTCACCATTCTTGTAAGATAAATTTTTTGGGCAAAGGGGGTTTTTTGCAATGCTTTAGCTCTGCTGGGGGCTATGCAAAACATAAACTATTATGCAGCTCAGTAAGTCAAAAATAAAGCAAACAGGTAGCGCAGCTTTCTAACCCTATGGCAGACTACCATCTGTAAAAGCAAAAGCTTCCTAAAATTACAGATTTTATTTACAAGTTTACTAGAAACAAAATTAATTCCTCCTAGTTTTGGAAAAAGGATTCAGCACCAGATTGCAGATAGCTAAGAACCAAATGTAAGTAGGTGTTTACATCTGAGACAAGTGTAAAAGCTCTCACAGTAGTGAACAGGATCTAGAGCTCAATTTGCACGTACCATGAGACATTATATTTTGCCTCCAACCAAAGGGTGTGGATCTCCTGCAGACACATGACATCTGATGGACAAGGTCTCATGCATGTTAAGCCATGCCTGATTGTAATGGATACTTGTGTTTAGGAAATCATAGTATGCCCAGTTATGCAGAGTATGGAGTATAGAGAGCTATGTGCTTATCCCGAAAAGGGCATCTAAGAATGGAATCACTCAGAGGAACACAGTAATATTTTATGTATCCTGTGTTGTCTTAGACATTCACAAGGGTTGCAGGGCATGACACAAGACATTCAGATTACTCCATGTCTGGAAGTGTCTAAAATTTCAGGCTTTAAAAACTGCATGTTTAAGCTACTATGGTCTAGTCTTGACTTACATAAATACTAATAAGTAAATTTGCTAATGACCGTGTAGCAGCTCCGACCCAATGTTTTAACAGATTCATTGTGAAGGCTATCAATAGTCCTGTCTATATATATAGAGCAATTTTAAATGCTGTTTTTAAACCAAGATTTGTTTTATATGTTCAATGCATCATTAATATGCAGTGCACTTAATAACCTAAACCAAGTATTTCTTCTTCAGCAGTTTATGTTGACAAATGAAAAACCCGTGATGTGCATTGTGAAGACCCACTCAATCTTAACTCCAAAACCTGCTAGAAAAGCTATAGAAGATAGTCTCTAATCCAGTCAGCTGTACTTAATTTTCTGCTGGTATTTTATAAATTTTGTAAACTTGGGTGGGACAATATCCTTCTTCTGACTGACTGCTTTTCTTTTTTTTTTCATTTCTGAGTGTAGTGTTTCATTGCTTATTGAACAGGACAGGTTCTTGAAGTCATTGAAGCAGTACCTCCATGACCATCAAATTACCTTTCTGAACAACTACAATTTTCTAGATGATTAATTTTTTTTAATATTTAAATCATTTTCATGTGAAGTTTTTCAAGGAAAGCTTTTTCATGAGCCCAAATTTCTGATGGAGTCATCTGTGTCTCCCTTAATGCTGCAAAATCAGGTTCAAATTTTTGTCTTAATAACAAAGCCAGTACAATTCTTAAAAAAAAAAAAAAATTATTCCTGTGGGTTTACTTTGGAAGAGGTGCTGGATTTAAAAATTAAAGACTCAACAGTATTAAAGGCTACAAAACAACAATATCATTGAATTGAATAATTTCTAGAGAGCATTTTGATATATAATTTATATATGTAAATTATTTAGTACTTATGCAAAATAGTCTATTATGAAGCACCCCTGTGCTGTGAATGGCACTTCAGCCCATAGACTTATCAACCGGTAATAAGATAAATATTGAGATAAAATTTGGGTTTAGTTGAAATTTATGTATACTGACGGCATTAAGCTGCAGAGAAATTTTGAGAGCTTCCTTTTGTACTGAAGATTTAAGAATAAAATCACCCATGCATTTAATGAAATGGCCTTAATAACGTGAATGTTCTGGAATAAATCTCAGTCAAAATTGCAATTCATATAATTATGGGCCTCACTTGAACTATGAGGATTTTTTTAGCTAGTGTTGTACACAGAAGTACTAGTCTGGCCTAGAGATCTAGGTATCTAAATAGGAAAAAAAAATACATATATTCTAGTTACCATTTAAACACAGGAAAACGCTGTCACAATGCCAGGCACAACCACAAAAAAACCTAAGAAGGGAACTACAGATCATCCTTCTCTTCAAAACAGTGAGGAACATTGCTAGTTTACCTAATTAAAAGAAAGGGAAATAGGACAGAGCTTATCAAACCTAAGCTGTCATTATTACCAGAGAGTTAGCTGAGCACTCCCTTGGTTCACTGTTCTGAAACAGCAGGACAGTACCAGTGAAATTTAAATGTCTTGCTGGTGGATATTTCAAGGGATTGTGAACAACATCCAACCCTAGGGGAGCGATAAAAATAAAAATTTTTGTAAGGAACCTGCATACATATTGGCAGCCACTGAACAATTGATTTCTAGCAAGATACAAAAAAAAAATAGGCTTTTCCATCCCTGTAATTTACTTCATCTTTGATGTGATGAAGACAATACTATTGATCCCGATTAAAACATAGCTTGACTACACTGGGGATGAAACAAAGGTCAAACACCACATGTCCAGCAATTTCCTTATATTGGCCCTAGCAGGTCACTACGACATAAAAATGAATGCACAGAAATGTTTGCATTTTAGTCAGAAAGCTTTCCAAAAGAATAAGAATGGAGCACCAGGGGGATTTCATCGGTCATCAATTGTGCTTCCCAGTTGTCTGACTAGGGTTTTCTGTCCTTTTACTGGAATATCCTCTCAAAGCTACACAAGAACCTCACTTTTGTATCAGGGCTTTCTTTTACTCAATGTTATTAATTAGTCTAAAGAATTTTTCTCTCTCTCTATTGTGTGTTTCCACATACACATTATTTGTATTATTTTGTGTAATCACATGCTCTTTACACCCCCTCTCTACTAAGCTATGCAAGTTGTAGTCATTCTCTTCTACTCAAGCTCTTCATCCCCTGACCATCTCAACTCTGTGTTAGTTCTTCTAAAATGATGGAACTAGATGAAAGGCATACAAGACTGAATACAACAATTAGTATTTTGCCATATAAGATAAACTGCCAGATAAAATGCATATGCTTACTTAAAATAACAGGCCACTGTGAAACAGTATTTTCCTTTCCTTTTGCTCTCTTCTCTTCTCTTCTCTTCTCTCTCTTCTCTTCTCTTCTCTTCTCTTCTCTTCTCTTCTCTTTCTCTTCTCTTCTCACATGTAGTACAAATTTAAGGACAGAGAACACGGTTCACATCATTTTGGTGCTAAGACTTAAATCTCCAGCATTTTTAACTCCCATTGGGCAAAAGCATGAAAGAGAAAGAGAAATAAATCTTTACAAGTTGACATGAGCACAGAGTGAAGAGAGGAACTAAAAATATGCTAGTGGTCTAATGCTGTCCATAAATCATTAGAAAAGAAGAGGGTCTGTTGTCATATGCCTCAGGCATTGCTATAAAGTAGGTAGGGGAAAGAAAATCTATCCATAGGCTAAGTTATATACCATTTTTATAGTGCTTAACCTTTTTTTTTTTTTTTTTGTTGCAGAATTTTTTTGAGTGGTGCATACAAAAGATCAGGAGATGGAGACAGAAATAGAATGGGAGAGGTAGCAGTCCTGTCTCTTAAGAAGAAAGAACTGGCCTTCATTGGGATTTGGGCATAAGCATAGCAGAGCCACACATGTAAAACACAGCCTAGACAAACTGGCGTGCTATATCAGTCTCCCTCTCTGAGAGCAGAATTGGTGACATCAGTTTCTTCTCCTGCCATTCAGACTGTCTTGGTATGAGTGAAAGCATCTGAATGGGATTCACAAGTAGCAGGAGTGAGATGGGGCAACTAATGCAGCCAGCAAGAAATTTTAAGGAGAGAGAATATTTTTGATTTAAATATTTTTCTTATCCTCCAAAGAGGATGTCTCAGTAAAATGGGGATCTAAATTCCCAACTTCTATCTGGAACCAGGAGGCAAACCAATATGCAGAGTCAAAGTACTGATGGAGATCCATCTCAACAGCCAAAGGTCACGTAAGACTGCCAGATTCAAATTCTTTTCATATTATCGGGGCTTTTTGGTCACAATTTAAAGTAAACCAAATGAATTAATATCAATCATTTGCCACATCAGATAATAACAGTTATGGAAAGAATGAATGCTGGCTTGTTTATCAAAGTTCCTTTCCATATAATCAGCTTTTGCTACCAGACTAAAAAATCCCTGAACAAAATAGGTTTACTGGGATGAAAAAGTCCTTTCTACCGCTAAGTTACCTTGGGGAAATAAACCAAACAAAGCAATATTTCAAAAGAAAACAAATAAATTACACTGAAATGAAAATGGTGGGGTTTTTTTAGCAAAGTGAAATCGATTTGATGATTTTCTCATTGAAATAATCTTGGGTCTTTTCTGGAGTTTTTTAAGTCTGTCAAAACAAGGACAAGGATAAGATTAATTTGATTAAAAGTGTATTTTCACAATAGATTTCCTTGTGACAGAGTCAATGGTTTCTGCATAGATTTACTTGAAATTATTCCCTCTATGTGAACACTTTTTTAAAATATTGCTACTCTCTTCCTTGCCAAAGCAACAGCAGTTCTAAATAAACACAGTGAAAATTACACTTTAGTTAAGAGAAAGGCTATTAATAGAGCTAAAAGTGTTTATGATAAACTCTCTGCTGGGTGTTACAAAAACTCTCTGTGATCAGTATCATATATAGCCTGTCACTGGAAAGTAGATAAACTGCTGAAGTGATACCATCTGGCATATCCCATGCTCCAAATAACAATTATCATCTGAATATACTGAAAGATAACTCCATTGTTGATTTGTTTTCCTGTGGGGCTTTGTCTAAATTATTTTTTATTAAAAAATAACATAAAGCCCAATGGAATTTAACCTGTAGAATTTTTTTTGACCCATGTTAAGGACAGCAAACTACTGACTGATTACCAGAAAATATTGTAAGACATTTCCCTAGTGTCTCTCTTTTTTTTTTTTTTCCTTCTATCTGTATTTGTAATTACTTTCCTGGCTGGCTATCTGTTTGGTAGCCCAGCAATTGCTGTATCTCATTCAAACCATACTTGCATATTTTTCAGATTGTTACATAATACCAAGTTCCTGATTTGCAATGCATAATGCCCTGTCTCCTGTGATAACTGTGTCTGCTTAACAGGACAGATGCTGACTACAAAAGCCATGAGCAGCAAAGTGAAGCAGCCCTTATTGGTTATTGCACTACTTTTTAACTATTTGGCAGGGGAAGAACAGAGGAAAGGTGAACTGCTGCTGTCACGCTGTTATTTTACCGAACGGGGTAAAATACAGTTTTAAAATACAGCTTAAAATACTGTTTACTACAGTTTAAAATTACAGTTTACAAAACTAGGGGATAGGAGACCAGGACTAGGTCTGCAGGAAGGTATGTTCTCTGAAGGAAAGATAGGTGAATTGAATACCAGCTTGTTTATACGTTGTACCCAGAGTCACTGGAAGAGGCCTGCAGCTATTTAGGGAACACAGAGGATGAAACCAGAAGGAGAACTGGACTAGTGGAAGATTGAAGAGCAGGAAGTCCAAAAAGAGCCTTAAAGCTAAGGCTGAAGATTTGATGCAAAAGAAGGAACAATCTATTAAAAGACGCTTGAAAAAGATTAGTGTGGTCAAAATAAACTGCTATTTCCAATAAAGAGGAAATCACATTCATTTCAGAATTTGTGGAATTGTGGGTTTGATTTTGCTGGTGTTTTATACAAATTAGTCCATATACTGGAAATTCCTATTTTCTTGAGTTGTTTGTTTACTATATCTGGGTGGAGGGCCCACAAAGTTGAGTTTCTTGTCTCCTTCACGCCCAGCTCCACCAGGTCCAAGTGCCCTGCACAGAGCATGGCAAAGATTTGATGCCACGTGTGCCTTTTCGTTTGGATGCTACCCAAGGGTTTTCTGTGAGGAGACACCTTGCAGACACCACAGAGATGTCTAGGACGTAGAAGAAGTCACCTCAGAGAAGAGACCAAGAACTTAGGAGAAATCATTGGATGCAGTGGGACAATCTCATCCCTACCACATGAGGTTTTTTGTGCCAGCACACCATTTTCTGTCTTTAAAGTAGTCTCCCTGACTACTCACTTTAAGGCAAAATTCGTAATGAATATATCTAATTATAAAACAACTGCAGTGAAACTAGTAGGTGGAAAACCACCTCCCAGCTCTTCTGTTAGATAGGTTTTATTTATGCTAGGCTGGAACCAGTCAAAAAAGCTGCTGTGTTAAATGTACAGGCTATATATGGCTGCATAAGCCCATTTTTCTGATGCTAAATTTATTAGCCCTTGACCAATGTTTACTGAACCACAATAAGACTACTGTAAATAATTAAAAGACTTCTTTGTTTCCTTTTTACCTTGTGTGTTGTAGGGCTGGTTTATTGTTGTTGGGTGGCAAGTTACAAGGATTTCCTAGGCCAGCTCATTTATTTTATTTGGCTATTGGGCCTTGTTGCCATTAGGAAATTTCCTGGTTTCAGTTGTATTTTCTGGGCTGCTTTCAGAAGCCTTTGAGCATGAGCAGTATAAAGGGAGAAACCTTGACAGTTAACAAAAGACTGTGGCTTTTGGCAAAAGCCTCACACAGCAGCCCTGTTGCCATCCTTCAACTCCTGGTATCTGACATCACTAGCCTCCTAACCCTTCATTCTCCTGACACCATGAAACAAAGGTTGGTAAAAGTGATGTGGGAGAACAGGAGATGAAAATCAGAGGCCATCTATCAATAATAAGTTTGTGAATACTGATGGTCCCAAAGGAAGGCATCATTCTTCTCAAAATGCACACCATTTGAAAAAAGACTGAGAAAGCCCGTGCAAGTGATCCCAGCTCATGGCAGAGACATGCAACAGAACAAATCATTGACACCAACTCTTCCTGGTCACTGGGTAGGTGACCTAAATATTAGGTCGTTTTCCTCCTGATAGTGCAGTGTGAAGAAGACTGAGAGTTTGAAATTAGAAATATCAACAAATACATTATCGATGGCAGGTGGAAGGAATTTCTGGTAGTAGACACCTGAAGAGTGTTTTAATGTCAACCATGTCAAAGAGAGTCCACATGGGGGATATTCAAGGACCGTCTGGATACAATCCTGTGCAATGTGCTCCAGGATGACCGTGCTTAAAGAAGACAGCTGGACCAGATGACCCACTGTGGTATTAACCAACCTGACTGATTCTGAGACTCTGGGATTCACAAAATTAGTGCAACACAACATTAGTATTGGTTTCCTCATTCGCCAGACTTAAGAGGTCTGTAAGATGATGTGTAATAATGTGGTACAAAGGATGAATTTTGCATTTCCCAGTCTGATTATTCCACTCAGCCACACTCTGATTCTATATCACAGGTTCAAAAATGAACCATGCACTTCCTCCTACCTTCAAAGCCTTCTTAAGAAAACATGATCATGCAGGCCAAAGAGCAGATTAGGCAATTCATGGTAATTAAGTCTAAATCAAGCCTGATTTTGTTCAGTCTGTGTCCTTTCAGCTGTGACAGCTGATGGTGCCAGTTAGTATGAACTGTGCCACTGCCTCTGTACTACGGTTGTATTTTGCAGGCTGGGATGCTGAACTGACAAACAGGTTTTGCTGTTTGCCATGTGCTCCTGCATTTGCTCATCCATCTGGATTGATATGCCTAGCAAGAGATTAGCTCAATGGGCCCTTGATCCTTTGCAAAGGCCTCTAGGCAGTTCCGTCTCACACACGATAAATAATAAATAACATTAATGGAATGCCAAGAATGTCATTAATAATTTTCAGATATGTAATTCATATTTAGAAGTATTTCAGACATTACAAAATGCTCACGGACTGTTGACATGGAAATGATGTCTGAGCACGTGACAAAGAAGGAATCATGGCCAGTAAGAATGCATCACAATTGTTTGGTGGTTTGGTTTGCTTTTTTTTTTTTGGGGGGGGGGGATTGGCTGCTGCTATGTTCCTTTTTTTTTTTTTTTTACCTGAGACTAATTAGGACTGACTGAAAACTTGACAGATGAACACTGATAAGAACTGAGCTTATAACTTAAAAGCTCATGACCATGAACAGGACTACTGAGGTTGTTCAAGGCTAATGATATCAATACAACTAGTCCATGCAAATAATGAGACTCTGGACCTAACAAATGAGTCATTACAGATAGTTTGAATGTGAAATCAATTGACAGCAAATGGGTCCATGGAAACATACATAAATACTATGCAACAATTTGTATGGAGGAATGTCACTTATAAATGACCAAAAGTCCCCAGAGAGAAGGTTACTAAAATTGTTATTTACCCTTGAAACACAAAATAGCACTGGCAGCTGTATGCATAAAGAGATAAAAAATCAAGTTGTGTCTTTTACTGCGTTAGGCGCAATTTAGTAAAGACTTACCTCATTAGAAACTTACCTTATTAGCAACTCATTAGACTTATCTTATTAGAAACTTGTCCTTCAGTTACTGAAGTTGGCCAATAAGATTTTTCAAATCAAATCCCAAGTCACTGAACCACCTCAGCTGATGAAAGATTTTCTTGTTCTGGCATCTTGTTCATGTGATATCAGAAATAGGCCTGGCCTATAATGAAGAAGTCGAAAAGAATTTTACATGTTGATTCCTGCAAATTGATGAACAATTCTAGCAATATCAGACAATTAAAGCTAAGTCCGTAGTTAAAATATCTTTGTGATCACCATTGGGCCAGTATTTTCTGTATTGAAACTTAAGGCAAAACTTTGGTAGAAGTCTGAAGACCAGCAAATCCTTGTGCTGGAACAACCTCCCTGTCAGTTGAGGGGAGTTGAGGAAGGAGTCCATCTAAAACAACAGGTATTTAAATGCAAGCAGCCCTAGATTGGTATCTGTGCTCATGTTATAGTCAACAAAATCAACTGCTCTCGATACACTGCTCACCCTTTGACATGGTTGTTGTCAACCCATGCAGAGCATCTCTCCTGATATAGACCAGACCTGATGCTGTTGAGCAGAACGGGAACAAAGAACTCCAGATCAGAAGGCTAAGAAAATGAACTCTCTCCTTTATTTCAAATGTACCACTCTATATATAGAGAACATCGAGAAGATTAATTTCATTGGTCTTAGAGTAAAAACATCCCACACCATTGATGTGCAGTGAATGACGCACACTGGCAGAACATATCTATAAACAATGTGAATAACAAGATAGATTAGAGAATTATTTACATTCTTTCCCAACTGTTTCTCAGGCTCTTGCCTGGTTAAAAAACCTTTCTCTTTCTCTCTGACTGAGCTGAGAATATCCACACAGACCATCCCAGTAATGGAGCTGTAATGGATAGGTCATCAGTAGTGTGTGGATCGCGTGCCACATCTGCCAGCCTTATGCAGATGTTTTGTTTACTACAAGGCATCTAAGATTAGATGCAAAGAAATCTAGAGGGATTTTCAACTGATAAAAACAGGGGTCCACTTTAGGCTGAGTGCTAGAAGGTGAATTTTTTTTTTTTTTAATAAATTTAAACCTGATAATCCTTTCAGTAATTCCAGAGGACAAGATTTGTATTCCCAAATGCTGTCATTGGCCACTGTATGAGACACCCCATAGTGTTCAAATTATCCACTTATAAATTCCAAATAAAACAGAGGGCTTAGGGAAGACCTTTGCATCTTCCAAGTGGGTTTGATGATACAGGTTTTAAACTGTATTTGTCTAAATACAGTTTTCTTTCTACTATCCCCTGAGATACCCTAGCTTACTTCACCTGGCCTCCATCTGTAACTCTAGGGGCCATTTGCGTCCCAAAGTTCCTTTAATGTTACTACCAGCCATGAGGACTTCTTGAATCCATTAGAATATTGCACATAGCATTGAGCACCTACATTATTCAACTGAACCAGTGGAGACCACTGTTAAAAAACCAACGGCACAACAGATGCTGCATAGGCAGCAAGAAGCGTAAAAGTTCTTTTTTGGGCCACCGGATTTAGACCAGCAATGAAACACCTTACATTAAGCTACAATTACTCAGTTCACCTCAAAAAATTAGTAGGTATAATTTAGATGTTGTTTTCAATCTCATTTTTGAAACAGTCATTTCAAGATGACAACACAAAAGAAGATAGGACCAATTAGTCACAGATAGTCACAGATATATCAACTATATAGTTGATATTCCCCATCTCTACCTCGTTCCATGCTCTTCTCTTTAGTAAATGTCAAAACACAGTAACTCATATCAGTGAATAGGTCTTTGTAAATTATTTGAACGGGTTTTAAAATTATTTTAACTGTTGCTTAGAATACTGCATCTGTACAATGCTTCTGTTGGTGAAACTATGCTTAAGTAAGAAATCAAACATATAGCAAGTATCTAGAGCTCTATAAACCATACAGATACAAGTAATTGTAAAAAAAAAAGTTAATGCATTTGTATTCCAGAAAAAAGTTTTCTTCTTTTTCCTGTCTTCTTGCGCTATCAATCTCCCAGGTGATTGGGATATCTTTCCTTTTTATACTGAGATTATTTTTCGTGTTAATGCATCACAGCACAGAAATTTAATATTAGATTAGTGGTCATTGATATGGAAAAAAAAGAATATATATTGTTCATATCTTTTCTGACGTAGTAGAGAGGCAACAAATGGAAAAGACATGACTGGCTAAAACACACACAAAATACTACAAAAGTCATCGGTTTTCCTGTTACTTAAGACGTGTAGCATGGCACTAGGATTGTGATAATACTTTATAATCTAAACTGTGCCATGAAGTACTTTAAAATTTAACAGAAAAACAAAGTAATTTTACAATATTTTATTGTATCTTCATAAAGTCACGTACTTCAGCATAAGTGTAACAGATGTTTCCTTATACTAAATGTATTGCATATATTTTACTTTCAGAGTAGAATGATAGGTGATGAATGACAGGTTTTGTTGAGTTCAGTGCTTGAAATCTAATTAACCCATCAAAATGCTCTTTATTTATAGTAGATAGATCTGACCTTTACAATTACAGCATTGAAGGGTCACTCATCCTGAAGTCCAAATTAGAAGAAATCCCCAACATTTTCTGATATCTGTCATAAGTCTCAACTAATATTGTTAGCCCATGATATGCAAGACAAGAGTCTTTTCCACTGTGCCTTTGGCCCAACTTCTTTAGATATTATCTTATGAAAGATCATGTAAGACACTGAAGCTAAGGCTTCAGATCTAGATGATTTTGAGGGTGTCTTCTAAGTTGCATGAATGAGTTACTTGTTACATTTCCAGTGTTTAGTAATTGAAAACTTTCAGTGTTATCAAAGCCCAGGACATTTCTTTTAAAAGCCCCTTATCTCAGATTCACTTCCTTTTTCATTTAAACACAGACATATTTAATTTATTTCCAGGCCATCATACTGGCTCCAGTGCTGGTGCTAACAGTCATTAGTCCCAAGCTGTTCCATAGTCACTACAGCATCAGCCAAGCCTCTGACTTTACACAGCTTCAGAAGGTCTTACTGTAGCCTGCTCATTTTGAGAAGAGGAAAAGGACTCCTACTCTGACTCACACAAATTTCATTGGGAATTATTCCACTTAGGTCAAGGGGAAAGGTGTCTCTTTCAAAGATAACAGTGCTCTAAGAAAAACATGGATAATTCTTTGAGGGTGTATGCATATATTTTTCAGTTTTACACATGGAAGTTACTATGACATGTAATTGAAAACATAAATAATTAATGTATTACTGGCACATCAGTCAGATGTAGTTTCTTGAGTTGTTGGCTCACACCAATGGAAACAGCAGCATGGCATATTTTTAATGTGGTTTAAAATCCAAGCTGTTTTAAATATTACTGAGCAACAAGCAAAGTAGTAAATTAAGTCCATTAGGCTTCCTAAGAATTTCCTCCTTGGATTGTACCTGGGACTAGCCAACTAAAACCACAGTATTCTACTCATCCTTCTGGAATTACTTAGCAGATCTGTAGGCTTTCTGATGTGCTCATTTCCATACTATCTGACAAATAACAAGTTCACTGTTGTAACACAGACATTCCCCTTTCGCAAACACATCAATGAGGTTCAGAGCAGCTTGTTTAACTTCCATAGGAGGTCAGTAACAGGACATGACTAGAAGGTTGTATCTTCTCAGGCCTAGATTTCTATCTGAATAACTCTAATTTAATTTCTTGATGACTAATTCATTAGTAGAAAATTTTCCCTTGTAGTAGTGAAATAAACCCAAAGGACACACTCATGATTTCTCTGGATTCTGCAAACCTGGTAAATATTTTCAGTATCAAAAGCCTGAAAAAACAGACTGAGTCCAGTTCCACAGCAGCACAAAAGTGGCAAGCCACCTGTGAACCTCAGAAGGTTCAGAGGTTCAGTTTGAATACTTACCAAGAAGTTCAAATACTTGTACAGAGTTTATCCAAACTATCCGAACCCTCAAGAATGCAGACATGGGCCTCTTGAGAACAGACATTTTAGTTCAATTTCTATTAGTTTCTGTTTCCTTTTATGCCAGAAATGCAACAAAACCTGCCTTTGTTTTGAGTTGGGACTATTTTTTGTTTGGGTGTTTTGGTTTTTTCTTCAGCTTGAGTGGTCCAAGTAGAGCCAGAAGCGCAGATTTACAGTGAAGTGCAGTGGGGACTTTATCTAAACTCATCAAGGTTTGGTTTGAATTTCCAAGAGTGTGCATGTGCTTGTGCATGCACACATATGTGTGTAACTTATATTTCAGTCTATACTCGCTGGCTCATTCATAAGGGATACCATTACAATTAATTCCCCACAGCCCTCAGGGATGAGAAAGTAGCCACATGGTACATCAACATGTTGCTATTTGAACATTTTTCATTAACACCCAAGAATCCAGCCAACTCAGAAATTGCTTTCAATACCTGGTTGCCTCC
This sequence comes from Vidua chalybeata, assembly GCF_026979565.1. NCBI lineage: Eukaryota > Metazoa > Chordata > Aves > Passeriformes > Viduidae > Vidua > Vidua chalybeata. Next base: position 33,906,119 of record NC_071531.1, on the reverse strand, counting down.
AGGACTGAAGGAAATTGCAGGTACTCAGCGTCGAAGTCGGCAGGCTCAGTATGCTGCTCACTCAGCTGCCTGTCTGGGAGGGAAGCCTGCTGCATGCTTAGGGAGCAATTACTGATGCAGTTGTTAGAATTGCTATCTCCAAGTCATACACTTTAAAGAGCCACTGAGTTGGCATCATTCATTCACTCTACGTGTGTCAGGACAGGGATCCATGGGAAGGCCTGCAATGACTGATGGAAGTAGGACCAGTCCATTACCTTTTCAGTGCATTGAGAGGGTGGGGTTGCAAAATGCTATCGACTGCACAAAGCACAGATTTGCCAACCACTATTGAATAATTATACAAAAGATAACAGGGATTTATTTGTCTTTGCTTACTCTAATATTTTTGGTGTTTGTCCTCCTCTGTCATTTCCTTCAAAATAAAATCTGACTTTTCAAAAAAAAAGCCAGAAAGAATTCCCACCTTTGGGTACTAAGGCTCTTGAAAACCAAGGTTCAGTATCTATTTCAGCTTCTGCAATCCACAGGAAAAAGGAGCATGAAAATTCCTCTTCATGATTTGCACCAAAGAAAGCCCCAGAGGTATCTGATTAGCTATAATTTTTGAGAGTATGACCCATAGATGTGTGACTAGTAAATTGGCACCATAATGTAACACCACTTTCTTAAATTTTTTCTTGTTTTCAATAAAATTATTCAGCAAATGCAACAGTCTTTTAACCCTTTACATCTTTCAAGGGCATATGAATAAGCACAGAAAAAGTTTTAGAAACTTACATTATCCTGTTCAGTAGATGTACAGAGCAATCTTTCTCAGATTTTCTAAATATAGCTGGGTTTAGTCAAAAATTTTGAACCTAATAGCCTTAACACATTGTACAAAAATATTTGCTCAGGTTCATTGTTCACAAGCATTTTCCTTTCACCCCTCCTTCCTCCTGCCCCATACTTTCTCTCCTTAACTAAACACATAGGAAATTAACGAAGTCTATGACCTAACAAGTGGCAATTCATAAATTCATTAGATTAAAAAAGACTAGCAACATAGCAATTCCTTTAATAGGTTTCCTTCCAATCTCCAAGTTACATTTCTGTCTGCCCTGGCAAAGATATTACTTCGTTAAGAGTTTTTTTTTTTCTTCCCCTAAATTAGAGAAATGTTAATGACTTCTCTTATTTATTGCTTCCATATGCAAGTAGTTATCTTTCTTGCAAATGGAAATGAGACCCAAAATTGCAACAAATGGGGCCAAGCCGCTGAGTGCATATGTTCCTTTTTGGAGAAAGTACATATGCCTGATCGAATTAACTTTAACCTCTCTGTCCATTGAACAGACATCCTCTAATGTGGGGGCTTTAAAAACTGTTCTCGTTAAATTTATTTTGAATCGCTGAGAACACTCTATCACGGTTTCAGCAAATAACCTCTGATAATATTAAACACCTGGTAAGCACAGTACCCAAGGGACCCCGTGCTGCCGTGTTTGACCTGTGACCTCCGGCAGTGAAGTTCGGCCCTTGTGATCCACTTGGATTCAGACAAGAAAACTATTCTGAAGGAAAACACCTGCTTGCGAGGGCTGACCCCAAGCCAGTGCATGGTTGAAAAAAGTCAGCTGGGTAGAAAGAGACCAGAGCCCCATGCAGGTGTTTCCTACAGCACCACACACCTAAAAAACAAGGAAAAATAAAGGATAATGTGGGTAACAGGCAGGCACTCTCTCACCTGTTTATTTGGGTTAGTGTTGCTTGAGCTTCTCCCAGTGGTTGCTAAGGAAATGAAGAACTTAGTGGTTCTGCATTTCTGAGGCTTCAGGAACTAGGATTTGGTCAGCAGAGAACCCTGTCTTGGTGGACTTCCATGAGACTTACAGCTATAGCAAGAGACAAATCTGGAGACCTCATCCTTTCTTTTTTACCCATACCCTTTGCTGCAGTTTCCATGTTTAGGAGAAAAAAAAAAAAAAAACCACAACTGAAAAACAGTGGATGACTTCTTCCTTGGGAAGGTCTTTTTGGCTCTTAGTTTCCTGTTATTGAGATGTCCTTTCAAATAATCTACCTCTATTTTAGAAATACATTTTAAATTAAGGGTTAAAAGTACCAAAACCAGAATCTCTTGTAGGAAAGATGAAGATGAAAAACCTTCACTCACTGAGTTAAGGTTTTTAAAGCAATTTTTATTCCATGTGATAATGACTCTTTTTAAGTAGAGTGGGCCCTATATTCAGTCAGGTTTTTTCAGTCAAATGTCACATAACTTATTTTTGTCAGCAGGTCTGCACAGTGACAGGGCAATGAGTGGAAAATATTTAATCTCTTCATTTATTAAGTGAGTATCACAAAATAAGATGACAGAGATGGAAACCTAACCCTTTTGAAATTCTTCTGTTAATTTCTTCATAGGCTTTTCTCCATGGTCACTGTTCGATGAGGGACTTGAATGTCTCTCAGTCGCACAGCCAAGGGCTGTCAACACACCTCCATTCACCTGATGAGAGCACCATCAGCTGGCATCAATAAAATCCTTCCATTCCCAACAGTCCCAGACCCTGGAATTCTGAGATATTAAACAGCCAATTCTGGATCATTTAGAAAGAACTGTGTGGCAGTAGTAGAGGGAAAGGAGAATTCTTCTGCAAGAAAAATTCAGCTATGACTTGACAGAATTTATTTCAGCTTGGCTTTTTATAGCCCTCAGATCTGAATTGCTTTCCATCACTCTGCCAAAGGCAGGGTTTGTAAGCCTGTCCCAGATATGAGGGGTCAGTGCAGTGTGCCTTGCTCAACTAGTCTCATGAATACAACTGGATTAAAAAAAAAAAAAAAAAAAAAAAAAAAAAAGGAAGAAAGGAAGGAAAGAGAGGAAAAAAAAAAAAAAGAAAGAAAGACAGAATTATTGGCAAGCAGAGTGGTACTAGCAATTTGCCTTCATCTTTTGCCCAGCATCTTGAGTCTGATAAAGACCAACATCTGAAAACAATCATTGAAGCATATTAAGGTTTTTTTCCAAGTCATATCATACTACAGTGTAATAATGAGACATTTACTCTGCAGTATTTTAGGGTTTAAGCAATTTGCAATCTATTTCCAAGATGACTGAGATGGAAGCAGGAAGAACACAAGTTCTTTAAGTAACTTCCTCACTGTTCCCTAGTCATACACTGGGAACACTTGACACCCAATTGCATTCATCCTGCTGGAAGTAAATGCAAGTCATCACTTCGCATAAGGCTCTTGGTATGATTTCTGCCAGGGCTGATAACAATGTCCTATTGCTGATGAGCCTCTGTCAGTTTCACTTAGCAGTGAGAATGTCAAATTGTCAAGTGTTTTTAAGAGTGGAAGGTGAGAGACAACCAGTACCAATTTCACTTGGAGCCAGAGGGTTGAATGCCCCCCACATGTCCTCACTATACAGGGTAACTCAATGTGATGGGAGGCTGTAGCCACTGGAAAAACAGTGAAGACATTTTTTAAGATTACGCTCCTGGGAGTGTAAAAAGACAGTATGTTTGCTTATTCTTTAGAGAAACTCCAGGCTGTCTCTAACAACAGCATAAAAATAAAATTAAATCCAGACATTAGGTCTGAATATTCCTAGTCCATCTGTAAGTCCTCTGTTCTTCAGGGACTTCCTTCTGCCTGCCTATAGAACTCCTCTTGCTTTAATTTCCCTACTGTTCCCAAATAGTGGTGCACAGTCCTTATTCCATACAGAAGGAAAACTGTCCTGTAAAGAATCACAATAGGCAATCAGGTTGCTTATGCTGTGCTCATACATTAAAGCACTGACTGTGCAACCCAAGTCCTAGCAGACAAATGCCTACTTTGCACCACTGTCTCCAGTAAGGCTTCCTGGGCTGAATGAGCAGAGGGAGTTGAATTTATCTCACCTGCATTCCACCAAGGTTCCCTGTACTTCTTGACAACAGGGAAAGCAAGGTGCCTCTGAGGTTCCTGATCATTTAAATAGCTAGAAAAACACCTAACACAAGGGGGCTGCCTAGCAGAAACATAAAGAAGAATTTAGGCTTGGCATTTAGGACTGAGAGTAACTTGCATCCTTTTGCATCTCTCAAGGAAGTTTTTTCAGGCTGAGCCTGGTAGGTAAGCCAGCCTACTACAAGTCACCTTCTTACTGTTCTGCAGCCAAGAGACATCTTTCAAGACTATTAGCTCAGTGGCTTTTACTAAAATATGAACCCAAACACTCCAGAAAACTACCACCATAAAGACAGCTTTCCTCTTTGTTAAACTTTATCTTCTGGTTTAACCTCAAGTAATTAACTTTCCACACTATCTGTTCCAATAGCTTCCTCTTCTGTTCTGTTCTCCACCATCAGCTGTCTATTCCAAACCCTCTCTGCATGAGCAGAGGTCCACTACAGTACACAAGACACTTCACTTGATACAGTCCCAGGACTATCCCTTTATTTCCCATGTGCTGGATACCTGTTCAATTTCCTTACCAAGTTTCCTTAGCTTTCTTTCCTCATGCATGTTGTGCCACAGCATCGTCCACATGGCAATATCAATTTCCAGCTGAGAACTAATCTTAGCAGGAGCTTTTCAATAAAGTTTTATTCACTGTTTTGCAGTCTGAAATAATTACTACTGTCTCCCAATTTCTAGGTGTTAATGACAATTTTGTGAGAGGGGAAGGAATAAATCATAAAGAGGCCATGTTTTCTCTTTGCTCAACATCTGTCTTAAGTGCTCTGCCTAAAGTGTTCTATTGAATTTAGGAAAGGTTATTTATTTATTTTAAAATTATTTTTTTCTTCTTGCTTTGCTCTCATGAGTAAAATAGACAAGGAAAACAGCTGTTTGAGATAAAATCATCCTGCACAACAGCCACCTGGTAATGAGACTATCCGAATTGTTAACAGTAAGGATAAAAACGAACAAAGAATTTTAGAAATACGTCTTTCTTTTGGTCTTGGGCATATGCTACCCTCTAATTAATGTAGTTAAGACTTTTTTTCCTCACTGCAAAGTTAATTTTTCCAAAGATGCTTAATGCAGCCATTAATGTAGCAACAAGTTTAAGAGACAGAGTTGAAGTGCCGTGAGTCATTTAGTTTGGTACAGAAAAGCTATACTTACCTTACTAAGGTTTTCTCTAAAGGGTTTAAAGGTGCAGCATTTTCATATTGTGCTACACCATTTGGACCAGGCTTGGAGCAGAAAAAGCACAATTCAAAATACAGCTTCTATGATACTCAAGGAAGCATAGATTTATGCAGGCATGAAGGGATTCCCATCAGGATTATTTCCTTTATCATGTACTTTGAAACATCATCCTGATTTTCTAACATTGGGATTTCTTCTCTCCTCCACTTATAAGAAATCTGTACTTCTACAAATGAAGAACAGGTGGGACACAACCAAAAAGATGGTGAGACAGTCTTAACTCCACTGTTAAAACATGTTCAGAAAGAACAAAAAAAGAAAAATCATTGATAGACCTTAGAAAGAAAAGCAGCACCTCTCCAGTTGCTCTCTAATCAGTCCCAGGTACAGATTTATTATGGGCTAAGAAGGAAAGCAGAATTGCTTTTACTACTGCCTGCCAAATGCATAATTGTAGCTGTTTAGGAAAGAATGTTCTCCTTTTTCCCAGCTTGTTGGAGTGGTAAATTACTCTTTCCTTAGTTTTGTGGAAAAATACATTCTCTCTGGAAAGTAAACCTGATACTATACATACTTTGATTTTTACGCCCTTTCTATTAAACAAGTTTAGCTGAGTAATATGTGATCTCCTTTGGTACTACACATGTGTATAATCAAATCAAAGACCTGACACAGTTCTCCACATAACATGCAGTATTTTAAATACTGTCTTATTCAGACAACTGGTGATGAATTTGCAAAAGCTCTTACCTGCCATTCTGGAAAGGTTCACTTGAGCAACTCTGAAAAGGCAAAAAGAAAAAGAAGGAAAAAGAAGGTGCATAAATTATTGTAGCCCTGGGGCAGTGTGTGAGTTTTACAGGGCTATTTATTTTGCTTTTCAATAAAAATGTGTAATAGACCCACCGGACCTATTACTTGCCCACTGGACCCATTACCTCTATTGAACAAGGGTAGCATATCTTAAAGAGAGGGGTGATTGGCAGCCAAGCTTCCTCCAGTCCAGCCAGGGCTGCACCAGGGATGCAGCCCGCTGCAGCTCCTGCCAGCCTGCTTCCCACCTTCCCCACAGTGAGACAATGCAAAGACAGAGGCTGCAGGAAGCCCTGGCAGCAGAGTGTCAGAGCAGCAGCAGAAAAGTACATTATGGCCATGACAAAAAGCAGGTGTGAGCTTTTTGTTGTTCAGCCAAACATGTCCACAACTTGAAGCTGTTTAACAGGACAGGTCTGGCCCGGCAGATCTGCAACTGGGATAAGATGCCCTCAATTAGGAAGGGATTAATGGCAATCTGTCCTTCCTGAGGTCTTGATCTAGCAAGGTGCTGAGCACCAGGACCCCAGTCTGGCCAAGCACAAAGCACAGGATTACATACTTAGAGTTAGGCACATACAAAAGGGCTCTCCAGCTAAATCCTTCCTTGTTTTCCAAACTCTGGTTACATTCTTGTCACGGTGTTCTGTACTTTTAAGGTTAAACACATTTTACACAAATATTCAGACTTCATGCAGTTGCTAAATAATTAATTTCCATAAACACAAAATTTAGAAAAACCTGTTTAATACTGGTAGTTGTAAATTAAATACTTCATATTATTTGAAGTCTCACATTGCTGATGTCCTCTTTGTGTTGGTGCAAACTGATACAGAGACAACACCATACTTTGCCTGTATTCTTACCAAGTCTGATATGTGGCAGGAATATGAAAGTACCTAGCAGTTTCCCAAGGAAGGTCTGCAGAATTACAGCATTCTTAGAAGAAACAGAATAAAAGAGAACTTACGACATCTCTAGAAAAATTCCTACAAAATTTACTCCAGTCAAAATAGCTCTCACACTCCATGAATTTAGAAGGTTCAGGTGTGTCTCTCCTGGGGAGAAAAAGGGGAAATAAATTGTAATAACTTAAGTTCTTAACACAAAATTAATAAATAGAAGGGAAATTTGTTGGGTTTTGTTTTCTTTTTTCATTTTGTTCAATTGGTTTGTCTGTATTTTTTAAACTTATTTATTTTTAAGTTATATCTAGCCCATCAAGGATGCATTTTACTTAAACATAATATCCAAATCTACCAGAGCAGCCATAAAAGACAATATTAAGTAATTCAACACCCACATTTCTGAAATTTTTTGTGTGTGCAGACTTCAAAAATTCTTTCAAAAAATAAACATTCTTACTTGCTTTCTGTAGTTATGAAAGCTGATGAGAAATGGTTTACTTGTCCAAGGAGATATTGCCAGTTATTGGAATGAAAGTGCTGGAGAACTCAATTCCCTCAGCACATGCAGTTCCATAGCTATTGTAAACAGCTTCAACAGATTTGCTTCAGTTTGCAGTACTGAAGCCTTCCCAAAATCCCTCCAGAACCAGAATCCCTGGTTCACTTGAGTCTAGAGCTCACCATGAAACTCTTGGTAATTTTGTATGAAGATATCTCATATCTTGATCTGTAGAGCTGTGTCAAGGCATAATGGCATCCTCATATCTCAGCTACTCCCCCTGCTAACCTGTACCTTCTTCAGTTTGTGCTGCATTAAATAAGAACTTACAGTGCCAGGCTTGAAGCTTTCCTAATCCCCATTACTGCTAACTTTGGTCCCAGTGTACCAAAAACCAGTTTGGAAGCAGTGAAGGTGCACGACTGGCCAGCACTTCTATGAAGGGAGAGTACTCTCAAACACATCTATTTGGCACATTCCCCAAAAGGAGTTCTGCTCAATGCTTTTTAAACATAAAATCAATGGTCTTCAGCTTCCACAAGTGGCATATGGAGTTGCTAGGCTTTCTTTTGTGGCAGCCAAGGCCACAGGAAACAGATGCTCTTCAATTCCCATCTGAGCACGTGATCATGTAGCACACTTTTTCTACTGTTTTAATTCAGCCTCTAATACTTTTTTTAAAACATTTAATAGTGATAATAATAATAATAATAATAATAATATTATAACAATAAATTGATTATCTTACAGGTCCTTCTCCTAGCTCCTAAGGGCTTGCCTATAACATAGAGCTACTCGTTGGTATAGAAACAAGCTAGAGGGAAGAAGAGTGATGGTTGCTGCTCTTTGAATACTGGTATATATACATGTTGGAACTGATATTTTTATAATTTCACATAGGAAAAAGAAATCTAGATCAGAATTTTTCCAGTTTAGAATTTTCTAGATTTCTTTTGGAAAATCTGTGAACAATGACAACTAGAAATCTAAAATGCACTCAAATATTTGCTCTCTGTTTTCTTTTTATTGTATAAAGCAATCAAAGGAGGGAGATTTCTATTTAAGTGCTAAGTAGGCTGCCAATGGTGATTTGTACTTTAATATTTTTAAATTTTAGTTGTTTTTGAATCTATAAAAAAATTATAAAGATTGGATGTAACACGAGCATGAAGCAGAGGATAAACTGGAATGAAATTCAGCTCCTGGGCTTGAGTCTAAAGCTGTAAAACAATCCTTCCCAGCCACTGTCTTGGCCCATAAATTGGGAATGAAGCCACTGAACTTTCTACTCCTTTTTAAGGGTAGTGAGAATCACTCACATGTAGCTGCCAAACCAGAGCATTTTTTAAAAAAAGCTGGCTTAGCCTGAACTAAATTAAACAGGTTTTGTTTCTTCTTGAAGAAATGAGGAAATAAAAAAGGAAAAAAGTGTTTGGGTCAATTGGGAACAGAACACTTCATTTAGAGGCACTACGTATAAAAGCAAATGAAGCAAAGAGACAGGTCCCAGAAGGAGAGAAATCACCCCTTTTATCCAAGAGCCCAGTAGTTAAAGTGCCATATAAGACACAGGAGACCTGCATTCCACACCACTTGTGAGAATTTAATGTACAGACTAACTCCCAGTCTACAGCTACTTCTACCATCTGTTAATCTCATTTTCTGAAATGAAGGATATTTCATGGAACTGCACATGGAGGGCATGGGGGAAGAAGGGACTCAGTGAGTCAGACCATCACACAATCATATAGACTGACAAGGCCCTCAAGGGCTCTCTGGGCCCACCTTCTACTGAGAGGATGTCTACTCAAATCAGGTTGGACAATGTCCAGTTTAATCTTGAGCAACTCCAAGGACAGAGATCCCACAGATTCACTGGATAACCTCATCCTGTGTTTGACCAACCTCATGTTCAATCAAAAACCAATGTCTTATATCAAGAATTTTTGTATTTTCATGTGTTTCAAACAATGTAAGTTGCCTCCTGGCCTATCCCTGCACACATCTGGAAAGAGTTTGGCTTTTCTTCTCTCTTGCTAGGTAGCTGTAGACAGAAAATAGATCCCTCTGAAAACTTCTCTCCTCCAGGATCAGCAGACCCAACTGCCCCAGCCTTTCCTCATATGGCATGGAGTTTGCTACGTGGACTGGGAAACCCCAAACTGGGCATACTATTTCACACATGCCAAATAAAGGGGAAAGATCATTTCCTCTACCTTTGACTAGGCAAGGAAAGAGACAACACAGCCCAGGATGCCCCTGGCCTCCATTGCTCCAAGGGCACATTTCTGGCATATGCTTGACTTGTCCTCCAGGACCTCCCAGATAATTTTCTCTAAACCTGATATCCTAGGTGGTAATTACTGAAAGTCCAGGTGTCCAAAAATGTTAGACAAACAGCTACTATATACACAGTTAGTCTGTGGATATGTGGTTGTTCAAACTGGAAGTCAATCCTGTAGTCTCACACAACGAGGCTGTGAAGCCTTTGACACAGTTCCCCATAACATCGTTCTCTCTAAACTGGAGACAGATGGATGTGATTGGTGGACTGTTTGATGAGGATAAGGAATTATTTGGACAGCTGTATCCAAAGGTAGTGGTTAATGGTTCACAGTCCCAATAGACATTAGTGACAAGTGGTGCTCCTCAGGGGTCTGTACTAGTGTTATTCAATATCTTCATTGGTGACACAAAGAGATCAAGTGCACCCTCAGCAAACTTGAGGATGAAACTGCGCTGAGTGGTGTTGTTGCCACACCTGAAGAATGGTATGGCATCCAGAGGGACCTGAACAAAATCAAGAAGTGGGCCCATGGGAATGTCATGAGGATCAACAAGGCTAAGTGCAAGGAATGGCACCTGAGTCAGGGCAGCCTCTGGTATCAACACAGAGAAGGGGATGAACAGATAAGAGCAGGCCATCTGAGAAGGACTCGGGGGTGTTGGTGGATGAGAGGCTGGACATGACCCAGTGTGCACTCACAGCCCAGAAGGCCAAACATGTCCTGGGCTGCATCCAAAGCAGCGTGGGCAGCAGGGTGAAGGAAGGGATTCTGCCCCTCTGCTCTCTCTCATGAGACCTCACCTGCAGTACTGAATCCAGCTCTGGGCTTCTCAGCACAAGGACATGGATCTGTTGGAGCAAGTCCAGAGGAGGGCCATCAAGATGATTAGTGGGATGGCCCACCTCTTCTATGAAGAAAGGCAGAGAGAATTAAGATTCTTCAGCCTGGAAACAGGAAGGCTTTGGGGTGACTGAATAGCAGTATTCCATTATCTGAAGGGAGCCTAAAAGACATTGAGGGACATTTTACAAGAGCATGTAGTGACAGCACCAGGGGGAATGGATTCAAACAGAAAGAGAGGTTTAGATTAAACATTAGGGAAATTTTTAATGTGTGAGGATGGTGAAGTGCTGAAAGAGGTAGCCTATAGTGGTGTGAATGGCTCCTCCCTGGAAGTCTTCAAGGCCAGCCTGGATATAGCTCTGAGCAACTGTGTAGTGAAAGGTGTCCCTGCCTATGGCAAGGGGGTTTGAACTAGATGATCTTTAAGGAGCCTTCCAACCTGAACCATTCTATGATTCTATAATTTTAAATTCTTTTCAGGTGAAAAGCTAGGAATTCTTAACCTTATTGTCTTCTGTATTACTGATTAACATAATAATGGAATAGTAAGAACTGTCTTGCAAAGAGCAGAAAAGGTTTTTTGATTTCTGATTTAGCAGTGGTAGGATGAGAGTGGTGGAGTATCTGGGATTAGTTAAGATTACCCAAGCATTAGTACCTCTAAAATTAAAGAGAAGAATGCTATAATCTTTAAGAACATGTCATGAACTGGTGTTACAGAGGGAGAAACAAGCCAAAGAAATTGTGTGGCACCTAATGACATGCATTCAGTGAGCATCCCCCAAGGGAGTGAACTGATACCAGTACAAATTGTTTCACCATTTCAGCTCAGTTACAAATGCAGCCATGCAAAGATGGCTGGAAACCTCTCTTTCACTCTCTCACTTACCCATACATGCACATACATTCGCATTCCTCCACAGACACAGGCATCTGATGTGTACTGTAAATTTCCATAATGTGCTTAAGGATATGAGGAATTATTTAAAAAGGCTAATTACTATCACTGCCTCTTTTATACTGTCCTACAGATTGCAGAGGCTCCTTGAAAGCTCACTTACCCTTTCATATCTAGTCTTCTGATAAAACACAGAATTGTGGCTTACAGACGTGCGCTATGGGTTTGTGCTCATTTAAAAACACTGTGCAAAATCATTGCATGCTTTTGTTGGGGAGAAGGAAAAACAAATACTGCAGCAGTATCCCTTTGTTATATGATGCATTTCCATAAAGATCATATGAATGTAACAGATATTTTGGGTGATCATAGATGAGAAATCTTCCCTTTAAGTAAAACATGAATCATATAAAGAAGCACAGCACATCACAGGGGCATTGAAAAAAATTTTTTTTCAAACTGAAATTTCTTAAAATCCTTTTACATTCAGAATAAAAGTCAAAGCATTAGAACAATAGAATTGTGAAAGAATTCAATTTCCTCAAATGTGAAAATTTTCACTTCAGGTGGATTTATGAATAATGTGCATATAAGCAATTTATGTGTGTGTGTATGGGTGTTCTATGGTAAATATATGTAAATATATTTTTATGCATATATATCATAATCTAACACTGAATTATATTATTCTACTTTAGACAAGTATGGAAATACCTCAAGAAACAGGATACAAAGTTCAAGTATTTATAAAATTCAGAGAGTGCTAAAAATGTATCTGCCTTGTCTCAGCAGCATCATTAACATCAACAAACCTACACCTCAGACAGATTATCACTGTAGAGATACTGTTTGGGAGAAAAGTGTGTATACAGATACCGTTTCACAGACTAGTTTGTGTGGACACAGACTTCCTCTTTAAGCCTGTGAACAGCAGTTCATTTACATGGAGTTCAAGGAGATACTCTGCTGGGGCTGGGTTTCACATGGAGGACCTGATGCGGTCATGAGACGTCGCCTTTTAGCCGTGATTTGGGGCTCACCTCTGAGCCAGGGGTTTCCTTGTTGAAACCTCCATACTGACTTTGCCATCAGCTGTAACTGGCTTTATGCAGAAGGCTGACAAATATCTGATGCTGTATCTCTACTGGTCTCCAAGGTTTGCCTCTGTTCACTTCATTTACCCAGAGAGCAGATTTGTTGGCAGACCACACAGCCTGCAAGCAGCCAGTCAGTTTTGTCTCTGGGAATGTTAAGTGACATAATTTTAATGGCCCCTTAGGACATGCCTGACCATACAACGTCCAATGTGCTCCTCATGGTAGGAAATGGTAGCACTGCAGGTAGCACTTGTAGGCTTCTTTGCCAAGGTCATCTCAAATTTTGTGAAGTCCCCCAAAATACAATATAGGCTTAGTCATAATATAACCAGTCATGACTCCTATCTGACAGAGACAATGGGTTCAGGGTTTCAAAAGAAGAGCTTTCCCTTCAAAACAAGCATGCTTTTTCCCTCTCCCTTAAATAAACTTTTATTACAGTTTTCATTTTTGCCTCTGGATTGCTTAGATCATAAAATCATAGAATCATAGAATCACAGAGTCATAGAATCATAGAATAGCATGGGTTGGAAGGGACGTTAAAGTTCATCTAGCTCCAACTCCCCTACTGTGGGCAGGGGCACCTTCCACTAGACCAAGTTCCTCTAAGCACCATCAAATGTGGCTGGGTGGGGTCTCACCAGAGCAGAGCAGAGGGGCAGAATCCCCTCCCTCACCCTGTTGGCCATGCTGCTTTTGATGCAGCCCAGGACACTATTGGCTTTCTGGGATGCAAATGCACATTTCTGGACATCCAGACTCTCATCCACCAGCAACCCCAAGTCCTTCTCAGCAGGGCTGCTCTCAATCTGTCCATTCTCCAGCTTGTGTTGATACTGGAGGTTGCCCTGACCCAGATGTAGGACCTCGCACTTGGCCTTGTTAATCCTCATGAAATTCCCATGGGCCCACTTCTTAAGCTTGTTCGGGTCCCTCTGGATGCCATCCCATTCTTCACGTGTGGTAACAGCACCATTCAGCTTGGTGTCATCTACAAATCTGCTGAGGGTGTCCTTGATACGCTCTTCTATGTAACTGAAGAAGATATTAAATAACACTGGTCCCAGGATGGGCTCTTGAGGGGCACCATTGTCAGTGATGTCAGATGGGACTCTGAGGTGTTGACCACTGCCCTCTGGATATGACCACTCAACCACTCTCTTATCCATCACACAGTCCACTCATCAAATCCATCTCTCTCCAACCTAGAAAATAAGATGTTATGGGAGATTGTGTCAAAGGCCTTACAGAAGACCAGATAAATGATGTCATTAGCCCTTCCACTGATGTATTCACTTCATCATAGAAGGGGCATTAGGTTGGTCTGATAGGACATGCACTTGATGCCAGCTATGCTGGCTGTCTCGAATCACCTCCCTGTTCTCCATGTGTGGTAGCATGGCTTCTGGAAGGATCTGTTCCATGATCTTTCCAGGTACAGAGGTAAGGACAGATCAGTAGTTCCCAAGGTGCTCCTTTCCACCCTTTTTAAAGATGGGTGCGGCGTTTGCTTTTGTTCCCCCCGGCCGCACGCAGCTCTTGGGAGCCTGGCTGTGGCGTAGCTTCCACGTGCTGCCGGGGTTTTCTGCCGTGGGTTCCCGGACATGGCTGCCGTGTCCCGGGCGTGTGGGCTGGCCAGCCGCTGTTACCGTGCGCTAGGGACCCGGTAAAGAAGTAAGGAATTTGTCCATTTCCTCTGTGCTGGACTGGAACGGTTTATTGGTCAAGTGGCACGGTTCGATGGAAAGACGCAACCACTCCCGACACTCGCATGGGAGAAAATGGCGCCTGGGTGCCGGCGGGGTAGGATTTTATGGAGGGGCGTGACGAGAAGATCCATGGCCTGCTGTCCAATAGGGGCGGCTGCTGTGGCGGTGACGTCGGCCACAGCGACCAACTGAGACGGCGCTGGGGCGGTTCCCGGGTCCCTGGGCTAGCGGGGATGCGGCATCAGGGAGATTGGCGGGGAACTCTCTGGCCAGGACAGGGAGTGTCTGCCAGAGTGACTGGGGTAAGCTCCAGTAACACGCAGAGAGGAGCAAACCACTGTGGGGAGGAGAAAACACAGGGGGGTGCGCGGGATTACAGAACTTGGCTATCTAACATAAATTAAAAACCCCTAATCTAAACCCGAACCCCAGGATGCAACAGATGGGTACAATGTTTCCCTTTCTTCAGTCACCTGGGATTTCACCTGACTTCCATGACTTTTCAAATATCACGGTGAGTGGTTTGGCTTGTAAATCATACATTAGTACACAGGTTCTTGTCAGTCTCCTTTAAGTGTTTCTAAAGGTTTAATGCCTTAAAATTCACTAATCTTGATGTTCATAAACCATTAGAAAATTATTCATGCCTAGGCTAACTCTTTACAGGTGTTCTGTGACTGATCGTAATATGTTGTGAAATACAGAATATTAGACTCTGTTGGAAGACCATCAGTGGTATTTTTTGATTAAAGAAGAACTAATATTTGGTCTGTAAAGTTTAATGGCTTCACAGCCCTTTTTTCTTTTCACTGTACAGACATTTGCATTCACTCATACCATGCACACATGCATTTAACTGACAACACTAACAGCAGAACTGGGCTGTGACTCTCTGTGTGTATGAGTTTGTATCTCCATGTATTTCTACAAGGATATAACTCTGCACAAGTTGACATACAATACATGCACTGAACCATGTCTCACTTTTGCCCAGTGTTTTTCTTATCTAGAGATGGTAACTTCCTATATCTGGATTTCAGTACTTCCAGGAAGGACTAATTAAGAATCTGAATTTTAATTTCGGGGCATGCAGATCAGATTTTGCCAGATTTTGCCAACAAAATGAGAAATACAGAATCTGACCCTGTACTTTATGTAACAGGCTATCAATAAAATCCTTTCAATTCTACAAATGCGACAAAACAAAAGTTGAATTAATTTCATATACTTTCAGCAATATGAAAATTGAGCATCCAGTCTAAGCTGGTCACCGAGGCCAGATATAATGTCACTGCAAGCAGCAATAAACCTGTAAAGGGCAATTAATCCTCAGAACAAGCATCTAAAATGAATGGAATGAACTGCCTCCAAAACACATGTGTGCCTCTAACTGCAGTGACTATAAATGGACTTTACATGACTATTTGAAATAGGACATCCCACTGTTGGATGGCTGAAATTAGGCTGAGACATATCCCACCTGTAAAAAAGAATTTCTTGCAAAGACAAATTCATTAATATCACAAGAATCTTTAAAGATGCTTGAGCCCCTCTGGTTCTGCTGAGATGGATCTTAAGGAACTCCAACTCTGGGTTGCACTAAATAGGAAAGGTCACTGGAAACTCCTCAAATATTAACTTGTTACTGTGTTTCTCAATGTCTTCGAGATGTGTCTCTAACAGATAAAAATTATCTAAAGAACTAAGAATGTTTTGTCAACAACTTCAGAAACCCACAGTTGGAAGGCAGTATTGCAATTTAGCAGCTGCTCCTTAACAGAAGTTTTAGTTTTCCTGTATTGCCGAAGGGTAAAAAGAAATGCCAGCTGGAAAGCAACATGACAAATGAAGACAAGGACATTGCAGTACACACTACAAATACTGAGAGGTGACCTGCAGGATTCCAGAATCCTGTCTCCAGAGTTAAAGTAACAGATACTTCGCAACACAAGGGTAAAAATGACTGATGACATTCAGAATGGTCCTTTGATGCTGCTCGCAACCCTATACACTGGATGACCAGTTTGGCCTAATTTCAAAGTCTCTGCCATTGCTAAATAACAAATGTTAAAAATCTGTACAAAAGCATCAAAGTTACAGGTGCTGGAAGGAAAAAGAAAAAAAAAAAAAAAAAAAAAAAAAAAGAGAAAACCAAGAGCATTGCCAATATCCCAGATGATAAATCCTGGAGACCTAAAGAAAGTAAAGAGTTCAAGGTTATTTAGCAAAATAAAGGGTCATTATCCAGAAGTGTATAAGCAACAGTGTACATATAAATATATATATATATTTACTAGAAGGTATGTAGGAAGGTGTGTAGGTAGATTGGTAGATTGATAGATATAGAAATAGATAGATAGATAGATAGATAGACAGACAGATAGATGTAAGAATAACTTCCAAAAGATCTCTAATGACTGACCTGAATCTGAGCAGAAAAGTATGATTATCACTCTCTACAGCTTCCTGAAGGGTAGTTGTCATCAGGTGGGGATTGTTCTCTTTCTCCAGGCAGCAACTAACAGAACAAGAGGAAGAGTCTCAAGCTGTGTCAAGGGAAATATAGGTTAGATATTAGGAAAAAGTTTTTCATGGAAAGAGTGATAAAGTACTGGAATGGTCTGCCCAGGGAGACCATTCCCTGAATGTGTTTAAAAAAAGACTGGATGTGCCACTCAGTGCCATGGTTTAGTTGAGGTGTCAGGGAACACATTGGACAGGATGATCTTGAAGGTTTCTTCCAACCTTGTGATTCTGTGATTCTGTGATTAACTGAAGGATATGAAATGCCTTGAAATGCTTTTGTCCTAAATACTTTTGTTTTATTACTTAGTTTAAGAGAGCAGGCACAAGACTGGCACAGTCATGTTGTAAGAATGAATATTTGTCAAACCATGGGCTAGTCCAAAAGAACAAGGGCTGGCAGGTCTGTGAAATAAAAGTTTCATAGAGGGTGAGTCAACTCCAAGTAGATTTGTACCTTGGAATTTCTAAGCAAAATAAAATATCATATTGATTAGAAAGACACTTACTTTAGGGGCAAGAATACTCCAGAGTCAACCCCTTGGCTTGCACACAGCAACAGCTTCTTCAGACTTAGCTTTGTGCACTGTGAGAAGTTCCAGTGGCTCCAAAGGGAGTTAATATGCCAGGTAAAGCACGTGCACAAGTCTTTTCAGGACGTAAAAACTCCACTAAAACTGCCTTAACTAGCAAATATCATATGAAGTCCTGACTGAGTTTGGCAAAATATGTAGATGTTCATATTGCAGGAAATTACACCATTTATAGTAAAATGCTTTAATGTAAATGACTGCACTAAAGAAGGTAGATTTATAATTTTTTCCCAACCCTATAGCTTCTTGGAACTGCTCTAGCTATGCAAACATACCATACCACCATATTTCAGGGTCAGACACCTGAGCAACAATGTGTCTGGTATTTGTTTGGATCAGTAATTTACTCCAAGAATTTGGGCTCTAGAAAATCTATTGAGAAAATTGGAATGCTAATTACAACTTTGGAAAAATATTGCTTAGGTCTCTTGTAGGAATATATTGTCATTCATGAGCTCATTTTTTTAGTTAACATTTTGGTAAAGGAAGACAAAATAATTGGCATGAAAAGTTATGAGGCATTAGATAAAAGTATGATGCCAAATTATATCAAATTATACATAAAGGTATTTCCTGTGATTTAATGTATCAGTAAGATATGCATCTTTTACTATTTCTACCATATTCTGTACCAAAATGTAAAAAAAAAATAAGAAACTGAACTAAGAAAATGCAAGAAACTCAGCTTATTACCATGAGTATCTCTTTTTACCATGTTCACTCCAATTCAATCCTCTTTAGCAAACTACAGCAACAATTGCCTAATTACAGGTAATTAAAGGTTTTTCTCTATCAGCAGAGGTGACATGTGATATCTGATTTTTAATTATGAATAAATCTTGGTCTATTCATACCTGCAGTTTCCTAATTAACTTCTAAAATATTTATGAAGAGTTTAAGAAAACAGCCCTGAATTTAATTTTATTTTTCTTAGCAGTGTTGTTTATAGAATAATGGATATTATATGGGAAACTATAAGCTATTTAATTTATCCAGTTTTTTGGGTATAAAACAATCCATGACTACTGAGGAAAAGACAAATGTCTTAGTGAGCAGAATCTGAGCTGGTATAACTCAGTATATAAGTTTATAAGATTATTTAATTGCAAATTTCATCATAAGTGGTTTTCATGTCTGAATAATATTCCTAGAGTAACTGTTACATCAAACTGCAACACATCTCATCTTTGGGTTAGATTTTTGGTCATCACCCAGGGACTAGAAAAAATATCAAATAAATCATAAGTGTGCCTAAAAATCTATTATTCTTCCATCCACAGATACAATCCTGTCCATAGGTAAATGCTGCTGGGATGCCTAAAACTATGTGCAGATATGCTAGCAAATAACACACATAATTATAGGTTTAAAAATTGGTAATCAAATGTCAATATATTGCAGCAGGTCAAATTACCAGCAAATGTTTTACTAATTAACAGTAGAATATCAGGCTATCAAAAAGAAAGGACTTATTTCCCAAACTACAGTATGCCCATACTTCAAACATATTTTTCAAATAGGAAAATATAAGAACCAGAGTGATGGCAGCACACATTCATTATTTGTGCAGACACACCATTTTCAGCAAGCTAAGTAAAAACATCCAGCAGAAGCAAAGTGTGGGAAACTATTTTACATAGAAGAACTCATTTTCATATGGGTTCATTTTTACGGTTATTTTTTTGGAGACGAGGGGGAAAAAAAAGTCTGCATAAAGTTGATTTTAGCCTAGGTTACAGTGGGGGAAAATACATGCACAGACAACCAAGTACTACTGAATAATATTGTTTGGTTTTGATAGACCAAATATGCGTGCTTGAAAAAACATGCCATAGATATTATCTGGTGGGGAAAAAATGATCACACAGGATACAATTGCAAGTTTTTATTTTGTTCATAAAATCACTTTTCTGAAACTGCAGAATTTTTAGTCTGACAGTGTGCACTTGCACATATAAAGCAAATGAAGGTCTGAAAGATGAATTTTCCCATTCACAAACAATCTAAAGGGGAAGTATGGAAAAAAGATTATACTGTTTAATGTATTTGTATATAGCATTATAAGGGCTATGTAAGACTGTATTCTGGTTTTATAGAAATATAGCATACCAGAAAATGCTATTATATTCTCACATGAATCCACCATCATAATAAAAAATGGCTTCTTTGATTTCAGGGAAATACACCTTCTACTGATTATGGAACATAAATCCACTTTACACTTTTGAAATGCATCCAAAAGAGCTGAATCACAGCAATTTTCAGTGGAAATACCAATAAACAACATGGTTTTACATGCATATGTAAAAATTAAATACTCATTTAAGGCTAAAATGTGACTAAACCATTTTAAATGGCTTCTCCATTTCACAAACCGCAAGCACCTACACAAAATTAGTCAGCATCTAATGACTTTAAAAAACACCGAAACAATAATCGTAAAACTTTAACCTCATCCTTAACCTCATCCTGCCATACACTTACTCTTGCTATAGTTTTATACATATTTAGTATCAGTAATTGTATTGATACTACTCAGTCGTTCCTCCCCCGTGCGCTGCTCGTGCTTTATGATACTGTTGGATCTCATTATAAACCCAATTCACTATAATAGTATCAAAAATGAATAATGCAACTCTACGCTTGTATAAACAGTGCACTGATATTCTCCATGAACATCTCCCACCCCTTGCACCATGGTTTAGGTGCAAATGACTGAAAGATCAGTTTGTGAGCTTGGCTTTACACCATGCGGTTATTTCCCTTGAACCTCTGGAAGTTATTTACAGCAGGTAACGTCAAGCATTTTACTGGCAAATGTCTACAAGCCTGGGATCTCAGCTGATTAACTGATGAAGGGGGCATGAAGAAGTGGTGGGAGAGGGCAGGTGGAAGATGGGGAACCATCTCCCTTCCACCTTCACAAAGAATGTATGCTGATGCTCAGGTGTGGAAGACAAATCAACAGTTAATTTCTCGATAGTGTTGCAATACATAGTGACACAAAGCTGCTGGCTCCAGCAGGGTCTGCACAAGCATAAGGGATCTGCATGTTTTAATAGACATCAATGTAGAGTCAGGACCAAATGCCAAACTATGCAAAACCCTTTCACAACCCCCCCCCCCCCCCCCCCCGCCCCAGTATTGCTTTCTAAAGGTTTAGATGAGCAATTGCTAAAGCCATGTACAAGGGCTGTTGGGAGTGGGCTTTCTGCTTGCAAATCACCAAGGCAAGGGATTTCAGGGAACATCTGATAGAGTACTTGAGTACTTTAGGAACATCTAGTGGGAAGTACCCAGCACACTTGGCGCCATTTAAGAACACCACTAAACACAGATTAGAGCTCGAATAAAGACAAATGCAAACATGGCACCAGCTCAGGATCATTTATTTTATGATAATGATGTTGCAACACTCCAAAAGCTTTGTGCTGCGTGTGTGAGTAAAAGCAACTCAAAGCCAAGATAGCATTATTTTACATGTAGATTATTAATATACATACTAATATTAATATAAAGTTTAATATATAAAAAGGCACTTCCATGTACATATGCACATCTATATTTATGTGTGTGTGTGAGTGTGTGTCTCCATATATGCCTACATGTACATAACAGTGGAAAAATAATTGTCTGCATAGATATGAATTTTCAAACTAGAATGTTTTACTTATCTGGGTGTGCATATATAATTTTCAAACTAGAATGTTTTACTTATCTGGATGTGCATATACAGCTAGTAGCTGTAGTTAAATGAGAAGCATTTCTAAGGCTGTTACATTTTTTAAGGACCATTAGTCCTTCTGGAGCTCATGCTATGTGAATAAAAAATGTATCAGTCACATTGCAATGGATAAACCAAACTGCAAACATAAACTTTTAAAGCCTTGCTGTTTCTCTGAAGCAACTTTAATCTGTGCTTTGCCAGTCCATGCGTTTATTCCTGGCTGTTGAGTAATGTGCCGAGCTTGTTTCAAGGGTTTATACTTGCAACCTAAAAATCAATTATATGAAAAACAATAAAAAATATTCTTATTGCATGCCATTAAAAAAAAAAAAAAAGATACAAAAGGTTAAGCAGAGCAGCCGGCATCTGCACACTAATGACATGATTGTTATGATAGGTGTTTGCTTTACCCTGGAGTGGTAACATTATAATTCATCCACTGCTGAATGAGTGGGGACAATTAATGCAGTCAATGTGTCCCACGTGTTCCCTGCAGCATTAACAAGGCAGCTCCAGGCCCCTCGGCATACACGGGGCTGAAAATTGAGCCGGCTCTCCCGTTGAATGTGATCCTGATTACCTCCGCGGGGGCCACCTGCTGCTTCGTGCCTGCTGGTTTTGTGCGCCGGCCGCCTCTGCCCGCGGGGCCCCCGGGGAGCGCGGCGGGGCCGCGGGCAGCTGACACCAATCTGTCGAGCCGGGCAGCGACAGTCGCGCCCCACGTGCCCGCCAGCGACACGCTGGCTCGGCCACGGGCGGGCCGGGGCCGGGCGCTGCCCCAGCGCTGCTTTGTGAGCGCCCACAGGCGCCGCTACCGGCCGCGGCTGTGCCATTGCGTCTGCCTGCGCTGGGCTGCTGGAGCTCTTGGCGTGCTGCAATGCTGGGGGGCTTTTCTGCCCTTCAGAATGATCTGCGGTTGTAGGGCTGAAAATGGCTGGCGCCTGTGTACGGTGGGGGACCAAATGGTTGAGTCCTGAAGTTTGTCTGTGTCCAGTGATAATGGAGATCAACCTTTCCTCTGGTTGTTGCAGTGCTCCTAAAGTAAACCCATGAAACAACATGAAAACTGGATTCCATCTCTGGGCCAGCATGTGATGGGCCCTCACCACCCCCCCAGCTCAGGTATTGACAGGTGAGCACCATGCTTGCAGCAGCTCCGTGGTGCTTTTCATCTTCTCAGTCTATCCCCAAAAGTGGGAGGGTTCCTGAGAGGCTGTGATCAGTTCTGCAGGTCTGTGCTGCTGCAGCTGTGGTCAAAGGGGCACTGTGCATCAGCATCAGGAATCCATGCATGAAAATAGGAGGAGTCAAAAAGGAAGAGAGAGGTGAAAGAGCTGAGTGGTACCAGGTTAGCACTGCTGTGCTGCAGGGTGGCAAACACAGGTTTCATTATTCTGTAGTGTGAGTTTCTTGCACAGGAAGTTTGGAGGGGCTTAGCAATCTGCTTTCCTTTGCCCTCTGCTAAGTGAAGGGCATTTGCTTCATGAATATTCCATTACCCTGCTGTTCCCTGTAAGCCCTCAACCAACTTTTGAAAATAAACAAGTGTACACACTTCTAGGCAACAGGGCAACAGCATCCAGGGATTGCTTTCTTCTTTTTTTTTTTTTTTTCTTCTCCTCTAAATAGTAAAAAAAAAAAAAAAAAAAAAAAAGCCAGATGTTTTTTGCATGTAATTCGTAATCTCTTAGCTAGATCTCACACAAAATATGAAAGTGTACTGCAGACAGATCCCAAGGTACTATTATCTCCTCATGCCAGGCTATCAATCTTCGGTTTACTGATTTAAATTATTTCAAGAAACTCACTTCTTCTTAAAAGCTTCCCAACAAGGGCCTTAAGACTCCTTTCAAAAGTATATTTTGATTTCTGGAGAATATGCCACCAATGAACATTATAAATGTGAACTCGTATGACTACCTGTGTTACTGCCTAAGCCAGCTGGAACTAGGCCAGGATCATTTTCTCTATTTGTAGACCACACAGCCGAGGTAACATGAAAGAAATAGAGAAATTTCTATGTATTATTCATATTAATTATTTGTATTCAACTGAGACTGGACTCTTTGTGATATGTATCTTAACAGATGTGTCATTGGTATAAATGTGCAAGAAATGGGATTTTAGTTCTGGAGGCATATTTGTGTTTCCAGACCTTCTTGCTTTTCATTCAAATTGGTTACAAAAGTCTACCTAAAGTAAGAGCAGAAAAAAAAAAAAGCAACAATATTTTCATTTCCCCCCCGCCATTCTTCACATCTAAGCCACTTTCAAATCTGGATTTTAACCTAATATTTAGCTGATATTCTTATTATGAGTTGGGGTGTTTGAGATTGCATTCTTAGACTTGTATGTCTTGTCATCTCTTAAGATAATGGAGATGAGATGACTGGTCTCAGGGAGAGAAGTGGAAGATGAGTCTGGTGTTACCATGAAGGCTCAGTGGTAATGGTGTGTCTGTGTACTTGTAGGTAGATAGAAGAATATTTGGTGGAATTTATCCAAGAGAAGCAATAAGGTGACATCATCTAAAATTTGGAGGGTAAGAGGAATGAGGAAAGGAAGATGATTCCTCCACATGTAATTAAAGGAAATTGGTAAGTAAAATACAAGCTTTCAAAAAAGAAACTCTTTTTGTTTTGCTTTTGCTTACAATGAAATGATATTTTTATGAGAAAAAAAATCCAGTGTTTTAAAGGAAACAAAACTGTACTCTGAGAATTGTGACTCATTAAAAGCATTTCTCAACTGGTTTCACAATGCAAGAAATCTCAAATGCCCTAACTCCCAGACCAGAGCCCACCCACTGAGTTATTTGCCTCCCTAGAAGAAACAGATAATTTTGATGCCATGAAAATAATATTAATGCACAGAATTCGGATTCCTAAGGATATTAGCATCTTTTCAGACCTGAATTAATGAACAAATTTAGTTCAGAGTTGCAGCAAGCAATTTTTTACTGTGTGATATCCAATTCAAAAGGAATTTATCAGCCTCCATCTGCTATTATGGAAAATACCAAAATCAGAGATTTTAGTAAAGTAATCTGAAAGCTGCAGCCACTGAACTTTGAGCTAAAAATCGTGCTTGGTAACTCCAGGCTGTAAATAATTCTCTTTCTCTGAGGACTGGATAAAAAGTTAGACATACATTGCTGTGTGATCAATTGATTTTACTGGCAGCTGGTCAGGTCAGGAGGACCAGAAGAAAGGCTATGGCAGCACAGCCAGTGAATAAATTGCTGGCTCAACCTAGAGTGTAGCGAGTTTGTTCTGAAAAATAGGTAATCATATATATGACCAAGTGTACTGCACCATGCTGCAGAGGCATTGCTCAGGGCTCTATTCTCTGTCCAGAAAATAAAAATACAGTGTGAATAACATTCAAACCTTTATTTTGGATCAAACTCAATGGCATTTGAGATTTTCTCCAAGATGATTCAATTCTTATTCATGTCAGCAGGAGCATAATTGAGTAGAAGAGTGCTCAGCCCCAAAAGCTGTGTGAAGTCATGTTTAAGCTGTTACTGTAGGTGTAGCAGGCCCTAGGAAATGGGAATCTCAAAGTTTCAACAGGTTCCTTACTTCAGGTTTGAATAAATTTTAAATGTGTCCCACAGATTTTTTGCTAAATCTGCTCTAGATCCTGGCTCAAGTTTGAATGGTCTTCATATCACTCTTCCCTTAAAAACTTATCTTCTTCTGAGTTTCATGTGTATTGAAGTCCCTACCTGAATCTTGTAGAGGGTATCAATTTGGAGTCAAAACACTAAGATCAGGATTGCTTTCATGCTTCACTTCTTGGACTGCCTAGTTTGTGGAGTAAAACCTTTTTTGTAATTCAGTAAACATCAGCAACTGGATTCTTCCCTGTGTGGTTACACGAGACACCCATACAGGGTAACCTTTGTCAGTCAGGCATAGTCCTGCCTCCATAATGCCCATTTGATAAATTATACATGGGTACCTAATGTACTCTCATAAATTATTATAGTCTCTTATAGCCTTGTGTTTTATGGTGATATGTCATAGCATGGGAGCAGACAATATATTGTCCCAGAAGATGCCATGGACTCTGAGATGGCATTACCAATTCTACCAGTAAAAAATAACAAATTAAGAGATCTGAAAGTAGAATACTTGACAATACCTCCCTTAATTGAGGAAAACGTTCCTAATGAAAGGGAGTTGTTGCAGGAATAGGTTCATTGCTGAGAGACAGAGTTTGATTTAGGATCCCTTCTGGCTCTCTTTTTCCCCAAGCAATCAGGAGGAGCTTTGAGTGCTCAGTCCCTAGGGACAGGCAAGCCTTACATCACTTACCAACCACGCCTCTTGTGATTAAGGGAAGAGGTAGAAGCTTTCGAAAGGATTTTCATCCAGTTGTTTTCACTAGGAAGAGGCTGAATAATATCTTCAAACTGTGGACTTAAAGCATATCTAGAAAGGTGGAGTGAAGAAAAAGGGTGAGTGGAATTGAATACCTGAAAGATGCAATAGCCATATCCTGTCCCAGCAACAGAATGCAATGAGAAAATTTAGGACCGCTTAAAATGGGTCTGCTTTTTGTTTCAAGATTAATATTAATCATTTAGGATGCTGCTCTCCAACATATGTTACAGCTATACCTAGAAGGGGCTGTAGGACTACACTCAGGAAAAGGTACTACTCAGTGTAAGGGTTACCACAACTGCACAACAGACTGAAGTTTTCCTTCGCCACCAAAGTGCAAAAATTATGGCACTCACAAAGAAATCACATTTAATTTTAAACATCTTAAATTATCTGAAATGGACAGGATGATGGATATATGTATTTAAGATGTTCTCATACCTTAGGATTTAGAAGTCTTTTTCTTTTAAAGGATTTTTAACATTTTACATCAGAGGTGCATTGATTTTCATCCAATTTTTACAAAACACATTTGAGCTGTACAGCAGAACTTCAAGGCTGATGTGGCCTTAAGGTTAGAATCTGTAAAACAAGAGTTGGCTGAAGTATTTTCCCACACATTTTAGTGGACAACTACTTTTGCCTTTTTTTTAAAAAAGCCTTTATTACAAGGTTGATTTCTTTGAAAAGAAATCAATGTATTTGATTTATAGGAGAAATTTTACAGTTTTACAGAGGAAGATTAACTGTTTTCAGGATAAAATGTAAAACTTCCTTTTTTTCTTTTTTCCTGCCTACTTTTTCTCTACCACAGTCAAGTCGGCTGTAGGAAAGAGTTCACCAGTCTAGTCTAGTTCACCGCTCTAACTTAAAGAGGTATTGCTGCAGATTTAGAGCCATATTGTAAATGACATTACAATAAGTAAATATTTCTCATGAAACCAGAAATGCCATACTTGAGAGGCTAGAAAAGTTTTTACACAAAAAAAAAAAAAAAAAAAAAAAAAAAACCTCTTGTTCTTACATCTTAGTCTGTTTAGAGGTTTTGGGGATTCTTTTTTAATATACTGCTTCAGCTGAATGCTAGCAGTGTGCCTTGTTATTTAAAAGAGAGCAGTTTTCTTGAAAGTGTGTGAAGTGACTGTAATCTTTATTTTTAAGAAACTCTAGTGCCTTAAAACTTGGGTGGCATATCCTACCTTACAGTAGATACCAGTGGATATCTGATTTGTGAAATAGGGACTTGCATACTCTTTGAGTTAGTTGTGTGTTATAGTGCCATGGCAGTGAGTACTATAAGCAGCCAAAGGTACTTCTTAGTAAGAGCAGATGTACAGTCTTTAAAAATGAGATGTTTACTAAGACAAGGTCATATGGTAAATGTGGAAATTAATAAAATAGTAACTAATGTAAGTAATAATGATATATGGGTAGTTAGGAAATGTTATATCTGAAGATTTTTAGGCTGCTACCCAAGAAACAAGCACTGATCACCTATTTCTACTTTTGCAAATAAAGAAATTGAGATCCAGGAAGAAGTGTCTCACGTAAATGCAGTGATGACAAATGCCATGACATTTCTTGGCAGTCTTCTGTGGATTAGCTAATGCAAGTAGTTGACAGTCACTCACCAGGAAAAAAAAAAAAGCTTGAATAAAAGGAATAATTTGACCAAAAATAATTGTTCCAGGGTGTATATTACACCATGCTGGATACCATCTTAAACAACAGTGCTTCGTGTGCTGGATTAGTTGATAGTGGAAGAAAAGCAGTTAGATGAGTGGAAACATCCTTTTGATGTCATGTTCTGAATTTCTGGCAAGCACAGATGACCCTTCTCCACATGAAGACAAAATGCAAGGCCAGGCTACCTCTGGTGAATATTCGGCAAGGCTCAGGAAGAGATTAGAAATGATCAGTGATCAACATCTAATTACATTTTAAGTCTTCTTCAGGATAAATCTATCAAGAGTTGACACTGTGACATTGAAAACAGAATTTCTCTTTGGTGTTTTTATTTTGTTGGGTTTTTTTGGGGGGTTTTATTTCCCAAAGGGGAAAATTAGCCTCAGTGACTTCAGGTAGTGAAGTCCCACTGACATTAGATCCTTCCACTGACTTCAAAAGAAATTGGGTTGAGCCCAAGCAGTCTAGAAATGAAAGAATGCATGGGGAAAAAAATCAATTTGCTGAAATAGCAAAGGCTAACAAGAGGAGGCTGCTTGGCTGTCTTCCAAAAGGTGGTATGAAGAATAGATGTTTACAAATACACCATATTTTATAAAAGCATAAAACACAGGCCTGAAGTGAGACTTCTGTGGTTTAGTCAGAGGTTTCCTTAGGCTGAACCATGATAACTACAAGACATTTGGTCAGATTAAAGTGATTTACAGAAGTTCTGGAGATCTGGCCCGTTGTATCTGTAGGGAAGTTTCTTTATGTGACTACAGTTCCCCTGTGGCCTGTTTTACCAGCATATACAGGCACCAGGGCAGCTGAAATTTCATTCACTAGTGTGTTTATGTTCAGAAACAACTAGCTAGGCAATCCAACACCAGTAACTCCATCCAACATAGTGTTTCTGTTGATAACAATCTGTTTGCTTTTTTTTTTTTTATATTTGCTCACTAAAAATGCTGATGATTTTTGCTAATTTATTGTCTTCCTGTGAGTGCTATCACCTTACAGCAGAAAGGACTCAGTTATCCTCATTGAAGCTGATATATCTCAAGGGACCCAAAATTCATGCAGCTGCTTCCGACCAGCAATGAGTAAAGGAACATCACCAGAGTGAGATTTGCAGCCTCCTCTGGCCTCTGTTAAGTAACCAGTTCAACAAATCTTAAGTCACAGTCACAGGTAGGAGGCAGCTAGAAGGGTTGGAAGCTGGTTGGAAAAGGATGGGCATCCCCATTTGCTGTCATGGATGCTGTAATACTGCAGTACACAAGCATATGCGTGCAACAAAAAAGGATGTAGAAAGAAGGGTCTACTCTATAAGGAAATTCAGAGCAAAAAACCATCTGAAACTGCTAGAGAAATAAGACAACCTTTTGCCAAACTTTCTACTATGCACTTGCAGCTTTATAACATTTAACTTTTTGAAAAATTTTACAATTCAATTACTTTATTTCTTAAATATATTTCAGAGCCTTAACACATCTAATAACAGCAGATCAATAGGCTCATTGTCGTACAGTGTATCAGAGCACCAGCAAATACCTATGTTATGAAACTAAGTGAATTTACTAGAGTGTAAACCCCCAGTGAGTTGTCTGTAATCAGGCAGCAGGCCTTCAGGGCAAGAGAATTAATGTATTTTAATATTTTAGGTTATCTTCCATATGGCATAATGCTATACCCCATCTGTATGTGTGCGTTTGCAAACAAAGGTAGGAGGTTTTTTTCCAGAAGTAATTTTCCCTTAGTGGAATCTCACCTGCATTCTAATGTCTTTTATCATCTAGTCCTTCAAACAAACAAAACTTCGAAGAGTGTGAGTCTACAAATAGCATTAATGTCTGTAGAGCTGAATTAGATTATTCTAGATCTCTTTTCTCTTTGGAGTGTTGAAATACCTGTTCTATTCTATTTTAAAGGACTCTGCCATTTAAAAAACAAGGGATCCTTGAAAGGGGATGTGGAACCTCTCACTGAATCACAAAAAAGAATGTTCAAGGCTTCATATAATCATTGTCATGTAAGTGTTTTGAGAAACTTTAGCTCTTGTGGTATCCCTTTGTTGACATACTAGCACGGCAGCCATTGGCCACGTGGTGTCCAGTTGGCTTAATGTGCTCAGAAACACAGCTCTTGGTAAGAGCAGCTAAAGGGGGATGCCAAAAGAGAAAAACTTGTGCACATTCATATTTGCATAGGTATTTATACTGGTTCCCATGGAGCATTGCAGAGTACTTTCAATAACTCTTCAGAAGAGTTGTGGGGAGGCAACAAAGGGGAGGAAGCATCCCTTGCTGAATCCTCATGTCCTGATCAGTGGTCAGGATTTCACCTCCTTAGGTGCCCTGTTCTTAGCTTATGTGGACCTGGTGTGCAGTGAGCTCAGCAGTAGAGGTGTCAGTGACAGCTCTGTCAGGAGACCACGCTGCTCTCCCATACCTGGCTCCATCAGGTTGAGTGAATCTCCTGTGAGAAACTCAAAGGAAGTAATTTTGGCATCAGCATTAGATAATGTCCACTGTTAAAAAATGTAGGTTGCTAATGATTTAAATTCAGGCTTACTTCACAAGTTGTACAAACTAGGACAGCAACACCCTGCATTTGTGCCTGCAGTAAAATATTTTTAAAGTCAGGCTTTTTAAGTTAAAGGAAAGGCTGCAACACTGTCAGCAGCACCATAGATTCAGCAAGAGAGACTACAACCTGACAATCACACATTGGCTGACATGTACCATGTAATGGAGGTATTATTTACTATTTCAAAAAAGATAAACAGCACTATTTGTTTGCTTTGTGTCTCAGAGAAGAAACAAACTGCAGAGACTTAAAAAGTGGCATTGTTAACTAGCACTGTTGGATAAATTCTTTTATGAAAAAAGGAAGGAATTTTAAAAACAAGTTACATAATAGACCACCTTTTGTAGCATTTTTTCCACTGAATCCTGAAATTATTAATGCATTACTGATATTGTAATAAACTCATTGAAGCACTGGTGCTATGAACAGTAGAATGGAATTTACAGAAGAAAACTCCCTTTCCAGAGACATGCTGTTCAGATAAGTGTATTAATTGTCTTGGTGACAACTGTGAAACAAAAAGTCTTTTAAAAATACTTCCTTCATATTTTGTGGTTTTTGGGGGATTTTTTTGTTTTTTTGGTTGGGTTTCTTTTGCTTGGTTGGTTGGTTTTTGTTGTTTTTTTGGGGTGGGGATGTTTGTTTTGGTTTTGGAGGTTTTTTTTTTTAATTTTGCTTGTTGGTTTTTTTTTGTTGGTTTTTTTTTGGGGGGTAGTCACGTAGGAAAATACATTTTGCAGAAGTGTTGGCAATGGAATAAATAATTTTCACAGATGCAGATGTTCTGTCAGGAAAACAGAGACTGTGAAGGGCTTCCATGGAATCCTGTTAGCACCACATGGCATGACAAGCATTTTTGTGGACTCTGGTGCGGCCATGCACCATTTTTCAGGGTGGTACAATCTGTACTGCCTCTGCTCCTGCTCTGTGTGAGGAGTTACCTGCAGCCCAGAGATAACATTCATCCACAGCTGCAGATTTTGCAGAGCTGGAGACCGAAGAGTTCAGTGAGAAAGTGGGAAGCAAGTAAAAGCCTAGAACCAGTCTTTTACCCTGTTGCTACATATTTTTGTATAGACCTCCTTGAGGTAATTTTTCCAAGTCCTCATTTTGGGTTGTTGCCTAATGAAATGGGTTTTGTATTCATGTTATTCATTCATCTATGTCTGTTTCATACAATTCCCAATCCTTTCTTCTTAATCTAACCTCTATTTTTAATGACCAAGTACAACAGTCATGCTAACTTCTTTCATAACCAAAGTCAGTTAACCAAAATAAACTAAGAAAGGTGTGGATTATTTTTACCACATTTTTTTCCTAACTAAACTAATGTCACTGGCTTCTTTCTGACATATCCCATTATTTATACATCTCAAGTTTTTTTTTTATTTTCTACATCTAAGAAAAAGTGAATCAGAGAGAAAAAAAAACAATGAAGCACAAAAAGTGGCACAAACATATAAGTTGAATCCATAGTGCATAGCAAGTTCATCCTAGAGTCAAAATTGTCAGTTACATTTGCAATTTCCTCAAAGCAGCTCCCAACCCACTGCTGCATTTACATTTGATCAGTTTTTAAGTGTACAGACTATTAAAAAAGAGAGTTCCTCACAAAAAACTAATGATGCAGATCACAGTTTTTTCATTAACTTTTTCACAGCTTGACACTGTTTTAGCTGGGTTGTTTTTCATTCTGACTTGAAAATTTGCTTTTAATTTTGCTTATTCCTTGGAATAGAAACACTGTATGTTGACGTCTTCATCAGATAAACGGGTTTAATTCTGGGAGTTGATGGTCATCCTGTCTTTATTGATACAAAGCACTCTGAGACAGCTCTGTCTTAGAGCAAGAATATTCACCTTGGTATGAGTTTTCCTTTGAATATATAACTGTGTCTATGTAAACAGCAGTTCTAAGAGAACCTTTCATAATAAATGCATGTGAGTATGCATGTACATACATCTATATACATGTTCACACACCTGTATTTTTTGTCTCCAACTGGACTACCTTCATCATTTCACTTCCATTGCACCAAAGATCAGTGGGTAAAAGAATAACATCTATCTATTTATCTTTAAAGAAACCTTGAACATATCACAGACTTGAAAATACCAAATAATTATCATGAATATGTATATTGGGAACTGAAAAAAAAGTGATTCTCATGGGGATCCTAAAGTAAACTGATATTAAAATTAGAAAGTGATCCAAAAAGTAAAACTGGGCAATCTGCTACTAAATACTAAGGGTTTCATCTGCACTGTATGTTAAATGGTATTCTTACTTTGTCTACAGGTGTATACTTATTTTTAGAGAAATGGAGGCAGTGAAAGAAGAGAAGTTCACAAGATTTAACCCTGAAAAAAAAAAAAGAAGAAAGCAATATCAATCACAGATTCTAGTTCAAGAGTTGCTGGCATGACCGTCATAGTATCTAGGTCAGTGCAAATGAAATGGAACAGTCATGTCATAACACAAAAGCAGCAGGAGGACTGCTACCTGTACAGACTGCTGGCTCCATAGGAAAAATATACCTCTCGTTCCACTGTCAGCTGAAAGAGTATGAAACCAGGATGGAAGTAATGTGTCTGACTCTCTTTTTAGTCTAGTTTTTGCCTGTCTTCTGCACAAATCTCATATTATTTCTTTTTTCTAATTGTAAAAGGAAGGACAGATACACCTGCTATGGTTAAGATTTTTGCCTCTTATTTCATTGGCACCAACACCATTCAGTGGCCTGAAGTAAGGTGGGTCTGGGTGGGATTTTAAAGTACACGAGGGCCATATTTTATAAAGTTCTTTAGAAAGCTGAAGATATAAACAAGCATACAGTTCATTGAATGACACATATCTTACCAGTTTAGTTGCTTATCAAGATTCTCCAAGGCAAATAGTTTTCATGTTTTAGGAACTAAGTGCTAGAAATGGTTAAACACTTTAGATGAAATGGTTTTCCATCTGCAAAGGCACTTTTTCTCAGATTCAAAGCACTTCACAGAGAAGTGGCAAAGTGTATGACATTTCCTACAATTGAAAGTCAAACTAAATTGGATTGAACTTATCTCATTAAAGTAGATGTTATTTCATACAAATAAAGGGAACAGTATAAGTTTGCTGTTTTCTTATATTTCATTTTGAAAATTTATTACATATTCAATAATATAAAAATCTAGACAACAAACATAATTATGTTACAATATTAACAAACAATCTGAAGAATTAATATGTTGGTGCTTGCAAACTGAAATTTTAGTTCTAGGAGAAATTTTGAATCTGTGTTTTGATTTTATATAAAAAATGAACTTCAGAGTTTCCAAAGCAAAAGGAATTTTTATTTTTTTTAAGCAGTTCTAATGAGAACTCTGAAAATCTGGCACTTAGAGCTGGCTTAACTCAGTTGGCTTTCATGTTCTTTGTAATATTCCTAGAGACTTCAAAGGAATCAATTAGCTTAATGCTAAGGATTTTTAAAAATCTCATTCTCTTTCTGTTCACAATCTGTATAATGGGGAAGTGATTAGAATATCTATACTACAGAGGTATTCTGAAGTTTTAATTAAGTTCTAGAAATTAATTCAGGATCCTGAGATGGGAGAAGTGGAAAGAAATAACATCCTCATGTGCTCTGGAGCCTCTGGCTGCAGACTGTGAAGCTGTAGCCACTTTTACCACTTGAAAATATGGAACTTTTAACTCCCAACAGTATGATGTAGAGCTAAATGTCTCTCTAAGTTGTGAAATGTGGAAAATCTTTGTGTATTTAGAAGACTCTTTGCTCATGTTTTGTAATGAGATGTTCATTTGTCTCAGTCTTCAGTCTTTAATACTATTCCTCACTAGGATTCTTTTTGTCAGGTACTTGTAGATGTTCCTCTGACTGCTCAGTCTTCTTTCCATCTCATCAGAATTCCTCATTGTAATAACAACACAGGCATTTTTATGATAGGTTTTTTTTTTTCATAATTTCCTGTTGCCTTAGGAAATACTGTTTCTGTCTGAGTATGGTCAAGACTGACATCTGTGTAAATCTGAGTATTGGTGTGCATTCTAGTACACATATTTCTAGAAGAAAAATTATTTAAATGTTTCCCTTTCCCATTATGAAATGCAAGCCTCTTTAAAATCTCTTGAGTGTAAAAGCCCTGTGTGATTGGAGAGTGTAGGGTAACAGGTGCTACTCCTCCTTTGGTCCTTCTGAGACACACTAGGGATGGCACATATCCTCCTCCTTCTGTGAGGATATGACCTCCATGTAATCCCCACAAGGTAAAGGTAGATTAAAACTGCTGCATCTTCCTCTCTTGGATTTAGAAGGCAGATTCCCTCTGAAGTGGGCATTCAGGAAACCCCACAGTGAGGGTGGGGGGTTCTCTGAGCTGCTGTAGACGTGAGGGAGAGTGATGATCCATATGTGATCCACAGCACTCAGTCAGCAGGTTTTCAGTCAGTCAACATGTGACAGTTGTCACCGTGCTCTGCAGGTAAATTAAATGAGATGGGTTGTATCCACACACTGAAAGCACATACCTACATGATGCACAGACTGAGAAACACCTGCACAGCCATCCATGCTAGACAGGTTTGGAAAGCTTCTAGATAATCTGGTCGACTAGTCTCGACAACTCATATTTTCCTTTCTAGTGGATTTTGATACTCACCCTGCTTCCATCCCAAGCCTGACACTGAAACTATCTTTTCTGATTGAAGATATTTCTGTAACTGCCCTAACCTCAGAGCTCAGCTGTGGGTTTTTTGCCTCTGGGCACATTTCCTTGCTTGATGGTAAAGTACCTATCACAAACAGTGTCTCAGAAACCACTGCCTCTTACAGCATCCCTTGTCACATAATACCTCTAATCATCACCTTTTACTGCCAGATGGGGCCAGTGGGACTTGGCAGCAGGAGCATGGACAGGACCCAGGAGCAGGATGTGATGGGCAAGTCTAAAACACAGCTGCAGCAGTGCCACAAAACAGAGGAGTGTGGGCCACCTCATCAGGTGTTAATGGGCTATGAAGGGGTCATAACTTCTGGTTAAAGCCCTCCCTTGCTTCTTTGGTTAATCTGCATCTCTAGTATTTTTGTGATCAAGCAATTTAGAAAACCAGTCTGCTTTAAACGGATTGCATTGGTCTTGGGTGGGGAAGTGCAAGGCACAGTATCCCAAAAAAAACGGTGGAGCTTTGAACTTTAAAATAAATGTTGGCCACTTAGATTGTCCAAAGACTAGCAGTTTTCTACCTATAAAATACGCTGTGAGAATTAAAGGAGAGATAAAAACTAGCAATTGGTTTAGTTGTATTCTGAATAAGTGGCATTTAAAAAAAAATGTAAATTTTGAAGTGAAAAATTAGAAAAATGCAATCCAGAGGACTATTTCATCTTGTTCTTCCAGGGTATTTAGTCCCTGTGAAAACAAAACAGTATTGTTAAAAACAGAAGAATGGGAACCCCAGTAGAAATGCAGCAACAACTGTAAAATCTGAAGTTTCTCATGCTTCTGAGTATAAAATGCCTAATGTGACTGGCATTCCTATATTATTGTTTCATTTTCCCTAAACTCCTGTATCACAGTTTCACACACATTGGGGAAACAGCTAAAATAGTCCCTACTCATAAGGTTTCTGCAGTGTTGGTTGTTTTATAGCCGTAAACTGTTGTGGTTTATGATTTACCAAGGTGAAAGTGTGCAACAAATATCAGATTCCTCCATGGCTCATGAGTTTTTCTCCCAAAATGAGACCTTTTCATGATTCAGGAACTCTGCCCATGCAATATAAATAGATGCTAAGATGAAGCAACAAGTTTCTTTGAGCTCCATTTCATTGCTGTGATGATCAGACATGACTTCAGTGCTGCAGTCTTTACTGTGCAGGCACCTCTCTTTCTTTTTTGCATGATACTTAGTTACTGTCTCCAGAATGGAGAAGAAAAAGATGATATTTTCAGCCTAAACAATTTAACAGAATGCAACTATTCAGAATGTAAGGAGTGGATCTCCTGTTTGCGCCATGTAACTGGGAAAACTTTGAAGTTTGTCCTGTTGGTTCCCTCCCTTCTTCTTTCCCCAGCAATCCCCCAACCAAACATTTATGGTTATTCAGTTGACAGCCAATAAATAGCGAAGTGTTTGGGGGAAATTCTGTAGTTTTTTGGAAAGAAACCTATAAAAGAAAGAGACGCAGGGAAAAAGAGGAGGAGAGAGAGCGTAATCTGTACACCATCTGTTGCCTAGTGCAATCCATGCTGACACAGAGCTTTTTGACATTTTATACCTCGAATGCAAGCACATAGATCATTTCTACCTTGTACTTTTCCCGTCTCATTATCGGAATTTATTCCCTCGCTTTGTTGTTGGTGGAGTCCCTATTCTAATTGTTTCTTACATGTGCTGTAAATCTGTCCTCCAATCAGTAAAGCCCTGGAACATGAAACTGAGACCTAGCAATTTCCTTTGCTTACCAGTGCATCTGCTGGAGCGTAGTGTTGAAATAAAATGAAACATGTTTGCACTCTTTTTCTATCATACTGTAATGCGCCTTTCATTTCGCTCAAGGAATTTTTAATATTCAAGCCATACCCTGTGCATGAAGTCATTTCCCTTCGATATAATTGTAATGGTAATACGTATGGCCTAACTGGCAGTGGCACAGCTGGCTGCTTGCCACAGCTGAGCCTCTGACTCAAAGACTTTAATTCTGTCATGCCTCATCTGGCTTTATGTACTCTTTTGTAGTTAGTTCACAAATTTATTCTAGGGTATCCATTGAGATGGGCAGGCCATTGACTTTTCTCTAAAGATAGCACACTAAACTAATGAAGGGCACCAAATATGTGCATTGATAACCTGTGTGCATGCTGAATAGAAATCAGATTATAAGTCAATGTGCCTGGGTGGTCAAGACTTATTGACAGATGCTTAGACCCTGATTGTGCAAAGATTTAGTGGCGGTGAATAAAGGTAAGCATAGGCAAAAGCCTTGCCTCATCACTGCCTGCAGGATCTGCTGTCACAAATAGCAAGTGGCACAGGGTCTGCACAAGCTGCAGTAGCAGCTTGTTACCCCACAGGACCATTTAATTAATTAATAGCTGTGTTTTGTTTTGCTGGTTTTAATTAACTGAGTCTTTCTGCAAAATTATGGTGTGGCTTCAGTCCCAAGGAACTTTTAAAGTATCTCTTCAGGTTTATTTTCACCTACAAGGTCAGAAAAACGTTCTTCAGCCTAAACTGCTATGTCCTGATGCTTTATACACCTACCATACATCTTTCCCTTCATCTATCACTAGGCCTAAAATGCATGCTCCTAAAGCAAGGTTCTATGTTTATCTTTCTGGTTTCATCCCTTTCTGCTTTCACTAAGGCCTTCCATCTTTATTCCTCTAACTCCCCTAAAAAAGTGATTGTTTCAAGAAGCCAGAATGTCTGACCCCTGCTTCCAATTACCCACTGGAAATATACTTTAAATAATGGTTACCATCTTCGTCCATCCTCACCTTTCTGAGTCTGCTGTTTTTCTCCTCTCTATTTGTCCATAATAACTTAGAAGGTTTGCTTTTATCTATAAAGTTCAATGCACATCTACTGAGTTACAAGAGCAATAAAGTGTTGTTTACCAGGTTTATGGATCACTCACTTTCAGTCTATTGTTCAAATGTGAGCCCCCTCTGAAAGTTAAAAGCTGTTGGTGTGAATCGATTAGGACTTCATTTTATGCTAGCTGAAATCAATTACCAAGCCTGTTTCTTACTGTGGAAGAAAGGTCTTACTAGCTGCACACACTACAGATTTTCTTGATTTGATGGTCAAGCTATAATGCTGAAAAAATGTTATTTGAACAAAAAATTTAATTCAACCTGAGATGAAAATTCTCTTTTAGTTGTGAATTATCTATAACTATTTGAAAATTAGGAAGCAAAATTAAAAAGAAAATGCTGATTCAAACTGGAAAAAATATGACTTTAGGGAAATTAGAAAGAGTTTTGTCTTCTTTTAAATTCACTTTTTTTTTTCCCCTTACCTTTTGGGAAAAAAAAATGTACCAGATCCTCTTATAAGATTGAGGAAGTAAAAAAAATACAGTAATGCAAATTAGTTCTGTCAACCTCATATTTACTATCACTCTCAAGTAGTGACTCAACCAATGTACTATATAGATCACCTCTGATCTGTATTTTGGGATGCAGGAGTAAATATGCAGAAATAAGAGAATATTGGTACCTTTTACAAGTCTTGCCCAGATAAGAAGTCGAACACAGACATAGTCTACATGTAAATTAAAGCTCACAGATGTCACTGTTTTAGGAAGAGAGAATCTCAGCCCTTTCAAGAACAAGACTGCTG
Source organism: Vidua chalybeata (assembly GCF_026979565.1). Classification (NCBI taxonomy): domain Eukaryota; kingdom Metazoa; phylum Chordata; class Aves; order Passeriformes; family Viduidae; genus Vidua; species Vidua chalybeata. Next base: position 33,868,085 of record NC_071531.1, on the reverse strand, counting down.
TAGGAATAGCAACTACCACAAACAAAAAAAGATTTTCCAATTTGAAATCTGGAGCTGAATCTGGTAAACCTAAGAAAAAAAGAATGAGGGGAGACTTCATTGCATCTTCAAGTTTCTTGTGAGGGGAAGGAGAGGGGCAGGCACTGATCTCTTCTCTCTGGGGACCAGTGACAGGATCCAGGGAATGGTCTGAAGCTGTGTCAGGGGAGGTGTAGGTTGGATATTAGGAAAATGTTCCTCACATTTGGGGTGGTGCACTGGAGCAGCTCCCCAGGGAGTGGTCACAACACCAGCCTGACAGAGTTCAAACCTGCATGTGTTTGGACACATGGTTTGATTCTTGGGGATGGTCCTGTACAGGGCTTGGAGTTGGACTTGGTGATCCTTTTGAATCCCTTCCAACTCAGGATATACTATGATTCAGTGAAAATTCACAATTTAAGAGCTTCAGTTCCCAGAAATTAATGCTAATTTTCATTTGAATTATTCCTTGATTTATGTACCCACTTGAAAAATTCAGGCAATTTTTCTCATGCTCCAACTACTAAGTATTTAACTATAAACATTTAATTTGCAAACTCCTGATTCTCCTCTCCACTCTGCCTTTCCCCTTCCTTCCTCTCAAAAGAATCTAAGTTTGGAGTGTGTGCCAAGCAACCACTTTCCTAATCTTCCTGATAATTCATGCAACTGAACGATATGATAATAAGGTAGAGAAGTTAATTACATCTGGTGAAAGCAAAAAAAAAAAAAAAAATTCATTTAATGCCACCCCCATCTCTGAAATACTATCCTGGCCAATGCTGTTCATACATACCCATGTCAAAGGTAGCCTAAGGAAAAAAAACACTTGTGCCTCCAGTACGTGCTTGGGTTTAGAATTTTCCAACCCCTGTTACTCTGTTCACAATTTATTTTCTTCATATCAGCTTTAAATATGAAGTAGGTTCCCAATGTTTACTTAAATTTTTCAGTTTTTAAAAATAGTATTGCAAGCATATGATTCTCATAAAGCATTTTGTGCAGGGAGAAAAGTAAGCCTAGAGGCAAATCCTGTAACTCTCCAGACTGTAAAGACAGAATGATGACAAATTGTATAAATATGTGCAAATTGTCCAAATGATGTCATGTATTCAGGCTGGCAAAAGGCAGGAAGAATACTTGAGTCTAAGGTCAGCACAGACTCTGTCTTGGAATAAAATTGAGCAATTAGATTCAATTTGCTTAAATTTATCACCAAGAAAAATGTTTTGTTTAATCTTAATCTTCGTCTTATTTTTCAAGCATTTTAGAACCTACTGTATTACTGCATCAGTGAAGGCCCCCAGTAAACTCAGGAAAAGCCAGATAGCAGCATGCATTAAGCAGGCTGCCTGTTGGAAAGGATTGGTGAAGTAGGGCAGCACACTTGTGACCTACCACATGAAACTTCTCCATTTAAATAGTGATTTAAATTTAAACAGCAAATTGCAGAGCCTTGCAAATGTGGGGGTCTATTCTTGAAACAAGCAGCACTTTAGATAACTTGGGAAAATTGCATATTGAAACTTTCTGGGGCTAGACAACAGAAGTAGGGTCTCTGGGATCCAACAGGTCTGTAAATGCTTATACTGAAGTATTTTTGATTTACTTTACACAGGTCTTCTTTTCTCTCTTCTGCTTTTTCTCTCTCTCCCCCTCTCCTCCCCTCCCCTTTCAGTATCGAGGTCAGCCTTCTCCAATTATTTGTCTGCAAACCATTTCTTTCTTCAAGTTTTCCCATTTACATTACATAGGTCAGTGTCTCCTTGGGTCAAGCTGTTTTAACTTCCACTGCATTATTTTCTCACCTTCCAGTGCTTTGCTTCCTCTCTGGTCTCACCCTCCACCACCAGCCCTTCCACATTTGGAGACAGAAAATTAATGTAAAAAGGGAAAGAAAAATAGATTTTTTTTTCTGCTTTTGTGACAAAATTCTTCTAGCCACAACCACTGGAACACAGGTCCAGCTGAATATGCAGATGTTTTTTAATCATGCATTGAGCTGCTTGTTGTGCCCTACATCTTCTTTTAGCAGGGACAGTTAATTATCTGATGTTCAGGTTGTATACTTTGGTGGTGAGTGGGAATGTCTATGCAGACACTCTCAAACCTGCTGATGTCTGAACACTTTGGAGCACCTCAGTAATATTCATTTGACAGACTGTGAAACTGTAGTTTTTGACAGTAGACCTCTATTTCCAGTATCAGCTGGACTTCAGTTCCTATCATTAAACAAACAAACTTATATTTGCTTATTTTTATAGGTTTAGGAATGAATATTCAAAGAGAGAAGGATGATAAATTAAAAACCTAAAGCATTAAAATACAAAAAAATAGCTAAAAAAATTAATGTTGCCTGTGTGAGACACAGTTTGGTATATTAACAGTAGTGCCTACTGCATTTGAGAGGTCAAAGAGATTTGTTGTATATGTATATAACATGCACTTGCCTCTATCTCAGGATCAGAGTGCCTGCACACTTTTGTGAGCTGTGTATACAAGGAGGTCATGTGAGTAAAGGGTTTTCTTTCTAGCCTGCCTGTTTAGGAAAGAAATTAAGAACAGATGGAACCTATTAAAAAAGAATTTCTAAAGTACAAGCTTTAAAAATGGCTGGTTTTTCTGTTTGTTTGTTTGTTTGTTTGTTTGTTTGTTTTTAAGAAAAAGAGAAGCTCTCATGATGTCGGTGGGATGATATGTGGTGCATGGCTAATTTGGCATCATGCAATTGGATCTAACATAAAGTTAATGCTGGAGCTGCTGAATAAGCCATTCTCCAAACATGTTTCAGCTGCATACGTTAAAACCCCTGTAACTGTTACTTTTAAGAGTACATTAAAAAGGTTGTGAAAACTGCTCCTTGTAATGATTTCTACAACAGGATCTCTGCAAACTCACAGCTGGAGGCTATCAAACACACACCTCCATAATAGACAACACTGTGCGTACAATTAACACATTAATTTATAGAGTAAAGTGATCAGGGGAGACTAAAGCTTCAAAGCCAAACACTCACCATGAAGGAAGAAGTGAAGTTACATGGCAGAAGCTGCCTTGCTCACTGCAGCCCTTCCTGGCACAAAAGGCCTGTCCTACTGAGCCCAGAGGTGCTCCCTGTCTCCTGTACCCAGGTGCATGCCTCTGCCAAACCCCAATTCCAAACAGGGATAGGAGCAAGCTGTGCTCTTCCCCATCCTGTTCTCCAGTCCTCCCCTTGGCATTAAAGGAAACCTCATGCCATAGACCAGGCAGGCATGCTGCAACAAAATACTCTACCTGACTGAGTGGGGAGGAGGTGGAGAGGACATAATCTCCTGCCCGCATGGTGTATCCAGCATAAAAGTACCAAAAACACAATAAAACAACTACCCTAATAATTTAACACTAGGAATACTTTGTGTATGTCTGTCAGAGTGGTTTCCTTGCTGGGTTTATGCCCTGCTCTTACATGGAAGAGGAGAGTTGGCAGAATGAGGCACAAGGCATCCTGTTTAAGCATGGACCCACCAAAAGTCAGTCCTATTCATCATGCCAGGACTCGGATTTAGCCAGGGAGGAAGCAGCATGACCTGGCTGGTCATTGTCACTTCTCAGTGTTGGAGACGCAGGTCTGAATTGAAGATGCAGAACTTGGAACCACCTCTTAGGATGTAGGATGTAGATAGTAGGATGTTTAGGCTTTTTCTGGAGAAGAAAGCCTTGAATTTTTTCTTATGTGAGGATTGAGAGTCCTTTTTATGACCTGTTGATTAGAGTATTCATGAGGAGCCAGTTGACTCAAGCTGAAGTCTCAACCAGAGGCATTCAGATTCATCCATTGAGCCAGGTATGCTCTTCACATTTTGTCAAAAGGTGTTTTGCAGAGCACCACTCTGTTCTTGGCCTTCTCACCCCCATCTGATTTTCAGGACCTGCCTCCCTCTGATGCCCTGTCCAGACATGTTCTGTATACCTGCAATTACCCCTACTCATGGAGTCAGAGACTTCTCTGGGTTCTCCTTCTGTTTGTCTCCCATCAGGAGAGAAGTATTAAGATTTTCAAGCTCAGAATGAGTTGTTGGGGTTTTAGTTCTTTTTTTTTAAAGTCTAATACCAGCTATCGTCTTTCCACTGTCTACAGCTCCTCAAGGGAGAAAGCAATTGGATAAGGATCTTGTACTTTCTCACCACACACACTCTCTTCTCTGGAGGTAAATGCAGTGAGTGTGGGCAGCATACACAGAGCACTAAGGGCTAACCAGATCAGCAGTGCAGTGAGGAAAAAATATGACCTGCCTGAAGGAAGAGAAGCTCAGCTTTGAGTAACCAAAGAAGTAGTTCTTAACATTACTGTCCCTGAAGAGAGCAATGACTGAATGGTCTGGCCAATATTTGTTTGTGTGATTCATCATTAGATTAATTTTTGAGGTCAAAATAATAGTGTTGCTGAGAGAGATTCAGATACTTGGAGGTTAGGAGTTTGCTTTCTTATTTACTTCCATTGCTACAGCCACAATAGACACAGGCCAGGTGCAGCCTTCATGAACTTTCCTTTGGTGGGTTTGGGTTTTTTGAGTAAAACCCATAACTGCCAACTCTGACACTCCTGCCCAAAGATTTTCACTTCTGTGAGTCATTTACCTCCCCTTTACAGATTTTGCTGCTGACTTCCTGTGGAGTCAAAAGGAATTTGGTCATTTGCTCATAGTTTATGAATCTACTGAATTTCCAGGCACTTGAAAATCCCAGACAAGTGGTCATCTGCTGTATAAACCTTCTTAACATCTCAAATTCAATGCTGGTTGCACTGAGCTTGCTGAGATATATTTCACAGTGACAACACAGGAAATCAGATGCATCCTGGGTATACTTGGATTCTTTGTCTATAAAACCTCAGTAGTTTGATGAACCTAGGGCACAAGTTTACCCCTTTTCTTTTTCACACAGCACCATTAGATTCACAAGAATATCTATCCACCAAAGAGAAAATTATTTGCTTTTCTAATCTCATTTAAGGAATTCAAATCTGAAATAAATTTCACCTTTTGTCCTACTTTGCTTCATGCCTAAAAGATCTTTGCTTGCAATGTCTAGCATATTCACCACTCCCCTTTGCTAAATAACTTAGTAGTGTGTCTGTTAAATACTTCCCCTTTCCACTGCTTTGACCAGTTTTCCTCTTTGTGCCCTAGAAATACACCTGCCAACACTAGACTTCTGGTCCCTCATGCTCATTTTGCAAAATATCTATTGCTGCTAAAATGACAGGCACAAGATACCCTGCTCAGAGGATCAGTGAGGTCTTGCCATTTCAAACAACAGCTCCAGGAGAATTCAAGCAGGGAGTGCCCAACTTTTTAGGAGGGAAAGCCAGTCTGCAAGAGCAAGATGATAATGGCCTCTCCAAGAAGCATGGAGAGAGGGAGTGGGAGGCTCTGCAGGAGCCATAAGAACCAGACTCAGCCTATCTGCCAAGTCTACCACTTTTAACATTTGAAATGTTGGCAGGTATGAAGCTAGAGCATGGTTTCAAGAGCACTTGTAACACCTTGGACTTCTCTGACACCTCCAATGTTCACTGACAGCTCTCATTAAATTAATCCCTATAAAGCAGTGGGGATTTGGACAAATTTGCCACTCTCTCATAAGGTGTTACACCTCTGCTTCACCACCATTAAGAAGCCTGACCACCCAGTCTCTTGTCCCAGAAAAAAAAGTATTTGAAAAAAAAAAAAATCCCATCAACAGAATTCTAGGAAAAACAAGGTTGCCCAGGGAAGTCTAACCAACAGCTAACTCTCATGGACTGAGAACAGAGACCTACAAGAAGACATCATAAAATTAACATTTTAATGGAAGCTGAGGGAGACATTCTTATAAAATTCAAAACAGTTGCAGCCATGGGAGATACCAATTTCTTTAGAAGGAAAGTTCCCCATACAAAGATTTAAAGGTTTGTAGTTGAATTTTGTTTTTTAAGTTTCTCACAGTTAATGTTTGTATGTGCTGTCCTTGGACTGGGTCCTTAGGCTATCAGTGAACATATTGCCTTGGTTAAACCACTTCTAATTCTGGATGAAAATAAAAAAATATTCACCACCATTTTCCAGCTAAAAATGTTCAGACTCTGCCTTAACTCCAAAAAATTACTTCATAAAACTATCTTCTGCCAAGAGATCATGAGTTAAAATTAATGACATTAAATTATTTGCCTGTCTTCTCCTTTTGCCTCTGCAATGCCAAACTGTCCTTTTCTCTAATGCATATCATCAGAAAAACAGCTAGAAATAAACTTGTGAAAGTCCTGCTGTGATAAGCTGATGAGACACAAGGGATTCTGGAGAGCATGACTTGTCTGCAGTGATGGCAGAAAGATCCTATATTCACCTTGCCAGCATCCTTTGCTGGAATAACTGATTCCTTTATTTTACACAGTGAGGCTCAGACACATCTGAGAAGCCTTATTAGCCACCAGGAACTAATAAAAAATAGCCTGAAAGAGAAATATTCTCTGTCCAAGAACACGACCCCTTCAGACAAGTTGTCATGGAACATGCAACATGGGCAACTCACCAAATAAACTTTTGTGCTGCTGACCCCTGGACAGCCAGACATAATAGAGAACACATGCGATCACTCCTCATGGATACCAAAGACAATTTTCATAACTAATCAAAGAGCAAAAGTCTCCTTTTCAACGATACCTTTTACTGTAGATTATGACCTATTTAAAGATTTAGAAACTTTGGTTACGGGCCTTTTTAGGTGTGATGTTTAGCACAGGACCTCACATCTTATCCTTTAGCTGTTATCTTATCTATACCCAGAATTTGGATTCACCTGCTAAAGAAGGAAAAATAACTTCACTGATTTCACAGCTTAAACCAGAACTTTTGTTCTGGTTATTGTTGTTCTCAGTTGTCAGCTTCTCAAAAGTTTTCATTTCAAGGAATAACAAAAGTCAAATCTTTCTCAGTTAAGGAGAAATGTTGCCATTGAAGGGTATTTTTAATTCTTAGAAAAATCTGAGGATCTCAGGTTAAAAAAAACCATAGATTTAATGAAATTAAACTGCTTAGACCTGGTTAGACTGTAAGTGGATTTTGGGTGTAAAATTTTAAATGTTTCATGCAGTCCAGGCAGAACTAGTCACCAAATCTATGTCAACCATAAACACGCTTTTCTTTATTAAAAGTCAGGTTGGAGAATTTTCATTTCATTTGTGCATTTTTGACCCAACATGAAGCAAGAACAGAGTACCTTCTCACTTGGAGCAAAATGCATTAAAATAATCTCTGCCAAACCACTGCAATTAGAAGTGGAATATAACCCACAGTTCCAAAATTCAAAATATATGGATTACTTGGAATAGAAAGTGATATTAATAATTGCCACTTATTAGCCTGAAGCTTCTTAAAGTGGGTATGGTTCTAAATAAAAGTCATTAGTTTCATTTTCATTTGAACCTGTAGATGCTGCATAGAGGAGTAACCACTAAAACATATGAACATATGTACATTAATCGTGTTAATGTTGATTCTTATGTAGCTAGAAGAAAGAATGTCAAAAATTTGGTTATCTTGTATCTCTGGAAACCAAGAAATGGTAAACCCTTCAGTGGTTTAAGAGCTAAAGGGCATCAATGTGGCAAAGACATCTGTGTTAAAATAAGTGTAATCAAATCCAAGGAGATCAATAAAAATTTATGTGGAGGCTGTTTCAGATCAAAAGCCTGGACCATTTTTAACTATTAGTCACTCAGTCATTTACATATTTGTATCAGAAAACAACTGAGGTCAAGTCCCTTTAACTATATGTTCAATTTAAAATTCTGAACCTAATAAAATATCTGAAAAGATAAGACAAAACCCCATTCTTTATCCTGTGTAGCTGATGGCTTTCTGCTGGTCAGTCTGAAATAACTGCCAGCAGCTTGAGGGGATCTTGTAATCTTTTAGACACACCCACTCCTGAACTGATATTTTATTTTATTTTATTTTATTTTATTTTATTTTATTTTATTTTACTTATTTTCATTTTTATTTGGAAATGGTCATCAGGATGGAAAACCATTTATTCTCTGCTTGCTTTGCAGTTCTGCCACAACATTTCAGCTACATGCAGCTTATCAACCCCACAGTTAATACAATTGGGAGTGAAAAACCCATCAAATTTTTTAGGTTGCCGAAGTGACAACTGGAGACAAAGACTGTTGTCATAAAATGGAATTGTGCTAGGGTTTTAGTAGTCACCTGATACAGAACAAGTTCCTTCTCTTAAACTGTGCTGGAGACACCTGTGCTTTCCTGCGCTGGGGAATTTACAAAGGATTCAGGACAGGAAAACTGGCTGAAGCAGGAAGAATTTTTCCTAACCAATTTACCATTATATTAAGTTGCTTTTTCCAGCCCAATATCAAAAAGTTTTTTTAATTTATTTTTTATTCCTGACACCCTCAGAACAATCAGTGCAATCACAATTACTTTGACAGGCATGCTGGAATTGGAGTAGGCAGAAAATGGCCTTAATGGGAATCTTTTACAAAGCAGCTGTTAGAGTGTGGTAACAAGACTCTGAATAAATGGCAGCTACATAACTTCCCCTAATCAGATTGGAGCAATCAGCTTGAAAAATTTTCCCATATGTTGAAGAGTGGAGCTTAGGCCTAGGGTTATGGGAGGGACACAGGCCATGGTAAGGTTACAAAGTCTGGCTACAATTAAACACTCACTGCAGAAATTGTGATGATGCTTCGGGGAGCTATTGCACTTTAGCCATTTGTAATTGCACGTTCGGAAATTACTCACTCCAAAATTACTCGGGGCCCAGTTACACAGTTTACAAACATATGTTCCCAGAGAGAGGGAAAAACATTATCCTTCCAATGGGCACCATTTATAGATTTTTTTAAAATGATTATTAATGAAATGTAACTTTGTGAGATTGTTTACTAATAAGTTCATGTGATTTTTAGGGAGTTGTAGTATTTATCGTTAATTAAATTATTAAGGCACATTTCTGCCTAGCAGGGTCAAATCTGCAATTCTTGCAGCATTTTAATGCCCTGGTTTAATGCTTCTCCTGTCAGCACTCATTGAGTAACCCAGACAGAGCATTTCTCCTTAGTAGAGGTATTTCTTAGTTGTGTGCAGACTGCACCACACTTCTGTGGGTTGCGTTATCTAGAGCAGGATATGTGGGCTGGCACCTGATCTGTGTATCAGTGCTGCCACTTCAGATATATTTTAAGGCTGATAAAGTGTGAAAGTTGTGTGGAAAATTAGCATGTCACAAGCTTTGTAATTATACAGCTTTTTATGAATTTAATGAAGAAAGACAAGGCCTTCAGGGTGTCTCTTTTTACTAGTAGTTAATACAAGGAAATTTTCCATTATGTTCCAAAGTCTATACTTCCTGCATTTCCAAATTCTGGGAAATAGCGAACCCCATGTGCTTTACAGTTCTGGAGAACAAGATATACTGGTGACTGACAGCAAAAGTGGCCTGTCCCCTTTATTGAATGTGAAAGGAGAAGCATAGGGCACCAAGTATGTTCATGGTACAAATGGGGCCGATCAGGAAACCAACAGGAGGAGGTAAGAATCATTTTAGAAAATGCAATCCACGCCCTTTTCAAATGCATTTGGTTCAGAGATCTTAAGAAAGATGGGGAGATGTAGTGTTTGATATGCTGTTTGGAGACTTCACTACCTCCAGTAGTTTCCAAACAATGTGTTGTACAAAGAAAGAGGCATGATCCTCTATATCTCATGGGAGGCTCTAAAAGTGAGAGAATTTTTCCAGTGGTGTGGGCCACTGTTAAGACCTTCAGTGTTGTTTCATGACAGAAACTGAATGCAAAAACATACAAATAAACCACTACGTCATTTGCTTTAAACAGAATAGTTGTGATTCCCCATGCTTTTATTTATTTATCTTCCAACAGGGATGCAAAGTTATATAACTTGGGGAGGAATTCAGAAAACAAGTAGCTCACCTGTAGGTGAGTGAAGTTAACCAAATGGCCTTCCTCATCTCCATGCACAGTCAGGAAACAGAACTTGGCTCTTTGAGAAGGTAGCTCAGACCTGCTGCTCCGAATGGATATGGTTTGGCACCGGAGCATATTCAGGGCTGGGGTAACAGCTCTGAGTGTGTGCACTTTCCCTGTGAGTACCTGTTTCTCCCTTGCTTCATGTGTAAAATATGTTGGTCTCATCCTTGCAGGTGTTCCAAGTGGCATAAACTAATGTAAGAACCTGCTTTAGGATTTAGGATGTTTCAGGCCTCCCTGTCTTGCAGCAAGTAGAGTAAAATCTTAAATTCTGTAAATATGAATAAGTTAGATTTTGTCAACAACGTGCTTGAATTCACTTACTAGGCCAAATGTTTTAGTTTGGTTCTTTTTTCATAAGAATTTTTAAAAATAATTTTACTACCCTTATATTCAAAAAGAAGTTGTTTTACTTTGTGTTTTCTCACATGCGACTTTTTTTTTTTTAGTCTCCTTCTCAGTCTATGGGCCGAGATACAGTAGGTAGGCAGGGTGCCATTAAAAAGTACTTGTACTAATATAGTCCTGATACTGATTGCTAGACTTTTTATTGGAGACTATAGATACTAGCTTTGGATTTCAATTTAATCTGGAAGGGTGACAAGATTGTTCATGCTGCGTTCTGGAGAAACAGCACTGCACTTTATCCTTTCTTAAATGCATAAAAAGCTAATGTGAAAAAGTTGGGGGGTTTTTGGTATTTTTTGGTGGGTTTTTTGGGGTTTTTTTTGTTTGTTTTTTTTTTTTTTTTGTTGTTGTTGTTGTTGTTTTTTGGGGTTTTTTTGGAAAAGTTAAAAAGATTCCTGCTATGATCATACTTTTAATTTAAAATATTAATCTGGAAAATTATTTTGTTTATTTCCTTTTCAATCTTTCTTTCCTTTTACTGCTGTGAAAAGGATATGAAGAAAAAGTTATTCAGGTTTTGACAAAATATCTTAAATCCCTGTTTGGTGAGAAAATTCAAACAAAAAGGATATTTGTATCTTTCAACAGCACTTATTTAATTTTCACCTTGTTCTGATGCTGACACAAGAAAAGGGGTGACATAAATAGTGAATACTTCAGTGTAGACAGCTTTCTGGCTCAGAAGCCATTTCCAGGACATGTCAAGCACAAAGAGCACTGTCGATGGCTTCTGGAGCCAGGCAGCTGTCTACACTAGGGCTCACTCTCCTGTTAATACCAGCCTAGTGGAATCAGTGCCTCTTCAGATTTTAATCAAACTACCTGAAATGTTGCTGAATACTGTGTGAGCTGGGGGACAGAAGGACTTAAATTGTTTTCAGCACTGTTCAGACATGGTCGCTGTTGACACCAGTCGTCAGCAGCCGGTACTTTTCGTAGAGTACGTGAGGCCATAATGTCCTCTCAGCTTGAAAATCATTCATTCTCACAACATCTACACATTCTTCTTTATGTGGCATGTTTTCTTGAGAAAAAAAAGGAAAAAAAGAAAAAGAGATAGTCCAAATAAAACAATACTTGCATTAAAAAACATGGCTATTCACAGGGGTTGTAGAAATGTACCCATTTGTAAATTAGTTATAAAAATTTAAAAACGTAAAGAGACAGACACAGTCTGTGGTTGTTAGATATGTGGATTTCTCTCTCCCTCTTAGAGAAAAGAAAACATTTATATTCAGCTTAAAAATTGTTTTTGGAACTAAACTGCAATTGTGCATATTCATTGAAAGAGAGTGGAAAGAGAGTGGAATAGTAGTCTGTCACCCGAGACCCCCAAATGTAAATGAACGACTATTAGAAAGAAAGCATAGCTATCCATCCTACTATCCATCACTGAGGTGTTAAGGTTAAAATGTATCCCCCTTGGTACCATGTCTAGTATTTGTGTAATGTGAGGAAAGTGTAGAGCTCGACCATAACCTGATTCTCTGGTACTTACCCACACAAAGCTTTTCAACACCCTGGATATGTGCCAGCAGTCGAAAACGGGGCTGTTTCCAGCTGAACAAGGCATATTGAGTGACACAGACAGAGCCCCACATGTGGGTATATGGGCTGTTCTTGTCTGGAGATCATTCCTGCTTCAGAACTACTTTACCCTTTGGTTTTTGCCCAGCCACTAAGTTCTCTGACCACATGCCAAGGACTTCCCAGCTCCTGCACCTACAACCTTCCGGGATCCTTCATCTGATCCTTCTGGTCTGTGTGGGCATATTCCCCTCAGAGGGAGGTAGGGCTGCCACCCATCTGGCTCATGGATCTGACACAGTGCCCAGGCAGAGCAGGGGCAGTAACTCTGCAGATGGACTTGGCAGCCATGTCATTTCAGGGAGCCTTGAAGGTCGTGGAAGGGCAAAAGTGATCTTCAGACAAGTCTTTGCATGCAAGGTAGTGGCTTCTGTTCGCACAGGCATGAAGATCATGCAGGTTTAATGTGAAACACTCCAGTAATTATTTGAATAGTTTGTAGTAAATGTAATATGAGGGGGTTGTGGGTGGGGATAGTGGGGAAAGAGCAGGGGGAGAGGGAGAGGGAGAGAGAAAGGAAAAAAAAGGAAGAAAGGAAAGAAAGGAAAAAAAGGAAAGAAAGGGAGAAAGAGAGAATGGAAGAAAGGGAGATAGAAAGGGAGAAAGAAAGAGAGAGAGAAAGCTAAGTTAATAGTGAGAAAATTTACAGCTGGTCAAAATTCCACAGGTTTGCCTCCAATGTTGATGAATGTGTTAAAACTGGTGGGAGCCACAACCACAGTTTTCATTAAACCTATTGAAAAAGCCAAGCAAAATGGTAGTAAAAATAGCTACATTCATAGACATCTTGTCTACCCTGTGGTTCCCACCAGTGGGATTTTTTTTTTCTTATTTGCACACTTCCGCAAATCAAATCAGGAGTATAGCATGGACATGAGGTATTTTACAACCAAGTTAGAAGGGCCGACCACTTCTTAGAATGGTATGTTTCCGGAGTTTAGACAAGGCTTAAGGAATTGAACTAGCAATGAAAATGAATCCCTGGTTGATCATATCAAATGAAATGGTACCTAAGAGTTTTGTCTGGTCTGCTGTATTCCTTGCTTTTATTTCCAGCTTGTTCAATGGAACCTCTGACTCCAATAGATTCATCCATTTTTGTGCATGTGATCCAACTTAGAGTAATTCATTTGAGAGCTTTACTTGAGTAAAACTTACAGGAACATGGTTTAGCCTTACAATAGTGTCAGTTTCAAAATCCATCACATTTAAAAAACAGGAAAATTTAAAATGCATAAATATCTTAATTCTCATGCCACTCTGGGAAGATTTTGGCAACTAAACACACAGAAAGTTGCTGTGACTGGATGTCAGGAAGTTTGATGATTAGTGGTCAAGAAACAAAATACCTTCTTCATCTTACACTCCTACCTAAATTTCTTCAAGGAAAGTGAGCAGCTCTATTTGCCTAATTACCACTTACACAAAGGAAAAATGCTATTCAGCTCTTCAGATGAAATTAGTAACTTCATGGCCAGCACATAAAAGATTTCTTCCAATTGCTCTAATTTCTAAGAGACAGAAGCTTAAACTTTCTCTTTTGAAACAACAAGAAAGGATGTTGTGTATAAATTTCCCCACCAAGTTGTGCAGAGTCTTCAATAAGTTAGTGTATCTTGTGTATTTATGTAATGTACTGAACTATATTTCCCCTGGTATCCTCTTCAAATGTCAGGTTAGTTCTGTGCTGTGTAACTACAGGAAAGAAAGGATTAAGAAGCAAAATCAATCCACAAAAAAAAAAGCTGTTTTCCTCTACTTGCATGTGAAGTTCATTTACTCCAAGCACTAGAAACCGTTTCGTATCTCATCTGCCCGAGACCTGTTTGGATCCCTCCAACAAAGTGAATAACTGTTGCTCTACTGAAAAGGAGATGGTTTTTCACTGGATTCTTACTCAGATACTCCTTTTTGCTTCATTTAATTTTCTCACAAAAGCAACAACCTGGATCAATATTACTTTAGAAAACTAAAAACTTAATGAAGATGGAAGATGCAGCCAAGTCTCACAACAAAAACTCTCATCTTGAACTCAGAGTGCAAAGGAGGTTTTCATGGACAGTGTTAGGAGCTACAGTATTTTTTACCACCCTGACAATATACATATATTCCTTACAGGTGTCCTCCATTCATCCCTCTTTCATTCACTGGGCTCTTTCAAGTTGTGACAACCATAAGGCTCCAGACCTCTGGCCTGGATGAGAGGAATAAGGTCTTTACATCTTCCTCTGTCTCTGAGGAGTCCTTGGTGGAGGTGAAGTGAGAGTAGCTCAGGTGAGATCAGAGTAGAAAGGTACAGTGGCAGAGGTGGTGGAAGCCTGTGAGCTCCACCAACTTCCATAGGGCAGCACACATTAATACAAGCTGGCAATGAGTACTCAACAGTACTCTGTCATTCTGTGCTGCCCACCACATGGTGTGTGCTCCACGTGTAGGAGCACCCTGCTCCTACAGCCTCCCAAAACAGAACTCATCTGCCAGTTGAATACATAGGGGGGTTTTCCCTTTAAAATCCTGGTTTCTCTCCTCTCTTCAGAGCAGTAATAACTTCAAAGGATTTACACAAGAGACACCAATGATAGGCTTTGGTTGAAGATGCTGACTTCAGCAAAGACACTGAAGGTCTTAGGGCTTAAGTTCTCTGTGCTAATATATTAATGATAATTCAATATTTACAGCGTGAAAGCTTAAGCTTCTTTTTTTTTTTGTTTTTTTAAGGAAAACAACCCATATTGTGCAGCAAAGGCTAACATCAAAATTTTTCAAGGCTGATTGCAGTTATGTGTTATCAGTACGAATGTGAATTTAAGGGGTTTTTTGGTAATATTTTATCACTGGTAGGAGAAAGGGCCAAAAACTGCTTGCTTTATTGCAGCCAATACCTTTCTTCAAGTTGGAAGAACTATTCATTTGAGCCTGGGAAAAAGCTTTGTTCCCTAGATACAAAATCTTACAGATTAATAAAACTCCCAAGTGTTGCTAGTAGGCAAAACAGCTCCTCTGTAAAGCTGTGAGCCTGCAAGTATGTTTGAGCTACCTGAGCACTCCAGAAAATGTGCTTTAAGAAGCCTTGCAGTGGGAATGCTGCCTGCCCCCCTCCCAGAGGCACTGTGACACAGGAGCACCAGTATCCTTCCACTACATCATTCTCAGCTGCAGTGCAGTAACTGTAGAGGAAAAAATTTATTTCCTGTCCCCTTGGTTGACAGACTTCCAGTCACAGTTGCCAGCAACAACTGAAGTGT
Source organism: Vidua chalybeata (assembly GCF_026979565.1). NCBI lineage: Eukaryota > Metazoa > Chordata > Aves > Passeriformes > Viduidae > Vidua > Vidua chalybeata. The sequence goes on along the minus strand of NC_071531.1, from coordinate 33,852,791 downwards.
TATGGCGATTTCAGATTTCAGTATCAGTAAGTATCAGTTGGCATGAGCTCACATAGTCACCTATCATCACCACATATTCCCCTTTTTGGGTTAATAAAAAGCAAAGACTTGACAAGTGAGGAAGTAGGCTCCAGAAATAAGAGAGCTGGAGAAGCCCTCTGCTTCATTACCATTTATCTGAGTGAGTTTGCCTTACCACAGAGCAGTGGAGCAATATTCTCAGCATGATTTCAGTGTTGTGGTGCCCAAGAGAGCAAGGTAAAAAACCTAGGTTATTTAAAGGAGTGGCATCCATTGCATCCTGGAGAAGCATTTGATGTCCATATAGTGTATGATACTTTTATACACAGAGGGTCTCCAGCTGAAAGGCATCCCAGAGCATAAGGAGTTAGTCCTCTACACATAAAAACCCTCTGTGACTAAAAATCTGTTTCTCTTGCCTAAATGTACCAGGAGAAAGGCTACCTGAGACTGTACATTTCTACAAAAGGGCAGTTGCTATACTAGGTTGAGCGTCTCAGTGAAGTACGTAAAATAGGTGAAATAAATTTATACCTTAGTGAGCATAGACAGATCTCCCTCACTTACTGTTTGCTGCTGATATTTAAAATATCGTGAATAAAACTTTGCCACCTTGAAGGGGAGTTATATGTATACCTACAAGAAGGATGGTGACATGCTTAGGGTCTGCAGTATTAGAGACTACAGGAGCACCTTAAAATCAGGAATACAATTAAGTGGATACTTATCTTTACTTAGCTGTGTTGCCATCAGCAGCAAAGCAGAAGATAATTATTAGTTCCCTCTTTATTCTTAATCTACATTTTAATTCAAACTAGGATTTTGCTGGGTTTTTTTCCTTATTTCCTGACAGTGAGTTTTCTTCACTTTTCTTTCAAAGCTTCCTTAAGACAATGGAAATGTCACAGATCACACTGGGCAGAATTAAAATTGAGGTCTCTGGGATGCTACAAGCGACATTTAAACTTTGATCATCAGCTTGTCCAACTTCTGTTATTCTTGATTTCATAGTGAGTGAAAGTAGTCTGAGCAAAAAGTGCTTTGTGCAAAATATTTCCATGAACAATTAAATTATGGAATTTTCATATGTTAACTCTCTCCTGGACCAGGAAACGACTGCTTTGCAAACGGATGTTTCCAATATTTGGGAGGAAGAGTCTCCTTGTAAAAGCCTCATGTTAGAGTTCCATGTTTGGAACTATTTACTAGTCATAGTTTAATAATTCATTAAAAAATCATATTTGCTGAATATAACTGTCCATTCATGAACTTTTTCTGCACAAACTCATTTTGTCAAATATATTCATTATTTAAAAAAGCATTCATTATTCCGCGAGTTCCTAAACAGCACGTAGATTATGCACTGTTCATCTCTACCAAAGTCTCAGTATATTCTGAGGCGTGAAATTACATGATATACATTCCTGTGTCCTGGCTAGATGAGAATCAGCTTATTTAAGCAAATGCTTGCAATTGCCAGTTTCTCCCTCTTTCTGTAAATATTCTGTCGTCCATCTGTCTATATATTTGCTATGTAACCACCAACATCAAGTACAAAAAGGCATGAACTTACTTGAACCCTTCCCAACACAGAAGATTGCAATTTTTTTTGTTTACTGCAGAACTGAACTAAGGATCATTACATTAAGATCTTAAAAAGAAGGATAGCATCTAGTTAACATAAGTCAGAGAGTGAACAGAAAATGCTGTCTTCACCTGATTATGAATTTCACTACAGAGAGGAAAAAGAAGCAGAATGCTTTTTTTTTTATTTTCACCTGCATATTTTGTGGTCTTGTCAAGATTTACTTCCAGCTCTAGCAAAATGAATTATAAACCCACTTCATCCTTGTACAATTTGATATACAGCTTTAAAACATTGGCCCTAATCTCTTACAAAAGTATGAAGGAAATAATTTTCCAACATGACATTCTACAATGTTCATATAACCACGCCAAAATCCAAGTTTCTAAATAAGATTCTAAATGTGCATGTCCAAGGTTTCCTTAGTATAAGGATCTTTAAACTATGCATAATATTAAAATTTTAAAGGATGTTCCTTTACTTACATACCAATATTGAGGAATGCACCAGTGAGATTTTCTGAAATTGAAATTAACTTCAAAACATTCACAATGTAAGATTTTACCTGGTGAAATCTTATTGAAATGAAGATTACATGATAATGTCCTCTTTTCAGTAAATGAAACTACATGTCATTAGAAAAATAAATGCTTTTGTGTTGAGCGGCTTTCTGATGTTAACTGTAAAATACACAAACCTACTTTTTGCTCACTTAAAGAGAACAGATAATTCTTCTTCATGGCTCATTTATGTACCATGAATCATATTGTATTTGCTATACAGAGTTACAGTTCAGGGAAGGGGCAGACAGCAAGACGAGTAGAAAATGATCCAAATAATCATTAGTTAGTCCCTGGGTGGAAAACTCAGAAATAAAAAAAAAAGGATCACTTGCATAAGCTAAAAACTGTAGACCACATTGTGCCATTTCATGGAAAGCTAGCAGACCCTGTGGACATTATAGCTATCAGCACTTAGGATTGCATTGTTTGCAAGCACTGAACCACCTGCAATTCTACAAAAAACTAGTAATGGTAAGCTAGTACATGTATCATATAGCCCAGCTGTACTAGTCTCTTAAGTCTCACTTTTCTAGAGGAAAAATATAAAAAAATATACCTGCTCCAAGTGTTCCTAGCCCACAAGAGCCTAGGACACAATGAAAGGGAGCCATCCTCACCTTCAGGGATGAGTTGTAGGTAAAGTCAGTAGAAAAGGCCATGGCTAAACATTGCTTGGCATTCTTTTCAGTGTATGCTATTGGCAAACTTAAACCCCTTGTACCTAAATTGTTCTAATGCATCTGCCTGTTTCAGAAACCACTGTTGAGATGCAACATGCCTGGTTTTGAGCACACGATTGAATAGCATTACTTAAGTAGCAAGATTTAGAGCTTGGATACAATTTACCGTGGAGAAAATGAAGAACATAGAACCACAAGCCCCAAAACTGCTGAACAGCTGAGCAAATGAAATCTGTGTCTACAAGGAGATTCACTTGTTGTGCTCTTACTGCAGTGTGAAGAAGATTTTTATGAACTGGATAACAGGAGAAATGTTTTTTCTAGCTAAAGACGGCTAAGGGAATTGGAGGAATTCAGCTAAAATCTTGCTCAACTAAAAAAAAAAATAAAGAGAAGCCACCCACCATCAAAAAGAAAGATGTTAAAAAACGCTGAGAGCAGAAAGCTGCTACAGGGCAGCACTTGTTCATAAGCAGAGGAGCCTGATGCTCTCTTTGCTGAGGAGAAATGCACTGCAAACTAGAGCATGGAGGGTCTAACAAGCACTGAGCCCAGAGCTGTAAGAAGCCTGTATGGGCCAGGCCTCCTGATGACCCATCTAAAAAGAACTAATTACTTTGCAATATGTGAAAAGAAAAACTGGGTTGTTAAAGGGCTTTTGAGTTTTGGAGGGAGATGCTGAAGGATACATGTACTCAGTAGTAAAACAATGTTAAAATTAACAAAATATATTGATGATAATGATCTGTCACAAACATTGCAACATAAAGTCACTGCATGTTAAACTTCATTGTGGTGGCTAAAAGTGAAATAAACACTAAGATGGAAGGTGATGGTCATCCAGGTATATGATAAAGGCTAGCTTCTTAAATCTAGCAAAGACTGTAAATCTTATGAAATTCATGAAAATTATGAAAATTATAAATGACAGTAACTTTACTCAACATTTGTACATAAATGCAGATAACATATATAGTACATATATGTGTGTTTAATTACTCTGTGTTATGTATGAAATCTATGTTTTCTGTCAAAGTATATTATATTTGTGGCATAAGGTCATGTACGTGGGGAGTAATAGCAAGATTTTCTTCCAAGGGCTAATCAGTTCAAATAAGAGGGAAGCAGAGAGATCTATTTATGCCAAGAAAGCTTCAATGAAATATATTTCTGTCAGTTTGTATCCCCTTTGCCTTCAAAACATTTTGTAATGCAAAGCTATCTTGAATTCAGTGGTGCTTTGGTTCTGTTAATAACAGTTGATTTCTTGAACATACTAGGAAAATATCAGTGGTGAAACAGTTATTGGATGTGGAAGTTTATTGCAAGAGTAATTATAAACTGCCTACTGATCCATATTTTTATTAAGAACTTCAATAAAAGAATTGCAAATGCATTCATTGAGTCTTCAGGATAAGCCATATGGAAAGGAGCACAAGACGTTGGAGGTCGCAGTTAAATTTTAAGATTGATAAAGTGAAGAAGTGTTCAGGAAAAAAAATCAGTGCATGATTCAGTAAAGAAAACTGCAGATTTCTGCCCTGTATGGAAATAATCAAGTAGTAGATCGAGAATGTTCTGTGATTTTAGTGTATTACAAAATGGCAAAAAGTCAAATTTTAGAAACAAACTCTTAATAAATTTGTGTGAGTATTAAGAAAGCTCCTTACTACTTGAGTAATCAGATTCTAAAACAGTCTTATGGATGGAATATGAGATAAAAAATAACCTTATGTTACTCATTTAACCTGTTTCAGTTGGCTTAATATTTAAATTGAGATAGCAATATTAATTTAGCTCATCAGAATATCAAATGGCTTAATTATATAAATCTTTTGACACAACTTGATCAAGAATATTTCTAAGTATACTGACCTACAGTATAAAGTGATACACAGGTGTCTATATATTTATGTTAGTGTTGCTACAGCTCTGTGATCACCTGTCATAACCCTCAGTGAGATGGCACAGCTCACTCCTGATATGCTGCTGAGTACACTCCTTGTCTTAGTGGATGTTTTAGGTTTCTTCTAAAACATAGATTCTGTCTTACTGCAGGTTTTTACTTGCTGCACCTTCTTCCTTCATTACAAAGAGTTAGAGACTGCAGTTTCTTTATTGTGTGCTATGTATTTTGTCTGAGGCACTGGGTCTGATTTTGACATCTCTTCGGAGTGATCTCTCAACTAAACTATAAACAGGGCTTTAAATCTGAATGTTTGAATTAGCCACAGGGATTTTAAATAGACTTTTTGACCTATGACTGTAAAATTCTATGTATTGTTATACACCTCTCTGTGGGACCGTTTGATCACTTTATTATTTATAGATTAAAGAACATTGTTGCTAATTAATACTGTTCTAATTGTTGGCAGTGTATACGTGCTTGCTTTGATGTTTTTTTGATCCTGTATTTTGGGGATTTCACTTACTACTTTTTTTTTTTGGATGATTTGGGATTTTGGAACCTGCATTTTCAAGCCCTTGTTTCATTTTCTTATTACTGAGGTCTTCTCTATTCTAACTTCTTTGCTTCTCATCATGCAATTCCTTTTTCTTTTTAATCGAGTCTTATGAAATGGGGCAGCCCCAATTAATTCCTCAATACTACACAAGTAGATTCATTTTTCATTGTCTCCTGAAAAAATTTACTAGTACAATGGTTAATATTTAGTTACTTATATGACATTAGCCTTATATTGCAGCTTGTTAATGCAGAGGAATGTAGAGGAATGCAGTTAATGCAATACAGTGATTTCTGGCTAATCAAAAAGGGCAAGCTAGTAGTCTGCTAACATTTAAGTTCATTCCTCTGATGAAGTATTTCTCCCACAATCTCTTGGATGCACACTTTTCAGAGTGAGTAAAGTCACATCATGGGAATTTCTCTCTCACAGTCTGCCAGATGAGCATTTGAGTACATAAGGTCAAACTGCAATCAGTTTCTGCTGATCTTAAAGTCTGTGAATGATTCAATCAAAAATCCCAGGTTTTGAATGCCTTGAGTAGAAATCTGCATTTAGCATATTATTACAAAGTTACTAAAATACATAGTTATTACACATATCTTTGCATGACTATTTCCACCCATTAAGTAATGTGTTTTATTAATTAAATATGACCAACATTAACTAATTGAAAGGTTGTTTGTTTTGTTTCTTTTTTTTCTTTAATGATCAGCAGAAATTTAAGCTTTTCAACAGAAAAAAAGTAGTTTTATGGTTTTATGACAAAATTCTACACCTACCATCCTATACCAGAACTCATATGCCCCACAAACACTCTTAATTTTTGCAGATAGAAAGAATGTGATGCTACACTTCTAAATGCACAAAAAAATTGTACATAATGTCTCAAACAAGAATATTATAAGGCATTAGGCAGACAACTACAGTTAAGTTATAATTAGTTCCATTGTGAGTTTCAGCTTCAAAGAAACCCAGAACTTCTAAGAAAAAATTTAGCTGACTCCACCAAGCTTTGCCTGTATGCTATGGCCTAGATCCACTAAAAGAATTAGGAGCCTAACAGCCCTTGTAAATATCTAAGTCCAAAATGTAGATCTTCAAAGCCCCAGCTGAGCTACTGCCTCACCCCGAGGGAAGATGGTTGTCTTCCCATGGCACCTAAGCTTTTGCTAATGTTCTCTAGATATGTTAGACCACATCTAGAAAGACAGGTAGGTATCTCTAGCAGGAATCAGGAAAAAATATTTATGTCTCTACACATGACTGTAACCCCAAGAAGCTCTGTTAAGCTGCTACCTGACCTGCCAGGCACTGGTCACACTCTTTCCCTGAAAGTTTCTGCAGGAAACAAAACTTCTGTCTCTACAAGTGTCCTGATGTGTCTTGCCTCTTAGTTATGCATAGCCAGCATCCAGAAACTTGTTTTTCTCTACTTAAATTTTCTGAGGATATGTTTGCACTGCTAGCTAAGAGATGGAAATAACAACTTTGTGCGTAGCCCACACTGCTTTACTGTTTGCATGATCCCTGGCTCTGCCTTGGACCACTCCTAGCACCTTTCCACCAGCTCACACCTGCGCGTGGCTCTGGGGTCAGCCTACACATGCTCAAACAGCAGTGCCAAGGAGAGAGTGGAAAGCTGAGACAAAATGCTTCAGTGGCATCTTGTGCGGCTGCCTATACAACACACTGAATTTCGTGGAAAACATTTCCAAGTCAAAGAGGCACAGAGTGTTAGAGGGAGGACCATCCCAACTACATCAGATTTGCCATTTGACCAAATGAAAACTTTGTACACTCTCACACATCTCATCCCTTGAAACTCAGCACAGTTTCTACAAGGAGTAAAATTCAAGTCAGGGAAAAATCTGAAAAACTTTAGAGAGTCTCTGACACAAGGCAGACTGCAGGTGGGTTTGACTTTCACTTCCTTTGTGCAGACCTGCAGATCACAGAATCACAGAATATTCTGTGCTGGAATAGCCCCACAAGGATCATAAAGTTCAGTTCTTAAGTGAGTTGTCCATATGGGGATAAATGCCATGACCTTGGCATTATTAACACCATGCTCCATTTGAAGAAGCAGTGAAAGTAATGAAAGGTAGAGGAGCCAAGTGCAAAGGGTGAAGTCTTAATCTCAGAGAATAAAATGTAGAAACTGCCCAGAAAGACCCACAATCTCATTCCCCATTTTCATAAACCTTCCTCATCCACATCCAGCCTCCATCATGCCAGCCTGCTTCCTGCCTTTTCATACTAGAAATCTGTGCTCAGCCTTTTTTTTTTCCAGGAATGTTTATAGGGTGCATCTACTCAAACTTAAATTGCCAGAATAGTCTTTAAAGTATCCCTGCATTTGATTTAGTCCATGAGGAAAACACAAGAACTTTTAGTTTCTGTGGGAAGTGGAAGTGTAGAATGCAGTAAAAAGAAGAGTCCCATGACAATGAACAGTATTAATGATTAATGTTTTTGCCTGCAAAAAAAAAAGTCTCTAATTTCTATTCCTTTAAGTCTAGAGAGTCAGTTTGAATGGAATACTTTCATTTTATTTTTGGTGTAGGAGAAGATGGCTTGCTTATCTTTTAGTGGGGAATTCTGATAGTGGGTTGTGCTCTAACAGAAATGGAATTTAACTTTTTTTCCATATTACACATTAACTTACTGACACCAGCAGTTCCTCCAAAAAATGGCAAAAGTTTGATCCTTTTCCCAGGCACCAGAGTTAATAAATGGAGGGACTCTGGCTGAACTCTAGTCCCATTGAAGTTTGTAAGAAAACTTTTAGAGGTTAATAAGAGCAAAGCTAGGCCAGTGTGGAAGGTACTTGCAGTTCTCCTATTATTTATTATTTTATTATTTTAAACTTTCAGAAATAAATCTCCAGTTTCCAATACAGTAAAAATCATACACCACTGCTTCATCTCTTCTGCTTACATAAGACTCTTTCTTATATTTATAGTCTTGTTATAATTTGGAGAATTCTCAGAATGGCTTAAATTAAAATCTTTCACATTTTAATTTTTTTAAGTAAAGAGGAATGCACAGGCTTTTCTAGGCTAAACCTTGTAACTAATAAAACATCAAAGAAAGATGATGAAAGAGATACAAAGATAGTATATGTAAATGCTACCAAGTGATCATAGCTTATAAGAGGAATTTAGTATAGCAAAGATTTGGAATTGCCAATTGAGATTTAAAAAAATGAACCACTAAAATCTTACCTCTAGATTCACTAAGGAGCTTTAACTATCTATTTCCCTCTAGAACCCTTGGAAGTTGCCTAAGTACACCTCTGCTTTGCTTTCCAAATTTAGGGCTGCTCTGCACTCCCTGCATAGCGTACACCAAAGGTGGCCCAACTTGCTCCTGTGGTGTGTTCCTTCCACTGTCATGTCCCCAAAAAGCTGTCTCCAGTGGCACTGTATGGGGCTCATGTTCAGCCAGTGTAGCTGGGTACCAAGAGCTACCATGTTTCTGGAGATTCTCCACCTGCCCCTGAGCTCTTGGGGAAAATCAGTAGAAATCTGAGGAACTTCCAGCTCTGCTATGTGACTGCTGATCCAAGTCCTCCACGGTTAGGCAGTCATCAATCATTTTTCCACCTCACTTATGGCCAAATTCCATTCTCAGATGTGCATTTGCAAATCCCGTTGACGTCAGTGGTTAGCAGTTTACCAAAGGAGAAAAATTTAACTCTTTGTATCATTTTCTCCACTTTCTGGAGATCCTTTTTGCCTTTCCTGAGGCAATAATTTTCCCTTAGATTTATATTTAAATTTAAATGTCATAAATCATTAAAAAGTCTGACATTGCCACTGTCTTGTATCATCTCACTGAGCTGATAAAAAGCTTTCTAAAGCTGACGGTGACCCCTTTGCATTCCTGCTTTGGTTGGTAAGATACTCTGCTAGAAAACAGGGTACACTGGCAAATTTAGATTTACAGAAGTTTCATGCGAAAAAGTCTTTTGGACTTGCTTAAAGAACCAGGGAAAAGGGTCTGTATAAAAGAAAAAAAAAAGAAAAAAACAAACAAGCAAAAAAAAAATTCAGCATTTCAGGGCACCTTGTAATGAGATTTCAAGTCATTCCAAAAGGCCATGTCATTAGGGACTAAACTGTTTTTTAAAACTACAACCTAATTTTATGTGTCTGATATGGGCTAAGGACTAAATGAGCTTCCTGAGCATTTGGTTCTTTGGTGTATTTTTGAGGGCAAGGATGAGCCTTTGTGAGCCCAGTTTAGAGACAAATGTATTGCAGCTCTGAGAATCACAATTTTGTTTTGTTGAGTCTTTCTTCTCAAGCTAGAAATGAAAATGCTCTTTATTTTCAAATGTGGGAAGTATCCTGGCTAGCTTTAAAGTTTACTCTCAACAGTGCCATTTATTGCTGATTCAGCAATTTTAAATAAAGTTTGAAACTTACTCTGAGATGTGGCTGAAGTGGGAAGATGTTGATCTTCACTCCTCAGCTATTCCTACCAAATAACATTACTAGCTGGTAAAATACAGTCCTGCAGAACTGGTTCACCAGGACAAGTCAGTCTTTCCCTAGGATGTTCTTGCATATTTTCAGAGGTCATAAAGTGTTTCATGGGGTATCATCAGTCACTGGGAGGAAGAAAAGAAAGTGAAGAAAAGGAAAATAAGAATTTGGTCATCCACAGCTCCCTTCAAGAATCTGGATTTCTTCATTTACAACATAATTTTCAATTAGCTGGATTGGATTCAGGGCCAACTGCTGAATCCTCACACTGCAGGCTGGAGCTCAGCTGCACAGTAGTATCTTTACATCTGTGCCAGCTAGGGTTATTACTGAGTTTTATAACTTCTGCTATAAATAAAGCCTTGTCATCTAAGCATTCAATTTAAATACCTCTCAGTTTATTTTTGAACACTGGAAGTTAATAATAAATATCATCTTTGTTTTCTAATTTTTTTACTGAGTTGATTTAAATGCTCTTGACAGCTCCAATCCAATCCTCCCATCCAAGCTGACAAGCATGACATGCATCTCTGCATACAAGCTCTCAATTATGCATAATCCAATGTTTTCTAGGGTTTTAATTGAATCACTAGTCTCAAACTTGTTATTTTTAATTTACAACATTTGATTTCTGACACCGGCCCCTCTATGTCATAAATTATGCAGGCAAGAGCCTTAGTTGTGTGGGTGATTAAAAAAAAACTAATTAGGCATGATTAAAAAAAAATAAAACAGAGACCACTTAAATATGTGCATGTTACCATGTAAGAGAGGCTTATTTCACTGGAAATGCCTGGGTGATTTTTTTTTTTTTTTAAAGATTATGTTCAGTTCAGTACAATTTGATTGATTTTGACAGAAATGAAAGAAAATGTAGGATTTTTTCTTCCTGCATATATACCAGAAATTGCATTACATGCCCGTTGATGTGAATTTCTCCCACAGCTCATTGAATGTAATTTTGTTAAGTGGGCAGGAAAATGAATATGAAGAAAACTGAATAGATTCCAACATTTTCCTTGGCATCAGTAGCAAAGTGAGACATGGCATATATAGATATAAATATATGTGTATATATACATGAGGTACAATTAGAGGTATTAACCTTTTATACCTCAGCTAAGAGCAGCAAAAAGGAAAATTTGCAGAATGTTAAACACCATGAAAAGACAGATAGCAAAGGAATGATGTGCCTGCAAAAACTATTGCACTATAGCAGCAAATTAAAGGAAAAGAATTATTTTCTCTTCAATGAATTAAAGTTACAATGTACTTGCTACGTGAACTTGCAGATGTTTATTATTCACTAACAGCTTAAATCTGGCTATTTCAAATACACTGTGTCAAAAAGAACAGAATCTCCACACTTTTTAGCATGTTCTTATTTCAGCAATCTGGAGAAAAATGAGGAAGAATCATCACTTCCCTCCAGCTGTGCTATATGATCTCTGTGCTCTGAGCCTCGAGTCTGTGCACAATGGACATACACAGTACAGCTGCTTTATCACCCTAATTCAGGCTATGGTGATAATATGAATGAGCTAAGGAGTTGCTTCATCAGAAACTTCCAGTTCAGGAAAGAATTTAAACTTATACTCAATGTTGAACCAGTGCATAGCTCCCAAAATGCTACTCTTCCACTCACATGTAGTCATATGCTTAAACAGTTTGCTGGATTACAACCAAGGACTCAGATGGAGGTGCCTGAGGAAGAAGCTGGCAGATTTGTTAGTGCTAACACCCTTAACAGCTTTAAAAATTCATGGTGCTGATAGAAAATCCAGGATGATCAGTTGGTCTTCTACAAAACTCACAGTGACTTCTGGATCTGAGGTGATGTTTCACCTGCATCCAGGCAGAAGCTATTTCACAAGAACAGGGGGCTTTAAAACTACTGATGTCCCCAGAAATGTATCACTGAAACCTCTTCTCTTTTCCCCGTGAGGAAGCCCCATCAGAAATGGGACAAAGATATTGGAAAAGTCTGAGGGGAGACAAAAATGGAGGGCTGAGCCATCAATACTTTTCTACAGAGGGCAAAGATACAAAAGCAAGAGAAAAATCCACCCTTACAGTTCAGCCATCCTAGGGTGCCACTGTGGGGCAGAGGTGGAATGTGACAAGGAGTTGAGGAGCATCATAATTCTTGGCACATCATCTGCATGAATGTCCTCAGCTGCTGACTGTTGCTTGGAATGTTTAGGGGAGACACTGTAATTCAAAGCTCATTGAATTTCACGAAAAATCAACATGTCCATTAATAAGCTATAATGAAAAACTTAAATTATTGTCTTTATAATTAAATTGATACCCAAACAACTTTTTTTAGATCAAGAAATATGAGTGCTTGGACATGGAAGAAAAGAGGTCCAAACTCTCTTCAAAGTGAAGAGACTTCTGTAAGTCCTGAGAAAGATTTGGAATGTGCCTTGGCAATGGAAGTGGAGATAAACTGGGAATAGGATGATACCATGCTCAAAAATTCTATCTTCTCCTACCTGAAGACCTGTCTGAACTAGCCAGAGATCTGTTTTAAAATTTGGAAAGTGCTTCATATTCCTAAGGAGAAACCAGTGGGAAAATCTAAGGCTTATTTGCAATTTCAAATGTTAGAAAAGATACCAACCCACAAGTATTGAAGGTAGAATAAATACACTTTAATTGTATTCACATGTTTTTATATTGTTCTTCTAAATCTGGATTATGTTAAATTACTACACATATTCTTAAAGCTCTACTAAAAATGCTCAATTCTTTTGCAAATCCAAATTCTATTTAGAGGGGATCTCCTAACATAAATAGGTGTAACCAAAACATTTCTTTTTTACCAACAAAATCTAAGGTTTCTCTCAAAAGAGTGAGGATATTTTGCAGAAGATGTAATTAGAGATGAAACCACGAATTTTCAAAAAGCTCTTCGATCATTGTGGTCAAAGTGGTTATAAATCTCCTAAGGTCTGTACTACAGCTGGCCTTTGTATTAGTGCACAGGGATAAGTGAAATAGGCAAGGGAGAAATGGCTTCTTTCTCTTGGGTAGCTTGCTCTCAAAAACTTAACAAAACAAAAACAAAACAGTAGAAGTGCTGTAAAAATAATGGAGTTTGTGGAGAATTTGACAGTGGCCATAATTTTTTTTACAACAGCCTTCAGCCAGAAAGCTTCTAAAATAAAACTTAAAACAAACTAAGGCTTAAGACTGGATCAGCTAAAAGCATTAAAATAATAGGCAAAGCCACATCATTCAAAGTTCTTAAGAAATCTGTCAGGTATTTTAAACTTTAAACTAGATAGGTTTGTAATTGCAGAGAGTCTTCCTTAGTTAAATTCTTGTAATAATTAGAAACCTTTCTTTAATTTCTCTGTGGACCCTTTCTAAACAAATATTCTGTTTCCTATTTTGTCCTTCAGCATAAATAACTCTCTTGTCGTTACTGTTTGAGTATACTTTAGGATAGCTGTCCTATTTTCTCAGTTTCACTTTTGCCAAATTTAGTTAGTCTGTTTCTCCTTCTTTGGCTCGAAAAAAAATATTCAAATTGCCTAACCTACATCATCTCTCTCCTCTTATATATGTCCTAATATAACTTCATATATGTACAAATAACTGTCTACGCATACATAGGTGGTGAGAGGCTGGACATGACCCAGAAATGCGCACTTGCAGCCCAAAAAGCCAAATGTGTCTTGGACTGCATCAAAAGCAGCGTGGCCAGCAGGGCAAGGAGGGGGATTCTGTCTCTCTGCTCTCATGAGAATGCACCTGGAGAGCTGTATCCTGAGCTCTGGCAACCTCAGCAAAGAAAAGACATGGACTTGTTGGAGCAAGTCCAGAGAAGGCCACAAAGATGATTAGCAGGATGCAGCACCCCTCCTATGAGGAAAGGCTGAGACATTTGGAATTGTTCAGCCTACTGAGTGGAGGCTACTGGCTGACCTAATTGTGGCCCTTCAGCACCTGAAGGGAACCTGCAAGAAAGATGGAGAGATACTTTTTAGAAGGAAATGTAGAGAGAGGACAAAGGGGAATGGCTTCAAATTGAAAGAGAGTATATTTAGGTTAGATATTTGGAAGAAATTTTTTACTAAGAGGATGGTGAGATACTGGAACAGGTTGCCTGTAGAAGTGGTGTTTGCCCCATCACTAGAAATTTTCAAAGCCACACTGGATGCTGTTTTGAGCAACCTGGTCTAGTGGAAGGTCTCTCTACCCATAGCACTGGGATTGAAACTAGATCATCTTTACGGTCCCTTCCAACCCAAGCCATTCTATCATTCTATGATAACTAAAGGCCTTTTTATTTTCCCTTTATACCTCCTTTTTCTAGTTCTACTCAATCTGATCATTTTTATTTAATCTCTTTTACCACAATTGATCTACATTTAATTGAGGTGTCTAAAGTGTCATTTAATACATCTGAACTAGGTATCCTAAACTGCTTTTTCTTAATGATATGGATCTTCTCACTTCTCCCACACTTTTCTGTGAGTAAGAGATGTATAACTGAAAAAAAATGTTCATTTCTCTCTTACTGTAAAAAGAGTATAGTTTGATTGAGCCCAGAATAACACATATTATATACATATATATGCATATGTTTATATATATGTATATATAAATACATAGGCATATGTATTTGGCTAGAAACATCCAACCCAAAGCATTCTGGCCTTTTAGTCACGGCTTCCTTCAGGAATAATGCTTTGGGAGTCTTCTTAAGCTCTCTCTCCACTTACTCCCAGTGCCAGTTGGTGATAGCTATTCACACAATTCTCTTTTCAGCTGTTCCTCACAGTTGTTCAAGTTTGGGTCTTATTTCCTCAAAGCAAACCTAGCCCTTTTAACATGAGAGAAGACAATAACACTTTTCTTCAGTTAGCCTAGAACTGAAGCTAGGTATTCACTAAGATGCTAGTTTCCTCTTCTGGCTTAGAAAAAGTGAGAAGCTTTTCTTAGAAGCCTCTAAATAGATGTTCTTAGAAGTTCCTAGGTCACAGACCCATGTTGCTACTTCCTTAGCAGCATAAACAAGAAGGATGGTCATGTAAGAGAACCTGCATTTAATACGCATGTCAGTAGTACCTTGCATTCAGGTATGATTTCCAGGAGAAAGTATCGTTCTGAAATTCTATGCTTTTTTGTACCCAGCTTCTGACAACTGATTAGTGAGAGATGGAGAAGTCAGTTCATATTTTAAAGCTGTAGATACAGGTAAACAATATCCACAGCCATTCTCTCATCCTCTGTGTGGGTTACTCATGAGCTCAAAATCAGGCAAATAAGTAGTGGGACAATTTTATAGAAATGGATGTGTTTCTGAATGGGCTAAACAAGATTGTGAAGAAAGGCTATCTACATCCAAATCCATCAGCTGGAGGCTTCTGAGTGAGACCAATTTATTCTATCAAATTGAGTAGTAAGTGCATGTGCATTTCTATTTGTTGGATTGACACTCATCTTTGTGCCACATCTACTCATCAGTTATTTTATCCACCTGTTTCATCATGTCTTCAGCCTACTATTATATTCCATACAGGATCTAGCACTTCAAAAGTTTAAATTTCCTAGGACCTCTAGTCAAGCATTGATGTAAATAATATATGTTGTGGTTTAACCTCAGCCAGCAGCTAAGCCCCACCCAGCTGCTCACTCACTCCAGCCACAGTGAGATGGGGAGAGAACTGGAAAAGCCAGAAAACTCATGAGTTGAGATAAAGACAGTTTAGTAAGTAAAGCAAAAGCTGTGCACATAATCAAAGCAAACAAAGCAATTCACTCACTGCTTCCCAAGGGCAGGCAGGTTTTCAGCCATCTCTAGCAGGGCAGGGCCCCATCTCACACAATGGTGACTTGGGAAGACAAACGCCATCGCTCCAAACATCCCCCCCTTCATCTCTCCCCCAGTTTTACATGCCAAGCATGAGGCCACATTGTCTGGCATAGACCCGTGGCCAACTGGGGTCTGCTGTCCTGGCTGTGTCCCCTCGCAACTCCTTCTTCACCCCCAGCCTGTTCACTGCTGGGGTGAGAAGCAGAAATGGACTTGACTCTGTGCAAGCACTGCTTAGCTCCCTGTGCTATTGCCATCCCTGGAATTGTATAAGTCCTGGTTAGATGGAATTCTGAGCAATCTGATCTAGTGAAAGGTGTCCCTGCCCATGACTGGGGCATTGGAATTAGATAATCTTTAAGGTCTCTTCCAAACCATGCCATTCTATGGATGCTATGATTGCCTCTGTGATTCTATCTACACTGTTTCAAGCACAAATGCAAAACACTGCCCCACCAGCTACCATGAAGAAAATTAACTCTACCCTAGTCATGACAAAGATGTTAATTTATACTGAAGAATCCTAACAAAAATGTGATCAGATGAAATTTCAACTGAGTGTCTGTAGTTAGCTCTTCTGCTTAATTTTGCTCATATGAAATTACAACATTGCTTTCTGTGCTGGAGATAAGGAAGGGCAGGTTCAGTGCCCATATAAAGAAAATTACTGAAAAATATATACAACTTACATTCATGTCAGGTCTATGATCGCACCTTTACTATGGTTGTGGGTTACAAGTCAAATACCTAATCTTTTTGTAAGAATTGTTTCCACTTTCATCATGCCAGGGATGTTTGTCTCTTGAGTTCTGTATACAAACTTTGTTCTCTGTATGGGAACATAGGAAAAGAATGATCCTTTCAAGAAAAGAAAAGAAAAAAACTTGGCCAACACAAATAACAATAACTCCAACTGCAAAGGCTAATTATGAAGATTAACAAATAGACCTTTCTCTGTGTTTCTTCAATGAGAATTTGGGTGCCTACCTTGCTGTTACTTGAAGACACTCCAGCACGAAGCCCCTTCTCTAATGAAGATACTTGAATGGAATGCAATCAGTGCTAATAGACATTTCATTTCTGTCATGAGAAGGAAGAGTGTAGCAGTTAAATTCTCTGAATCACACAAGTTATTCTGGAATAAATCACCCACAGCTCCAGAACATGTTAGCTATATAAACCTGTCAGTCATGATCAGCAAATTGTTAAACATTATAATACAGAAGAGGATGGCTTTGATACTCAAGCCCTTGATATAGGTGCTGCAACTTCAACACCAAAGATGTATGTTTCTGCAAGCATGTGAGATGAAATTTTATACCAAAAAGCCTCCACTAGTATTCCTTGAAGACTTCTCAGCAAGGATTAGAATAGACATATTTCATGCAAAATCAGACGTAAAACCCAAAATGGCTCTTATTTATGAGTAGGGAAATTCAAAACCTAGAGCTGCAACCTTTACTTAATGCCAAGGCCATGAAAATGCAATGATCTACAGAAATTCACACTTTCGTCTCTGGGGGCATTGTTACAGGCTCAAAAAAGTCAAATTGCTGTTACTTGAGCTTGCAAATAATTTATACCTGTCTTATAGTCCTAGCATTTGCCTGCTGTGCTGACCACCTACTCATGGATGTATGTTGTAGCGATCTTGTTCTTGACACAGTAACCAGAAGAGAAGAATGTGTTATTTTAGAGTATGTGAAATGTCTGGGACTAATCTAAAAGCAAAATCTAAAAGCTCATACACTGAAAAAGAGGTATTTTTTTCAAAGTATTATATGATGAGTTATCAAGTAATTTTTTCAAAGGTAACAACTGACTGCACAAGCCAGCAAAGAATCCCTGTTCTGATTGTCACTTATTTAATTTCTCTTAGGAGTTAAATATGTATCAAAATCTTTAAAGAAAGAATTTTCCAACACCAGTACTCCAAATTCAATGTAAACATGAAAGTACACATTTTACAAACATTATTCTTGTTATTGCTATTTTTTATATTTTAATGCTTTAAATATTATTCTTTCACATCCTTTTCAATCATAAACAACAGAATGCTATTAGTCAGCAAGAACTGAAATATATTAATAACCTGGCCTTACCATTATCCACTATACTGCAAAACACATTTTTTCTGATGTCTTATATATAATTTCCCAGAGTTTGTGAGTAAGGAAGATTTAAATGTTTATATCAAGCAGCAAAATCTACACTTTTTGGTGCCAATGATTTCCCTTTTCATTGCAGAAAAATTTCTGTAAGATCCAAGCTGAAATCCACATTGAAATTATGTCTGTTAAACAGAGGTTGTGTGTAATCACTCCAGAATTTTCAATCCTTTGGCCAAGGGGAAAAATGTGTCAGTATCTTTCTTCTTTAAATTTATTTAATAGACCTTAGACAGGAAAAAAGAAAAACTCATTAGATCATCTAGTTTGTCCTGCCAATCTCTGTATCTATCATCTCTTCTTGGGAAAGTGCTGTAGACAGCCTCTGGGTGTTCTCTATATAAAATATTGGCAGAATACGGCCCAAAGTTTTTGTTTTCTTACTACAAGTCACCAAAATAAACAAACAAAAATCCCTCTGATCTGAAACAAAACATAAAGAGAACTACAACCAGCTGACCTAAAAAAGATCTGCAGGAGCTGTGTATCAACTGAGTTTTCCACGCTTTCACTATTCATTTCTAACACAAAAGCTGATCTTAGTGAATTTGCAATGATACCAGTCAGGAAAGAGCAGTCCTATTTTTGGTACCAAAAGGAAAGAAGCATTAAACTTTCATATCATAAAATAGCAACATTAGGTTTAGAGAACATAAGAATCAAACTATTCTAATGTTTCCCTAGGTTCAGTTTAATTCATATCTGTGCTATCAGGAAAATAGTAACAAGATCATAGAGTTGTGGAATTGTTTTTGTCCCACTCCTTCCCTTTCCTTGGCAAATTGAGAAAAGAAAATTGCTTCAAATCAAGAACACTAGTATTTCTTCTTTGTTATTCAAATGGAGACTGGGACTGCTGAAAACAATTTATTTCCACATACATTTCAATCATGCAATATCAAATTTTATTAAGTGAAAAACCCAAAAGAAAGCCAAACCACAGCAAATTTACATGTTTAAAACTCGAGTATTTATTTTTGCCATACAGAATATTGATTTTAATGACTGTCTCAAGTTTTTAAGTGATCATAGCCCCACTTATTGTAGCTCCAGTTAACCATAACTGTGGCTGAGACTCCTCAAAATGTTTGATCTCACACGCCAAGAAATATACAGACCTTTTATTTGTAAAGAAGACTCATATCAACACCAATGGGGGTGAAATAAAGTTCTTGGGCAGATAGATTCTTTAAATTTTGAATGTTTGTTTAGTTCAAAAATGTCTGTATTGTACAAATACTTCAATCTTCTGCTAATAGTATCACAAAAATTATCCTTGTATATTCTGTGCAACATACACTCAGACATTTCAACTGAACAAAACAAACTCATGAATTGCAAGTTTTCCCACTGGTAAACTCTGGAACTGACAGGGTCTTGCACTGTGATAAAAACTCCATATGAAATCTGAGAATTACCTTGGCATCTCATCAAAATCATGTGGCTTCTGGACCATCAAGATGCAGGTTTCACACCTGAAGAAGACCTCTCTCAGCCCATATAATTTTTGCTTACCACTGAATGAGAAACTCACTCCTCGCTGGCTAAAGCTAAAAAGGCAGTAAGGACCTGCATCCAAATCCTTGTGAATTTAATAGAAAAATTCCCACTGGAATGAAGAGGCTGAGGAGGCTCTAGCCCTGAGCAATTGACAATATGCCTCCTGATTTGCATTTTAAGCCTGGCAGAGGTGGAAGTGTTCATTGTACATGTATTAGATATGTTTAATACAATTCCAAGGCATAACTTTGTTTAAGGTATTGGAAATATATGAAAGCAGTAGTTATAACATAAAGCGTGTACCCATTTATTTTAGTATATTCATGTGCATTCACTAATAATACTTTCCTGAAGTTTCCAGACAGTCTTTAATAGAAAACAGTGATAAATGCACCTTATTAGACACTCTCACTGATCTCATACTAAAAAAAATGCAAAACACCAAAATACAAATTTACACCTTCAGTTTAACTTTTGCTTACGACAATCAGATGTTCAAATTTCAGTTCACATAGTCTTCTTTTCCACCAAATGTTTCTGAATGGCAACAACAAAAGTAAAGCAAGTCAGAATGTTTGTGTTTTCAGATGAGATATGTCTGATTAAGCAATTCTGAAGTAACTACCAAAGGGTTTTATTGTAAACATTTTAACTAGTGTTGGTAAATGCTACTTTTGCTAAACTAAAATAATCTGTACAGAAAGGATGCAATCTTACTTTTATAAACAGGAATAGTCTGTGACAAAGTTTGGTAAATGTCACTCATAATTATATTTAACATTCATGTCTGAATATGCAGTTTCATTGGCAATATCAATTGCAAGAATGATCAGCTCTTAGCTGACCCTGAAACTGCTGCAGGTGGATCCCTAAAAATCTATAAAGCCTAATTCCAAGAATCCTCAAAGAGCTAGATTATGTCATCACAAGACCACTCTCAATCATTTTTGAACACTCTTGGAAATCCAGAGAGGTGCCAGCTCAGCTGACTGGAAGCTGGCAAACATTGTCCTGATTTTCAAGAAGAGCAAGAAGGAGGAGCCCAAAAACTACAGGCCTGTCAATCTCACTTCAGTAGCTGAGAATGTTATGGGAAGATTATTCTAGGAGATATTGAAAAACACCTGAGATGCAATGCAGTCATTGGTCCAATATGGGATCATGAGGGGAAAGTCCTGTTTATCAAACCTAGTATCCTTTTATGACAAGGGAACCCATCCAGGTGATCAAGGGTTTGGATTTCAGTAAAGCTTTCAATACTGTTTCTCACTGGATCCTTCTGGACAAAATGTCCAGCACACAGCTGGATAAACACATCATGAGCAGCTGGATCAGGGGTTGGGCACAAACAGTGAATGGGGTGACATCAGACTGGTGACTTGTCACTAGTGGGGTCCTGCAGGGTTTTGGCAGTGTGGAGTCTGCAGAGGAGGCTTCTGTGAGAAGACACCAGAAGCTGACCCCCATGTTGGACAGAACCATTTTTGTTCAGCTGCAAAACAGACTCACCACCAGCTAAAGCTGAGTCCAATAGCAACATAAATCTCGGAGGACTGTATTTTCTTCCTTGCCATATATATTACCAGAGGTCTCATGGTAGCTCTCAATGCTTAACATTCTTAGTAAGATTTGAACTTTTCTCAGATCATGGCTATTTTCAAATAAAATAGGAACTAAAGGTGGAAAGACGTATTGGAAGTCACTACCATCTATAAATCTCATTTAAATAAAATACTTCTTCTTACATGTAAAATACAACTTTTTTCTTATGTTGGTACAGCTATGACTATAAATTAAATGTGTTTTACTAGTGATAACCCTTAAAATTGTAAAAATACTTAAAGCACTTAAGTAGCTAAAATATGTCATTCCTAAATAATAATATAATCAAAATCATAAATGAATAGATAAATATATAAATATTAAATAAGAAATAAATAATTATTTATAATAAAAATTATTTATTTATTTATTTATTTATTATGAAAATAAATATTCAAAACTGACAATGTTAGTCCTGAATATAATTTTGGGGCGATTGAAAAGCTGCCCCAAAACAAAATCATGGTTTTTTGTGTGTGCAATGTATGCTGAATGTTGCAATATTCTCCACATGCAAGGTTTTCATTTTCTTTCTAGGCTCCTGGGAAGCAACCCAAGATAAGAGAGTTTATTCCCAAAGAAATTCAATAAACTCTTTTTGTCTTGCAGTTCTGTAGAGGAAATAATTTGGTGCTAACCATATCAGCAAAAAAAAAAAAAAAAAAAAAAAAAAAAAAAAACAAAAAAAAAAAAAAAAACACAAACAAAACAACAAAAAATTCACCAGGTTAGGTAAAAAAATTAATACTCTTTGGGATATCTGATGTTAGCCCATGACCTGAAGGGGCAGATCATGAACTCAGTTCAGACCATAATGACCATCTGCCCGCAGATGACATGGTCCCTTATTCTAAGTAGATTTTGTGGGCTTGAGACAGTCAACATCTTTAGGGTTGACTTCTTTCTCAACAATTTTATCCATCCAGGCTAAGAGTAATTCTACTGTGAGTAGACATGGTCCAGGCTCTCTTTATAACTGGAAGGAAAACTGGGCATTTTTAGGACATATGCCATCAAAGAGAACTGGGATAAATCACTACATACAGGTGTCTTTTCTAGCAGACACCAGACTTTAGGCAGCTGAGACAGATGTGTCCTTTCAGGCCAATATTCGTGTTCTTTTTCTACATGTCAGCCTCACTCATGAACATTGTCCAGTGCAGGACAAAGTGTTGTCACCAGCTGCAGCACAATTCACTGCCTGCACAGCAACTATTTGATACTGCACAGCAAAGTGACCTGTAAATACACACTGATGTAACTAGAAAATGTAATGCAATACTCTTGCCTGAAACAAAAGGAAGCATTCCCAAGCAACACCACTTCCCAGCTTATTAGTGGTTCAACACCACTTCCTAGCTTATTAGTGGTTTTAGTATTTTTGGAGCAGAGCATTGAAGACAATTTCTACAAACTAGAGCTGTGCATTTAAGCCATGTAATGAACTCCTGTAAATTTGCCCAGTAATTTTATCTGTAAATAGCTTCTTCATAACTTGTCCTGAGGTGCCAAAGCAAGTGGGTGTGACACCAGCCTCATCAATTAATTGGTTACAGACACTAACTTTCATTAATCTGACATTTTACATCGCCTATTATGATCCATGAACTTTGTAATCCTAATAACAATTTTGAAACAGCTGTCCATGTGAATATAAGTCTACAAAACAGAAAGTATGAAACTAAATTCTCTGAAGTGTTTTAGAGATCAACATGAAGGAATTTTACTTCAACATGTCTAGGATCATATTAATTATTACCTTTACCTCCTGCACATCTCCTTGGAACACGCAAAATTGAGGAGCGTTGGCCCCTTTTTGATGAGCTCAAACTTTGTAACTATGTACCACACTGCCACGGGCATGTTTGCCTGCATAACTCTAACTTCCATTGACCAGTGATGTGACAGGAGGTGTTAGTGCAGCCAAATCTGTTTTTCAAAGGAAAACATTCCTTATTACTAAATGTATATTTTGTCTGATGCAGTTTTGTAAGCTAAATAGAAGCAGAAATGGGCATTCTTTGCTTTTTTGTAGAACACATATGAGGGAGGAGGGAGTTATGCAGGCCATAGTTTCTAGATGTTGATTTACCATCTTTTTTAAAGGCATCTAAAATTGTTCCAGGATATCCTCTTATACCTTCCCTATTAGTATTTTAGTTAACTGTGTACATTAATTAAATAAATGAGGGGCTTCTTTCATTTTTACCCCCATTTTTCACTTCTTTCCCTGAACTATCACATGTTGATATCACCTCCAGGGAAGCAGATCCTTCCTCCTTACTCGTACTGAAGGAGACATAGCTGTTCCAGGCGACACATGCCAGCATTGTTTGAAATCCTACAACAAAAGACTACAACAAAATATGCTCTTACATAACATAGCTTGCTCTTTGTATCACCCTGTCATTGCCAACGCCGCACTGGCGATCACTGATTAATCACTCAGCCCTAGTGCATGTCTGAAGTGAAGCCCAATGTGATGTCTGACTCCTTAGGCATATTTCAGAGGGACCAGTTTTTTTACTTTTAGCTATGTCTTAGGTAAGTAAATGTGAAGATACTGTAAGATCCAAATAATATACTGTACATTAGACTCCTAGCTGCAGCCTTATCATATTATCCTTTCCAATCTTGGCTCAAAAGCCAGAGGGACTCTGGATCGCTTGATTAGTTAATTTCTGTTTTGATTGGAATGACAAAAGTAAACCTTTTGGAAATTAATTCATCAATTCAAACTGCATAACAGGCTTTATTGAAATGCAGTCTGTAATGTTCTTAAGTCAGCCTTACCACTGAATGTTGGGACTTATTTTAATTATGGTTGGTTGTAATACTGTACTTATATTAATAATGTTCTTATGTTAAAGAGATTTTTTTGACCTTTTGCAATGCAGAAATCAATGAGAAGTTGATAAAGCCAAGTTCATTGCTGCCTAAAGTAAAGCAAGCCTGATTTGTTTACTTACCTAAGCCTTCATCTGTCAGACCCATTCTGAAATGATTTATAGACCTCTACCCAATGAAATCATTTAAAGTAGATTAGATTCAAGGAACAATCACCTCTAATATGACAAGCTGATGGAGGCTGACAGGTAACCAAGTTGCTCTGGATGGCAAACAAGTTCCTGAAATTCTGATTAAATTAAAATATTAATGGTACCACTGGGAAAATAAGATTGAATCATGTTAGGCGAATTCAGTATTAGAAACAAAATGCAAATAGAGAATCATTCTGTGCAAAGAAAGCCAGCTGAGGTACCAAGGGAAGTTACCTCCAGTAAACGAGAGAGCAGGAAACGAATTCAAATGAAAAGCATTGTGTCAAGAGCTCACCTTCACCTTTCTGAGGTCTCTAAAACAACAAGGCCTAACAGGCTCTGGGGTTGGTCTGAACACTTTTGAGAGGTTACATATTTATTTGGACTTGCAGCCTAGTACTAATGAACAATTCCTGCTTTCCTAAGGTTATAAGGTTATTCTTTGAAGCCCTAATCCATGATTTTTTTCCTCTTTTTTCATGTTTGCTTAGTTTCTGTTTTCAATCCTGTACATTAAGTGGCTCTGGCTGCACTATAATTGCTATATAACTAAATGTATTGACACTGCCTGCTTTGGGATATGTATTAATTTTGACATACAGGGTAATTAAATGTGCTATGTGTCTCACGTGCATTAAAGGAACAATAGACACCTTATCTGCCAGACACGCTGAAGTGTGCAATTACAACATGTTAAGAGCAGTTGTTTTTTGCTTCACAACACCTTTTATTAAGGTTCTTTTAAATATCTTTAGATGTTATTTAATGGCTCTGAAGTAAAAACTATCCATCACAAGTAACACTGATGGGATTTATCTCGCCTCAATTTAGACAGGGTAGACATCTTCATCTGACCTAATTGCCTAACCCCCCCATTTCAGTCAGCAGAGAGAAAGAGCTGCTTATAGATTGCCAGTCATCTGGTCTGATTTTTAAAGTTGTGTTTGGATTTAATAAACTGCAACCTGAACACACACTCCCACACACTATTCTGTATCTTTACAGGAGGAAGAAGCTTGGTGGAGGCAGCAGGAAACACCTAGAGGAAACACTGTACCCACAGTGCCTCTAAATAGCAAAGTGTTCAGTGTTTAAAGTGTTCAAAAATTCAGAGTACAGAGATATTTTTTTTTCCCCTAGAAGGCACTATATAAACTGTGGGGGCAATGGTCAGTCCAGTGAGATCCATAGCTAGGGAAGGAATATGATTAACAGGAAAATAAATCAGCAGTTACACAGCAGCTGAGAGGGAGAGCCTCCTAGGTACCCTTACCTACAGGGATGGTTAGTTTTTATGGAAAAAAAAAAAATTATGCAATATGGAAGCAGTGGAAAGAAAGACAGGACATGGATAAAGCACTGACCACGGTGAGATAAAAATGAGATACCAAAAGTTTTTTTTATAATCTCATAGAGGCAGGGGCGTGAAAGGTCAAGAAGAGACCAGAAGAATGTCCTTGGTAAAGATCAGCTCTCAAAGGTGTTTGATGAGTTTTGTGAGTGCAAAAAATTGAGGTGCAGGAGAAGTACTGGTCTGGAGACTTGGGCAGAAGAAGAGACTACTTTTGTTTTCTGACCTGAAAGCAAAAGGAGAAAAGAAACGTATTTACCTTTCAATGCCACAAACAATGATTATGTTAACACTCACATTACTAATTTAAAAACCTGTTTAAATCTAATAGACTGTTAGGATTATTTTACTGTGGACTTACCAGTGGCAATACTAAACTGAAAACTAGCAGCAATCAAAAGAACCTGAAGTAGGTTGGTCAAGCCTTGGCGGGGGGGGGGGGGGGGGGGGGGGGGCAGGGACCACCAGAACAAAATGCAGCTCAGGAGAAAGAAAAAGTGTCCCATTTATCTTCAGCACATTTACAAAATGGATAACCAGCTTGACAACTAGCATAGTGGACCTTGGAAAATGCCAGCAAAGACCATGATCTTGAGGTAACTTTTCCACTCATGTGCTCTGGTATAAAAAATCAGCCCATAAATATGTGACTTTGAAATTATCTGCAGTTTCTCCCAGTTTGTAGGTAATAGAGAGGAAGTCTTTGTGTTCCCACCACATGTGCCACATGAAAAATAATAGTATATAACCTATAATAAGAGCATTGCTAGGTAAAATCCTACCTATTCAGAAGTTTAACTCATATCATTAGGGAAAAGGATAGTAAACCTCTCACAATGCAGATTTTGTGTGTGTATCTTCCTCAGCGTCTGCAACAAATTCTCACACATCTGTGAATCATTATTTCCACAGTTCAACTACTTCTGTCTATACAATGTGGCTCTGAGACACAGGAAAATCTCCTGTGGCCAAGTGGCAAAAGTACCATGGGAAAATACTATTTTCTTACATTCACTGTTCAGCCCATAATGATCTTGTTATTTTGTAGACTGTGATACGATGCTATGTCCAATGTTTAAGAAGAATAGGTCCAAGGCTTCATTTCTTAATGATGTTAGAAATTACTTTTCAGTCAGATTTTCAGAATGTTTTAGCATGCTATAATTTCATGAGCACTTTGAAAATTATTCCATGTCCTTAGGTACCAAAAGAGAGATCAGGTTCTTTCATTTTTAAAACTTTTGACCTCTAGCTACATTTCACATTGTAGTAATTGAAGTGTGTCTGTAAAGTATTATTTCAAGTCTTGTTATATCTCTGCCATTCAGGATATTAACTACTTAGTAATTAATTTCAGTCTTATCACTGTCTGACACATATGTCATCCAGGACAACTCTAAAAGTCCAGTTTCTCTTTAGCTTCAAAACTAACATAGTCTAACATTTTGACATCTAGCTTTGGTATCACTACACAAATAATCCATCATTACAGGAAAAGGAGCAAAATATCTGTTACATAAAATTCAGGGCAAACAGAAATGCAAATAGGAGTTAGAAAATTTGAACATTTCTATGGCTCTAGCAAGAGGATGGAATAAAGTTTCCGAGCAAAAGTATCAACATCCTTCATCCATAAGTGCAACCAGCAAAGGGAAATAGAAATTTGCAAGAACTAAAGTTGTGTATTCAGGCAAATTTCTGTTCAAACTTTCCCTCTGAATTTCCTTTTAAATCCTGAAAATTGTAATGAGACAAAAATATCACTGTCTTGAACTTTCCTTATGAATGTACCCATGAACAAATCCTTCCTTCTCTTTTCAAGAATGTAATATACTGACTGTATTGTAAAGCATTGACAATTCTCTCCTATATTTGTATTCTTCTTCATTCTCACTCACTCTCTCTTTTTTTCCTCTGCAAAGATATAGATAATATATATATCTATATGTGCAAATATAACAATGTGTATATATTTAAGTGTGTAGCCATCTCTTTGTATGTAGCATGGATGTACTTTAATAACTACCTATTGTTCTACCTAACTGTAGTGGTAGATGTTTGTTTGAACGAAGATGATAATATTCCACTGCTTTTATGCAACAGAAAACTGAAACTGTTATTTGTACTAAAAGCAATACACTCCAAAAAACCTGGTGGTCATGGCTAAATGTGTATCTTTATTTTGCTGTAGATGTGATGGTTGTCTTATATGTAAGATCTTTATGTGCAATCATAGGATAATCAAGGGTGTATAATGCTTTTTTTCTGTCCATTGTACAGCACAGATTGCTAGTACATTGTTTGCCACATGGTTCCTATCTTTTATGCACTCCCCCCATGCACAGACTGAAAAGCATTGAAAACATGTGAGTAGCTGTTGTTGACACTGGGTAAATATGGAATCCATAGATTAAATTTCAACATCAGCTATATAGGTCTGAATTTCTTCCAGCTTTGATTCTAATGCCCTAGTAATGTTTCAGCTATCAATATTAGCTAACATAACATACAGGCTTTGGGCCTGAGTAAGATTAAACTGCTTTCCATTCTAGCAAAAAATTTTTAGCTTTCTCCAAAACTCCAAATAGTGCTAGACTTCTTCATGGAAATGTAAAGAGAGTTTTCATTTATAAACAAGTTCTGAATTTTGGCTACTTTTATCAAAAACTCACTGTCTATGGTGCATTCCAAACAAATAAGAATGAAGTTATTTCAAGTTACTTCAGATGTTTTTTTGGTTTTTTTTTGTTTTTTTTTTTTTTTTTTTGTCTAATCTTGCCATCCTGTGATTTGCCTTGTCATTTATTCCTGGAATATCTGTGTTTTTCACATAAAATCAAGAGCAGTAGCCTTGAGCTTCTTTCCTCATGGACTTCTGACCTTGATTCAAGTTCAGCTTAAGAATGTTTGTTGATGGATCAGGCAAGGCTGATGGGGATCAATACTGGATCTCTACAACTGCTTTCTGGAAAAGTCTCACTTAAATATGGAAGCTTCACAGCATTTCTTAAGACAGAAGGGCTGTAGATCCATCTGGGCTCCTCTCTTATGACAGCTTGGAATGGGGAACATGCCATCCCTGTGTTCAAATGCTCTACCCTCAGTTTTGTGAACTATCCAAGGAATTAAGACTTGATTTTAGTTGCAGCTAATGAACCATAAATTCTTGTGAAAATTAAGACTGTGATTAGAATGAAGAGGTGGCATCTAAAGAAGACTGATGAGTAAAAATTATGAACAGAGCCATAAGGCATGAAGAAATTAGACACAATCAGTTGTAGTCTTTTTCTTCAGTTTTACATTCAAATCACTGGTACAACTGTGGGCATACAGGCAAGAGATGACATGCTCACACACCGCAGCCAACTCATTGTCTGAAAGGAAAGGTCAACGCTCCCTGTGGAAGGACATGGGGAGATATGTTCTTGGGAATTGGTACTTCCTTGTTCAAACACAAGTGCTCAGGAGGACTTTGAGATTTTGAATGATACTGCCAAGTTAATGGGAGTTGGAGGCAGCACCTCAAG
Source organism: Vidua chalybeata (assembly GCF_026979565.1). NCBI lineage: Eukaryota > Metazoa > Chordata > Aves > Passeriformes > Viduidae > Vidua > Vidua chalybeata. The sequence goes on along the minus strand of NC_071531.1, from coordinate 33,823,965 downwards.
CACTTTCTGTGCTGCCTCAGTACAGCTTGGCCACATTCTGACTGATGGCTACCCTCCACCCCCCTCTGCCATCTTCAAAAGCATGACACTAGGGTAACAGTGGGGCTTGCTTCTTGCAGAATTTGAGGTTAAATTCAATTTAATTCAATATTACTAAGGAATTTTGATTGCAAAATCTTTGACAGTTCAAAATTTTAAATCATATGGTAATGGTGCAGCTTTGAAAATAGTGATTCTCCTCAATTTAAAATTTACAAAGAAATGTACTATTATCATCTCAGAACATGCGTTTTTCTGCTTTGATATGTGTTATGGTTAGTGGAGGAGGTGGAGGTTCCTCAAAGAACAAGAGGACTCTCTCATTAGAAAGTTTTTCAGTGCCTGCTGCACATGACTGTCCAAAAAAATTATGTGCTTAAGACAGAGCTGTGAATAAACTTGTATGAATTCTAGAAAATATGTTTATACCATCAATTTTCAATTTTATTTTATTTTCTTTGTTGAGTGCTTTATGAGTGCTTTACCCCAAACCTTAATTCTTTTGGGTGCTTCCATGAATCATGCTGATAAGTCAATTTTATCTCAAAACCTCTACTGCAACATTTGGTGGTTTTCAAATTATTTGCAAATATTTTGTTATATATAGCAATATACATTGCTATTTCAGTGTAAGTATAATTTCCATACAAACAGTTTAACAAGTGCATAATTCAGAGAAACTAACTAGAATAGCTAAGGTTAAGCTTCTGATTGCAAAAACTTACAGTTTGATATTTCAGTGAGACTCTCTAGCAAAATAAAATTAAATCCCTTTTTTTGCATTAGTTAACCAAATTGTAAGCATAACTATATTTAAAGCAAGCCCTGATCTGGTTGCCATATTAATACAGTGGGAAAACAACTTCCTTAGAAAATGTAAATATGACCTTCAATTTGTAAACAACATTCTCCTTTATTCCTAGTCTTTGACTTGTAGTGATGTCTAGAATGACTGATTCTTATCTAACTGAATTCACTTAATTGCAGGTTCATATTTCACCTTGATGATTTTGTTATGTTACAATTGCTGAGGAATATCACACCACAGGAGTTAGATGTGGCATGCTGCTACTATCTATAATGATTGATTAAAAAAATGTTTATTTCTGGATTTATTGATTAATCTTCATAGAGATTCTTGTCTTCATTAATCCATTTCTTCAGATAGATAAACTTTTATGTGTTCCTCCCTCTCTCTGTGGATCTGGGATACTTTCAGTCATGCAAGCATATCTTGATGATTTCTTTCAAATATTTATTGCCTTTTTATACAGTATTTTCTTCCAACTCTTTTATGAGGGAACAATTGTTGCTGTCTTCCAGCTGGTATGATCTGTTCCCAAAGCAAGCTGGTTTTCTGATAACATTGACACTGATTTTAATTGTGTGTCGTGTCATCATTTGCTTGTTACTACTCTTTCTAATGATGGGTGTTTTCCAAGACCCATCTTTCCTCCAAGAAAGTAGGAGAACTGATCAGACTGACATGCATGGCCAGATACTGCATTTCTGCAGGCAGCCTGGGGCTTTTTCCAGTACCCATCTCTCCACTACTCCCAGCTGGTGTTGCTCAAAAAACTGTGAGCTCCAAAACTACCTCTTAGATTAGTTCCTTCTCTGTTGCCCTTAATCATACAGTGTCAGTGTGGACATAGGGAGGTGGCATCACGGCAGCGCCCACTGAAGGGACTCTTGCCTGGGCACAGAGCACTGTGCTTCGGGGATGACCGGGCCTGAAACAGATGACAACCCCAGGGAGACAGGCCTCCTTCTGTGGCAGGGCTGACAGCTCTCTCCCCATGGAGAGGTGGGCTGGTGTGACTGGTTCAGAACAGCTGACTGAGGTCATTGACAGTGGCCCAGCTTCTGTATCCAGTTGTTCTGCTGAGGGTGACAGCAGTGAAAGAGCTCGTTGCAGGGGTCTTTCAGCCCAGTATTGGTACCTGACACCCAGCCTGTGCCCGCACTAGCACTGCCCAGTGCACTGCCCGCCTAGAATGAAGGAGGCATAACTTCACAGAATAGCTGAGGTTAGAAGGGATCTTCCCCAAAGTCAGTGGAGAGCTCCCACCTTCCATAGGCAAATCCTGTCCCACAGCTGGTTAATTAAACCAAGTGGTTAATTAAGTTGTGTTGCATTGCCCTGCCATGAGCCCAAACAGCCAACCACTACTGGTCCATCAGTCCCAGACTAACAGCTGAATCTCATGCCTCACATCCCGTTTGTGCTGCTGGTGTATTTTCTGTTATTTAAACTATAGGATGTTGATTATTGTGATCTTGCCATGAATACACGAGTTGACCCGAGGACTGTGAGTCACCCTTTAAATACACTGTTAAATACACTTTAAATACACTGTCAAAGTAATACTCTTAGAGTTAGAAGAACATGTTGCATAGAATCCATTCCTCTACTCCAAAATAAGATCAATGATATGTAAAACACACTTATAGACACTTTTCTGTTTTTCAGAAGTATCCAGTGGTAGAAGTTGCCTTAGCCTGTGTCCTTCTGAGCCAGTTGCTTTCACCAGCCTCTTTCCCCATCTGCTCGCTGGTTGCTCCAGAGGTCTTGGGGCAGAGCTTGTGCTTTCACACTGTCTGTGCACTCTGTATAAAAAGACTCCAGATTCTTCTAGCTATGGCAGGAGAGGTATTGCTCTGACCCTCCCTAGTTATAATTTTATCTGAGCTGGGGGTAAACCTCTGCCACCAGTACTAGTTCAGTCAGCAGCTGTGGAATTCTCATGCAGATGACAAACTGGGGCATCCTTGTCTCATTCCATAGCACCAGGGATATACACGCTCTACTCTCCTTACCTCTGGCTCACAGGTTTTGGACTCTTTTTTTCTCTTTTCCTTTTTAAATTACATTTTGCTTTCAGGAAAACCAGATGTGATTTGAGTGGGTACAAAGCTGGGTACACCACAGTTATCTTCACATTTTAGTCTACAGACATTTTTGTACTTGCCTGGTGCTTATTGCAAGGGCAAAGTGGAATAGTCTCTAGGCTTCATTGCAATATAAACATCAAATTCTATTATCAGCAGTCTCAGCATGGTTTTACATTATAAAATATAGACTATAGCTGCAATAATAACTGTAGAAATATAGAATGTATAAGCAATAAATATAAACTTAACTGAGGAAGCAGCTATTATATCCATCTCTGCAGAATTCAAATCAGTTTCCTACTATGTCCATTGTTTTCCATGACCCAGTACCTGATCTTCTGCAATGGCTCCATTCATCATAATGAGTCCAAATGTTCTGGAAATATCTTCTTGTCCAGATGGGGAACATTTGTTAAGTAGCAGGTATATGAAATACATATATTTGTATATTTATGTGCATGCTGAAAGGTAAAATATTCATAACCCACTGAAGAAAGCTTAGGCCTTTCTTAAAATAGGGTAGCTTTAATGAAAATAACTGTGATATGAACTTTGCTTCCAGCTTCCTTTGGTAGATTAAAGGAAAAGCATAGACATAAATATATTAACATGTTATTAATGTTTATTGTTGAAATATGTATATATGAGATGTGCTCCTTCATACATTATGTAATGTCTAAATTACACAAATGTGGGGGAGTTTAATAAGTACCCCACATGGTTTCATTTTTTTATGTAATTTTGCTACATTCTAAATTAAGCAAGCAAAAGTCACTACTTTTATTCATTTTAAAAATTGCTTTACATCTGAAAGCAGGTGAATAGTAACACAATGGAAATATTGTAGGTACCATTGCATTACGATCGTTGATTTTTTTTCCTTTAACAAAGCAGGGTGAATGGAGAACTGAAGAAAAACTATGATGAAAAATAGTAAAAATTCCCAACAGAGGAGAAATAAGTTGGCTGATTAACAGTAAATCTGTGATTAAAATACATTGCCTATAGAAGGTAAATTATTTTCTATCAATATCTTTTTTTTTTGTCAAATCACTTTATCCCAAGCAGTACCTTTACTGAGCCATAGTGGTGATTGCTGGATTGATGACAGAGGTTTAGTCAAGGTCTGGGCAAGAGTTGAAGGAGATATCTGGAACATTGCAGGATAGAACTGAAAAAACAAAACGCTGTCTTGAAGCTGTAGTGGGTTGACTCTGGCCAGATGCTAGGCACCCTCCAAAGGTGCTCTCTCACTAACCCCCATTCTGGAGAGCAGAGAGAAAATATAACAAAGGGTTCGTGAGCTGAGATATGACCAGGACAGATCACTCATCAAATACCATCAAAGGCAAACAGGCTCAACTTTGAGATATAAAGTGAATTTATTACTAAGAAAATCAGAGCAAGATAATGAGAAGTAAAATAAGCCCTTAAAAAGACCTTCCCCCCACTCTTCCCTTCTTCCAGCTCTACCTGCTACCCCAGCAGTGCAAGGAGGGAGGGAAGGAGCGTTATGGTCAGTTCATCACCTGTGGCTTGTCCCGCTGCTCAGGGAGAGGAGCTGTTGCCCTGCTGCACCATGGGGTCCCTCCCATGGGAGACATTTCTCTGTGACCCTCTCCAATGTGGCTCCAATCTCACAAGCAGCAACTCCCTGTGAACTGCTGCAGGGTGAGTCCATCCCATGGGCAAACAGTCCTCCCCAAACTGCTGCAGTGTGGGTCACTCTTCCACAGGGAGCAGCCCTCCAAGGACAGGCTGCTCCAGCATGGGAGCAGGGCCCCTCGCCTTGGGTCTGCCATGGGTTTACAGCCTCCTCTCAGGCATCCACCTGCTCCACTGTGGGACTCCTCCATGGGCTGCAGATGGATCTCTGCATCCCCATGGACCTCCACGGGCTGCAGGGGCACAGCTGCTTCACCGTGGTCTGCACCATGGTCTGCAGAGGAATCTTGGTTCCAGTGCCTGGAGCACCTCCTCCCCCTCCTTCACTGACCTTCATGTCTGCAGAGTTGTTCTTCTCACATGTTCTCAACCTGCTCTTCTCTGGCCATAATTAATACTGAGCAACTTTTTGGTTTTCTTTCTTCCTAGATATGTTACCACCATTTCTAATTGACCAGCCTTGGCTAGCAGCATGTCCATTTTTGGAGCCATGAGGGATTGGGTCTGCAGGACATGGAGGAAGCTTCTGGCAGCTTCTCACAGAAGCCACCCCTGTAGCCTTCCTTCCTCACACTGCCCCACTACCAAAAACCAGGCCATGCAAACCCAATACAAATGCTCATGCTGCGTGGAGCACAATAAAAATTTTCTTTAATGGCCACTTCAGAGTTTGGAGCACTCTGCAACAACTCTTAGGAAATTTTAAGCATGCCAACTAGTATTATTATTTAATTATTGTTTTGGTAGACATCTTTCAAGTAAGAGTAGACCTGACAAAACATATGCTTCTCACAACACTGGGAGGAATGGGAAAGGGGATATTAGTAAATTTGACACGTACAAATAAGTGTTCATTTTTCTTATTAAATTGATTTGTAGCTATAAATATTTAGCAATTTCACTGAAGAGCTGTTGCAAATAACATTGACTCTGTTGTGACAGAGAATTTACATATCAACTGATGTGGGAACTCAAATCAGACAGTGTTTGGCCATTAGTTTCAGTGCAACCACAAAGGTGCTTTTGTACCTCCCCCTCCGGCCTCCAGTTCTGGGCTTGTGAAAGGGGAGAGGATATCCACAGGAAACCAAAATGAGATTCAAGGTGTCTCTTGTCTGTGTTATAAAGACTCTTTTGCTAATCTGAAACCCACACTTTCTAAGAAAAAACTAGTTATTTCGGTATCAAAACTCTAGACGCAAAACTCAAAAATCTTTGGATTCACATTGTAGTTCTCTTTTTGATTTCAGAGGTAGCACAGGCTACGGAAATTGTACAGAATATTCAGAATACACTCCATGCCAAAAAAATAATTTGGTTAAAACATGAGTTAAAATTTATTGCTTTTACAATCTTTCATAATTTCAGAAATGTGGCTTGTGCAATGTGTTCCAAACTTGGCATAATCACTAGGCTAATGCAAGCACCAGGAATTTTTTTTCAAGTCATAATGTAGTTTGTTTCTAATTTTTGTCTGTGTCACTGTCCTTAAACCACCTGACATGAATCAAGTGACAAATTCAAGGCAGCATCTGAAAAAAAATTGGAAAAGCAAAGCTGCCTACAAAAAAATCCCCTCTGATTTTAGTGAAGTCACTCAAAGCATTTAGACAAGATTTCCTCCTTCTTTCTCTCCTTCTTTAATATAATCAGCTAGTGGAATTATGTCCTCTTCTGCTGGGGTGGTTCTGTGGAAGTTTGATGTCTTAGATCAAAGGAAACCGGAGGTGTAGAATTAGCTAATATTTTAAAAATAAATATCAGTAGAACTTTTTAATTATTGTAAGAAGTTGTTTCACTTAGAATTTATTATAAAGTTTTAGGCTAGTGATCTTTTCCTTTCTGTATCACAGTCCCCTCCATTTCTGTTAATTTCAAGGCTCAAACACTCTCATTGTTAAGCTCCTGCTAAGGCAACTGGATGATTGGAGGACATTGTTTGGGAATATTGTGAAATTTTTCAGCCATCCTTTTTCTCTACAGTGACAGAAAAAAAAATTGTTCTGCTATCAAACTGCCTAAAGGTTCATCCTGAAGGTGGTGAGATGGTGGCATATTCAGATGTGACAAAATAATATCTTTGAAGGCAAAAATGTCACATGAATATATAGAGGAATCTGAAAAGCTTACAGGATTGTGAGTGTAGTGGTTTCAGTGGCTGCTGAGGGGTAGACAAAGGTGTGGAGGTGAAGATTGAGGATGATGCACAGCTCCTAGCTGTCCATGAGAATGGACAGGCAGTACCTTAGGTCTGTTTCATGTGGTTAAAATCACCATGTCACAAGGGATGAAGAAGTTAAAAATGGTGCCTCCATTCCCCTCTGGTTTGTGTATTTCTTCACAGCTCAGGTACTATGCACCAGGGCAGATGAGCCGTGAGGAGCCTCATCCCAGTTGAGGGTGGCACTTCTTCAGCAGCTTAGGACAGGGATCATGGCTCTGAAACTCAGTATATGGGAAAGCAAACAAGCAGGATTAATGTAGGTTCCCTTTCCAATGAACCCAGAGCAAGCAGACCTACTGCAAGGAAGGCTTACTCTTCACTGTGCACAAGAGTTTATAAAGCCTACAAAAGAAGAAGGGAAAGAGCAAGGAGTTGCCAGAATAGCTGCAAAGAAGGATTGCTCAAAGATGCCACTAAAAAAAAAAAAATACCTGCCCAATAATTAATTAAGCTTCAAAATGTCCCTCTGAGGTAGGTAAGTATTATTAAACTAGAATATACAGAATTAATTAAGGTTTGAAGGGAAAAGAAAGGGCAGGAAAAAAAGAAAAAAAAGCTGAACAAATTAATGCTAGCCGAAGGGGTAAGGAGAATAAGACTCCTACAGACAGAATCAAGGAAGAAACATATCGTAGGAAGAAAATGTACTCATTAATAATGGAGCCATTATTGGAACTGATTGCCAATGCTTTCTTCATTATTGGAACTGATTGCCAATGGCTCCCTAAGGGAGGGCAAAGATGCCAGACTCTTTGCAAGGAGCAGAAGGAAGGAAGGACATTACCTCCTTGCTTAGCTTATCTGTTCCTTTCTGCTGACATTGTGCCAGGCAGTCACCTCATTTTCAGAATTTCTTTGGGAAGTGTCTAAAGGAAGGCCATAGAGATGGAAGCTCAGGACACCTGCCCAATGTCTCTGGGATTCTCTCCTTTAGTGTCACCCCCATAGCACAATATTAAACATTTTCATGGAGTTTCATGGATGCTGCCAATCTAATTCTATTAGCTATCACTGCCAAGACATAAGAGAATTGCCACGCCCATATCTCTTTGAATTCCAATGATAAGCTATTTCATCAAGTCACATAATTCCAAGCACCCCCATTAAAAAAACAAAAACAAGAAAAAAAAAAAACAAACAAACAAACAAAAAAAAAAAACTTAAATCCCCAAATCATATGTTGGATTTTCTTAGTAAAAGGAGACAGACCCAGTGTAACAGTTGCTGTCACATAATATCCTGAAAAAGGAAAACCAAAAAAGACTACTTAGTATGATGCTTCTAAATAATTGTGATAGATCTATCTGTGATGGAGTTATTTTTCTTCATAGCAGCCTGTAGGTGCTGTATTTTAGATTTGTGAATAGAGCAGTGTTGATAATATACTATTAAGGAGCAGTGCTTGCTTAGTACTGGAGTTTTCTTCATACACTGCTTCTCTAAAAAGACTGGGGATGGGCAAGAGCTATGAAATCTGAGATCTAAATAAAACAGTGGACAAGTACTTGTTGAAGATGGCCATCTGGCTAATAGCCATGAAGAAAAAGCAGAGGCATTCAAGAGGCATGCATTTTTTGCCTCAGTCTTCAATAGTACTGATAGACACTGAGCTCAATCCCCTGAGTCAGAGGTCCATGAGTCTAACAGTGATTTTCTGTTTGTGGACACCGAAATTGCAAGAGGCCAGTTGTATCAGCTGAATGTTCAGGAGTCCATGGGGCCTATTGGGAATCATCCCAGAGTACTGAAGAAGCCAGCAGAGGTTATGGCAGAACCCTTCTTGAGTAAGGTCAAGGCCTTGGGAACCTGGGAAGGTCCCTGCTGGCTGGCAGCTTGTCGGTGTTATTCCAGTTTAGAGAAAGAGCATGAAAAAAGACCCAGAGAAACACGGACTTGTTAATCTAACCTCAGATCATGGAAAAAATATAGAAGAGATTATACTGGATACTGTTGAAAGTCATTTAAAGAGCAATATAATCATCAGGCACTGCCAACAGGGGCTCACAGTGGGAAAGTCGTGTTTAACTAATTTGATATCCTTCTTTGATAAACTCACCCTCCTCATGGATGAAGGGAAGGAAGTGAATGTTGTTTTTCTGGACCCTAGGAAGGCTTTTGATACTGTTCCTCACAGCATGGACACGCTGTCCAGCTGTGGGATGAGCAGGTTCACAGTGCACTGGTTGAACACCTGGCTGAAGGGCAGAGCCCAGAGGGCTGCAGCGTCTGGGGTTACAGCTGACTGGCAACTGGCCACCAGCTGACTCTGGCTTTCTCCAATTTAAAGAAAAGGAGGCTGAGGGGAGACCTCAGTTTCTCTACAGCTTCCTAAGAATCAGAAGTAGAAAGTGAGGTGCTGACCTCTGCTCCTAGGGATGCAATAGCAGGACATGTGGGAACGGTTCAAAACTGTACTGAGGGAGCTTAGACTGGATATTAGGAAGCATTTCATTACTGAGACAGTGATCAAACACTGGAACAGGCTTCCTAGAGAAGTTATTGTTGCTCCAAGCCCATCAGTGTTTAAGAGGCATTTGGACAATGCCCTTAATAACTTTGTGTCAGCCCTGAAACAGTCAGGTAGTTGGATTGGGTGTTCATTGTAGGACCCTCCCAACAGATATATTCTAATCTATTCTACTTTTCCCCTTAAAAATTGTCCTAAAACCAAAATATTCTTATGAATATGTTTGCAGCTCAGAGTTGTTTTACACACTTGTGCAAACAAATAGCAACTCATTTTTTTTGCAAGCAGTTTGCTGCAAATGCTCATTTAGGGAATTCATTATTCGCAAATCATGTTTTGATGTTTGTAATCATTCACCTACTTACACACTCAGATGCTAATTAGGAAGATATTGTTTCTTTCCCCCAACTGGGTGACCTAACATGAATAGACAGAAGTGGTGTCTCAGCAAATCACTGGGGCTCATTATTCTCCCGGGGAACATGTGGAGAAACAAAGATGAAGGTACTGTGAGTAAAGTAGAATTGTATGTTTGTTGGGTTTTCATATTTGTCTTCATTCCCAAATAAATTAAAACAACATCTGAAAGTTTTTAAATTTCAAGAAATATGTAAGAGCTGTTCAGATTATTTTCAACTATGCAATATGTTTTTTCCATTACAGTCTAATAATTATGTTTTTTCTATACAGTCTTATAATTATGGAAAGTGTCAGCCGGGGTTTGGCTGTATAAGTACAGCTTTCCAAAAGATCCAGGCAACTCTCACACTTCTTTTGATTGCCTGAAATCTCTCTGGGGAATAAAAATGTGTGATATACATTCTTTATTTTTTCATTTTAAAACATTAATACCCTTGCAAGCAACAAAAATTTGTGAAGATAAATCTTGATTTTTGATATCAGAATAGTTATACTAGAGCTCCTATAGCTTGTACTGTCAGCTCTTTACAAATCTGCAGAATCCTAAAAGACAAATAATTGTGCCTTTGTATAGGATACATGTGATGAAGAGGACAGAGTAATAACATGTGTTTTTGGTGCTGTTCAGTTTTTGGTCTAAGGGAGTGAAGAAATAGATTCTTTGTTCTAATAAATTAAATACTTTTGTTAAGTAAATAAAGTGTGGATATTTCTACTTTCTGTTACCCAAATGATCATTCAACCCCCAAGGAATATAGCACTCCTAACCACGATACAAACACATTTTTCAAAGAGTCTAAAAATCTTCTTTTAACATCTGTATTCTTCTTTGTATTTCTATTTTATTTTAGAAATGCATATATAAGCTGGTCTTTGTTTATGCTGATTTTTTGCAGCCTTAGTTAGGAGTTGCAAGTTGTAAATACCCTTCATAGAGTTTATTGTCGAACAGGGAAGCACACACTTGAGACATAGATAAACAAAAAGACTTTATTCTCACATAATAAGGGCCCCCGTACAAGAAACCCATGTGATGTAATTAGGATCTTTTTTTTCAGGGAAGGAACTTCATAAGGTATTCCTGGTTTACTGAGGTCTGATTTTGAAAGAAGGAAGAGATGTTCTTTTTAGAATTGGAGAGGTAAGCACGGATGTGTTATCAGAGCCATAAGCCATGTCATAAAAGCTGAATTTCTTCCATTCATTCCTCAGTAAACTCCCAGTTTCATCATTTATGAAGTGATTTCTAGAAAATACTTTTTTGCATTCATATACTAAAGGTTTCAAAGAAAAAACAAACACTGGAAAATATTCTACTGAAGATGTTGGTTACTTTGGTTTAGCTGATGTTTCCAGGAAAGAATGCAAATTGTGGCTGTATCTTAAAAACTGGATATTAGCAGTTTCTCTTTGAAAATTCTTGTTGCAAATCTTTGTACAATTCTGGCAGTGCTTTCCTAATATCCTTATAATTTCAGTAATGGTGTGTCTTGGGTGCAGTACATAAGGGTCCTGTAGAATGCTACAGCTGATTCTTAGCAAGGTTTTAAGAAAAAGAACTTCATAATAACTGCAGCAATATTCATATTAGTGTAGAAATATTTATGCAGCTATTTTTAGTCTTATTACATGCAGAAACATAAAATTACTTTTAGAAATTCTGTTAAGAAAAAGAAATCTTCAGTGACTTTTCAGTTCCTATAGTGAGTCTTTGAGCTTAATTAAGCTGAAAATAATTTTTTTTAAACTAGCTGTCTCTTATAGAACAAATCTGATTTGGCTTTCAAACCAGAATTCCAATTCTTATTAAACTCTGAAACTAAAATGATGTAACAGGAAACAGTCTGGTTAAAAGAGCTAATAGAAAGAGGTAAAACTAACTTTGAAAATATTTCTGAGGTTTTCTGCCTCCTTGGAAAAGGCAGTTGGAGTAGACTGTGTATGCTCTTGGCATTCAGCACATCCAGAATGTTTGAGACAAACCCAGGAAAGTGGTGAGCCAGAGGAAGCATAAGGAAGAATATATCCCTATCAGATCCAGACAAGCCTGAAGGAAGAACATGTTCCTCTTTCTATGAAATAATAAAGACTAACTAAAGGAAACTCTTAATTGCACAAGCAATGATTTCTGGGCCTCTCCAAAACAGAACTTAGTCTATTTATTTTTCTGACAAGCAACCACTGGGTGACTTAGACAGAAAAAGGTGAACAGTAGGAGGATTAACTGTTAGTGGTGCTTCTGCAGTGTGATGATGGCACTGAAAAGCTTTCAGGAAAATTAAGTTGTGAATTTTAATAGAGATGTATTGTATTTATTTTTGTTTGACAGCTTTAATGGACCACAGTGATACTGAAATTTAAAATTCTAACAGTATTGGTTTATACAGTGTGTCCAACAGGACAGAGTAAAGAATAAAAGATAGTAATAGGAACACAGTGAGTTTTCATTTGATTTTAGTTTGTTACATATATGTGAATGCCAATCTCAAGGTAGCTCTGAACAGATCTAATCTTATGCCTGATTTAAACAATCTCTTTTCTTTCTGTTCTGGAGGAAATGTGTGTGGGTATCTTTCCACTCTAAAAGTCTTAGAAGAGCAGAGGCCAACGTGATCATTTTGGAAGAAATCCACGAGTTGCATTTTGCAATCACCCTGCTCCTCTTCTACAGGCAAATAAAAATTATGCTAAATTTTTAGTCTCTTTGTCACTTTAATCTAATTTCCTTTTGTTTGTAGCCTTGATTACATGTGGTAATTCCTATCTATGTTTCTAAAATGAGTTTTCTGAAGTATTTTGTGAACTGTGTGCTGACATTCCACAGACAGAGTCATGCACCACAGATTTGGAAACAAGACTAAAGAATGTCCAGGTTTCCAAGTGAGCTTTATATAAAGTTTACCATTACATAAAAGTATAGTTTATAGAGAAAAGAAAAAAAAGTCAAAAACTATGTAAAAATTAGTGAGCAGTGTTGCACTACACAAACTGTACGCAGTCATCAATTGCATTATTTTTTGCCCAGCTATAATTGCTTTAGCTATCTCTAATGAAATAAGAGTTCTCCACAGAGATACTCAGAGACTGGTGTATGAACACAGTTACCATAAATTTTGTATGTGTAAATTTATTTGAGTCGGTTACATATTGTGTCCTTACTTTCCTTTCTTACCTCTCTAACATCAGTATAACAGGGAGTAAATTCAGTCAGATCCCTGGTTATAATGAGTGGAACACAATAAAATAAACAGAAGTGAGATTAAATAAAGCAAATGCCCATATGATGCTATGGCAAACAAGAGACACAAGACTGATCCATAATTTCTCAAGAAATGCAATTTAGAAAGTAAATGGAAAATAATATCTCTTAGATTCTCCCATGCCAAGGACATATAAATATAGTCAACTCAAAATAAAGGCTACTGCAATTGTGAATGAAAAAATGGAAGCTGGGCCAAAGAGGTCATGAGCAAGACATAACTTTTCACAAATGTAGTCTTGTATTCTTTTGCTACTCCGTTTCATTTAAAGCAATGTAATAAAGCAATGTATCCTGGATGACTGAAATGGTCAAGGGTGTTGCTTTTAATCACTGCTCATCTACCCACTTGTGTAACACCAGGAAAGATAACCAAAGTTCAGCTCTGAGCAGAGCACAGACTCCAGACACTAAAGGAAGCAGAGAGTTAGAGCCAATCAACAGAAAAAAATAAGGAGGGAAGCATCTGTATTTCCACCCCTCTTCAGGGTTACTCTTCTAAAACAGACATTAAGGAAAAGTTTTCTTCACAAAAACCCCAACCCCAGGATCCTTTGCAAGAATAAGCACCTGCCATTAATTGTTGATAGCAGAGAGACAAGACCACTTTTCTTTCTTTTCTGGAGTAAGCTAGAAGCTGCTTTTGTGGGAGATAGCTTTAACTACCTTCTCAGCTAAGCAGTTTCAGGCATTCATGACATTCATTCATTCATTCATTCATTCATTCATTCATTCATTCATTCACATTTTTACTCATAAAATAGCACCCTACCTAGACAAAAGATTCTGGGATGTTCCTCCCAAAGCTCACCCATCTGCTCTTAGGAATGGATGACTAGCAGGTGGGTCAACAGAAGGCTAGTAAAAATTCCTGAAATGTGGACCCCACTTCCAACTGTTTAACTGAAGACCCATCATCTCAAAACCTGTCTTGGTCAGTGACAGGTTTCTCTGTATTCTGTATTCTGTATTAGAGTCTAAACTGCATCCAATTCACACCTCAAAGTCTCTGTTTATTTTAAGTCTCTGAAGAGGGATCTGGACAGGCTGAATTGATGAGTTGCAGCCAGTGGTATGAGGTTCAATAAGGTTAATGCCAAGTCCTGTATTTCGATGACAATGCCACGCATCACTAAAAGCTGAGGGAAGAGTAGCCGGAAAGCAGCACAGCAGAAAAGGACCTGGAAGTGCTGTTCAACAGCTGCTGAACATGAGCCAGTGTGTGCCCAGGTGGCCAGGAAGGCCAATGGCATCCTGGCCTGCATCAGCAGTAGTCTGGCCAGAAGGACCAGGGCAGTGGCCATCCTGCTGCACTTCTCGCTGGCAAGGCCATGCCTTGAGTGCTGTGTCCAGTCCTGGGCCCCTCACTACAAGAAAGGCATTGAGGTGCTGGAGCAAGTCCAAAGAATAACAAAGATTAAGGGTCTAGAGAGTGAGTTCTATGAGGAGAGGCTGATGGAGCTGGGGGTGTTTAACCCTGAGAAAAGGAGGCTCAGGGGTGACCTTACTGCTCTCTACAACCACCTGAAAGGAGGCTGTAGCCTGGTGGGGGTCAACCTCTTCTGCCAGACAATCAGCCACAGGACAAGAGGAAATGCTCTCAAGCTGCCAAAGGGGAGATTTAGATTAAACATCAGGAGGTGTTTATTCGCTGAAATGTTTGTTAAACTTTGGAATAGAATGCCCAGGGAAGTGGTGGAGTCACAATCCCTGGAAGTGTTCAACAAATGACTGAACTTGGCATTTAGTGCTATTCTTTAGTTGGTCTGGTGGTATTTGGACAGAGGTTGAACTCAATGATCTTAGGGTTCTTTTCTAATCTTAACAAATCAATTCTATTCTAAAACATCAGTCTGGTGAGGACTGTCCCTTCCAGAACATCTGGTGAGCAGATATATATATATATATATATATATATATATAAAATATATATACATTTATTAAAATACTGCATGGAAGTGAGGAGTAGTCAGGACTTGTGAGCTGAGCAGGAATATCTCTGTTCACATGAAAGTCATTCAAACAAATAGCTGCTGCTGTTCTATTATTCACAAGCATTGAGTTAAACTGGTGTCTGGCCAATAGTGTGAAAATAGCTGTAGTCTTCAGTGTGCTGTCTCATATACAAAAAATGTACATATACGAAGTGAATTTATTTAAATGAATTGGTCTCCATTTTTAGTCATTGCTATCACTATTTTGTGACAGCCATTTGTCACAAATAATTTAGCAGATGTGTATGTGTTCTCTCAGCCCTAACTGTAAAGGACACATTAAGATCTTGGTAATAGCCTATGTGCCACAATTTTTGGGAACAAATCCATGCCTATGCCATATTATATTAAACAGTGTTCCATTAATAATGTTATATAATTAGTCACACCAACCCTCATATTAAGTTACTACAGTTGTAACAGCAGAAATAGTTATAGAAAGGAGCCTTTCCTCACTTAAAAACATATTTTGGTTGCAGACAAAATGGTTAACCCCTAACTTGGACACCAGAATCATATATTCATTCTTATAAGCTGTCACGTTTGGGAACAGTAAGCAAAGATTAACTGTTTCCTTAAAATACTGCCCTAATTTAGCAAATTTGAAATTGGGAAAATGAAATTTTTAGAAAGAAGTGCTACAAGAACTCTGTAAACTACCTATCCAGGGAAACTTCTGAAGATTTAGAAAATGCGCATTTTCCACAAGTGGACAGAAAACATTTTAAAATCTGTACCTGAACAAATAAAGAAATGAAATGGAGAATTGTCAATAAAAGTTACCAAAATGCTCATTCAGAGAGATTTGAGCTTGCTTCTTGCATGTGGGTTGCTGTGAGGAAGTGCCTAACTTTCTTGAGCTTCTGAAGGTGAGGAATATTTCCTGACAAAAGTTCATCTGAAATAGTTTCTTTCATTAACACTTTCATTAAAAAAATTGACCATGTTGCTCAGCAACTCCCAAACAAAAAAAGGCCTTGTTCAAACTGAGCCTGAATCCCTGAGTACAGTAGAAAAGCACCATTTACTGCTGAGATGTAAAAAAGCATGTAAAATCTCAGTGACTTATCCTGATGAAGATCACAGCATTAACAAAGAACACACTATATTATACACCATTGCCACCTTATTCTTCAGGAAAGTTCCATAAAGACGTTAAAAAATTACTAAGACTACAAGGAAAAGGGAATCTGCAATTATTAATAAGGAGTTTTGGGTTTATTTTCACTAATATTTCTTAATCTTCTTCCATTGTTTTGCTTGCAGGAGACTAGGGCATTAGTGAGAACCAATTAATACTTCCATTCTACAGCAGCATTGATAGACCCAGAGAAATGCAGATTTGTATTGGAGAGCGACAGCATGTAGAGGTAGCAATGTTCTCAAAGAATTGGTGAGGCAAATGAAGAGTGAGAAATGGATGGCAGCAAATTCCAGACCTATGTCATACGTTTGTGCCACAGTGATCACCAGTTATTTTTTCATTTCCAACCCAACATTGATGTCCTCTAAATTTTCCCTGAAAATATTTAGGCATAATGTACTGGGGTTTATTATAAATTTATGTTGTCATTTAACTAAACATGTTAATTCAGGAAATGTATAGGAATTTTTCAGAATTCTAATTTCCCTGTACTTATTACAATGGAAGAACAGTATCAAGAGGGAGAGGCTAATCCTGGGATACTGGTGTGTATCACATGCACATGTAAATCAATGTATTATATAAAGCCAAAAGTGAATAATTTTTCCTGTCATTTTGATGTTTTAAAGATTGCTCATAGGAAATTTGGCAACTCTTATTTGACTTCAGGAACATTTAACCTAATGTAGCAAGGCTACTCTGAGAGAGGAACCTGGGGAAAAGTAGTGGGATATAAACCTCTATCCAATTTGGTTTTGAGACTACTAGTGTTTGTAGAAAACTACACTAGTTTTTCTTATTTGTTTCTTCGTCTTGGTCTTCTGGAAAAAGAAAAGAAGAAGCCTCAATAATGTTAAGTTGCACTAGAAGGAGTCTGAATTATCAGATAAGATACTGCATCATGGTGGTTGCTTCTTTAGTAAATAAAATAATAGTATTCATGTAGACTCATTATTTTCTGAAATGCTTGGACTGTGGCACCATGAAAAAAAACGGGAAGCCCAGCTGAGAAGTGGAGACTCATGATATGTCTGTACTCTCTCAGCTGTTCTTTCTCTAATGCCTGCCCTAAGAAAAGATGTTCTTTTTTTCCTATTTTCACTTGTAGATGTTCAATGTTTAGTGACAATATAATGAACACCATACATTACAGACTAGCAGCCACATGTGGTGCTGGAGAACTCAACTGAGGTTTGTTCCCCAAGGACTTTGACTGACCACTCTGCTAGCACTAACAAATGGTGGCATATTTTTGTGACTGGGATTTAAGTCCTTTTGGGGCTGATCTGAGAACAGTGAACTAATTTTTAACAAATGACATAAGTTACATTTGAATTCAGTCCTCCAGAAAAGTAAATACCAGAACATTAAATTGCACCAGATTTTAGTCTGTAAGGTGGGTTCTCAATGACTGACTGGTGATCAAAATCTAATTAGTCTGTTTAGTGAGCCTAGCATGTTTCATTTTATTTGTTAAATCATGAAATTATACCTCAGATATTCTGCACTCCTGCAGTATGCCTTTTGAACACAGTGCTGCTGTAGTTTGAGCAACTGTTCTCGCTAGACTTTGCTTAATAGACCTGATATTTTATGTTTTGAATGAACAACTCATACAGGGTTGAGCCAAGGGCTTAATCACTCTTAATACAATAAAGCAGCACTTTAAAATATTATTAACCTCATCTGTCTAGATTTGGAACTAATAGACCATTGTGTGTGTATTGTCTTTATCCCTGCCAGTTATGTACATATTTATTAATCCACTCTTCCAGAGGAAAAATTTCTAAAGGAAAACCAACAGTAACCTTCAAGTGAGCGGGCACAGGTTAGAAGGGCACTAATTAAATGTCAGACTTGACAGATTAAAATTATGAAATTTAAAATCGCCGTGGAGCTCTTTGTCATTGTCAAATTAGGAGTCAGTGTGATGAGGAGCATGGAAGTGAATGGTTTAATGGATTGAATGGGAATGTGGCTTAGCAGCAGCCTTTTCTTGAATTCAGATCAGCCTGTAGTTCAGATCAAAGGCTGCTAGTTCAATTTCACATTCAAAAAGAGTTGTAGCTTACCTGCATCAGTAATATATGTGTATATATGTATGTAGACTTAAAGAAAAAAAATGGAAAAAAAAATTGAAGACAAATACTTTTAATGAAAAATAATTTTTGAGATGATTTATGTATTTAGATTATGATAGCAACATCAATTTTTCTATTATTTGGTTATGAGGTGCTTAATGAGATTTTAAAGTCAAAGTGTTCATGGACTGCTCATTATTTTCTTTAGAAAGGAACTTTTCTGCTTAGAAAAGTGAAAGACGGGGAATGCTTAGTGCTGGATAAGGTATGTTAAAGGAAAGAAGACCAAATTCAAGTGAGCAGGCCACATCCTGACAATACTTGTACTGATATACACTGGGGAAAATGCTGCTGACTTCAATAGCATTTGCACCATGAATTATATTGAATAAAATGAAAAAGGGAATAAATAAAATCTCATGGATCAAAACATTGATTAGATGTAAGTTTGCTTTATGGAGAAATGCACTTAAATTGTTGATATTATTAGAAGTTTCATTTGCACAGACACACATATATGCATAGATGTACATGCCTAAATATTTATATGTGTAAAATTGTATGTAATGTCTTACAGACCTCAGTCATAGAAAATCTAATGATCTAACTCTTGTAAATTAAATCAATAATGTATGAAATTAAAATATTTCCCCTTATTTGGTCATTATTTCTATGTTCATAAAATTTGCAATAATCCTTGACTCATTTCTTAAATAAATTACATTGCATTCTGAAAAAACTTCCAATGCTTTTCATTCAAATATGGTTTTGAATTATATAGGAGATACTGTGCCACAGCAACTGAAATCAATAGGATTGGATTTTAAACAGGATTTGGTAGTTATTTAAACTAGTAGGAAGTCTTTTAAACCATTGGGAATCTTTCTATTGAATTCAAAAGATGTTGGATCAAAGCTGAGTTCTTTAATCAATATATCTAAATTTACATTACAAAAAGCATCAATAAAAATGTCAAGCCATTAATCGCATTCATAATGTTTGGGTTTTTTCTTGAGACAAGTGATACATTATGACAAAATTATGCCAGGTAACTCTTGTCCCATGATCCAGTTTCATCCAGGCACTGTTTAAGATATCTGACAGAACTGGCATTTTCAATTCAAATGCTGATTTGTAGTAAGATGTCTTTAGCATACTGTAAACCCCTCAGTCAAGGCATCTACCTCCTACAACAATGTGCACATGCATTGAACAGGGAGACAAGAGTGAATGTGAGTCTACAAAAGCCTTTCTGGGGAAGTGTGCCTGATACCTTCCTGTAGATTATTCAAATGCAATCCTATCAGATCTCAGATAAATCATTAATCTGCCATGATCACTGACACCCCAGGCAGACACAGCATTCTTCAGCCATCATTTGGAGAAAATTTCCTTAATTCACAAGCTTTATCCAGGATTCTAATCTTTGCTGACTGTGGTCAAAGAGATAAAAAGAGACACATCACAATCTTTCAATATTCTTAACAAAAAGAAGAGTGTGGAACAGTTACATAGCATCAAAAAAAAAATCTTTTCTGGAAAAAAAAAAAAGAGAGAGACATCTACAACAACAAAATGAGATGCCCTACATATTTCACCTACTGGAGTGATATTACTCCAAAGAAGATGTTTTGGAAGTAATAGTATAACATCTCACCAAGCATTAAAGGACTAAAATTAATGTAGGAAAAAAAAGTGCATCTACTATTTGTTCCCCACTCTGCATTTACAGAATCCATGTGAACCAAACACACGGATTTCTAACTACAACACAAACAGAAATTCCCAGAAAGGGGGAGGAAAAATAATTTAGGCTAATCTGAATCAGACAGTCTGGAAAACTGCTCTTGGGTTTTATGGATGATATCATAAAGGTCCAAAATAGTGCTATGATTTGATAATAAAAAGAACTATAAACCAAACAAACAAAACAAAATTAAATTAAATAAGACTAAACTAAAACAGGGTGTAGTGGAAGACCTGTAAATTCCCCTTGTGTGGCTTCCACCACTGACCTTTAAACTGTACACTCTTTCAGTGGCAAAGTCACTTGCAAACAAATGTGCTGGGGGAGGAAGAAGTCACTAAGCATAGGTACTCAAGAGAATCTTTTCAAGAAAGAGATAAATAACTTCTATAAAACCATATTCAAGCAGTTTATCTCAGGAACAAGAAACTCTATGAGGGTTTTACATAAGTATTCCAATCTCTTTAACCATCTGAGTTGACCCGTGTTAACAATTTTGTTAGAGATATCAAAGGATTTTGAATTTTTTTATAAAACATTAGTCAGCATTGTCACTTTTTGGCATGGGAACAAGTATGGCATGAATGAAAGAACAAAGAAAGTATACAACTGAGAAGTCACTTAGTCCCGTCATGGATTCTATTAACTACTCAGTAAATTAGCAAGTACTTGTTTTTCTGCATGAGCAAATGATCATTGCCAACATTGACCATTAATTTTCCAGTAGCCATTGAGTATCTTCACTTTAAACTTCAATGACAATTTCTTCTCTTGTAAGAAGTGTTTTCAAGTATTGCAAAGAAAGCAGATACTTCCACATTTAAGTACATTTATATCCACATGAAGTTCATAAAAATACCAGTCATTCTAAAGAGGTTATGATGCCAAATAAGTGACATTTATAAAAGGCCTTTTCCTCATTTTTCTCTCTCATGAGCACTTCCTAAATTATTTAAAAAATGCCAGTGATTCCTCTCGAGTTCAAAACTTTCATTTGCCAGAGTCATACATTATTTATCTATTCCAAAATATCACGGTGACATACATTTCCAGTACAGTATCGTATCAAGGGGTGCAATTCACTTAGAAGACAAAACCTTTAGTGCTGCTTTATTTTAAAAGGAGCTGATTAATCCCTCCCTGAGAAAAGCCCTCTAAATAGTACAGCTGCATATAAGCAGCCCCAATGATAGTAGATTTAGCAGGAAGCTCAGAGAAGATGCAGGTGGGCTCAGCCAGTGAAGGAGATATCCAGACAGTGTCTGCCTCTGTGGGAGAGCCCGGAGAATTTTCTCTTTTTCTGGAGCTCCCCCAGGAGGAACCAAGCCATGACTTGGTCCTTTACTCAGACCCACAGCCAAGGAGGTGGAAGCTTGCACTTGGGGTCAGTATCAGCACAGGTCAGGCTGCTGGGCTGATCTGTGCAGCTCCACTCAGGTAGATAAGCCTAAAGCCACTCACCTTATGTGCCACGTTCTGCAACTGTTTTGGAAATATTGGGAATTCTGTGTAACATTAAAACCTCCTTTATTTTTCAGGATTTTGTCCGTACTCTCCAGATTCCCACATTGGAATCCATTTTATTTGTTACCAGTCTTTGAGTTTAGGGGTCAACAGGTGAACACTGGTCTTGGTTTCTGGGTTTGCTTGGCCACTTGAGAGTTGCATGGACCTATCTCTCTTTATGCGCTTCATCTGTAAAAGTACTTGACATGACCCTGCCGGGCCAGAGAAGAAACATAGACCTGTGAAATTACTCCAGGTGGCTGACCACGAGGTCATTAACCCAACCAATATCTTTTAGGTGGTTAGAAGGAGAAAAGGACCACAAAAAGAGGCATCCAGTGTGCAAAAATACACCCAGTAAAACTGGGTTTTTTTTGAGAAAATAGGTTGCAAAAGTACATATGGTCATCACTTGTGACTTACACACAAGTTTCTTGTGGTGGATGGGTAATGCAGAAAGATATAATTTGGTGAACAACACAGCTAACAGAGTCTAGATTCCTGCAGATTTGTGAAACAACAGATATCTATTAGTTGGCTATAAAGGCTGACTGAAGCTTTTCCTACAGCTGGGATATTCACAATATTACTCTTTTGCTCAGAGTCAGGTGTCTAAGAACTGAGTTTTTCTCTCAGTGGTGTCTCTGGAAATATTTTTCTTCTGTATATAGATATTTTATTCAAACTTTGAGGAAATTAGTATTTCTCAGATCTTTT
This sequence comes from Vidua chalybeata, assembly GCF_026979565.1. Taxonomy (NCBI): domain Eukaryota; kingdom Metazoa; phylum Chordata; class Aves; order Passeriformes; family Viduidae; genus Vidua; species Vidua chalybeata. The sequence goes on along the minus strand of NC_071531.1, from coordinate 33,801,807 downwards.
CTTTCCTGCCAGCTATGACTAAAATTGGCTAGAGCTTCTAAAGTTATTAAGGAGACACACATATAAAGAAAGAGGGACACACATAATAGTTGCATAAACTGCTGTATGACAGAGACCAAACATCATAATCATGGCCTAGAATGGATAGAAGGTTTTCTTCCCAGTCGAGAGAGGATAAGATTGAAGGAATATGTTTGTCATGCAAAATTACCCTTTCAAGACATACTCACATGATGTGCAGAACCAGCTGGGTTCCATGCCTTCACCAGCCATATCAATATAGCATAGCAGGGCACTTAGTCCTTTTGGCATGCAGCAAGTGCATCCTGCCAACTACATTTGGCAGCTGCCACTGGATCCAACCTTGATAAAGAATAACAGACAACCTGACTCGGGGAATTGCTGGTGGGACACAGCGACATTTGCCTTTAGGTGATCTGAGCGAAGCAGGTACACAGTTTGCTTTTGTGTCAGCTCACAAAGTGGGGAACAACCTGTAGCACTTGTGCAACATGCAGATCATGAGCTGTTCAAGTGCAGTTCTCAGTTCTGGGTAATATCACACAGCCAGCAGCAGAGTTGTGCTGGCATTGAGGCTGCTACGTACATTTTCAAGCTGTGAAAACAGGTGTGCCTGTGGGAGCAGTACAGCAAATTTACTTTGTACTGCAATAGAACACTGGGAACTTGCAGGGAGACTCTTTCTACCAGTGTCAGAGCTCCCAGGGAGATCAGGAGGTAACTAGTACCTGATCTGATTTCTCTCTAGCTTGTGAAGCTTTTTGAAGGAAAAGTATAAGATCCTTTAAGTGATACTCTCACAGGTGGTAGTAGTCCCACAAAAGTCAGTGGCACCAATTATATGAATGGGAGTTAATTATTTTAATTCAAAAGTTTAGAAAGTAGTGTTCAGAAGTGAAGAGTGTTGGTGGTCACTCTTTTCAGCCATCCTGAAAATGATTAGCACTTCCAGCAAGCTGCTTGCTCTCCCTCACTTACTATAGGGAAGATCACTGGGATTAGCTTGTAAATGCTACAACCGTCTGCTCAAGCAAACACAACCTGCAGCAAAATGTAGATTGTCACATGAATTCCTGCTTGGCAGAAGCCAGGAGCTGTTCTACAGAAAAGCAGTGGCAAATAGGTAACATCCAGCATTGCTGGACCCAAAAGAAGATGCTTGCCCAAATGAAAACATAAGGCCAGAAGGAAACACCTGGGTCACCAAGTGTCCCCTGAGATCTCAGACAGTGCATTACATAATCACTTGCATATATGTATTGAGTTCCCCCTACTCCCCACAGAGACTTTTCCTGAAATTGAATGTTTCATGATAATGCGTGCAAGTACTGAACAATCAGATACTAAAACTGTTCACTTAAGAGTCTGTATTAAAGTATGATGATGATAAAGTATGAAGAGGTCAAGTAAGATTTGTTATCACAATTTTTAGACTGTCATTCAGATGGTTTCTAATTTAAGACAAAAGCAATTGAATAGGAAATCATCCACAAATGTAAAGTAATTACTCTCACTACGTTGGAAAAATCTAGCAGCATATTGTTGTAAGCCCTTAAAAATCAAAGAGGTAGAAATACAGCCACAAAATCAATCTGTAATTTTGTAATCATATATTCTTAAGGAGCTGTTTATCACTACAGAAAAATAGACGTTGCTCACTAAAACAGGCAAATAAATCAGACAGCATTAATTCTAGTACCATAGCTGTTAATGTTAATCTGTATAACCACACTTCTGGTTATGGGGTACAGTATTTTTCCCCTTTTTAGAGGCTAATTTGCTGGTTTCAATAGACACTACTTATTCAACCATAAACAAGGTGAAACAGAGACCCAGCAAGTGTCAGTGAAGTCTGGTAAAAATTATTGCAGTAGAAAAGGAAGTGGAAATGTTTTCCAAAGTTTAAAAATACAAGATAGCACTTTCCAAGCAGTACCAAATAAACTTGGAGCTTAGAACCTGATGAAAGTTAGTTGGAATTCATGTGTCTGTCTGTTTCTGGAAGAAAGGAAAGTAAAATTGCACAAATTAATCCCTTACCAGCATTTACCTCAGAAACTTGAATATTTTTTAAATGTCATACCATTGTGAATGATTCAATATTTTGAAAATTGAGAAAAAAAGAAAAATAAAGTCAATATTACAAAATGTGTTTGTACAGTCCATTCTCTGTGACTGATATCATACACCAAACATGAGAACCATTTCTTGCATCTATCATTCTAATAAATTAAGATATGATATTTCATCTGCAAAATGAATTGCAATTTCAGTCTGGATCCCAAGACCCAATGTGACAAAAAAACCCCAAGTATCCAGACTTATTAGCAGACCTGGTGAATCATGCTGGTTAAGTGGTGGTTGCAAGAAAACATATATTACTTTTATCCATCCATTCATTTGTTCTGTGTATAAATAAAGCATGTAATCTCTTTAAATCGATTTTTGTAGTGGATTGCTTTACAGAAGCCCTAAAAAAAATGATTAAGAAAAGGTACATATGAAAACAAGACTATCTTTACTGATGTTCTCCCTTAACAACATTATAAAACACTGTAAAAATCCAGAAAGCAGTGTGAAATAATTTATTCTGACTTCTTTGAGAGTGATGTGATGTTTGGACACTATTTTCAATGACAGCAAACCAGGACATTTTCTTATAGTGAGTCTAATCCTTGTAATTAATTACTGTGGTGTTTTATTACTGCCTTGATCTAACAACTTTAAGGAGATAAAAATTCTGTGGCTCCATTAATAAGGTATAGAGACACAGATGATATGGAATGCATCTCAGTTCCATCAATCTAGAAATCTAAAATTTAGATTAATTCAACTAGTCATCCAGGTTCCACTCTAATGAATGGAAAAAGCAGGTCTTCTAAAGATGGTGATTGCCACCTATTTCAGAGAGGGTGAGTTGTTCCTGCCTCCTTCAGCTCTCACATCCTATTGCAGCCATGCATGCAGGTGAGGAGAGTGTTACCTCCCTGGAAGCCATGACACGTTGGTATAAGGTGACTTACCTAGGGCACAAGCAGCAGATGAGTGAGAAAGAAATGAGGGAGCATGAGCCCCAGCTGGTGCTGCTCAGGGGAGCAAGCTGGTCACCACACAGCAGAGAGGGAGACTGGACACGTGGAGAGGCTTGTGTCCATGCTCCAGGTGTTCCCAGGGTGTTCCTAGGGTAGGTGTGAAATTTACCTAAATGAGGAGCTGATCTGAAAATAGTTGTTGTATAGCTTCAAACTACAGATACTTAAATTTAGGTGTCCTCTCACAGGTCACTGAGTGTGAGCTCCCTTTATAGCACAAGGGAGCTATAGGATCTTTAGGCCTAGGTTTAGTTGCTTAAACATAGGTAGGTAATTAGTGCTGGCTGAACTCCCCTGGATTATCAAAACAGATGTAATAGATATAAGACAGGGACATGTGATCATTACACCCTTCTGGACCAGCCGGTAGCAGTCAGCTGCGGTAAACTGGGACATCCCAGCTGCCACCAGATGATTGCTTGTGGACATATGAATGAAATGCTAAAGCTCCATGAGTTAAAATACACACTTAGGAATATGTTTCCCATGTGGACATCAATATGTGAAGACAGATCTTCATCTGAGCTCTGAATCTCATTCTGAGGGCCCTGTGCAAAAATCTCATACACTCTCAGGCACGTCAAATACCCTGGGCACCCATGGGTGGGCAACTGAACAGAGCTTTCTGTGTCTGGTTGCAGAGATTTTATCCCAGGAGTATTGGTGAGATGTGAGGCACACCTCTGGAAAAGGTTATAATCAGTAGAGACTACGCTGCCATGGCAGTTCTGTTTGAGAAACTTATGTTGCCAGCACTTTGCAAAATGTAATTACATCATATCCATATGCTTTAGCAGAGAATCAGGGGACCACTACTGCGCTGGGAAGGACAGTCTTACATCTTTAATCGTTCTGAGATGTCGGCATTAAGTGACCTGTCGTCTAATCAAGGATGTTATGATACTGCATTTCACACATAAAACCCGAGTGTACAAATTCATTCAATTGGCTTTAATTTGAAATATGGACATTAGCAGTTGTACAAATTGTGACAGACTTATTTATTATTTTTATGATGTGTCTGTTGGTGTAGCCAATATTTTTTTTTGCTTCATCACCTACACTTAAATCTTCCTTGCCTTTGGATGCTGTGCATGTGCAATGTGTAATAAAGAAACTGAATTACCTCACCCCTGGAGAAGATGATCCCTGCAAATCTGCACAGTGGCTATTGGCAGGCAGTACACATCATTTGCATTGTCACTGCCTGCACCCTGCTTGACCTACGTATGAATACTGCAATTCACCTAATCCCTATTGCTTGCCCAAACATCTCCAATATAAAAAAGTATGATAATTGCTGCTGCTACCTGTCACAGGCATAGCATCATACTATAATACTTGTGAGAGTTTGTGCAAAATGGTGATCAACTGGCAAGAAAATTAAAGAGTTAATAAAATCAGAAGCATGATTTTTCACTATCTGAAGATGTAAGAAATAAAGGATATATTTTCTTTTGGCAATAAATCGGCTCCCACCCTCCTTTTGTTTGCTATTACAGTCATGGTTCAAAGCCCTCTACAAAAACAAGGTCCCACTTTATTACAGGACAGTCAGGTTCAGAGCACAGCTTGCAATAAAGAAATTAGCAAAGCAGAAGCTGCAATTCTGTAAAAACACTCAAAAACGAAGAGGATTTAAAGTGACAAGATCCAATTAAATTTAATTACCCAAGCTGTATTTTCATTTTAACTGACACTTTTTATTAAGGAGCCACATGCACTAAAGCTAGAAACCTGGGCCAAATTGCATCCCAGTAATACAGTTATCTTATGCAAAATTCTTAGTATCTAATTTTCTAAAATGAAATTAGAGACATGGGGTTTGTAAAAGGTTCTCTTTGTCTGATACTATAAGATGTTGTTTGCAATGTACCTACACTACTGTATATCTATGCTACAGTAACACCTGATGTACCTAATAAAACTTATTGTGAAAGAGTTTTAGTACATCTTTATTATTTTTTAATATGGAAGTATTCACTATATGCCAGGGATTTAACCATGTCAGTATAAATCAGGGATTAAACAGCAAGATTAACAACTTCAAATCTAAAACTCTTGAAAACTGAAGTATAAAGTCTATGACTTTGACAAGATAAAATTATTTTTGAATCTTTTAATTTTAGGCTTAAACAGGCATATAAATCTGGAGCAAATGATTATTTTACCATCATCTTTTTTGTCTCCATGACAGAAAAGATCAAAAAAAGGCTGCAGAGAACATACCACTGCAAGACACTTAGTTGTTTCCATGCTTCTGATTTTAAAAAATACATAGCAAAAAAATTGAAAAAAAGAAAAATTGAAAAGCAGCTGATGACTCATTAAACTAATAAGAAAACAAAAGAAGGGACACATCTATTTAAGAAGGTCAAGCTCGTGGGAAAAGCCTACCTTCATGTCTTTAGGATGAGGCTTTAACAAACACATGAGATTGCACAGTGGTCCTTCTCTCCCAAGGGTTGAGCAGGATATGCCAACGCCTTTGGTGGCTGTGAGTGGAAATACCACTGGTGTCACCACCTCAGGGCCAACATTGTGCCCACAGGCAGCTCTCACAATGAGCAGCATTAACACTCCCTCAGGAGCAGGGGGAAATGTGGGAGTGCACTCTGCTCCTCTCCCTTTCCTTGGCTGGATCATCATTCCCCTGTGAGCACGGCTGGTTACTCCTTTCCGGGGAGAGGAGAGGAGAGGAGAGGAGAGGAGAGGAGAGGAGAGGAGAGGAGAGGAGAGGAGAGGAGAGGAGAGGAGAGGAGAGGAGAGGAGAGGAGAGGAGAGGAGAGGAGAGGAGAGGAGAGGAGAGGAGAGGAGAGGAGAGGAGAGGAGAGGAGAGGAGAGGAGAGGAGAGGAGAGGAGAGGAGAGGAGAGGAGAGGAGAGGAGAGGAGAGAGGAGAGGAGAGGAGAGGAGAGGAGAGGAGAGGAGAGGAGAGGAGAGGAGAGGAGAGGAGAGGAGAGGAGAGGAGAGGAGAGGAGAGGAGAGGAGAGGAGAGGAGAGGAGAGGAGAGGAGAGGAGAGGAGAGGAGAGGAGAGGAGAGGAGAGGAGAGGAGAGGAGAGGAGAGGAGAGGAGAGGAGAGGAGAGGAGAGGAGAGGAGAGGAGAGGAGAGGAGAGGAGAGGAGAGGAGAGGAAAACTGCTTCCCCACATGAGCTGTCTCCCTTACAGGTATGCACATGGCATTACCAAGAGCATTACCACAAAATGCATTTGAGAAAGTGAACCTGGCTTCCTTTTCTGTCAAGTACTGCTGCTAAAAATCTCAGGTTTCTAAGCGGAAGAGGGCTGTAGCTTTGTTTTGGTAAGGGAGAAAGGAGAGGAAGAGACTGGGATAGAGTTCCAGTCTCTTTTATTTTTAAAGTGTGAAAATAAAGGATGCAATTACCTCATGGAGTGAATTCAGAGCCAAAAAATGATCTGTAAACTATTTTGAGAGTGGAATGAGGTGTAGCCAAAGTTGCATGGCTCTCCACGCAAAGTTTCAGTATCATTCCCCTTTGTAATTTTTCAGTTTAATTTCCTGTGAAAACAGTAAAGAATGTGGGTATTAACACCTACCAGAGAAAACAAGGTGGCAGACCTGTTGGAGTAAGCCCAGGAGTGTCACAAAGATGATCAGATGGCTGGAACACCTCTGCTGTGAAGACAGGCTGAGAGAGTTGGAGTTCTTCAGACTGGAGAAGAGAAGGCTCTGGGGAGACGACACAGCAGCCTTCTACTACTTAAAGGGGGTCCACATAAAATCTGGAGATGGACTTTTTACAAGGGCATACAAAGGATATTGAACTGAGAGAGGGTAGGTTTAGATTAGATAGAAAGGAAAAATTCTTTACCGTGAAGACATTGAGGCATTGGAAAATGTTTCCCAGAGAGGCTGTGGGTGTCCCATCCCTGAAAGTGTTTAAGACCAGGTTTGAATGGGGCTTTGAGCTACCTGGTCTAGTAGAAGGCATGATTCTCTGATGCTGTTAATACCTTAGCACTCTCTTCTACCCACATTAAGCCAGAAGAGTACAGCTACCGCAAGAATTGGATCATCTGTTTTAACAACTTTCTGTTAAATAACACGCTTGAAAAAAAGCATAGCCACACACATATTCCCCCCAAAAGTGAATAGTTTCCTTGATGTAATGTCATATGAGTATGTTATGGGGATTGGAATGGAATAGTTTCATACTGTCACTTTCAACTTGCCTCTGTGAATAGTGGCCACAAAGCCTAGTGCTGGAGTGGCTCATCTTTGAGAAGAACTTGTAACCTGTTATGAAGGTTACAGGTAAATGAAATTTTATCCTGTAAAGGACACTAGACCAAAGGAAAAAATGTGCCTTAAAGTAAATAAATCCCAGTTTTCATGGGGTACTCTGGTTGTGCTCCTATACTTGAATTTTAACTGCTTAGGCCTAAGATTGGTGTCCCTTGGAGAAAAAAAGAAATTTATGTGCTCATATATTCCAAACATGAGTATTCACAACTAATTTAACAAACATCTTCCCCCAGTAATAGAAATATAGTGATGGCCAGAAAAAAAAATCACTGGAGAGCCACAGAGCTCACACAGGTAAGTTAGGCCAGTTACTGCAGCTGATGGCACCAAGGGGACCATACAGTTAGCACCTGTGCTGTCTGCCTCTTACCTCCTATCCTGATTAGCTGTTATACACTCCCAAGGGCTGCCTAGAGTCTAGAGAAAGTTTCAAAGTTTCTGTCCTTCAGATCTACAGCATGACTCTGCTGGATCCACTAGCAAACCCCAAAACCACCACACATACACATCAAAAGTCCTTTGTCAAACACATTCTTTTTCTTCCTCCTTTCACATCAAAAATGATGAGAGAAGAAACTGTTTCAAGTAGAATGCAAACAGATCGCCTTTTTTTTTTTTTTTTAAGTCAAGTTGACTCCCAATTGTGGCTAAGCCCAGTTCCTATGCATGGTTATGAACTGTATGTGAACTTACTTGTGCCTCATGCCCACGTTAGTGTGACCCCAGCTCCTCTGAGATACACTTTCACAGTGTACCATAGGACAGTTAGGCAATGGGGCAGAAGTCTTCACTTTGCTAGGGTAAATTCACTTTCATTCAGTTCTCAAATCCCAGGAACCCTGAGCAAAATGTGATTTGCCTTTCTCTGTCCAAGCAAGACAGAAATTCAAACACAAGGTACATCAATTCAGTTGTTAATTATAAAAAGACTGCAAACATGAGTAATTTTGACACATGATTCCTTTTAAAGATATAATGTTATAATCTGCCCTCAGTAGCCCTTGCTGTAAATGAGACAGTCTAACTCAGATCCTTGAAAGCCCAGTCCTACTCCTGAGAAGGACAGGGGAAGTTCTCACAGTGATGTCAGTGGGTGTCTGGGCTGCCAACTTCACGTTCAGAGAGTAATAAAGACAAATAGAACCTGATTAACATTCCAGATGACTAACTGTAAAATACCTTCTGCTTTACTATCAGTCTTTTCTAAAAGAAGCAATAATGAAAAAAACAAACAAAAAATATTTTTCCTTACATAAAGCATTAATTTTTTCTAAACTTTTATAATTTTCTTATTATTTCTGTCACTTCTGATATGTTTCCACCTTCAAACTGTCATTGAATATGAACATTATAGGACATAGAGGATAACCAAAGAGCTTCTTGTTCTTCCAGTTGAGGGATATTTAGTGATGTGATAAATCAGTTTAACCAAGATATCAAACATCAACTAGACTGTGAGGGGAAAAAAAGGATAAACTATTATACAAGTCATATGCATATTAATTTTGTAACTTCCAATTACCTGCTGAAAGACAACTTCTTATATCACCATTCAAAATCCATTAATTAAAAGTCAGCCACTTACGAACGCCTCAAGAAAAAAAAAAATCTGAATTTACCCCATAGCCACATATTTGTTTAGAAGGCTGAATGACTGCAGGGGAAAAGCCCACCCAGCATCCTTCACACGCATGTGGTGAGTGGCTCTAAAGCCACTTTTGGGTGAGCAAACAAATTGTGTAATTCTATCGCGTGCTGATTCAAAAGTAAATGCTGAGCAGACCCAGTGGACTCCGTCTGGCTGTGGAGGGTGTCTCATTTCTAGCACCAGGGAGAATTAACAGGTTTGTAGTCATTTCCATGCTAGTTTGTAGAAACAACCATAGAAGTCTATGGAAGGTATTCATTAAGATTGAAAATGGGGGAAACAGTTTCTCTTGGATGAATGAAAATATGTCATTTAGCTGGCTGGTGAGCCATGCTCGTAAGTTCTGAGTTAAATCAGTCTTCAGATTTGACGTCAGGAGAATATTCCCCCAAGTTCCAGGACTGGCTGTGCTTGCTGGGATTCTCTTCATTCTCCATGGCATGGTCTAGGAGTTTTTTAATATGTTCCAAGCCGTCTCAAGATTCTGGGATTTGATAAGGATCTTGGTCTCTCCTGCTCTCTACAAGAGACACACTTTTTTGTGAAGCTTCATCATTTCCTAAAGAACTAGGTCTGCACTGAGTTGCTGGAAGTGGCAACAGAATCACAGCATCCATTCAGTTTCAAACACAGAAGATGAGAATTTAGTTTTGCTATTGTTTGCATCCTGCTTCATTAGTCTCCATGACAGACGTCCATCTCCAAGCTGGTCACCTTGTATCTACAAATTTTATTGCATGTATATATTCATGCATGCATATAAAATCAGTCAGAATGAAAAATATACACACAGTTAATGTGACTAAAGAGTGCTGGAAGAAGGTCTAAACAAATGCCAACAGTTCATCAAGCAAAGCAGGACTGGGAGAAAATCCAGAGACACCAATTGTTTGCCTGGCTAAGCTGTATTGTTATGCTCTGTCCTCCTTTAGTACACCCCCACCTTTTGTACTAATCTTCCCTACATCTGCTGCCAGCCAGGCCAAGCTCAAACAGCAGTGTCAATTCCAGGGTCAGAGAGGTCAACGGTGACACCCGATTTAAGTGTTATTCACTCTGATGCTGTGACAAGACAGATACAGCGTGGCCTGACTAAAGTGATGTATGTTAAATTTGTTGCAAATTACTGGCATGATGGATCTATTGATGACCCATTCCAGCTGTCAGGATGTCTCTATCAGTCTCTCAGTTACACTTACTCTTGCTGCTCAGCCCCATCCCCCTCTGACTGCTCCCATCAAGCACAGGGTTGCTTCATAGTCCCTGAGAAAATCAGGGTGCAGAGCACAGGGAAACATCAGCATCTCCTTGAATCTGAGGAGCAATGAAAGTCAACTCATGAGGGATGAAAGTTTGGTGGCTTATAGACTTGAGTCACTGGGAAAGTTTGCAACATCTTAAGACCTATTGAAAAACATTTGTTAATAATAGGTTTTCAAGTTAATTCCTGTTTCCATCCAAAGTGTTAAAAACACAATAATTTGAGTTGTTGCTTGAAGTGTCTCATTCATATGAGAAATTCTCTGAAGAGGAGCAAGTCCTCCTATTAGCATTTGCTCTCATGTAGAGCAGAGAGATAACTGACCAAGATTCTCTACAGCAGAAAGTGGAAGAGAGAGAAAGGCAGACAGAGACTACTCAGAATGTTCCCTTCCTACTGCTCCCTTCCCTTCACAGAGAAACAATATCCAGCTTCTCTGGCAAATGGCACTGTAGCCATGGGAGGGAAGGACAGGAGCCACTTTAGAGCAGGCTCCTTGAAGAATCCCAGCTTTCCTGCTGCCCAGGGTGGCTGAGACTCTCCAGTTTATGCCCTGTGGGAAAGAAGATGTGTGTGGGAAGCCAGGTCTGACTTTTGTGTTTGCAATGCTGGAGCTTGAGACAGGCATGGAAGTCTGATCTAGTGAAATGAAGTGAAACTGATGGAAACCAAATTGCCTCAAGTATAATAGATCATTTCTACTTTCAAACCAATGTCTGACCTAGAAGTGCATGCTCCCGGGCAGGTGCAGTAATTACAGAAGTACAGCCCTTCCATACATTTTAGCCCAGGTAGGTAAAACCCTAGTCATGATGATAAACAATATCCCATTTCATAAATACATTGAAGGAGCATCTTATGTAAATTTCTTCTGTTTAAAGCATTAGCTCTGCTGTAGCTCTGAGACATGCTAAGTTTCTTTTCTTTTTTCTAATTATCATTGCTTTCTACTGCTTCTGCACCTTTTGTTCTTTCATTCTGACTCAAAGATTGTCATTCTTTAGTTAATGTTGCAGAGTAAATTTTAATAACAGAAATTTTCCTCATATGTAAAGGAAGAGCACAACTTAGTTGCAGTCTCTGAATTCTGAACAATTTGCATTGGCAATGGATGGTCTAGGTGGTTCTGCTCTCCTATTTTCTCTCAGATAATATTAAAAGTCACCCAGCAAAGAGGGACATTAAGTGATGTTGAAATGCAGTGCCCAAACCAGAGAAAATCAGGATAATTAGTGCACAAGAGAGCATTTGCAAACCTGAAGATGTTCTCAGAACACACAACTTATGAAGGACCATTACTGAACAGAGGGAGTGGAGACAACTGCCTTACTGCATTCAGCTGAACTTGTCATTGGAAGACCAATATGGCTGTTAGATTTCCAGTTCCACCAGCACCTTCAGCATCTTTCATTATGACACATATCTAATCTCTTCCATTTTAGTTTGAGTAATCAAAACCATAAAGAACAGAGGAACAGCAAAAAAACATAGGTCACTTTATTCTAGAATTGGGATAATGTCAGCCAAGATTGTGGTTTCTTTGTTCATTTTAATCCCTTGTAGGCTGTTCATACATGGCAGAGATGAAACACTAACAATTAGTCAAGACTTTTGAAAAAATTATGGGCCCTTCAGCAATTGAAAAATGTTGCTAGAAGTAAAAAGAATTTTGCTTAGCTACATGTGGATTGCATTCAACCCCAAAATAGTACAGAATCTGTACTTAAATGTTACCCTAGAACTTGTGGTGAACTTTAAAATGTCTTACAGGATTATAAATTATTAGGTGTGATATCTAGATCTATCTTTCCTTCATCACAAATAGTCACAAAACAGTCACCTGGATAGTCCAGAGCCTGAACAAGAGAGCTCTATCTATAACTATCTATAACTCCAGAAGCCATTGGGTGGTGCTGAGAAAACAGACACAAGAAAGGTACAAGCACAGTTGAGAATCAGACTTTCAAATCAGGGTACTCATAATAATTTATCTGAACTGCACCTCACCTGGAAAAAGGACCACAGGAAAGGCATGGCACTGCTCAACTAGACTACAACAGTGACTACAGCAGTAACTACAGCTGTTACTACCCTGTAACAGCACACAGTAGTTAAGAAACACTGGCTGAGAAAGAATCATAGAAAGGCTTGGATTGGAAGGGACCTTAAAGATCATCTAAGTCAAAATCCCTTGTCATGAGCAGGGAAGCCATTCACTAGATCAGGTTGCTCAGGGTCCTATCCAGCCTGGCCTTGAAAATTTCCAGGGATGGGGCATCCACAACTTCTCTGGGCAACCTGTTCCTGTGCCTCACTTAACTCTAAGAATTTTTTTTCTAATAGCTGATCTAAATTACTCCTCCTTTAGTTTAAAAATTTTCCCCTTTGTCCACACCTTATCAGCAAGACTGTCAGCATTAGCTGTTATGTCCCTGTGCTCTGCTTCTTCCAAAAGGTTTAATTAAATTATCTCTTAAGTTAAAGAATTTTTCCTTATCTCTAAGTTTCTTAGTGGCACTGGCAAGATTAAAATATAACTTTAAATTGTCAGATTAAGGGGGTGTCTACACCACTCATTACCACTTTTCAGCACATTCTTAGCAGCCATCCCAACTCCAGGGAATAATATGAGATCTAATCACCATAGCAAAGCTCAGCACTTTCCATTCCAAAGGTAAGGCATGTTTTTATGGCATCACCCCTGCTAAAATAAGCAGAATACTTTTATGAATACACCTTTTTAAAGCCTCTGAACATATCTCCCAAAGGTAGCTCTCCTTTAGGGAAGAAGATTTTAACACAGAATAGATGATAACCACATTGACTCATGCTATGCTTCAAATATTAAAATTTTATAGTGAACATGGATAAATATATGTAAACTACTTAATTGCTATAAAAATTGGAAACCCTATATGGAGAACTAATGAAGCTGGTATAGAAAACCAAAATACTTCATGTAAAAGTGGGGTCTTTTCTCCTTACCTGTGGATCCATTTCCAGTCTAGGTGATAGAAACACTCAGGTTTGCTCTCTCTTGACTGGAAAATGCATTCAATATGTTTATGTACCCATGCACAGAACATCCAATATGCATTCTCATGATAAGGGTAAGTGATTTGGAATTTAATTTCTTCAGGCAAAGGCAAAAATGGGATCAGAAATCCTTCTTCCTGGGAAAGTTCTGGACACTAAGCAAATGCTTTGAAATGCTGTATTTCAAAAGTATGAACTATCATCGCATTTTAAGAGTAAACTTTGTGTCAAATTTGTCAAGGGAGTTAAATGACAGAGAATGTCCCTTTGCTTTGGTGATGCTTGGAACCAAAATGCTCACTGAGATCCACAGGCAGATTTATAGCCATCAAGGCACAGGGAAGTTCATGGTCAAGGACCACAGTGTCTGATACAGAAGCACTTGCAGTCTTAGAGCAAAAACAGGGTGAAGGTGTTGAGGATAGCCATTTTGAAAGTAAATATGTACAATTAATTTGAATCCCTTTGTATGTAACCCTCATTTTCTGAAAACTAGGATCAAAGCCTAAGGTGATATGACTTCAGATACCAAGTACATTTTTAACTCCAGACAAAACTGCAGTGATCCCCATGGGTTTGGCATCTTCTTTCTTTCTTTTTTTTTTTCATACTTCTTTTCTTTCAGTCATTCACTCTTTCAGTCTTCCATACTTTAGCTCTTTCTCATCCTTATTATTTTTCTCTCTCTTCTTCCTATTTTGCCTCTCTCCTCTCCTCTCCTCTCCTCTCCTCTCCTCTCCTCTCCTCTCCTCTCCTCTCCTCTCCTCTCCTCTCCTCTCCTCTCCTCTCCTCTCCTCTCCTCTCCTCTCCTCTCCTCTCCTCTCCTCTCCTCTCCTCTCCTCTCCTCTCCTCTCCTCTCCTCTCCTCTCCTCTCCTCTCCTCTCCTCTCCTCTCCTCTCCTCTCCTCTCCTCTCCTCTCCTCTCTTTTCTCTTCATTAGAGAAAAAAAAGTGACTACAGCTTTTCAGCCTTAAATAGGAAAGACACAAACATCTGTGGAATTGTGACCTAATAATACAAAATCTCTAATTTGTCTTGGAATGGACAGACCTTTAAGTGAGTACACTCGCAGGCAGGGAAGAAAACTCTGGAGTGAAAAAACACAGACACTATGACATCATACCTTACTGCTTGCTATTCAGAGAGGAAGAAAAGGCTATTTTTTTCTAGATTCTGTAACTTGACATAAAAATCCTGTATGGATATTTTATTGTAATACTAAGGTTTTTTATTATGTTAATACATTTTTCATTGTATTGGACAAAACTATGTCTCTAATATAGTCCAGAAGGTATCCAAATATGAAAGCAATTCCTGGCTAAAATGATCCAAATTCCTTTAAGCTTATTATAGGAGTGATATTTCTGACATGTTAACTCCCTTTAATATTAAATTAGTGAGAACCCATGAAAATGTGATAAGAAAATTACATATGCAGTATGCACATTGTTAATAAGATCCATCAAATTACTAGTTTGAGAAACAATTTTTTTCAGCTATAAAATGAGTAAATGTCACAAGGTAACTTCTAACAGTTTGACCTCTTGCAGTTCTGGTACTCATCATCTCCTGCACAAGACTACCTGCAGATAAACTCCTGGGACCAAATAACATAGCTACAGGAGACTGGAGTACTGAAGGGATGTAAATGTGCTGACAACAAATGTCATGTGCCATCAGTAATTCCAGGGAATTCGTCATTTTTCATTGCTATGCTTTCAGCATAGCATTTCTTCTGAGTTGTATGACCACATCTTGAGAACTCCAGGTTAGACCTATTGACCACATCTACGTATCTCTGACCATTAAGCACCGTCTCCTGATGCCTGTGCACTGAGGAATGTCCTCAATGTTCAGAGAATCGCGTATGTTCCCATGACTACAGAACAGGGCTGCATAAATAGCATCTTTAAACTATTACGATTAAACCTCTCAAAAGTCTTTCCAAACAGCGATGTAATGATGATCATATTAAAATCCATCATGTAATAATAATAGGTAATGAATAATATATCTCGATTACAGCTCATCTCAGGCCAATTATCACTAAAACAGATATGAACAAAACAAGCCAGATGGTCTGGTAAAGAATGTCCATAAATATCCCATCCACGCACCCTCTGGCATAAAGTGCCAAGATCTGCTTCCACTATTCTCAGCAGGGAGCACCTTTCTCCAAAAATAATCTCTCTAAGCAGTTTGTTGCAACCATAGTCCTTATTTGAAGGATAAAGGACAGCATAAAAGGGGTTTGTAGGAAATAAAGTTGGAATCATATAGAAATATAAATGCAGGTAAGTCCTCTGGTAGAGCATCTCTGAGATATGATGAGTCTGTACCATGTCCCCTCTTTGTGACTCTGACGCTAAGCCTCCAAGATAAAATAAACTTCCTACAAAATGGCTCAGTAACAAACAAAAAATGATTGTGTATGGAACCACTCAAGCTATAACAAAACTAATCCAATGTGCAGCGCTTTAAATTGCGGAGAAGTTTGGAATCTTTTTTCTTTGTCTTTCCTTGGGGCTTCTCCATGTGCTGTAACTTCTCTATGCATGGAGAGTATAGTTAGTATTTTCATTTGCTGCCTAAGTAGCAAATTACCCTGTAAACAGCCCACAAGAGCTGGTCTGTAATTGAATTGTAACTGTTGACTTTAGACATTTGGTATATTTGCTGCAAGAAGTAAATTTTCAAAACTTCATCTTGATGCAGTCAGACAAAATGAAAGGTAATATTCTTTATCTGCCACAGATTGCTGCAGATGAACTGCTTTCATATGAGCTTAAATAAGATTTAGTGTATTCCATCCTTCAGCTGGCCACAATTGAAAGTGATCAGGATCAATATAGCTGCCCCTGAATGCAGCCCAGTATTGTGCATTACAATAGAGGAAATGGCTGTATTCAAAATTTTCCTGTGTCAAATTAATTTCCATGTTATCTCCAAATTCAATTAGATGGGAACCCCGTGTAACTAAAAAAGTGTCCGACATCCCTTAGTGACAAATTACGGTGCTTAGTGTGCATATCAAGGTGAAGTGTTGAGCCTTGCTAATCTTCTCACTAATTCTCAATTACCGTAAAATGAAGCCATAAATCACACAGACAGGGGATCGATGGAAATGTTGTTTTCAGGGTGATTGGCAGCCTCCCCAAAGGTTTTCTGTAAGTTGGTTTAAGGTTACCATTCTCTAAGGGGAGGGATGAGGTAGTCTTGCTCAATCTCTATGATATAGGCCCACAGGCCTTTTGGGGATAGTGGGGAGGGACAGCACCAATTTCAGCCCATCAGACATCCAATTTTTCTCCTTTTCATACCTGCTGTAGTAAATGAGAAACAAATTAAATTTCACTCCACTATCTCCACAGAAACCATTTAAATTTTTCATGGAAACTAAATTGTCCCTAGACAAATAGCCCCCTGATTCTATGAAAATATACTGGAGCGCTGGGGACAGAAATAAATTTGTGTCACTCTGGATATGCCATTCTCTGTAATGTCATTCACGGCCGGCCAATAAATGAGTCCCTCCCGGAACACAATGGTAAAGCCTTGTGCTCTGGTGGATTTGCATTGTTCCCCCACTCTGGAGCGGTCTAATATTCTTCCTGTTATTAATTTGCAGCCTAGGTTTTACATTCATGAGGCCAAGATTGAAATGTAAATGAGGCACAAAATAAGTAGTCAGCAGTAGCCCTGGCCGAGCAGCCTGTGTCATAGACTCATGGACTTACATGAAAATAGTTATCACTCAGAGAGATTAGCAGCTCAGAACATCAATCACTGCTGCAAGGAAACAATGAATAAAATCGCCCCGACACGAGGAAGGAAATTACCAAAGCTTTAAAGTGGAAAGGGAATATGTAATACTGCTACCTGTTGTTGAAGCACTAAGGCTGTAATAAAAGAAGCTGGGCTCCTTCTCTCTCTCTCTCTCCCCCTCCCCCGTTCCTGTTGATAGCTGATATTTAAATTGTGCCATTTTTCTCATCTCAATTTATCTATTAAATGGGCTGCAGTTCCTTGGCCAGAGGTATATGATACTTCACATCGCACTCAAATGAAACCCACAGTTTTGAGTCTGAACCCGCTTTAAAATGATGACACCCTATATATCATCCAATCTCTTGGCAAGCAAATAGATATATAAGGCCTAAGTCCTCAGGTTTCAGGGAGGCTCAGAGGATGCCAGACTTCAAGCTAGCAGACAAAGGTGGCTTTAGTTCACCTTTGTGCTTTCCTAATTCTCAGATGATGCAAAAGTGCAAGACAATGCAATAGGGGAGTCTCAGGCCAGCTCTTCCTCAACAACCTCTGAACAACTCTAAGAAGCTCTCCCAGGACCTATCAATAACCAGAACTTGGAAAAGATTCAGCTAATTCTCCTTTACGTCAGCAACTTTGATCATCAGAGGGGGAAGCGTTGCATCACCTGTTCGATTTCTTTCCTTGAGTGTTCTCTGTATTCATTAAATGCAAAACGCTATTCCATCTACCACAATTAGTTTTGCCTTTCTCTGAGGAAATGTGTCTGATTATCACACCTGAACAGCAAGAACAGTTTATCATAGTGTTTGTTCTTTAGACAACAGAAATAAAGCCACATTTTACTAAAAACATGCCAATTTTTGGTCTAAATTTTCATTCCCCATAATTTAGACTTTCAACAAAAATAGCTTTAAAAATATGTCCTAGGAAGATGACTTCAAAGAAAATGCCAAAATAAACTCTAACCCTTCCTATTCTGAGATAGCTTGTAAATGTGGTTGGTCACAAGAGTGCAGTGGGTACATCTCTCTGACCTGTTTTCCCAAGCATACTGGACTCCTTCTCATGTGTCTACCTTCAAAAACTCTGTTTATGGGGACAATTATTAAGCAAGTAATTATTCAGTCTAGGCATACTTTCTGTTGTCTTACAACTCTTAAGACTGTTTAAAAATATATCAAATTTCAAACAGTTAAAAATATAATGCCCCCTCTTAAAGCAACTTGATTTGGGATTTAAGAAAAATTATTTGAAATTTATATCCTTAGATATCACGTTCCATGTGACATCTTTCATTTAAGATGTAAATGTTTTTCATGCAAAAATACCAAAAGACTCTGAAAAGCTTTATATTTAGATACCAGTTTTAAAAAAGGTAAACCCAGTCTTAAAAAATTGGTGTAAGAAACTGGCAATGATAGTAAGATTGGAAACTAAATCTCCATTTTCTGTGCAAAACAGTAGATCACACTGCCTTCAGAAACCAGCTTTCCATTCCATTCCTTATCAGGAGAAAGAAAAAACTAATGTATGTAAGATATTGAAATAACCTAGTAAAAAAATTCTCTATTAGGTGAACGATATAATGAATATTTCTTATTATATGGACAATGGACATTTTGGTCAAATAATCCCTGGAAAATCAGAACTGAGCTGAACAAAGTAGTAGCATTTCAGAGCTATTGCATATCAGAGAAAGCAACACTATCTCGAAAAGCTACTTTATTCACAATAGAGATACTACCATTTTCATTGAATGTTCATTCTTAAAAAGTCAATACAGCTATATTATACAGAGCGAGTTTTGAACAATAATGTGTGGGAATGTGTTCAGTAACTTTATTCTGTTTCTTTCTGCAGAAGTTCACTAAGGATAATGCAAATGACTAAGAAAAGGAACTTGAAATTTAGGAGAAGCAAAGAGACAAAATAAAATCAGATGTTCTGCTGCGTATTAAAATGTTCTTTTGAGAGGTCAAGAAATTGATCATGGGTGAGATTGCAGAAGATATTGAACCTTAAACTGCTTTGGTCTTTTTTTTCTTTGCTTAAAA